>NC_141384.1:15659422-17116494 GCF_017979445.1 Akebia trifoliata | reverse complement strand
CCAGCTCCGTGCTGATGTAATTTATTTCAAACCGTTTTACCGACTCCATGTCGATGCGCCAGCTCCGTGCTGATATAATTTCTTTTCAAACCGTTTTACCGACTCCGTGTCGATGCCAGCTCCGTGCTGATGTAATTTTCTTTTCAAACATTTACCGACTCCGTGTCGATGCCAACTCCGTGCTGATGTAATTTCTGTTCAAACCGTTTTACTGACCCCATGTCGATGCCAGCTTCGCGCTGATGTAATTATTTTCTCTCAAAAACAATCCAGCTCCGCGCTAACGAACCGTATTTTCAAGCTCACCTAACTAAATTTCCCTTTTTGAGTACCATCCATAATAATTACCGGACCTAATAAAACATCATGCATTTCCCTTTTTGTAAGTAAGATAGTAACACTTGGTCTTCTGTACCCACAGGTGGCCAAACGAAAAAAGTACAAACTCCTTGAGAAGCCTCCATACTTTTTCCGATCATCTTCATCAACCATGAGTAACTCAGATGAACCACAACCCTGCGACAAATGAACTGGCCGAAGCTAATGCAATGATAGCAAATTGTTAGAAACAACGAAAAGGCAGGAACAAATCTTGGCGGCTGTCTTGAGTAGCACCAATTTTCTGCAAGCACAGGCAACTCAGCATCAAGCATCCGGGTCAAACCCCGAACCCCCTGAGCAAATACGACCAGAACAACAAACCACCCCACCTCCTACTGTGCCAATATATCAGGGTCCTCCGCTTTATATACCACAGAACCCACCACCTCCCATGATGATCCCAGATGACGAGTGTGACTTTAGGGCTCCTGAAGCTAAGAGTGCTACTGACGACAAAATGGCCCGACAGATTGAATCTCTCCAAGAGGAAATGCGACGGATGAAAGGCACAAATACTCTGGGAGGAACAAGATTCAGGGACCTATGCTTCTATCCCAACGCACAGCTGCCGGCCAAGTTTAAATGCCCGGAATTTGAGAAATATAATGGTTGGGTGTCCTCTGTCACACCTCAAATTGTATTGCGGATCAATGTGCCAATACGGCGAGGATGACAGACTGCTGGTACAAACTTTTCCAAAGAAGCTTGACAGGACCGGCTCTCAAGTGGTTCTCAGGATTGGACCATACACTCATCAAGAGTTGGCAGGACTTGGCTGAAATGTTCTGGCACAATTACCGGTTCAATACAGATGTGGGTCTGGATCGGAATGATATGGCTAAGATGACGAGAAAACATAAAGAAACAGTGAAAGAATATGCCCAGAGATGGCGAGAGTCCGCCTCACAAGTGCGGCCTGCGATGACTGAACAGGAGATGAACACTACGTTTATCTCAACACTGGGGCATGCCTTTTACACTCATTTGGTTGGACACACTACAGGCACCTTCTCAAACTTAGTTCAAGTAGCAGACCGGGTCGAGGACGGGATCCGAACTGGTCTAATATTTGACTTTACAGCCTTGAGTGCAGCAGCGGGGACCTCGGCACAAAAGAAATCAGTGCCTTTTGTCAAAAAGAAAGAGGATACCCAGGTCAATAATGTACAACCCAACCAACCTCTCATCATTCAGGCACCAGCTCAAAGGCCACAGGCACCTCAGGCACCTTGGGCGCCAGTACCTCGAGCTGCTTGGGCTCCAGCACCACAGAATCCCTTCCGAACAGTTCCTCCACAAGCCATGCCAGCACAGCCAGCACAACAGTATGGGCAGAATCAGCAAGCAAGACCGAACCGAGTAAATAGAGTATTTACCAGGTTACCCATGACACTATCTGAGTTACTGCCAATCTTGCTTAGGGGTGAGTATCTTGCAAAACGTCCGCCAAATCCTGAGGCTGTCAAGGGGCCAGGGTACAATCCCAATTTATTCTGTGAATTCCATATGGGTGCACCTGGACACTCCACAGACCAATGCTGGCAGCTCAAACATCAGGTGCAGAATCTAATTGATAAGAAGGCTCTTATCCTGGATGGACCTCCCAACCCACCCCAACAACAGAACATCAATCAAAACCCCCTACCTACTCATAACGGGGAGGGGAGTGGGCACAGGGTAAATGTCATCTGCGAAGAATTTGACTTCAATCCTTCAGATCTAATAGCACCCGTCGGAACGAAAATCAGAGTCCACTTAACCCAAAATCAAAGATGTCAACAATTAACACGATCAACCACCATGCAACAAATCATCACAGAATTCACAAGCTACCTCCTCTCGGAATGGCCAACCTCACCATCCACCCCCCTCATCAAGAACTACCACCACCCGACCACCTTTGGTCATACCTTGTGGATCACCCCATCATCAAAGTTCGACTCGACCCCCCCTCTGGTCATACCGTACATACCACCATATCCACAAGGATCAACTCGACCCCCCTCCATATACCATACACTTCATCTCCACGTCTACCACTCGTCATCCCATACACTACATCGACTCTACCAATTTCCACCAGCATTACATCCAAATCACCACCACCTCCTCTCATTCTCAATATGAAACCCGATCCACCCCCCATAACCATACACTCACCTAAACCATTCCCATATAGCTCCGATCAAGCAATTCCTTGGAGCTATGAGACCACCATCACCACGACCACCGGGGTCGAAACAATGAAGAAAGCAATGGTGGCTGATATCAGCCGTATAACCAGGGCGGGAAAGTGCCAGAAATTGTCAGAAAATGGGGTGAAAATCAGGGAAGAAAGCAAAGAGACTGTAGAAGAGGTGACCGACGAAGACAAAGAAAAGCAAAGGGAAAGGCAAGTTGTAAAGGACAAAGATGGAAAAGGGAAGAGGAGACAGAAGAAGTGGACTTGTTAAGCTCATCAGAAGATTATATGAAGGAGCAAAGTGAAGAACAGCAGCCAGCCCAAGTCAGCATCCTAGGACTAATACAAAAATCAGAAGAGCACCAAGAGGCATTGTTGAAAGTCCTAGGGGGATCACATGTACCTTCGACCACGACGCCAGCGCAGTTAGAGCAAACGGTCAGCCAGATCATGGCCTCCAATCCTATTATCTTCACAGAAAATGAGTTTACACCTGAAGGAACGGGGCACGTCGAGCCACTAAACATTATGGTCATATGCAAGGGCATGATGGTTGCCAGGGTGCTGATTGACAACGGCTCAGCGCTTAATGTTTGTCCACTTGAGACCTTCCGAAAGCTGAACGCCGATTGGTCGCATGTGAAACCCAATAACAAGGTCGTCCGAGGCTTCGATAGTTCGAGAAGGGACTCGCTGGGCGAAGTAGACCTACCAATCACAATAGGCCCATGTACGTTCGAAGTAACGTTCGAGGTCATGGAGATACCAACGACATTCAACTTACTATTGGGTAGACCATGGATCCATACTGCCGGGGCTGTGCCTTCCTCATTGCACCAAAGAGTCAAATTTATCATGGGGCAGAGGATGATATCGGTATTGGCAGAGAACCTTATTCCAGTTGGGAGAGTCCCAGATGTGCCTTTCATTGATATCGAAATGACAAAGGAAAAGGCACTCTACCATTCGTACCAATTCGCGGCTGTCAACCACATAGAGAAGGGAAAGGAGAAGGTAAAGGCAAAGCTATCGAGAGCGAACCTTATGGTTGGTCGGGTCATGAAAAGGGGAGGTTACCGGCCCAAGCAAGGGTTAGGACCAGGGGGAAGAGGAAGAGCTACACCAGTCGAAGCAAGCAAATATACTTCTTATTTTGGTCTAGGGTTCAAGCCCACAAAGAAGGATATAGCAGAAATGAAAGAAAAGAAGAAAGAACTTCGACTAGCAAGAAAGCAAAATCGGGAATCGAATGTTTGGAACCCGGGCCGAGTCCCTCACATTAGTGTCAGCTTCTCAAAGTCCCATATCAGACCCGACAACTTATCAGAACCACCACGGGCAAAAGGGTAAAAACGGTAAAACCGCACCACTACTGCACTTTCAAGAAGACTCAATCGTCGAGTCCCAATCATCCTTCGTAGAAGGCATTGACGTTTTGTTCAATGGGGATTCCGAGGAAAGTCCATCGGAGACCGCTCCAAAATCCATCGAAGTAGAAATCATTACCAGCCAAGGGAACAATCACCTTTTCCCACCGGCATTGACTGGGCATCAGTCGTCATCCCACCGAGTTTGGGAGGGACTGTGCCCAACCTGACAACAACAATGATCAATCGGAGATCATGGTTATCTCCGAACCACCAATCGAATCACCCAACAAATCACTTTCACATCTCATCCGCCCCTCAGAGAAGGGGAGATACTACACAATTGGGAAGAATTCCCTCTAACCCTTGAGGCTACCATAGCCTCAAAAAAAAAACGCCGTTAGGCAACATCAGTTTGCCCGAGGATCATAACGAGCCCTCGTCCTCGGGTAAAGACTGTTTTGAGGGCTCCCTATCTTTACTAATGCATGATTGTTCTTCTTATTTCAGATGTCCGAAAAATAGCACTCAAAAATCAAAAAGTCTTCAAAAACCAAAAAAATCAAAAAGTCTACAAAAAATAAAAAATCAAAAAGTTTTCAAAATCTCAAAAAAATAGATATATCCCAAAAACCAAAAAAAGAGTTTTCTCAGAATTTAAGGGGTTTGTCTCAATCGGATGGACCTTGGACAGAACAGAATATGAAAAGGATGAGTATGACTTCGATCTCGAACTCGACTTCGATCTCATGGGAATTGAGGAAGAGTCTGAGGACGAAGTGGAATACCCTCCTAAAGAAATCAAGGACCTGTTAGAACGACATGAAAAAGGTGTTCAGCCAAACATTGAGGATACAGACTCGGTCAATCTCGGCACTGAAGATGACCCACGTGTTGTGAAAATCGGAGCCTTGTTAACCCCTCAGCAGAAAGAAGAAATGATTGAACTATTGCGTAACTATCAAGACATCTTCGCCTGGTCCTACAAAGATATGCCCGGTTTGGACACGGATCTTGTTGTTCATAAGTTACCAATCGCACCTGGGAGTAAGCCGATCAAACAAAAGTTGAGAAGACTCAAGCCAGAATGGACACTCAAAGTCAAAGACGAAGTGATGAAACAGTTTCAAGCAGGATTTCTCGCGTCTCGTCTCTACGTATCCGAATGGCTAGCCAATGTCGTTCCGGTACCAAAGAAGGACGGAAAAGTACGAATGTGTGTCGACTATCGGGATTTGAACAAAGCCAGTCCTAAGGACGATTTTCCACTACCTCATATCGACACTCTAGTCGATAGTACAGCGGGGCATGGTATGTTCTCATTCATGGATGGTTTCTCCGGGTACAATCAGATTAAAATGGCAGAAGAAGACCAAGAGAAAACAGCATTCATTACGCCCTGGGGCACTTTTCATTACAAAGTCATGCCATTCGGACTTAAAAATGCAGGGGCAACCTATCAACGTGCAATGACGGCTTTATTCCACGATATGATCCACAAAGAAATGGAGGTCTACGTAGATGATATGATCGCTAAATCAGGCATAGAAGAAGATCATCTGATAAATCTCAAGAAACTATTCGACAGGCTAAGGAAATACAGCTTAAGGCTCAACCAGCAAAATGTGTATTCGGGGCAACATCAGGCAAACTGCTAGGCTTCATCGTCAGTAGAAGAGGCATTGAGATAGACCCAGCAAAGACCAAGTACATTCTCGAAATGAAAGCACCGGTATCAGAAAAGGACGTTCGAGCATTTCTGGGTAGAATACAGTATATCAGCAGATTCATCGCGCAACTCACGCCTATTTGCGAACCAGTATTTAAGCTGCTCAGAAAAGACATGCCGAAAGCATGGAACGAAGACTGTCAAGAAGCCTTCGACAAGATAAAGAAATATTGCTCAATCCACCAGTCTTGGTTCCTCCTACGCCAGGACGACCCTTACTGATGTATATCTCGGTGCAAGAAACGTCTATGGGCTGTGTACTGGGGCAACACGATGAGTCAGGCAGAAAAGAGCAAGCCATTTACTATATCTCAGCAAAAAGTTCACTGATTATGAGGCAAAGTATTCGGCACTCGAGAAGACTTGCTGCGCATTGGTCTGGGCATCCCAACGACTACGCCACTATCTCCTCAGCTACTCGACCATGCTCATTGCTCGAATGGACCCGCTCAAGTATCTCTTCGAAAACCAGCACTGACAGGTCGTACTGCGAAATGGGCAATTACTATTATCCGAGTTTGACATCACCTATGTCACTCAAAAGGCCATCAAAGGGCAAGCCATCGCCGACCACTTAGCCGAGCATCCATTGCCTGATTACGAACCATTGAAGACAAACTTTCCTGACGAAGCCATATTGCTCACTGAGATTGAGGATGATGACGAAGAACCAGGCTGGAAAATGTACTTTGACGGAGCAGCAAATCAAAAGGGGAACGGAATAGGAGCAGTACTGATTAAACCAGATGGGTCCCACGTGCCAATTGCAATCAGACTGAAGTTCCAATGTTCTAACAACGAAGCTGAATACGAAGCATGCATAGCAGGGTTGAAAGCAGCACTAGATCTTGAGGTAGATGAGATCGATGTTTTCGGAGGCTCGAGCCTAGTAGTCTATCAGACAACTGGAGAATGGAAAACCCGAGAACAGAGATTGATCCCTTACCATGAGTATCTCGAAGAGCTAAGCTCATGCTTCGATAGAATCTCATTCACTTATATGCCGAGAGCTAAGAATCAGTTTGCTGATGCACTAGCAACGCTCGCTTCCATGATCAGTATCTCAGAAGATTTAATCATTGACCCTATTGAGATTGGACTTCAAGATGAGCCAGCTTACTGCCTACCCGTCGAAGTTGAAGAATCTGAAGAAAAGCCTTGGTACTCAGACATCAAAGCCTATCTCGAAGACCGAACTCTCCCATCAGACGCAACGTCTAATGATCGAAGGACTATTCAGAAGCTAGCAGGCCAATTCTTCCTAAGCAATGGCATTCTGTACAAGAAATCACATCATGAAGTCCTACTCCGATGTGTGGCAGAAATAGAAGCAAAACGACTGATCGAAACCGTACATGGTGGAGTCTGCGGACCTCACATGAATGGTCACATGCTTGCTAAGAAGATCATGAGAATGGGATATTACTGGACTACCATGGAAAGTGATTGTTATCAACACGTCCGTAAATGCCATCTCTGCCAGATCTATGCCAATAAGATCAACGCGCCACCATCAGAATTGCACAACATGACTACTCCCTGGCCCTTCTCACTCTGGGGCATGGACGTTATTGGACAGATTTCGCCAAAAGCTTCAAATGGGCACCGTTTTATCCTAGTCGCTATCGATTACTTTACAAAATGGGTAGAGGCCGCTTCTTATGCCAATGTCACAAGGAGCAGTGTTCTGAAGTTTGTTAAGAACAATATTGTCTGCAGATATGGGCTTCCTAGCGGATTAGTGACAGACAACGCCAAGAACTTCAAAAACAAGGACATGATCAAGATGTGCGAAGACTTTCAAATCACTCATCACAATTCTGTACCGTATAGACCCAAAATGAACGGAGCAGTTGAGGCCGCCAACAAGAATATCAAAAGAATCATCGAAAAGATGGCAGTCACTTACAAAGATTGGCATGACATGTTGCCTTTCGCTCTTCATGCTTATCGGACTTCGTTTCGAACTTCAACTGGGGCAACTCCGTACTCATTGGTGTATGGAATGGAAGCAGTCTTACCCGTCGAGGTTGAGATTCCCTCCCTCCGAATCTTAAAAGAAGCAGAGTTGGATGAAACAGAATGGGTTCAAGCCCGATTTGATCAACTAAATCTGATTGAAGAAAAGCGCCTTGCAGCCATTTGCCACGGACAGATTTATCAGAAACGAATAGCTCGAGCCTACAACAAGAAAGTCAAACCTCGGAATTTCTCACCAGGAGACCTTGTCTTGAAAAAGATTTTGCCAATCCAAGAAGATGCCAGGGGAAAGTTCAGACCAAACTACGAGGGACCATTCATTGTGCAGAAGGTGATGACGGGAGGAGCTTTGATCCTTACAGAGATGGACGGACAAGTCTTCCCTCAACCGATCAATGCTGACACCGTTAAGAAATACTACGCCTGAGATCTGACCCTGAGATGACGAAAGGCCATCTTTGCTATTCTGAAAACAACTATCTAACCCTAGTCAACCCTTTTGAGCCATCACGTTCATTTCTTAACCTAAGACTGGGGCAAGTCAATGCAAAAAAAAAAAAAAAAAAAAAAAAAAAAAACGAAAAAAAATGGGAAACAAAAGAAAAGAAAATCAGAAATGTCAAAGCATCAGCTACTCCTGGCCCGCATGAGGATAAACTGTGAACGGCTAAAATACAAAAAAAAATCAAAAAATTCAAAAACTCGGACATTTGATCTGAGCTCGACCCAAATCTCCAGCCTAAACAAGTTCGAGAGACGCTAGGAGGAGACATAGATCACCTTTTCGAAACAAAAATAGACGAACCCCATGTCTACCCACTTTAGATAAACTCAGACCTTAACCTCTTTTGTACCTTCCATTACACTCAGCCTTAGCCAACACTTCGTCCCATCAAAAGTCCTTTCGGATCAGGGAATGTTCTGGTAATCATAACGACGGTGGCAGCACCAATGATCTTGCGACTTGGTCCGGACCCCAAAGTCTTGCTAGTCGTTGGGAAATTCGAGAGGGGAGTCCAGGTCAGATATTCGAAAAAAAAGAGTACTCGAAGTGTAGAGTAATTGATCTCGCGGCTCAACTTGAGTTGCCGAGCCACGAATAGTCGTCAGCAAACTCGAGAGGGGAATCTAGATCTGTTACTCAAGAAAGAGTGCCACTACAAGAGTAGAGT
The DNA here is from genome assembly GCF_017979445.1 of Akebia trifoliata. Classification (NCBI taxonomy): domain Eukaryota; kingdom Viridiplantae; phylum Streptophyta; class Magnoliopsida; order Ranunculales; family Lardizabalaceae; genus Akebia; species Akebia trifoliata. The sequence goes on along the minus strand of NC_141384.1, from coordinate 17,107,683 downwards.
CGCCGATCTCGCAGCTCAACTTGAGTCACCAAGCCACAAAGGCACGGAGGCTCCAAACAAGATTTGTAATGTAAAAATCCAAAAAATACAAGCATAGTCTGAAAGGGCATAGTGAAAACCCGAGAGGGCGCTATGAGTAAAAAAATCAGACTATGGCAAGATCAAAGCCACCGGCACGATGAAAACCCGAAAGGGCATCGATGCGCAAAAATGTGGAAATCGGGTTTGGTGAAAACCGTAATTGGCACCAAGGGCAATAAGGGAACAAAAAAAAACAAAAAAAACAAAAAAAAACAGAAAAAAAAAATAAAAAACAAAAAACAAAAACAAAAAAACAAAAAGTGAAAACTCCTGGCCCGCATGAGTATAAACTGTGAACGGCAAAAATTTCCCAGAATCCTAAGTCTCATCGCTCGATCGATATTCACCCAGTACTGGGGCACTGGGGATGACTCTAAGAAGAACCTGAGAACTGCTGACATCTATATCCTCAGTAGTTGGCAAAAACACCAATATCATCGAGATAACAAGGGTTTTTCAAAAATCTTCATATTTTGGATCTACAATATCTATTCGACAAAGATAAATTACCAAAAATTCAAATGTTTTCAAAACTACTATTTTGGCCGATGACGAAAAATCTAGGACTTATTCAAACATCATGTTTTCAAAGCAATAGATACACCTGAGGCCAAGTAAGTAAAAAACCTATTTTCCTTCCATTTCAAAAGTTTCATGTTACATTTTGTAAACACAAAAACAACAAAAAAAAAAATGGTGCCAATCACACATCTCGTCGAGAAATGAAGAAGGAATCGAGTCTTTCTTCTAAGGCGCGAATGCGGGCAGCTTGTCCCATCATTACCACCTCAGCGTCGGAAGCATCACGACTCACCAAGTAAGATGCAAAGGCATCAAAACAAGGACCTTGAGCAAGTCTCTCCCGGAGATCATCAATCTCCGCCCTCAGGATAGAAGACTCTTCATTCTTCAAAAACTCGAGTCGAGCTATCTGGTTCTTCAGGTCATTCTCAGAACGCAACCAAATCTTCTCAATCCGCTTATGAGACACCTTCATCTCCGCCAGTCGATCACGGTGGTCAGAGGAATGAGAACCAGAAGACCTCCCTTGAACTGAAGGCGTGGCACAAGTTCTCTCAGCAATCTGTTGTTGCATCCAAAGTTGGTAGTTTTGAAAAGAATAACCCGGAAATACAGGATGATCAAGAGTCACCACGTTCTTCCAAGCTTTCTCTACTAACCGATTACGCAATTGCCATGAGGAGGGAGAAGGAGAAAAAGACCCGACCCACTCTCCAAAATCTCCATGAGTTACTATACCCTGTTCTTCACCAAATTGCCGTAACACACGAAGAGGGATGTAATGAGTGGCTCCAGTCAAACCAATCAATATGGCAAAACAACTCTGAGAGAAGGAAAGAACAGGTGAAGCCGAAGGCTGGAAGGTGCCTAACCAACGTATCTCTTCATCTGGCATACCTTGCAAACCTTCAAACCAACCGAACTTGCCGCCAGAATGGACGGGAAGTTTCCTTCTGTTCATCAAAGCCACTAAATTAGCATGGACGTTGAAAGGCCGATTAATGGGTGTAGTCAAAGCCAAATGATCAAAGAACCAAAGCTGCACAAAAAGGGAAGTCAACTTTAATCACAATGCTTCAAAAATCTAAAGGCTTCAATCATGATGTTTACAAACTTGAATAAAAAAAAAAATAAAAATAAAAAAAAATCAAAAAAATCAAAAAAAAAACAAAAAAAAAAAACAAAAAAAAAAAAAACAAAAAAAAATTTTTTTTTTTTAAAATGGTATTTTTGCAAAAGCCAAATTCAATTGCTTAAGACTCGCTTGAAAATACCCATTCTAAAAGTTTTCTCAAATTATCACAAATCCAAGATCTCATACGAGCTCCGCGCCACGAGGTCGAGGAAATCAACTGGCACCCTGTCAGACCCCGTGCTTGGGTAGCCACTTCTAAGCCATCTCTTATCTATCAAATGAAATCGGTGTTTTCAAAACTTGTCTGAGCAAAATCCTCGGACCCGCACAAATCAGGGTTTCGTCTATTCTTTGCAGTTCTTTGCACGCAATTCCTGCAAAGAGGGGCAGCTGTAGACACCCGAATTTGAGCGGGCCCTCGACGCAAAATACCCCGAAAATTGAAAAATTGGAATGGGCCCTCCCAAGCCCAAACTTACAAAAAACTCGATGCATGCCCAATGCCACTCACGTGGACTATGGACCCAAACACCCCATCCTTAAAACCAACCCGATATAAGCCCCAAACCCATCTTTATTCTATCCACACCCAAACCACCTCATTCTATATTCCTAAACCCAATCCAACCTAAGCCTAACTCATTACCCAAGTCCAATCCACATCAACTCAACCCAATAATATGCTACCCAGCCCAACCATTCCTTTAAACCCAAGTCCATCCTCATCACTATTCAATCCCCTATCTAAGCCCAAAACCTTACCCAATCTACTACTAAAGCCCTAAGCTCAAAACCTTACCCAATCTACTACTAAAGCCCAAAGCCCAATCCACTACCCAAATCCAATACAACCCATCATCATCACATCAAACCAATCACCAAGAGATGACACATGTCATCATCTCCTTCCACCCCCCATCTAATCAACTCAACCCATAACCCTAACCAACCCAACCTAACCTAACCTTCCCCATCCTCTCATCATCAACCACCAACATCATAACCCATAACCCTACCCTAACCTAACCTATTCCCCATCCCTCATCATCAACAACCAACAACTCAACCCATAACCCTACCCTAACCTAACCTAACCTTCCCCATCCTCTCATCATCAACCACCCACCTCACAACCATACCCTACATACCCTAACCTATTCCCCATTCTCAACACTATCAACCACCCACATCACAACCCATATCTATCCATCACTTTCCCTTAAAACACTCCCATAAAATCACCTCAACCCATACTCAACCCATACCTCCCATACTCTTCTCTCTAATCATCTAACCACCATCACCAATCAACCAATCTCATCATCTCCCCATTTGCCACATGTCTTCATCCCTTCACCTCTCCCAAAATCCAATCAATCAACCTCTTACACTACACATCATCTCAAATCTAACACCTTACCTCTTCAACCATCTCTACACTCATTCTCCAAACAACTCTCTTACACCCATCAACCATCACTCATCTCACCCCACCAAACACTCTACCCAAATGGATTTGGGTAAGATCCAAACCATTTGGGTTAAAACATAACCCATTTCCTTCATTACAAAACTACCCTTATTTCCATCTTAAATTTCATACCCCTCTCCTCTCAAACCCATGCCATTATCCATTATTCTCTTCATTCACCCCATTATACCCTCAAAATATCTCTCCAACCTCTATAAAAACCCCTCCATTCTCCCCTCACCACAACTAATGAAAATTTGAGAAAAAAATCCTCAAAACACTACAACTCTCTACTTTACTCTTCACTACACTCAACCCTCTCTCATCTCATCTCAACACTCTACTCTCAACACCTCACTCTCAACTCAACTCAATCTTCCACAACTTCAAGCAAGTCCAAGTCAACTCAAGGGAAGACATATTTGAAGATCAACTCAAGGACAAGGTGGGTTCAACAAAAGGAACTCCCCCTCCACATCCCCTCTTCTACATTCCCCTTTCCTACACACTTGCACACACCCCCATGGGTTAAATCACCAAAGGGCCCCTTCTTCATAAGGGTGCCCTTAGTGATTGAAACCAACATTGAAAATCCCTCACCCTTGAGGGCACATATCAAGTTTTTCTTTGATTTTATTTCTTTTTTTATTTTAAGAAAACCGAATCCGAGGTTACCACATTACGTGGATGGAGTAGGGTGCCTAACACCTTCCCTACTCCATAAATGGACCCCCCTACCTTGAATCAAGGTTGGACCGTGCTCTATCCATATGTGAGTCATCAAATGTCTAAATGACATGTTTTTCCAAAAATATAAATTCGGGTGACCATTCACGCCCAATCCCCAATTTGAATGGTGGCGACTCCAAAACACCCCAAAGTGGAGGGATGTTTTAAAAATGTTTAAAATCCCGTGTCCACAGTAGGGATTATGAACAGTATTGAAGCTAAGGATGAGCCGTTGCTTGAAATTCAACCATAACAACAAGGAGTAGAGCTCAGTGGGTTCGAGTTTGAAAAGATATGCTCAGTCCAATGAGATCAAGCCATGAAAGAATATTTTCTAATGGAAAATACCTCTAATTGCTATATGGCCAATATATTCAAGAAAATGAGATTTTTCCCTGGTATGGGCTTAGGTCGTAAGCAGCAAGGTATTAAAGAGGCACCAGTGATTAAAGAGGTCATCGGCACATTCGGACTAGGATATAAGCCTACTAAGGAAGCTTGGGCCCAATATTGGAAGATAAAAAGGGACAAGGCCATTGCTAAAAGGCAAAGGCGTACCACGGATCTCATTAAAATGAAGCCCTATCGAAAGACCCTCAATGGTTATTTTGTGAAAGAAGGAGAGGACTTCCGTTACTGTGGGTTCCCAGAGCCGTTCATTGATTACATCATTGGTACTCGTTTGCCGGGATTTGAAATCTTCTTTGGCATGGAATGGCCTAAAAAGGAAACAAGCACAGAAGTTAAAGAGAAAAAAGTTGAAGACTGGCAGCTCGATCTGGACTCCCTCAACATCGATCAGCTATTCATTGAAGATCATAGTATCTTAGTGTTGTCAGTTGAGAAAGGGATCCCAAATCCTCAGTCTGTAATCAAATCCGCTGTTGGGTGTCTCTCAAATTATCATGTAATTAGTCCTATGTTGCATGTCAAGGCTGGGTCTGTCGGTCCCATTAGTCCTGTTCAGTCTGACATGCCAGTTGAGTAATTTATTTCTATTGAGTCGAGTAAGTTAGTTGTTTCTGCTGAGTCTGTTGCTTCTAGGGAGTTTGTTTTTTTTGCTGAGTCAAATGAGTCTGTCAAGTCTGCAATGAAATTTTTTATTACCCCGAGCGCAATAATAATTTGACTAATAATCTAACTTCGGAGGGAGAATCTTCTGATGAAAGAACCTCCCCCTGAAATAATCAAATTACTTGAACAAGAAGAGGAACGTCAGGCTCAACCTCTAATAGAGGAAGTAGAGGTTATTAACCTCGGAACAAAAGAAAGTCCTCAAGAAATTCGGATAGGGGTCACTTTATCTCCCGATGAACGCAAAGGGATAGTAGACTTATTCAGAAAGTTCAAGGACGTATTCGCATGGTCTTACGAGGATATGTCGGGGGTAAGCACAGATATTGTTCAACATTGGATTCCGTTATATCCTGATGCTCGACCAATCAAACAGAAACTTCGACGTATGAAGCCGGAATGGACTTTGAAAATTAAAGAAGAAGTTATGAAGCAGATTAACGCTGGATTTTTGGAAGTAGTAGAATACCCTGAGTGGATTGCCAATGTCGTCCCGGTGTCGAAAAAGGATGGAAAAGTCAGGATGTGTGTGGATTTTAGAGACTTAAACAAAGCAAGCCCAAAGGATAGTTTTCCTTTATCACACATAGATGTTCTAGTGGACAGTACAGCAGGGCACGCTTTGTTGTCCTTCATGGATGGATTTTCAGGGTACAATCAGATAAAGATGGATCATCGAGATATGCAAAAAACGTTGTTCATAACACAATGGGGGACCTTCTGCTACAAGGTTATGCCTTTTGGTTTGAAGAAAGCTGGAGCTACCTATCAAAGAGCAGCCACGACTTTACTACATGACATGATACATAAGGAAGTCGAAGTCTACGTAGATGATATGATAGTCAAATCTAAGGAACTACTGGGGCACGTTACTGCGCTAGAAAAATTTCTCACAAGGATTCAAAAGTACCAACTCTGCCTCAACCCGCAGAAATGTGTATTTGGAGTAACTTCTGGAAAATTATTGGGATTTGTAGTCAGTCAGAGAGGGATCGAGGTAGACCCTGTGAAGATTAAAGCTATCCAAGAAATGCCGTCGCCTGAAACTGAAAAGCAGATTTGAGGTTTTCTAGGCAGAATCTAGTATGTTAGCCGATTCATCGCTCAACTCACCAACGTCTGTGAACCTATTTTCAAGCTTCTCAAGAAGAATGAACCAACAGTTTGGAATGAGCAATGTCAAAAGGCTTTCGACCAAGTCAAGGAGTACCTCTTAAACCCACCTATTTTGGTCCCACCTACACCGGGTGAACCACTTTTTCTGTATCTGTCAGTCACAGTAGAAGCTATGGGATGCATGCTTGCACAGTATGACAAAGATACTCGTAAAGAGAGGGCTATATACTACATCAGTAAAAAAATGTTAGAATATGAACGAAAGTATTCGTCTCTCGAGAAAACTTGCTTAGCACTGGTATAGGCTACTCAGAGACTCCGGCACTATATGCTGTCTCATTCAATTAACCTGTTATCTCGGATGGATCCTCTCACATTAACAGGGAGAACAACGCGATGGTTATTGTTGCTATCAGAGTTTTACATCACGCATGTTACACAAAAGTTTATCAAAGGGAGAGCTGTAGCAGAATACTTGACAGATCACCTTTTAGTAGAAGGAATAAGGCTGTCGATCAATTCCCAGATGAGAACATCTTGCACGTTAAAGAAGAATCGCAGAACCAAACATTGCAGTTGTACTTTGATGGAGCTGCCAATCAAAATCGGTATGGAATAGGGGCAATCCTGTTTTCTCTGGAAGGATGCCACATTCCTATCGCTATTCAATTAGCCTTTTCGAACACTAATAACACGACTGAATATGAAGCGTGCATCGCTGGACTCGAAGCTGCTTTGAACCTGGGCATTACAGAAATTGAAGTCTTTGGGGATTCAGCCTTTGTCATACATCAGTCATTGGAAGAATGGAAGACTAGGGATGAAAAGTTGAAACCCTATAATGAGTATTTGTTAAACTTAGTCAGTAAGTTTAAAGCTATCCTGTTCCAACACTTGTCAATGGAGGATAATAGATTTGCTGACTCCTTAGCAACTTTATCTTCAATGATCCATTTGCCCCTGGGCATGGAATTGAGGCCAATCACTGTTGAAGTCAAAGACAAACTCGCATACTGTCATCAGATCAACATTGCTACTCGATTACCCGATGGAAAGCCATGGTACACAGACATAAAGAGTGTGTTGGAAAAACAAGAATTCCCAGAAGAAGTATCGAGGAAGGAACGACAAACCCTACTAAGATTAACATCTCAATTCATCTTGTGCGCATGAAGTTTATACAAAAGGTCTTATGATGGGATTTACTTGTCGTGTGTTGATGAAGATCAAGCTGAACAGATAATGATTGAATTACATTAAGGAGAATGTGGCCCTCACATGAGTGGGAAAATGATAGCTAAGAAAATTATGAGACAAGGATACTACTGGCCCACGATGGAAACAGATTGTCATCACATGGTCAAAACCTGTCATAAGTGCCAAATACATGCGAACCTTATACATGTGCCACCATCTAAATTAGTGGGTCTGACTTCACCATGGCCATTCTCAGTCTGGGGAATTGACATTATTGATAAAATATCGTCTAAGACGTCAAATGGGCATGAATACATTCTAGTTGCCATCGATTATTTTACCAAATGGGTCGAAGCTTCCTCTTATGCTGTCCTCACTGCGTCTTGAGTTGCAAAGTTCATTCAAACAAACATCATCAGTCGATACAGGGTACTTTCAGAGTTGATCTCTGATAACGGGTCGTACTTCAAAGCTGAGGTTATCAAATTGTGTTCAAAGTTCAAAATCTCACACCATAAATCATCTCCTTACCGCCCTCAGACTAACGGAGCAGTCGAAGCAACTAACAAGAATCTTAAGACTATTCTCAGGAAACTGTGTCAATCACATTGAGATTGGTCAGAAAAACTGCCATTTGCACTATGGGCATATCGAACTTCAGTTCGATCCTCTACTGGAGCTACCCCCTACTCCTTAGTGTATGGCATGGAAGCAGTCTTGCCAATTGAAATGGAAATTCCGTCTCTCAGGGTCTTATTAGAAAGTCAGTTGTCAGAAGCGGATTGGATTCGCCAACGGTATGAAGAATTGAATTTGATCGAAGAAAAATGACCAAGAGCTTTGTATCACGTGCAAGCTTATCAAAGAAGAGTCGCCCGCTCATTTGACAAAAAGATCAAGACCCGTCACTTACAAGTCGGGGACATAGTACTCAAAGAAAATCGGGCACCTATTTTTGACCCTAGAGGGAAGTTCAAACCAAATTGGGGAGGTCCGTTCATCGTCAAGGAAATATTACCAGGAAAAGCTGTCAAATTTCAAGATCATGATGGAATCGAATTACCAGAACCAACCAACCTTGACCAAATCAAACGGTACTACATTTAAGGAGGCCATCTTTGGCCAAATCAATCCTCATATTACCCAGTTACCCAGTTCAACATATCCTTTCTCAGCCCCTTTGCAGTCTTTTCAAAAATAAAAATTATGCCTTTTTCTTTCTCAACCCGATCACCTAACCAAGGGGAGGGAAAATTCGAACTACGTTTTGGTCTGATCCCAAAATTCTGGGGTACGTAGGCAACCTGAGAAGTCACTTCAGGCCCGACCACATCATCAAAAAAAAAAAAAAATTAGTTCCCCACATAATGAAAAAATTCAAAAGAAAAAGAAATCCAAAATGGGGAAGAAAATTTAAGAAAAAAGAAAACAATTTAAATGAAATGCCACACAAGGGGCATTTGGGTTTTTGAGCCTCAAAATTCCTTTCTTTTTATACCCAGTCCTAAGCCTACCTATAAAAGTCCTCCTAAGTACCGCACGAAAAGTCAAGGAAGATAGTAAAGCATGATCAGACAGTAACTCTAGAAGATCAGAAGAGAAGAGAAGATAAAAAGATAAAAAAATGATGAAGCCTGCTAAGTTGAAAACCCGAAAAGGATGACTTAGGCAAAAATTAAGGCAAGCTCGCAAGGTTGAAAATCTAAAAGGACAATTTTGGCAACAATCAGAGCCAAGGAAAAAAAAGAAGAAGCACGCTAGATCGAAAACCTGAAAAGGCGATCTAGGCAAAAGCTAGAACAAGCTCGATAGATTGAAAACCTGAAAAGGCGATTTAGGCAAAAGTTAGAGCAACAAAGAAAAACAGAAGAAGATCCCAAGCTGAGAACGGTCCGAACCGAAACATCAGAAGTTCGAATAATCAAGTTCAATACTTAGCTTAAACCAGGCATAGACTCAAAAGCCACAAGTATCTTGTCTACGATTGATCTGAAAATGTTTACTTCCCCGAGTGAACCAATGGAGAAAAGGGTGAATTCTATGATGAGTCCCAAAAGGAAATATTTTGTTCTCTTTAGCCTGACCCAAAATCTTCAATAAAATCAAAATTAAAAGTTGGCTCTTTATTGCGCTTGTGGTAATCAAATATTTCAAACCTTCATACAAGGGGCATTTTCTTTCTTATTTAATATAACTTTTCCCCCTTATACCAGGAGCATTTTTTAAAATTTTTGCATGATGTGTCCAATTATCTTCAATGCCATGTTTATTGTCAAACTAGGGGCATTTTTTTTGTGAACAATGATAATGAGAACCCCAAACTTAAGGTTACCCTCTTGATAACAGTTTTCGAAAAACTTTTAAACTCGAATTTTAAATTCATAAAACTTTTGGGGTAAAACCTCGAGGTTCAAACAAAAGCATTTTGGATCTCACGTAGGAGATAGGACATTCATTCTGTCTCAGATCTCTTCATTTCCAGATCCAACCCCTTTTTTTCAGATTCACTTTCAATCATTTTTTCCCAGATTTATTCCTTTAGTCTCAGTTTTACTCAATCAGTTACCGCCGAGGGTTTTCTCGGAACTATGCTCAGTTACCGCTAATCGAAATTATGCTCAGTTACCGCCGAGGGTTTTCTCGAAATTATGCTCAGTTACCGTTGAGGGTTTTCTCGAAACTATGCTCAGTTATCGCTGAGGGTTTTCTCGAAATTATGCTCAGTTACCGCCGAGGGTTTTCTCGGAACTATGCTCAGTTACCGCCGAGGGTTTTCTCGGAATTATGTTCAGATGCCGTCGAGGGTTTTCTCGGAACTATGCTCAGTTACCGCCGAGGGTTTTCTTGAAATTATGCTCAGTTACCGCCGAGGGTTTTCTCAGAATTATGCTCAGTTACCGCCGAGGGTTTTCTAGGAACTATGCTCAGTTACCGCCGAGGGTTTTCTCGGAATTATGTTCAGATGCCGTCGAGGGTTTTCTCGGAACTATGCTCAGTTACCGCCGAGGGTTTTCTTGAAATTATGCTCAGTTACCGCCGAGGGTTTTCTCAGAATTATGCTCAGTTACCGCTGAGGGTTTTCTCGGAACTATGCTCAGTTACCGCCGAGGGTTTTCTCGAAACTATGCTCAGATGCCGTCGAGGGTTTTTTCGAAATTATGCTCAGATGCCGCCGAGGGTTTTCTCGGAACTATGCTCAGTTACCACCGAGGGTTTTCTCGGAATTATGCTCAGATGTCGCCGAGGGTTTTCTCGGAACTATGCTCAGTTACCGTCGAGGGTTTTCTCGGAGTTATGCTCAGATGCCGCCGAGGGTTTTCTCGGAATTATGCTCAGTTACCGCCGAGGGTTTTCTCGGAATTATGCTCAGATGCCGCCAAGGGTTTTCTCGGAACTATGCTCAGATGCCGTCGAGGGTTTTCTCAGAATTATGCTCAGATGCCGCCGAGAGTTTTCTCACAATTATGCTCAGTTTATATTCAAATTATGCTCAGATTTTTACTCAGTTCCAACTTAAACTCTTAGATTTTAAATCACACACTTGCACAGTTGTTACATCAATCAAGGAGAATTTTCTAAAAATTAAAGGATCTTACACCGTCAGTGAGAGTTTGCACTCAAGGACCTGACAATCTTTTAATTTAGGGAGAGCTTTACCCTCAAGGATCCGAACACCCCGACGAATTGCTAAATGAACTGTCACTAGCTTTGGCATTCAGATATCGAACTATCTACCAAAATAGATTTGCTATCTAGTTTGCTTCAACCCTCTGCCAAAGAGGGGCATCTGTAGATACCCTATTTTTGTACTCGCCTGATTAATCAACTCGTCAACCCGATCGCAATGATTCCCAATGATGGATGTGTATTCCTTTGCTTTATTTCGTTACCAGATATGTTTCAGAAATCCGGATGAGGTATCTCGAACTGACAAAACCTTAGAAACCACGTTACACTAGGAAAATACGACTCTAGAAACATAGAAATCATCATCTTGCAGACCCAAAAAGAAACTTCACGATAAAAATCACTAAAAATTGACCAAATTATCAAAATACTCCTAACATCAAAACAACCCTAGAGCCTAAGTTACGATTAGGAAAACCCTTTCAAACACATAAAACAACAAATCGAAACCAAATAAATCATTTCGCCAATTTTCACAAAATTTGACAAAATTACGAAAATGCCGCTCATAAAGTTCACGACCATTTCACAAAAAAAATTTCATAAATGACACAAACCAACATTCACATTGAATTCCTTACGAAAAATTGATTCTAAAACATCTTAGAACATTAAAAATCGACTTAAAACGCGAAAAGTCCTCTCCGGGGGTAAAATGATAATTTCACAATTTTCATAATTAAAAATTTTGAAATTAATAAATAAAACATTAAATAATTAAAGTGAAACATTAATGAAATTAATTTAAAATTTTGAACTAAAACAATCGATCAATCGGGCTCTCATGAAAAATTGTTGAGGGTTCGTGAGATATTTCTTTAAGGATCCCTCCATTTGGGGGTCCAAAGAATTAAAGATATAATAGAGGGGGGTGTTCCAAAAATTTAAAGTCAATCAAGTAAGACTAAAGTCAAAATTAAAGTCAATTAAGCAAGACTGAAGTCAAGATATTAAAAGTCAATCAATTAAGACTAAAGTCAAAATATTAAAAGTCAATCAAATAAGACCAAAAGTCAAAATCATAATAGAGTTCTAATTAAATAATAACTCTATCTAATAGACTTCTAATTAAAATACAAATCCCCCTAAAACAATTCTAATTAAAATCCAACTCTACCTAAAATAATTTTAACTAAAACACAACTCTAATTAAACACTAACTCTATCTAAATCAACCCCTAAAAAAATCTATAAATAGAGGTCCCCACACCCTATTTTCGGATCAAATCATAAACCTTAAGAGAAGTTGGTCTAAAAGCCCCCCTAACCTCCTATAAACCCTAGTTTTGGAGTCCCAACTCCTTACCTAACATCCCTTCTTCGAGTTTAGCCTAAAAAATACCTAATAGCCCTCCAAAAACACTCCAAAATCCATAACAAACTCGAAGAGTCCAGATCAAAAAAAGGAGATACCTTGCCTCGGATATCAGAAATCAAATCCGGAGACAAAACGAAGCAAGGAGTACGGTACAAGGAGAAATTTTTGTCGGATCTGAGGGAACAAGGTTTTTACTATCGGAAAGGTATAATTTCTTACTTTTTTTTATTATCTAAGTTTTTTTAGCAATGTAACTTATTTAGAAAATTAGTAGAGATCGGCTTTGGCCGGGCGGGGTTGGTACCTAACACCTTCCAACCCCGTAACATGATCCCCGAATTCAGATTTTTCTGTTCTAGATTAGTTATTTATCTGTTTAGAGTCATTGATCGGTTCCTAGACCGTAATAACTAGGTGGCAACTCCGAAACCTCAAGGGTCAAAAGCGGATCCGCGCACCCCGTGGATCGAGGGCGCTTTCAGTGGGATGCCAAACCATTTATGAAAGCTATAACTCTTGACTTGTACCCATAGGTATATAAAGATAATCCAAATACATCAATTGCACTTCTTGGTCAAAACCAGTGCCTAAGCGAGATCCTGCCCCGCTGTATCCTACTGTACGAGGGGGATAGACTACGTGTATTCTAGACGAGAGGTATTTAAGTGGGCCCTTGCTCAGCATCGTGCGCCACCTCTTAACTGGGTATCAAACTGGTTTTTGTTTTTAGTTCAGAGAAGTGAGTTGAAGTTTTAGATTATCACCTATACGGTATATCAAACCAAGTCACCACGTATCGAGAGGTATATAGGTGTATTTGGGCAAGAGTGGTTAGATAAAAATGCATTGTACATAGTAAGCTTAGAGTCTAGAAACCTTCCTTGTAGGTCACGACTCGAACTTTTCGTGGGTGTTCCGGGGTTGTTTATTGAATGGAACCTTATGATTGATGAGTGTATGTGAATGATGATGAGATCAAAGTGTATGATTGTCTTCAAGGATCAAAAATTTTATTTTTAGAAATTATAATGGGTGCACTAACGCAATAAAGAATCGATTTCTTGCAAAATTCAATAATGACCCAGTCCATCTCGATCCAGCAATCATGATGGACCGGGCCATTTAAATCAAAATGGAAATCAAATTTTCAAAGAAGGAAAATAGTTTACAAAAGGAAAATATTTTCCAAAAAAAAGAATGTTTTCCCAAAAAAAAAAAGTGTTTTCCAAAAAAAATGTTCTCTAGAAAAAATATTTTTCAAGAAAAAATATTTTTCATAAGAAGAAGATTTTTCGAAAGAAAAATATTTTATAAAGGAAAATAAAAAGAATAGTAATTGATATTTTACATGGACCTTGGAAACGTACTAAAATACCTATGGATCTAGTTAGTTCGTAGCTAATCGATTGACCTATTTGGAATAAGCTTTTTGATCAACTTTTACATGATCAAATGGATCAATTGATTACAAGCAAAGAAAAGTCTAATTTAGTCCATTCGGTTAGATTGGTCTAAATAGAACTAACAACTTGATTGGACCCGTAGTTTCAAATCAACAGGTTCCTATTATTTCATTATGCTTGTTTCTAATCAAATGAATTAAATTGGTCACATCACTCTGCCAATCGGACTGTAAATCATTTTATTAATTTCTTATTTTGGTAAACCTGGTAATGGTAAATGATGCGTTCGGATTCAACAAAGAAGGAAATATTTTATTTGGTCGAAATTGCTCTAAGTCATTCTACATCATTCTATTTTGTGTCTTTACCCTGGTCATTCTGTCAAGTCATCTAACTTGCTGCCTAAGCATTGTCTCTATTGTTTGGTCAAATCTTTTGCCTTTATTGATCGTGATTTCTAATTTATTTTCGAAAGATTATCAATCTTCAACACGGTTAATCTACGTCAAATCATGCAAGATTTTGTGACCCAGATGAATCATGCTTGCCAATGCCACCCGATGGGGACATGCCAAGATAACGAAGACAGACATAGAGAGGATTCAACGACTAGAATCAGTATTTCAAAAAAATATGAATTACTAAACACGCCTGAAAACGCCCTCGATCCGCGGGGTGTGCGGATCCACTTTTGACCTTTGAGGTTTTGGAGTTGCCACCTAGTTATTATGGTCTAGGAACCGAATACTGATTCTAAAAGGTAAATAAACTAATCTACGAAAAAAAATACGGGTCTGGAGATCACGTTATGGGGTTGGAAGGTGTTAGGCAGCAACCCCGTACAGCAAACGCCGGTCTTTACTAATTTCTAAATATTCTACATTGCTAATAAGACCGAAATAATAATAAAAAAATAAAAATACTCACCTTTTTTCGAACGCAACGATTTTGTTCCCTCAGATATGATAGAATAGCTCATCGTATAGTATTTCTCGCTTTGTTCTGTCTCCAGATCTGATCTCTGAACTCCGAGGTAAGGTATCTTTTCTTAGATCTGGATTCTTTGAATTTTTTTATGGATTTCTAGGTGTTTTTGAAGGGTTTCTAGGTGTTTTTTGAGCTAAAGTTGAGGTAGGGGTGTTAGGTAAGGAGTTAGGGCTTCAAAATTAGGGTTTATGGGAGGTTAGGGAAGCTTTTTGACCTACTTCTCTTAGGGTTTATAATTTGATACGAAAATAGGGTGTGAGGACCCCTATTTATAGATTTTTTTAAGGGTTGATTTAGATAGAATTAGTGTTTAATTAGAATTCTTTTAGTTAGAGTTGTATTTTAGTTAGAATTATTTTAGGTAGAGTTGTATTTTAATTAGAATTGTTTTAGGTAGAGTTATATTTTAGTTAGAATTCTATAGAGTTATTATTTAATTAGAACTTTATTAGGGTTTTGACTTTTGGTCTTATTTGATTGATTTTAAGATTTTGACTTTAGTCTTACTTGGTTGACTTTAATATCTTGACTTTAGTCTTATTTGATTGACTTTAATTTTGACTTTATTCTTATTTGATTGACTTTAATATCTTGACTTTAGTCTTTCTTGATTGACTTTAATTTTTTGGAGTACCCCCCTCTATTATATCTTTAATTCTTTGGACTCCAAATGGAGGGGTCCTTGAAGAAATAACTTGGCAACCCTCAACAATTTTGCCTAAGAGCCTGATTGATTGATTTTTTTAGTTAACATTTTTAAATTAATTTATTAATGTTTCACTTTAATTATTTAATATTTTATTTATTAATTTCATAATTTTTAATTATAAAAATTGTGAAATTATCGTTTTACCCTCGGAGAGGACTTTTGGGTTTTAAGTCGGTTTTCAATGTTCCATGATGTTTTGGAATCAATTTTTTGTAGGAAATTCAATGGGAATGTTGGTTTTTGTCATTTATGAAATTTGTTGCGTGAAATGATCGTGAAATTTATGAGGGGCATTTTCGTAATTTTGTCAAATTTTGTGAAAATTGGCAAAATGATTTATTTGATTTGGATTTATTGTTTTATATTTTTGAAAAGGTTTTTCTAAGCGTAATGTAGGTTCTAAGGTTGTTTTGATGTTAGGGGTATTTTGGTAATTTTATCATTTTTTAGTGATTTTTATCGTAAAACTTCTTTTTGGTCTGCAAGATGATGATTTCTATGTTTCTAGGGTATATTTTCCTAGCGTAGCATGGTTTCTACAGTTTTGTTAGTTCGAGATACCTCATCTGGATTTCTGAAACATATCTGGTAACAAAATAAAGCATTGATTTGCGATCGGGTTGACGAGTTAATTAATCAGGCGAGTGCAAAAATGGGGTGTCTACAGGCACACTCAATTCTCTCCATCAAGAACTCAAATCCTCTTCTTGATTTTCTTTAACTCAAAGTACGATTTCTACAGATCTCATTTAAAATCACCTTCTTAAATCAGATTTGAAAGTGTTTTAAACCAGCCGTTGATGTTGCTTGTCGTGAAGGGGTAAACGAGTTTTTATCATCTCTCTTTATACGTTTGCATTGGTTCCTCTTGAAATCATATGTTGCAGCCGATTTGCTGCACTTTAGAAGCTTTGAAAACAGCTTTTGTTATTGCTTTTGAGCATTTTCGTTGGTTGAAACATCAATCTGACGATGAGGACAGCAAGGTTTTTCATGGTGAGAGCGAGTTGTAGCGAAGAAGATAAGGAGAGAGTGAAATAATTTTTTTGTCTTTTTTGACTCCTCCCTGACTCTATCTATCAATTTTCATCTTAAAAATCGATTGGGTTTATCTAACGATGAAGATGACGATGATGTATTGCCCATCAGGACCCTAACGTTTTTTCTCTTTCTTCCAACAATTCTTCGATGGATTAAACCTTCAAGAAAATTCTTTTGTGACTCTGATCTCAAACATCAGACTCGTAACCCATTCGGTGTTAGTTTGATTTGGGGATCACTGGAACAGGGAGACTTTGGGTTTATATTCGATTTTTTTTTTTTTGAAAATTCTGAAAATCAAAACCATTGGATCAAACAAGAAACCATGGTTGAATGAGCACATTTTTATGTAGTTTTCGCTTAATTTAATTGGTGAAAGTTGTGGTTATTCGGTTCATCTCGTTATGAACTTTTATTAACACACCAATCTTTACTTATAACGCACCATTCTACACATAAACAACTATTTTTTTTAAAGAATTGGTTTATTGTAAGTAAATAATGGATGTGTCAATTTTTGTAAGGGACATATATGACAGACCTCTCTGTTGTTTCCTTGCTGAAGAAGAGAACACCTTTGTTGATTGAGGGTTGCAATTGGCACACCAATTTTTTCTAACGCTACATCAATTGTGTGCAATTATTTAGTGATTACTAGTTTTTTTAGAGAACTTAGTTTTTTAGTTTTTTTATGATTAGTAGTAGGTTTTTTTTTATATAAAAAAAAATGTTCATTTTCTTTGATTGAGGGTTGCAATTGGCACACAATTTTTTTTCTAACGCTACATCAATTGTGGGCAATTACTTAGCGATTGGTGTGGCATTAGTAAAAGGTAGTATGGCGATAGTGACTTACTTGTCACGGTTTTTTTTAGGATTGTGTTTTTTTTAGTATTTCTTTTTTTTTTTAGTTAAAAAAAAATCACTCCTCACCTCAATAATTATCATCTTACCCTCAATTCAATATTCTTTGAAAATCTTAATTTATTTAGGGTCACCCAAACTAATCCTTGATTGGACTACACATAAAAAAAAATCTCTTTGGTGTGGACTAAAGATTATGCATGTTTCAATGAGACCTTGTGAATGATGAATGTATGTGAATGATGAGATCAGAACGCATGTGAATGATGAGATGAATGTATGTGAATGATGTGATCAGGAATGTGTGGGTTTGTCCTCAAGGATAAATTTTTTGTTGTTTAACCTGATTTGAAATTACAGTATCACTGGGTACACCAACCCGATAAAAAAATCCATTTTAAACTTGACCCAGTCCATCTCGATCCAACAATCATTATGGGCCGAGCCATTTGAATCAAAATGAAATTCGAACTTTTTTCTAATTTGGATTTTTAACCTATTTTAAAAGAAGAAAAATATTTTCCAAAAGAGAAATGCTTTCCAAAAGTATAAGATTTTCCAAAAGGAAATGCTTTCCCAAAAAAGTTTTCTAAAAGAAAATGTTTTTCAAAAAAAAAGAAAAAGAAGAAAAATATTTTTCAAAGAAAAAAATGATTTACAAAAGATCTATTTTTGCATGAAAAATTATTGAAATATGTTTGTGAAAATTATTAATTAATAAAAATATTATTTTTCAATAATTTTCAAGAGTGCAATAAAATTATTTTCCTTTTATGGATGAATTGTTTAATGGATTGGTGTACATAATTCAATAAAATCTCAGGATTCATTTAAAATATTATCAAGGGGATAACACTGGAATTGATAATCCACATTTGATGGGGTTACTAGGTTATCATTGTATCTAAGCTCAATCGTCCATCGTCTAGCTAGGGTTGTAAATCCGATCAATTAGAGTAAACGTCAATATCAAGTTAACAGTCAAAAATAACCTCAAAATTTCTTAACATCGCCCAGTTGTTCTTTGAAGATCACAGTGCCTTAGTCATGCCGGTTGTAAGCAATGTCTCAGTCCTCAGTCCTAATTAAGTCCGTTGTGGATAGTCTTGAGTTTTCATGAGTCATTTGGGTTAATTCGAGTCTCTTTTTTTCAGTAAGGTCATGTCTTCTTTTCGAATCGACTCTTTTTTCTGTTGAGTCGAGTTAGTTTGTCGAGTCATAGAGGTATTTGTCGCCCCATTCGAATTTGATTGGATAAACGAAATTTCTGAATACCTCGAGCGCATTAACGAATTAACTACTAATCTGGCTTCATGGATAGATTTCTTTCCTGAGCAAGAAGATAAGAGTTAGGCTCAACGTTTAATCGAGAAAACAAAGGTCATTGACCTCGGAACAGAAAATAATTTCTAAAGAGATTCAAATAGAAACCCTCCTATCCCTAGAGGAACACGAGGGGATAATGAATTTACTCAGAAATTTCAAAAGACTTGTTCGCATGATCCGATAAGGATGTGTTAAGTGCAAGCTTGGGTGTTGTTCAACGGAATAGATACTCGCTTGATGAGATGAAAATATCGATAGAGATTTTATAAAATGTATCAGTGCTATCTTCACTACATATTGAGTATCAAATCACATATTATCAGTTGATATGGGGGTACTATTTGAACTAATCCCTGATAATGGGTCGTACTTCAAAGCTTAAGTCATTACTCTATGTTCAAAGTTCAAGATCCGGCATAACAAATCATCCCCTTACCGTCTTTAGATTAATGGAGCGGTTAAAACAGCTAGTAAAAATCTTAAGATAATCATCGTGAAAATATGTCAATCGCACCAAGATTGGTTAGAAAAGCTACCATTCACACTATGGAGGTATCGTACTTCAAATACAGTCTTCCACTGAAACTATCCCCTACTCTCTATTATATGATATGGAAGTAATCTTACTAGTTGAAATGAAAATCCTGTATCTCAAGGTTTTGATGAAAATCATTTGTTAGAAACATATTAGGTTCAGCAGTATGAAGAATTAAACTTGATCGAAGAAAAACGAGTTAAAGCCCTGTACCACGTGCAAACTTATCTAAGAAGAGTCACCCGTGCATTTGACAAGAAGGTCAAAGCTCATCATTTACAAATCAAAGATTTAACTATTACACTTCAAAGAAAATTGAACACTCCTCCTCGACTATAGGAGAAAGTCTAAACCCAATTGGAGAGATTCATTCATTAAGGAAGTACTATCTGGAAAAGCCGTCAGACTTCAAAATCATGAGGGAAATGAACTACCAGAACCAACCATCCTTGACCAGATCAAGCGGTACTATATTTAAGGAGGCCATCTTTGGCCGAATCAATTATCCTATTACCTAGTTCAATATATCCTTTCTCAACCCCTTTGCAGTCTTTTCAAAAAGAAAAAAAATTATGCCTTTTTTTTTCTCAGCCCGATCACCTAACTTAGGGGAGGGAAAATTTTGAACTACGTTTTGGTTTGATCCTAAAATTTTGGGGTATGTAGGCAACCTGAGAAGTTACTTCAGGCCCGACTACATCAAAATAAAAAAAATCTATTTCCCCACATAATAAAAAATCAAGAAAAAAATTCAAAAGAAAAGAAAAATATCTTCAAAATGGGGAAGAAAATTTAAGGCAAAATAAAAGAAATGCCACACAAGGGGCATTCGGGTTTTTGAGCCTCAAAATCCCTTTCTTTTTTACCCAGTCCTAAGCTTACCTATAAAAGTCCTCCTAAGTACCGTGCGAAAAGTCAAGGAAGATACAAAACACGATCAGACAATAATTCCATAAGGAAGAAAAGAAAAAAACCTGCTAGGTTGAAAACCTGAAAAGGGCGCCTTAGGCAAAAATTAAGGCAAGCTCGTAAGGTTGAAAATCTTAAAGGACAACTTTGACAACAATCAGAGCAAAGAAAAAAAAAAGGGCTTGCTAGATTGAAAACCTGAAAATGAGATCTAGGTAAAAGTTAGAGCAAGCTCGCTAGATTAAAAACCT
Organism: Akebia trifoliata; assembly: GCF_017979445.1. Taxonomy (NCBI): domain Eukaryota; kingdom Viridiplantae; phylum Streptophyta; class Magnoliopsida; order Ranunculales; family Lardizabalaceae; genus Akebia; species Akebia trifoliata. The sequence continues at coordinate 17,087,328 of NC_141384.1, read as the reverse complement.
GAAAAGGTGATCTAGGCAAAAGTTAGAGCAACAAAGAAAAATAGAAGAAAATCTTCGGGGAGTTAAAAGCTAAGAGCGGTCCGAGAAGTCTGAGTAATCAAGTTCAATACTCAGCTTAAATCAGGCACAGACTTGGAAGCCACAAGTATCTTGTCTACGATCAATCTGAAATTTTTTACTTTCCCAAGTAAACCAAGGGAGATAAGGGTGAATTCTATGATGAGTCTTTAAAGGAAATAATTTTGTTCTCTTGAACCTGACTCAAAACCTTCAATAAAATTAATCAAAATTAAAAGTTGAGTCTTTATTGCGCTTGTGGTAATCAAATATTTCAAACCTTCATACAAGGGGTATTTTCTTTCTTCTTTAATGTAACTTTTCCCCCTTATACTAGGGGCATTTTTTTTAAATTTAATTTCTGCATGATGTGTTCAATTATTTTCAATGGCGTGTTTATGGTCAAACTAGGGGCATTTTATTTTTGAGCAATGTTAATCCTAAAAGATAATGAGAACTCCAAGCTTAAGGTTACCCTCTAGATAACAATTTTTCGAAAAACTCTTGAGGTTCAAAAGAAATAAAAACTCAGGTTTTAAATTCATAAAACTTTTGGATAAAACCTTGAAGTTCAAACAAAAGCATTTTGGATCTCACATAGGAAATAGGGCGTTCATTCTGTCCTAGATCTATTCATTTCCATATTCCACCCCTCTTTTCCAGATTCATTTTCAATCGTTCTTTCCCAGATTTATTCTTTTAGTCTCAGTTTTACTCAGTCAGATACCGCCGAGGCTTTTCTCGAAATTATGCTCAGATGCCGCCGAGGGCTTTCTCGGAATTATGCTCAAATGCCGCCGAGGGTTTTCTCAGAATTATGCTCAGTTTATGCTCAGATGCCGCCGAGGCTTTCTCGGAATTATGCTCAGTTACCACCGAGGGTTTTCTCGGAACTATGCTCAGATGCCGCCGAGGGTTTTCTCGGAATTATGTTCAGTTTATGCTCAGATGCCACCGAGAACTTTCTCGGAATTATACTCAGTTACCCCCGAGGGTTTTCTCGGAACTATACTCAAATGCTGCCGAAGGCTTTCTCGGAATTATGCTCAGTTACCGTCGAGGGTTTTCTCGGAACTATGCTCAGATGCCGCCGAGGGTTTTCTCGGAATTATGCTCAGTTGCCACCGAGGGCTTTCTCGGAACTATGCTCAGATGCCGCCTAGGCTTTCTCGGAATTATGCTCAGATGCCGTCGAGGGTTTTCTAAAAATTATGCTCAGTTGCTGCCGAGGGCTTTCTCGGAACTATGCTCAGATGCCGCCGAGGGCTTTCTCAGAATTATGCTCAGATGCCGCCGAGGGTTTTCTCAGAATTATGCTCAGTTACCGCCGAGGGTTTTCTTGGAATTATGCTCAGGTTATATTTAAATTATGCTCAGATTATACTCAGTTATGCTTAGATTATGCTCAGTTTATGCTTAATTTATATTCACTTTGTGCTCAGATTTTACTCAAACTCTTTGAAATCTATCTCAGATTTTAAGTCCACACACTTGCACAGTTGTTACATCAGTCAAGGAGAATTTTCTAAAATTCAAGGATCTGACACTGTCAGTGAGAGTTCTCGCTCAAGGACCTGACAACCTTTTAGTTCGGGGAGAGTTTTACCCTCAAGGATCCGAACACCCCGACGAATTGCTAAATTAGACTGCAAAATGAACTGTCATTAGCTTTGGCATTCGGATATCGCACTATCTACCAAAATAGATTTGCTATCTAGTTTGCTTCAACCCTCTGCCAAAGAGGGGCATATGTAGACACCCCATTTTTTTATTCGCCTGATTAATCAAATCGTCAATCCGATCGCAACGGTTCCCAATGATGGATGATTATTCCAACGTTATATTTTGTTACCAATGCTTTATTTTGTTACCAGATATGTTTCAGAAATTCAGATGAGGTATCTCGAACTGACTAAACTTAGAAACCACGCTACGCTAGGAAAATACGACCTCAGAAACATAGAAATCAGTATCTCGCAAACCAAAAAGAAGCTTCACGATAAAAACCACTCAAAATGACCAAATTACCAAAATACCCCTAACATCAAAACAACCCTAGAACCTACGTTACGCTTAGGAAAACTCATTCAAAACACATAAAACAACAAATCGAAACCAAATAAACCACTTCGCCAATGTTCACAAAATTCGACAAAATTACGAAAATACCCCTCATAAAATTCATGACCATTTGACACTAAAAATTTTATAAATGACAAAAACCAACATTCCCATTGAATTTCTTACAAAAAATTAATTCCAAAACATCCTGAAACATTGAAAAACGACTTAAAACGTAAAAATCCTCTCCGAGGGCAAAACGGTAATTTTACAACTTTAATAATTAAAATTTTTGAAATTAATAAACAAATCATTAAATAATGTAAAGTGAAACATTAAAGTCAATCAAGTAAGACTAAAGTCAATCTTAAAGTCAATCAAGTAAGACTAAAGTCAAGATATTAAAAGCCAACCAAGAAAGACTAAAGTCAAAGTATTAAAGTCAATCTCATAAGACTAAAGTCAAAACCCTAAATCAAAATCCTAACCTAAACTAATCAAGTCAATCTCATAAGAGTAAATTCAAAGTCCTAAATCAAAACCCTAATCTAAACTAATCAAGTCAATCTCATAAGACTAAAGTCAAAACCCTAAATTAAAATCCTAAAGACTAAGTCCATCTCATAAGACCAAAGTCAAAACCCTAATTAAAACTCTAAAAGAAACCCTAATCAAACCCTAATGCTTCTAAAATTTTTTATAAAAAGGAGCCTCCACACCCTATTTTCGTATCAAAGAAAAAATCCTAGGAAAAGTAGGTAAAAAGCCTCCACAACCTCTCCAAAACCCTAATTTTGGAGCCCCAACTCCTTACCTAACACCCCTACTTCGATTTTAGCCTGAAAAATACCTAGGAACCTCTCAAAAATATCCCAAAAATCCACAACAAATTCAAAGCACCCAGATCCAAGAAGGAGATACCTTACCTCGGAGATCAGAAATCAGATCCGGAGATAGAACGAAGTAAGGAGTACGGTACAAGGAGCCGTTTTCACCAGATTTGAGGGAATAACACTTTTGCAGATCGAAGGTAAGATTTTTCGTTATTTTTTTTTAATCTAGGTTTGTCACTAGTGATGTAATTTTATTTGGGATAAGTAGAGACCGGCATTGGCTGGGCGGGGTTGGTGCCTAACACCTTCCAACCCCGTAACATGATCCCCGGATTCAGATTTTCTGTAGTAGATTAGTTCTTTTTATCCATTTTAGAGTCAGTTTGATTCCTAGACCATAATAACTAGGTGGCGACTCCCAAACCTCAAGGGTCAAAAGCGGATCCGCGCACCCCGCGGATCGAGGGCGCTTTCAGTGGCGACTCCACTGGGGACTATTGAGGACCAAACTTGAAAAACCCCAAGTGTGGGAGCATTGCCAAGATGACCTAATTTTTTTTTTTATTTGGTTCGATTTATTTTTTTTTTTCTGTTTATTTATTTTTTTGACTTGATTGTAGATGATTTTTGGTATTGCATTTTTTTTCTAATTAAGGATCACTTTTTGATGACCCCTAAATAATGAAAGATTCAAATTGACATATGAAAATGATTGAATGATGAAGGTTGGGACAGTAATGTTAAAACGTCTTTATAGAATATTCTAGTGAGAATTAAGTCTGGGAACCTTTAATAAAATGTAGATCTCATCGAGTAGATTAATTTAGAACCAGAGTTCACTCAATTTCGTTATCGGAAGCCTTAGATATCATTGATGCAAGTTCAATCTGTAAATCTGGAATTGTTGCTGAATGAAGGTTGGGACAACAATGTTAAAACGTTTTTACAGAATATTCTAGTGAGAATTAAGTCTGGGAACCTTTAATAAAATGTAGATCTCATCTAGTAGATTAATTTAGAACCTGAGTTCACTCAATTTCGTTATCAGAAGCCTTAGATATCATCGATGCAAGTTCAATCTGTAAATCTGGAATTGTTTCTGAATGAAGGTTGGGACAGCAATGTTAAAACGTTTTTACAGAATATTCTAGTGAGAACTAAGTCTGGGCACCTGTTAATAAAATGTAGATCTCATCGAGTAGATTAATTTAGAACTTGAGTTCACTCGATTTTATTTTCAGGAGCCTTAGATATCATCGATGCAAGTTCGGATTGTATTTTCCTTATTCACAGAAAATCTGAATTTATCTAATGTTGGCACAATTAATATTCCTGAGAGTGAGCTCATCTCAACCATTGTCCTTCTATCATCAATGTAACATCTATTGGAATCTCGATTTATTTTGGATCACCCAAAAGTAATCATTGATTGGACCTTAAAAATTATAAAAATTATGCCTATTGCAATGTTTGTTTGATCAATTATTATATGCCATGCTCATTAATTGATTTGTCATGATCTTGACAGATATATTTGTGATGTGTTTGCTTTCATCTTAATTTCGATGTGATGGGTTTTGTATTATTTTCTTGATCAATATTCATTTGATATCCATATGTGATGACATAATCTGGCCCATGGGCCCATGTGTTTGAAAAAGGCTCCGGGCACACCCCACCCTATTTTGCACACACCACATGCACGTTTACTGTTTTGCACACTTACACGTCCTATATAGCCAACGTGGCACTAGTGCGTGGCCTGATCTCTTCGGAGATGCGACGTCATTCATGAAAACCACAACTCCAGTCACGTACCTTAGGGTATATCAAACTGGGGCATCAATACCGTCTGATCAGGTGATCCTGAGAGATGTATTGATGCACCCAGGCTGGAGTGACTTGAGCCTTTGACCTATTGTGAGCCACACAGTCACACGTCCCGATTGCCAACGTAGTACTAGTACGTGGTCGGTCCCCTCGTGGGATGCCAAACCATTTATGAAAGCTATAACTCTTGACTCGTACCCATAGGTATGTAAAAGATAATCTAAGTATATCAATTGCACTTCTTAGTCAAAACCAGTGCCTAAGCGAGATCTTGCCCCGCTGTACCCTACTGTACGAGGGGGATAGACTACGTCTATTCTAGACGAGAGGTATTTAAGTGGGCCCTTGCTCAGCATCGTGCGCCACCTCTCAACTGGAGATCAAACTGGCTGTTTTTGGCTTCAGAGAAGTGGGTTGAGGTTTTAGATTATGACCTATACAGTATATCAAACCAAGTCACCACGTATCGAAAGGTATATAGGTGTGGTTGGGCAAGGGTGGCCAGATAAAAATGCATTGCACGTAGTAAGCTTAGAGTCTAGAAACCTTTCCTGTAGGTCACGACTCGAACTTGTCGTGGGTGTTCCCGGGTTGTTTATTGAATGGAACCTTTAGATTGATGAATGTATAGATCAGAGTGTATGATTGTCCCCAAGGATCAAAAATGTTGTTTTTGAAAATTAAAATGGGTGCACCAACCTAATAAAAAATCCATTTTAAACTTGACCCAGTCCATCTCGATCCAACGATCATTATGGGCCGAGCCATTTGAATCAAAATGAAATTCAAACTTTTTTCAGATTCGGATTTTAAACCCATTTTAAAAGAAGAAAAATATTTTTCAGAAGGGAAATGCTTTTCAAAAGTAAAATATTTTCCGGAAGAATAAGATTTTCCAAAAGGAAATGCTTTCCCAAAAAGTTTTCTAAAAAAAAGAAAAGGAAGAAAAATATTTTTTAGAAAAAAATGGTTTACAAAAAATCTATTTTTGCATGAAAAATTATTAAAATATATTTGTGGAAGTTGTTATTCAATGAAAACATTATTTGTCAATATTTTTCAAGAGTGCAATAAAATTATTTTTCTGAATAATCATTACATTAATGAATTGGTTAATGGATTGGTGCACAGAATTCAATAAAATATCAGGGTTCGTTTAAAATGTTATCAAGGGGGTAATCCTGGAATTGATTAAATTCATCTTCAATGAGGTTTAAGGGTTATCATTATATCTAAGCTCAATCGTCCATCGTCTAGCTAGGGTTGTAAATCCGGTCAGTTAGAGTAAACGTCAATATCAAGTCAACAGTGAGAAATGACCTCAAATTTTCTCAACATCGTCCAGTTGTTCTTTGAAGATCATAGTGCCTCAGTCATGCCGGTTGTAAGCAATGTCTCAGTCCTCAGTCCTAATCAAGCCCGGTGTGGGTACTTGTCTTGAGTTTTCATGAGTCATTTGGGTTAGCTCGAGTCCTTTTTTCTAGCAAGGTCATGTCTTCCTTAGATTTAGTCTACTCTTTCCTATTGAGTCAAGTTAGTTCATCGAGTCTATAGAGGTGTCTGTTGCCCCATCTGAAATTGTTCTTTGAAGATCACAGTGCCTCAGTCATGCCGGTTGTAAGCAATGTCTCAGTCCTCAGTCCTAATCAAGCCCGGTGTGGGTACTTGTCTTGAGTTTTTATGAGTCATTTGGGTTAGCTCGAGTCCTTTTTGCCAGCAAGGTCATGTCTTCCTTAGATTGAGTCTACTCTTTCCTATTGAGTCAAGTTAGTTCATCGAGTCTATAGAGGTGTCTGTTGCCCCATCTGAAATTGATCGGATAAATGAAATTTTTGAATACTTCGAGCGCATTAACGAATTAACTAATAATTTGATAGATTTCATTTCTGAACAAGAAGATCAGAGTCGGGCTCAACCTTTAATACCTTGAAACAAAAAATAATTCCTAAAGAGATTCAAATAGAAACCATCTTATCCCTAAAGGAACACGAAGGGATAATGAATTTACTCAGAAATTTCAAAAGACTTGTTCGTGTGATCATATGAGGGTATGTTAGGTACAAGCTTGGGTGTTGTTCAACACGGAATAGATACTCGTCTATATCGATGGAATCAAAGAAGATGTTATAAAATGTATCAGTACTATCCTTACTACATTTTGAGTTTCAAATCACATATTTTTGAACTGATCTCTGATAATGGGTCGTACTTCAAATCATAAATCATTACTCTGTGTTTAAAGTTGAAGATTCGGAAGCACAAATCATCCCCCTACCATCCTCAGATCAATGGAACTGTTGAAGCAGTTAGTAAGAGTCTCAAGACTATCATAAGGAAAATGTGTTAATCACATTGAGATTGGTCAGAAAAATTATCATTCACGCTATGGACATATCAAATTTCAATTCGATCCTCTACTGGAGCTACTCCCTACTCCTTAGTGTATGGCATAGAAGCAGTCTTACCAGTTGAAATGGAAATTTCGTCTCTCAGAGTCTTGTTGGAAAATCATTTGTTAAAAATAGATTGGGTTTGTCAGCAGTATGAAGAATTAAACTTGATCGAAGAAAACGAGTTAAAGCCCTGTACCACGTGTAGGCCAATCAAGAAGAGTCGCCCGTGCATTCGACAAGAAGATCAAGGCCTGACATTTGTAAGTCGAGGATTTAATACTTAAAGAAAATTGGACACCTACCTTTGACCCTAGAGGGAAGTTCAAACCAAATTGGGGAGATCCGTTTATCATCAAGGAAATGTTACCAGGAAAAGCTGTCAGGCTTCGAGATCATGATGGAATATAATTACCAAAACCAACCAACCTTGACCAAATCAAATGGTACTACATTTAAGGAGGCCATCTTTGGTCGAATCAATTCTCCTGTTACCCAGTTCAATATATTCTTTCTCAACCCCTTTGCAGCCTTTTCAAGAAGAAAAATTATGCTTTTCTTTTTCTCATCCCGATCACTTAACCTAGGGGAAGGAAGATTCGAACTACGTCTTGGTCTGATCCCAAAATTCTGGGGTACGTAGGCAACCTGAGAAGTTACTTCAGGCCCGACCACATCAAAATAAAAAAAAATAAGTTCCCTGAAAAAAAAAAATCTAAAAAGAAAAAAATTCAAAAGAAAAAGAAATATAATCTAAAATGGAGAAGAAAATTCAAGAAAAAAATCTTAAATGAAATACCACACAAGGGGCATTTGGGTTTTTGAGCCTCAAAATTCCTTTCTTTTTATACCCAGTCCTAAGCCCACCTATAAAAGTCCTCCTAAGTACCATACGAAAAGTCAAGGAAGATAGCAAAACATGATCAGACAGTAACTCTAGAAGATAAAAAAAAAAAAAAAGTGATGAAGCCTGCTAAGTTGAAAATCGAAAAGGGTGGCTTAGACAAAAATTAAGGCAAGCTCGCAAAGTTGAAAATCTGAAAGAACAACTTTGGCAAGAATCAGAGCCGAGAAAAAAAGAAGAAAAAGCTCACTAGATAGAAAATCTGAAAAGACGATCTAGGCAAAAGCTAGAGCAAGCTCGATAGATTGAAAACCTGAAAAGGCGATCTAGGCAAAAGTTAGAGCAACAAAGAAAAACAGAAGAAAATCCCAAGTAGAGAGCGGTCCAAGCTAAAATATCAGAAGTCCGAATAATCAAGGTCAATACTTAGCTTAAACCAGGCATAGACTCGGAAGTCGCAAGTATCTTTTCTACGATTGATCTGAAAATTCTTACTTCCCCAAGTGAACCAAGGGAGAGAAGAATGAATTCTATGATGAGTCTCAAAAGCGAAATAATTTTGTTCTTTTGAGCCTGACTCAAAACCTTCAATAAAATTAATCAAAATTAAAAGTTAGATCTTTATTGCGCTTGTGGTAATCAAAATTTTTAAATCTTCATACAAGGGGCATTTTTCATTTTCCTCTAATATGTAGTTTCCCCTTATAATAGGGCCATTTTTTTAATTTTTACATGATGTATTCAATTATTTTCAATGCAATGTTTATTGTCAAACTAGGGGCATTTTATTTTTAAGCAATGTTAATCCTAAAAGATAATGAGAATCCCAAACTTAAGGTTACCCTCTTGATAACAGTTTTTCGAAAAACTCGTGAGGTTCAAACTCAGGTTTTAAATTCATAAAACTTTTGGATAAAACATTGAGGTTCAAACAAATGCATTTTGGATCTCACATAAGAGATAGGGCATCCATTCTGCCCTAAATCTATTCATTTCCAGATTCAACCCCTTTTTTTAGATTTCATTCATTCTTTTCCAGATTTATTCCCTCATTCTCAGTTTTACTCAGCCAGATGCCGCCAAGGGTTTTCTTGGAATTTTGCTCAGATGCCGCCGAGGGTTTTCTCGGAACTATGCTCAGATGCTGCCAAGGGTTTTCTCGGAACTATGCTCAGATGCCGCCGAGGGTTTTCTCAGAATTATGCTCAGATGCCGCCAAGGGTTTTCTTGGAATTATGCTCAGATGCCGTCGAGGGTTTTCTCGGAATTATGCTCAGGTTTTCTTGGAATTATGCTCAGATGTCGCCAAGGGTTTTCTCGGAATTATGCTCAGATGCCGCCGATGGTTTTCTCGGAATTATGCTCAGATACTGTCGAGGGTTTTCTCGGAATTATGCTCAGATGCCGCCAAGGGTTTTCTTGGAATTATGTTCAGATGCCGCCGAGGGTTTTCTCGGAATTATGCTCAGATGCCGCCGAGGGTTTTCTCGGAACTATGCTCAGATGCCGCCAAGGGTTTTCTTGGAACTATGCTCAGATGCCGCCGAGGGTTTTCTCGGAATTATGCTCAGATGCCGCCAAGGGTTTTCTTGGAATTATGTTCAGATGCCGCCGAGGGTTTTCTCAGAATTATGCTCAAATACCACCAAGGGTTTTCTCAGAATTATGCTCAGATGCCGCCGAGGGTTTTCTCGGAACTATGCTCAGATGCCGCCAAGGGTTTTCTTGGAATTATGCTCAGATGCCGCCAAGGGTTTTCTTGGAACTATGCTCAGATGCCGCCGAGGGTTTTCTCTGAATTATGCTCAGATGCCGCCGAGGGTTTTCTCGGAATTATGCTTAGATGCCGTCAAGGGTTTTCTTGGAATTATGCTCAGATGCCGCCGAGGGTTTTCTCGGAATTATGCTCACATACCGCCAAGGGTTTTCTTGGAATTATGCTCAGATGCCGCCGAGGGTTTTCTCGGAATTATACTCAGATGCCGCAAGGGTTTTCTTGGAATTATGCTCAGATGCCGCCGAGGGTTTTCTCGGAATTATGCTCAGATACCGCCAAGGGTTTTCTTGGAACTATGCTCAGAACTATGCTCAGATGCCGCCAAGGGTTTTCTTGGAATTATGCTCAGATGCCGCCGAGGGTTTTCTCGAAACTATGCTCAGATGCCGCCAAGGGTTTTCTTGGAATTACACTCAGATGCCGCCAAGGGTTTTCTTGGAATTATGCTCATATACCGCCAAGGGTTTTCTTGGAACTATGCTCAGATGCCGCCGAGGGTTTTCTCGGAACTCGAAATTATGCTCAGATGCCGCCAAGGGTTTTCTTGGAATTATGCTCAGATGCCGCAGAGGGTTTTCTCGGAATTATGCTCAGATACCGCCAAGGGTTTTCTCGGAATTAAGCTCGAGTACCTTAGGGCTTACAATAGGTCAAAGGCTCAGGTCGCTCCAGCTTGGGTGCATCAATATACCTTTCAGAGTCACCTGATCAGACGGTACTGATGTCCCAGTTTGATATACCCTAAGGTACGTGACTGGAGTTGTGATTTTCATGAATGACGTCACATCTCCGAAGAGACCGGGCCATGCACTAGTGCCACGTTGGTTATAAGGGACATGCAACGTGAAATGCAATAATATAAGCGTGCTAGTGGTGTGTGCAAAACAGGGTAGGGTGTGCTCGGGGCCTTTTCCAAACAAATGGGCCCATGGGCCTGATCATAGCATCATAACATTGATACCACATAAACTTGAATCAAAACAGACATTATTCTAATCAATTTATTATTAAAGATACGCACATCAAACCTATCAAGATCATGGCACTGTTAGATAGGTAATTGATAAAACGAATAATAATTGGATCCGATCATTGAAACATGCATAATCTTTAGTCCACACCAAAGAGATTTTTTTTTATGTGTGGTCCAATCAAGGATTAGTTTGGGTGACCCTAAATAAATTAAGATTTTCAAAGAATATTGAATTGAGGGTAAGATGATAATTATTGAGGTGAGGGGTGATTTTTTTTTTTTTAACTAAAAAAAAAAGAAATACTAAAAAAAACACAATCCTAAAAAAAATCGGGACAAGTGAGTCACTATTTCCATACTACCTTTTACTAATGCCACACCAATCGCTAAGTAATTGCCCAAAATTGATGTAGCGTTAAAAAAAAAATTGTGTGCCAATTGCAACCCTCAATCAAAGAAAATGAACATTTTTTTTATATAAAAAAAAACCTACTATTAATCATAAAAAAACTAAAAAACTAAGTTCTCTAAAAAAACTAGTAATCACTAAATAATTGCACACAATTGATGTAGCGTTAGAAAAAATTGGTGTGCCAATTGCAACCCTCAATCAACAAAGGTGTTCTCTTCTTCAGTAAGGAAACAACAGAGAGGTCTGTCATATATGTCCCTTACAAAAATTGACACATCCATTATTTACTTACAATAAACCAATTCTTTAAAAAACAATAGTTGTTTATGTGTAGAATGGTGCGTTATAAGTAAAGATTGGTGTGTTAATAAAAGTTCATAACGAGATGAACCGAATAACCACAACTTTCACCAATTAAATTAAGCGAAAACTACATAAAAATGTGCTCATTCAACCATGGTTTCTTGTTTGATCCAATGGTTTTGATTTTCAGAATTTTCAAAAAAAAAAAAAAAAAAAAAATCGAATATAAACCAAAAGTCTCCCTGTTCGAGTGATCCCCAAATCAAACTAATACCGAATGGGTTACGAGTCTGATGTTCGAGATCAGAGTCACAAAAGAATTTTCTTGAAGGTTTAATCCATCGAAGAATTGTTGGAAGAAAGAGAAAAAACGTTAGGGTCCTGATGGGCAATACATCATCGTCGTCTTCATCGTTAGATAAACCCAATCAATTTTTATGATGAAAATTGATAGATAGAGTCAGGGAGGAGTCAAAAAAGACAAAAAAATTATTTCACTCTCTCCTTATCTTCTTCGCTACAACTCGCCCTCACCATGAAAAACCTTGCTGTCCTCATCGTCAGATTGATGTTTCAACCAACGAAAATGCTCAAAAACAATAACAAAAGCCGTTTTCAAAGCTTCTAAAGTGCAGCAAATTGGCTGCAACATATGATTTCAAGAGGAACCATGGCAAACGTATAAAGAGAGATGATAAAAACTCGTTTACCTCTTCACGACAAGCAACATCAACGGCTGGTTTAAAACATTTTCATATTTGATTTAAGAAGGTGATTTTTAATGAGATTTGTAGAAATCGTACTTTGAGTTAAAGAAAATCAAGAAGAGGATTTGAGTTCTTGATGGAGAGAATTGAGTGTGCCTGTAAACACCCCATTTTTGCACTTGCATGATTAATCAACTCGTCAACCCGATCGCAACGGTTCCCAATGATGGATGTCTATTCCAATGCTTTATTTTGTTACCAGATATGTTTCAGAAATTCGGATGAGGTATCTCGAACTGACTAAACTTAGAAACCACGCTACGCTAGAAAAATACGACCTCAGAAACATAGAAATCAGCATCTCGCAAACCAAAAAGAAGCTTCACGATAAAAACCACTCAAAATGACCAAATTACCAAAATACCCCTAACATCAAAACAACCCTAGAACCTACGTTACGCTTAGGAAAACTCATTCAAACACATAAAACAACAAATCGAAACCAAATAAACCACTTCGCCAATGTTCACAAAATTCGACAAAATTACGAAAATACCCCTCATAAAATTCATGACCATTTGACACTAAAAATTTTATAAATGACAAAAACCAACATTCCCATTGAATTTCTTACAAAAAATTAATTCCAAAACATCCTGAAACATTGAAAAACGACTTAAAACGTAAAAATCCTCTCCGAGGGCAAAACGGTAATTTTACAACTTTAATAATTAAAATTTTTGAAATTAATAAACAAATCATTAAATAATGTAAAGTGAAACATTAAAGTCAATCAAGTAAGACTAAAGTCAATCTTAAAGTCAATCAAGTAAGACTAAAGTCAAGATATTAAAAGCCAACCAAGAAAGACTAAAGTCAAAGTATTAAAGTCAATCTCATAAGACTAAAGTCAAAACCCTAAATCAAAATCCTAACCTAAACTAATCAAGTCAATCTCATAAGAGTAAATTCAAAGTCCTAAATCAAAACCCTAATCTAAACTAATCAAGTCAATCTCATAAGACTAAAGTCAAAACCCTAAATTAAAATCCTAAAGACTAAGTCCATCTCATAAGACCAAAGTCAAAACCCTAATTAAAACTCTAAAAGAAACCCTAATCATACCCTAATGCTTCTAAAATTTTTTATAAAAAGGAGCCTCTACACCCTATTTTCGTATCAAAGAAAAAACCTTATGAAAAGTAGGTGAAGAAGCCTCCACAACCTCTCCAAAACCCTAATTTTGGAGCCCCAACTCCTTACCTAACACCCCTACTTCGATTTCAGCCTGAAAAACACCTAGGAACCTCTCAAAAATACCTCAAAAATCTACAACAAATTCGAAGCACCCAGATCCAAGAAGGAGATACCTTACCTCGGAGATCAGAAATCAGATCCGGAGATAGAACGAAGTAAGGAGTACGGTACAAGGAGTCGTTTTCACCAGATCTGAGGGAATAACACTTTTGCAGATCGAAGGTAAGATTTTTCGTTATTTTTTTTTAATCTAGGTTTGTCACTAGTGATGTAGTTTTATTTGGGATAAGTAGAGACCGGCATTGGCTGGGCGGGGTTGGTGCCTAACACTTTCCAACCCCGTAACATGATCCCCGAATTCAGATTTTTTGTAGTAGATTAGTTTTTTTTATCCATTTTAGAGTCAGTTTGGTTCCTAGACCATAATAACTAGGTGGCGACTCCCACCCTCAATGGTCAAAAGCGGATCCGCGCACCCCGCGGATTGAGGGTGCTTTCAGTGCCGAGAGGACCCATCACTGAATGAGAGAGAGAGAGAGAGAGAGAGAGAGAGAGAGAGAGAGAAACGTTTCTCTTTCTTGCTGTTTTTCGTTTTTAATCATATGGAGAAGAAGATAAAAACAGCAAAAGCTGTTTTCTGCTAATGGCACACCACGCGTAAAAAAACCAATTTTTTTGTGATTTTTTTTTCTTGAAATCCTCTCCTCATCAAGAACAACATTAAAAAAGGCAATTTTTTCGTTTCTTAGTGCATCACTCACAAATAGTTTTTTTTCACAATTTACCGCCTATGCCTAGTAACGTGCCAAAAAATCATCCAAAAGTATTATTTTTTTCTTTTAAAAATATATATATATATATATCATAACTCTCATCCCAACCAAGATCATTCCATCCTCAATTTATGTCAATTTGAATCTTTCATTATTTAGGAACTATCAAAAGGTCCTTAATTGAACCATAAAAAAAAAGTGCCAAAACAAAGTATCCAAAATTGAACCAAAAGATACTAATAGAGGATAATACAGACCCAAAAATAATTCAAATAAAAAAATGAGTTATTCCCTATGTCATTAACCTTTGATATCTTGCATTATTTAGGGTCATTCTGAATGACCCCAAATTGAACCATAACAAAGATGTGCCAAACAAAAATATTCAACATCCCAATCAATGATCACCAATAGAGTCAAAAGAATGATAAAAATCAAAATAAAAAAATAAATAACTAAAAATAAAATAAAAAACTAGGTCCTACTGGCAATGCTCCCATACTTGGGGCTTTTCAAGTCTGATCCTCAATAGTCCCCAACTGAGTCGCCACTGAAAGCGCACTCGATCCGCGGGGTGTGCGGATCCACTTTTGACCTTTGAGGTTTGGAAGTCGCCACCTAGTTATTACGATCTAGGAATCGAATACTGACTCTAAAAGGAAAATAAACTAATCTACGAAAGAAAAATACGGGTCCGGAGATCACGTTACGGGGTTGGAAGATGTTAGGCACCAACCCTACCCAGCAAACGCCGGTCTCTACTAATTCCCAAATATTCTACATTGCTAATAAGACCGAAATAATAATAAAAAAAATAAAAATACTTACATTTTTTCGAACGTAACGATTTTGTTCCCTCAAATCTGATAGAATAGCTCCTCGTATAGTATTCATCGCTTTGTTCTGTCTCCAGATCTGATTTTTGAGCTCCGAGACAAGGTATCTCTTTCTTAGATCTGGATTCTTCGGATTTGTTTATGGATTTCTGCGTATTTTTGAAGGGTTTCTAGGTATTTTTTGAGCTAAAGTTGAGGTAGGGGTGTTAGGTAAGGAGTTAGGACTTCAAAATTAGGGTTTATGGGAAGTTAAGGAAGCTTTTTTACCTACTTCTCTTAGGATTTATGATTTGATACGAAAATAGGGTGTGAGGACCCCTATTTATAGATTTTTTTAAGGGTTGATTTAGATAGAATTAGTGTTTAATTAGAATTCTTTTAGTTAGAGTTGTATTTTAGTTAGAATTATTTTAGGTAGAGTTGTGTTTTAATTAAAATTGTTTTAGGTAGAGTTATATTTTAGTTAGAATTCTATAGAGTTATTATTTAATTAGAACTCTATTAGGGTTTTGACTTTTGGTCTTTTTTGATTGACTTTAAGATTTTGACTTTAGTCTTACTTGGTTGACTTTAATATCTTGACTTTAGTCTTATTTGATTAACTTTAATTTTGACTTTAGTCTTACTTGATTGACTTTAATATCTTGAATTTAGTCTTTCTTGATTGACTTTAATTTTTTGGAGTACCCCCCTCTATTATATCTTTAATTCTTTGGACCCCAAATGGAGGGGTCCTTGAAGAAATATCTTGGCAACCCTCAACAATTTTGCCTGAGAGCCTGATTGATTGATTTTTTTTGTTAAAATTTTTAAATTAATTTTATTAATGTTTCACTTTAATTATTTAATATTTTATTTATTAATTTCAAAAATTTTAATTATAAAAATTGTGAAATTATCGTTTTACCGTTGGAGAGGACTTTTCGTGTTTTAAGTCCGTTTTCAATGTACCATGATGTTTTGGAATCGATTTTTTGTAAGAAATTCAATGGGAATGTTGGTTTTTGTCATTTATGAAATTTTTTGTGTGAAATGGTCGTGAAATTTATGAGGGGCATTTTCGTAATTTTTTTGAATTTTGTGAAAATTGGCGAAATGATTTATTTGGTTTTGGATTTGTTGTTTTATATGTTCGAAAAGGTTTTCCTAAGCGTAATGTAGGCTCTAAGGTTGTTTTGATGTTAGGGGTATTTTGATAATTTTGTCATTTTTTAGTGATTTTTATCGTAAAACTTCTTTTTGGTCTACAAGATGATGATTTCTATGTTTCTGGGGTGTATTTTCCTAGCGTAGCGTGGTTTCTATAGTTTTGTCAGTTCGAGATACCTCATCCGGATTTCTGAAACATATTTGGTAACAAAATAAAGTTTTGGAATAATCATCCATCGTTGGGAACCGTTGCGATCGGGTTGACGATTTGATTAATCAGGCGAATGCAAAAATGAGGTGTCTACAACGCCTAAATATGACGGAACTTCCTGTCCAAGAACTCACCTATGCTCGTATGTTGGGGACATGTATCTTCGAGGTTTAGGAAGTGAACAAATGGCACAATTATTTTGCACCACTCTCAAAGGACCCGCTCTTGAATGGCTTATATTGTTAATACAGTCTCGACTTCATACTTGGGAAGAAATCATGGAGGAGTTTATGAAGTATTTTAGTCCAAAGGTCGTTAACTCAAATCCAACACAATCGACAGTTAATGTTATTAAACGATCCAAGCCTAGAAGAAAGTTTGATAATCTCGGGATGACTTTGAGTATCGTCTTGAGGATGTTAAGAAAGGAAGGATTATTACAGCCTAAATCCGTACCCAATGCCTCTCAAAATAATGATGAAAGTCACCAGTTATGCGAGTTTCACCAAGTTACAAGTCATTACACCGACAAATGTATATCTCTCCGCCATGCTATTCAAGACCTCATCGACGCAGGAAAGATAACCTTTAAGTGAAATGTTGAGTCTGCTGGATAAAACACCATTTAGTTATCCTAGTCTTTCCATTATTTCTTATCTCGTTAATTTCCAAGTAGTGTCAAGTTTCAAAGAATATTTCTTTTTACAAGAGTCATTATTCTAGGTTAATAATGGAATCCTTCCATTCCAATGAAATAAAAAGATTCTTTCGATTATCATATGTGCAACAAGTCTTCAAATTTTTAAAATGAATTTGATTAAAAATTGAATCTAAGGATAATTCTTGAGAAGTGCGAATCAAAACTGTCCAATCCCTAGAGGAATATGAGAAAATAGTGGACTTACTTAAGGAGTTCAGAGATGTTTTCGCATGATCCTAAGAGGATACGCCTAATGTGAACATTAATATTTTTCAACAATGAATCTTTGGTCTAATGATATGGGCACGACATATATCTCTAGAATCGGAGGTTATTCGGACAGTTCGAAGACACATCGCATCTCGAGGGAGTCATGGTCAAGAGATAGAAAATTTGGAGTATGAATTACACTCAGAAGAATCAAATGTCACCAATGAGTTCAAATACTCAAAGTAATCCATCAAATTGGATTAAATACTTCAAGATCACAGTGTTCAGAATTTACCATCCCAGGTGTCAAGGAAATGAAAATTATATAATGGATGCCAAAAAGGGGACATCAAGTAAGGGGCAAAAGTTTTCCTTTAGAAAAAATACTATCTCTAAGAGCTAGAATCAACACTATAAGAGAAGACCAGCTCAAGTACTCAATGTTAAAAATAAAATCCCTCGTTCAGAAGTTTGAGCCCAACTAGGGCAGATCAGTTATCATCAAAGAGACCGTACAAGGCAAATCATTAACTAACCTCAATCAAATTATGTGATACCCCATTTAAGGAGGCTTTTCTTTGATCGATGCATTTTTCCCAATCTCACCATTTTCCAAAAAAAAATATATATATATGTTTTCCTTCGCTAGCCCCTCTATCCAATATGAAAAGATAACCATTTTTTTTCTAAACCACACCAACCAACCTAGGGGAGGGTATTTCGAATTACGTTTAGAGCTGATCCCAAACTAAATTGGGGTACGTAGGCAACCTGAGAAGTTACTTCAGGCCCGGTTCAAAGAAAAAAAGATTTCTACTCCTAGAAAAAAAATGAATAAAGAATGGAGTATTTTTCAAAGAAAAATCTTTCATCCAAAGTATAGAAGAAAGAAAATCAAGAATGCCAAACTAGGGGCCTTTTTTTTAAATAAAAAAAAAAGATACTTAGAAATGGAGAGTACATTAGACTAGGGGCATTTTTTTGGGGATTTCGAACCATATATCCTTTCTTTCTAAACCCTCCTAAGCCCACCTAAAAAGTCCTCCTGGGTATTACGTAAAATGGTCAAGGGAAGTTCGTGCTATCGCTAATAAGGATCTCTTAATGAAGAAAAGTAAAAGCCTGCTAAGTTGAAAACCCGTAAGGGCGACTTAGGCAAAAGTCAAGGCAAAAAGAAAAAAAAATCGAAGCTCGTTAGATTGAAAATCTGAAAGGACGGTCTAAGAAAAAAGAAGAGCATATAAAAAATAAAAATAAAATTCCTAACCTACTAGATTGAAAACCCAGAAGGGAAATTCTGGCAAAAGTTAAGGCACCATTAAAGAAGAATCCGAGAGGAGAATCTGAGAAACTTCCTTCAAGGCTCATGCCGTAGTAGAAAGATCAGACGAAGGACAATATCAAAGTTAAAGTTGATAAAAACTCAGAAGACATCGAAATCATCATTGATTTTCGAAGGAATGTTCATCTGATTAAATGATCTGAAAGAGAGAAAGACAGATTAATTTCAAACTTCGAAAGAAAAATCCAAACTTTCAATGTTCATCAAATTTTGAAATAATGTTCATCTATTCAAAGTTGCACATATGATGCTCTTAAGAGTCTCAGAATTTCAAAAGATGAAGTCACTTGAGTCAAGCATGTTTGTCTATTCTTTGTCATCTTTAAATAAGGGTATTTTTTTTATCTCAGTCGTAGAAGTTCTTGTTATGTTTCATGTGTTCAAATTGTCTGTTGAGCAATCTTAACCTAATAAAAATTAACCATCTCAATAAATCCAGATATTGTCAAACCAGGTTTATCAAAAAGAAAGAAATTATGATTTAAAGATCGTTTTGGAACATGTGCCTAAAGAGAATGAGATGCCTAATATGTTTTGAACAGAAGTTTTCAAGGTTTTTCTTTTTAAACTTTCTTCCTATTAGTGTTTATTCAATTTTTTTTTCTTTGGGGATAAAAGTATTGCAAAACTTGTTGATAACTCAGATTTTTTCCCAGAGATTTTCTCAACCTTTAAGTTTTATTCTACTCAGAATTTTTCAAATTCATTCATTCTTTCCCGAATTTATTTCCCAATTCATTCATTATTTTCATGATTCTTTCCAAATTCACTAATTTATTCATTCCTAGATTCAATCATTCTTTTCTAGATTTATCATTATTTCCCAGATCTGTTCATTCCCAGATTCAACCTTTCTTTTCTTTTTTTTCTCTTTCCCAAATTTATTCATTCTTTCTCAGATTCATCCACTCTCTCCCAGATTTATTCATTTTGCTCAGATGCCGCCAAGGATTATCTTGGATTTTGCTCAGTCAGTTGCCGCTGAGGGTTTGCTCGAATTATGCTCAGCCAGATGCCGCCGGGGGTTTGCTCGGATTATGCTCAGCCAGTTGCCGCCAATGGTTATCTCGGATTTTGCTCAGTTTCCGCCAAGGGTTATCTTGGATTTTGCTCAGCCAGATGCCGCTGAGGGTTTGCTCGGATTATGCTCAGCTAGTTGCTGCCGAGGGTTATCTGGGATTTTGCTCTGTTACAGCCAAGGGTTAACTTGGATTTTGCTCAGATGCCGCCAAGGGTTATCTTGGATTTTGCTCAGTTGCCGCCAAGGGTTAACTTGGATTTTGCTCAGTTACTACCGAGGGTTTTCTCGAAATTATGCTCAGTTTATGCTCAAATTATACTCAGATTATGTTCAGTTATGCCCAGATTATGCTCAGTCTATGCTCAGTTTATGCTCAGATTATACTCAGTTATGCTCAGTTTATGCTCAGCTTATGCTCAGTTTATGCTCAAATTATGCTCAGTTTATATTCATTTTATGCTCAGATTTGACTCATTTCCAACTTAAACTCTTTGAAATTTATCTTAGATTTTAAGTCCACACACTTGCACAGTTGTTAAATCAGTCAAGGAGAATTTTCTAAAATTCAAGGATCTGACAGTGCTAGTGAGAGCTCGCGCTCAAGGACCTGACATTTTTTTTAGTTCGGGGAGAGCTTTACCCTTAAGGATCCGAACACCCCGACGAATTGCTAAATCAGGCTGCAAAATGAACTGTCACTAGCTTTGGCATTCGGATATCGCATTGTCTACCAAAATAGATTTGCTATCTAGTTTGCTTCAACCCTCTGCTAAAGAGGGCCCATCTGTAGACACCCCATTTTTGCACTCGCCTGATTAATCAACTCGTTAACCCGATCGCAATGGTTTCCAATGATGGATGTTTATTCCATTGCTTTATTTTGTTACCAGATGTGTTTCAGAAATCCGAATGAGGTATCTCGAATTGACAAAACTGTAAAAACCACGCTATGCTAGGAAAACACGACCCCAGAAACATAGAAATCATCATCTTACAGACAAAACGAAGCTTTACGATAAAAATCACTAAAAAAAACCTAAGTACCAAAATACCCCTAACCTTAAAACGTCCCTAGAGCTTACATTACGCTTAGGAAAACCCATTCAAGCACATAAAATAACAAGTCGTAACTAAATAAATCATTTCGCAAGTTTTCACAGAATTCGTCGAAATTACGAAAATGCCTCTCAAAAAGTTCACGACCATTCCATACAAAAAATTTCATAAATGACACAAACCAATATTTTCATTGAATTCCTTATGAAAAATCGATTCTAAAACATCCTGGAACATTGAAAAATGACATAAACCGCAAAAAGTCCTCTCCGAGGGCAAAATAGTAATTTTAAAATTTTAATAATTAAAAATTTTGAAATTAATTAATAAAACATTAAATAATGTAAATTGAAACATTAATAAAATTAATTTAAAATTTTAAACCAAAAAATCGATCAATTATGCTTTCAGGCAAAATTATTGATGGTTGCCAGGATATTTATTCAAGGACCCCTCTATCTGGGGGCCCAAAGAATTAAAGTCAATCAAGTAAGACTAAAGTCAATCAAGTAAGACTAAAAGTCAACCAAGAAAGACTAAAGTCAAAGTATTAAAGTCAATCTCATACGACTAAAGTTAAAACCCTAATCTAAACTAATCAAGTCAATCTTATAAGACTAAAGTCAAAATCCTAAATCTAAACTAATCAAGTGAATCTCATAAGACTAAAGTCAAAACTCTAAATTAAAATCCTAAAGACTAAGTCAATCTCATAAAACTAAAGTCAAAATCCTAATTAAAACCCTAAAAGAAACCCTAATCAAACCCTAATTCTTCTAAAAAACTTTATAAATAGGAGCCTCCACACCCTATTTTCGTATAAAAAAATAAACCCTAAGAGAAGTAGGTCAAAAAGCTTCCCCAGCCTCCCATAAATCCTAATTTTGAAGCCCCAACTCCTTACCTCACACCTATACTTTGATTTTAGCTCGAAATACACCTAGAAACCTTTCAAAAACACCCAGAAATCCATAAAAAATCCAAAGAATCCAGAGACAAAACGAAGCGAGGAGTACTGTACAAGGAACTGCTCTATCAGATCTAAGGGAACCAAACTGTTGCGTTTGGAAAAGGTAACTATTTTTATTTTTTTATATTATTATTTAGATCTTGTTAGGAATGTAGTTTTATTTGGGAATTAGTAGAAACCGGCGTTTGCCGGGCGGGGTTGGTGCCTAACACCTTCCAACCCCATAATTTGATCCCCGAACTTAATTTTTTTTTGGTAGATTAGTTGTTTTATCCTTTTAGAGTCAATGTTCGGTTCCTAGACCGTAATAACTAGGTGGCGACTCCCAAACCTCAAAGGTCAAAAACAAATCCGCACACCCAGCGGATCGAGGGTACTTTCAGTTTTTCAAAAAACTATTATCAAGAGAGTAACCTTAAGTTTGGGGTTCCCATTATCTTTTAGGATTAACATTGCTCAAAACAAAATGCCCCTGGTTTGATTAGAAACATGACATTGGAGATAATTGAATACATCATGCAAAAAAATGCCCCTAGTATAAAGGGAAAGCTACATATTTAGAGGAAAAAGAAAATACCCCTTGTATGAAGGTTTGAAATATTTGATTACCACAAGCGCAATAAAGATTAAACTTTTAATTCTGATTAATTTTATAGAAGATTTTGAGTTAGGCTAAATAAAAAAAAATATTTCCTTTTGAGACTTATTATAGAATTTACCCTTCTCTCCCTTGGTTCACTTGGGGAAGTAAAAATTTTCAGATCGATCGTAGACAAGATACTAGTGGCTTTTGAGTCTGTGCCTAGTTTAAGCTAAGTATTGAACTTGATTACTCGGACTTTTGATGCTTCAGCTTGGACTGCTCTTAGATTTTCTTCTTTTTTACTTTGTTGCTTTAACTTTTGCCTAGGTCGCATTTTCAGGTTTTCAATCTAGCGAGCTTGCTCTAAATTTTGTCTAGATCGCCTTTTTAGGTTTTCAATCTAGCGAGCTTTCTTTTTTTTTCTTTGCTTTGATTGTTGTCAAAGTTTTCTTTTTGGATTTTCAACCTTGCGAGTTTGCCTTAATTTTTTGCTTAAGTCGCTCTTTTGGGGTTTTCAACCTAGTAGGCCCCTTTTTTTTCTTATAAAATGGCTGTTTGATCATGTTTTGCTATCTTTCTTGACTTTTCACACGGTACATAGGAGGACTTTTATAGGTAAACTTAGGACTGGGTATAAAAAGAAATGGATTTTGAGGCTCAAAAACCTGAATGCTCCTTGTGTGGCACTTCTTTTATTTTGCCTTGAATTTTCTTCCCCATTCTGGAGATATTTCTTTTTCTTTTGAATTTTTTCTTTTTAGATTTTTTTTTTGTTGAGGAATCTATTTTTTTATTTTGATGTGGTAGGGCTTGAAGTAACTTCTCAGGTTGCCTACGTACCCCAGAATTTTGGGATCAGACCAAAACGTAGTTTGAATTTTTCCTTCTCCTGGGTTAGGTGATCGGGCTGAGAAAGAAAAAATGTTTTTTTTTTGTTTGAAAAAGGCTGCAAAAGTTTGAGAAAGGATATGTTGAACAAGGTAACAGGAAAATTGATTCGGCTAAAGATGGACACCTTAAATGTAGTACCGTTTGATTTGGTCAAGGTTGGTTGCCTCTGGTAGTTCAATTATGTCATGATCATGAAGTTTGACAGCTTTTCCTAGTAATATTTCCTTGATGATGAACGAACCTTCCCAATTTGGTTTGAATTTCCCTTTAGGGTCAAAGATAAATGCTCGATTTTCTTTGAGTACCAAATCCCTGACTTGTAAGTGACGGGCCTAGATCTTTTTATCAAATGCACGGGCAACTCTTCTTTGATAAGTTTGTACGTGATACAGAACTCTAAGTTATTTTTCTTCAATCAAGTTTAGCTACTCATACCGATGACGGACCCAATATGTTTCTAACAATGGACTTTCCATCAAGTCCTTGTGATACGAAATTTTCATGTCAATTGATAAAATTGTTTCCATATCATACACTAGAGAGTAGGGAATAACTCCAATGGAAGACTGTATTGAAGTACAATATGCCCCCAGTGTGAATGACAGCATCTCTGACCATTCCTGATGTGATTGACACATTTTCTTGATGATTGTTTTGAGATTTTTTTATTAGTTCTTCAACCTTTCTATTAGCCTGAGAACGTAGGGGGATGATTTGTGATGCCGGATCATGAACTTTGAACATAAAGTAATAACCTAAGTTTTGATGTACGACCCATTATCAGATACCAATACCGCTTAAACTGTTTCATTAGTCTGAGAATGGTAATCTATTTTGGGAGCTCTGCCATTTTGAGAAGTGTAGCACTGATACATTTTGTAATATCTTCCTTAATCTCATTTTATCAAATCAGTATCTAATTCGTGTCAGACAACACCCAAGCTTGCACCTAACATATCGTCATAGGCCCATGTGAACAAGTCTTTTGAAATTTCTGAGAAAATCCATTATCCCCTTGTGTTCTTCTAGGAATATGATGGTTTCTATTTGAATCTCTTTAGGAATTATTTTATGTTCTGAGGTAAATGACATTTGCTTTCTTGATTAAAGGTTGAGCCCGACCCTTATCTTCTTGTTTAGGAGAAAAATCTATCCTCAAAGTCAGATTATTAGTTAATTCGTTAATACACTCGAGGTATTCAAAAATTTCCTGTATTCAAATTAGGTGAAAAACACTTCTATAAACTTGACTCAACAGAAAAGAATTGACTCGATCTAAAGAAAACATGACCTTGCTGGATTGATAAAAAAAATGACTCGAGCTAACCCAAATGACTCATGAAAACTCAAGACAAGTAACCACAACGGGCTTGATTATAGACTGAGGACTCGAGACATTGCTTATAACTGGCAAGTCTAAAACATTGTGACCTTCAAGGAACAATAGGGAAATGTTGAGATATTCTAAAGGATTGATTTGGCGTTGATGTTCGTTCCAACTGACCGGACTAGTAACCCTAATAAAATGATGAACGATTGATCTTAGGTGCAATGATAACCTTGAGACCCCATCAAATGTGAATTTGATCAATTCCAGTGTTACCCCCTTGATAACATTTTAAATGAACCCTGAGATTTTATTGAATTCTATGCACCAAGCCATTAAACAATTCATTTATGCAATGATCATTTCAAAAGGAAAAATAATCTTACTGAATTATCAAATATCTGATTTAAACAATTTTTTCCTTTAGAAAAGCATATTTCAGTGTTTTTGCAAATTCCATGTAAAAAAATAGATCTTTTGTAAAAATCATTTTCTTTTCTTTTGGAAAAAATATTTTTCTTTTTTTTAAAATGAGTTGAAACTCGAATTTAGAAAGTTTTTTGATTTCCCTTTTGATTTAAATGGCTTGGCCCATCATGATTGTTGGGTCGAGACGGACTGGGTCATTATGCAACAAATGGATTCTTTATTGGGTCGGTGCACCAATTTTAATTTCTAAAAACAACATTTTTAATCCTTAAGGACAACCACAGATTCTGATCTCATCATCCACATCATTCACATACATTCATCAATCACAAAGTCTCATTCAATGAACAACCCGGGAACACCCACGATAAGTTCGAGTCGTGACCTACAGGGAAGGTTTCTAGACTCTAAGCTTACTACGTGCAATGCATTTTTATCTTGCCACCCTTTCTCAAGTACACCTATATACCTCTCGAGCGTACTCAATCAGACGGTATGTGGTGATTTAGTTTGATATACCGTTTAGGTGATAATCTAAAACTCCAACTCATTTCTCTGAAGTCAAAACAACCAGTTTGATCCCCAGTTGAGAGGTGGCGCACGATGCTAAGCAAGGGCCCACTTAAATACCTCTCGTCTAGAATAGACGTAGTCTATCCCCCTCGTACAGTAGGTTACAGTGGGGCAGGATCTCGCTTAGGCATTGGTTTTGACCAAGAAGTGCAATTGATGTACTTTAATTATCTTTTATATACTTACGGGTACGAGTCAAGAGTTGTAGCTTTCATAAATGGTTTGGCATCCCACTAGGGGACCTACCATGTACTAGTACTACGTTGGCAAATAGGATATGTGACTGTGTGGCTTACAATAGGTCAAAGGCTCAGGTCGTTCCAGCCTGGGTGCATCGATATACCTTTCAGAGTCACCTGATCAGACGGTACTGATGCTACTACGTGAAAATCGTGAAAATTGAAGAAAAAATTTGTTGGGCTTGGCCCGATGAATTTTAAAAACACATATTTGATGGTCACAGGCCCCACGAAATAGAGGTAAAGTTTGCGCAAAATTTTTCCCCTCCCTTCCTCTCTCTATCGTTTCTCTGCGTTTTTCCATCTTTTTCACTCTCTCGCTCTGGTTTGTCTACGTTTTTTATATTTTCTCTCTTTCTCTTTGGTTCGTGAGAAGTGTAGACACCCCAATTTGAACGGGCCCTTACTCGAAAGGGCCCAAAAATAGTAATTTTCCAATAAATTTGGCCAACGGGCCTCGATGGCCCGAATCATCGAAATATGGCATTTTCACCAAAATCAAATCCTCTAAAACCTCTCAATGGGTTAGTAGGCCCACCAAAAGATTCGACAAGCTCCCTTCTACCCCGCTACACTCAAAACATCGATTTTTTGACAAAATAGGCCAACGGGCCTCAAAGGCCCAAAATGCTAAAAAGTAGCAACTTGATTGAATCGAGGCCCCTAAGACCACCCAATAGTCTAAGGGACCGACCAAAGGGACCGTACTCATCGTACGCTGTCCCAACCTTCACCGCTCAACGCTTGCATCCAAGCGCTCAATGAAATTATCCAACGGGCCCAAAAAGCCCGATTCGCCAACACGTGGCATTTTAATCGATCTAATAATTTCTAAAACTCATAAAAAGATACAAAAAATGGAAAAATGTGAGACTTGGGACACCTATCCTTCATCTACCCTCCACCGCTCCGTCTCGAAATTCGCAAACACCCTAAACACTCCAAAGCCCATAAACCCTTAACCTTTTTGTAATTAATTTCCCACTTTAGACCCTAACCTAAAATTAACTCCATGTCACCTAAACCCTAAAACTTACCCACTCTCAAAATCCAATCCAAAACTAGTTCTACCCAATCCAAAATAACCTACAATCCCAAAGCCCAACACCAAAAGTCCACAAGACATCACCCTATCCATATCCAATTATCCAACCCACAACCCTAATCCATCAACTACTACCCACATCAACCAATCACAATCTTCACACCAAAAGATGACAGATGTCATCACCACCCTTCACCTCCCTCATCTAATAACCTACCCCCATCACCATTATCTAAATACTCCATCTAACCCACATCACTTCCCTCCAAAATCACCTCAACCCATACCCTACCCTAACCTAACCTATCCTCATTATCTAACCAACCACATCACAACCCATACCCAACATACCCTAACCTATCATCATTCTCTAACATCAACAACCACCCACATCACAACCCATATATACACCTATCATTTTTCTTAAAATACTCCAATGAAATCATCTCAACCCATACCTCCCTCATCATCAACTAACCAACCCATACCCTTCTCTCTAATCAAACAACCACTATCAACCAATCAACCAATCTCATCACCTCATCCTCTCATCACATATGCCACATGGCATCATCCCCTTCCTCCTCCCAAAAACCAATCTACCAACCTCTTACACAACCCATTCTCCTAAATCTAAATACCTCACCTCTTCAACCAACCTAACACTCCTTCTCTAAACAACCCTCTTACACCCCTACTCCCCCCATCAATCATCACTCATCTTATCCCACCAAACACTCTACCCAAATAGATCCAAACCATTTGGGTTAAAACATTACCCATTTCCATCATTACACAAATACCCTAACTTACAATCAAAATTTCATACCCTCCACTTCAAATACCCATGCTATTCTCTATTCTCTCAACTCTTCACCCCATTATACCCCTCAAATCATCCTCCAAACACTATAAATACCCCTCCCCTCCTTCCAAAAATGGTTACCAAGTTTCACCAAGTCTCACAAAAAATGGTTAAAAATATACTTTCTCTCATCATCTCTTCTCTAATCCCACACTAATCTCTCACCCAAAAAAATATATATATTTTCTCACATTCTACTAAGGACCTAAGAAGACTCAAGAGAAGTCAAGAAGAAGAAGAAAAGAAGTTTAAGATACAAGGTGGGTTCAAAGTACACCCCCCTCTCTTTCTATCCTCTTTTTCTCCCTTTTTTAAATATCCCCTTCTTCTCTTTTATTTTTATTTTAAATGAGTGGGCCCCAAGGCTAAAGGTTCATAAGGGTCATTTCCATCAATGAAATGACCCTATGATCAAGTCGAAAATGAATCCCTATCGAGGGTACAAATACACACACGTGGCACATTATTTTCCAATTTTCTATAAAATCAAAATGATCGAATTGTATTGAGGTTACCTCCACTTGACAGGGAGAAAAGGGTGCCTAACACCTTCCCTTGCGAGTCACTAATGCCAAAAATGTCACTTTTTTGGAAAATGTATACTGGGTGACCATTCACACCCACTTACAACATGAATGGTGGCGACTCCAAATTTTAGTAGACGTGACCGTCGTAATGGAAAAAATCACGTATCTACAGCTGGCGACTCCACTGGGGACCCATGGCTCATCCCTCGTGACAACTTGGTTGTTTTGAAAAAAAAAAAGATTTTGTTCATTTACTAACATTGTTCGTTTGTTGTTTCCTATGTTTCTTTTTTTTGTTTTTCTCACATGCACACGTTGTAATATTTTTTTTTGTTGCTTGTATTATTGTAAGGGGGTCGATGAAAAGAAATGAAAAAAAAATGGCACGTCTGCACGTGTGAGCATAGCCTCATTTCCAAGCCACCCCACCCTCAACATACTTAGCCCCGATGCTTAGTAGTTCCACGGCTTGAGATCGTTATTTCAAGTGTTGGGAATGAACACATCAAACCCGATCACCAACCAACGACGTGTGTACTTCGGTATGCATCAAGGTTTGAAGATCGGGTAGTCGTGAAGCCACCTATTAAACTCATGCATGTGCCCGATTAGACAATGCTAGGACACAAGTTTAAAGTTTTACATCGACCCCCGGACAAAAGTTGTATTGGTTTAGTTGTTGTCGGGCCTTGAAGCCCACATTGTAAGCCTAAGAAGGCATGGTTGCATAGATCATAGGTTCTTTTTTTATTTTCTTATTTTCCTTCCCCTAGGTAAGAGGGGGGAAATGTGTTGCATTATACATGTACACAAAAAAAAAAAAAAAGACAGAGAGTGAAAAAGCAAAAACAGTGAGGGAACATTGAAAGTAGTGGACCAAAGAACCAGTTCTGTGAAATTCCAGAAACTAGATTTCTTTCTGGTTCGTGTCCATGAAACGGATAGACAAAAATGTACCCCATCCGTGTTGGGAGCACGGTTGAAGCAGTGAACACTTCATCCGTGTTGGGAGCACGGTTGAAGCAATGAATACTTTACCTGTGTTTTGAGCACGGTTGAAACAGTGACTGTCTCATCCGTGCCTAAAACACGGATAGAAGAAGGATAATTACATCCGTGTCATTAATACGGACCAGAATGAACTCGAGCCCATGAAACGAACTCGACAGTCCATTTTTAAGGAACCCACTCACCATTTGTCAAATATTGAAAGCATCTTTTAGGAAAATCCTAAATTTTGAAAAAAAAAAACTATGTGAAACGAATTTTTGTTAATCAATGTTTTCAACAAAGTACAACCAAATAAAAAAAATAAAAAAAAGACATATAGAATGAAAAAAAGAAAGGGGAAGAATTTGCAGATTTTCCCAAACCAAAAACAATTTTGTGGACTAGGTCCCCACTCATATCCATTTAAACCGGGTCCACGACCCGTACCCATCCAAACTGGGCCCACGACCCAGATCCATCTTCAAACCGGGTTACAACCCAAATCCATTTCCAACTGGGTCCACGATCTAGATCCATTTTCAACTGGGCTACGACCCAAATCTAATCCAACTAGGTCCACGTCCCAGATCCAATCCAACTGGGTCCACGACCCAGATCCATTTTCAACTGGGTTATGACCCAAATCCAATCCAGCTGGGTCCACGACCCAGATCCAATCCAACTGGGTCCAAAACCCAGATCCATTTCCAACTGAGTCCACAACCCAGATCCATTTTCAACTGGTCCACGACCCAGATCCAATCTAACTGGGTCCGCGACCCAGATCCAACCCATTTCAACTGGGTTTACAACCTAGATCTAGTTTAATTGGGTCCACGACCCAGATCCAAACCCTTTTTAGCAGGATTTAAGACCCAAATCCACTTTCAAACCAAGTTCATGATCTAACAAAGATGACAACCGATCAATCGACTCAAATGCATTCAATTTAAAAAAAAAAAAAAAAAACACCAATTGCAGTCCTTGATCAAAGTCGGTGCCTAGAAAGATCTTACCCTGTTGATACGAGGGGGATAAACTACGTCTATTCAGAGAACAAGGTGATTTAAGAGTGCCATTGTGCGCCGCCTCTTCCTTGGAGATCTGCCTGGTCGGTGGTGATTTTCAAGAACTGAATTGGAGGCTACTAAAAACATGGGTGTTCCAACTCGATTTATCTCAAAAATTACTTTTTCAAAATACTTTCCCGACTCCCTGTCGATGCCAACTCCGTGCTGATGAAATTACTATTTCAAAATGTTTTCCTGACTCCGTATCGATGCCAGCTCCGTGCTGATGATACCTTTTCAAAATATTTTCCCGACTCCGTGTCGATACCAGCTCCGTGCTGATGAAATTACTATTTCAAAATGTTTTTCCGACTCTGTGTCGATGCCAGCTCCGTGCCGATGAAATTACCTTTTTCAAAATATTTTCCCCGACTCCGTGTCGATGCCAGCTCCGTGCTGATGAAATCATCTTTTCAAAATGTTTTCCCGACTCCGTTTCAATGCCAGCCCCTTGCTGATGAAACTACATTTTTCAAAATATTTTCCCGACTCCGTGTCGATACCAGCTCCGTGCTGATGAAATTACCTTTTCAAAACGTTTTCCCGACTTCGGGTTGATGCCAGTTTCGTGCTGATGAAATTACTTTTTCAAAATGTTTTCCCGACTCAGTGTCGATGCCAGCTCCGTGCTGATGAAATTACCTTTTCAAAATATTTTCCCGACTCCGTGTCGATGGCAGCTCCGTGCTGATGAAATTACCTTTCCTAAAATATTTTTCCGACCCCGTGTCGATGCCAGCTCCGTGCTAATGCCAACTCCGTGTTGATGCCGACTCTGTGTCGATGCCAGCTCCGTGTTGAGATAATTCTACTTTCAAAATGTTTTCCCGACTCCGTGTCAATGCCAACTCCGTGGTGATGAAACTACCTTTCCTAAAATATTTTACCGACTCCGTATCGATGCCAGCTTCGTGCTGATGCCAACTCCGTGTTGATGCCGACTCCGTGTCGATTCCAGCTCCGTGCTGATGTAATTTTTTTGTAAAATATTTTACCAACTCCGTGTTGATGCCGGCTCCGCGCCGAGAACTTTTTTTGCTAAAACTCATGATAAACAACTTTACCCGACTTAATAAAACATCATGCATCTTTCTTTTGTAAATAAGATAGTAACACTTGGTTGTCTGTACCCACAGGTGGCCAAGCGAAAGTAATACAAGCACCCATAAGTGCCTCCATATTTTCTGAGATCATTTACAGTCACCATGAGTTCGTCTGAACCAGCACAACCCCCAGTAACCAAAAGGTCTGGTATTGATCCACAAATCACAGCACTACTAAAGATAATTGAGAGGCAAGAAAAGATAGTAAGTACTATGTTAGCCAATGCCAGCATCCTAGAAGCTCAAACGATACAGCAGCACGCATCCGGGTCGAATCAAAAGTTACCCGAGCAACCTCCACAGGGACCACAGACCACGATGCCACCTGCAGTGCCTGAATACCAGGGGCCTCCGCTCTATATTCCACATAATCGACCACCCCCTATGGTCATTCCCGACGATGAATGTGAGTACAGGGCTACGGAAGCCAAAAGTGCAACAGATGAAAAACTGGCTCAGCAAATCGAATCTCTGCAGGAAGAGATGAGGAGGATGCACACTATGAGCGGAACCCGATTCAAGGATCTGTGCTTCTACCCCAATGCTCAATTACCGACCAAGTTCAAGTGTCCGGAGTTTGAAAAATATAACGGAGTAGGGTGTCCGCTGTCGCATTTGAAGTTGTATTGCGGATCCATGTGCCAGTATGGCGAGGATGACAGGTTATTGGTACAGTTGTTTCAGAGGAGCTTAATAGGGCCGGTACTCAAATGTTTTTCTGGGTTGGATCACTCGCTCATTAAGAACTGGCAGGACCAAGCAGAGATGTTCTGGCAAAATTACCGATTCAATACTGATGTGGGGCTAGATCGAAACGACATGGCCAAGATGACAAGAAAGCAGAGGAAAATGGTGAAAGAGTATGCACAGAGATGGCGAGAGTCCGCCTCACAAGTAAGGCCCGCAATGACAGAGCAAGAGATGAAAATCACGTTTATCTCAACACTAGGGCACGCCTTCTATACTCATCTGGTGGGGCACACCACAGGCGCATTCTCGAATCTAGTACAAGTGGCAAATCGGGTCGAAGATGGGATTCGAACCAGTCTGATCTTTGACTTCACGAGTCTAGGGGTAACAACAGGAATCCCTCCTCAGAGAAAGCCAGTACCTACGAGGAAGAAGAGGGAAGAAACTCAGGTCAATAACATACAGCCGAATCGACTTCTCTTCATCCCTTCACCATCACCAAGACCACAAGCACCGTCGACTTCATGGGCACCAGCGCTGCCAACATGGAACCCTCCACCTTAGAATCCATTTCGAGCAAATCCTCCACCAGTTGCACAGCAGGCACCGTTATATGGGCAGAATCAGCAGGCACAACCCAACAAAGTAAATAGAGTATTCACTAGGTTACCTATGACACTATCAGAGTTACTGCCAATCCTACTCAGGGGTGAATACCTGGTAAAACGTCCACCAAACCCCAACGCTGCCAAAGGGCCAGGGTACAACCCTAACCTATTCTGTGAATTTCACATGGGTGCGCCAGGGCACTCTACAGACCAATGCTGGCAGCTCAAGCATCAAGTACAGAACCTGATTGATAAAAAGGCTCTCATCCTGGATGGGCCTGCCAACCCGCTGTAGACACCTCATTTTTGCACTCGCCTGATTAATCAACTCGTCAACCCGATCGCAATGATTCCCAATGATGGATGTTTATTCCATTGCTTTATTTTGTTACTAGAAATGTTTCAGAAATCCGGATGAGGTATCTCGAATTGACAAAACCTTAGAAACCACGCTACGCTAGAAAAATACGACTCCAGAAACATAGAAATCATCATCTTGCAGACCCAAAAAGAAGCTTCACGATAAAAATCACTAAAAATTGACCAAATTACCAAAATACCACTAACATCAAAACAACCCTAGAGCCTACGTTACGATTAGGAAAACCCTTTCGAACACATAAAATAACAAATCGAAAGCAAATAAATCATTTCGCCAATTTTCATAAAATTTAACAAAATTATGAAAATGCCCCTCATAAAGTTCACGATCATTTCACACAAAAAACCTCATAAATGACACAACCAATATTTCCATTGAATTTCTTACGAAAAATCGATTCTAAAACATCCTGGAACATAACAAATTGACTTAAAACGCGAAAAATCCTCTCCGGGGGTAAAACGGTAATTTCACAATTCTCAAAATTAAAATTTTCGAAATTAATAAATAAAATATTAAATAATTAAAGTGAAACATTAATGAAATTAATTTAAAATTTTAAACTAAAAAAATCGATCAATCGGGCTCTAATGAAAAATTGTTGAGGGTTTGCAAGATATTTCTTTAAGGACCCCTCCATTTGGGGGTCCAAAGAATTAAAGATATAATAGAGGGGGGTTCTCCAAAAAATTGAAAGTCAATCAAGAAAGACTAAAGGCAAGGTATTAAAGTCAATCAAGTAAGACTAAAGTCAAAATTAAAGTCAATTAAGCAAGACTAAAGTCAAAATCTTAAAGTCAATCAATTAAGACTAAAGTCAAAATCTTAAAGTCAATCAAATAAGACCAAAAGTCAAAATCCTAATAGAGTTCTAATTAAATAATAAGTCTACCTAAAAGAGTTCTAATTAAAATACAACTCTACCTAAAACAATTCTAATTAAAACACAACTCTACCTAAAACAATTCTAACTAAAATACAACTGTAACAAAAAGAATTCTAATCAGACACTAATGCTATCTAAATCAACCCTTAAAAAAATCTATAAATAGGGGTCCTCACACCTTATTTTCGTATCAAATCATAAATCTTAAGAGAAGTAAGTCTAAGAGCCCCCTTAGCCTCCCATAAACCCTAGTTTTGGAGCCCCAACTCCTTACCTAACATCCCTTCTTAGATTTTATCCTAAAAACACCTAAAAGCCCTCCAAAAAACACCCCAAAAGTCCATAACAAACTCGATCAGAAAAAAGATACCTTGCCTCGGAGATCAGAAATTGAATCCGGAGACAGAACGAAGTAAGAAGTATGGTACAAGGAGCAATTTTTGTCGGATCTGAGGGAACAAGGTCTTTACTATCAGAAAGGTATAATTTCTTATTATCTAGGTTTTTTTAGCAATGTAACTTATTTGGAAAATTAATAGAGACCGGCTTTAGCCGGGCGGGGTTGGTGCCTAACACCTTCCAACCCCGTAACATGATCCCCGAATTCAGTTTTTTTTTTTCTATTCTAGATTGGTCTCTTTATCCGTTTAAAGTCATTGATCGGTTCCTAGACCGTAATAACTAGGTGGCGACTCCCAAACCTCAAGGGTCAAAAGCGGATCCGCGCACCCCGCGGATCGAGGGCTCTTTCAGTGGCGACTCCACTGGGGACATTGTGGATCAGACTTGAAAAGCCCCAAGTATGGGAAGCATTGCTAGTAGAGACCTTTTTATTATTTTTTGTGGTGTTGTTTGTTTTTATTTTGTTTATTATTTTAGTTTATCTGTCTATTTTCATGGCTTATCCTTCTCGTGGCTCTATTAATGATCATTATGTTGAATATTGTGTTTAGCCCATTTTTTATGGTTCAATAAAGGATTATTCGGAATGGCCCTAGATGATGCGAAATTTCCAAGGACAATTTTATTAAGGATAATGGTTAATAGATCATGGGGATCGTTAAAGTTTTTTTTTTCTTTCTAAGTTATTATTCATTATTCAATTTTTTTTAAACACGTTTGGATCCATTCTTTAGTCGCGTCATTATTGATTCTTTTTATTTTTATTATATAGAAAAAAAAAAGATATATTTTTTAGGTATGTGCAAGCAATTAATTTTTTTTTAGTCTTTTAATTTTTTTTATATATTAATTTGTTTGGTTAATTTTTCAAAAACAAAAACGAAAAAAAGTGTTTTTTTTATGGTTAGGCGTGCTGCCCCTTGACAGCAAGGAGAAAAATTGAAAAATTTTTTTTTTTTTTTTTTGGGTTCTGTCAACAGCACAAGGTGCTGGAATGGTTGGGGTGCCTCGAGTAAAATCATTTTTATTTTTTTCACACCACATTAACAGCAACGATATGCTGGTGTGAGCAGTGTGTTATAAGTAGAATCGATTTTTTGCTCTGCCCACATCATCTTCTTAAAAGACATTCACTTGGTTTCATTAACAGAGACTGAATTTTTTTTTTCTCCCTGTTCAGTCGATGGAAATCCGCTAAAGATCAACATAAAATTAGCATAAAAACACCGATTTCTTTCCATTAGGAGCTATGAAGTTTCCAATCGACAAACCCCTTGAAATCTATTCGAACTAAAACGGTTTTAATGGAAAGTCGCCATCTCTTTCATCTATTGAAGAATGTTTCATGGGGTGCTGGTTCGAATCGTTGGAAGACGTTTTGACTTGAAATATTGGATCCTGTCTGAAGAGCCAAAGATCTGTGGTGGCTTTCTCCGAATATCTGAGTCATCCCTTCGGATAAAAGGGGTAGTTTCAACCTCATTCGAAGCGTTAAATCGCAATTGGAAGTGCTGTACCTTGTGTTTCAGAAACGTAAACTTTGGGTTTCTTTTTGCACGGATCAAATCGAACTTGGTTGTGATCGATTCCCCTTTCAACCAATTTTTTTAGAAATCCTTGTTTTTGTATTTTCGCTCAGATTTTTTTTTTCTTTATAAAAAAAAAGCAAAAATTTCAGAAAATAAGAGGAATGAATCCAGATTTCTATGGATTTGGAGATGAGGAGGTCAATCTGAAATTACAGATGAATATCTGAGTTCATCAGCTTTGTTAAAAATCGTCCACTGATGTGGAAATTTCTGGATTAACATGTATCGAAAGCTTTTAGCTTTGGTTTTTTTTCTTTCTATTCTATTTATTTATTTATTTATTTATTTCAATTTTCTTATTTATTTTTCCTTCCTGTAAGTATGGTTGGCAGTAGCAAAGGTCCATTTTGGTCGCCTCATACTTTTATGAAAAGAAAAATGAAAAGAAAATTATTAGGAAAATCGATTTGTCTAATAAATAAAAAAAAATCATTCTTTGCCTCAACAATGTCAATCTATTTTCAATGAAATAATCTCTGAAATTACGAATTATTTTGGGCCATTCAAAATAGTCATCGATCGAGCCATAGAGGAATAGCCATATTTTCCTTTACTTATTGATTTGACTTATGATTGATTATCTTGGTGTCATGATTTATGCTTACTCAATGTATCACGATCCTGATTGTTAGATAATATCGACATGTATGTTTTGATGTAATAGTTAATTAATATTTATGTGATAATCATAAAGTGATGATTGGATCCGGTCCATT
This sequence comes from Akebia trifoliata, assembly GCF_017979445.1. Taxonomy (NCBI): domain Eukaryota; kingdom Viridiplantae; phylum Streptophyta; class Magnoliopsida; order Ranunculales; family Lardizabalaceae; genus Akebia; species Akebia trifoliata. Next base: position 17,050,701 of record NC_141384.1, on the reverse strand, counting down.
TGTTCGAAAAGGCCCCGAGCACACCCCACCCTGTTTTGCACACACCACATGCACGTTTACTGTTTTACCCACTTACACGTCCCATATAGCCAACGTGGCACTAGTGCGTGGCCCGGTCTCTTCGGAGATGCGACGTCATTCATGAAAACCACAACTCCAGTCACGTACCTTAAGGTATATCAAACTGGGGCATCAATACTGTCTGATCAGGTGATTCTGAGAGATATATTGATGCACCCAGGCTGGAGCGACCTGAGCCTTTGACCTATTGTAAGTCACACAGTCACATGTCCCGATTGCCAACGTAGTACTAGTACGTGGTCGGTCCCCTCGTGGGATGCCAAACCATTTACGAAAGCTACAACTCTTGACTCGTACCCATAGGTATGTAAAAGATAATCTAAGTATATCAATTGCATTTCTTGGTCAAAACCGGTGCCTAAGCAAGATATTGCCCCGCTGTACCCTACTGTACGAGGGGGATAGACTACGTCTATTCTAGACGAGAGGAATTTAAGTGGGCCCTTGCTCAGCATTGTGCGCCACCTCTCAACTGGAGATCAAACTGGTTGTTTTTGGCTTCAGAGAAGTGAATTGAGATTTTAGATTATCACCTATACGGTATATCAAACCAAGTCACCACGTATTGGAAGGTATATAGGTGTGCTTGGGCAAGGGTGGCCAGATAAAAATGCATTGCACGTAGTAAGCTTAGAGTCTAGAAACCTTCTCAGTAGGTCATGACTCAAACTTATCGTGGGTGGTCCCGGGTTGTTTATTGAATGGAACCTTTTGATTGATGAATGTATGTGAATGATGTAAATGGTGAGATCAGAGTGTATGATTGTCCTCAAGGATCAAAAATGTTGTTTTTGAAAATTAAAATGGGTGCACCGACCCAATAAAGAATCCATTCTTTTACAATAATGACCCAGTCCATCCTGATCCAACAATCATTGTGGGCCGGGTCATTTAAATTGAAAATGGAAATCAAATTTTCAAAAGAAGACAAATAGTTTACAGGAGGAGAATATTTTCCAGAAAATTTTTTTTCCAAAAGAAGTGTTCTCTAGAAAAAAATGTTTTCCATAAGAATAAAATTTGCTGAAAGGAAAATATTATCTAAATAAAAAGAAAATTGACATTTTACATGGACCTTGGAAGAGTACTAAAATACCCTTTTGTATCGAACCAGGATGCTAGTCACAGGCGATAACCGAATTGATCAGTTAGTCCAAACAACCGTCATAGGAATGTATCCTGTAGAGAATATCAATTTTGAGAGATTCATGTTGAGGAGTGCTCATTACTTCCACGAGTTTGAGATAAACTGGAACCTCTTACATGCTATGGCTAAGCGACGGAACCCCTATCTTCACATATTCCATATGGGGTATATGCACTTGTGCCTCACTCACGAGGATTATTGTGGCATTATGAGGATATCCACTTCAGGACCTCTAGTCAGGCCCTCGTTAAAGATCGGATATTCTGATGACCTCGCCACAGGACTAAACATTTCCAAGGAAGAAGCCAAGGCCTTAATCCATGACGGGAGATTGGACTTAGCACCTTTACTGGGCCCGTATCGCTCCCGCAGTCATCCTATCAATGTAAATCCCGAAGCCTGGCGAGCCACTAGAGATTACCGATTATGCCTAGGAATCCTAGCCCAATACATACTGACCTCTAATAGTGATGGCCAAACTATCCCTGAGTCCTTCATAGATATAGCCTCAATTCTCAAGGAAAGCCAACCCAATACCCCTTATCCTAGCTGAAACTTTCTCAGGTTTAGATGCCATAAAAAAGGGTCAAGGGGAAAACTTCAAAGGAAGCCCCTACCTACTCTATATGTGGCTTTGTGATTGTCTCAAAATCGTAGATGTTCCCTCAAACCTCGAATATGGGCCAGAACACTTTTTCAAGAGAAACTTGTTAGTGCGTCACAACTCAGTCAAGGCTTGGAGCAAATGGTTAGACTTTCACCTTGCCTGTCATATCAATTTTAGGTGCCCTTGGTGGATGACTGATCCCCCTGTTCTAGGAACCAAAGGATCCTACTATATCCGTCTGATTGGTTTAGAAGGAACATCTTTTTACCATCCTAATCTGATCCTAGAACAATACGACGTACCTATAGAGTTATCCTTACCCCAGCACAAAGCTTTCTTTTCCCCCGAGCCTTTGATTGAAAAGTTAGTACACCTCATTGAGAAAGCTTGGAACAAACGCACCTTCGGGTATCCAGACGGACCAGCAGAATTCAAAGAGCCCGTTGTTAGAGCCAAGAGGGTCAAGCCTGACAGCAATCCTGATGACCATCAAGACAAAGCCAAGCGTCCATGTAAAAATAGTTCAAGTCAAATTTGTTGAAAGATGTTTTAATAAGAACATATTGTTTGTCAATCATTTTCAATAAAACTATCTTTCTTTTTGAGTAAATATTTCCTTTTCGAATACTCATTGTGTGAATAGATTAACTAATGGATTGGTGCACAAACCTCAAGAAAATGATTCTTTAAAATGTTGTCAAGAGGGTAATAATGAAATTGACTAAATCTACCTTTGATAGGGTCATATAGGATTATCATTGCGTCCAAACTCAAGCGTCCACCTCCTAGTTGGAGTCGTAAGTCCAGTCGGTTAGAACGAGCCACAGTACCAAGTCAACAAGTAGAGATGGCGTCAGAATCTGAGCTCACAGAGATCCGTAAGATCTTGGCAGCCTTTGCCAATGATATCAACAGTATAAAAGGCAAAGTGGAAGTGTTAGAACAGACCTCGGAATCGACGGGTAATCCCATAGATGACCCAAAAGGAAAAAAGGTAGAAGAGAAACGTCCACGTGAAGTCTTCGAACTCGATGGAGACGAAGAATATGTTGATGAAAATCTGGCATTATCTAACAGAATGTCTCAATTGGAGTCAGCTATGAAGAGTATAAAGGGTATTGATGAAATTGCAGTAGGCATTGAAGCTCTGAACCCATCCCTAGAATCCATTTGCCAGAGAAGTTTGTGATGCCTGAAATGGATAAATTCAGTGGGACAGGATGTGCGAAAACACATCTTAAGGTGTATGTTACCAACATGCGCACTATGGGGCTCAGCGACGAATAGAGACATTATTGTTCCAAAGAACTTTATCAGGATTGAAATTACCAACTTTGACAAGATAGAGACCTAGAGGGAGGGTGAATAGGACTATTTTAAAATTCTTCTGAATGTGAATATTAGGGTGTGAATGAATTTTTAATGAGTGTGTTAATCAGGGTGCATTCACTAAAACATCCATGAAATAAGATATTTATGCAAGATATGATCAGTCATGATGTGCATCCAAATTGGCATAAAGATAAGGAAATCTAAGGCAAAATATGAGACACACGATTTATAGTGGTTCAGCACCCGTGCTTACATCCACTCCCAAGAGAACCCAAATAGGTGGTTCTTTGGTGTCCACTAAAACTGAGGTTTTTGGTTCACCTTAAACCGCACATAGAATTTTCCGGGTTAATTCCGCAACCCTAAGATGAATGGACCACATCTACTCAAAATCCTTGAGTTTTATACTTCGGAAACTCAGTAACCTTTGTCACTCAACTTGAGTCCGCAACTCAATCAAATGCTTGATTTTGAAGAAAAAATCAAGTAAACTATTACAAGAGTATTTTTAGAATTTAAAATACAGACAATCAAACTCACAGTTATGATGATTGAAGTGAGTTTGTTGTTCTTCAGTTCTTCATTACTCCTTTCAACAATGGCTTCTTGCTTCGCTCGATGTTAGAATGTAACTCTTGAAGGGTGGAGTAAGTAGAACTTGATCAACTGAGATGAGGTAGTTTGATATGCATGATTTCGATTACCCTTCACGACTCTTCTTACTTCGTTAAGCCTTTTGAAGTATGCTTATTGGCTTGGGCTGAATTTCGAAGTTGTTGATCAAAGCCAAGAAGAGGCCTAGAGCTTTTCTTTTATAGGAAGAGCTCTTAACGGCTTTCTGTCTGTGGCACCTGAATTCCAACGGTGGCACCGACCAATCATAACGGTCGAAAGTCTTACCGTTTAGCGTTTTCGGCAGTACTGACGGTGGAACCTCCAAGCTTCATCGGTGGGACCGATGAGTACTTTTACGGTGGAACCGCTAGAAGTATGCTTCTGCCATCGAATGAAAATTCCTTAATTAGTTCTGACGGTGGATGGCGGTGGGACCGACAAAGTGTTCTTCGGTGGAACCGATGCCTAATATATCGGTGGGACCGACAAGATTGTTCTTCTGCCATCGATAGAAGGTATCCCATGTTAATTGGTCGGTGGTGTAGACACCCCATTTTTGCACTCGCCTGATTAATCAACTCGTCAACCCGATCGCAAGGATTCCCAATGATGGATGTGTATTCCATTACTTTACTTTGTTACTAGATTTGTTTCAGAAATCCAGATGAGGTATCTCGAATTGACAAAACCTTAGAAACCACGCTACGCTAGGAAAATACGACCCCAGAAACCTAGAAATCATCATCTTGCAGACCAAAAAGAAGCTTCACGATAAAAATCACTAAAAATTGACTAAATTACCAAAATACCCCTAACCTCAAAATAACCCTAGAGCCTACGTTACGCTTAGGAAAACTCTCTCGAACACATAAAATAACAAATCGGAACCAAATAAATCATTTCACACAATTTTAACAGAATTTGACAAAATTACGAAAATGCCCCTCATAAAGTTCACAATCATTTCACACAAAAAATTTCATAAATAACACAAAATAATATTTCCATTGAATTCCTTACGAAAAATCGATTCTAAAACATCCTAGAACATTAAAAACCGACTTAAAACGTGAAAAGTCCTCTCCGGGGGCAAAACGGTAATTTCACAATTTTCATAATTAAAAAATTCGAAATTAATAAATAAAACATTAAATAATTAAAGTGAAACATTAATGAAATTAATTTAAAATTTTGAACCTAAAAAATCGATTAATCGGACTCTCAGGCAAAATTGTTGAGGGTTCGTGAGATATTTCTTTAAGGACCCCTCCATTTGGGGGTCCAAAGAATAAAGAAATAATGGAAGGGGGTTCTCCAAAAATTAAAAGTAAATCAAGCAAGACTGAAGTCAAGGTATTAAAGTCAATCAAGTAAGACTAAAGTCAAAATTAAAGTCAATTAAGCAAGACTAAAGTCAAGATATTAAAAGTCAATCAATTAAGACTAAAGTCAAAACATTAAAAGTCAATCAAATAAGACCAAAAGTCATAATAGAGTTCTAATTAAATAATAACTCTATCTAATAGAGTTCTAACTTAAAAACAATTCTACCTAAAACAATTCTAATTAAAACACAATTCTACCTAAAACAATTTTAACTAAAACACAACTCTAATTAAAAGAACTCTAATTGAATACTAATTCTATCCAAATCAACCCTAAAAAAAAATCTATAAATAGAGGTGCTCACACCCTATTTTCGTATCAAATCATAAACCCTAGGAGAAGTAGGTCTAGAAGCTCCCCTAGCCCCCCATAAACCCTAGTTTTGAAGCCCCAACTCCTTACCTAACATCCCCCCTTCAATTTTAGTCTAGAAAACACCTAAAATCCTTTCAAAAACAACCCTAAATCCGCAACAAACTTGAAGAGTTCAGATTCAGAAACAAGGAGATACCTTGATCTAGGAGATCCGAAGTCAAATCCGGAGGCAGAACGAAGCAAGGGAGTACAGTACAAGGAGCTCTTTTTGTCAGATCTGAGGGAGCAAAATCTTTGCTATCGGAAAGGTACGAAATTTTTATTTTTGTTTTTATCTAGGTTTTTAGCAATGTGATATATTTGGGAAGTTAGTAGAGACCGGCTTTGGCCGGGCGGGGTTGGTGCCTAACACCTTCCAACCCCGTAACATGATCCCCGAATTCATTTTTTATGGTAGATTAGTTCTTTTTATCCATGTTAGAGTCAGTTTGGTTCCTAGACCCAATAACTAGGTGGCGACTCCCAAACCTCAAGGGTCAAAAGCGGATCCGCGCACCCCGCGGATCGAGGGCGCTTTCAGTGGCGACTCCACTGGGGACTATTGAGGATCAAACTTGAAAAACCCCAAGTATGGGAGCATTGCCAAGATGACCTAGTTTTTTTTTTTATTTAGTTGGATTTATTTTTTCTCTTTATTTATTTTTTTATCTTGATTGTAGATGATTTTGGGTATTGCATTTTTTTTTTCCAATTAAGGATCACTTTTTGATGACTCCTAAATAATGAAAGATTCAAATTAACCTATGAAAATGATGGAATGATGGAGGTTGGACAGAAATATTAAAACGTTTTTAGAGAATATTCTAGTGAGAATTAAGTCTGGGAGCCTCTTAATAAAATATAGATCTCGTCGAGTAGATTAATTTAGAATCTGAGTTCACTCAATTTCGTTATCGGAAGCCTTAGATATCATCGATGCAAGTTCAATCTGTAAATCTGAAATTATTTCTGAATGAAAGTTGGGACAGCAACGTTAAAACTTTTTTACAGAATATTCTAGTGAGAACTAAGTCTGGGAACCTATTAATAAAACATAGATCTCGTCGAGTAGATTAATTTAGAATCTGAGTTCACTCAATTTCGTTATCGGAAGCCTTAGATATCATCGATGCAAGTTCAATCTGTAAATCTGGAATTATTTCTGAATGAAAGTTGGGACAGCAACGTTAAAACTTTTTTACAGAATATTCTAGTGATAATTAAGTCTGGGAACCTTTAATAAAATGTAGATCTTGTCGAGTAGATTAATTTAGAATCTGAGTTCACTCAATTTCGTTATCGGAAGCCTTAGATATCATCGATGCAAGTTCAATCTGTAAATCTGGAATTATTTCTGAATGAAAGTTGGGACAGCAACGTTAAAACTTTTTTACAGAACATTCTGGTGAGAATTAAGTCTAGGCACCTATTAATAAAATGTAGATCTCATCGAGTAGATTAATTTAGAACTTGAGTTCACTCGATTTCGTTATCGGGAGCCTTAGATATCATCGATGCAAGTTCAGATTGTATTTTTCTAATTTACAGAAAATCTGAATTTATCTAATGTTGGCACAATTAATGTTCTTGAGAGTGAGCTCATCTCAACCATTGTCATTCTATTATCAATGTAACACCTATTGGAATCTCGATTTATTTTGGATAACCCAAAAGTGATCATTGATTGGACCTTAAAAATTATAAAAATTATGCCTATTGCAATGTTTGTTTGATCAATTATTATATGCGATGCTCATTAATTGATTTGCCATGATCTTGACAGAATATTTGTGATGTGTTTGATTTCATCTTAATTTCGATATGATGGTTTTGGATTATTTTCTTGATCAATATTCATTTGATATCCATATGTGATGACATAATCTGGCCCATGGGCTCACGTGTTTGAAAAAGGCCCGGGCACACCCCACCCTGTTTTGCACACACCACATGCACGTTTACTGTTTTACTCACTTACACGTCCCATTTAGCCAACGTGGCACTAGTGCGTGGCCCGGTCTCTTCGGAGATGCGACGTCATTCATGAAACCCACAACTCCAGTCACGTACCTTAGGGTATATCAAACTGGGGGCATTAATACCGTCTGATCAGGTGATTCTGAGAGATATATTGATGCACCCAGGCTGGGGCAACCTGAGCCTTTGTCCTATTGTAAGCCACACAGTCACATGTCCCGATTGCCAACGTAGTACTAATACGTGGTCGGTCCCCTCGTGGGATGCCAAACCATTTATGAAAGCTACAACTCTTGACTCGTACCCGTAGGTATAAAAAGATAATCTAAGTATATCAATTGCACTTCTTGGTCAAAATCGGTGCCTAAGCAAGATCTTGCCCCGCTGTACCCTACTGTACGAGGGGGATAGACTACGTCTATTCTAGACGAGAGGTATTTAAGTGGGCCCTTGCTCAGCATTGTGCGCCACCTCTCAACTGGAGATCAAACTGGCTGTTTTTGGCTTCAGAGAAGTGAGTTGAGGTTTTAGATTATCACCTATACGGTATATCAAACCAAGTCACCACATATCGAGAGGTATATAGGTGTTTTGGGTAAGGGTGGCTAGATAAAAATGCATTGCACGTAGTAAACCTAGAGTCTAGAAACCTTCTTATAGGTCACGACCCGAACTGACTATGGGTGTTCCCGGGTTGCTTTATTCAATCCAACCAACAGGTAAGTGGTCGGACCGATCCAGAATAATCAAACAGAACTCGCAATATCGGTCAAACCCAATCGGTGAAATGTACTGATTAATTTGAACCACTTAAACCAGTTGACCCAATGGACAAATGGATCAAACTGATCAATACCAAATCTGTTGGACTAATTGGTTTCACTTTTAAAGATCCAGACCACTTTATCTAGAAAGATTCGATCTTAAGATCAAATTAATTTATCTGATCAAAGGTTCAATCCCAATCAGGGGTAGACCCGCATCTAACCTTTCTCACTTTCTTGGTCACTATAGACTTATGGTGCATTTGGATTTGATATTTTCCACCGGACTTGGGCTATTCTATATCGAAACTTTAATCATGTGGATAAGAGTCAAACCTTCAGAATCGATGGTTAATCTTAGGTGTCCCTAAACGTTCTAAACCCTTATCTGTGTCATTTTGGGTCATTCAAAAGAATCGTCTAGTCCAAGTACCAATGTCAAGTCTAAGTAGTCCATCCACCAAGAATGACCTTCTCTCTTTGTAGATAATTGTCCCTGAGTTTTCTTTGAGTTTCAATCCAGTTAGTTGTCTCAGTTACGTTAGCCTTTCTTCAACTTTCAAATTTTAGTCGAGTTTGTCAGTCTATGTTTTTTCAATTCCAATAAAATATAGAAGCTTATGATTATCATGCGTGTAATAATGATTTGAACATACAATCTAACATGAGAAATGACTTAAAGCTCACTAATCAAATTTGATAAATATTGGAATTAAAGAGTACACTCAAGAAGTGCAAATTGGTGATACATTATCCTCAGGAGAACATGAGAGAGTAGTAAACTTACTTGAGAAATTCAACAATATTTCTTGCATGGTCTCATAGATGGATCGCATAAAAATATAGATCAAGACATATAGTCAAGGGTGAACTTCAAAGTCGAAGATTATTGGTCAAAAATGATATAGCTGAAGGCATCGACAAAGACATTAAGACTTACAAGTGGATCTACCAGGTTTCTCACTCAAAAGAGGAGAATTTTCATTCATAAGAGAATAAAAGAGTTTCTCGAAATTTTAGAGTGAGAAAACTCAATCATACTCGATTTCACAAAAGAAGACTGAAGAATATTCATTCTCAAAAGAAGACCTTGCTCGACAGAGCAATTCAGATATCGAATTCCTGAAACTTTGACCAAGTCAAGCAGCATTCACCAAAGGAGGCCTCCTTTGGTCGAATCATTTTCCTTCTTACCAAAAAAAGAAAAAAAAACTTCTTTAGCCCCTCGCAGCCTTTTAAAAGAAAATAAAAGCAGTAGCCTCTTCTTTTTAAACCATACCGACCAACCTTGGGAGGGAATCTTAGTATGAACTACGTTTTGACCTGATCCCAAAAGGAAAAGAAGAAATATTTGGGGTACGTAGGCAACCTGAGAAGTTACTTCAGGCCCGGTCATTAAAAGAAAAATGTATTCTCTTAAGGAAAGTGTCATCCAAAAGAGAAATCTACTATTGAAATGTTCAAAAGAAAAGAATGCCAAACTAAGGGCATTAGAAAAAAGAATCAAAGAATTGATAAAAAGAAAAGAATGCCAAACTAGGGGCATTTAGAAAAAAAAATCAAAATAATTGATAGAAAAGAGAGAATATCAAACTAGGGGCATTTTGGGAAGTTGAGCCTTATACCTTTTCTTTCTAAACCATATCCTAAGCCCACCTATTAAGTCCTCCTGAAGGCTAATTGACTCGGTTAAGGTGCAGGAAACTGAGAAATCGTCGATTTGGTTACACAAGATCATCAAGAAAAAAAAAGAAGCCCGCTAAGTCGAAAACCTGAAAAGGCGGCTTAGGCAAAATTTAGGGCATAACCATAAAAAAGAAAGCCTGCTAGGTTGAAAACCTGAAAAGGCGACCTAGGCAAAAATCAAGGTAGCATCATCAGAAAAAGAAAGAGCAAAGCCCGCTAGATTGAAAACCTAAAGAGGCGATCTAGGCAAAAATTAGGGCATCATCAAATGGGAGGAAAGGTCCCGTCAAGAAGAAAAATTCAGAAGGAAGCTTGTGCAGAAACTGCAGAACCATTCAAGCCACGATATTTGTCTTTTAGCCAAGAGCTCACATCCGACAAAGACAATATTGAAGTCGAAAAAATCAGAAGTCATCTTGAACATTGTAGGATCTTCAAAAGTATGTTTACTTGTTCAAGTGTTCGCTAATGGAAGATGTAGAATCATCAACCACTTTGAAGAGGAAGATCTTTTATTCTAATATTTATCAAGATTTTTTTAAGTCCAGCTCAAGCATTTTTCAAAAGAAATTCGAAAGAAAATGATCAATTCTTTATTGCACATATGATAATCTTAAGAGTCTTAAATTTAAGAGAATGTCAGTTCTTCTATCTATCATACATCAGAGTCCATATTTTTCAAGCGTAATCCATTCCATCAGTCTCGTAGTCAAGTCCCAGTTAAAGCCAACCTTGAAACTAGGGGCATTTTTGAAGGTCATTTAATTCCAAAGTTTTTGTTCTTAATCACATGATAAAAAGAAATCATACAAAAGCTTAAAAGTCCGGCGAAACCCAATGATAATTACGAATCCAGATGCATGATAAGCCAATAAAGGCCTGATCTTTCAAACTTTGAGCTCGATTTTGAATCATATAATCAATTAATAGGATTGTTTAAGTTCCTATAAATCTAAGCTCGAGAAACGTGACTTAGTAAATTCGAGTCTGAGAAGCGAGATTCCAACTTTTTGAATCATAGAATGAATAGGCTTTTTGAAGTGCCTACAAACCTAAGTTCGAGTCCAAGAAACGAGACTCCAACTTGTTGAATCATAGAATGAATAGGCTTTTTGAAGTGCCTACAAACCCAAGTTCGAGTCCGAGAAACGAGACTCCAACTTTTTGAATCATAGAATGAATAGGCTTTTTGAAGTGCCTACAAACCTAAGTTCGAGTCCGAGAAACGAGACTCCAACTTGTTGAATCATAAATGAATAGGCTTTTTGAAGTGCCTACAAACCTAAGTTCGAGTCCGAGAACGAACTCCAACTTTTTGAATCATAGAATGAATAGGCTTTTTGAAGTGCCTACAAACCTAAGTTCGAGTCGAGAAACGAGACTCCACTTTTTGAATCATAGAATGAATAGGCTTTTTGAAGTGCCTACAAACCTAAGTTCGAGTCCGAGAAACGAGACTCCATTTTTGAATCATAGAATGAATAGGCTTTTTGAAGTGCCTACAAACCTAAGTTCGAGTCCGAGAAACGAGACTCCAACTTTTTGAATAATATATAGGCTTTTTGAAGTGCCTATAAACCTAAGTTCGAGTCCGAGAAATGAGACTCCAACGTTTTGAATCATAGGCTTTTTGAAGTGCCTATTAACCTTAGTTCGAGTCCGAGAAACGAGACTTCAATTTTAATAGGATTGTTTAAGTTCCTGCAAACCTTAGCCAGAGTCCGAGAAACGAGACTCCAGCTTTGTTTGAAATCATATTGAATTAATAGGATTGTTTAAGTTCCTTAGCCTGAGAAGCTTGGCTACAATAGGCTCCAGTCCGATAAATGAGACTCAAACTTTTTCGAACTCTAAAAAGAATTTCAAATAGGATTTAACGAAGTTCCTACAATGTTATAACTCCAATTACCTTTGTTAAACCTTGCTATGATTGTTTTCGTTGCATAAGTGCATCTCAATTTTGAATCATTATTGTCAGTGAGAGAAGATCTCTAGGACCTGGCACATTTTTACTTAGTTTCACACAGCATCACACCATTGCACACACGTGCACTTTTGCATCAGTCAGGGAGAATCTTCTAAAATTCGAGGATCTGACATCGTCAGTGAGAGTTCAAGCTCGAGGACCTGACAACCTTTTAGTTCGGGAGAGTTTTACGCTCAAGGATCCGAACACCCTGACGAATTGCTAAATCAGGCTGCAAAATGAACTGTCACTAGCTTTGGCATTCGGATATCGCACTATCTACCAAAATAGATTTGCTATCTAGTTTGCTTCAACCCTCTGCCAAAGAGGGGCATCTGTAGACACCCCATTTTTGCACTCCGCCTGATTAATCAACTCGTCAACCCGATCGCAATGATTCCCAATGATGGATGTGTATTCCATTGCTTTATTTTGTTACCAGATATGTTTCAGAAATCCGGATGAGGTATCTCGAATTGACAAAACCTTAGAAACCACGCTACGCTAGGAAAATACGACCCCAGAAACATAGAAATCATCATCTTGCAGACAAAAAGAAGCTTCACGATAAAAATCACTAAAAATTGACCAAATTACCAAAAAACCCCTAACCTCAAAACAACCCTAGAGCCTACGTTACGCTTAGGAAAACTCTCTCGAACACATAAAATAACAAATCGGAACCAAATAAATCATTTCACCAATTTTAACAGAATTTGACAAAATTACGAAAATGCCCCTCATAAAGTTCACAACCATTTCACACAAAAAATTTCATAAATAACACAAAAAAATAATTTCCATTGAATTCCTTACGAAAAATCGATTCTAAAACATCCTAAAACATTAAAAACCGACTTAAAACGTGAAAAGTCCTCTCCGGGGGCAAAACGGTAATTTCACAATTTTCATAATTAAAAAATTCGAAATTAATAAATAAAACATTAAATAATTAAAGTGAAACATTAATGAAATTAATTTAAAATTTTGAACCTAAAAAATCGATCAATCGGACTCTCAGGCAAAATTGTTGAGGGTTCGTGAGATATTTCTTTAAGGACCCCTCCATTTGGGGGTCCAAAGAATTAAAGAAATAATGAAAGGGGGTTCTCCAAAAATTAAAAGTAAATCAAGCAAGACTAAAGTCAAGGTATTAAAGTCAATCAAGTGAGACTGAAGTCAAAATTAAAGTCAATTAAGCAAGACTGAAGTCAAGTCAATCAATTAAGACTAAAGTCAAAACATTAAAAGTCAATCAAATAAGACCAAAAGTCATAATAGAATTCTAATTAAATAATAACTCTATCTAATAGAGTTCTAACTTAAAAATAATTCTACCTAAAACAATTTGAATTAAAACACAATTCTACCTAAAACAATTCTAATTAAAATACAATTCTACCTAAAACAATTTTAACTAAAACACAACTCTAATTGAAAGATCTCTAATTAAACACTAACTCTATCCAAATCAACCCTAAAAAACATCTATAAATAGAAGTGCTCACACCCTATTTTCGTATCAAATCATAAACCCTAAGAGAAGTAGGTCTAGAAGCTCCCCTAGCCCCCCATAAACCCTAGTTTTGGAGCCCCAACTCCTTACCTAACATCCCTCCTTCAATTTTAGTCTAGAAAACACCCAAAAGCCTTCCAAAACACCCCTAAATCCGCAACAAACTTGAAGAGTTCAGATTCAAAATAAGGAGATACCTTCCTCGGAGATCCGAAGTCAAATCCGGAGACAGAACGAAGCAAGGGAGTACGGTACAAGGAGCTCTTTTTGTCAGATCTGAGGGAACAAAATCCTTGCTATCGGAAAGGTATGGTTTTTATTTTTATTTTTATCTAGGTTTTTAGCAATGTGATTTATTTGGGAATTAGTAGAGACCGGCTTTGGCCGGGCGGGGTTGGTGCCTAACACCTTCCAACCCCGTAACGTGATCCCCGGATTCTTTTTCTCTTTCGTAGATTAGTTTGCCTTTTTTAGAGTCAGTTTGGTTCCTAGACCTTAACAACTAGGTGGCGACTCCCAAACCTCAAGGGTCAAAAGCGGATCCGCGCACCCCGCGGATCGAGGGCGCTTTCAGTGGCGACTCCGCTGGGGACTATTGAGGATCAAACTTGAAAAACCCCAAGTATGGGAGCATTGCCAAGATGACCTAGTTTTTTTTTATTATTTAGTTGGATTTATTTTATTTATTTTTTCTGTTTATTTATTTTTTTTTGTCTTGATTGTAGATGATTTTGGGATTGCATTTTTTTTTTTTCAATTAAGGATCACTTTTTGATGACCCCTAAATAATGAAAGATTCAAATTGATTGGAATGATGAAGGTTGGACAGAAATATTAAAACGTTTTTAGAGAATATTCTAGCGAGAATTAAGTCTGGGAGCCTCTTAATAAAATATAGATCTCGTCGAGTAGATTAATTTAGAATCTGAGTTCACTCAATTTCGTTATCGGAAGCCTTAGATATCATCGATGCAAGTTCAATCTGTAAATCTGAAATTATTTCTGAATGAAAGTTGGGACAGCAACGTTAAAACTTTTTTACAGAATATTCTAGTAAGAACTAAGTCTGGGAACCTCTTAATAAAACGTAGATCTCGTCGAGTAGATTAATTTAGAATCTGAGTTCACTCAATTTCGTTATCAGAAGCCTTAGATATCATCGATGCAAGTTCAATCTGTAAATCTGGAATTATTTCTGAATGAAAGTTGGGATAGCAACGTTAAAACTTTTTTACAGAATATTCTAGTGAGAATTAAGTCTGGGAACCTCTTAATAAAATGTAGATCTCGTCGAGTAGATTAATTTAGAATCTGAGTTCACTCAATTTCGTTATCGGAAACCTTAGATATCATCGATGCAAGTTCAATCTGTAAATCTGAAATTATTTCTGAATGAAAGTTGGGACAGCAACGTTAAAACTTTTTTACAGAACATTCTGGTGAGAATTAAGTCTAGGCACCTATTAATAAAATGTAGATCTCATCGAGTAGATTAATTTAGAACTTGATTTCACTCGATTTCGTTATCGGGAGCCTTAGATATCATCGATGCAAGTTCAGATTGTATTTTCCTAATTTACAGAAAATCTGAATTTATCTAATGTTGGCACAATTAATGTTCTTGAGAGTGAGCTCATCTCAACCATTGTCATTCTATCATCAATGTAACACCTATTGGAATCTCGATTTATTTTGGATCACCCAAAAGTGATCATTGATTGGACCTTAAAAATTATAAAAATTATGCCTATTGCAATGTTTGTTTGATCATTATCATATGCCATATTTATTGATTAATTTACCATGATCTTGCTTGAAATACATGATTGATGTTGATCGTAATGTTAATGTGCTTATGTGATGGGAATAATGTGATCTTAATTGAATATTCATATGATTTGAATGATTTTGGTTTTGATTAAATGTATGATTGGTTTGATTGGTTTGATTGGATCCATGGGCCCATTTGTTTGAAAAAGGTCCCGGGCACACCCCACCCTGTTTTGCACACACCACATGCACATTTACTGTTTTACTCACTTACACGTCCCATTTAGCCAACGTGGCACTAGTGCGTGGCCCGGTCTCTTCGGAGATGCGACGTCATTCATGAAATCCACAACTCCAGTCACGTACCTTAGGGTATATCAAACTGGGGGCATCAATACCATCTGATCAGGTGATTCTGAGAAGTATGTTGATGCACCCAGGCTGGAGCGACCTGAGCCTTTGACCTATTCTAAGCCACACAGTCACATGTCCCGATTGCCAACGTAGTACTAGTACGTGGTCGGTCCCCTCGTGGGATGCCAAACCATTTATGAAAGCTACAACTCTTGACTCGTACCCGTAGGTATAAAAGATAGTCTAAGTATATCAATTGTACTTCTTGGTCAAAATCGGTGCCTAAGCAAGATCTTGCCCCGCTGTACCCTACTGTACGAGGGGGATAGACTACGTCTATTCTAGACGAGAGGTATTTAAGTGGGCCCTTGCTCAGCATTGTGCGCCACCTCTCAACTGGAGATCGAACTGGCTGTTTTTGGCTTCAGAGAAGTGAATTGAGGTTTTAGATTATCACCTATATGGTATATCAAACCAAGTCACCACGTATCGAAAGGTATATAGGTGTGCTTGGGCAAGGGTGGCTAGATAAAAATGCATTGCACGTAGTAAACCTAGAGTCTAGAAGCCTTCCTATAGGTCACGACCCGAATTGACTATGGGTGTTCCTGGGTTGTTTTATTCAATCCAACCAACAGGTAGGTGGGCAGACCGATCCAGAATAATCAAACAAAACCCGCAATATCGGTCCTACCCAATCGGTGAAATGTACTGATTAATTTGAACCACTTAAACCAGTTGACCCAATGGACAAATTGATCAAACTGATCAATACCAAATTAGTTGGACTAATTGGTTTCACTTTTAAAGATCCAGACCACTTTATCTAGAAAGATTCTATCTTAAGATCAAATTAATTTATCTGATCAAAGGTTCAATCCCAATCAGGGGTAGACCGCATCTAACCTTTCTCACTTTCTTGGTCACTATAGACTTATGGTGCATTTGGATTCGATTTTCCGTCAGACTTGGGCTATTTTATGTCAAAACTTTAATCATGTGGTTAAGAGTCTACCTTTAGAGTCAATGGTTAACCTTGGTTTACTTCCAATCAGGTGATAATTGGTCCTGAACGTTCTAAACCTCCATCTGTACCACTTTGGGTCCGTGAAAAGAGTCGTCTTTCTAGAGTACCATTGCCAGTAGTCAGTCTTTGCCACAAGAAGAAACGAGTACCATGGATGAAGCTGCGCTCCGTCAGATTTTAGAATCTTTTCAAGCCCAGATTATTGCCTCTGTCCAAACACAAATCGAATCCCTGAAAATTGAAAAGGGAAAAGATAAAGCTATAGAACCTCAGGATGTGTTTGACCTCGTTGAAAACCAAGAAGATGATCAGTTACACGTCGACCCTGTCCTAGCTCATTGAATAACTCAAGTTGAAACTGCTTTGAAGAACATCAAAGACCCTGATGATCTTACTCTTGGATTAGGGTCAATGACCTTGTTTCCCACGGTCCATCTACCAGAAAAGTTCACAATGCCAGATATGGAGAAGTTTGACGGTATTGGATGCCCTAGGACTCACTTAAAAGTATATGTCGGCATAATGCAATCTCAGGGTCTAAGTGAAGAACAGATGGCTCAACTTTTTCAAAGAACCCTGACAGGTCCTGCACTACGCTGGTTAATGTCATTGGACTCATCTCGGGTAAGAACATGGCATGAATTGATGAAAGAGTTTGTTGGTCGATATTCATTCAACACGGATATTGAACTCACAAGAAGAGATTTAGAAACTACTAAACAAAAACCTGGGGAAACTTTCACTGAGTTCATTGCTCGATGGAGAGCTAAAGCCGCTCAACTGTGGGACCGACCTCAAGAAGGAACAAGTTAAGATTATCCTCAGGAATCTCACTCCAAATTATGCCAAGTACTTGATGCCTCAGTACCTTCCTACTTTTCAATCCCTCCTTGAGGCTGGAAATCAAGTTGAGGATGCCTACTCTTTGGGACTTTTTGGTAACTCGTCTGAGTCAAAACCCAAACATTTCAAGCCTAATGTCAATTCCTTACAAGTGGCCAACACCTCCTTCGCACTATCTTCTCAAGCTACTCAACCTTCACAAACTAAGCCTAGGAGACAGTTTGCCAATCTTGGAATGTCCCTTAGTATTGCTTATCAAAAATTGATGAAAAGGGGATTCTTGATGCCTTTACAACCTAAGCATTTGCCTAATCCTCTTTCTCCAAACATGGATAATGGGCAATTCTGTGAATTCCATCAGATGCCTGGTCATGTTCTTGACAGGTGTATTACTCTCAGACATGCTATCAAAGATCTTATTGAGCAAGGAAAAGTCACCCATACCCCCCTACTACTCCCAATGTTAAGACTAACCCTTTGCCTACTTTTCAAAATCAACCCCCTCCTACTCTGAACCTAATATCCATATCCAAACCCGAATCAATTGATCCAGTTTCCTTCATTCACCCAATGGGTCTTAACAGTGCATTCGCTCCATGCCAGAATGAGCACAACTACCCTAAGTCAACGACAGAACTGAAGAACAATGAAATTATTGAAGCAACGGATTGTCGCGTATATGACAGAGGCTTGAATCAAAATATGAAGAGATAGTAAAAGCAGGCAAGTTCAAGTCATCCATCGAAGATAACCGAAGTGGCATAGACTCTAGATTTGTGTCCCTCTATTCATAATGATGTCATCTTTTAAGTTTTCTTAGTGTTTTTTTTAGCTTCAATTGCGTCAGTCTTTGAATTCAATTAGCCATCTTTATTTTTGGGTTTTAGTAAGGTTTGTCAGTTTGTGTTCTTTTTATTCTAATAAAGAAGCTTTTGATTATCATGTGTGCAATAATGATGTGAACATAAAATCTAACATGAGAAATGACTTAAAGCTCACTAATCAAATTTGATAAATATTGGAATTAAAGAGTACACTCAAGAAGTGCAAATTGGTGATACATTATCCTCAGGAGAACATGAGAGAGTAGTAAACTTACTTGAGAAATTCAACAATGTTTCTTGCATGATCTCATAAGGATATATGGATGGATCGCATAAAAATATAGATCAAGACATATAGTCAAGGGTGAACTTCAAAGTCGAAGATTATTGGTCAAAAATGATATAGCTGAAGGCATCGACAAAGACACTAAGACTTACAAGTGGATCTACCAGGTTTCTCACTCAAAAGAGGAGAATTTTCATTTATAAGAGAATAAAAGAGTTTCTCGAAATTTTAGAGTTAGAAAACTCAATCATACTCGATTTCTCAGAAGAAGATTGAAGACTCATTTTCAAAAGAAGACCTTACTCGATAGAGCAATCAAGACATTGAGTTTCTAAAACCTTGACCAAATCGACTAGTATTTCACAAAAGGAGGCCTTCATTGGTCGAACCATTTTCCTGTCTTACCAAGAAAAAGACAACCTTCTTTAGCCCCTCGCAGCCTTGAAAAATAAAATCAATAGCCTCTTCTTTCTAAACCACGCCAACCAACCTTGGGAGGGAATCTAGGTATGAACTACGTTTTAACCTGATCCCAAAAGGAAAAAAAAAATATTTGGGGTACGTAGGCAACCTGAGAAATTACTTCAGGCCCGGTCATTAAAAGAAAAATGTATTCTCTTAAGGAAAGTGTCATCCAAAAGAAAAATCTACTATTGAAATGTTCAAAAGAAAAGAATGCCAAACTAAGGGCATTAGAAAAAAGAATCAAAAGAATTGATAAAAAGAAAAGAATGCCAAACTAGGGGCATTTAAAAAAAAAATCAAAATAATTGATAGAAAAGAGATAATATCAAACTAGGGGCATCTTGGGAAGTTGAGCCTTATATCTTTTCTTTCTAAACCATATCCTAAGCCCACCTATTAAGTCCTCCTGAAGGCTAATTGACTCGGTTAAGGTGCAGGAAACTGAGAAGTTGTCGAGTTGGTTATACAAGATCATAAAAAAAAAAAAAGAAGCCCGCTAAGTCGAAAACCTAAAAAGGCGGCTTAGGCAAAATTTAGGGCATAACCATAAAAAAGAAAGCCTGCTAGGTTGAAAACCTGAAAAGGTGACCTAGGAAAAAATCAAGGCATCATCAGAAAAAGAAAAACAAAGTCCGCTAGATTGAAAACCTAAAGAGGCGATCTAGGAAAAAATTAGGGCATCATCAAATGGGAAGAAAGGTTCCGTCAAGAAGAAAAATTCAGAAGGAAGCTTGTGCAGAAACTGCAGAACCATTCAAGCCACGATATTTGTCTTTTAGCCAAGAGCTCACATCCGACAAAGACAATATTGAAGTCGAAAAAAATCAGAAGTCATCTTGAACATTGTAGGTTCTTCAAAAGTATGTTTACTTGTTCAAGTGTTCGCTAATGGAAGATGTAGAATCATCAACCACTTTGAAGAGGAAGATCTTTTATTCTAATATTTATCAAGATTTTTTAAATTCAGCTTAAGCATTTTTCAAAAGAAATTCGAAAGAAAATGATCAATTCTTTATTGCACATATGATAATCTTAAGAGTCTTAAATTTAAGAGAATGTCAGTTCTTCTATCTATCATACATCAGAGTCCATATTTTTCAAGCGTAATCCATTCCATCAGTCTCGTAGTCAAGTCCCAGTTAAAGTCAACCTTGAAACTAGGGGCATTTTTTAAGGTCATTTAATTCCAAAGTTTTGTTCTTAATCACATGATAAAAATGAAAATCTTATTTAAAAGTCCGATGAAGTCAATGATAATTATGAATCCAAATACATGATAAGCTAATAAAGGCCTGATCTTTCAAACTTTGAGCTCGATTTTGAATCATAGAATCAATTAATAGGATTGTTTAAGTTCTTATAAACTAAGCCCGAGAAACGTGACTTAGTAAGTTCGAGTCTGAGAAATGAGACTCAAATTTTTTGAATCATAGAATGAATAGGCTTTTTGAAGTGCCTACAAACCTAAGTTCGAGTCCGAGAAATGAGACTCCAACTTTTTGAATCATAGAATGAATAGGCTTTTTTAAGTGCCTATAAACCTAAGTTCGAGTCCGAGAAATGAGACTTCAACTTTTTGAATCATAGAATGAATAGGCTTTTTGAAGTGCCTACAAACCTAAGTTCGAGTCCGAGAAACGAGACTCCAACTTGTTGAATCATAGAATGAATAGGCTTTTTGAAGTACCTACAAACCTAAGTTCGAGTCCGAGAAACGAGACTCCAACTTTTTGAATCATAGAATGAATAGGCTTTTTGAAGTGCCTACAAACCTAAGTTCGAGTCCGGGAAACGAGACTCCAACTTTTTGAATAATAAATAGGCTTTTTGAAGTGCCTATAAACTTAAGTTCGAGTCCGAGAAACGAGACTCCAACGTTTTGAATCATAGGCTTTTTGAAGTGCCTATTAAGCTTAGTTTGAGTCCGAGAAACGAGACTCCAATTTTAATAGGATTGTTTAAGTTCCTGTAAACCTTAACCAGAGTCCGAGAAACGAGACTCCAGCTTTGTTTGACTTTGTTTGAAATCATATTGAATAATAGGATTGTTTAGTTCCTTAGCCTGAGAAGCTTGGCTACAATAGGCTCCAGTCCGATAAATGAGACTCAAACTTTTTCGAACTCTAAAGAAGAATTTCAAATAGGATTTAACGAAGTTCTTACAATGTTATAACTCCAATTACCTTTGTTAAACCTTGCTATGATTGTTTTCGTTGCATAAGTGCATCTCAATTTTGAATCATTATTGTCAGTGAGAGAAGATCTCTAGGACCTGGCACATTTTTACTTAATTTCACACAGCATCACACCATTGCACACACGTGCACTTTTGCATCAGTCAGGGAGAATCTTCTAAAATTCGAGGATCTGACATCGTCAGTGAGAGTTCAAGCTCGAGGACCTGACAACCTTTTAGTTCGGGAAGAGTTTTACGCTCAAGGATCCGAACACCCTGACGAATTGCTAAATCAGGCTGCAAAATGAACTGTCACTAGCTTTGGCATTCGGATATCGCACTATCTACCAAAATAGATTTGCTATCTAGTTTGCTGCTTCAACCCTCTGCCAAAGAGGGGCATCTGTAGACACCCCATTTTTGCACTCGCCTGATTAATCAACTCGTCAACCCGATCGCAAGGATTCCCAATGATGGATGTGTATTCCATTGCTTTACTTTGTTACCAGATTTGTTTCAGAAATCCAGATGAGGTATCTCGAATTGACAAAACCTTAGAAACCACGCTACGCTAGGAAAATATACGACCAGAAAACTAGAAATCATCATCTTGCAGACCAAAAAGAAGCTTCACGATAAAAATCACTAAAAATTGACCAAATAACAAAATACCCCTAACCTCAAAATAACCCTAGAGCCTACGTTACGCTTAGGAAAACTCTCTCGAACACATAAAATAACAAATCGGAACCAAATAAATCATTTCACCAATTTTAACAGAATTTGACAAAATTACGAAAATGCCCTCGTAAAGTTCACAACCATTTCACACACAAAAACTTCATAAATAACAAAAACTAATATTTACATTGAATTCCTTACGAAAAATCGATTCTAAAACATCCTGGAACATTAAAAACCGACTTGAAACGTGAAAAGTCCTCTCCGGGGGCAAAACGGTAATTTCACAATTTTCATAATTAAAAAATTCGAAATTAATAAATAAATATTAAATAATAAAGTGAAACATTAATGAAATTAATTTAAAATTTTGAACCTAAAAAATCGATCAATGGGGTTCTCAGGCAAAATTGTTGAGGGTTCGTGAGATATTTCTTTAAGAACCCCTCAATTTGGGGGTCCAAAGAATTAAAGAAATATGAAGGGGCCTTCTCCAAAAATTAAAAGTAAATCAAGCAAGACTAAAGTCAAGGTATAAAGTCAATCAAGTGAGACTGAAGTCAAAATTAAAGTCAATTAAGCAAGACTGAAGTCAAGTCAATCAATTAAGACTAAAGTCAAAACATTAAAAGTCAATCAAATAAGACCAAAAGTCATAATAGAATTCTAATTAAATAATAACTCTATCTAATAGAGTTCTAACTTAAAAAAATTCTACCTAAAAAATTTGAATTAAAACACAATTCTACCTAAAACAATTCTAATTAAAATACAATTCTACCTAAAACAATTTTAACTAAAACACAACTCTAATTGAAAGATCTCTAATTAAACACTAACTCTATCCAAATCAACCCTAAAAAACATCTATAAATAGAAGTGCTCACACCCTATTTTCGTATCAAATCATAAACCCTAAGAGAAGTAGGTCTAGAAGCCCCCCTAGCCTCCCATAAACCTTAGTTTTGGAGCCCCAACTCCTTACCTAACATCCCTTCTTCGATTTTAGCCTAAAGAACACCCAAAAGCCTTCCAAAAACATCCTAAAATCCGCAACAAACTTGAAGAGTTCAGATCCAAAAATAAGGAGATACCTTGCCTCGGAGATCCGAAATCAAATCCGGAGACAGAACGAAGCAAGGGAGTACGGTACAAGAAACTATTTTTTGTCAGATCTGAGGGAACAAAATCCTTGCTATCGAAAAGGTATGAAATTTTTTATTTTTATTTTTATCTAGGTTTTTAGCAATGTGATTTATTTGGGAAATTAGTAGAGACCGGCTTTGGCCGGGCGGGGTTGGTGCCTAACACCTTCCAACCCCGTAACGTGATCCCCGGACTCTTTTTCTCTTTCGTAGATTAGTTTGCCTTTTTTTAGAGTCAGTTTGGTTCCTAGACCTTAACAACTAGGTGGCGACTCCCAAACATCAAGGGTCAAAAGCGGATCCGCGCACCCCGCGGATCGAGGGCGCTTTCACCCCCTTCAATTTTAGTCTAGAAAACACCTAAAATCCTTTCAAAAACAACCCTAAATCCGCAACAAACTTGAAGAGTTCAGATTCAGAAACAAGGAGATACCTTGATCTAGGAGATCCGAAGTCAAATCCAGAGGCAAAACGAAGCAAGGGAGTACAGTACAAGGAGCTCTTTTTGTCAGATCTGAGGGAACAAAATCTTTGCTATCGGAAAGGTACGAAATTTTTATTTTTGTTTTTATCTAGGTTTTTAGCAATGTGATATATTTGTGAAGTTAGTAGAGACCGGCTTTGGCCGGGCGGGGTTGGTGCCTAACACCTTCCAACCCCGTAACATGATCCCCGAATTCAGATTTTTTATGGTAGATTAGTTCTTTTTATCCATGTTAGAGTCAGTTTGGTTCCTAGACCCCAATAACTAGGTGGCGACTCCCAAACCTCAAGGGTCAAAAGCGGATCCGCGCACCCCGCGGATCGAGGGCGCTTTCAGGTGGATATCGGTGGAACCGTCAAGATCTTCATCAGTGGGACCGATGAATATTCTATCGGTGAGACCGACAGGTTAGAGCTTCTACCACCGATAGAAGATATCTCAAAATGTTCGGTCGGTTGCTGGCGGTGGGTCCTTTATTCCTGCCGACAGCTTCTAATCCTCTTGAAATATACCTGTTCTGATGTTCCACGGGTGATGATGTCCATTGACCTTGATTGGTTATGATATATTTTGGATTTTTCATTGAGTAATGAATACATAATAATGTTTCTAATAGTTACATCATGACATCACACGACTACCCTTGAATTGACAAAACATGGTACTAACAAGGATCAGCACTACGTTGGCTAATGTCTCAAGATCCAGTTACTGTGAGTACCTGGGAGAACATGTCAAAGGCCTTCTGGCATCAGTAAAAATATAGTACTGAGATTGAGACCTCAAGAAGGGATTTGGAAGCAACTAAACAGAAAAATGGGGAGACATTCACTGATTTCATTGGTCGCTGGAGGGCCAAGGCTACTCAAATGTGGGATAGACCTTCGGAGAAGGAACAAGTAGCGATTATCCTAAAGAACCTTTCACAAGGATATGCTCAGCACCTAGTGGCCCAATATCTCCCTACTTTTGAGTCCTTACTACAAGCTGGAAGTCAACTCGAGGAGGCATTTGCCTCTGGGGTTCTTTCTAACCCCTCAGATAACAAATCTAAGAAACCATATGTTCCCAAACCTAGTACCAACCACGTCTACATAGCCAACACATCAGCTACCCCAACTCAACCCCCAGCCCAGATTAATAACCAGGTTCACCCAAGTCAACCTCGAACTCCGCGTCAGTTTATCAATCTAGGGATGAGTCTCACGGTAGCGCTTCACAAATTGATGAAAAAAGGCTTCTTACCCCTATCCAACTCCGACCTTTACCTAATCCCTTACCTGCTGGACACAATGCTAACTTGTTCTGCGAGTTCCATCAAACTCCTGGCCATCACACGGATCGATGTATCACCTTGCGCCATGCCATTCGAAACTTTCTTGACAACAAAAAGGTCACCATCCCTAGCCTACCAAACGTCACCACTAATCCACTACCTACTTATCAACCTCTACCAACCCTGAACATGGTTTCTCACATCCCATTACTATTCGACCCTGTTTCTCTCATCCATCCAATCCAAGTTAAATCGCCTAGTTACCCCCTTGCCGGGATAGCCTTCACTGATGAAGTTTTCGCTACGAACTATGAACCATTTGATTTAACCTCGGATGATACATATTGTTTATCCCCGCCCCGTTACGATAGTCCCGCATTCACTAGTTACCTGTTGACTCAAATGAATTTGAAAAACCCTGTACCTGTGACAAACGAAGATCCATACTTGTTGACTAAAGAAGATGAGCCTTTCTCCCTTTCCTGTGATGAAGTTAGACATATGACTCAAGGGGGAAGAGTTTTTAAGCCACAAGAACTCTGTGTTGATAATCCTACAGCCCTGGCAAAAAAAGAAGGAGAAGATCCTACCAAGAAAAGCATCGAAGAGGATAACTCCGTGATCAAGCAGTTGAAAAAATCAGGGACCGATATCTCAGTATGGGGTTTACTCATGGCTTCCACTGCTCATAGGGAGGCTGTTCTTAAAGCACTAAACACAGCCCAAGTCTCCCTTGATATTTCTCCAGATCAGCTGGCTAGTATAGTAGGGGCAACTTACGTGGAGAATATCCTATCCTTCTCGGACTCAGATCTTCCAAAAGAAGGGACAAGCCACACTAAGCCGTTGTACATTACAGTTGACTGTAACGGGATGAGGGTACCTCTGGTTTTGATCTTTAACGGGAGTGCACTGAACGTTTGCCCGCTGAAAATGACTACTTGTCTTGGGTTTAAGGCTGAAGATCTCAAGCCCACTAATCAAGGTGTTAGGGCCTATGATAACACCAAGAGGGATGTACTGGGAATCTTGCACCTTCGATTGTCCACAGGCATAGCTGAATTTTCTGTGGTATTTCAGGTTATTGACATCCAGTCTTCTTTCAATTTACTGTTAGGGAGACCATGGTTACACTAAATCAAAGCTATCCCTTCCACGCTGCACTGGAAGATCAAATTTATTAAGGATGGGCTAGTGATTACTCTCCATGGAGATGCTGAAATTGTAGGGATTATAAACCGTACTGAAGCTAAGGATGAGCCGTTTCTTGAGATTCAACCAGAACAACAAGGAGTAGAGCTCAGTGGGTTCAAGTTTCAAAAGATATGCTCAGTCCAATAGGATCAAGCCATGAAAGAATATTTTCCAATGGAATATACCTCTAATTGCTACATGGCCAATATATTCAAGAAAATGAGATTCTTTCCTAGTATGGGCTTAGGTCGCAAGCAGCAAGGTATTAAAGAGGCACCAGTGATTAAAGAGGTCATCGGCACATTCAGACTAGGATATAAGCCTACTAAGGAAGATTGGGCCCAATACTGGAAGACAAAACGGGACAAGACCATTGCTAAAAGGCAAAAGCATACCACGAATCTCATTAAAATGAATCCCTATCGAAAGAGCCTTAATGGTTATTTTGTAAAAGAAGGAGAAGACATCCGTTACTGTGGGTTCCCAGAGCCGTTCATTGATCACATCACAGGTACTCGTCTGTCGGGGTTTGAAATCTTCTTTGGCATGGAATGGCCTGAAAAGGAAGCAAACACATAAGTTAAAGAGAAGAAAGTTGAAGACTGGCAGCTCGATCTGGACTCCCTCAACATCGATCAGCTATTCATTGAAGAGCATAGTATCTTAGTGTTGTCAGTTGAGAAAGGGATCCCAAATCCTCAATCTGTAATCAAACCCGCTGTTGGGTGTCTCTCAAATTATCATATAGTTAGTCCTGTGTTGCATGTCAAGACTGGGTCTGTCGGTCCCATTAGTCCTGTTCAGTCTGACATGCCAGTTGAGTCATTTATTTCTGTTGAGTCAAGTAAATTAGTTGTTTCTGGTGAGTCTGTTATTTCTAGTGAGTCTGTTTTTCCTGCTGAGTCAAGTGAGTCTATCAAGTCTGCAATGAGTCCTGTTACCCCATCTCTTTTTAATGAAATGAAAGAAATTTTTGATTACCCCGAGCGCAATAATAATTTAACTAATAATCTGGCTTCCGAGGGAGAATCTTCTGACGAGGAACCTCCCCGTGAAATAATCAAATTACTTGAACAAGAAGAGGAACGTCGGGCTCAACCTCTAATAGAGGAAGTAGAGGTTATCAACCTCGGAACAAAAGAAAGTCCTCAAGAAATTTGGATAGGGGTCACTTTATCTCCCGACGAACGCAAAGGGATAGTAGACTTGCTCAGAAAGTTCAAGGACGTATTCACGTGGTCTTACGAGGATATGCCGGGGGTAAGCATAGATATTGTTCAACATCAGATTCCGTTATATCCTGATGCTCGACCAATCAAACAGAAACTTCGACGTATGAAGCCAGAATGGACTTTAAAAATTAAAGAAGAAGTTACGAAGCAGATTAACGCTGGATTTTTGGAAGTAGTAGAATACCCAGAGTGGATTGCTAATGTTGTGCCAGTCCCGAAAAAGGATGGAAAAGTCAGGATGTGTGTGGACTTTAGAGACCTAAACAAAGCAAGCCCAAAAGACAGTTTTCATTTACCACACATAGATGTCCTAGTAGATAGTACAGCAGGGCACGCTTTACTGTCCTTCATGGATGGATTTTCGGGGTACAATCAGATAAAAATGGACCATCGAGATATGCAAAAAACTTCATTCATCACATAGTGGGGAACCTTCTGCTACAAGGTCATGCCTTTTGGTTTGAAGAACGCTGGAGCTACCTATCAAAGAGTAGCCACGACTTTACTACATGACATGATACACAAGGAGGTCGAAGTCTATGTAGATGATATGATAGTCAAATCCAAAGAACGACTAGGGCATGTTACTGTGTTAGAAAAGTTTCTCACAAGAATTCAAAAGTACCAACTCCACCTCAACCCACAAAAATGTGTATTTGGAGTAACTTCTGGAAAACTATTGGGATTTGTCGTCAGTCAGAGAGGGATCGAAGTAGACCTTGTGAAGATTAAAGTTATCCAAGAGATGCCGCCGCCCGAGACGAAAAATAAGATTTGAAGTTTTTTAGGCAGAGTCCAGTATGTTAGTAGATTCATCGCTCAACTCACCAACGTCTGTGAACCTATTTTCAAGCTTCTCAAGAAGAATGAACCAACAGTTTGGAATGAGCAATGTGACAAGGCTTTCGACCAAGTCAAGAAGTATCTCTTAAACCCACCTATTTTGGTCCCACCTACACCGAGTGAACCACTTCTTCTTTATCTGTCAGTCACAGAAGAAGCTATGGGATGCATGCTTGCACAGTATGACAAAGATACTCGCAAAGAGAGGGCTATATACTACATCAGTAAAAAGATGTTAGAATATGAACGAAAGTATTCGTCTCTCGAAAAAACTTGCTTAGCACTGGTGTGGGCTACTCAGAGACTCCGACACTATATGTTATCTCATTCAATTATCCTTTTATCTCGGATGGATCCTCTCAAGTATCTTTTCAAAAAGCCGGCGTTGACAGGGAGAACCGCGCGATGGTTATTGTTGTTCAGCAGAGTTTGACATCACGCATGTTACACAGAAGTCTATCAAAGGGAGAGCTGTAGCAGTATACTTGGCAGATCATCCTATAGTAGAAGGAATAAGGTATGTAAATCAATTCCCAGATGAGAACATCTTGCACGTTAAAGAAGAACCGCAAAACCAAACATGGCGGTTGTACTTTGATGGAGCTGCCAATCAAAATGGGTATGGAATAGGGGCAGTCCTGTTTTCTCCGGAAGGATGCCACATTCCTATCGCTATTAAATTAGCCTTTTTGAACACCAATAACACGGTTGAATATGAGGCACGCATCGCGGGGCTTAAAGCTGCTTTGAACCTAGGCATTACAGAAATTGAAGTTTTTGGGGATTCAGCCTTGATCATACATAAGTCATTGGAAGAATGGAAGATTAGGGATGAAAAATTGAAACCTTATCATAAGTATTTGTTAAATTTAGTCAGTAAGTTTAAAGCTATCATGTTCCAACACTTGTCAAGGGAGGATAACAGATTTGCTGACTCTTTAGCGACTTTATCTTCAATGATCCATTTGCCCCCCAGCTTGGAATTGAGACCGATCACTGTCGAAGTCAAAGACAAACTCGCATACTGCCATCAGATCAACATTGCTACTCGACTACCCGATGGAAAGCCATGGTACACAGATATAAAGAGAGTGTTAAAAAAACAAGAATTCCCGGAAGGAGCATCGAGGAAGGAACGACAAACCCTACAAAGATTAGCATCTCAATTCATCCTGTGCGCAGGAAATTTATACAAAAGGTCTTATGATAAGATTCATTTGTCATGTGTTGATGAAGATCAAGCTGAACAGATAATGGTTGAACTACATTCAGGAGAATGTGGCCCACACATGAGTGGGAAAATGTTAGTTAAGAAAATTATGAGACAAGGTTACTACTGGCCCACGATGGAAACAGATTGTCATCACATAGTCAAAACCTGTCATAAGTGCCAAATACATGCGAACCTTATACATGTGCCACCATCTCAATTAGTGGGTCTGACTTCTCCATAGCCATTTTCAGTCTGGGGAATTGACATTATTAGTAAAATATCGCCTAAGACATCAAACGGGCATGAATACATTCTAGTTGCCATCGATTATTTTACCAAATGGGTCGAAGCTGCCTCTTATGCTGTCCTCACTGCGTCTCGAGTTGCAAAGTTTATTCAAACGAACATTATCAGTCGATACGGGGTACCTTCGGAGTTGATCTTTGATAACGGGTTACACTTCAAAGTTGAGGTTATCAAATTGTGTTCAAAGTTCAAAATTTCACACCACAAATCATCTCCTTACCGCCCTCAGACTAATGGAGTAGTCGAAACCGCTAATAAGAGTCTCAAAATAACCATTGTGAAAATGTGTCAATCGCACCAGGATTAGTTAGAGAAGCTACCATTCATATTATGAGGTACAGAAACAGTCTTACCAGTTGAAAGGGAATCCTGTATCTCAAGGTCATGATGGAAAGTCAATTGCTAGAAATAGACTAGACTCGCCATTGGGTACGAAGATCTAAACTTGATTGAAGAAAACAACTTAGGGTGCAAACTTATCAAAGAAGAATCGCTCACACGTTTGACAAGAAGGTTAAAGTTCGTTACTTACAAGTCAAGGATTTAACCATCAGACTTCAAAGAAAACTAAGTACTCCTCTTCAACCATAGGAGGAAGTCTGAACTTAATTGAAGAAATTCATCTATCAGTAAGAAAACACTACTTTGAAAAATCATCAGATTGCAAAGAGAATCGAGTACTTATTTTTGACCCTAGAGGGAAGTTCAAACCTAATTGGGGAGGTCCGTTCATCATAAAAAAAATATTACTAGGAAAAGCTGTCAGACTTCAAGATCATGATGGAATCGAATTACCAGAACCAACCAACCTTGACCAAATCAAACGGTACTACATTTAAGGAGGCCATCTTTGGTCGAATTAATCCTTATATTACCCACTACTGAAAGTGCCCTCGATCCGCGGGGTGCGCGGATCCGCTTTTGACTCTTGAGGTTTGGGAGTCGCCACCTAGTTATTGTGGTCTAGGAACCAAACTGACTCTAACATGGATAAAAAGAACTAATCTACCACAAAAAATCTGAATTCGGGGATCATGTTACGGGGTTGGAAGGTGTTAGGCACCAACCCTGCCCGGCCAAAGTCGGTCTCTACTAACTTCCCAAATATATCACATTGCTAAAAACCTAGATAAAAATAAAAAAATTACATACCTTTCCGATAGCAAGGATTTTGTTCCCTCAGATCTGACAAAAAGAGCTCCTTGTACTGTACTCCCTTGCTTCGTTCTGTCTCCGGATTTGACTTAGGATCTCCTAGATCAAGGTATCTCCTTATTTTTGGATCTGAACTCTTCAAGTTTGTTGCGGATTTGAGGGTGTTTTTGGAGGGATTTTAGGTGTTTTCTAGACTAAAATTGAAGGGGGGATGTTAGGTAAGGAGTTGGGGCTCCAAAACTAGGGTTTATGGGGGGCTAGGGGAGCTTCTAGACCTACTTCTCTTAGGGTTTATGATTTGATACGAAAATAGGGTGTGAGCATCTCTATTTATAGAATTTTTTTAAGGTTGATTTGGATAGAGTTAGTGTTTAATTAGAGATCTTTTAATTAGAGTTGTGTTTTAATTAAAATTATTTTAGGTAGAATTGTGTTTTAATTAGAATTGTTTTAGGTAGAATTGTTTTTAAGTTAGAACTCTATTAGATAGAGTTATTATTTAATTAGAATTCTATTATGACTTTTGGTCTTATTTGATTGACTTTTAATGTTTTGACTTTAGTCTTAATTGATTGACTTTTAATATTTTGACTTCAGTCTTGCTTAATTGACTTTAATTTTGACTTTAGTCTCACTTGATTGACTTTAATACTTTGACTACAGTCTTTCTTGATTGACTTTAAATTTTTGGAGAACCCCCTTCCATTATTTCTTTAATTCTTTGGACCCCCAAATGGAGGGGTCCTTAAAGAAATATCCACGAACCCTCAACAATTTTACCCGAAAGTCCATTGATCGATTTTTTAGGTTCAAAATTTTAAATTAATTTCATCAATGTTTCACTTTAATTATTTAATATTTTATTTATTAATTTCGAATTTTTTAATTATGAAAATTGTGAAATTACCGTTTTGCCCCCGGAGAGGACTTTTCACGTTTCAAGTCGGTTTTTAATGTTCTAGGATGTTTTAGAATCGATTTTTCGTAAGGAATTCAATGGAAATATTATTTTGTGTCATTTATGAAGTTTTTTGTGTGAAATGGTTCTGAACTTTATGTGGGGCATTTTCGTAATTTTGTCGAATTCTTTTAAAATTGGTGAAATGATTTATTTGGTTTCGATTTGTTATTTTATGTATTCGAGAGAGTTTTCCTAAGCGTAATGTAGGCTCTAGGGTTGTTTTGAGGTTAGGGGTATTTTGGTAATTTGGTAATTTTTTAGTGATTTTTATCGTGAAATTTCTTTTTGATCTGCAAGATGATGATTTCTATGTTTCTGGGGTCGTATTTTCCTAGCGTAGCGTGATTTCTAAGGTTTTGTCAATTCGAGATACCTTATCCGGATTTCTGAAACACATCTGGTAACAAAATAAAGCAATGGAATACACATCCATCATTGGGAATCATTGCAATCGGATTGACGAGTTGATTAATCAGGCAAGTGCAAAAATGGGGTGTCTACAGATGCCCCTCTTTGGCAGAGGGTTGAAGCAAACTAGATAGCAAATCTATTTTGGTAGATAGTGCGATATCTGAATGCCAAAGCTAGTGACAGTTCATTTTGCAGCCTGATTTAGCAATTCGTCGGGGTGTTCGGATCCTTGAGGGTAAAGCTCTCCCCGAATTAAAAGATTGTCAGGTCCTTGAGCGAGAGCTCTCACTGACAGTGTCAGATCCTTGAATTTTAGAGAATTCTCCCTGACTAAAAAGTGCAAGTGTGTGCACTGTGTGAAATTGAGTAAAATCTGAGTAAAACAAAACTTGAGAAAATTTGAATGATATTTGAGACAAATCTGAGCAAAAGTTGGGAGAAAGTTAAATGTCTTACTCTACCTACTCTAGGTGAAAGAGTAATAAATTTATATTTTTTTGAGAGTCTTATTCTACCTACTCAGAGTGAAAGAGTAATGCACTAAATTTTTTTTGGGAAGTTCTACTCTACCTACCTGGAGTGAAAGAGTAATGAACTATTTTTTTTTTTTTTTTTTTTTGAAGTTCTACTCTACCTACTCGGAGTGAAAGAGTAATGAACTAAGCTTTTTAGAAGTCCTACTCTACCTGTCCAAGGTGAAAGAGTAATGAACTAATTTTTTAGGAGTCCTACTCTACCTGCCCAGGGTGAAAGAGTAATGAACTAATTTTTTTTTGGAAAGTTCTACTCTATTCTACCTACTCGGAGTGAAAGAGTAATGAACTAAATTTTTTTTTGGGAAGTTCTACTCTATCTACCCGGAGTGAAAGAGTAATGAACTAAGCTTTTTAGAAGTCCTACTCTACCTGCCCAGGGTGAAAGAGTAATGAACTAATTTTTTTGGGAAGTTCTACTCTACCTACTCGGAGTGAAAGAGTAATGAACTAATTTTTTTGGGAATCCTACTCTACCTGCCCAGGGTGAAAGAGTAATGAATTAATTATTTTGGGAAGTTCTACTCTACCTACTCGGAGTGAAAGAGTAATGAACTAAGCTTTTTAGGAACGAACAGGATATTAACCTCGCATTTGAAATTTTTTTTAATAAAAAGTTGGATTTTATGAAGGTCCGGTAAACATTTTAACTCTCTTTGAATCTGAGGAGTTTTCAAAATTACTATCAAGAGGGTAACATTTAATTCAAAGTTAACCTTATCCTTTGGGGTTGAAATTGACCAGGCATCAGAACAAAAATGCCCCTAGTTTGACAAGGAACATTGCACTGGGGATAATCGAATATAATTTGAAAATAAATGCCCTTAGTGTAAGGGGGGAAACTGTACTCTTTAGAAAAAGGAAATGCCCTTGTTATAAAAGTTTGAAATCCTTGATTACCGCAAGCGCAATAAAGGTTTAACTTTTAATTTTGACTTTTTATATTGAAGATTTTGAGTCAGACTCAAAGAAATTGGAACAAAATATTTCTTTCTGAAATTCATCATAGAATTTGTTCTTTCTCCCCGTCGGTTCACTTAGGGACATGAAACTCTTCAGATCAATCATAGACGAGATACTTGTATCCACTGAGTCTATATTTTGTTCAAACTGGGTATTGAAACTTGATCATTCAGACTTCTGATATTTCGGCTCGGGCTACCTTTTCAACTTCTCAACTCAACGGAGATTTTCTTTTATTTTTTGATAGCTCTAAGTTTTGCCTAGATCTCCTTTTCAGGTTTTCAATCTAGCGAGCTTGCTCTAGCTTTTGCCTAGATCACCTTTTCAGGTTTTCGATCTAGCGAGCTTACAATTTTTTCTTTTTTCCTTGCTTTGATTGTTACCAAGGTCATCCTTTCAGATCTTCAACCTTGCGAGCTTACCTTAATTTTTGCCTAAGCCGCCCTTTTTGGGTTTTCAACTTAGCAGATTTTTTTCTTCTTCTTCCCTTCTGAACTTCTGGAGTTGCTGTCTGATCATGCTTTGCTATCTTCCTTGACTTCTCGCACGGTACTTAGGAGGACTTTCATGGGTAAGCTTAGGACTAGGTATAAAAAGAAAGGGATTTTGAGGCTCAAAAACCCAAATGCCCCTTGTGTGACATTTCCTTTTAAATTATTTTCTTTTTCCTTGAATTTTCTTCCCCACTTTGACAATTTTTTTCTTTTGAATTTTTTTTTTAGATTTTTTCTTTGTCGGGGAATCTATTTTTATTTTTTTGATGTGGTCGGGCCTGAAGTAACTTCTCAGGTTGCCTACGTACCCCAGAATTTTGGGATCAGACCAAAACGTAGTTCGAATATTCCCTCCCCTAGGTTAGGTGATCAAGCTAAGAAATAAAATGCACAATTTTTTTTTTTGAAAATGCTGCAAAGGGCTGAGAAAGGAGATAATGAACTGGGTAGCAGGAAAATTGATTCGGCCAAAGATGGCCTCCTTAAATGTAGTACCATTTGATCCGGTCAAGGTTGGTTGACTCTGGTCGTTCACTTCCATCATGATCTTGAAGTCTGACGATTTTTCCAGACAGTATTTCCTTAATGAATGAATTTCTCCAATTGGGTTCAGACTTTCTCCTAGAATCGAGGAGGAGTGTTCAATTTTCTTTGAAGTCTGATAGTTAAATCCTTGACCTGTAAATGATGAGCTTTGACCTTTTTGTCAAATGCACGGGTGACTCTTCTTAGATAAGCTTGCACATGGTACAGGGCTTTAACTCGTTTTCTTCGATCAAGTTTTAATTCTTCATACTGCTGACGAACCCAATCTGTTTCTAGCAAATGATTTTCCAACACTTTACCCTAAGAGACGAAATTTCCATTTTCAACTGGCAGACTGCTTCCATGCCATACACTAAGAGTAGGGAGTAGCTCCAGAGAGGATCGAATTGAAGTTCGATATGTCCATAGCGTGAATGATAATTTTTCTAACCAATCTCGATGGGATTGACACATTTTCCTGATGATAGTCTTGACACTCTTACTAACTGCTTCAACCGTTCCATTGATCTGAGGACGGTAGGGGGATGATTTGTGCTTCCGGATCTTCTACTTTAAACATAGAGTAATGATTTATGCTTTGAAGTACGACACATTATCAGAGATCAGTTCAAAAGGTACCCCCATATAGTCTGATAATATGTGATTGGAAACTCAAGATGTAGTAAGGATAGTGCTGATACATTTTATAACATCTTCTTTAATTCCATCGATATAGACGAGTATCTATTCCGTGTTGAACAACACCCAAGCTTGCACCTAACACATCCTCATCAGATCACACGAACAAGTCTTTTGAAATTTCTAAGTAAATTCATTATCCCCTCGTGTTCCTTTAGGGATAGGAGGGTTTCTATTTGAATCTCTTTAGGAAATATTTTCTGTTCCGAGGTCAATAACCTTTGTTTTCTTGATTAAACGTTGAGCCTGACTCTTATCTTCTTACTCAAGAAAGAAACCTATCCTTGAAGCCAGATTAGTAGTTAATTCGTTAATCCGCTCGAGATATTCAAATATTTCCTTTAGCCAATCAAATTCAAAAGGGGCGACAGACACCTCTATGACTCGACAAACTAACTCGACTCGACAGAAAAAGAGTAGACTCGATCTAAAGAAAATATGACATTGAAAAATTGGACTCGAGCTAACTCAAATAACTCATGAAAACTCAATACAACTACCCACAACGGGCTTGATTAGGACTAAGGACTGAGACATTGCTTATAACCGACAAGACTAAAGTACTATGATCTTCAGGGAATAACTGGGCGATGTTAAGAAATTCTAAAGGATTGATTTGGCGTTGACGTTCGTTCCAACTGACTGGACTAGTAACCCTAGCTAGACGGTGGACGATTGAGCTTAGGTACAATGATAACCCTTAAACCTCTTTGAAGGTGAATTTAACCAATTTCAGTGTCACCCCCTTGATAACATTTTAAATGAACCCTGAGATTTTATTGAATTTTGTGCACCAATCCATTAAACAATTCATCCGCTCAATGATTATTCAGAAGGAAATAATTTTATTGCACTCTTGAAAATTATTGGAAATAATGTTTTCATTGAATAAAACTTTCACAAATCTGATTATTTTTTTGCAAGTCATTTTCTTTTTAGAAAAATATATTTTGATAATTTTACAAGATCCATGCAAAAAAAAATAGGTTTTTTGGTGAAAAACATATTTAAAAATTTTTCATGCAAAAATAGATCTTTTGTAAATCATTTTTCCTTCATTTTCTTTTCTTTTGGAAAACATTTTCTTCTGAAAAAATATTTTTCTCTGAAAAATATTTTTTCTCTGAAAATAGTTTGTTATTTGGAAAGCATTTCTCTTGGAAAATCTTGTTCTTATGGAAAACATTTTCTGGAAAATACTTTTTCTTAGAAAACAACACTTTTTTTGGAAAATATATGTATATTTTTTAGAGAACATTTCTTCTAGAAAATACTTTCCTTTTGTGTAAACCATTTCTCTTCTTTAAAAATGGGTTGAAACCCGAATTTAGAAAAGAATTTGATTTCAATTTTGATCTAAATGGCCCGACCCATCATGATTATTGGATCGAGATGGACTGTGTCATTATAAATTATTGCAAAAAATTGATTCTTTATTGGGTCGGTGCACCCATTTTAATTTTCAAAAAGAAAATTTTTTATCCTTGAGGACAACCATACATTTTTTATCTCATCATTCACATCACTCACATACATTCATCAATCACATGCATTCATTCAATAAACAACCCGGGAACACCCACGATAAGTTCGAGTCGTGACCTACTGGGACGGTTTCTAGACTCTAAGCTTACTACGTGCAATGCATTTTTATCTGGCCACCCTTGCCCAAGCACACCTATATACCTTTCGATACGTGGTGACTTGGTTTGATATACCGTATAGGTGATAATCTAAAACCTCAATTCACTTCTCTGAAGCCAAAACAGCCAGTTTGATCTCCAGTTGAGAGGTGGCGCACAATACTGAGCAAGGGCCCACTTAAATACCTCTCATCTAGAATAGACGTAGTCTATCCCCTTCGTACAGTAGGGTACAGCGGGGCAAGATCTTGCTTAGGCACCGGTTTTGACTAAGAAGTGCAATTAATATACTTAGACTATCTTTTATACCTACGGGTACGAGTCAAGAGTTGTAGCTTTCATAAATGGTTTGGCATCCCATGAGGGGACCGACCACGTACTAGTACTACGTTGGCAATCGGGACATGTGACTGTATGGCTTACAATAGGTCAAAGGCTCAGGTCGCTCCAGCCTGGGTGCATCAACATACTTTTCAGAATCACCTGATCAGATGGTATTGATGCCCCCAGTTTGATATACCCTAAGGTAAGTGACTGGAGTTGTGAGTTTCATGAATGACGTCGCATCTCCGAAGAGACCGGGCCATGCACTAGTGCCACGTTGGCTAAATAGGACGTGTAAGTGAGTAAAACAGTAAACGTGCATGTGGTGTGTGCAAAACAGGGTGGGGTGTGCCCGGGACCTTTCTCAAACAAATGGGCCCATGGATCCAATCAAACCAATCATACATTTAATCAAAACCAAAATCATTCAAATCATATGAATATTCAATTAAGATCACATTATTTCCATCACA
The DNA here is from genome assembly GCF_017979445.1 of Akebia trifoliata. NCBI lineage: Eukaryota > Viridiplantae > Streptophyta > Magnoliopsida > Ranunculales > Lardizabalaceae > Akebia > Akebia trifoliata. The sequence goes on along the minus strand of NC_141384.1, from coordinate 17,012,970 downwards.
TAAGCACATTAGCATTACGATCAACATCAATCATGTATTTCAAACAAGATCATGGTAAATTAATCAATAAATATGGCATATGATAATGATCAAACAAACATTGCAATAGGCATATTTTTTATAATTTTTAAGGTCCAATCAATGATCACTTTTGGGTGATCCAAAATAAATCGAGATTCCAATAGGTGTTACATTGATGATAGAATGAAAATGGTTGAGATGAGCTCACTCTCAAGAACATTAATTGTGCCAACATTAGATAAATTCAGATTTTCTGTGAATTAGGAAAATACAATCTTAACTTGCATCGATGATATCTAAGGCTCCTGATAACGAAATCGAGTGAACTCAAGTTCTAAATTAATCCACTCGATGAGATCTACATTTTATTAATAGGTGTCCAGACTTAGTTCTCACCAAAATGTTCTGTAAAAACGTTTTAACGTTGCTGTCCCAACTTTCATTCAGAAATAATTCCAGATTTACAGATTGAACTTGCATCGATGATATCTAAGGCTTTCGATAACGAAATTGAGTGAACTCAGATTCTAAATTAATCTACTCGACGAGATCTATGTTTTATTAAGAGGTTCCCAGACTTAATTCTCACTAGAATATTCTCTAAAAAAGTTTTAACATTGCTGTCCCAACTTTCATTCAGAAATAATTCCAGATTTACAGATTGAACTTGCATCGATGATATCTATGGCTTCCGATAACGAAATTGAGTGAACTCAGATTCTAAATTAATCTACTCGACGAGATCTATGTTTTATTAATAGGCTCCCAGACTTAATTCTCATTAGAATATTCTCTAAAAATGTTTTAATATTTCTGTCCAACCTTCATGATTCCATCATTTTCATAGGTCAATTTGAATCTTTCATTATTTAGGGGTCATCAAAAAGTGATCCTTAATTGGAAAAAAAAATGCAATACCCAAAATCATCTACAATCAAGACAAAGAGTAAATAAACAGAAAAAATAAATAAAATAAATAACCAACTAAATAATAAAAAAATCTAGGTCATCTTGGCAATGCTCCCATACTGGGGGTTTTTCAAGTTTGATCCTCAATAGTCCCCAGCGGAGTCGCCACTGAAAGCGCCCTCGATCCGCGGGGTGCGCGGATCCGCTTTTGACTCTTGAGGTTTGGGAGTCGCCACCTAGTTATTGTGGTCTAGGAACCAAACTAACTCTAACATGGATAAAAAGAACTAATCTACCACAAAAAATCTGAATTCGGGGATCATGTTACGGGGTTGGAAGGTGTTAGGCACCAACCCTGCCCGGCCAAAGCCGGTCTCTACTAACTTCCCAAATAAATCACATTGCTAAAAACCTAGATAAAAATAAAAAATTACATACCTTTCCGATAGCAAGGATTTTGTTCCCTCAGATCTGACAAAAAGAGCTCCTTGTACTGTACTCCCTTGCTTCGTTCTGTCTCCGGATTTGACTTAGGATCTCCTAGATCAAGGTATCTCTTTGTGTTTTGGATCTGAACTCTTCAAGTTTGTTGCGGATTTGGGGGTGTTTTTGGAGGGATTTTAGGTGTTTTCTAGACTAAAATTGAAGGAGGGATGTTAGGTAAGGAGTTGGGGCTCCAAAACTAGGGTTTATGGGGGGCAAGGGGAGCTTTAGACCTACTTCTCTTAGGGTTTATGATTTGATACGAAAATAGGGTGTGAGCATCTCTATTTATAGAATTTTTTTAAGGTTGATTTGGATAGAGTTAGTGTTTAGTTAGAGATCTTTTAATTAGAGTTGTGTTTTAGTTAAAATTGTTTTAGGTAGAATTGTGTTTTAATTAGAATTGTTTTAGGTAGAATTGTTTTTGAGTTAGAACTCTATTAGATAGAGTTATTATTTAATTAGAATTCTATTATGACTTTTGGTCTTATTTGATTGACTTTTAATGTTTTGACTTTACTTTTATTGATTGACTTTTAATATTTTGACTTCAGTCTTGCTTAATTGACTTTAATTTTGACTTTAGTCTCACTTGATTGACTTTAATACTTTGACTACAGTCTTGCTTGATTGACTTTAAATTTTTGGAGAACCCCCTTCCATTATTTCTTTAATTCTTTGGACCCCCAAATGGAGGGGTCCTTAAAGAAATATCCCACGAACCCTCAACAATTTTACCCGAAAGTCCAATTGATCGATTTTTTAGGTTCAAAATTTTAAATTTAATTTCATCAATGTTTCACTTTAATTATTTAATATTTTATTTATTAATTTCGAATTTTTTAATTATGAAATTGTGAAATTATCGTTTTGCCCCCGGAGAGGACTTTTCACGTTTCAAGTCGGTTTTTAATGTTCTAGGATGTTTTAGAATCGATTTTTCGTAAGGAATTCAATGGAAATATTATTTTGTGTCATTTATGAAGTTTTTTGTGTGAAATGGTTCTGAACTTTATGTGGGGCATTTTCGTAATTTTGTCGAATTCTTTTAAAATTGGTGAAATGATTTATTTGGTTTCGATTTGTTATTTTATGTATTCGAGAGAGTTTTCCTAAGCGTAATGTAGGCTCTAGGGTTGTTTTGAGGTTAGGGGTATTTTGGTAATTTGGTAATTTTTTAGTGATTTTTATCGTGAAGTTTCTTTTTGGTCTGCAAGATGATGATTTCTATGTTTCTGGGGTCGTATTTTCCTAGCGTAGCGTGGTTTCTAAGGTTTTGTCAATTCGAGATACCTTATCCGGATTTCTGAAACACATCTGGTAACAAAATAAAGCAATGGAATACACATCAAAAATTAAGGCAAGCTCGCAAGGTTGAAAATCTGAAAGAACAACTTTAGCAACAACCAGAGCCAAGAAAAAAAAGAAAAGCTCGCTAGATCGAGAACTTGAAAAGGCGATCTAGGCAAAAGCTAAAGCAAGCTCGATAGATTGAAAACCTGAAAAGGCAATCTAGGCAAAAGTTAGAGCAACGAAGAAAAACAAAAGAAAATCCCAAGCTGAGAGCGGTCCGAGCTGAAACATCAGAAGTCCAAATAATCAAGTTCAATACTTAGCTTAAACCAGGCATAGACTCAGAAGCCACAAGTATCATGTCTACGATCGATCTGAAAATTCTTACTTTCCCAAGTGAACCAAGGGAGATAAGGGTGAATTCTATGATGAGTCTCGAAAGGAAATAATTTTGTTCCCTGGAGCCTGACTTAAAACCTTCAATAAAATTAATCAAAATTAAAAGTTGAGTATTTATTGCGCTTGTGGTAATCAAATATTTCAAACCTTCATACAAGGGGCATTTTCTTTCCTCTTTAATATAACTTTTCCCCCTTATACTAGGGGCATTTTTTTTAATTTTTGCATGATGTGCCATGTTCATTGTCAAACTAGGGGCATTTTATTTTTGAGCAATGATAATGAGAACCCCAAACTTAAGGTTACCCTCTTGATAACAGTTTTTTGAAAAACTTTTGAGGTTAAAAAAAAAATAAAAACTCGGGTTTTAAATTCATAAAACTTTTGGATAAAACCTCGAGGTTCAAACAAAAGCATTTTGGATCTCACATAGGAGATAGGACATTCATTCTGTCTTAGATCCCTTCATTTCCAGATCCAACCCCTCTTTTCCAGATTTATTTTCAATCGTTCTTTCTCAGATTTATTCCTTTAGTCTCAGTTTTACTCAGTCAGATGCCGCCGAGGGCTTTCTCGGAATTATGCTCAGATACCGCCGAGGGTTTTCTCGAAATTATGCTCAGTTACCGCCGAGGGTTTTCTCAAAATTATGCTCACTGCCGCCGACGATTTTCTGGGAACTATGCTCAGATGCCGCCGAGGGTTTTCTCGGAACTATGCTCAGTTACCGCCGAGGGTTTTCTCGGAATTATGCTCAGTTACCGCCGAGGGTTTTCTCGAAATTATGCTCAGATGCCGCCGAGGGTTTTCTTGGAATTATGCTCAGATGTCGTCGAGGGTTTTCTCTGAACTATGCTCAGATGCCGCCGAGGGTTTTCTCGGAATTATGCTCAGCTACCACCGAGGGTTTTCTCGGAACTATGCTCAGATGCTGCTGAGAGTTTTCTCGGAATTATGCTCAGTCTATGCTCAGTTTATATTCAAATTATGCTCAGTTTATGCTCAGATTATGCTCAAATTATGCTAAGATTTTACTCAGTTCCAACTTAATCTCTTAGATTTTAAATCACACACTTGCACAGTTGTTACATCAGTCAAGGAGAATTTTCTAAAATTCAAGGATCTGACACCGTCAGTGAGAGTTTACGCTCAAGGACCTGACAACCTTTTAATTCGGGGAGAGCTTTACCCTCAAGGATCCGAATACTCTGACGAATTGCTAAATCAGGCTGCAAAATGAACTGTCACTAGCTTTGGCATTCAGATATCGCACTATCTACTAAAATAGATTTGCTATCTAGTTGCTTCAACCCTCTGCCAAAGAGGGGCAGCTGTAGACACCTCATTTTTTGCACTCGCCTGATTAATCAACTTGTCAACCCGATCGCAATGATTCCCAATAATGGATGTTTATTCCATTGCTTTATTTTGTTATTAGAAATGTTTTAGAAATCCGGATAAGGTATCTCGAACTGACAAAACCTTAGAAACCACGCTACGCTAAGAAAATACGACTCTAGAAACATAAAAATCATCATCTTGCAGACCCAAAAAGAAGCTTCACGATAAAAATCACTAAAAATTGATCAAATTACCAAAATACCCTTAACATCAAAACAACCCTAGAGCCTACGTTACGATTAGGAAAACCCTTTCGAACACATAAAACAACAAATCGAAACCAAATAAATCATTTCACCAATTTTCATAAAATTCGCTAAAATTACGAAAATGCCCTTCATAAATGACACAAACCAATATTTCCATTGAATTCCTTACGATAAATCGATTCTAAAACATCGTGGAACATAAAAAATTGACTTAAAACGCGAAAAATCCTCTCTGGGGACAAAACGGTAATTTCACAATTTTTAAAATTAAAAATTTCGAAATTAATAAATAAAATATTAAATAATTAAAGTGAAACATTAATGAAATTAATTTAAAATTTTGAACTAAAAAAATCGATCAATCGGGCTCTCATGAAAAATTGTTGAGGGTTCGCAAGATATTTCTTTAAGGACCCCTCCATTTGGGGGTCCAAAGAATTAAAGATATAATAGAGGGGGGTTCTCCAAAAAATTTAAAGTCAATCAAGTAAGACTAAAGGCAAGGTATTAAAGTCAATCAAGTAAGGCTAAAGTCAAAATTAAAGTCAATTAAGCAAGACTAAAGTCAAAATCTTAAAGTCAATCAATTAAGACAAAAGTCAAAATCTTAAAGTCAATCAAATAAGACCAAAAGTCAACATCCTAATAGAGTTCTAATTAAATAATAAGTCTACCTAAAAGAGTTCTAATTAAAATACAACTCTACCTAAAACAATTCTAATTAAAACACAACTCTACCTAAAACAATTCTAACTAAAATACAACTCTAACTAAAAGAATTCTAATCAAACACTAATGCTATCTAAATCAACCCTTAAAAAAATCTATAAATAAGGGTCCTCACACCCTATTTTCGTATCAAATCATAAATCCTAAGAGAAGTAAGTCTAAGTGGCCCCCTAGCCTCCCATAAACCCTAGTTTTGGAGCCCCAACTCCTTACCTAACATCCCTTATTCGATTTTAGCCTAAAAACACCTAAAAGCCCTCCAAAAAACACCCCAAAAGTCCATAACAAACTCGATCAGAAAAGAGATACCTTGCCTCGGAGATCAGAAATCGAATCTGGAAACAGAACGAAGCAAGAGTACGGTACAAGGAATAATTTTTGTCGGATCTAAGGGAACAAGGTCTTTGCTATAGAAAAGGTATAATTTCTTATTATCTACGTTTTTTTAGCAATGTAACTTATTTGAGAAATTAGTAGAGACCGGCTTTGGCCGGGCGGGGTTGGTGCCTAACACCTTCCAACCCTGTAACATGATCCCCGAATTCAATTTTTTTTTATGTTCTAGATTGGTCTCTTTATCTGTTTAGAGTCATTGATCGGTTCCTAGACCGTAACAACTAGGTGACGACTCCCAAACCTCAAGGGTCAAAAGCGGATCCGCGCACCCTGCGGATCGAGGGCGCTTTCACCCGTCCCAACAACAGAATATCAATCAAAACCCCCTACCTACTCATAATGGGGAAGAGAGTGGGCACAGGGTAAATGTCATCTGCGGAGAACTCAACTTCAATCCTTCGGATTTGATAGCACCTATTGGGACAAAAATCAAGGTCCACCTAACCCAGGAATTTAAAGCATCAACGGTTAACACATCAACCATTATACAACAAATTCATCACAAAATTTACTACTACCACTCAGATTGGCCGACCTCACCATCCACCCCACTAATCAAAATATTGCTATCCGACCACCTCTAGTTATACCTTATGGATCACCGAACCATCAAAATTTGACTCGAGCTCCTCTTGTTATACCATACACACTGCCAACTCCTCAAGGATCAACTTGACCCCCCCTTCATATACCATACACCTCCTCCTCACGTCCACCACTCGTCATTCCATACAATCCTCATATAACTTTTTCCACAACTACTACATCCAAATCGTCACTGCCACCCCTCATCCTAAATATGAAATCCGATCCACCCCCAATAACCGTACGATCGCCTAAACCATTCCCATATAGCTCTGACCAGACAGTTCCTTGGAGCTATGAGACCACTATCACCACAACCACCGGGGTTGAAACCATGAAGAAAGCAACGGTGGCTGACATCGGCCTTATAACAAGGGCAGGGAAGTGCAAGAAATCGTCAGAAAATGAGGTGAACATCAAAGAAGAAACAAAAGAGACAGCAAAAGAGGTGAAAGATGAAGAGAAAAGAAAAGTAAAGGGAAAGGGTAAGCTGTATAAAGATGATAAGAAGGAAGAGAAGGCGAAGGTGACAGACAAAGAGGCTGCAGACTTCATTAAGCTCGTTTGAAAGAGTGAGCATAATATCGTGGACCAGCTAAACAAACAGCCAACTCAAATCAGTATTTTGGGCCTAATGCAGAAATCAGAGGAACACCAAGAGGCATTACTGAGAGTTCTGAGGAAATCACATGTACCTGTAACTACCTCACCGGCACAGCTGGAGCAAACGGTCGGCCAGATCATGGCCCCCAATCCTATTATCTTCACAGAGAATGAATTTATGCCTGAAGGAACGAGACACATCGAGCCACTAAACATTATGGTCATATGCAAGGGCATGATGGTTGCCAGAGTACTGATTAACAATGGCTCAGCGCTTAATGTCTGTCCACTTGAAACCTTCCGAAAACTCAACGCTAATTGGTCACATGTCAAGCCCAACAACAAGGTTGTTCGAGACTTCGACAGTTCCAGAAGGGATTCCCTGGGAGAGGTGGATTTACGGATCACAATAAGTCCTTGCACCTTTGAAGTTATATTTGAAGTCATGGAGATATCGACAACCTTCAACTTACTACTGGGCAGGCCGTGGATTCACATAGCAGGGGCTGTACCTTCTTCTCTACACCAAAGAGTCAAATTCATTATGGGACAGAGGATAATATCAGTATTGGCAGAGAACCTTATTCCAGCTGGGAGAGCTCCAGATGTGCCATTTATCAATATCGAAATGATAAAAGACAAGACACTCTACCATTCATACCAATTCGCTACTGTCAATCACATTGAGAAGGGGAAAGAGAAGGTAAGGACAAAGCTATCAAGAACAAATCTGATGATTGGTCGGGTTATGAAAAGGACAGGTTATCGACCCAAGTAAGGGTTGAGACCGGGAGGAAAGGGCAAAGTCACACCGGTTGAAGCAAAAAAATATACTCCTTATTTTGGTCTGGGGTTTAGGCCTACACAAAAGGATATAGCAGAAATGATGACAAGAAAAAAGAGCTTCGACTAGCGAGAAGGCAAAACCGTGAACCAAATGTCTAGAATCTAGGCAGAGTTCCACATATCAGCATCAGCTTTCCAAAATCACATACCAGACCCGACTGCTTATCAGAATTACTACCAATGAAACCAACCAAGAGGCCAAAAATGGTAAAATCCAAACCTGTGTACATTCATGAAGACTTAGTTGTTGAGTCCCAATCATCCTTCGTAGAAGGCATTGATGCTTTATTCAATGGGGATTCCAACGAAAGTCTATCAGAGACTGCTCTAGAATCCACCAAAGTGGAAATCATTACTAACCAAGAGAACGACTCACCTTTTCCTACTGGAATCGACAGGGCATTAGTCGTCATCCCACCGAGTTTGGGAGGGACTATGCCCCAATCTGACAACAAACCATCGGAGATCATGGTCATCTCTGAACCATCAATCAAATCATCCAACAAATCACTCAATCATCTCATCCGCCCCCTTAGAGAAGGGGAAGTTCTAAACAATTGGGAGGAATTTCCATTGACCCTTGAGGCTACCATAGCCTAAAAAAAACGCCGTTAGGCGACATCAATTTGCCCGAGGATCATAACGAGCCCTCGTCCTCGGGTAAAGACCGTTTTGAGGGTTCCCTATCTTTATTAACAAATTTGCATGATTGTTTTTCCTATTTCAGGTATCTAGAAAATCACAAAAAAACAAATATTTCTCAAAAAGCAAAAAAAAAATAAAAATTTCTTAAAAACCAAAAAAATAAAAAAGCTTTCAAAATTGCAAAAAAATAGATATTTTCCAAAAACAATAAAAAAGGGAGTTTTCAAAGGATTTGTCTAGATCAAATGAGTACCTAGATAAAATAGAATTTGAAAGGGATGAGCATGATTTCGATCTTGAACTCGACTTCAACCTCATGGGGATAGAAGAAGAGTCTGAGGACGAAATGGAGTACCCACCCAAAGTAATCAAAAACTTGGTAGAACGTTACGAGAGGGGTGTTCAGCCAAACATCGAGGATACAGATTCAATCAATCTTAGTACCGAAGAGGACCCACGAATTGTCAAGATCGGAGCTTTATTGACGTCGCAACAAAAAGAAAAAATGGTCGAATTCCTACGAAAGCATCAGGACATCTTCGTATGGTCATATAGGGATATGCCTACGTTAGACACAGATCTGGTCGTCCACAAACTGCCAATTGCTATTGGAAGCAAGCCGATCAAGCAGAAACTGAGAAGACTGAAGCCAGAATGGACCTTCAAGGTCAAAGACGAGGTCATGAAACAGTTCGAAGCTAGATTTCTTACAGTCGCTACGTACCCTGAGTGGTTAGCCAATGTCGTCCCAGTACCTAAGAAAGATGGAAAGGTACGCATGTGTGTTGACTACCGAGACTTGAACAAAGTTAGTCCTAATGAAGATTTTCCGCTTCCACACATCGACACTCTAGTTGATAGTACAGCAGAGCATGGCATGTTCTCGTTCATGGATGGCTTCTTAGGCTATAACCAAATAAAAATGGCAGAAGAAGACCAAGAAAAGACAGTATTCATCACACCATGGGGTATTTTCCATTATAAAGTCATGCCATTCGGGCCGAATAATGCAAGGGCGACTTACCAACGGGCAATGACCGCATTATTCCACGACATGATACATAAGGAAATGAAGGTCTACGTAGACGATATGATTGCTAAATCTGACATTGAAGAAGATCACCTGGTGAATCTGAAGAAGTTGTTCGATAGACTGAGAAAATATAGTTTGAGGCTGAATTCGACAAAATGTGTGTTCGGGGCAACATCAGGCAAGCTATTGGGATTTATAGTTAGCAGAAGAGGCATTGAAATAGATCTGGCAAAGACTAAATATATCCTCGAGATGAAAGTACTTGTTACAAAAAAGGACGTTCGGGGCTTTTTGGGGAGAATACAGTACATCAGTCAGTTTATAGCTCAACTGACGCTTATCTGTGAGCCAGTCTTCAAGCTACAGAGAAAAGATACGCCCAAGAAATAGAACAAAGACTGTCAGGAAGCATTCGACAAAATCAAGCAATATTTGCTCAATCCACCAGTCTTAGTCCCTCCCACTCTAGGACGACCTCTGCTGATGTATATCTCGGTACAAGAAACGTCAATGGGGTGTGTGCTAGGGCAACATGATGAATCGGGACGAAAGGAACATGCCATCTACTATCTCTGCAAGAAATTCACCGATTACGAAGCGAAATATTCAACACTTGAGAAGACTTGCTGTGCATGAGTCTGGGCATCTCAACGACTGCGTCATTATTTGCTCAGTTACTCGACTATGCTTATCGTCAGGATGGACCCCCTGAAGTACCTATTGGAAAAACCAGCACTAACAGGCTGCACAACAAAATGGCAGTTATTGTTATCTGAGTTTAACATCACCTATGTCACTCAAAAAGCCATCAAAGGACAAGCCATCGCGGACCACCTCACCGAGCACCCACTGCCTGACTACGAGCCGTTAAAGACAAACTTTCTGGATAAAGCTATATTATTTACTGAGATTGAAAATGATGATGATAACGAAGAACCAGGCTGGAAGATGTATTTCGACGGATCAGCCAATCAGAAAGGAAACAAAATAGGGGCAGTCTTGATTAAACCAGATGGGTCCCATGTACAGATCGCAATCAGATTGAAGTTTCAATGCTCTAACAACGAGGCTGAATATGAAGCATGCATAGCAGGGTTGAAAGTAGCGTTGGATTTCGAGGTAGATGAGATCGATGTTTTCGGAGATTCAAGCTTAGTAGTCTATCAGACGATTGGAGAATGGAAGACCCGGAAACAGAGACTGGTCCCTTACCACGAGTATCTAGAGGAACTAAGCTCACGCTTTGACAGGATCTCATTCACATACATGCCGAGAGCTAAGAACCAGTTCGCAGATGCACTAGCTACGCTTGCTTCTATGATCAGTATCTCGGAGGACCTAATCATCGACCCAATCGAGATTAGAATTCAGGACGAGCCAGTCTATTGTCTACCCGTCGAAGTGGAAGAATCCGAAGAAAAGCCTTGGTACTTAGACATCAGGGCATATCTCGAGGATCGAACCCTTTCCTCAGATGCAACATCAAATGATCGTAGAACCATTCAGAAATTGGCAGGGCAATTTTTCGCCAGTAATAGTATTCTGTACAAGAAGTCACACCACGAGGTCTTGCTCCGATGCATGGCAGAAGCAGAAGTAAAAAGATTAATCGAGATTGTACATGGTGGAGTCTGTGGACCTCACATAAATGGTCACATGCTTGCCAAAAAGATTATGAGGATGGGATATTACTGGACAACAATGGAAAGTGACTGCTATCAGCATGTTCGCAAATGCCATCTGTGCCAGATCTACGCCAACAAGATCAATGCTCCGCCTTCAGAGCTACATAATATGATCACTCCTTGGCCTTTCTCGCTCTGGGGAATGGACGTCATCGGGCCAATCTCACCTAAAGCTGCAAATGGGAACCGCTTCATCCTAGTGGCTATCGACTACTTCACCAAGTGGGTAGAAGTTGTTTCATATGCCAACGTCACCAAAATCAATGTCTTAAAGTTTGTTAAGAACAACATTGTCTGCAGATATGGGCTTCCAAGCAGACTAGTGACGGATAATGCCAAGAACTTTAAAAACAAAGATATGATCAAAATATGCGAAGATTTCCAGATCACTCATCATAACTCTATACCCTACAGACCAAAGATGAATGGAGCAGTCGAGGTAGCCAACAAGAATATCAAGAAGATTATCGAGAATATGACAGTTACATACAAGGATTGGCACGACATGTTACCTTTTGCACTTCACGCATATCGAACCTCGTTCAGAACTTCGACTGGGGCAACTCCGTATTCATTAGTCTACGGAATGGAAGCAGTCTTACCCGTTGAGGTTGAGATTCCCTCCCTCCGAATATTGAAAGAAGCAGAGTTGGATGAAGCTGAATGGATTCAGACTCGGTTTGATCAATTAAATCTGATAGATGAGAAATGTCTTGCAGCCATTTGCCATGGACAGATCTATCAACGACGGATAGCTCGTGCTTACAACAAGAAAGTCAAACCTAGAAATTTCTCACCAGGAGACCTTGTGCTAAAGAAAATTTTGCCAATCCAAGAAGATGCTAGAGGGAAATTCAGACCAAACTATGAGGGACCATTCATCGTGCAGAAGGTAATGACAGGAGGAGCTCTGATCCTTACGGAGATGGAAGGACAAGTCTTCCCGCAACCGATCAATGCTGACACTGTCAAGAGATACTACACCTAAGAACTGACCTTAAGGTGATGAAAGGCCATCCTTGATATCCTGAACAAACTATCTACCTTAGTCAATCATTTTGAGCCATCACGTTCATTTCTTAACCTAAGACTGGGGCCAGTCAACAACTACAAAACGATACCGAAAAAAAAAGAAAAAAAAAGTGACAAAAGAAAAGAAAATCAAAGAGAAAATCAGAAAAATCAAGAAGAAAGTATCAAAATACTCCTGGCCCGCATGAGGATAAACTGTGAACGGCTAAAACTACAAAAAAATCAAAAAAGTCAAAAACTCAGACACTTGATCTGAGCTCGACCCAAATCTCCAGCCTAAACAAGTTTGAGAGACGCTGGGAGGAGACACATATCACCTTTTCGAAACAAAAATAAACGAACCCCAAGACCAACCCACTCTAGACAGACCCTTTTTGTATCCTTCCACCACCATAAGCCTAAGCCAACGTTTCGTCCTACCAAAAGTCCTTTTTGATCAGGGAATGTTCCAGGGCAACACAATGACAATGGCAGCATCAATGATCTTACGACTTGGTCCGGACATCCAAAGTCTTATTAGTCGTTTGAAGACTCGAGAGGGGAACTCAGGTCGTATATTCAAAAAAAAAGAGTACTCAAAGTGTAGAGTAGTCGATCTTGCGGCTCAACTTGAGTCACTGAACCACGAATAGTCGTCAGCAAACTCGAGAGGGGAATCCAGATCTATTACTCAAGAAAGAGTGCCACTACAAGAGTATAGTCGCTGATCTCGCAGCTCAACTTGAGTCACCAAGCCACATAGACACAGAGATTCCGACCTGAATTGTAATGAAAAAATCTAAAGATACAAGCATAGTCTGAAAGGGCATAGCGAAAACTCGAAAGGGCGCTATGAGTAAAAGAATCAGATTATGGTAAGATCAAAATCACAAGCACGATGAAAATCCCAAAAAAGACGTCGATGCGCAAAAATGTGGAAACCGAGTCTAGTGAAAACCGTAATTGGCACTAGGGGCAATAAGGGTTAAAAAAAAAAAAACTCCGGGTCCGCAAGAGTATAAACTAGGAACGGCAAAATCCAGAGACCAAAACATATAATAGTCTTCCAATACCAAGGTACCGGGGATGACTCTAAAGGAACCAAAAGAACAATTGATGCTTGTATCCCCTATGTTTGGCAAAAGCACCAAAATCGTCATAACCAAAAAATATTTACAAACTTTGAATTTATCGTACTCATTTGACAAAGAAATTTCACAAAATTTCAACAAAAAAAAACTATTATTTTGGCCAATGATGAAAAATTTAGGACGTATTCAACAAAACTTCGAGTTTTCAAGAACAATAAATATACCTGAGGCCAAGTAAGTACAAAACCTATTTTCTTTGCATTAATCTTTCAACGTTTTTGCATACATCCAGTTAATGAAAAAAAAATATAAAAGTGGGAATATAGCGCAATCAGTCAAACATCATGGTGAGAGATGAAAAAAGAGTCAAGGCGTTCTTCCAAGGCACGAATCTGGGCAGCCTGACTCATCATCACCTTCTCGACATCGGAAGCATCGCGACTCACCAAATACGCTGCGAACTCATCAAAATGAGGACACTGGGCAAGCCGATCCCTCAACTCAGCGACTTCAGCTCGAAGTCTATCTACTTCACCACTTTCACTACATCCGGATTGGGCAAGGGTAGTGAAAGCGCTCTCAATCCGCGGGGTGCGCGGTCGCCACCTAGTTATTAAGGTCTAGGAACCAAACTGACTCTAAAAAGGCAAACTAATCTACGAAAGAAAAAAGGGTCCGGGGATCAAGTTACGGGGTTGGAAGGTGTTAGGTACCAACCCCGCCCGGCCAAAGCCGATTTCTACTAACTTCCAAAATAAGTTACATTGCTAAAACAAAACCTAGATAATAATAAAATAAAAATAAATAAAAATAAAAAGTTATACCTTTCCGATAGCAAAGACTTTGTTCCCTCAGATCCGACAAAAGTTGCTTCTTGTACCGTACTCCCTTGCTTGGTTCTGTCTCCGGATTTGATTTCGGATCTCCGAGGCAAGGTATCTCCTTTTTTTGATCCGGACACTTCGAGTTTATGATGAATTTTCAAGTGTTTTTGGAGGGCTTTTGGGTGTTCTTTAGGCTAAAATCGAAGGAGGGTTGTTAGGTAAGGAGTTGGGGCTCCAAAACTGGGGTTTATAGGAGGCTAGGGGGGCTTTTAGACCTACTTCTCTTAGGGTTTATGACTTGATACGAAAATAGGGTGTGAGCACCTCTATTTATAGATTTTTTTAGGGTTGATTTGGATAAAGTTAGTATTTAATTAGAGTTCTTTTAGTTAGAGTTGTGTTTTAGTTAGAATTATTTTAGGTAGAATTGTGTTTTAATTAGAATTGTTTTAGGTAGAATTATTTTTTAGTTAGAACTCTATTAGATAGAGTTATTATTTAATTAGAATTCTATTATGATTTTGACTTTTGGTCTTATTTGATTGACTTTTAATATTTTGACTTTAGTCTTAATTGATTAACTTTTAATATCTTGACTTTAGTTTTGCTTAATTGACTTTAGTTTTGACTTTAGTCTCACTTGATTGACTTTAATACCTTGACCTTAGTCTTTCTTGATTGACTTTAATTTTTTGGAAAACCCTCCTCTATTATATCTTTAATTCTTTGGACCCCCAAATGGAAGGGTCCTTAAAGAAATATCCCACGAACCCTCAACAATTTTACTTGAAAGCCCGATTGATCGATTTTTTTAATTCAAAATTTTAAATTAATTTCATTAATGTTTCACTTTAATTATTTAATATTTTATTGATTAATTTCAAAATTTTAAATTATGAAAATTGTGAAATTATCATTTTGCCCCCGGAGAGGACTTTTCACGTTTTAAGTTCATTTTTAATGTTCTAAGATGTTTTAGAATCGATTTTTCGTAAGGAATTTAATGAAAATATTAGTTTGTGTCATTTATGAAATTTTTTGTGAAATGGTCATGAACTTTATGAGGGGCATTTTCGTAATTTTGTCGAATTCTGTTAAAATTGGTGAAATGATTTATTTGGTTTCGATTTGTTGTTTTATGTGTTCGAAAGGATTTTCCTAATCATAATGAAAGCGCCCTCGATCCGCGGGGTGCGCGGATCCGCTTTTGACCCTTGAGGTTTGGGAGTCGCCACCTAGTTATTATGGTCTAGGAACCAAACTGACTCTAAAACGGATAATGAACTAATCTACAAAAGAGAAAAAGAGTCCGGGGATCACGTTACGGGGTTGGAAGGTGTTAGGCACCAACCCCGCCCGGCCAAAGCCGGTCTCTACTAACTTCCCAAAAAAAATCACATTGCTAAAACCTAGATAAAAATAAAAATAAAAGAAAATTTTTATACCTTTTCGATAGCAAGGATTTTGCTCCCTCAGATCTAACAAAAATAGCTCCTTGTACCGTACTCCCTTGCTTCGTTCTGTCTCCGGATTTAATTTCGGATCTCCGAGATCAAAGTATCTCCTTGTTTTTGGATCTAAACTCTTCAAGTTTGTTGCGGATTTGGGGGTGTTTTTGGAAGGCTTTTAGGTGTTTTCTAGGCTAAAATTGAAGGAGGGATGTTAGGTAAGGACTTGGGGCTCCAAAACTAGGGTTTATGGGAGGCTATGGGGGTTTCTAGACCAACTTCTCTTAGGATTTATGATTTGATACGAAAATAGGGTGTGAGCACCTCTATTTATAGATGTTTTTAGGGGTTGATTTGGATAGAGTTAGTGTTTAATTAGAGTTCTTTTAATTAGAGTTGTGTTTTAGTTAAAATTATTTTAGGTAGAATTGTGTTTTAATTAGAATTATTTTAGGTAGAATTGTTTTTAAGTTAGAACTCTATTAGATAGAGTTATTATTTAATTAGAATTCTATTATGACTTTTGACTTTTGGTCTTTTTTGATTGACTTTTAATGTTTTGACTTTAGTCTTAATTAATTGACTTTCAATATTTTGACTTCAGTCTTGCTTAATTGACTTTAACTTTGACTTCAGTTTCACATAATTGACTTTAATACCTTGACTTCAGTCTTGCTTGATTTACTTTTAATTTTTGGAGAACCCCCCTCCATTATTTCTTTAATTCTTTGGACCCCCAAATGGAGGGGTCCTTAAAGAAATATCTCACGAACCCTCAACAATTTTACTTGAAAGCCCGATTGATTGATTTTTTAATTCAAAATTTTAAATTAATTTCATCAATGTTTCACTTTAATTATTTAATATTTTATTTATTAATTTCGGAATTTTTAATTATGAAAATTGTGAAATTACCGTTTTGCCCCCGGAGAGGACTTTTCACTTTTCAAGTCGGTTTTTAATGTTTTACGATGTATTAGAATCAGATTTTCATAAGGAATTCAATGGAAATATTAGTTTGTGTGAAATGATTGTGAACTTTGTAAGGGGCATTTTCGTAATTTTGTCAAATTCTATTAAAATTGGCGAAATGATTTATTTGGTTTCGATTTGTTGTTTTATGTGTTTAAGAGAGTTTTCCTAAGCGTAACGTAGGCTCTAGGGTTATTTTGAGGTTAGGGGTATTTTGGTAATTTGATCATTTTTAGTGATTTTTATCGTGAAGCTTCTTTTTATCTGAAAAATGATGATTTCTAAGTATCTAGAGTCGTATTTTCCTAGCGTAGCGTGGTTTATAAGGTTTTGTCAATTCGAGATACCTCATCCGGATTTCTGAAACACATCTGGTAACAAAATAAAGCAATGGAATACACATCCATCATTGGGAATCATTGCGATCGGGTTGACGATTTGATTAATCAGGCGAGTGCAAAAATGGGGTGTCTACACATAACGTAGGCTCTAGGGTTGTTTTGACATTAGGGGTATTTTGATAATTTGATTAATTTTTAGTGATTTTTATCGTTAAGCATCTTTTTAGGTCTGCAAGATGATGATTTCTATGTTTATAGAGTCGTATTTTCCTACGTAGCGTGGTTTCTAAGGTTTTATCAGTTCGAGATACCTCATCCGGAATTTCTGAAATATTTCTGGTAACAAAATAAAGCAATGGAATAAACATCCATCATTGGAAATCATTGCGATCGGGTTGACGAGTTGATTAATCAGGCGAGTGCAAAAATGAGGTGTCTACAGGTAGATGTCAGTCGAGCGATCTCTTTTTGCATCTTCTTATCGGATTTGAGACAAATAGCCTGAATTAGATGATGATCAGTTTGAGACTCCTCAACTCGATCTCGGTAATCAAAGAAGGATGAAGCACCAGAGCGTGTTCGGGGAACTATCGACACCGAGGGTCTCCCAGATACGAGCTCTCGAATCCAATTCAAGTATGCCAAGAATTGGTGTGCTGCAAAAACGGGTCGACTCAGAACCTCAACCCAACCCCATTCTTTTACAAGTCGACCCAAAAGTGCAGTCGACAACGGACCAACCAACTCATTGAAATTCTCAGGGATGAGCACACCCTGGTCATACCAATTTGACGAAGAACCCGAAGTGGTACATAATGGGTCGCCCCGTGAAGACCAATTAAAACAAGAAAACGGGCACCACCAAATACTATCACGGGAAACCCTCGAGGTTGGAAGGCCCCAACCCACCTCACTTCTTCATCATCAAGGTTGCCGATAAAAGAATACCATTCTTCTTTGCCACCTGAGATGAAGGGATCAACTTGCCTCGACATCATGAGTACGAGATCGGCGTTAACGTAAAATGGGCGATTAACCACTTCAGTTGAAGCCAGATGATCCATAAACCAGAGCTACAATAACAAGAGCATTCTAAACTTTGGAAACTAGCAAGTTCAAATTTAAATTTAAAAACTAAGCTAAGTTCGGAATTTACCTGCAGAAGTAGAGCACACCCTCGGAAAACTCGATCACGACCGGAAGAACAAACTGTGAGAGATTGGAACATCTTGCTCAAAAGCATCGGTGCCAATCGGCGTCCCTCCCGGACTTGTTGAATCACGTGAATAAGACAAAGATCCATGATGTCTCCACCACCTGGAAACAGGAGTTGACTCACCACCATCAAAGTAAGAGCATTAAAATGAATCAACGGTTTCGAGGAGTCCGTGAGGCGTTCAATCAAGAAAGATTTAGACATGGTCTTCAAAGCCGATCAGCCATCCGGAATCTTTAAGAACTTGCGGCTTATTCCCAAGAAGTCGAAAGCCTTACTTCGAAATCCATCACGCAATGGTGGAATCACAACAGGGCCCGATATCTCAAGTCCCAACAACACTTCAAACTCCTCAATGGTGGGGGTCATTTCGTGCACCCCGAACTGAAATAGATTAAGCACGGGGATCCAATACCCCAACATGGCCTCAATCAAGCTCCATTGCAATGGAACCTTGGGCAAAGAAAGAGTGAACCCCAACTTATTCAAGCACTATTGAGCTCTATCATCATTATCCATACTATCTATCCAACTACTCAAGAAAGGATCAACAATGCCATACATTTTTAAGTTGGGAAGAGTAGAGTGTACCTCCATGGAGCTTGAGAAGAAGCTTTAAGGGAGAAGGAGAGTAAAAATCGGCCAAAAGTGAAGAAGGGAAGTGAAAAATCGTGAAAAGTAAAATGTTAGGGCAAAATGAAGTTGAAACAGGCTTAAAATAGAGAATAAATCGTGCTAGTCCGTGTTTGAAACACGGATAAGGGCAAATGTCAACTGATCCATGCCCAAAACACGGATAGAATCAATCTTAGCTTATCCGTGTTGGAAGCACGGATGAAGCAAAATATGACTCATCCGTGCTTAAGGAACGGATAAAATAGGAAATGACCTATTCGTACTCTTGGCACGGATGAAAGTTGGAAAAACCCATCCGTGTTAAGAACACGGACCAGAACATTTTGAGCCTTGGGGCCTTTGAGATTTTGATAATTTTGGATTACACAATGGCCATATTGAGGCTCGATACCTCAATTCATATGAAGAATGATAAGAATTCCTACATGCTCGACAGATGCGCTCAAAACTCTTAAAACTCTCAAAATACATACCGGGCACATAGGAACTCGCCAAAATCATATCAGGCCAGGTCAGGCCTCCACGAACCACCTCACTCACCGTGGATCCCAAACGACTCGCACCACTCAAAGAACATGGTCAAAGGGTCCTTGAGACCCTAATCGCACCCTTTGCCCACCAAGAAGCTCACTAAAAACTCAAAAGGGCTCAAAAGCCCTGATGATCGATCACACTCAAGAAGTTCGAGTCAATTGCATTACATGATCATACAACAAATGCAAAGAATGATAACATACAGGCATATATATATATATATATATATATATATATATATATATATATATATATATATATATATATATCTAAGTAAACTGTTTACAAATATGTCTAAGTCTAATACAAGAATGTCTACATATGTTGCAAGGTATAATAAAATCAGATAGAGGGGAGAGCATCGTCCCGAGAGCTCTGAGTCTCCGGAACCGCTCCAGAAGAGGATCCAGCCACAGCACCAGAACCCGACACCCCGGAAGAAGGTAGACTGTGCATCTGCAGTCGTCCCTCGAAATCCTTGAAGAAGAGCTTTGCATCCAGGGCAACATCCTGCTCCGTGGTCCTCGCAAGATCAGCACCCGGAACAGAGGGTCTAGTGGAGGGGGAGGCCTGAAAATAAAGAAACAGAGCAAATTAAAATACAGGCAGTATATGTAAGGAAATAAACAACTTAAATGCATATACTTACCCTAGGAGGTGTCAGACGTCGTGTAGAGGTGCTCGCTCCGTCTCGGCGTCGATGATAATCCTGAAAAGAATACAAGAAGAACCAATCAAGACAGAATATCTACGAACTATAATTTGTGAAATGAAAGGGGAAGGGAATAAAAACAACATACCATCTCGACTTGCAAACGCGATTCCCACAGGGCCATCTCTCCAGCTCCAGCTCCTGGATACCAGCTGCCTGTGCCTCAATACGAGCCTCCTGCTCCTCGATCCGAGCAGCCTGCTCCTCTACCTCAGCCGTAGAGGCCCTCCATCTGTTCTCCATCTCCACGGCCCTCGCTGCCTAAGCCTCGATCACGTCGTAGTCCTCTCGAAGACGACGAAGATCATCGGCCTGAAAGTAAGAACACCGACCAAGTGAGAAAAATAAGAAACAGAAAATTCTACAGAAGGGAGACAATGATAGAATGCGTACCGTGACAGCATGCTCTTGAAGAAGGACCCCTCCGATCTCGGTGACCCTGGCCCTGGCGGTGACAGCAGGCATGATGCACCCAATAGAGGCCTCTCAGAACTATGCCTGGTAGTCACCCCCTCTCACTAGCCCAGTAGCATCTACGCCCCTCGCCTGGGTAAAATACTCATCCATCGTCATCGTACCCTAGATAGGCTCAGGTGGAGCGACAGGGATGCTAAGGCTCCCATCGTGCTGGAAAAACAAGCGCTCCGCTAGATAAAATGTATATCTCTGCTTGTCGATGAAGTAGGGGTAGCGCTGTCGTCTGATGTTATGCCTGTAGGCGTTCCTCACCTCTTGCCTCCCGCTGACAGTGCGGGGGAGGTCTCGAAGCGTAACCGAGAAGATCTGCAAAAGAAATAGTCAGACAACAGATACGGGCAATTTCAGAGTCAAATAAGAAGAAAAGGTTCGAATACTCACGTCTCGAAGACGACATCGATCGATGTGGGCCTGAGCACTCCTAGGGCTGTTCCTGATAGCCGTGGCATCTCTGGTAGCCCAGAATGAGCCCAACGGATAACCCTCATTGAGATGATGATGGGTAGGCAGATAGAATGGGAAATATATATGAACAAAAATCTGAAAAAGATGATGAACGAGATATGGAGAAAGAGATTGAAAATAAACGAAAGAAAATATCTTTTACCTCAATAAAGTGCCAGAAAAATCGAGTAGAGATCCCAGCTCCACGAGGTGCAGTGATGCCCTCGACGACCCGGTCCTAACCCGCCATAATGGTACCATAAATAAGGCTACCCCAATCGAAAATCGCCAATGTGGTCGATATCATGCATGACGGAGAGAAAGGTGGTGGAGACGGAAGAATCATCCTCTAAGAAGAAACAACTGCCGATGAGGAGAAGGAAGCAGATGCTGAAAATAATGTCGAAATCTTTGTCTCTAAATTGGGCTGATCTCTCTCTGTAGGTATGAGGGGCTCCGTCCTCCCCCTCTATCAACAGCAGGCCCATCAATACCTCTGTGCTAATACGCCCCTACTTTCCTACCATGGAGGCAGGGACTCTAGTGATGCTTAAAAGCTCGCCCACCTCCTGAACGGTCAACATAGCCAGGGGTAAGGGCTCTCCATCCATCGCGATGCCGGTAATCGCAACGAAGTCAGAAGGCCTGATGCCTATCTCAACCTTCGGCATATGAAAAGAGTTAGTCGCTGGGAACCATCTCTCCACCATAGCCAAAAATAAGGGACGGTCTGCTCTAAATGCAGGTATCTGAAGAAAAGTGTCGAAGCCCACCGTAGCAAACTGGGTCTGAATATCATCCAAAAATAGGGTGGCAGTAGAAAGAAAAACACTCCACCTACCCCTGAAGCTAGTAGAAGGATAAGGGGTAGGAATGTCCAGTCGGACAAGCATAGAGACATGCCTCCTTAATCCTCGGAGAAGAGAGGTATCTAGAACCCTCTCACTCTCCTCTGCAGGGATCTCAATCCAGGAAATCTCTCTGCCCACTCTGTTGGCACCCATAGCCCTATCCGCCTAGCCTCTACCACCATGTCTGCCTCGCCCACCACTGCTACCCGGTAGGTCCTCAGCCAGACCACTATGAGAAGTGCTAGCCTCATCTGCCCTATTACCGGACGAAGAACCAACCATCGAAGATGAATCAAGCCTCCGTAATGGTTGTCTTGGCCAACCGTACTCTGTGGCCACGCCAGACCCCAGAGTGAAACGGGTCGGGGTCCTAGGTCTGGCCTCTTCCTCCTCGTCAGAAGAATGTCTCGCCACTCGGCTCCTCTGCTCTCTACCCATCTGCAAGTCGCCACGTGATCAACAAGCTGTCTAGGTCAAACCTATCCAATCTAAGTCGAACCTATCTTATTAGAGTCAAACCCACCTAACTCTGTCAAACCTATCCAATCTAATCAAACCTAACCCATCTGAGTCAAATCCAGTCGACTCAGCCAAACTTAGCCCATGTGAGTCAAGCCTATATAACCTAAATCAGTCCTATCAAACCTTGTCAAACCCAGTGAACCCTAATCAAACCTTGTCAACCCTAATCAACTTGGTCAAACCTAGTCAAATCTGAGTCAAACTTACCCAACTCAATCAAACCTAGTCAAACCCATCAAACCAAGTCAACTCAACCAACCACAAGACAACCCAGCCTAACCCAGTCAAACCCGGGTCAATTCAGTCAAAGCCATCTAATCCTAGTCAAACCCAATCAATCTAAGTCAAACCTATCCAACTCGAGTCAAACACAGTCAATTCAGTCAAACCTAGCCAATCTGAGTCAAACACAGTCAACTCAGTCAAACCTAGCCAATCTGAGTCAAACTCGGTTAACCACAATCAACCCGACCAACCTAAGTCAACCCAACCTCACTGAGTCAAACCTAGTCAACCCAGTTAATCCACCCAACTCGGATGACCTAGTCAAGACCCAGTGAACCTGCTCAGTTGAAAAAGCCCAATCAACCTATTTCAGTCACACCCCTAACGCCACATGGACCAAATTAATCATCACAACGTATCAAAATGCTAGGTGTGGGAGTCCGATGCAAGTCATAATGTCCAGGTAAAGAGAAGCGAGGTAAGAAAGAAAGAGAAAAATAATAATAATACAACAAACATGATAGACCGATAGTTCCAAATCAAAAGTATGTTAAAAAGAGAAGAGAAAAATCAACTCAGCCCCTACGTTAACAACAACCCGACTCAATCCAAACAACCCAACACATCATCCTGACCACCCTATGTCCGTCCCAACCTCCTAAACAATCCGCCAAACAATCCCACCTTCACTCCAAACCATCCTTAATCTTTGCTAAAACCAACCTCTAAATCCAAACCCATTAAACAACCCTATTACCCAAACCAGTCCCAAGACAACTCCCTATCCACCCTCAACCTTCTACCTCCAAAACAAACCCCGAATAATTCCCTAGTCCACGCCTAGCCCAACCCCTAAAATCACTCTTAACACTCACTCTAAACAGTCCATAATTAGCCCGAATCCTCACTCAAACAATTCCTCAACAATCCAAATCTAAGTCCACCTCCCAAAAGCCCCTCAACATACATAACAATCCATACGCAAACACTTAAGTAATCCAATCTGAGTCCACCCATCACGGCCTTACCAACAAATCCAAATGCCAAGGTCTCATCTTGAAAGTCCAAGCCATCATTCAAGCTCCTTAATATCCCACTATGTGAACCCAGACCAGAAAATGTATCCAACCCAACCAATTTTCTTCTAAAGACACCCAACCAACCCATCCACATCATCCCAACCAGTCAAAACAACACCTTCACGCCCACCCCACCATTATTACATCCGTACCACATCCATCAATATCAAAACCAAACAATCATAAAGGAAGAACATCATGGTGGCATAGAAAGAACAATCAGAAAATTAAGATGAACATGAGATTCTCGTGGAGCGATAGAATATGACATAGTGCAGCACAATGAAAAATCAATATACACATGTGATTCTAGCAAAAAGGAAATAATAATCGAAAAATAACAGCTAAGGGAACAAGAATAAAAGACTTACCTTAACGTGAAGTCACAACCCAATCGAACTCTTCGAAACTTTGAACCTCTCCCAAGCGTGTCGATGCTTGCACACTCTAAGTTGGTCCGAATCAGTTCGCCAAAGGTCCAAATCCACGAAATCAATGAGAGAACGAAGAGACAAGAAGAGAAATCGCCAGAGAGAGGAGGAAAACCGAAAGAAAACGAAGAAGAAGGAGAAAATGGAAGGGCGCGAAGGCTTTATCGTTCGAAATTCATACTGGTTCGTGATACCAGTACGGGCAAAACGAAGTTTAGCCTATCCGTATCACAAACACGGATAAAGAAAGTTTGGAGTGGACCGTGCCTCAAACACGGATGAAAGAAACAAAATGCTATCCGTATTCTAAACACGGGTAAAATCGAGCCTAGTGATATCCGTGCTTTAGGCACGGATCAGTCAATAATTAAAATCAAAATCAAATAAAATCAAAAAAAAAAAAAAAAAAAATATCAAGTAAAAAATCAAAAATCAAGTAAAAATCAAGTAAAAATCAAAAAAATCAAAAAAATCAAAAAATCAAAAAGCCAATCTCATCACCTCATCCTCTCATCACATATGCCACATGGCATCATCCCCTTCCTCCTCTCAAAAATCAATCTACCAACTTCTTACACAACCCATTCTCATAAAATCAAAAAATGACGAATTCTCAGTAAAATTTAGCAACGGGCCCTAAAAAGCCCGATCCGTCAACATGTGGCATTTTGATCAAACCAATGATTTCAAAAACCTCAAAAAAATAAATAAAATTGAAAAACGAGACTTGGGACGCCTACCACCTCCTATACCCTCCACCTCTCTACTTCCAAATTCGAAAAGACCTTAAGCCCACTTAAGGCCCATAAGCCCTCAACTTTCCAAAATCAATCTCTCACCCCCCCTAACCAAAAATTCAATCTCATGTCACCTAAAACCCTATGACCTAACCACCCTAAAAAAAACCCAATCCAAAATAACCCCAAACCAATTTAGAAAATTCAAAACCTCTCCTAAAGCCCAAGCCCAATATCCAATTCATATCCAACCCACAACCATAACCTACTAATCACAACCCACATCAACCAATCACTCTTTTATCATCAAAAGATAACACATGCATCACCCTCGCACCTCCCTCATCAAACCACCCACCCCATCACCTTTCGCTAAAATATTAACGACCCACATCACCTTTTCGCGAAAAAATCACATCAACCCACACCCTCCCCTAACCTACCCTCATTACTCCCTATAAACCTCTATTCTCTCAAATCAAACACATCAACCCATACCCTCCCCTAACCTACCCTCATAATTCCCTAACCCTTATTCTCTCAAATCAAACACATCAACCCACACCTCCCCCTAACCTATCATCATTATACCTCCCCCTAATCTACCATCATCATTTCCTATAAATCCATCTCTACAACTTAAACCTACACCCATCCTCTCAAATCAAATACTCATTCTCTCCCATCAATTAAATATAAACTCCTAACCCCCAAACATCTTGCCATATGTCACCATCTCCCTCACCCTCCCAACCACCTTCTTACACCCTCCATTCTCTTAAACCAAACACCACTCAATCAATCAACTACCCTTTTAAACACCCACCATCTCACCTCACCAAACACTCCACCCAAATGGTTTGGGTAAGATCCAAACCATTTGGATCAAAACACAATCCATTTACCCTCATTACATAATTACCCCTCTCCCAACTCATAATTTCATACCCCTCACCTTTAAAACATATGCCATGCTCTACTCTCTCATACTTCACCCCATTGTACCCCTAAAATACCCTTCCAACATCTATAAAAACTCCCCTCCTCTTCCCAAAAATGGTTTCCAACTCTCACAAAAAAATCTCTCAAAAAGTCTCACAAAAATCACTCTACTCTCTACTCTCCCACACTAATTTAAAAAGAGTTATACTCTCATGACTCATTAAGGACTCAACTCAAGAAAACATTGAAGAAGAAGAAGAAGAAGAAAAATAAGGGAAGAAAATGGTGAAGCATCAAAGTGGGTTCAAAGAATACCCCCCTCCTCCCTCCTTCTCTACCCTCTACATCTTCCCTCTTCAATTACCCCCTATTCTTTTCATTTTGTTTTTAGATGGACTTTGGGTAAATGGTCCTCAAGGCAAATGATTCATTAGGGTTATCTCCTTCAATGAGATGATCCTATGATCGATCCTAAAGTAAATCCCTACTTAGGGTACAAATGCACATACGTGGCACTTTATTTTTTACTTTTTCAAAATCAAAATGACCGAGTTATTTGAGATTACCGCCACTTGGTGGGGAGAAAAGGGTGCTTAACACCTTTCCTTTTCTCCAACCGATCCGCTTATCCGAATCCCTAGGTTCGAGTAGTTCCTTATCCATCGCGAGTTACTAATGCCAAAATGTCATTTTTTGAAAAATGTTCATCGGGTGACCATTCACACCCACTTACAACATGAATGGTGGCGACTCCAAACCATAGTAGAAGTGGTCATCGTAATAACAAAAATCACATATCTACAGCTGGTGACTCCACTGGGGAGCAAGGTTCTACCCTCATATCAACTCGCTTACTTACAAAAAATCAAAACAAAAAAAATTTTATTTTTATTTGGTTTACTAACATAGCTTGTGTTTGTTGTTCATGTTATTTTCTTTTTTGTTTCAAGTGACATGTTGTAATATTTATTTTATTTTACTTCAAGGATATTTGTAAGGGGTCGATAAAAGAAATAAATGAAAATGCACGTGTGCACTTGCGAGCATAGCCCCACTTCCAAGCCACCCCACCCTCAATATACTTAGCCCCGATGCTTAGTAGTTCAACGGCTTGAGATCGTTATTTCAAGTGTCGGGAATGAACACATCAAACCCGATCCTCAACCAACGACATGTGTACTTCGGTATGCATCGAGGTTTGAAGATCGGGTAGCCGTGAAGCCACCTATTAAGTCGCATGCATGTGCCCTACTAGAAAATACTAGGACACGAGTTTCCAACGTTACATCGACCCCCAAGCAAGGTTGTAATTGTACAAGTTGTTGTCGGGCCTCGAAGCCCAAGTTGTAAGCCACAATGGCAAGTTGTATAGACTTAGGGGTATGTATTTTCTTTACTTATTCCCTTGGTAAGAAGGGAAAAACCGGTTTTTTTTATTTTATTTTATCATGCATATCATCAAAAAGTAAAAAAAATAAAAAAATGAAAAAATGTAACTTTTTTTTTGCCCAAGCTAAAAACTAGAGGCAATGTGCCTCATTTTGGACTAACAAACTTAAAAAAAAAAAAAAGCTAAAAATTCGTACTGGTCCGTATTTCAAGTACGGTTCGACGTATTTTATGCCCAACCGTGTTTGAAACACGGATTTAAAAAAAAAAAAAAATGTTTTTGCTCATTTTGTTCCCGACATAAGTGTTGACAACTTTTGTTCTCGGGTTTATTTTTCTTTTGATGTTTAAGGCTTGAAAATGTTTAAATGAATTTTCTTTTAATTAAACTTAGGGCCTACTCCTCGCCATTTTTCTTTGTTTGATCAAAACAGAACTCGCATGCATTCTGTAGACACCCCAATTTGAATGGGCACATACTCGAAAGGGCCCAAAAATATCGATTTTCCAAATAAATGGGCCAACGGGCTTTAAGGGCCAAGTCATTGAAAAGTGACATTTTGACCAAACCGATGCCCCTAAGACCTCTTAATGGTCTAGTAGGCCCACCAAAAGGACTCGGCCGACCCTACGCTTTCCCAACCTTCACCACTCCGCGTTTGTATCCAAAAAATCAATAAAATTCTCTAACGGGCCTAAAAAGCCCAATTTGCCAACACGTGGCATTTTGATCGATCTAATAATTCTTAAAAATCCTAAAAAGATAAAAAAATGAAAAAAATGTGAGACTTGGGATGCCTACCCATCTTCTACTCTCACCGCTCCACCTCCGAATTCGCAAACACCCTAAGCCCATTCAAAGTCCATGAACCCTCAAATCTACAAAAACCAATTTCCCACCTTACCCCTAACCCAAATTCAATCTCATGTCACCTAAAACCCTATGACCTACCCACCCTAAAAAAAACCCAATCCAAAATAACCCCAAACCAATTCAAAAAACCCAAAACCTCTCCTAAAGCCCAAGCCCAATGCCCCTAAGCCCAAACTCATATCCAATTCATATCCAACCCACAACCATAACCCACTAATCACAACCCACATCAACCAATCACTCTTTTATCATCAAA
This sequence comes from Akebia trifoliata, assembly GCF_017979445.1. Taxonomy (NCBI): domain Eukaryota; kingdom Viridiplantae; phylum Streptophyta; class Magnoliopsida; order Ranunculales; family Lardizabalaceae; genus Akebia; species Akebia trifoliata. The sequence continues at coordinate 16,984,721 of NC_141384.1, read as the reverse complement.
AGATGACACATGTCATCACTCCCTCTCACCTCCCTCATCAAACCACCCACTCCATTACCTTTCTCTAAAACATTAACTACCCACATCACTTTTTCTCTAAAAAATCACATCAACCCACACCCTCCCCTAACCTACCTCATTACTCCTTATAAACCTCCATTCTCTCAAATCAAACACCATCAACCTATACCCCCTAACTTACCATCATAATTTCCTAACCCCTATTCTCTCAAATCAAACACCTCCAACCCACACCTCCCCCTAACTTACCATCATCATACCTTTCCCTAATCTACCATCATCATTTCCTATAAACCCATCTCTACAACCTAAACCTACACCCATTCTCTCAAATTAAACACTCAACCTCTCCCATCAATTAAATCTAAACCCCTAACATCCACACATCTTGCCACATGTCACCATCTCCCTCACCCTCCCAACCACCCTCTTACACCCTCCATTCTCTTAAATCAAACACCACTCAATCAATCAACCACCCTCTTAAACACCCATCATCTCACCTCACCAAACACTCCACCCAAATGGTTTGGGTAAGATCCAAACCATTTGGATCAAAACACAACCCATTTACCCTTATTACATATTTACCCCTCTCCCAACTCCTAATTTTATACCCCCACCTTTAAAACATATGCCATTCTCTACTCTTCCCCACTTTACCCCATTATATCCCTAAAATACCCTTCCAACATCTATAAAAACCCCCCTCCTCTTCCCAAAAATGGCTCCCAACTCTCACAAAAAATCTCTTAAAAGTCTCACAAAAATCACTCTACTTTCTACTCTCAACTCTATACTCTCTCACACTAACCTCAAAAGAGTTACATTCTCATAACTCACCAAGGACTCAACTCAAGAAGACATAGAAGAAGAAGAAGGAAGGAGAAAAAAGAAAAGAAAACCTTGAAGCTTCAAGGTGGGTGCAACAAAAATAACCTCCCTCTCTCTCTACCCTCTCCTCCTCCCTCTTCTATCATCCCCTCTTCTCTTCATTTTGCTTCAAATGGACTTGGGATGAATGGACCTCAAGGAAAATGATCCATTAGGATCATCTCTTTCAATGAAATGATCCTATGATCGAGAAGAAAATAAATCCCTACTTAGGGTACAAATGCACACACGTGACACTTTATTTTTTAATTTTTTAAAAATCACAATGACCGAGTTCTTTGAGGTTACAACCACTTGATGGGGAGAAAAGGGTGCCTAACACCTTCCCTTTTCTCCAACCGAGGCGCTTACCCCGAATCTCAAAGTTTGACTTATCCTTATCCATCGTGAGTCACTACGAGCCAAAAATGATAATTTTTTGAAAAATGTACATCGGGTGACCATTCACACCCACTGACAACATGAATGGTGGCGCCTTCAAACCATAAAAGTTGTGACCGTCGTAATGACAAAAATCACGTATCTACAGCTGGCAACTCCACTGGGGACATGATTCATCCCTTGTGACAACTCGATCATTTTAAAAAAGAAAAAAAAAATAACACAGATTTCTATTTACTAACATGGTTTGTTTGTAGTTTCCTATGTTTCCTTCTTATTTTGTTTCACATGTCCATTGTAATATTTATTTATTTTTCGTTGCTTGTATATATATTTGTAAGGGGGTCGATGAAAAGAAATGGAAAGAAAAAATGGCACATGCACTTGCGAGCATAGCCCTACTTCCAAGCCACCCAACCCTCAATATACTTAGCCCCGATGCTTAGTAGTTCCACAGCTTGAGATCGTTATTTCAAGTGTCGGGAATGAATACATCAAACCCGATCACCAACCAACGACATGTGTACTTCGGTATGCATCGAGGTTTGAAGATTGGGTAGCCGTGAAGCCGCATGCATGTGCTCGACTAGAAAATACTAGGACTCGAGTTTCCAACGTTATATCGACCCCCAAGCAAGGTTGTAATTGTACAAGTTGTTGTCGGGCCTCGAAGCCCAAGTTGTAAGCCACAATGGCAAGTTGTATAGGCTTAGGGGTATGTATTTTCTTTACTTATTCCCTTGGTAAGAAGGGAAAAACCCATTTTTTTTATTTCACCATGCATATCATCAAAAAATATAAAAAATGAAAAAATGTAACTTTTTTTTGGCCCAAGCCAAAAACCAAAGGCAATGTGCTTCATTTTAGACTAACAAACTTTAAAAAAAAAAAAAAAAAATTTAGCAAAAAATTCGTATTGGTCCATATTTCAAGTATAGTTCGGCGTATTTTATGCCCAACCGTGTTTGAAACACGGATTAAAAAAAAAAAAAAAAATTTTTACTCATTTTGTTCTCGACAACAGACTTGACAGCTTTTGTTCTCGGGTTTAATTTTTCTTTTGATGTTTAAGGCTTGAAAATGCTTAAATGAATTATTTTTTAATCAAACTTAGGGCCTACTTCTCGCCGTTTTTCTTTGTTTGATCAAAACAGAACTCGCATTCATTCTATCGATCAAATTTGACCCTACTTAACGTGGTATACTATCAACCTCGCCTACAATCAAATCCGTTATCGTCCATCACCAATCATCAAAAATGGGTCTACGACCCATATCCATTTAAATGGGTCCACGACCCGCACCACTCAAACTGGGTCCACGACCTAGATCCATTCAAACTGGGTCCACGACCCAGATCCATCTTAACTGGGTCCCCGACCCAAATCCATTTTAACTAGGTCCCCAACCCAGATCCACTTAAACTGGGTTCACAACCCAGATCCATTTCAACTGGGTCTACGACCCAGATCCCATTTCAACTGGGTCTACGAGCCAGATCCATTTTCAACTGGTTCATGACCCAGATACAATCCAACTGGGTCCACGACCCAGACCCATTTTCAACTGGGTTTAAGATCCAGATCCAATCCAACTAGGTCCACGACCCAGACACATTTTCAACTGGGTTCACGACCCAGATCCAATCCAACTGGGTCCACGACCCAGATCCATTTGCAACTGGGTCTACGACCCAGATCCATTTTCAACTGGGTTCACGACCCAGATCCAATCCAATTGGGTCCACGACCCAGACCCATTTTCAATTAGGTTTACAACCTAGATCCATTTTCAACTGGGTTCAAGACCTAAATCCAATCCAACTGGGTCCACGACCCAGACCCATTTTCAACTGGGTTTACGACCCAGATCCAATTCAACTGGGTCCACGACCCAGATCCATTTTTCAACTGGGTCTACGACCTAGATCCAATCCAACTGGATCCACGACCCAAATCCATTTTCAATTGGTTTACAACCCAGATTCATTTCAAACTGGGTCCACAACCCAGATCCTTTTCGACTGAGTCTAAGACCCAGATCCACTACAAACCGGATCCATATCAAATTTCAAACCAAGTCAATAATCTAACAAAGATAAGAACCAATCAATCAATTCAAGAGAATTCAATCTTTTCAAAAAAAAAAAAAAGATTTCAAAAAACACCAATTGCTGTCCTTGATCAAAGTCGGTGCCTAGAAAGATCTTATATTGTTGATACGAGGGGGATAGACTATGTCTATTCAGGGAACAAGGTGATTTAAGAGTGCCATTGTGCGCCGCCTCTTCCTTGGAGATCTGCCTGGCCGGCGATGATTTCAGAGAACTGAATTGGAGGCTACCAAAAACATAGGTATTCCAACTCGATTTATCTAAAAAATTACTTTTTCAAAATTTTTTCCCGACTCCGTGTCGATGCCAGCTCCGTGCTGATGAAACTACCTTTTTCAAAATGTTTTCCTGACTCCGTGTCGATGCCAGCTCCTTACTGATGAAATTACGTTTTCAAAACATTTTCCCGACTCCGTGTCAATGCCAGCTCCATGCTGATGAAATTACCTTTTTCAAAACGTTCTCCCGACTCCGTGTCGATGCCAGCTCCGTGCTGACGAAATTACCTTTTCAAAATATTTTTTTGACTCCGTGTCGATGCCAGCTCCGTGCTGATGAAATTACTTTTCAAAATACTTTCCCACTTCGTGTCGATGCCAGCTCTGTGCTGATGCCAACTCGTGTTGATGTCGACTCCGTGTCGATGCCAGCTCTGTGCTGAGATAATTTCATTTTCAAAATATTTTTCCTACTCCGTGTCGATTGCAGTTCCCTACTGATGAAATTACCTTTTCAAAATATTTTCCTGACTCCGTGTCGATACCAGCTCCGTGCTGATGCCAACTCCGTGCTGAGATAATTTCACTTTCAAAATGTTTTTCCCGACTCCGTGTCGATGCCAGCTCCGTGCTAATGAAATTACCTTTTCAAAACGTTTTCCCGACTCCGTGTCGATGCCAGCTCCTTGCTAATGCCTACTCCGTGTTGATGCCGACTCCGTGTAGATGCCAGCTCCGTGCTAAGATAATTTCACTTTCAAAATGTTTTTCCCGACTCCATGTCCATGCCAGCTCTGTGCTGATGAAATTACCTTTTCAAAATATTTTTCCGACTCCGTGTCGATGCCAGCTCCGTGCTGATGAAATTACTTTTCAAAATGTCTTTCCCGACTCCGTGTCGATGCCAGTTTTGTGCTGATGCCAATTTCGTGTTGACGCTGACTCTGTGTCGATGCTAGCTCCGTGCTGATGTAATTTTTTTGTAAAATATTCTACCAACTCCATGTTGATGCCGGTTCCACGTCGAGAAATTATTTTTCTGTTAAAACTCATAATAAACAACTTTACCTGACCTAATAAAACATCATGCATCATCATTTTTTGTAAACAAGATAGTAACGCTTGGTCTTCTGTACCCACAGTTGGCCAAGCGAAAGAAATACAAGCAGCCAGAAGTACTTCCATATTTTCTGAGATCATCTACAGTTACCATGAGTTCTTCTGAACTAGCACAACCCCCAGTAGTCGAAACGTCGGGCATCGATCCACAAATCACAGCATTATTGAAAATAATTGAGAGACAAGAAAAGATAGTAAGTGCTGTGTTAGCCAATGCCAGCATCATACAAGCCCAAACAATACAACAACATGCATCTGGATCAAATCAGGATTTGCCTAAGCAACCTCCCCAGGGACCACAGACCACCATGCCGCCTACAGTGCCTGAATACCAGGGGCCCCCGCTTTATATTCCACAGAACCAACCACCCCCCGTGGTCATTCCTGATGATGAATGCGAGTACAGGGCTACGGAGGCAAAAAATGCAACAGATGAAAAGTTGGCTCAGCAAATCGAGTCTTTGTAAGAAGAAATGAGGAAGATGAAAGGCCTCAACACCATGAGTGGGACTCGGTTCAAGGACCTTTGCTTCTACCCCAATGCTAAATTATCGGCTAAATTCAAGTGTCCAGAGTTTGAAAAATATAATAGAATGGGGTGCCCATTGTCACACTTGAAGTTATATTGTGGGTCTATGTGCCAGTATGGCGAGGATGACACATTGCTAGTGCAGTTATTCCAAAGAAGCTTAACGGGGCTAGTACTCAAATGGTTTTCTAGGCTGGACCATACTCTTATTAAGAATTGGCAAGACCTGGCAGAAATGTTCTGGCATAATTATCGATTTAATACAGATGTGGGTCTAGATCAAAACAATATGGTCAAGATGACAAGAAAATAACGAGAAACGGTGAAAGAGTATGCACAGAGGTGGCGAGAGTCAGCTTCACAAGTAAAGCCTGCAATGATCGAACAAGAGATGAACACCACGTTTATCTCAACACTAGGGCACGCCTTCTATACTCATCTGGTGGGGCACACTACGGGCACATTTTCTAATCTGGTATAGATAGCAAATCGGGTCTAGGACGAGATCCGAACTAGTCTGATCTTTGATTTTACAAGCTTAGGGGTAGCAGCAGGGATACCCTCTCAGAGAAAACCAATGCCGATAGCGAAGAAGAGAGAAGAGACGCAGGTTAACAATGTACAACCAAACCGACCCCTCTTCATTCCAGCACCAACATCGAGACCACAAGTTCCGTCAACTTCTTAGGCTCCGGCACCTTCGCTGGTCTTGAATCCCGCACCTCAGAACCAGTTCAGGGCAAATCCTCCACCAGTGGCACCACAGTATGGGCAAGGTCAGCAAGCACGACTTAACAGAGTTAACAGAGTGTTTACTCGGTTGCCAATGGCGTTATCAGAATTACTCCCGATCTTGCTCAGGGGAGAGTACCTCACGAAACGACCACCAAACCCAGAAGTCGAAAAGGGACCAGGATACAATCCAAGCTTATTTTGTGAATTTCACATGGGTGCATCGAGGCACTCTACAGACCAATGCTGGCAGCTCAAATATCAAGTGCAGAACCTGATCGATAAAAAGGCTCTTATCCTAGATAGGCCTGCCAACCCGCCTCAACAACAGAATATCAATCAAAACCCCCTGCTTACTCATAGTGGAGAGGGGAATGGGCATAGGGTAAATTTTTTTTGCGGAGAACTCGACTTCAATCCTTCGGATTTGATAATGCCTGTCGGGACAAAAATCTGGGTCTACTTAACAAAGGAATCCAAGGCGGCGTCAACGATTAACACAGTCAACCACTACACAACAAACTCATCCCAAAATTCACAGCTGCCTTTTAGAATGGCCGACTTCACCATCCATCCCATTCATCAAAATACTACTATCTGACCACATTTAGTTATACCTTACGGATCACCCTATCATCAAAATTCAACCCGGCCTCCCCTTGTTATACCCTACACACCACCATATTCTCAAGGATCAATTCGACCCCCCCTTCACATACCATACACTTCATCTCCACGTCCACCACTCGTCATTCCATATACTCCATCCATCCATCACATAACTCCTCCCACCACCACTACATCCAAATCATCACCACCACCCCTCATTCTCAATATGAAATCCGATCCACCCCCCATGACCATACATTCACCCAAACCATTCCCCTATAGCTCCAACCAGGCCGTCCCCTGGAGCTACGAGACCATTATCACCACTACCGTAAGTGTTGAAACTATGAAGAAAGCAATGGTGGCTGATATCGACCATATGACAAGGGTAGGGAAATGCCAAAAATCCCCAGAGAAGGGGGTAAGCATCAGGGAAAAAAGTCAAAAGACCACAAAAGAAGTGACTGATGAAGAAAAAAGGAAGGCAAAGGGAAAAGGTAAGCTGTATAAAGATGATAAGACGGAAGATAAAGCAAAAGTGATAGACAAGGAAGCTGCAGATTTTTATTAAGATCGTTCGCAAGAGTGAGCATAATATAGTGGATCAATTGAACAAACAAGCAGCTCAAATCAGTATTCTAGGCCTAATACAAAAAATCAGAAGAACACCAAGAGGCATTATTGAGAGTTCTAGGAAAATCACATGTACCTGCAACTACCTCACCCACGCAACTAGAGCAAATGGTTGGCCAGATCATGGCCCCCAATCCTATTATTTTCACTGAAAGTGAATTCGTGCCAGAAGGGCGGGGGCACGTAGAACCATTAAACATCATGGTCGTGTGCAAGGGCATGATGGTTGCCAGGGTACTGATCGATAATGGTTCAGCATTTAATGTTTGTCCGCTTGAAACCTTTCGAAAACTCAACGCTGATTGGTCACATGTCAAGCCCAACAACAAGGTTGTTCCAGGTTTCGACAGTTTCAAAAGGGATTCTTTGGGTGAAGTAGACCTACCTATCACAATCGGCCCCTGTACATTCAAAGTAACGTTCGAGGTCATGGAGATACCGACTACATTCAACTTACTACTGGGCAGGCCATTGATCCATATAGCAGGGGCTGTGCCATCCTCGTTGCATCAAAGAGTCAAATTTATCATGGAGCAAAAGATGATATCTGTGCTGGCAGAAAACCTGATCCCAGCTGGGAGAGCTCTAGATGTGCCGTTTATAGATATCGAAATGACGAAGGACAAAGCGTTATACCACTCCTATCAATTTGCTGCTGTCAATCACGTGGAAAAAGGGAATGAGAAAGTAAAGGCAGAACTATCACGGACAAATCTAATGATTGGCCGGGTTTCGAAAAGAATAGGTTACCGACCCAGATAGGGGTTGGGGCCAGGAGGGAAAGGCAAAGTTACGCCAGTCAAAAAAAAGAAGCACAATCCTTATTTCAGTCTAGGGTTTAGGCCCACGAAAAAAGATATAGCAGAAATGAACAATAAAAAGAAAGAGCTGCGACTAGCAAAAAGGCAAAATCGGGAATCGAAAGTCTAGAATCTGGGCAAGGTCCCTCACATTAGCGTTAGCTTCCCAAAATCTCAATTTAGACCCGACAGTTTATCAGAACCGTTGCCAACAAAATCGATAAAAAAGTCAAAAGTGGTAAATCTTAAACCTGTGCACATTCATGACGACTCAGTTGTTGAGTCTCACTCATCCTTCATAGAAGGCATTGATGTTTTATTCAATGGAGATTCCGATGAAAGTCCATTAGAGACCGCTCCAAGCCCAGAGAAAGAATCACCCTTTCCCATGGGCATTAACTGGGCATCAGTCGTCATCCCACCAAGCTTGGGAGGGACTATGCCCCAATCTGACAAAGATCAATCGGAGATAATGGTTATCTCTGAACCATCGACCAAATCATCAAACAAATCACTTGTTCATCTCATCCGCCCCCTCAGAGAAGGGGAGACATTGCACAACTGGGAAGAATTCTCACTAATTCTTGAGGCTATGGAGGCTTCCAAAAAAAATGCCATTAGTCGAATCTAGTTTGCCGGAGGATCATAACGAGCCATCGTTCTCGGGTAAAGACTGTTTTGAGGGCTCCTTATCTTTATTAACAAATTTGCATGATTGTTCTTCTTATTTCAGGTATCCAGAAAATCACAAAAAAATAAATATTCCTCAAAAATCAAAAAAATCAAAAATTTCTCAAAAGACAAAAAAATCACAAATCTCTCAAAATTGCAAAAAAATATATATTCTCCAAAAATCAAAAAAAGAGTTTTCAAGGGATCTATCTCCGTCAAATGAGTACTTAGATAAAATAAAATTTGAAAGGGACGAGTATGATTTCGATCTTGAACTCGACTTCGACCTCATGGGGATCGAAGAAGAATCTGAGGACGAAATGGAATACCCACCCAAAGAAATCAAAGACTTGGTAGAACGTCACGAGAAAGGTGTTCAGCCAAACATCGAGGATACAGATTCAATCAATCTTGGTACCGAAGAGGACCCACGAATCGTCAAGATAGGAGCCTTATTAACGTCGCAACAGAAAGAAGAAATGGTTGAACTCTTACAGAAGTATCAGGATGTCTTCGCATGGTTGTATAGGGATATGCCTGGGTTAGATACAGATTTGGTCGTCCACAAACTACCAATTGCTTCCGGAAGTAAGCCAATCAAGCAAAACCTGAGAAGACTGAAGCCAGAATAGACCCTCAAGGTCAAAGACGAGGTCATGAAATAGTTCAAAATCGGATTTCTTACAGTCTCTACGTATCCCGAATGGTTAGCTAACGTCGTCCCAGTACCCAAAAAAGATGGGAAGGTATGCATGTGTGTTGACTATCGAGACCTGAATAAGGCCAGTCCTAAGGATGATTTCCCACTTCCACACATCGACACTCTAATCGATAGTACAGCAGGGCATGGCATGTTCTCGTTCATGGACGGCTTCTCAGGTTATAATCAGATAAAAATGACAGACGAAGACCAAGAAAAGACTGCATTTATCACACCATGGGGTATTTTCCACTACAAAGTAATGCCATTCGGGTTAAAGAGCGCATGAGTGACTTACCAACGGGCAATGACTGTACTATTCCACGATATGATCCACAAGGAAATGAAGGTCTACGTAGATGACATGATTGCTAAATCCAACATTGAAGAAGACCATCTGGTGAATCTCAAGAAGTTGTTCGACATAACTGACTCTAACTGAGATATTCTGTTAGCTAACACCGGATTTTCATTGAACTGTTCTTCATCTCCGTCAAGCTCAAAATCCTCATGTGCACGTTTCGCTGTATTTTTTTTTACCCTTTTTCCTTTAGGATCGTCAAGGGGATTGCCCGTTGATTTTGAAATCTGTTCTAAAACTTTCACTTTGCCTTTTATACTGTTGATATCATTGGTAAAGGTTGCCAAAATCTTACGGATCTCTGTAAGCTTAGATTTTGAAACGATTTCTGCCTGTTGACTTGGTATTGACGTTCGCTCCAACTGACTGGACTTACGACTCCAACTAAGAGGTGGATGCTTGAGTTTGGGCGCAATGATAATCCTATATGACCCCATCAAAGGTAGATTTAATCAATTTTAGTGTTGCCCCCTTGATAACATTTTAATGAGTTATTTTATTGAAGTTTGTGCACCAATCCATTAATTAATCCATTCACGCAACGATTATTCAAAAGAGAAATAAATATTTATTCAAAAGAAAATAGATTTATTGAAAATTATTGATAGAGAAATGTTCCCATTAACATATTTTAACAAATCTGATTTAAGCTATTTTTCACATGGACGCTTGGCTTTGTCTTAGTGGTCATCAGGATTGCTATCAGGTTTGATCCTTTTGGCTCTAACAACTAGCTCCTTAAATTCTGTTGGTCCGTCTGGATACCCTAAGGTGCGTTTGTTTCAAGCCTTCTCGATGAGATGCACTAACTTTTCAGTCAATGGCTCGAGAGGAAAAAAAACTTTGTGTTGAGGTAAAGATAACTCTATGGGTACGTCGTACTGCTCTAGGATCAATGCAGGTTGGTAGAAAGATGTTTCTTCTAAATCGATCAGATGGACATAGTAGGATTCTTTGGTTCCTAGAATAAGGGGATCACTCATCCACCAAAAACATCTTAAATCGATATGATGGGCATGACGAGAGTCTAATCATTTGCTCCAAGCCTTGACTAAGTTGTGACGCACTAACAGGTTTCTTTTGGAAAAGTGTGCTGGCCCATATTCGAGATTTGAAGGAACATCTACAATTTTGAGACTGTCACAAAGCTACATATAGAGTAAGTGGGGGCTTCCTTTGAAATTTTCTCTCTCACCATTCTTTATGGCATTTACACCTGAGAAAGTTTCAGCTAGAATAAGAGGTACAAGGTTGACTTTCCTTGAGAGTTGAGAGGCTATATCTATGAAGGATTCAGGGATAGTTTGGCCATCACTTTTGGAGGTCAGCATGTATTGGGCTAGGATTCCTAAGAACAATCGATAGTCTCTAGTGGCTTGCCAAGCTTCGGGCTTTACATTGACAGGATGACTGTGGGAGCGAGACGAGCCCACTCAAGGTACTAAGTCCAATCTCCCATTATGGACTAGGGCCTTGGCTTCTTCTTTTGAAATGTTCAGTCCTGTGGTAAGGTCACCATAATATCCTGTCTTTAATGAGGGCCTGACTAGAGGTATTGAAGTAGATATCTTCATGATGCCACAATAATCCTAATGAGTGGGGCACAAATGCATATGTCCCATATGGAATATGTGAAGGTAGGGTTTCCAACGCTTAGCCATAGCGCGTAAGAGGTTCCAGTCTATTTCAAACTCATGGAAGTAGAGAGCATATCTCAACATGAATTTCCCAACGTTGGTCTTCTCTACAGGGTGCATCCCAATGACGATTGTTTTGACTAACTGGTTGATCGGGTTATTGCTTGTGGCTAGCATCCTGGTTTGACACAAAAGGGTATTTTAGTACACTTCCAAGGTTCATGTAAAATATCAATTACTTTTTCTTTTGAAAAATCTTGTTTTTATGGAAAATATTTTCTAGACAATTCTTTTTCTTAGAAAATATTTTTTCTAGAGAACACTTCTTCTGGAAAACATTTTTCTGGAAAATATTTTCCTTCTGTAAACTATTTTTCTTCTTTGAAATAAATTGAAACCTGAATTTAGAACATAATTTGATTTCCACTGGGTCATTATGAATTACTGCAACAAATGGATTCTTTATTGGGTCGGTGCACCCATTTTAATCAGGTAAAAAAAAAACTTTAATCTTTAAGGACAACCGTACGTTCTGATCTCATCATTCACATCATCACATAGATTCATCAATCACCAGGTCCCATTCAATAAACAACCCGAGAATACCCACGATAAGTTCGAGTCGTGACCTACAGGGGAGGTTTCTAGATTCTAAGCTTACTATGTGCAATGCATTTTTATCTGGCCACCCTTGCCCAAATACACCTATATACCTCTCGAGCGTACTCAATCAGACGGTACGTGGTGACTTGGTTTGATATACCGTATAGGTGATAATCTAAAACTTCACCTCACTTCTCTGAAGCCAAAAACAGCCAGTTTAATCCCCAGATCAGAGGTGGCGCACGATGCTTGAGGAAAGGCACTCTTAAATCACCTCTTTTCTATAATAGACATAGTATATCCTCCTAGTACCGTAGTACTTTGGAGCAAGATCTCGCTTAGGCATTGGTTTTGACCAAGAAGTGCAACTAATATACTTGGATCATCTTTGATATACCTATGGGTACGAGTCAAGACTCGTAGCTTTCATAAATGGTTTGGCATCCCACGAGGGAACCGACCACGTACTAGTACTACGTTAGCAATCGGGACATGTGACTGTGCGGCCTATAATAGGTCAAAGGCTCAGGTCGCTCCTGCCTGGGTGCATTGGTATACCTTTTAGAGTCACCTGATCAGACGGTACTGATGCCCCAGTTTGATATATCATAAGGTACGTGACTAGATTTGTGGTTTTCATGAAAGACGTCGCATCTCCTAAGAGATCGGGCCACGCACTAGTGCCACGTTGGCTATATAGGACATGCAAGAATGTAAAGCAATAAACATGCCAGTGATGTGTGCAAAACAGGGTGGGGTGTGCCCGGGGCCTTTTTCAAACCAATGGGCACATGGGCCTTATTAAACCATACAAACAAAGGTATTAAAACATACATGTAAATGCATACATTGATCATAAACATATTCATATGGTTCAATTTAAGATTTAACCATTCACATCTCCGGCATACGTCAATTATGGCAAATCAATCAATGAATATGGCATATAATAATTAATTACATCCAATCATTGCAATAGGCACAAATTTTGTAATTTTTATGGTCTAATCAAGGGTTATTTTGGGTGTTCTCAAACAAATTGGGATTTTGATGAACATTAAATTGAGGATAAGAATGATTATTGGAGGCTTTAAGAAACAACCCCCCCCTTTTTTTCCAATCAAAGATCGCTCGCCACCAAAGCAAAATCAATATTAGCTCAAGGATAGAATGAGAATTGTGAAAATGGAGGGTGATATCCATTATTATTATATATATTTTTTTAAATAATTTTTATTTTACCGAGAAAAGGAAAACAAAACTGATTTAAAAGACGAATTTTTTTTTTTAATAAAAGAAGTTGATTAAGAAAACAAAACAGAAAAAATATTACTAAAAAAAAACTTTTAACCAGATTCTATTGTCACCCTAATTTTTGCAATCAAGTAAAGATTTAATCGGCAAATATCTACATCGGGTGTATTGCTGGTAAGAATTGGTGTGACAATAGAATGAAAAACAAACTTTAACATCATTGCCACAAAAAATAAAAAATTCGAATCACCCCAAAAATCAAAACATTACTTTCAAAAACCCCCAAATACTCCGATTCGGCATTAAAACCGTTGACCTTAGTGAAGAAAAAAAAATAGTTAGAGCAATCTAAGCATCTCACCAAATCAACAAATGAAAAAAAAACAAATCAGAAGAATAATGTTTCAAACCAAATACCGATAAAAACCCTTGACGAAGAAATATATACGAGAAAGCAAATAAAGCGCAGATAGAGAGGGAGAGAGAGAATAGAACTCGAAGGGACATTGGTCATAGATATAGATCAAGATCTATTGAAGATTTCTCTTTAATTTCTTCGGCTAAAGAGGTTGTTGTACATGCAATCACTGTACTTCCTTTACTGTCTAGGGTATATGGTAAACAACCTAGTCCAAGAGCCAGTGAAGATTCAACTTTTGGTCCTATAGTGGAACATCATCTTGATGATCTGGCCCGATAGGACCTAATTTTCGAGGACTAAAATCCAAGAAAGGTGGATAGATCTCCTTAGGTTGAACTACTGTTTTTGTGGGGCAATCCAGTTCGAAAGTATTAAAGGAGACAGATGCCCAAACAACAATTTATTATTTGGAAATTTCTTCATTGGCGTTGTTAGTGACCCACGACAAGCTAGAAAGATATCCTTTAACATTGGTTTCAAAATCCTTATCAGCCCCAACTGAAAGTTAGATAATCATTATTTATGAACTTCTCTTCACCTTAAGACTTACCAATACCTTCAACAACCGAAATATGAAGCTTTAGAAGAATGTTCTTGCAAGGCAAGCTCGGGGACAGAAGACTCGTAAAACTCTTAAATCAAAACACCAAAAACGAACCTACAATTTAGTCGAACAAACCAGATAATAACGAAAACAGGGAGTGGACCGATCATCAATGTTCAAACTTCCCTGAGGTATGAATAGGGGCTGATCCGAAACCTCTTTGAGCTCGATCTCTCAACCAGCTATTACCCAAATCTTTGCGTTTCTAATAATCTGAACCGACGAATTCTGAATTTTTCTTTGACAGAGAAAAGAGAGGTCGATCTCTCTCGGTGAGACTATTTAACTTGAGTTGGTTTCAAAGGGAATTACTGGTTCTCACATTAAATCAAAAGAAATCGGCAACTTCAATCAAGAGTTAAACAGTCGATCGGACTGATGTTTCAACCGATCGAACCAAAAGACAGGTTCGGTCTCTTGTTAAAGATGATGACGTTAATGAGAAACTCAGATTAAAATTAAACGGATTCGAGAAGTAAAAATGGGATTTGGCTAAGGACACACCACCCTTCAAAAATTAAAACGATGAGTTATACTACTAATAGAACCTAAAAAAAAAGCACATTTAAAAAAAAAAAAAAAATTTCTTATTTTTTTTTATTTTTGTTGTTCCTTCTTGCTGTCAATGGGCAACATGACTTCCCTAAAATTTATTTTTTGTTTATTTTTTTTTTTAAACGTTAAAAAAAATTTGTTAACAAAAAAAAGGATTTTAAAAAAACTAAGAAAAGAAAATGTTGTCCAAGGATCAATCACACACACCCTATAAAAAATAATAAAATTTTAAAATAGATCTACACACGTAAAAAAACGTCATGGTCCAACAATCATTATACTATCTTCAATAAAACCAACCATCCCGAAATCCTTCGTTATTTAGGATCACCTTAGATGACCCTTGTTTAAATCACGAGAATAATATGCTAAAGCCAAATATTCAAAGTCAAAACACATGCTCAATAATCGAATAAAAAATAAAAAAAACAAAGAGGCAAATAAAATAATAAATAAACAAATAAACAAACAAAATAAATAAAAACATTCTCGGTCATTTTATCAATGCTCCCAGACTTGGGATTTTTCAAGTTTGATCCTCAAAAGTCCCCAGTGGAGTCGCCACTGAAAGTATCCTTGATCCTCGGGGTGCGCGGATCCACTTTTGACCTTTTAGATTTGGGAGTCACCACCTAGTTATTACGGTCTAAGAATCAAATATCGACTCGAAACAGATAAAAATAAACAACTAATCTACTATAAAAAATACTGAGTCTAGGGATCACATTACGGGGTTGGAAGGTATTAGGCACCAACCCCGCCCGACAAACGCCGGTCTCTACTAATTTTCAAATAAGACTACATTGCTAAAAAAACCTAAATAATAAAAAAAAATAGATAAAAAATTATCTTCACGAACGCAAAGGTTTTGTTCCCGCAGATCTGATAGAACAGCTCCTTGTACAGCACTTCTCGCTTCGTTCTATCATCGGATTTGCTTCAGATCTCCAAGACGAGGTACTTTCTTCTTATATCTGAATTTTCTGACTTTTTCTGGATTTCTAGGTATTTTTTGAGCTAAAGTTGGAGTATAGATGTTATGTAAGGAGTTAGGACTCTAAAATTAGGATTTATGGGAGGCTAGGAAAGCTTTTCAACCTACTTTTCTTAGGGTTTATTTTTCATACGAAAATAGATTGTAGAGACACCTATTTATAGATCTTTTAAGTGTTTGTTTTGATAGAGTTAGTGTTTAATTAGAATTGTTTTAGGTAGAATTAGTGTTTAATTATAATTATTTTAAATAGAGTTATAATTTAATTAGAATTATTTTAAATAGAGTTATTATTTAATTAGAACTCTATTAGGGTTTTGACTTTTAGTCTCACTTGATTGACTTTAAGATTTTGACTTTAGTCTTACTTGATTGACTTTAATTTTAATTAGGATTTCACTTTACATTAATTAATATTTTAATAATTAATTTCAAAAATTTTAATTATTAAAATTATAAAATTATTGTTTTGGCCTCGGAGAGGATTTTTTACGTTTTAAATCGTTTTTCAATATTCCAGGATGTTTTGGAATTGATTTTTCGTAAGGAATTCAATGGAAATATAGGTTTGTGTCATTTATGAAATTTTTTGTGCGAAATGGTCGTGAACTTTATATAGGGCATTTTCATAATTTTGTCGAATTTTATGAAAATTGACGAAATAATTTATTTGGTTTCGATTTGTTGTTTTATGTGTTTGAAAGGATTTTTCTAAGTGTAATGTAGGCTCTAGGGATGTTTTGAGATTAGGGATATTTTGGTAATTTGATCATTTTTTAGTAAATTTTATTTTAAAGCTTCTTTTTGTCGGTAAGATGATGATTTCTACGTTTTTGGGGTTATATTTTCCTAGCATAGTGTGATTTTTATAGTTTTATCAGTTCGAGATACCTCATCTGAATTTCTGAAACATATCTAGTAACAAATAAAGCATTGGAATAAACATCCATCATTGGGAACCGTTGCAATCGGGTTGACGAGTTGATTAATCAAGCGAATGCAAAAATGCGGTGTCTAGATTATGTTCCCTCATTTGATTTCATTTTCAAAACTTTTCGATCTAAGGAGCTAACACCAAGTCCTTACGATTGAGTTATAAAAAGGTTAAAGACTAGGAATTGCTCATCAACATGTTTTAGGTAGATCCACCTCCAATGGTGCTTTAATTTCATAAGTTTACTTGCTTTTAATTTCATTTACTTTGATTAATTTTCTAGCAACTTTAAATCTTATTGATCAGTTCAAAAATACAAAGAAAAATAATTTTTATTTCTTTTGGTTAATTCAAATTTTATTTTATTAGCTTAACTCTACCCCCCCTTTCTCTTAGGTTCAATCTCCTATTTGTCATACAAGTAAGGTAAAAGTAAGATTAATATTAGCTTCGGTGGGAACAACAACGATAGTCCCATCAGAATTTTGGCGTCGTTGTCGGGGAAAGGTAAAGGTAGTAGTGGTAAGTTTTGATTTAAAATTTATTTATTTCATTTTTATTTTTTTTTTTATTTTTTTTATTTTTTCTCTTTTGATATATTTCTGTAAGTTGAAGTGTTCTTGAGGGTTTAAGAGAAAAGAAAGAAGAAAAAAAATTGAAAATTAAAAAAAAAGTCACTCCCGTGTTCTTTTTCACCCTAGACAGTAGAACTTAAATTGACTGTAACTTTTTGCTCCGATCTCCGATTAACTATTATACTATATCGATTTGGGGTAGAACAAAATTTTCTATAAAATGTGACTAAGTCAACAAGATTTTGGTAAGTCAGATTCTATTTTTGAGTGTATTTACTATCATTTTTACTAACATTTCTATTTTGCTCCTTGTAGGTGAACACTTTTTTTCTTCTTTTTCTTTAATTTTCTTTAATATTTAGTTTGGTTTATTTTTCTGTTTCAGAACTTCTTATATAAGATTCCTTGTAATTTTTTTAATTATCCAAGAAGGCTTGGACTATAATAGACTATGGAAGGACGACGGGTGGACAATACCGTCACGACTCCTTAGGTTCGCACACCAAAAGTTTGACGCCGCTGCTGGAGAAAGGTAAATGTAGTAGTGGTAAGTTTTGATTTAAAATTTATTTCTTCCATTTTTATTTTTTTTATTTTTTTTTTCTTTCTTTTGGTTTATTTCTGTAAGTTCAAGTATTCTCGAGGGTTTAAGAGAGAAGAAAGATGAAAAAAAATTGAAAATTAAAAAAAGAAGTCATTCCTGTGTTCTTTTTCACCCTAGACAGCAGAACTTAAACTGACTGTAACTTTTTGCTCTGATCTCCGATTAACTATTATAGGATATCAATTTGGGATAGAACAAAATTTTTTATAAAATGTGACAAATTTAGTAAGATTTTGGTAAGTTAGATTCTATTTTTGAGTCCGTTTACTATCATTTCTACTAACATTTATGTTTTACTCCTTGTAGGTGAACATTTTTTTTCTTCTTTTTCTTTAATTTCCTTTAATCTTTAGTTAGGTTTATTTTTCTGTTTTAGAACTTCTTGTATAGGATTCCTTGTAATTTTTTTTTTAATTATCTAAGAAGGCTTAGATTGTAATAGACTAAGGAAGGATGACGGGTGGACAATATCGTCACGGTTCCTTAGGTTCGCACACCAAAATTGAATTGGTGGCCTAAGTCGACTCAAACCGTCTTTACCCTGTCTAGCACAAGAGGTAATCCCAAAATACCCATGCCTCTCTATGCTAGTGGGTTACTCATTGCCTTTGTATGTTATTTTTCTAATTTGCACACACTTGGAATAGTTAATTAAATAGTAAAGAGCACCCATTTCCTATGAATGACATAATAAGATAAGGATTGGAAGTCATTATCAATTCCTTGCTCTAATTAGGATAATCAACTCACTAGTCATCCAATCAAATTAAATAAAATCAATTAGACTTGACTATAGGGCACACGAGCTCAATAGGAGAAATTTCGCTTCAAGTTGTGCCAATTGCGCTTCTTGGTTATCTTTTGTATCTAGTAAGATCTTGTCCTTTGAGGGATAGACTCAGTCTATTCAAGAAAGGAAAGTGATTTAAGAGTGCCCTTCCTTATGCATTGTGCGCCACCTCCGATTTGGAGATCCGAATGATTCAAAATTGACTTCATAGAACTGAGTTGGAAGGCTAGTTGCGCTATTTCTATCCAATTAGGAGTTGTCTAGTTTTAGGCAACCTATCTAGGTCCAGTCTTTTCTTTTCGTGATTGTTTGATTGACTGTGTGATTTGCATGCTTGGTAGACGTTCACAGAGTAACGTATTAAAACCATTTGATCCTGAGATCGAATAGTATATAGATATAGAACCTCAAGCAGATTTACATTGTCATAGAGTTTAGGAGAAAATCTTGGATCCCATGCGTCCTATGTGATAATTATGATCATTCTCCCAAGTATTGTCCGAGTCTACCCATGTTTCGTGCTACGCAATCCAATATGCATCATTATCAAAATTCTTATTGGATGCCGACACTTAGTTCATTCGACCAACCATACCACATAGATAATTGGTTTCCCTCGGATACCATACCGTGTCAGAACAAGTTCACTCAAGGTAGTCATTTTGGTAACTATGAAGAATTTTATATGCATGAGACACCCCGATGATGAATCCAACCATAATTCCCCAACAATCCTATTATTCTCAACATTTCTCTGAATATAGAGCTGTAAAGCTAGAGTCAACATTCAATGACTCATTTTTGTCCTCTCCTCCAACTTCATCATTAGAGTCTTTGATGACTGAGTTGTTAAATCAACAACAACAGGACATAGGTCAAGATTGTAATTTGTTAGTCACACCAATTTCGACCATTATTGATCTAACCTCGAACTCCATCCAACCTAACCTTTCACAAGATTGTAAAGACCCTGCCTGTCTTACAACTTTCATTTTCTTAGGAAATACGATGGTTAAGAACTATTTCAAAAATGTGATGACATTAAGAACTGAGGGTAAATGAGGGATGTTAATCATTTTCATGTCCCAACGATGATCAAAATCTGTTTGCTTATCATTTGGGTTGGAAAATTGATTGTCATGTCTGTCAAATTAGATGTTAGAGAAATTCCTAAAAATCAGACATTTTGATATGTCCGGTTGAAGACATTAAACTTAGCGCTGCTTGGGAGGCAACCCATGTGTTTTTGTTTTAATAAGTAGTGTAGTTTGGAAACAAACTTTCTTAAATAAAAAAATTCCAACCCTAATTCTTTTCTTATTCTCTTCTTCTTAAGACAATTCTCAACCAAACCAATCAATTAGGGCTAGTAGGACTGCAGACTGGTCAACAATTGTTGATTGAGTAACAGAGATAGATGTTTGCCTATATTGAGGAAAGAAGGCACATGTCACTGAAAGTTCGGATTCAGATTAGAATGGGTTTCATTATTAGATTAGGGTATTTTTAGGTTGTTTCCTAATTCTTAGATAGAATTTTATTTATGCAAAACTATTCCAGAAATTATAATTGTTATAACTTTCAATCTTTTCAGATCAATTGTAACAATATTTTGCACATTAATGCCTAATCTGTTTCAAGCGTGATCTAACATTTTTCTCTCTTTCCTTACTACGTATATATTGAGGACAATATTTCATTTAGGTTTAGGGGATTAAGTTAGCTTACCATTGCATTTCATAGCATTCTAGTTTAGTTTCATGTTTTCAGAAAAAAAATTCAAAAATATTTAACACTTTCGAAATATTTTCTTCAAAATATTTGTATGTACTTTTTACATATGAATTTCAAATCTCAAGCTCATGTCCTAAAATTTGATCAAAAGTTCTTTTTTGTTGTTCATCATTAAGAAAATCATGAAAAAATTACTTTGAAAAATTCACTTTTAATTGAGTACTTGGAAAAATAAGATTTTATGGAATAAGAATTGACCTTCTTTTTTGTCTAGAGTGTTAGGGGAAACCTAGTTTAGTGAACTATGACTTCCTTGTCCTTTGGTTGGCTGATTAGAAGAAACTAGAATTGAGGTTAATATGACTTGGACAGCAACCATAAGATTAGACTGGGTACCTTGAAAAGGGCTACATGTTTTTTGTAAAAAGAACACCAGAAAATAGTGAAGTATGAAAAAGTTGAAAAAATTAAAAGCAGAAAGATGTAAAAAAAACCAAAGTAAAACCAAAAGGTTAGAGCTGAAAAAGTACAAAAATGAAAAGAGTCCAATGAGACCAATTAGTTCAATAAGGTAAAAGCCGTCAATGGTAAAAATGTAAGTAAACTGAAATATCACAGATAAAGTCCCTTAGAGGTATTAAAGTAAACATCCACACCTCTCACAATCCCAGACATGATGCATAGTTTCAAGTTAGAAACTTAGGTAGAACCGACCATTCTTAGTAATTAGGAGGTGAAATCTTATTTCTTAAAAGCATGTTATTTTAAAAAGAAAAAAAATCATAAAATCACAAAAGTACTCAAGTTATCTTTGAAAATTTCTAAAATGAGGAATAAAAACTTAGAACTTTATTCAAACGTAAATGACCTTTAACTGATTTGTGAAATATCATTATGTTCGCCTTACATACTTTGATTTTGATTTTCATATTTCTGTAAAGTGTTGGAATTTTGTGGGTATATTCTCTACAAACTCTCACAAGTCAAACTCGTCCACTAGGGATAACCTAGGGGTTGAAGGGCTTGTTGCATTCGCTAAATGCAGTCGAGGTGCCTCCAAAAATGGCAGTTTTATTTTCTAGGGACTAGAAAAAACGTAAGTTTGGGGGTGTGATGAGTGTCTCGAAACATTGAATTATATGCATGTTTCCTAGACATTTATCTTGATTTTTGTCTCTATTTCTCCGTATTAACGTAATAATCATAATAAGCCTTGAAACACTATGTTGCATGTTAATTAGGCTTAATTCTATATAAATAAATTCATTTACTAGATAAATCTAATTATATCTGTTTCTTGTGCAGAAAATCAACATTTTGGAATCAAAATCTCAAGACAAAAGCATTTGGGCCCACTTTAAAATGCCCTAATCCTTAACTCGTGTTATCTTTTTTTGTCTTTTTGTGCAAAGAAAAGTGGAGGTTACTTTTAGACTCTTCTACACACATTTTTCTCTATAAATAGAGCCTCAATCTCTAAAGAAAGGGTCCCCTCTTGGTTCTTCTATCCAAGACTCCTTTAATCTAAGGCTCTTAGCCTATTATCTTATTTTCTATATTTTTAATTATTTTCTTTTGGCTAAATAGTCTTGTAAGAAGTAGAAGAAGAAGAATTTGTAAGTTTCTCCATGAAATGAAGAAAAGTTCTTTCATCTCTTATCTTCCCTCTCTTGCAATGACATTAGGCTAAGCTCCCCTCCATTGAAGAGTGGAAAAGCCTAGAGTAAGTTCTTGTGTTATTTCTAATTTCATTCCTTTCTTTTATTTAAAATACTTATGAGTTCTCTTTAAGATTTCTTATACCTTTTATTCTTAATATAGATAGTTTATGCTTAGATTAGATCAAGATAAAATATGCTTAAACTAGATAATTGGTAGTAGGAAGTTTTCAAAGAATTCTACTTTGTTTATGTTTCCTCATTTGATTTCATTTGTAAAACTTTCCGATCTAAGGAGCTAACACCAAACCCTTACGATTGAGTTATAAAAAGCCTAGAGACTAGGAATTGCTCATCAACATGTTCTAGGTAAATCCACCTCCAATGGTAATTTAATTTCATAAGTTTACTTGATTTTAATTTCATTTACTTTGATTAATTTTCTAGCATCTTTAAATCTTCTTGATAAATTTAAAAATACAAAGAAAAATAGTTTTAATTTTTTTTGGTTAATTCAAATTTTATTCTCTTAGCTTAACTCTACTCCCCCTTTTTCTTGGGTTCGATCCCCTACTTGCCCTACAAGTAAGGTAAAAGTAAAATTAGTATTAGTTCCGGTGGGAAGAACAACGACAGTCCCATCAATAGGATTTTAAACAAAAGCAATCTTTCAAAATCTAAAACAAAAATAAATGCATCATCAAAATTATTATTTTTGGCTTGTGACGAAAAATGTAGGACTTTCTCAAAATCAAGAGTTTTCAAAAATAGTAGATATATCTGAGGCCACTATGTTAAAAACCTATCTTTTCATTTCATTCATTCCAAAAAGTATTACATCATCCTTCTTGAAAGCAAGGTACAAAAGGGGAGTAATGGTGGAAGAACCACTCAAATGTTTCCAAGGGAAGCGTAGTAGGCATCAAGTCTATCCTCTAATGCTTTAATCTGAGTAGCCTGATCAATGATGATCTTTTCCGCATCCAAACTTGGATGACTCACCAAATACTCAAATATCAGGTCGTCATGCATCATCAAAACAAGTTTCTCTCAAAAACGGTTACACTACGCTAAGCTTTCTCAAAAAGATCTCGTAACTTTTATAAAGGGGGAAAAAATAAGTTTGAAATTCATAATCAAAAAGGGAAAATAATTATTTCGAAAGTTGCATTGCATGGTTTGAAACGTCCATCACTCCAAGATTTCAAAAATGAGTTCCATGTCATGAAGTTAAGGATTTCAAAAAGGCTAACCCAGTTAGACCCCGTGCTTTGGTAGCCTGAGTTCGTAAAAATCATCATCTTATCTGACGTTTTCGATTATCTCGTAATAAATCGTTTCAGATTCACACAAATAAGGGTTCAATTTATTCTTTGATGTTCTTTACAAACAACTTCTTTAAAGAGGGGTAGTTGTAAACACCCCAATTTACATGAACCCATTAAAAAATTCCAAAATTTTCTAAAATTGATTTCAATTAAGAACCTAAGCCTCTTAATGGACTCATATTGCCATTAGGCATCACTTTCATGCATACATACATACATGCATCATGTCATATAGTTTTACATGCTTAACCTTGTCCCTAAGCCACTTTAAATACATATCCATTAACCATTAACCAATCCATCGCCCATACCCTAACCAAAGCCCATTTCCTAGTCCATGCTAAACCTTAAACCCAAGTCCATGCTAAACCCTCAACCCAAGCCCATCTCCTAACCCAAAATCAAAGTCCATTCTCAAATCCCAAAGTCCATAACCCAAGTCTATTCTAAGCTCAACACCAAGCCCATTTTTTCACATTTCCTCAGAAGGAGACACATGTTGATCTCCCATAAGACCTCAATACCCAATGTTTTATCTAGTTGAAGAGTCAACTTCCCCTTGTGAAAACCCAATAATGCCCTTTTCAAAAAATGTGGTCAAACCAAAAAAGTGCTTTGGTCTTTGGTAAAAATCCATAAAGTTGAGAGAACTTCTAATCATACTCTCAAAAGGTGGATTTTTCAATTACATACATGGAAGTCTCCCATTAGTTTATTTAAAAAATATACATTCCCAAAATTACTTTTTGTTCTCTCACCTCTATTTATCAAAAAACCAAAAATCAAATAATACTTTTATGATTTTTCACAAATGTCGAATTTACCCTCATACAAATGAAAAATCCAAAAAAAAAAACCTAAACTCATGTCCATTCTCTTTATTTTGAGGGTTGGAAAACTTTATCTCCAAAAGTTCTCTAAAAACTCTATAAATAGCCCCATTTTCTATAAATAATTCATGCTTTCAAGCCCCCATTTCTCTACCTCAAACTCTATACAAATTTCTACTCACTTCTCCAACCCTCTCTCTCAACCCAACATTCTTGCTCAAGAATTCTCACCCATCTCTAACCTTCAACTAAAAATCCCGTCATCTCTAATCATCCACTCTTCACCAAGACATTCAACTCTCAAAGCCCTCTCATGATTCAAGCTCAATCAAGAGTATTAAGGGATAAGGTAGGTATAGAATAGGTTTTTCTTTTTTATTTTAACATCTTCTTCTTCCATCTCTTTCTTTTCTTTTCTTTTTAGAAATCTCTTATGATGTAATGCACACCTTCTCCCATCTTCGATAGATTGGACTAAGGTTCGATCGAAAGGATAAGAGTAGAAGTTCTTTTTTCCTTGTTATATCTCATGCATCATGTTGTACACAATTTACCCACTCACATATGCATGGCAATGATGAATAAATGTGTCACCCTCTTGTTGGGGGTGGAATACTAAGTTTCTAGCCTTGCATACATGCATCAAGAATGTGGTCTCAAGGAAATTTCATCATGGAGTCTCTCCAAAATCTCAAACCAACATTCATATCCATAAAAATAATGTGGCTACATGGGGTCATCATTTTCTATAGGAAGCCCTTAATGTCACATTAAAATCAAATCCCTTTTCTAAGGAAACATTTCATTTATTGCACATACCACCTCTAGCATGCATTCTCATGCATTTACATTTATTTTCTTAAGTTTTACAAAAAAAATGACTAAGCAAGGTAACCACCTTTTGTAGAGAGGATGGGCTGCCTAACACCTTCCCTAACCTCTAACCGGACCTCCTTACCTTTTTTCATTAAGAGTCACTACGATGTAAAACTAATTTTAAAATCATTTTAAGTGTCCATTCACACCCATTTTCAAAAAAGAATGGTGGTGACTCCAAACAATGTAGTATTGAGGTTCAAAGATAAATATTTTTATGGCTACATCTTCTTTTAAAATGGCTTGGGACCCAAATTAGCAAAGGTTTGAATGCTATTTTGAATGACTCGGCCCATAATGATTGTTAGATCGAGATGGACTTGATTGTTTTGAATCATTGCCATAATTAGAATATATTTTTTATGGGGTTGGTGCACCCAGTGATATGACAGCCTTGAGTTAAAAAAATGTTTGATCGTTTTGAAGATAAAATTGTCATTTACTAATCTTAGCGTTTGAACAATCCTCTTTTTCAAAAAAACAACCTGGGAATACCCACAATAAGTTTGGATCGTGACCTATAAGAAGGTTCATATACTCTATGTTAATTACGTGCTATGCAATTTATCTGGCCACCCTTGTCCAAGTGTACCTTTATACCTCTCGAGCATACTCAATCAGACGGTACGTGGTGACTTGGTTTCATATACCGTATAAGTATGAGGTTAGAGTTATAGCTTTCGTAAATGGTTTTACATTTCATAAGGAGGCCGACAACGTACTAGAACTACGTTGGCATTCGGAACATCTGACTTTGCAGCTTATAATAGGACAAAAGCCCAGTTCGCTCCAATATAGGTACATCGATATACCTTTCAAGGTCACTTGATCAAACAGTACTAATGCCTCAATTTTATATACCATAGAGGTATGTGACTAGAGTTGTGATTTTATGAATGATGTCAAATCTCTCGAGGAGATCGGGTTACGCACTAGTACCACGTTGGCTATAATGGATATGCAAGCATGCAATGCATCATAAATTAAATGTACTAGTGGTGTATGTAAACAGGGTGGGGTATGCTGTAAAACCCCAAATTTTTAATTCGTATCTCGAGAAAAAATAAATATTAAAATTTTAAGAAAATCTTGAAAGTGGGACTTAGGGGTAAAATTTTAGGATGTTTTTGGTCATTTTTAATGGAATCTGACCTCACCATTGGATTCAAGATGATTGAAAAACATAGTTTAGCCTATAAACCCGCTCAAGTGCAAGTCTGAATGGAAAAGTTGCAAAATCCTCGATTACCGAGTCGGACCAGGTTAAAATAGTGACTTTTTGCTAAAGAAAGAATTATTAATATTCGATCATACCATTGGGTTCGTAACAAAAAATTATTGAACATGGACAATTTATTTGTCATTTTTGGAGATCAAAAAATCGAATTATCGTCAAAAATGAAAATGACATCAATTTTAGGGGTCACCTCAGGCAAAAAATGTAAATTTTTATTAGAGATAGAATTTTTAGAAATTGACTATACCATTAGATCCAGAATGAAAAATTAGACGAAATAGAGTATTCATTAGTCGATTTTGGAGTCCGGATGGTCAAGTTATCGTCGATCAAAACAATTGACAAAATCTCGAATTCATCCCAAATTTTATATAAATAAAATTTTTAATTTTTTTTTATATAACTTCGTCTTCTCCAACCCACCCAAACACAGCCCACGTTTTTTTTAAAAAAAATTTATTTTTTTTCTTTAAACTTCCACCGTAGATCTATGACAAACGGCTCACCGTCGACGACCGCCACAGAAGGGAAAAAGATCCGCAGTTTCGACATCTATAAAACCCACCCAAGATCCATTCATTTCATCTTCTCTTTCAGCCCATATCATCAAAAATCAGCCATATTTTTATACGGAGATTTCGTAACTTCGACCTTGGATTCTATCCGTTTCGGGGTCAAACCGTCCTCCATCGCAGAAGGGAGAAAGGACGACCACATCAAGATCTTCGAAACCACCAGGCCGATTTTAAAAATCAGCAGCTTCAAAATTCGATCCGTCTCGACTTCAGCACCGATCGTCTCGATTTTCATGCACAAGCTTCGATCATTTCACCTAGAGATTGTAAGGAACTTTCAATTTCTATTAGTAATCGTAGATTGTGAAAATTGCATTTACGATTTTATCGAAAATTTTTTGATGTGTTTAATTGTATTTTTTAACAAATTATCCGTGGGTAGGGTATTTTAACGGGTTATTTCCATCAATTGGGTCTTGTGCACTGCTTGGACCCCGTTTTGATATAAAATTTGTATTCTTTTTCAATATTATTGATAAAAATAAATTCTATAGTTGAAAATGTGATTTAATATTCAATGAACTCATATTGAGTTGATGAATATCAAAAAATGGATATTTTATTGAAGAGGTTGAAAACTGTAAGAATCAAAAAAAGGAAAAAAGGGTATGAAACGGTAAAATGTCAGAGTCACACCAGAAGGGTGATGTCAGCATTTTATGTTGTTGTATTCTGTGTAGGTTGGTGAACAGATATCCAGGGATAATATTGTTGGTTGCATGTTTATTTAAATTTCTATTAGCGCGAGGCGCTATTTTTCAGTTCCGTTATGTTATTTATTTTAGGCCGGGTGGCTACACTTGCATGGTAGGAAACTGGATATCCATTCTCAACCTTGTATTGTTAATTTCTCTTTTGTTTTCAAATGAAAGTAATATATATATGTAGCTATTTTGTGAGCTATTAAAGAGTTTGTGAATGCTTGAAGGGATAGTGCGTCATATCATCCGGAGTGGTGTACTATCCTGGGATGTACGGTAGGGATCACCAAACTCATACGTGGTATGGGACGCGTATGAGAGTGGAGTCACAACTGGAATCCGGGTTTATTCCTTTCTATCTTTACTAGTGAACTTGTAATATAAAGGTGGTCGTATACGAATGGTTTGTATATTTGGGAATCACATGCACGCCTGATAGGCATAGACGAAGATGATTAGTCAGTAATCACTAACAATCTATAGTAGTCGAACGTTCTGACACATCGAAAAGAGACCCATTACTTACGGTCACGTCAAACGGCCAGCCTGAGCCGGATAAATGGTCAACCAAGTGTGGTAAGTGCAGCGACCAACCACAAAATCAGGAACTAAAAGTCAGAGAAGAATTGCAATATTATGTCCCGACTGGGAGCAATCCAGTCATGAATCCTAACTCTCTAATTCCAATACTCTACCATAGTGTTTTATGTATGTGTTGCCCTACTTTGATATATAAAATGAAATGCATGTTTAATTTTCTATTTGATTAATTAGATTTATACATAAAGAAAATGTTATAGTGAGTACTGTTGATTGATTTAATGTCAATTTTAAAATGTTTAGTTGCTCATCCCTGGCTATATGTACCAGTTAATCGTAGTTTATTCTGTAAAATTTAATATTGTTAAAATGATTTAGTATGCTTATTCGTTCATGCTATGAGGGATTATTGAAAAAAATTGTTTGTTTCCTTACTAGGTAACCATTGTTACTCACCCTTTCCTTCTCTATTTTTTTAGCTTCAAAGCCTGTAGTTGGCGAGGCAGGCATAGAACTAGCGAGTGAGGACCATCTGGTGGGTCAGATAGACGACCAGAGTTCATTACTTGGTGAGTATTGAGGTTATTACCCCTAGTGGTGTAGATTTGTCTGAGAGTAATATAGATTTTGATTTTGAGCGTTAGGAATTTTGTTAGAGTAAGGAATTCCTGTATAATCGTGTGTATAAATTCCTTATTCCACACTCTGATCTATCGTACGATATTAGATGTATATAGGCTTCCGCTAGTTACTATATTATGTATGTATATGCAGGATTGTATGTCGTTTATCAGGTGTAGGTTGAACGCCTTGGAATGCTAACATAAATAGAGGAGACCATGCCGAAATTTCGAGATGCCACCTAGTACCTCAAGATCTAACATGGGGATTTGTGTTAGCGTTTGGCGAGGCGCCACATAGGCCATATCACAACACCAAAGTATGGATATCAAATAAATATTAATCATAAAATATAAAAATATCTATAACATCAAAATCAATATCAATACAAGCACATCAAAGATGTATATCAATTAAGATAATGACATATAAGATAGGCAATCAATCAAGATAGTGCCAAAGAGAATAATGACAATGAAACAATCAGGATAGCACAAAAATAATACTAATCATTAATCAACTATTGAGATGAGCATAAGAAAAACTAATTTTTTTTCTTTAAAAGATATGTTTGGCAAACCTTCTTGTTGAATTTTTAATACAAAATTCCCTTACTGTATGAAGTTTGTTATACGACAAATTTTTAAGTGAAAACATAAGTTAACTTGACGAACTCATAAAATTTCAAAATTCACTAAGGGTCATTAGGCCAACGTGGTTCATCGCATCAATAATCCATGGCAAAAGATTGAATCCATAGAATTCACAAATAATTTGTTTTTAGATCCAAGATTGTGGAAATGAGCGACTATGAAATATGGAATCTAAAATTAAAATTTAAAATAAAAATTAATTATTTTTCTTGGTGAAAGCGCCCTCGATTCGCGGGGTGCACGAATCCGCTTTTGATTTTTGAGGTTAGGGAGAGGGAGTCGCCACCTATTTATTACGGTCTAAGAACCGAATACTGACTCTAAAAGGCAAATAACACTAATCTACAAAAGAAAATACGGTCCGGGGATCACGTTACGGGGTTGGAAGGTGTTAGGCACCAACCCCGCCTAGCAAACGTCGGTCTCTACTAATTTCCAAAAAATGATTACATAGGACAGTAGACCAAAACAAATAATAATAATAATAAAAGAAAATTACCTCACGAATTATAACGATTCCCTCAGTACTAGCGGAGCGTATCCTCGTATGTATTTCCTTGCTATTCGCCCGTCACCGGATCTTATTTCGGATCTCCAAGTTGAGGTATCTTCTTCTTAGATCTATGAGTTTTCTGATTTTTTTGTTATGGATTTCAAGGTATTTTAGAAGGATTTTTGGGTGTTTTTTGAGCTAAAGTTGGGTATGGATGTTAGGTAAGGAGTTAGGACTTCAAAATTAGGGTTTGAAGGAGGCTAGGGAAGTTTTTTGACCTACTTTCTCTAGGGTTTATTTTTTGATACCAAAATAGGTTGTAGAGATCCCTATTTATAGATTTTTTTTATTGACTTTTAGATAGAGTTAAGTGTTTAATTAGAATTATTTAAGATGGAGTTAGAGTTTAATTAGAATTATTTTAGATAGAATTAGTGTTTACTTAGAATTCTATTAGGTCCCTATTTATAGATTTTTTTTATTGACTTTTAGATAGAGTTAAGTGTTTAATTAGAATTATTTAAGATGGAGTTAGAGTTTAATTAGAATTATTTTAGATAGAATTAGTGTTTAATTAGAATTCTATTAGAGTTTTAGAGTTTAATTAGAATTCTATTAGAGTTTAGAGTTTAATTAGAATTCTATTAGGGTTAAGATTTGAATTTAGTCTTATTAGATTGATTAAGGTTTTGACTTAAGTCTCACTTGATTGACTAGAATTTAGGGTTTTGACTTAAGTCTCACTTGATTGACTTGATTTTAGGATTTTGACTTAAGTCTTACTTGACTGACAAGAATTTAGGCTTTTGACTTAAGTCTTACTTGATTGACTTTAATTTTAATTAGAATTTCACTTTACATTAATTAATATTTTAATTATTAATTTCAGATTTTTTTAATTATTAAAATTATAAAATTACCGTTTTACCCTCGGAGATGACTTTTTGCTCTTTAAGTCATTTCTCAATATTCCAGGATATTTTAGAATCAATTTTTTGTAAGGAATTTAATGGGAATATTGGTTTGTGTCATTTATGAAATTTTTTATGCGAAATGGTCGTGAACTTTATGAGGGGCATTTTCATAATTTTTTCAAATTTTGTGAAAATTGACAAAATGATTTATTTGGTTTCAATTTATTATTTTATGTGTTTGAAAGGGTTTTCCTAAGTGTAATGTAGGCTCTAGGGATGTTTTGAGGTTAGGGGTATTTTAATAATTTGGTCATTTTTTAGTAATTTTGTCGTAAAGCTTCTTTTTGTCTACAAGATGATGATTTCTATATATTTGGAATTATATTTTCCTAGTGTAGCACGATTTCTATAGTTTTGTTAATTTGAGATACCTCATCCGAATTTTTGAAACATATCTAGCAACAAAATATAGCATCGGAATAATCATCCATCATTGGGAATCGTCGCAATCGGGTTGACGAGTTGATTAATCAGGCGAATACAAAAATGGGGTGTCTACAGATACCCTTCTTTGGCAGAGGGTTGAAGCAAACTAGATAGCTAATCTATTTGTAGATAGTGCGATATTTGAATGCCAAAGCTAATGATAGTTCATTTTGCAGCCTGATTTAATAATTCGTTGGGACGTTCGGATCCTTGAGGATAAAACTCTCCTAGAACTAAAAGGTTGTCAGGTCCTTGAGCGCGAACTCTCACTGACGGTGTCAGATCCTTGAATTTTAGAAAATTCTCCCTGACTAATGCAAAAATGCATGTTTGTGCAATAGTGTGATGCTTACTGAGTAAAAATGTGTTAGGTCCTAGAGATCTTCTCTTACTGACAATAATGATTCAAAATTGAAATGTGCTTACGCAACGAAAGCAATCATGGCAAAGTTGAACAATTACGTAATTGGAGTCATAACATTGTAGGAACTTTGTTAAATCCTATTTGAAATTCTTTTTTAGAGTTCGAAAAAGTTTGAGTCTCGTTTATCGGACTCGAGCCTATTGTAGCCACGTTTCTCGAGCTAAAAAACTTAAACAATCCTATTAATTCATTCTATGATTCAAAAAAATTTGAGTCTCGTTTCTCGGACTCGAACTTACTATAGCCACGTTTCTCGGGCTAAGGTTTATAGAAACTTAAACAATCCTGTTAATTCATTCTATGATTCAAAAAAAGTTAGAGTCTCGTTTTCGGACTCAAACTAACAAAGTCACGTTTCTCTGGCTTAGATTTATAGGAACTTAAACAATCCTATTAATTCATTTTATGATTCAAAAAAAATTGGAGTCTCGTTTCTCGGACTCGAACTTACTAAGCCACGTTTCTCGGGTTTAGATTTATAGGAACTTAAACAATCATATTAATTCATTCTATGATTCAAAAAAAGTTGGAGTCTCGTTTCTCAGACTTGAACTTACTAAGCCACGTTTCTCGGGCTTAGATTTATAAGAATTTAAACAATCCTATTAATTCATTCTATGATTCCAAAAAGTTGGAGTCTCATTTCTCAGACTCGAACTTACTAAGTCACGTTTCTCGGGTTTAGATTTATAGGAACTTAAACAATCCTATTAATTCATTTTTTGATTCAAAAAAAAGTTGGAGTCTCATTTCTCGGACTCGAACTTACTAAACCATGTTTCTTGGGCTTAGAGTTATAGGAACTTAAAAAATCCTATTAATTCATTTTATAATTTAAAATCGAGCTCAAAGTTTGAAAGATCGGGTTTTTATTGGCTTATCATGCATTTGGATTCAAAATTATCTTTGGACTTCATCGGACTTTTAAGTAAGATTTTTTTTTATCATGTGATTAAGAATAAAACATTGGAATTAAATGACTTTCAAAAATGCCCTAGTTTCAAGGTTGACTTTAACTGGAACTTGACTACGAGACTGATGGAATAGATTACACTTGAAAAATATGGACTCTGATATATGATAGATAGAAGAACTGATATTCTCTTAAATTTAAGACTCTTGAGATTATCATATGTGCAATAAGGAATGATCATTTTCTTTCTAATTTCTTTTGAAAAATGCTTGAGCTGGACTTAAAAAATCTTGATAAATATTAGAATAGAAGATCTTTCTCTGCAAAGTGGTTGATGATTCTACATCTTCCATTAGCGAACACTTAAATAAGTAAACATACTCGTGAAGATCTTACAATGTTCAAGATGACTTCTGATTTTTTCGACTTCAACATTGTCTTCGTCAGATGTGAGCTCTTCGTTGAAAAATGAATGTTGTGGCTCGAATGGTTCTGTATTTCCTAGTTTCTGCACAAGCTTCCTTCTGAATTTTTCTTCTTGATGGGACATTTCTTCCTATTTGATGATGCCCTAATTTTTGCTTAAGTTGCCTTTCCAGGTTTTCAACATTGCAAGCTTTTATTTTCTTTTTCTAAAGATGCCTTGATTTTTGCCTAGGTCGCCTTTTCAGATTTTCAACCTAGCAGGCTTCTTTTCTATGGTTATGCCCTAACTTTTGCCTAAGTCGCCTTTTCGAATTTTCAACTTAGCGGACTTCTCTTTTTTCTCGATAATCTTGAATATTCAACTCAACAACTTCTTGGTTCCTTATACCTTAACCTAGTCAATTAGCAATCAGGAGGACTTAATAGGTGGGCTTCGGACATGGTTTAGAAAGAAAGGGTAAAAAGCTCGACTTCCCAAAATGCCCCTAGTCTAATACTCTCTTTTTTTTTAAATTCTTTAGACTCTTTTTTTTCTAATACCTCTAGTTTGGCATTCTTTTTTTTTTTTCTAATGCCCCTAGTTTGACATTCTTTCTTTTTTTTCTAATGCCCCTGGTTTGGCATTATCTTATTTTGAACCTTTCAATAGGGGATTTTTCTTTTGGATGACACTTTTCTTAAGAGAATACATTTTTTGCGTGACCGAACCTGAAGTAACTTCTCAGGTTGCCTACGTACCCCAAATATTTCTTTTTCTTTTGGGATCAGGTTAAAACATAGTTCATACTTAGACTTCCCTCCCGAGGTTGGTTGGTGTGGTTTAGAAAGAAATAAGCTATTTGATTTTTTTAGAGGCTGTGAGGGGCTAAAGAAAGTTATCTTTTTTTTTGTAAGATAGGAAAATTGTTCGACCAAAGAAGGCCTCCTTTGGTGAATGCTGCTTGACTTGGTCAAGATTCTAGAAACTCGATGTCTTGATTGCCCTATCGTACTGTTGAGTACGATCTTCTTTTGAGAATAAATATTCTTCAGTCTTCTTTTGTGAAATCGAATATGATCGAGTTTTCTGTATTCGACTATTCAACTCTTCTAGAACTTGAGAAAATCTTTTATTTTTTTATGAATGAAAACTCTCCTCTCTTGAGTGAAAAACATGGTAGATCCACTTGTAGGTCTTAACACCTTTGTCGATGGTTTCAACTGCATGATTCTTAACCGATAATCTTTGATTTTGAAGTTCACCCTCGACTTTATGCCCTGATCTATTTTGGTACAATCTATCATCATGAAACCATGTAGGAAAGTTGTTGAATTTTTTAAGTAAGTTTATTATTCTCTCATGTTCTCCTGAGGATAACATATCACCAATTTGCACTTCTTGAGTGTACTCTTTAATTCCAATATTTATCAAATTTGATTAGTAAGTTTTAAGTCATTTCTCATGTTAGATTTTATGTTCACATCATTATTGCACACATGATAATCAAAAGCTTCTTTATTTTACTGGAATTGAAAAACATAGACTAATAAACTCGACTGAAACTTAAAAGTTGAAGAAAGACTAACGTAACTAAAACAACTAACTGGAGTTAAAGACTGACGAAAACTGGATTGAAACTCAAAGAAAACTCAAGGACAATCATCTACAAAGCGAGAAGGTCCTTTTTTCTGGATGGACTACTTGGACTTGACATTGGTATTTTGACTAGACGACTATTTTGACGGACCCAAAATAACACAGATGAGGGTTTATAACGTTTAAGAGCAATTTTACATGATTGGAAGTAAACTAAGGTTAACCGTTGACTTTAAAGGTTTGACTCTTAATCACATAATTAAAGTTTCGATATAGATTACCCAAGTTCGGTGGGAAATATCGAATCCAAATGCACTATAAGTTTATAGTGACCAAGAAAGTGAGAAAGGTTAGACACGAGTCTACCCTTGATTGGGATTGAACCTTTGATTAGACAAATTAATTTGATTCTAAGATTAAATCTTTTTATACAAAGTGGTCTAGATCTTTAAAAGTGAAACCAATTAGTCCAACTGATTAGGTATTGATCAGTTTCATCAATTTGTCAATTGGGACAACTGGTTTAATTGGTTCAAATTGATTGGTACATTTCACCGATTGGGTCAGACCGATATAGTGGGTTTAGTTTGAACAGTCTAGATCAGTCTAAGCATTTACCTGTTGGTTGGATTAAATAGAACAACCTGAGAATACTCATAGTCAGTTCAGGTCGTGACTTATAGGAAAGCTTCTAGATTCTAAGTTTACTAGTTGCAATGCAATTTATCTGGCCACCCTTGCCCAAGTGTACCTATATACCTCTCGAGCGTACTCAATCAGATGGTATGTGGTGACTTGATTTGATATACCGTATAGGTGATAATCTAAGACTCCAACCCATTTTTTTTAAGTCAAAAGTAGCCAGTTTAATCCCCAGTTGAGAGATGGTGCACAATACTGAGCAAGGGCCCTCTTAAATACCTCTCGTCTATAATAGACATAATCTATCCCCCTCGTACAGTAAGGTACAGTAGGGTAGGATCTTCTTTAGGCACTGATTTTGACCAAGAAATGTAATTGGTGAATTTAGATTATCTTTGATATACCGTATAGGTATGAGTCTAGGATTGTAGCTTTCATAAATGGTTTAGCATTCCACGAGGGGACCGATCACGTACTAGTACTACGTTGGCAATCGAGACATGTGACTATGCGGCTTACAATAGGTCAAAGGCTCAAGTCGCTCCAGCCCGGGTGCATCGATAAATCTTTCAGAATCACCTGATCAAATGGTACAGATGCTCCAGTTTGATATACCTTAAGGTACGTGACTGGAGTTGTGATTTTCAAGAATGACGTCGCATCTCCGAAGAGACCGGGCCACGTACTAGTGCCACGTTGGCTATATTGGGACATGTAAGTGTGCAATACAGGGTGGGGTATGCCTGGGGTATTTTTTCAAATAAATGGGTCTGTGGGCCATATCAAACCACAAAATATGGATATCCCATAACATCAAAGATTAAGACCAAGGCATGCACATAAAATATATATCAAACAAGATCATGGCATTCAGATAAATGATTTATTAGAATAGCACAAGGAATAATCAATCAAATCCAATATTGAAATAGGCACAAAAATTTTTATTTTTTGTTTTTATTTTTTTTTATTTTTTATTTTTTTTGTTTTTATCTATGGTTCATCAAGGATCACTTTAGGTGATCCAACATAAATCAAGATTCTATTGAATTGATGATGGAATGATGGAATGATGGTTGTAGGGATAAGGAGTGATGAACCCTTTTTTTTTTTAATTATAAAAAAAAAAATTAGAAACACATCCCAAAAGAAAATCAAAGAGAAAGATCCTAGTGCCAAATGAGCTCGCTCTCACAAAATAAATCAGGAACATTAACTATGCTAACACTAGATAAATTCAGATTTTTTGTGAATTAGGAAAATACAATTCGAACTTGCATCGATGATATCTAAGGCTCCCGATGACGAAATCGAGTGAATTCAGGTTCTAAATTAATCTACTCGATGGGATCTATGTTTTATTAATAAGTGCCCAACCTAATTCTGACTAGAATGTTCTGTAAAAACGTTTTAACATTGTTATCCCAACCTTTTTCAGCAACAATTCCAGATTTACAGATTAATCCGAACTTGCATCGATGATATTCAAGGCTCCTGATAACGAAATTGAGTGAATTCAAGTTCTAAATTAATTTACTCGATGAAATCTACGTTTTATTAATAGGTGCCCAAACTTAATTCTCACTAGAATATTCTGTAAAAACATTTTAACATTGCTGTCCCAACCTTCATTCAGCAACAATTCTAGATTTACAGATTAATCCGAGCTTACATCAATGATATCCAAGGCTCCCGATAACGAAATTGAGTGAATTCAGATTCTAAATTAATCTACTCGATGAGATCTATATTTTATTAATAGGTGCCCAGACTTAATTCTCACTTGAATGTTCTGTAAAAATGTTTTAACATTATTATCCCAACATTCATTCAGTAATTCCAGATTTACAGATTAATCCGAACTTGCATCAATGATATTCAAGGCACCTGAAAATGAAATTGAGTGAATTCAGGATCTAAATTAATCTACTCGATAAGATCTACGTTTTATTAATAGGTGCTCAGACTCAATTCTCACTAGAATGTTCTGTAAAAATATTTTAATATTGCTATCCCAACCTTCATTCAACAACAATTCCAGATTTATAGATTAACCCGAACTTGCATCAATGATATCCAAGGTACTCGAAAATGAAATTAAGTGAATTCAAGTTTTAAATTAATCTACTCGATGAGATCTACGTTTTATTAATAGGTGCCCAGACTTAATTCTCACTAGAATGTTCTGTAAAAATGTTTTAATATTACTATCCCAACCTTCATTCAACAATAATTCAAGATTTGTAGATTAATCCGAACTTGCATCAATGATATCCAAAGTACTCGAAAATGAAATTGAGTGAATTCAAGTTCTAAATTAATCTATTCGATGAGATCTACGTTTTATTAATAGGTGCCCAGAATTAATTCTCACTAAAATGTTCTGTAAAAACGTTTTAACATTAATGTCCCAATCTTCATTCAACAACAATTCCAGATTTACAGATTGGTATTCTAGGTAAACTTTATGAGATGCTTCGATGCCATTGTTGAGATTATTAAAATCCAAACTAGAATTCTCGAAATCGCCATTAATGAGAGTCGATAAAAGAGAGAGAGAGAGAGAGAGAGAAGCGTTTCTCTTTGCTGCCCCTTTCAGCACACATATGGAGAAGAAGATAGAAAAAGAAAAAAATATTTTCACTATCAGAGCACCATGCTTAAGTGCTGTTTTTTTTTTTTTTTTAAGAAAAACATTCTTCTCATCCCAACCACCATCATTCCATCCTTTTCTTATTAATCTTTGAAATCTTGAATTATTTAGGATCATCACAAGTAACCCTTGATTGGATCATAGAGCAAACAGACAAAGCTAGAATACTCAAAAATCAAACAAACAATCTACAATCAAGCCAAACTAACTAAACAAATAAATCAAAATAAAATACAATAAAAACTTGGTCGATTTGGCAATGCTCCTATACTTAGGGTTTTTCAAGTTTGTTCCACAATAATCCCCAGTGGAGTCGTCACTGAAAGCACCATCGATCCGCGTGGTGCGCGGATCCACTTTTAATTTTTAAAGGTTTGGGAGTCGCCACCTAGTTATTACGGTCTAGGAACCGAATACTGACTCTAAAAGCAAATAACACTAATCTACGAAAGAAAATACGGGTCCGGGGATCACGTTACGAGGTTGGAAGGTGTTAGGCACCAACCCCGCCTGGCAAACGTCGATCTCTACTAATTTCCAAAAAATGATTACATTGCACAGTAGACCACAACAAATAATAATAATAAGAAAAGAAAATTACCTGGCGGATTACAACGATTCTCTCAGCACTGGCGGAGAGTATCCTCGTATTTATTTCCTTACTATTCGCCCATCACCGGATCTGATTTCGGATGTCCAAGTTGAGGTATCTTCTTCTTAGATCTATGAGTTTTCTGATTTTTTTGTTATGAATTTCAAGGTATTTTAGAAGGATTTTTAGGTATTTTTTGAGCTAAAGTTGGGGTACGGATGTTAGGTAAAGAGTTAGGACTTCAAAATTAGGGTTTGAAAGAAGCTAGGGAAGTTTTTTGCCCTACTTTTTCTAAGATTTATTTTTTTATACTAAAATAGGTTGTAGAGATCCCTATTTATAGATTTTTCTTATTACTTTTTAGATAGAGTTAGTGTTTAATTAGAATTATTTTAATAGAGTTAGTGTTTAATTATAATTCTATTAGGTAAAGCTAGTATTTAATTATAATTTTATTTGGGTTTTAGAGTTTAATTAGAATTCTATTAGGGTTAGGGTTTGACTTTGGTCTTATTAGATTGATTAAGATTTTGACTTAAGTCTCATTTGATTGACTTGAATTTAGGATTTTGACTTAAGTCTTACTTGACAAACTAGAATTTAGTGTTTTGACTTAAGTCTTACTTGATTGACTTTAATTTTAATTAGGATTTCACTTTACATTAATTAATATTTTAATTTTTAATTTTAAACTTTTTTAATTATTAAAATTATAAAATTACCGTTTTGCCCTCGTAGATGATTTTTTGCGTTTTAAGTCGTTTTTCAATGTTCTAGGATGTTTTGGAATCAATTTTTAGTAAAGAATGCAATGGGAATATTGGTTTGTGTCATTTATGAAATTTTTTAATGGTCATGAACTTTATGAAGGGCATTTTTATAATTTTATCGAATTTTATGAAAATTGGCGAAATGATTTATTTGGTTTCAATTTGTTATCTTATATGTTTGAAAGGATTTTCCTAAGCGTAATGTAGGCTCTAGGGATGTTTTGAGGTTAGGGGTATTTAGTAATTTGATCATTTTTTAGTAATTTTTATCGTAAAACTTCTTTTAGTCTGCAAGATGATGATTTTTATGTTTTTGGATTATATTTTCCTAGTGTAGCGCGGTTTCTATAGTTTTGTTAATTTGAGATACCTCATCCGAATTTCTGAAACATATTTAGCAACAAAATATAGCATCGGAATAATCATCCATCATTGGGAACCGTCACAATCGGGTTGACGAGTTGATTAATCAGGCGAATACAAAAATGGCGTGTCTACACTTGGAAATCTTCTTTTCAAAAATTAATTATTTTTCTTGGATCATGCTTTTGGATGTCACATATGCTTAAAAACCCTTAGCAAACATGAAATCTTACTGGGTTAGTGATGTTAACCTTACCTTGGGTACCATAGATTGATGTGTTTTGAAACTTTCCTTTCAAAAATGACAAAAGATAGGGAATACATTTGTATAAACATTTAAATTCTTTGAAAAAGCAAATGTGGTCCCAACCTAAAGTTTCTTAGGTAATAAATAAAATGGTGGGCCTCAAATCGAGTTAGCTTGATTGATAAGTTTGAAAGTAACTTGTGTCACCCCGAAACACTAACACAAAGCCCCATGTCAAATCTCGAGGTAATAGGTGGCGCATTGAAATTTCGGCATGGTTTCCTCTGTTTATGTTAGCATTCCAAGGCACTAAATACCTACTATACTTGATAAACAATATACATTATATACTACATATATATACAAAATATAATACTATTAGAAGCCTATATACATCTAATAATGTACGAAAAACCAGAGTGCAAAAGGATAAATAAAATAAAGGATTATACAAAACTCTTCACTCTAACAAAGTCCTAACGCTTATTACAAAATCCATAATACTACCTGGATAAACTAACACCACTAGGGGGTATAACCCCAGTATTCACCAGGTAATGGATTCTGAACATCTATCTGACCTACTAGATGGTCCCTACTCACTGGTTCTACTCCTGTCAAGTTAATTGCAGGCTTTGAAAGTAAAAAAATATGAAGGAAAAGATGAGTAACAATGGTTATCCAGTAGGAAAGCAAACAATTTCTACTAATAAATTCTCCTAACATGAAATAATAAACATACTGAATCATTTTAACATATACAAAGTTTTATAGAAGAAACTACGATTAACTCGTACATATAACCAGGGATGAGCAACTAAACATTTTAAAACTCACATCACATCAATAAGTAGTATTCATTATAAAAAAAATTTTATACAAATCTAATTGACCAAATGGAAACATTAAACATGCATTTCATTTTATATATCACAATAAGGCAACAGGTACATAATACACAATGGTGGAGTAGTGAAATTAGAAAGTTGGGATTCATGACTCGATCGCTCCCAGTCGGGACATGATGTTTCAATACTTTACTGACTTTTAGTTCTTGATTTTGTGGCCGGTCGTTGCACTTACCACACTTGGTTGATAATTTATCTAGCTCAGGCTGGCTGTTTGACGTGACCGTAAGTAATAGGTCTCTTTTCGATGTGTCAGAATGTTTGACTATTATAGATTGTTAGTTATCACTGACTAATCATCTTCGTCTATGCCTATCAGGAGCATGTGATTCCCAAATATACAACTCCATTCGTATACGACCACCTTTACATTATAAGTTTAGTAGTAAAGATAGATATGAATAAACTCGAATTCCAATTATGACTTCATTTTCATACACATCCCATACCATATATGAGTTTGATTGTCCCTACCGTATATTCTGAGATAATATATAACTCCAGATGATATTATAGACTATGCTTTCAGGTATTCACAAGCTTCTTAACAGGTCACAAAATAGCTACATATATACATATATATATATATATCAATGTTTATTTGAAAACAAATATGAAATTAACATTACAGAGTTGAGAATGGATATCTAGTTTCCTACCATGCAATTGTGGCTACGCGACCTAAAATAAATAACATAACATAAACATAAACTGCGTCTCACGTTACAAAAAGTAAATAAACATGCAACCAATACCATTATCTCTGGATATCCGTTCACCAACTTACTGAAAGCGCCCTCGATCCGCGGGTTGCGCAGATCCGCTTGGTGCGCAGATCCGCTTTTGA
The DNA here is from genome assembly GCF_017979445.1 of Akebia trifoliata. Classification (NCBI taxonomy): domain Eukaryota; kingdom Viridiplantae; phylum Streptophyta; class Magnoliopsida; order Ranunculales; family Lardizabalaceae; genus Akebia; species Akebia trifoliata. The sequence continues at coordinate 16,942,961 of NC_141384.1, read as the reverse complement.
CCCTTGAGGTTTGGGAGTCGCCACCTAGTTATTATGGTCTAGGAACCAAACTGACTCTAAAACGGATAAAAAACTAATCTACTACAAAAAATCTGAATCCGGGGATCATGTTACGGGGTTGGAAGGTGTTAGGCACCAACCCCGCCCGGCCATTGCCGGTCTCTACTTATCCCAAATAAATCTACATCACTAATGACAAACCTAGATTAAAAAATAATAATAAAAAAACTTACCTTCGATCTGCAAAATTGTTATTCCCTCAGATCTGGTGAAAACGGCTCCTTGTACCGTATTCCTTACTTCGTTCTATCTCCGGATCTGATTCCTGATCTCCGAGGTAAGGTATCTCCTTCTTGGATCTGGGTGCTTTGAATTTGTTGTAGATTTTTGGGATGTTTTTGAGAGGTTTTTGGGTGTTTTTTAGGCTAAAATCAGAGTAGGGGTTGGGACTCCAAAATTAAGGTTTTTGGGAGGTTGTGGAGGCTTCTTCACCTACTTTTTCTAGGGTTTTTTCTTTGATACGAAAATAGGGTGTGGAGGCTCCTATTTATAAAGTTTTTAGAAGCATTAGGGTTTGATTAGGGTTTCTTTTAGGGTTTCAATTAGGGTTTTGACTTAGTCTTTAGGGTTTTAATTTAGGGTTTTGACTTTAGTCTTATGAGATTGATTTGATTAATTTAGATTAGGGTTTTGATTTAGGATTTTGACCTTGGTCTTATGAGATTGACTTGATTAGATTAGGGTTTTGATTTAGGGTTTTGACCTTAGTCTTATGAGATTGACTCGATTAGTTTAGATTAGGGTTTTGACTTTAGTCTTATGAGATTGACTTTAATACTTGACTCTAGTCTTACTTAATTGACTTTAGTATCTTGACTTTACTCTTGCTTGGTTGACTTTAAATTTTTGGAGAACCCCCCTCTATTATATCTTTGATTCTTTGGACCCCCAAATGGAGGGGTCCTTAAAGAAATATCTTGCGAACCATCAACAATTTTTCTTGAAAGCCTGATTGATCAATTTTTTTGTTTAAATTTTATAATTAATTTTATTAATGTTTCACTATACATTATTTAATGATTTATTTATTAATTTTGAAATTTTTAATTACTAAAATTGTGAAATTACCATTTTGCCCTTGGAGAGGATTTTTTACGTTTTAAGTCGTTTTTCAATGTTCCAGGATATTTTGAAATCAGTTTTTCGTAAGGAATTCAATGGGAATGTTGGTTTTTGTCATTTATGAAATTTTTTGTGTGAAATGGTCGTGAATTTTATGAGGGGTATTTTCGTAATTTTGTCAATTTTTGTGAAAATTGGCGAAATGATTTATTTGGTTTCGATTTGTCGTTTTATGTATTTGAATGGATTTTCCTAAGCATAATGTAGGCTCTAAGGTTGTTTTGATGTTAGGGGTATTTTGGTAATTTGGTCATTTTTAGTGATTTTTACCGTGAAGCTTCTTTTTGGTTTGCAGGATGATGATTTCTATGTTTCTGGGGTAGTATTTTTCTAGCGTAGCGTGGTTTCTAAGTTTTGTCAGTTCGAGATACCTCATCCGGATTTCTGAAACATATCTGGTACCAAAATAAAGCATTGGAATAGACATCCATCATTGGGAACCTTTGCGATCGGGTTGACGACTTGATTAATCAGGCGGAAGCAAAAATGGGGTGTCTACAGATGCCCCTCTTTGGCAGAGGGTTGAAGCAAACTAGATAGCAAATCTATTTCGGTAGATAGTGCGATATCCGAATGCCAAAGCTAGTGACAGTTCATTTTGCAGCCTGATTTAGCAATTCGTCTGGGCATTCGGATCCTTGAGCGTAAACTCTCCCCGAACTAAAAGGTTGGCAGGTCCTTGAGCGCGAGCTCTCACTGGCAACGTCAGATCCTTGAATTTTTAAAAAATTCTCCTTGACTGATGTAACAACTGTGCAAGTGTGTGGGCTCAAAATCTGAGATAGATTTCAAAGAGTTTAAATTGGAAATGAATAAAAAATGAAGTAAATTTAAACTGAGCATAAATCCAAGAAAACCCTTGGCGGCATCTGAGCATAATTTCGAGAAAACCCTCGGCGGTAACTGAGCATAGTTCCGAGAAAACCCTCGGCGGCATCTGGGCATAATTCCAAGAAAACCCTTGGCGGCATCTGAGCATAGTTCCAAGAAAACCCTTGGCAGCATCTAAGCATAGTTCCGAGAAAACCCTCGGCGGCATCTGAGCATAATTCCAAGAAACCCTTGGCGGCATCTGAGCATAGTTCCGAGAAAACCCTTGGCGGCATCTGAGCATAATTCCAAGAAAACCCTTGGCGGCATCTGAGCATAATTCCAAGAAAACCCTTGGCGGCATCTGAGCATAATTCCAAGAAACCTTGGCGGCATCTGAGCATAGTTCCGAGAAAACCCTCGGCGGCATCTGAGCATAATTCCAAGAAAACCCTTGGCGGCATCTGAGCATAATTCCAAGAAAACCCTTGGCGGCATCTGAGCATAGTTCCGAGAAAACCCTCGGCGGCATCTGAGCATAATTCCAAGAAAACCCTTGGCGGCATCTGAGCATAGTTCCGAGAAAACCCTCGGCGGCATCTGAGCATAATTCCAAGAAAACCCTTGGCGGCATCTGAGCATACTTCCAAGAAAACCCTCGGCGGCATCTGAGCATAATTCCAAGAAAACCCTTGGCGGCATCTGAGCATAATTCCAAGAAAACCCTTGGCGGCATCTCAGCATAGTTCCGAGAAAACCCTCGGCGGCATCTGAGCATAATTCCAAGAAAACCCTTGGCAGCATCTGAGCATAATCCAAGATAACCCTTGGCGGCATCTGAGCAAAATTGGCGAAGGAATGAAGGACTTTTGGGAAAGAATGAATGAATTTGGAAAAGACTGATCAGAGTGAATTGAATAAATCTGGAAGATACTGAATCTGGAAGAGAAATGATCGAATCCAAGAATGATTGGATTTAGGAATGAAAAAATACCATATTAGTTGATCTCTGGGCACAGTCAAATGTGAGATCTGAAGTGCTTTTGTTTGAACCTCAAGGATTTATCCAAAAGTTTTATGAATTTAAAACCTGAGTTTGAATCTCAAGAGTTTTTTCGAAAAACTGCTATCAAGAGGGTAACCTTAAATTTGAAGTTCTCATTATTTTTTTTAGGATTAACATTGCTCAAAAATAATTGAACACATCATTAAAAAATGCCCCTTGAATAAGGGGGGAAATTACATATCTAGAGGAAAAAGAAAAAATGCCCCTTGTATGAAGGTTTGAAATATTTGATTACCACAAGCGCAATAAAGATCCAACTTTTAATTTTGATTAATTTTATTAAAGATTTTGAGTCAGGCTCAAGAGAACAAAATATTTCCTTTTGAGACTCATCATAGAATTCACCATTCACTCCATTGGTTCACTTGGGGAAGTAAGAATTTTCAGATCGATCGTAGACAAGATACTTGTGACTTCTGAATCTATGCCTGGTTTAAGCTGAGTATTGAACTTGATTATTCGGATTTCTGATGTTTCAGCTCGAACTGCTCTCAGCTTGGGATTTTCTTCTGTTTTTTTTTTTGTATTGCTCTAACTTTTGCCTAGATCGCCTTTCCAGGTTTTCAATCTATCGAGCTTGCTCTAACTTTTACCTAGATCGCCTTTTCAGGTTTTCGATCTAGCGAGCTTTTTCTTTTTTCTTGGTTCTGATTGTTGCCAAAGTTGTCCTTTCAGATTTTCAACTTTGCGAGCTTGCCTTAATTTTTGCCTAAGTCGCCCTTTTTGGGTTTTCAACTTAGCAGGCTTCATCATTTTTTTTTTATCTTTTTCTTCTCTTCTGAAGTTCTAGAATTACTGTCTGATCATGCTTCGCTACCCTCCTTGACTTTTTCACACGGTACTTAGGAGGACTTTTATAGGTAGGCTTGGGACTAGGCATAAAAAGAAAGGAATTTTGAGGCTCAAAAACCCAAATGCCCCTTGTGTGGCATTTCATTTAAAAATTTTTCTTGAACTTTCTTCCTCATTTTGGATGATATTTCTTTTTCTTTTGAATTTTTTTCTTTTTAGATTTTTCCTTTGTCGGGGAATCTATATATATTTTTTTATTTTGATGTGGTCGGGCCTGAAGTAACTTCTCAGGTTGCCTACGTACCCCAAATTTTTGGGATCAGACCAAAACGTAGTTCAGATATTCCCTCCCCTAGGTTAGGTGATCAGGCTGAGAAAGAAAAAGGCATCATTTTTTTTGAAAAGGTTGCAAAGGGCTGAGAAAGGAGATAATGAATTGGGTAGTAGGAAAATAAATTCGGCCAAAGATGGCCTCCTTAAATGTAGTACCATTTGATTCGGTCAAGGTTGGTTGACTCTAGTAGTTCACTTCTTGAAGTCTGACGACTTTTCCAGACAGTATTTTCTTAATGAATGAATTTCTCCAATTGGGTTCAGACTTTCTCCTATAGTCGAGGAGGAGTGTTCAATTTTCTTTGAAGTCTGATAGTTAAATCCTTGACCTGTAAATGATGAGCTTTGACCTTTTTGTCAAATGCACGGGTGACTCTTCTTAGATAAGCTTGCACAGGGTGTAGACACCTCAACTGGACCACTGTGAGAAGAACTGGCCTCATCTGCCCTGCTGCCAGACGAAGAGCCAGCTATCGACGCTGAATCGGGCCTACGTAAAGGCTGTCTCGGCCAACCATACTCTGTGGCCACACCGGACCCCAAGTCAAAGCGAGCCCGAGTCCGGGGCCTCGCCTCCTCCTCCTCATCATCGGATAACCGACGCACTACTCGACTCCTCCGCTCTCTACCCATCTGCAAGTCGCCATATGATCAATCAACAACGCAAAAGTCACGTATCTCGATGAATCTGCCTAGGTTAAACCTAACCAAGTCGAGTCAAACCAGCTTAAACTCAATCAATCAGTGTCCTACCTAGCTAACCCATTAAACCCATCCCATCTAGGTCAAATCTAAAATCAAACCCATCCAACCAAAGCCAAACCTGGGTCAACTCAACCTAAAACCCAGTCAACTCGACCAACTCTCCCAAAATCGAGCCAACCCTACTCAACTCAGTAAACATGACCAACTCAGCCAAATTCAGTCAACCCAAGATCAAGTCAACCCGCAAATCCAGTCAAAACCAATCCAATCCCAGTCAACTCAAAGTCTTACCAAAACCTAGTCAGCACAAGCTAACGCAATCAATCCAGACCCAGTCAACTCGAAGTCAATTCAGCCCAGTCTAACCCCAAACCAAATCAAACCAGTTTGAACCCAGTCAACCTAATCAAAGCCAACCAGTCTTATACCAACCCCAAAACGACCTTTAAACTACATCTCTTCCCGCCCAAAAGCAATTTCCGAAATGCCCCTCTTACCCATCTATACCATCACTTCTTCACTAAACGATCCTTCAAACAAGCCACCCGGATCCCCATGTACCACCTTAAATGGCCCCAACTTCAACCCTACTAAACCCCAATATAAGTCACCCTCAACCATCATCCCTACATGATTCACCCTCAACCATCATCACTTCCAAACTACACAAGCCCACCACCGCTATGCATTCAAGGCCAAACACATAATACAATAGCAATTGAAATAAGGCAAGCCAGATAAGGAGATGACAAGTGACAACGAAAGATAATATACACTATTCTTAAAACATGAAGACATTTACAAAAGGGCAAGCATGACTCGTCTCAGACATTCGGGGAATCATCACGATATAAAGAAATCCAAATGAAGGCAACAAAAATGACAAGGGAAGAGTCTGTGATCGGTAAAAATCAAGGTGTTCATTATCATATGGCAAACGAAAACAAGAAAAGAGAGAATAAAGCAAAACTCACCTTTAACGCGTAACTCGCCCAAGAAGCTTTAAGGCACTCTCAAGCACCAAAAGACCACACGTGCACTCCGAGTAATCCTAACAACCAAGCCAAGTGCTCAAACCAAGAAGGAGCAAGAAGGAGACGAAGAGAAAGGAGAGAAATCGCCAGAGAAAAGGAAGAAAGGAAGAAAAACTGAAAGAAACCGAAAATGAAAGGGCGCGCAGGTTTTGAAACGTTTGGATTCATACTGGTCTGTGTCACCAGCATGGATGAAGCAAAATTTGATCTATCCGTATCACCAACACGGATGAAGAGAGCTTCATGGGATCCGTGCCTCAGACACGGATGAGATAAGAATAAAGCCATCCGTGTTTTGAACACGGGTTAAATTGTTCTAAATGTCATCCGTGCCTCAAGCATGGGTCAATAAAATAATAATAATAATAAAAATAAATAAAATTAAAAAAAAAAAAAAAAAAAACCTTTCGAGTTGCACTCAATTTCGATTTGTCAAAACACGACCGAGAAATACCCAAATTTCAAAATCACCAAATCTTCATCAAATCCGAGGTTTCACACGAGCTCCGCGCCATCGAGACCAAAGAATCAATAAGGTAACTCTGTCAGACCCCGTGCTTGAGTAACCATTTTTATGCAAAAGTCATCAATTCAGTCGATAATTCGAAGTCGTATTTTGCAAAATTTTGTCGGGCCCGTACAAATAGGGGTTTGGTCTATTCTTTGCAGTTCTTTGCACGCAATTCCTGCAAAGAAGGGCAGCTGTAGACACCTCAATTTGAACGGGCCCTCACTTAAAAGGGCCCAAAAACAATAATGTTTCAATAAATTCGACCCACGGGCCTTAATGGCCCGAATCATCGAAAAATGATATTGTCACCGAAACCCAAGCCCTAACACCTCTCAATGGGTTAGTAGGCTCACCAAAAGGGTTCGGCACACTCCCATCTACCCCGCTCCATGCGAAATATCGATTTCCCAACAAAAGGGGGCCAACGGGCCACTAAGGCCCAAAACATCAAAAGTGGAAACTACGGTTAAATCAACACCCCTAAGACCACCCCGTGGTCTCGAGGACCCGGAAAAAAGGGTCGTGGCCCATCCTACAGCTGTTCAACATCATCGCCCCGCGCTTACATACGAAAATCGATAAATTCCCCAACGGGCCCAAAAGCCCGATTCGCCAACACGTGGCATTTGTGATTAAATCAATGATTTCAAACAAAAAAATTCAAAATAATAAAATGTGAGACTTGGGATGCCTACCCCTTCATCCAACCTTTACCGTTCCATCTCCAAATCCGATATCCAATCCAAAACAACCCACAACCCTTCTAAACCCAAGCCCAATACATTAAAAGCCCATAAACCACTATCCATACCCAATTCACTATCCGACCCATACCCATCAACCATTACCCACATCAACCAATCAACCCCTCAACATCAAAAGATGACACTTGTCATCACCATCCTTCACCTCCCTCATCCAATCACCCACTCCCATCATCATGCTCTAAACAACTCATCTAACCCATCTCACCTCTCTCCAAAATCACCTCAACCCATACCCTACCCTAACCTAACCTATCCCCATCCTCTAATATCAACAACCAACCACACCTTCACCCATACCCTAACCCATCACCATTATCTAACATCATCAACCACCCACATCATCACCCATACCTCTACCCATCATCTTCCTTAAAACACTCCAATAAAATCAACTCAACCCATACTTCCTTCATCATCAATCAACTAACCCATTTCTCTCTCTCTAATCAAACAACCCCCATCAACCAATCAACCAATCTCATCACCTCACCCCCTCATCATGATTGCCACATGGCATCATCTCCTTTCTCCTCCCAAAAACCAACTTAACAACCTCTTACACAACCCATTCTCCTAAATCTACACACCTCACCTCATCAACCAACCTAACACTCATTCTCTAAACCACCCCCTTACACCCCCACTCCACCACCAACCATCACTCATGTCAACCCACCAAATACTCTACCCAAATGGATTTGGGTAGGATCCAACCCATTTGGATCTACACCTCACCCATTCTCACTCATAACATATTTACCCTCCATTTCACCTCAAATTTCACACCTTTCACTCCTCAATCCTATGTCATTACCCCTTCTCTCATATTTTAACCCCATTATACCCCCAAACCCCCTCCAAACACCTATAAATACCTCTCCTCTCATCCCAAAAAGGGTTACACCAAGTCTCACAAGAAAAATATTTTCTCTACTCCTCTCTATCATTCTCTCATACTATCTTCTAAAAAAAGGAAATTCCATTCTCATATTACACTAAGGGTTTAAGAAGCATAGAAGAAGAAGGAAGGGAAGAAAAGAAAGGAGAACCTTGAAGCTACAAGGTGGGTCTTAACCCCCCCCTTCTCTCTCTCTAACCTTCTACTCTTCCCTCTTCTAACACCCCCTTCTTCTATTTTATTTTACCCATTTTTATGATTGGACCCCAAGGCTAAGGTTCATAAGGGTCATTTCCATTAATGAAATGACCCTATGATCAAGCCAAAATTAAATCCCTACTTAGGAAACAAATGCACCCACGTGGTACAATTTTCACTTTCTTTTAAAAAATCAAAGTAGCCGAGTTGTGTAGAGGTTACCGTCACGTGGCGGGGAGAAAAGGGTGCCTAACACCTTCCCTTTTTTTCCAATCGAGCCGCTTACCCAAGTCTCAAGGTTTGACCACCCCTTTATCCATCGTGAGTCACTAAAGATGCCGAAATGTCATTTCTTGAAAAATGCCTCACGGGTGACCATTCACACCCACTTCCAACTTGAATGGTGGCGACTCCAATATTTAGTAGTTGTGGCCGTCATAACGACAAAAACCACGTAGCTACACATGGTACAGGCTTTAACTCATTTTCTTCGATCAAGTTTAATTCTTCATACTGCTGACGAACCCAATCAGTTTTAGCAAATGATTTTCCAACAAGACCCTGAGAGACAAAATTTCCATTTCAACTGGCAAGACTACTTCCATGCCATACACTAAGGAGTAGGGAGTAGCTCCAGTAGAGGATCGAATTGAAGTTCGATATGTCCATAGCGTGAATGATAATTTTTCTGACCAATCTCGATGTGATTGACACATTTTCCTGATGATAGTCTTGACACTCTTACTAACTGCTTCAACCGTTCCATTGATCTGAGGACGGTAGGGGGATGATTTGTGCTTCCGGATCTTCAACCTTAAACATAGAGTAATGATTTATGCTTTGAAGTACGACCCATTATCAGAGATCAGTTCAAAAGGTACCCCCATATCGACTGATAATATGTGATTTGAAACTCAAGATGTAGTAAGGATAGTGCTGATACATTTTATAACATCTTCATTAATTCCATCGATATAGACGAGTATCTATTCCGTGTTAAACAACACCCAAGCTTGTACCTAACATACCCTCATATGATCACACGAACAAGTCTTTTGAAATTTCTGAGTAAATTCATTATCCCCTCGTGTTCCTTTCGGGATAAGATGGTTTCGATTTGAATCTCTTTAGGAATTATTTTTTTGTTTCGAGGTCAAAGACCTTTCCTTTCTCGAATAAAGGTTGAGCCCGACTCTTATCTTCTTGTTCAGAAACGAAATCTATAAAATTATTAGTTAATTCGTTAATGTGCTCGAGGTATTCAAAAATTTCTTTTATCCGATCAATTTTAGATGGGGCAACAGACACCTCTATAGACTCGATGAACTAACTTGACTCAATAAGAAAGAGTAGACTCAATCTAAGGAAGACATGACCTTGCTAGAAAAAGGGACTCGAGCTAACCCAAATGACTCATGAAAACTCAAGATGAGTACCCACACGAGTTTGATTAGGACTGAGGACTGAGATATTGCTTATAACCGGTAGGATTGAAGCACTATGATCTTCAAAGAACAACTGGACGATGTTGAGAAATTTTGAGGTCATTTCTGACTATTGATTTGATATTGACGTTTACTTTAACTGACCGGATTTACAACCCTAGCTAGACGATGGACGATTGAGCTTAGACACAATGATAACCCTTAAACCTCTTTGAAGGTGAATTTAACCAATTTCAGTGTCACCCCCTTGATAACATTTTAAATAAACCCTGAGATTTTATTGAATTTTGTGCACCAATCCATTAAACAATTCATTAATGTAATGATTATTCAGAAAAATAATTTTATTGCACTCTTGAAAAATATTGACAAATAATGTTTTCATTGAATAACAACTTCCACAAACATATTTCAATAATTTTTCATGCAAAAATAAATTTTTTGTAAATCATTTTTTTCTGAAAGTTTTTTTTTTCCTTTTCTTTTTTTTACAAAACATTTTCTTTTAGAAAAATTTTTGGGAAAGCATTTCCTTTTGGAAAATCTTATTCTTCCGGAAAATATTTGACTTTTGAAAAGCATTTCTCTTCTGAAAAATATTTTTCTTCTGGAAAACATTTTTCTTCGTTTAAAATAGGTTTAAAATCCGAATCAGGAAGAAGTTTGAATTTCATTTTGATTCAAATAGCTCGGCCCATAATGATGGTTGGATCGAGATGGACTGGGTCATTATTGTAAAAGAATGGATTCTTTATTGGGTCGGTGCACCCATTTTGATTTTCAAAAACAATATTTTTGATCCTTGAGGACAATCATACACTCTGATCTCACCATTCACATTACTCACATACATTCATCAATCAACGGACTCCATTCAATAAACAACCCGGGAACACCCATGATAAGTTCGAGTTGTGACCTACTGGGAAGGTTTCTAGACTCTAAGCTTACTACGTGCAATGCATTTTTATTTAGCCACCCTTGCCCAAACACACCTATATACCTTTCGATACGTGGTGACTTGGTTTGATATACCTTATAGGTAATAATCTAAAACCTCAATTCACTTCTCTGAAGCCAAAAACAGCCAGTTTGATCTCCAGTTGAGAGGTGGCGCACAATGCTGAGCAAGGGCCCACTTAAATACCTCTCGTCTAGAATAGACATAGTCTATCCCCCTCATACAGTAGGGTACAACGGGGCAAGATCTGCTTAGGCACCGATTTTGACCAAGAAGTGCAATTGATACACTTAGATTATCTTTTATACCTACGGGTACGAGTCAAGGGTTGTAGCTTTCATAAATGGTTTGGCATCCCACGAGGGGATCGACCACGTACTAGTACTACGTTGGCAATCGGGACTGTAGACACCCCATTTTTGCACTCGCCTGATTAATCAACTCGTCAATCCGATTGCAATGATTCCCAATGATGGATGTGTATTCCATTGCTTTATTTTGTTACCAGATGTGTTTCAGAAATCCGGATGAGGTATCTCGAATTGACAAAACCTTATAAACCACGCTACGCTAGGAAAATACGACCCCAGAAACATAGAAATCATCATCTTGCAGACCAAAAAGAAACTTCACGATAAAAATCACTAAAAAATTATCAAATTACCAAAATACCCCTAACCTCAAAACAACCATAGAGCCTACGTTACGCTTAGGAAAACTCTCTCGAACACATAAAATAACAAATCGGAACCAAATAAATCATTTTCACCAATTTTAACCGAATTTGACAAAATTACGAAAATGCCCCTCATAAAGTTCACAATCATTTCACATAAAAATTTTCATAAATGACACAAACCAACATTCTCATTGAATTCCTTACGAAAAACCGATTCTAAAACATCCTAGAACATTAAAAACCGACTTGAAACGTGAAAAGTCCTCTCCGGGGGCAAAACGGTAATTTCACAATTTTCATAATTAAAAAATTCGAAATTAATAAATAAAATATTAAATAATTAAAGTGAAACATTGATTAAATTAATTTAAAATTTTGAACCTAAAAAATTGATCAATCGGACTTTCAGGTAAAATTGTTGAGGGTTCGTGGGATATTTCTTTAAGGACCCCTCCATTTGGGGGTCCAAAGAATTAAAGATATTTTAGAGGGGAGTTCTCCAAAAATTAAAAGTAAATCAAGCAAGACTGAAGTCAAAGTATTAAAGTCAATCAAGTGAGACTAAAGTCAAAATTAAAGTCAATTAAGCAAGACTGAAATCAAAATATTAAAAGTCAATCAATTAAGACTAAAGTCAAAACATTAAAAGTCAATCAAATAAGACCAAAAGTCATAATAGAATTCTAATTAAATAATAACTCTATCTAATAGAGTTCTAACTTAAAAACAATTCTACCTAAAACAATTCTAATTAAAACACAATTCTACCTAAAACAATTTTAACTAAAACACAACTCTAATTAAAAGATCTCTAATTAAACACTAATTCTATCAAATCAACCTTAAAAAAATTCTATAAATAGAGGTGCTCACACCCTATTTTCGTATCAAATCATAAACCCTAAGAGAAGTAGGTCTAGAAGCTCCCCTAGCCCCCCATAAACCCTAGTTTTGGAGCCCCAACTCCTTACCTAACATCCCCCCTTCAATTTTAGTCTAGAAAACACCTAAAATCCCTCCAAAAACACCCATAAATTCGCAACAAACTTGAAGAGTTCAGATTCAGAAACAAGGAGATACCTTGATCTAGGAGATCTGAAGTCAAATCCGGAGACAGAACGAAGCAAGGAAGTACAATAAAAGGAGCTCTTTTTGTTAGATCTGAGGGAGCAAAATCCTTGCTATCGGAAAGGTATGAAATTTTTATTTTTGTTTTTATCTAGGTTTTTAGCAATGTGATTATTTGGGAAGTTAGTAGAGACCGGCTTTGGCCGGGCGGGGTTGGTGCCTAACACCTTCCAACCCCGTAACATGATCCCCGAATTCAGATTTTTTGGTAGATTAGTTCTTTTTATCCATGTTAGAGTCAGTTTGGTTCCTAGACCACAATAACTAGGTGGCGACTCCCAAACCTCAAGGGTCAAAAGCGGATCCGCGCACCCCGCGGATCGAGGGCGCTTTCAGTGGCGACTCCACTGCGGACTATTGAGGATCAAACTTGAAAAACCCCAAGTATGGCAGCATTGCCAAGATGACCTAGATTTTTTTTATTATTTAGTTGGATTTATTTTATTTATTTTTTCTGTTTATTTATTTTTTGTCTTGATTTTAGATGATTTTGGGTATTGCATTTTTTTTCCAATTAAGGATCACTTTTTGATGACCCCTAAATAATGAAAGATTCAAATTGACCTATGAAAATGATGGAATGATGAAGGTTGGACAGAAATATTAAAACGTTTTTAGAGAATATTCTAGTGAGAATTAAGTCTAGGAGCCTATTAATAAAACATAGATCTCGTCGAGTAGATTAATTTAGAATCTGAGTTCACTCAATTTCGTTATCCGAAGCCTTAGATATCATCGATGCAAGTTCAATCTGTAAATCTGGAATTATTTCTGAATGAAAGTTGGGACAGCAATGTTAAAACTTTTTTAGAGAATATTCTAGTGAGAATTAAGTCTGGGAGCCTTTAATAAAACATAGATCTCGTCGAGTAAATTAATTTAGAATCTGAGTTCACTCAATTTCGTTATCGGAAGCCTTAGATATCATCGATGCAAGTTCAATCTGTAAATCTGGAATTATTTCTGAATGAAAGTTGGGACAGCAATGTTAAAACGTTTTTACAGAACATTCTGGTGAGAACTAAGTCTGGACACCTATTAATAAAATATAGATCTCATCGAGTAGATTAATTTAGAACTTGAGTTCACTCGATTTCGTTATCGGGAGCCTTAGATATCATCGATGCAAGTTCAGATTGTATTTTCCTAATTCACAGAAAATCTGAATTTATCTAATGTTGGCATAATTAATGTTCTTGAGAGTGAGCTCATCTCAACCATTGTCATTTTATCATCAATGTAACACCTATTGGAATCTCGATTTATTTTGGATCACCCAAAAGTGATCATTGATTGGACCTTAAAAATTATAAAAATTATGCCTATTGAAATGTTTGTTTGATCATTATCATATGCCATATTTATTGATTAATTTACCATGATCTTGCTTGAAATACATGATTGATGTTGATCGTAATGTTAATGTGCTTATGTGATGGGAATAATGTGATCTTAATTGAATATTCATATGATTTGAATGATTTTGGTTTTGATTAAATGTATGATTGGTTTGATTGGATCCATGGGCCCATTTGTTTGAAAAAGGTCCCGGGCACACCCCACCCTGTTTAGCACACACCACATGCACGTTTAATGTTTTACTCACTTACACGTCCCATTTAGCCAACGTGGCACTAGTGCGTGGCCCGGTCTCTTCGGAGATGCGACGTCATTCATGAAACCCACAACTCCAGTCACGTACCTTAGGGTATATCAAACTGGGGGCATCAATACCATCTGATCAAGTGATTCTGAGAAGTATGTTGATGCACCCAGGCTGGAGCGACCTGAGCCTTTGACCTATTGTAAGCCACACAGTCACATGTCCCGATTGCCAACGTAGTACTAGTACGTGGTCGGTCCCCTCGTGGGATGCCAAACCATTTATGAAAGCTACAACTCTTGACTCGTACCCGTAGGTATAAAAGATAGTCTAAGTATATCAATTGCACTTCTTGGTCAAAATCGGTGCCTAAGCAAGATCTTGCCCCGCTGTACCCTACTGTACGAGGGGGATAGACTACGTCTATTCTAGACGAGAGGTATTTAAGTGGGCCCTTGCTCAGCATTGTGCGCCACCTCTCAACTGGAGATCAAACTGACTGTTTTTGGCTTCAGAGAAGTGAGTTGAGGTTTTAGATTATTACCTATACAGTATATCAAACCAAGCCACCACGTATCGAGAGGTATATAGGTGTGCTTAGGCAAGGGTGGCCAGATAAAAATGCATTGCACGTAGTAAGCTTAGAGTCTAGAAACATTTCCTTGTAGGTCACGACTCGAACTTATCGTGGGTGTTCCCGGATTGTTTATTGAATGGAACCTTTGGATTGATGAATGTATAAATCAGAGTGTATGATTGTCCACAATGATCAAAAATGTTGTTTTTGGAAATTAAAATGGGTGCACCAACCCAATAAAAAAATCCATTTTAAACTTGACCCAGTCCATCTCGATCCAACGATCATTATGGGTCGAGCCATTTGAATCAAAATGAAATTCAAACTTTTTTTCTGATTCGGATTATAAACCCATTTTAAAAGAAGAAAAATGTTTTTCAGAAGAAAATGCTTTCCAGAAGAAAAATGCTTTCTAGAAGAAAAATATTTTTCAAAAGTAAAATATTTTCCGGAAGAATATGATTTTCCAGAAGGAAATGCTTTCCCAAAAAGTTTTCTAAAAAAAAGAAAAGGAATAAAAATATTTTTCAGAAAAAAATGGTTTACAAAAAATCTATTTTTGCATGAAAAATTATTGAAATATGTTTGTGAAAGTTGTTATTCAATGAAAACATTATTTGTCAATATTTTTCAAGAGTGCAATAAAATTATTTTTCTGAATAATCATTACATTAATGAATTGTTTAATGGATTGGTGCACAAAATTCAATAAAATCTCAAGGTTCATTTAAAATGTTATCAAGGGGGTGACACTGAAATTGGTTAAATTCACCTTCAAAGAGGTTTAAGGGTTATCATTGTGTCTAAGCTCAATCGTCCATCGTCTAGCTAGGGTTGTAAATCCGGTTAGTTAGAGTAAACGTCAATATCAAATCAACAGTCAGAAATGACCTCAAAATTTCTCAACATCGTCGAGTTGTTCTTTGAAGATCATCGTGTTTCAATCCTACCGGTTATAAGCAATATCTCAGTCCTCAGTCCTCAGTCCTAATCAAACTCGTGTGGGTACTTGTCTTAAGTTTTCATGAGTCATTTGGGTTAGCTCGAGTCCTTTTTTCCAGCAAGGTCATGTCTTCCTTAGATTGAGTCTACTCTTTCCTATTGAGTCAAGTTAGTTCATCGAGTCTACAGAGGTGTCTGTTGCCCCATCTGAAATTGATCGGATAAAAGAAATTTTTGAATACCTCGAGCGCATTAACGAAATTAACTAATAATTTGATAGATTTCATTTCTGAACAAGAAGATAAGAGTCGGGCTCAACCTTTAATCGAGAAAGGAAAGGTCTTTGACCTCAAAACTAAAAATAATTCCTAAAGAGATTCAAATAGAAACCATCTTATCCCTAAAGGAGCACGAGGGGATAATGAATTTACTCAGAAATTTCAAAAGACTTGTTCGTGTGATCATATGAGGGTATGTTAGGTACAAGTTTGGGTGTTGTTCAACACAGAATAGATACTCGTCTATATCGATGGAATCAAAGAAGATGTTATAAAATGTATCAGCACTATCCTTACTACATCTTGAGTTTCAAATCACATATTATCAATCGATATGGGGGTACCTTTTGAACTGATCTCTGATAATGGGTCATACTTCAAAGCATAAATCATTACTCTATGTTTAAAGTTGAAGATCCGGAAGTACAAATCATCCCCCTACCGTCCTCAGATCAATGAAACGGTTGAAGCAGTTAGTAAGAATGTCAAGACTATCATCAGGAAAATTGTGTCCATCACATCGAGATTGGTCAGAAAAATTATCATTCACGCTATGGACATATCGAACTTCAATTCGATCCTCTACTGGAGCTACTCCCTACTCCTTAGTGTATGGTATGGAAGTAGTCTTGCCAATTTAAATGGAAATTTCGTCTCTCAGGGTCTTGTTGGAAAATCATTTGTTAGAAACAGATTGGGTTCGTCAGCAGTATGAAGAATTAAACTTGATCGAAGAAAACGAGTTAAAACCCTGTACCATGTGCAAGCTTATCTAAGAAGAGTCACCCGTGCATTTAACAAAAAGGTCAAAACTCATCATTTACAAGTCAAGGATTTAACCATCAGACTTCAAAGAAAACTAAGTACTCCTCCTCGACCATAGGAGGAAGTCTGAACTTAATTGGAGAAATTCATCTATCATAAGAAAACACTACTTTGGAAAACTATAAGATTTCAAAGAAAATCGAGCACCTATTTTTGATCCTAGAGGAAAGTTCAAACCAAATTAGGGAGGTCCGTTCATCGTCAATGAAATATTACTAGGACAAGCTGTCAGACTTCAAGATCATGATGGAATCGAATTACCAGAACCAACCAACCTTGACCAAATCAAACGGTACTACATTTAAGGAGGCCATCTTTGGCCGAATCAATCCTCATATTACCCAGTTACCCAGTTCAACATATCCTTTCTCAACCCCTTTTGCAGCCTTTTCAAAAATAAAAATTATGCCTTTTTCTTTCTGAGCCCGATCACCTAACCTAAGGGAGGGAAAAATATTCGAACTACGTTTTGGTCTGATCCCAAAATTCTGGGGTACGTAGGCAACCTGAGAAGTTACTTCAGGCCCGACCACATCAAAAAAATAAAAATAGATTCCCCGACAAAGAAAAAATCAAAAAAAAAAAAAAAAAATTGTCAAAGTGGGGAAGAAAATTCAAGGAAAAAGAAAATAATTTAAAAGAAAATGTCACACAAGGGGCATTTGGGTTTTTGAGCCTCAAAATCCCTTTCTTTTTATACCTAGTCCTAAGCTTACCCATGAAAGTCCTCCTAAGTACCGTGCGAGAAGTCAAGGAAGATAGCAAAGCATGATCAGACAGCAACTCCAGAAGTTCAGAAGGGAAGAAGAAGAAAAAAATCTGCTAAGTTGAAAACCCAAAAAGGGCGGCTTAGGCAAAAATTAAGGTAAGCTCGCAAGGTTGAAGATCTGAAAGGATGACCTTGGCAACAATCAAAGCAAGGAAAAAAAAAATTGTAAGCTCGCTAGATCGAAAACCTAAAAAGGCGATCTAGGCAAAAGCTAGAGCATGCTCGCTAGATTGAAAACCTGGATAGGCAATCTAGGCAAAACTTAGAGCTATCAAAAAATAAAAGAAAATCTCCGTTGAGTTGAGAAGCTGAAAAGGTAGCCCGAGCCGAAATATCAGAAGTCCGAATATAGACTCAGTGGATACAAGTATCTCGTCTATGATTGATCTGAAGAGTTTCATGTCCCTAAGCGAACCGACGGGGAGAAAAAACAAATTCTATGATGAATTTCAGAAAGAAATATTTTGTTCCAATGTCTTTGAGCCTGACTCAAAATCTTCAATATAAAAAGTCAAAATTAAAAGTTAAACCTTTATTGCGCTTGCGGTAATCAAGGATTTCAAACTTTCATAACAAGGGCACTTCCTTTTTTCTAAAGAGTACAGTTTCCCCCCTTACACTAGGGGCATTTATTTTCAAATTATATTTAATTATCCTTAGTGCAATGTTCCTTATCAAACTAGGGGCATTTTTGTTCTGATGCTTGGTCAATTTCAACCCCAAAGGATAAGGTTAACTTTGCATTAAAGGTTACCCTCTTGATAGCAATTTTGAAAACTCCTCAGATTCAAAGAGAGTTAAAATGTTTACCAGACCTTCATAAAATCCAACTTTTTATTAAAAAAAAAAGTCAAATGCGAGGTTAATCCCCCGTTTGTTCCCTCAAAGCTTAGTTCATTATTCTTGCACCCTGGGCAGGTAGAATAGAACTTCCTAAAAAAGAAAAAAATTAGTTCATTACTCTTTCACTCCGAGTAGGTAGAGTAGAACTTCCCAGAAAAAGTTAGTTCATACTCTTTCACTTTGAGTAGGTAGAGTAGAACTTCCAAAAAAAAAATTAGTTCATTACTCTTTCACTCCGAGTAGGTAGAGTAGAACTTCCAAAAAAAAATTGGTTCATTACTCTTTCACCCTGGGCAGGTAGAGTAGGACTCCCAAAACAATTAGTTCATTACTCTTTCACTCCGAGTAGGTAGAGTAGAACTTCCCAAAATAATTAATTCATTACTCTTTCACCCTGGGCAGGTAGAGTAGGATTCCCAAAACAATTAGTTCATTACTCTTTCACTCCGAGTAGTTAGAGTAGAACTTCCCAAAATAATTAGTTCATTACTCTTTCACCCTGGGTAGGTAGAGTAGGACTCCCAAAACAATTAGTTCATTACTCTTTCACTCCGAGTAGGTAGAGTAGAACTTCCCAAAATAATTAATTCATTACTCTTTCACCCTGGGCAGGTAGAGTAGGATTCCCAAAATAATTAGTTCATTACTCTTTCACTCCGAGTAGGTAGAGTAGAACTTCCCAAAATAATTAGTTCATTACTCTTTCACCCTGGGCAGGTAGAGTGGACTCCCAAAATAATTAGTTCATTACTCTTTCACTCCGAGTAGGTAGAGTAGAACTTCCCAAAATAATTAATTCATTACTCTTTCACCCTGGGCAGGTAGAGTAGGATTCCCAAAACAATTAGTTCATTACTCTTTCACTCCGAGTAGGTAGAGTAGAACTTCCCAAAATAATTAGTTCATTACTCTTTCACCCTGGGCAGGTAGAGTAGGACTCTCAAAAAGCTTGGTTCATTACTCTTTCATTCCGAGCAGGTAGAGTAGGACTCCTAAAAAATTAGTTCATTACTCTTTCACCCTAGGCAGGTAGAGTAGGACTTCTAAAAAGCTTAGTTCATTACTCTTTCACTCCGAGTAGGTAGAGTAGAACTTCCAAAAAAAAAAAAACAAAAATAGTTCATTACTCTTTCACTCCAGGTAGGTAGAGTAGAACTTCCCAAAAAAAATTTTTGCATTACTCTTTCACTCTGAGTAGGTAGAATAAGACTCTCAAAAAAATATAAATTTATTACTCTTTCACCTAGAGTAGGTAGAGTAGGACATTTAACTTTCTCCCAACTTTTGCTTAGATTTGTCTCAAATATCATTCAAATTTTCTCGAGTTTTGTTTTACTCAGATTTTACTCCATTTCACACAGTGCACACACTTGCACTTTTTAGTCAGGGAGAATTCTCTAAAATTCAAGGATCTGACACTGTCAGTGAGAGCTCTCGCTCAAGGACCTGACAATCTTTTAATTCGGGGAGAGCTTTACCCTCAAGGATCCGAACACCCAGACGAATTGCTAAATCAGGCTGCAAAATGAACTGTCACTATCTTTGGCATTCAGATATCGCACTATCTACCAAAATAGATTTGCTATCTAGTTTACTTCAACCCTCTGCCAAAGAGGGGCATCTGTAGACACCCCATTTTTGCACTCGCCTGATTAATCAACTCGTCAATCCGATTGCAATGATTCCCAATGATGGATGTGTATTCCATTGCTTTATTTTGTTACCAGATGTGTTTCAGAAATCCGGATGAGGTATCTCGAATTGACAAAACCTTAGAAACCACGCTACGCTATGAAAATACGACCCCAGAAACATAGAAATCATCATCTTGCAGACCAAAAAGAAACTTCACGATAAAAATCACTAAAAAATTACCAAATTACCAAAATACCCCTAACCTCAAAACAACCCTAAAACCTACGTTACGCTTAGAAAACTCTCTCGAACACATAAAATAACAAATCGGAATCAAATAAATCATTTCACCAATTTTAACAGAATTTGACAAAATTACGAAAATGCCCCTCATAAAGTTCACAATCATTTCACATAAAAATTTTCACAAATGACACAAACCAACATTCTCATTGAATTCCTTACGAAAAACCGATTCTAAAACATCCGAGAACATTAAAAACCGACTTGAAACGTGAAAAATCCTCTCCGGGGGCAAAACGGTAATTTCACAATTTTCATAATTAAAAAATTCGAAATTAATAAATAAAATATTAAATAATTAAAGTGAAACATTGATTAAATTAATTTAAAATTATGAACCTAAAAAATCGATCAATCGGACTTTCAGGTAAAATTGTTGAGGGTTCGTGGGATATTTCTTTAAGGACCCCTCCATTTGGGGGTCCAAAGAATTAAAGATATTTTAGAGGGGAGTTCTCCAAAAATTAAAAGTAAATCAAGCAAGACTGAAGTCAAAGTATTAAAGTCAATCAAGTGAGACTAAAGTCAAAATTAAAGTCAATTAAGCAAGACTGAAATCAAAATATTAAAAGTCAATCAATTAAGACTAAAGTCAAAACATTAAAAGTCAATCAAATAAGACCAAAAGTCATAATAGAATTCTAATTAAATAATAACTCTATCTAATAGAGTTCTAACTTAAAAACAATTCTACCTAAAACAATTCTAATTAAAACACAATTCTACCTAAAACAATTTTAACTAAAACACAACTCTAATTAAAAGATCTCTAATTAAACACTAATTCTATCAAAATCAACCTTAAAAAAATTCTATAAATAGAGGTGCTCACACCCTATTTTCGTATCAAATCATAAACCCTAAGAGAAGTAGGTCTAGAAGCTCCCCTAGCCCCCCATAAACCCTAGTTTTGGAGCCCCAACTCCTTACCTAACATCCCTCCTTCAATTTTAGTCTAGAAAACACCTAAAATCCCTCCAAAAACACCCATAAATTCGCAACAAACTTGAAGAGTTCAGATTCAGAAACAAGGAGATACCTTGATCTAGGAGATCCGAAGTCAAATCCAGAGACAGAACGAAGCAAGGAAGTACAATACAAGGAGCTCTTTTTGTTAGATCTGAGGGAGCAAAATCCTTGCTATCGGAAAGGTATGAAATTTTTATTTTTATTTTTATCTAGGTTTTTAGCATTGTGATTATTTGGGAAGTTAGTAGAGACCGGCTTTGGCTGGGCGGGGTTGGTGCCTAACACCTTCCAACCCCGTAACATGATCCTCAAATTCAGATTTTTTGGTAGATTAGTTCTTTTTATCCATGTTAGAGTCAGTTTGGTTCCTAGACCACAATAACTAGGTGGCGACTCCCAAACCTCAAGGGTCAAAAGCGGATCCGCGCACCCCGCGGATCGAGGGCGCTTTCAGGGACATGTGACTGTGTGGCTCACAATAGGTCAAAGGCTCAGGTCGCTCCAGCTTGGGTGCATCAATATACCTCTCAGAATCACCTGATCAGACGGTATTGATGCCCCCAGTTTGATATACCCTAAGGTACGTGACTGGAGTTGTGGTTTTCATGAATGACGTCGCATCTCCGAAGAGACCGGGCCACGCACTAGTGCCACGTTGGCTATATGGGACGTGTAAGTGGGTAAAATAGTAAACGTGCTTGTTGTGTGTGCAAAATAGGGTGGGGTGTGCCCGGGGCCTTTTTCAAACACGTGGCCCAATGGGCCAGATTATGTCATCACATATGGATATCAAATGAATATTGATCAAGAAAATAATCCAAAACCTATCACATCGAAATTAAGATGAAATCAAACCCATCACAAATATATCTGTCAAGATCATGGCAAATCAATTAATGAGCATGACATATAATAATTGATCAAACAAACATTGCAATAGGCATAATTTTTATAATTTTTAAGGTCCAATCAATGATCACTTTTGGGTGATCCAAAATAAATCGAGATTCCAATAGGTGTTACATTGATGATAGAATGACAATGGTTGGGATGAGCTCACTCTCAAGAACATTAATTGTGCCAACATTAGATAAATTCAGATTTTCTGTGAATTAGGAAAATACAATCTGAACTTGCATCGATGATATCTAAGGCTCCCGATAACGAAATCGAGTGAACTCAAGTTCTAAATTAATCTACTCGATGAGATCTACATTTTATTAATAGGTGTTCAGACTTAGTTCTCACCAGAATGTTCTGTAAAAACGTTTTAACGTTGCTGTCCCAACCTTCATTCAGAAACAATTCCAGATTTACAGATTGAACTTGCATCGATGATATCTAAGGCTTCTGATAACGAAATTGAGTGAACTCAAGTTCTAAATTAATCTACTCGATGAGATCTACGTTTTAGTAAGAGGTTCCCAGACTTAATTCTTACTAGAATGTTCCGTAAAAAAGTTTTAACGTTGCTGTCCCAACTTTCATTCAGAAATAATTCCAGATTTACAGATTGAACTTGCATCGATGATATCTAAGGCTTCCGATAACGAAATTGAGTGAACTCAGAGGCTCCCAGACTTAATTCTCACTAGAATAGTCTCTAAAAATATTTTAATATTTCTGTCCAACCTTCATCATTCCATCATTTTCATAGGTCAATTTGAATCTTTCATTATTTAGGGGTCATCAAAAAGTGATCCTTAATTGGAGAAAAAAAAATGCAATACCCAAAATCATCTACAATCAAGATAAAAAATAAATAAACAGAAAAAATAAATAAAATAAATCCAACTAAATAATAAAAAAAACTAGGTCATCTTGGCAATGCTCCCATACTTGGGATTTTTCAAGTTTGATCCTCAATAGTCCCCAGTGGAGTCGCCACTGAAAGCGTCCTCGATCCGCGGGGTGCGCGGATCCGCTTTTGACCCTTGAGGTTTGGGAGTCGCCACCTAGTTATTATGATCTAGGAACCAAACTGACTCTAAAACGGATAAAAAACTAATCTACTACAAAAAATCTGAATCCAGGGATCATGTTACGGGGTTGGAAGGTGTTAGGCACCAACCCCGCCCGGCCATTGTCGGTCTCTACTTATCCCAAATAAATCTACATCGCTAATGAAAAACCTAGATTAAAAAATAATAATAATAAAACTTACCTTCGATCTGCAAAAGTGTTATTCCCTCAGATCTGGTGAAAACGGCTCCTTGTACCGTATTCCTTACTTCGTTCTATCTTTGGATCTGATTCCTGATCTCTGAGATAAGGTATCTCCTTCTTGGATCTGGGTGCTTTGAATTTGTTGTGGATTTTTGGGATGTTTTTGAGAGGTTTTTGGGTGTTTTTTAGGCTAAAATCGGAGTAGGGGTGTTAGGGAAGGAGTTGGGGCTCCAAAATTAGGGTTTTGGGGAGGTTGTGGAGGCTTCTTCACCTACTTTTTCTAGGGTTTTTTCTTTGATACGAAAATAGGGTGTGGAGGCTCCTATTTATAAAGTTTTTAGAAACATTAGGGTTTGATTAGGGTTTCTTTTAGGGTTTCAATTAGGGTTTTTACTTAGTCTTTAGGGTTTTAATTTAGGGTTTTGACTTTAGTCTTATGAGATTGATTTGATTAATTTAGATTAGGGTTTTGATTTAGGATTTTGACCTTGGTCTTATGAGATTGACTTGATTAGATTAGGGTTTTGATTTAGGTTTTTGACCTTAGTCTTATGAGATTGACTCGATTAGTTTAGATTAGGGTTTTGACTTTAGTCTTATGAGATTGACTTTAATACTTGACTCTAGTCTTACTTAATTGACTTTAATTTTGACTTTGGTATTATTTGATTGACTTTAGTATCTTGACTTTAGTCTTGCTTGGTTGACTTTAAATTTTTGGAGAACCCCCCTCTATTATATCTTTGATTCTTTGGACCCCCAAATGGAGGGGTTCTTAAAGAAATATCTTGCGAACCATCAACAATTTTTCTTGAAAGCCTGATTGATCAATTTTTTTGTTTAAATTTTATAATTAATTTTATTAATGTTTCACTTTACATTATTTAATGATTTATTTATTAATTTCGAAATTTTTAATTACTAAAATTGTGAAATTACCATTTTGCCCTCGGAGAGGATGTTTTACGTTTTAAGTCGTTTTTCAATGTTCCAAGATGTTTTGAAATCAGTTTTTCGTAAGGAATTCAATGGGAATGTTGGTTTTTGTCATTTATGAAATTTTTTGTGTGAAATGATCATGAATTTTATGAGGGGTATTTTCGTAATTTTGTCAACTTTTGTGAAAATTGGCGAAATGATTTATTTGGTTTTGATTTGTCGTTTTATGTATTTGAATGGATTTTTCTAAGCGTAATGTAGGCTCTAAGGTTGTTTTGATGTTAGGGGTATTTTGATAATTTGGTCATTTTTAGTGATTTTTACCGTGAAGCTTCTTTTTGGTTTGCAGGATGATGATTTCTATGTTTCTGGGATAGTATTTTCCTAGCGTAGCGTGGTTTCTAAGTTTTGTCAGTTCGAGATACCTCATCCGGATTTCTGAAACATATCTGGTAACAAAATAAAGCATTGGAATAGACATCCATCATTGGGAACCTTTGCGATCGGGTTGACGACTTGATTAATCAGGCGGATGCAAAAATGGGGTGTCTACACCTACACACAACATTACAATGTAAAATACAGAAATCACCCCTGGGTGTGATTCTTACATTTTATCATTTTAGCCAATTTTTTCTTTTTTTCGATTCTTTCACTTTTTACGTTTTCAAACACATCATTCATTTTTCGATATTCATTCACTAAAATATTCATTTATGATATTAAATCATTTTCAGACTTTGAAATTCATTTTTTTCATTTAAATTAAAAATTTACAAAAACTTATATTAAAATGGGGTCCAAGTAGTGCATAGAACCCAATTGGCGGAAATAACGCGATGAATTGTCCGACCCACATATAATTTGTTATAAAATATAATTAAACACATCAAATATGCAGGTCCTTATGTAAATTTGAAATAATGAAAAGAATTTTATATTTTTTGAAACACATCATAAATTTTCGTTAAAATCCTAAATGCAATTTTCATAATCTACAGTTACCAATAGAACTTGAAAGTCCTTACAAATCTCTGTGTGAGAGAATTGAAGCACGTGTGTAGAAATCAAGATGAGTGATGCAGAAATCGAGGTAGATTGGATGTTGAGATAGCTAATTTTTGAATCTGGAATGGTGGATTCAAAAATCTTGATATTGTTATCATTTGTCCCTTTTGCGACGAAGGACGATTTGACTTCAAAATAGATGAAATCCGAGGTTTAAAAGTGAAAACTGTCATATCTCATAAGACTTATTTTCAATGAAAAGAGAAGAAAGAGAAGAGAAAGAAAAAAAGAAGTTGGGTGGATTTTGTAGAGGTCGATGCTGTGGATGTTTTTTTCTTCTTCGTTGGAAATCAACGACGACCCGTTCACAACAAATCTGAGGTTGAAAGTTAGAAGAAAAATCAAATTTTTTTTAAAAGAACTCTTAACTGGTTTATGTGTTAAAAGAGAAGAAGAATAGTGATTTTCATTTGAAAAATTATTTATATAAGTTACGAGATGAAATCGATATTTTTTATATTGTTTCGTTTAATGATAACTTAACCGTCCGAACTCCAAACGTGACGAATGAATACTCTATTTTGTATAATTTTTCGTTCTATATCTAATGGTGTAGTCAAATTCTACAAATTCTATCTTTAACAACAGTTTACTTTTTTGGCCCGAAGAGACCCTAGAATTGACATTGTTTCCATTTTTTTAAGATAATTCGACATTTTGGACTCCAAAAATGACAAGTAAATAGTCTATTTACTATAATTTTTCATTACAAACTCAATAGTGTGATTGAATTTTAAAAATTCTCGCTCTAAAAAAAGTTATTATTTTAGCTTGGTCCAGCTTGAAAATCGAGAATTTTGTAACTTTTCTGTTCGGATTAGTATTTGAGCATGCTTATAGGCTAAAGTATGGTTTCCAATCATTTTGGATAAAATGGTGAGGTTATATTTCATTAAAAATAAGCAGAACAAAATCCAAAAATTTTACCTTAATTCCCACTTTTAGGATTTTCTCAAACTTCTACTATTTATTTTTTTCCTGATATACGTATAAAAAACTTGGGGTTTTACATTCTCCCCATCCCTTAAATAAAATTTCGTCGTTGAAATTGAAATTATACCTTAGTCTTGGAATAGTTCTAAAATTTAGCCTGCATTTTTGACCCCTTCTCCTAGGTAACTTCTTTAACGTTATTTTATCGCCACAATACCTTGA
Organism: Akebia trifoliata; assembly: GCF_017979445.1. NCBI lineage: Eukaryota > Viridiplantae > Streptophyta > Magnoliopsida > Ranunculales > Lardizabalaceae > Akebia > Akebia trifoliata. The sequence goes on along the minus strand of NC_141384.1, from coordinate 16,916,380 downwards.
ATAGAGGGATAGACTTAGATCTGAGTTGGTTTACTCTCCTATTAAGTATTTGTATTGCACCTTCCTCGTAGGACACATCTTCATCTAACTCTTACTCTTGCAAATCAATCACATGTGTAGGATCTGACAAATAATTCTTCAGTATGGACACATGGAACACGTTGTAAACCTACTTAAGCTGCGGTGATAGAATCAATCTGTAAGTTACTAGTGCTATCCGTTCAACTACTTCGAATGGTCCGACAAAATGGGACTTCAATTTATCCTTCACTCCAAACTTGAAAATTCCTCTTCGAGATGATATTTTCAAGAATACTCTATCCTCAATTTTGAAATCTAAAGGTCTGCACCGTTTGTCTGCATAGCTCTTCTGTCTACTTTGAACAGGTCTTTATCTGTCCCATATAATGCGTACTGTCTCGATAGTTTCTTCAACCATCTAGGGTCCTAACAACGTGACATCTCTTATCTTTGCCCAACATATCGGTAATCAACACGGCCTACCGTATAAAGCTTCAAATAGTGCCATGCCGATATTAGCTTGAAAACTGTTGTTATAGGAGAACTCCACCAACGGTAAGTGACGCTTCAATCTCCTCTAAAATTCAAAACACATGCAGCAGCATGTCTTTTAAAATCTGAATAACTCGCTCAGACAGTCCATCAGAATATGGATGAAAATTCATACTGAAGTTCAACTGAGTACCCATGGCTTTGTATAAACTTTCCCATTATCGGGAAGCAAATCTAAGATCCCTGTCTGACATAATAGAAACTGGCACTCCATGCAATCGAACTATCTCAGTTATGTATATTTGGCTTAGTCTATTAACGTTGAATGAGACTCAAATCGGAATGGCGTGTGCCGATTTCCTCAATCAATCAACAATAACTCATACGACGTTTGACCCGTCATTGGCTCTTGGTAATCCTACTACAAAGTCGATGGTCACATGCTCCCCTTTTCATTCCGCTATGGGTAATGGCTAGAGTAAGCCTATTGGGTTATGGTGTTTTACTTTGACCTGCTGACATGTCATGCATCTACTTATATATTCTGCGATTACCTTCTTCATACTCGAAAACTAGAAATTTCTTCGTAGATGTCTACACATCTTCGTACCTCTTGGGTGAATAGAATATCGAGAAAAGTATGCCTCACCCAATATATCAGATCTCAACTATGAGTCATGAGGTATCCACATCCTACCTCTGAATCTGAAAACCTCGTCTGATCTTTTCAACCAATCTAGGTCAGTTAGGTCCCCAGCTTTCAACTTATATTCTTTTACATCTTCATCTACTTTCTAGGCTTCCTTAATTTATGCTATCAACTCATTTTCGATCCTCAATGTATCCAGATATATGTGCGGTCTGTACCTTTCCCTTGGGGTCTCAAACATTGTTTCTGTGGCTTATTCAAGCTATTGCCATTATTTTACCATCATATGATCTACAGTGTTTCAGCTCAACACGTTGGCAACTACATTGACATTTCCCAAGTAATACTCAATGATAAAATCATAATCCTTGAGGTATTCTATCTAACATTGCTGTCACATATTTAATTCTCACGAAGAAAATAGGTACTTAAGGCTCTTATGGTTAGAGAATACTTCAAACTTCTCTTCGTATAAATAATGTCTCCAAAGGCGTAGTGCGAATACTATCGCAACCAATTCAAGATCATAAACAAGGTAGTTTTTCTCATGATTCTTAAATTTTCTAGACATGTATGCCACTACCTTCCCAAATTGCATCAATACAACTCCCAAACCAATCTTGGATGCATCAGTAAAGATCATCAAACCCTCACCTAGAATAGGAGATACTAGAATTAGAGTAATCGTCAATCTTGTCTTCAACTCCTAAAATGTAGTCTCGCAATTGTCATCTCTCTTAAACCGAACATTTTTCTAAGTTAGTTTCGTCAATTGTGCTGCAAAAGTGGAGAATCCGTTCATAAATCTTCTATAATATCCTGCCATCCCAAGGAAACTTCTGATATATATCACTGTCTTTGATTGTTTCCACAATAGTACGAATTCAACTTTGGAAAGATCTACTGATATCCCTTCACTTGCTACTACGTGTCCTAAAAATTTCACCTTCTAAAGCCAGAACTCACACTTGTTGTGCTTAGCATATAGCTTATGCTCCCGCAACAATTGTAGTGTGATTTTGAGGTCTCTCTCGTGGTCCTTCCTTGACTTGGAATAGATCAAGATGTCATCTATAGATGCCATTGTTTCATAGATTACATCTTGTGGAAGTACTCTCTCATTTCTTGGATTTAGTAGTGCACATTGTGATTGTCGTAAGTCTTGTACCACTTCTCATTTCTAGCCACTAGCATTGTCTGTTCGGGGTGGCACAAGTATATTATCAACTTTATTAAAATCTAGTGGCCTTATTATCCCTTGAATTGGGTTGTCTAGTATCTTTCTAAGCCACGCATCCTTAATCAGTTGAAGTCAACCTAAACATTACTCTCCTTTATGTCCTGATTTGCTATATTCATAATGTACCACAATCTTTCTTTTCAATTGATTTAGTAGTATATTTTGTTGTTTCTTATAGAATTATTCCATCCATTGAGTTGGTATGTCTATAATCTTACTCCTCATGTATGGTTATTTTTCTTATGAATTTGCTAGTTTCGTAATTGTTTGTCTCTTATTAGATACTAATTGCCTTCCTACCATTTGGCTTCGAGATGGTGGTGGTTGTATTATTCATATTTCCTCTCTGAACTTGACATGAGACTCAGCCATCTGTCTTATGAATGACATTAGTTGTGCTATCGGGTCAGTGGTCTGATCCAAAATCTTTCTCATCTCTGTTGCATTTCGACATCTGCCTCGTCCACTCCTCTCGCTTGTGTTGATCCGTAACAAAGCACTTATTAGAATAAGGTCAAAATAGCTCTTACGTAACTATGAATTGTTACCATAGCCTAGAACTTAGTAATGGACTCCATTTCCATTACTAACAGAACAAACCTAGAATCTTCTATCCTAGGCTTACTAAACTCTATAGACTTCTAGACATGGAATAACTCGTAATTCCAAAATGGAACTACTAATGAGCTCGGATACCAAATTCCTAGTAACACTCTATGATTATCGCTCTAATATCTGTGGTATCAACCAACTCCTCAAAATATAGTAGATTTGTATCCTATACGGATCTAATGCTATGCTCTGATATCATATGTGATGCTCCCGAAATACTAACACAAAGTCCCATGTCAAATCTCAAGGTACTAGGTGGTGCCTTGAAATTTCGACATGATTTCCTCTGTTTATATTAGCATTCCAAGGCTCTAAATACCTACTATACCTGATAAAAAATATAAATTATATCCTACATATATACATACAAAATATAATACCAGCAGAAGTCTTTATAAATCTAATAACATACGATAGATCAGAGTGCGAAAAGATAAAAAAAATACAGGATTATACAAAACTCATCACTCAAACAGAAGTTTTAACGCCCAATACAAAATCCGTAATACTACCTGGATGACCTAATACCACTAGGGGATATAGCCCCAGTACTCACCAGGTAACGGACTCTGGTCGTCTATCTGACCCACTAGATGGTCTCCACTCGCTTGTTCTACACCCGCCACGTCAATTATAAGCTTTGAAACTAAAAAAATAGGAAGAAAAATATGAGTAACAATGGTTATCCAGTAGGAAAGCAAACAATTTCTGCTAATAATATTTCCTAAAATGAAGGAATAAACATACTCAAATATTTTAACATATACAAAGTTTTACAGAAGAAACTACGATTAACTGGTACATATAGCCAGGGATGAGCAATTAAATATTTTAAAACTCACATTACATCAATAAATAGTACTCGTTATAACATTTTCTTTTTATACAAATCTAATTAACTAAATGAAAACATTAAACATGCATTTCATTTTATAAATCAGAATAAGGCAATAAATACATAATACACAATGGTGGAATAGTGGAATTAGACAGCTAGGATTCACAACTTGATCGCTCTTGATCGGGATATGATGTTTCAATACTTACAGGCTTTTAATTCCTGATTTTGTGGCCGGTCATTGCACTTACCATACTTGGTTGACCATTTATCCGATTCAGGCTAGCCGTTTGACATGACCGTAAGCAATGGGTCTCTTTATGATGCGTCAGAACGTTCTACTACTATAGATTGTTAGTTATCACTACTAACTAATCATCTTCGTCTATGCCTATCAGGAGCATTAAATTCCCGAATATATAATCCCATTCATATACGACCACCATTACATTACAAGTTTACTGGTAAGGCTAGAGATGAATAAACTCGAATTCCAGTTATGACTTTATTCTCATACGCGTCCCATACCACGTATAAGTTTAGTTGTCTCATCGTACATCCTAAGATAGTATATCACTACGGATGATATGACAGACTATGTTTTTAAGTATTCACAAGCTTTTTAATAGGTTACAAAATAGTTTTATATATATATATATATATATATATATATATCATTTTTCTTTTGAAAATAAATATGAAATTAAAATTACAGAGTTGAAAATGGATATCTAGTTTCCTACCATGCAATTGTGGCCGCACAGCATAAAATAAATAACAGAACATAAACATAAACTGTGCCTCGCGCTATAGAAAGTAAATAAACATGCAACCAATATCATTATCCCTGGATATCCGTTCACCAACCTAAACACAATATTACAATGTAAAATGCAGACATCACCCCTTGAGTGTGATTCTTACATTTTATCATTTCAGCCCATTTTTCCTTTTTTCGATTCTTTCATTTTTTACGTTTTCAAACACATCATTCATATTTCGATATTCATTTACTCAAATATTCATTTTCGATATCAAATCATTTTTCACACTTTGAAATTCATTTTTATCATTTAAATTAAAAATTTACAAAACTTATATCAAAACAAGGTCCATGCAGTGCATAAAACCCAACTAGCAGAAATAACTCGATAAAATGTCCTACTCACATATAATTTGTTATAAAATACAATTAAACACATCAAATATGCAAGTCCTCGTATGAATTTAAAATAACGAAAAGAATTTTATATTTTTTGAAACACATCATAAATTTTCGTTAAAACCCTAAATGCAATTTTCGTAATCTACGATTACCAATAGAATTTGAGAGTCCTTAAAAATCTTTATGCGAGATAATTGAAACACATGTGTGCGGAAGTGGAGATGATTGATACAGAAATCGATGTGGATTGCATGTTGAGGCAGTTGATTTTTAAATTTGGCATGGTGATTTCGAAGATCTCGATATCGTCCTCCTTTCTCCCTTTTGCGACGAAAGACGATTTGACCTCAAAATAGATGAAATCCTAGGTTTAAAAGTCAAAATACCCATATCTCATACGGTTGATTTTCAATGAAATGGGAATAAATAGAAAAGAAAAAGAAAAGAAATTGATTGGGTTTTGTAGAGGTCTATGCTGCGGACATTTTTCCCTTCTTCGTTGGAAGTTGACGGCGACCCATTCGCGGTAAATCTGAGGTTGAAAGTTAAGAGAAAAACCAAAAAATTTTAAAAAAATTCTTGGCTGATTTTATGCATTAAAAGAGAAAATGAATAGGGATTTTCATTTTAAAAACTATGTATATAAGTTATAGGACGAAATTAATAATTTTATATTATTTCGTTTGACGATAACTTGATCGTCTGAATTCCAAAAGTGATGAATGAATACTCTATTTTGTATAATTTTTCATTCCGGACCTAATGGTGTGGTCAAATTTTACAAATTCTATCTCTAACAAAAATTTATTTTTTCAGTCCGATGAAACTAGCTCAACTGATGAAGAAACAGAAATAACAGAATTAACGGAAGAAACTGAATCTGCCATCACTGCTTCTGATTATTCAACATAGTCAACTAGATCCCCTGATTCCACTCCATCACATTCGGCATAAAGTGCTTATCTTGCATTTCCTTCAGCTTCAGCTTCGGCTAAATAAAGTTCTCCTGAACGTTCGGTACGGTCCTTCACCAAAGTATAAATTCAATTACATCGATCCTGATCCTCTTAAACACGCTCAAAGCCGTACTACTTCAAATTTTATTTAGTCGTTTCTATTTTTTACGATAATTCAACTTTTTGGGCTCCAAAAAGATAAGTAAATAGTTCATTGTCTATAATTTTTCGTTACGAACCCAATGATATGATTGAATTTTAAAAATTCTTACTTTAGAAAAAAGTCATTATTTTAGCCTGGTCTAACTCGAAAATCGATGATTTTATAATTTTTCTGTTCGGACTCGCATTTGAATGTGCTTATAGGCTAAAGTATGTTTTCTAGCCATTTTAAATTCAATGGTGAGATCAAATTTCATTAAAAATGAACAGAATAAAATCCTAAAGTTTTACCCTAATTCCTATTTTTAGGATTTTTTCAAACTTCTACTATATATTTGTTTTCTCGATATACGAATAAAAAACTAGGGGTTTTACACAACTTAAGATTTTAAAGAAAATATGTGGGTTACATTCAAGATTTGTTTGTTGTGTAACAAACTTATATAAAAAAAAGGTTATTTTTTGTACAAGAATGCAATAAATTGGTCTTAGGTAAAAGTTTTTAGGTTACACTAGCACACATACTACATCACCACACTAATAAAACTTTACCCTCTTTTCTTTCTTTTCTTTCTCGAATTACTCCTTAGCTCATGTCTCACACATGACACATTTACAACACCCTTTCTCTATTTTTTTCACTTTCAATTTTTTTCATTTTCCCCAACAACAACACTCTGCCATTTTTAATTTTTTTGCTGCAACACTACATCTTCGAATCCCTATTTTGACATTTTTTTATCATCTTCCAACTAACAACAACCTCCTTAGTCCTCACGAATCTCCTTATTATTTTTCAACAATTAAAAGTGGCCCTTGCCGCCACAATTCAACACCATCTTTCTTTTCTTTAAGGATGGATGAATGGTAATAATGAACTCAAGATTAAAGAAAGTTATTTGAGAAAGAGATCAAGAGAAGGATTGAGTATCTAAAGAAATCTGAAACCACTTTTTTGTGATGGTAATGGATGACTGGTGAAGTAGATTAGAAGAGAAAAATCCAACAAAGAGAAAAGGGTACAAAAACATTCAAGGTAAAGGAGTTTTCTAAGATTGCAAGAATGAGATAACCGGATGAGGTATTCTCTAAGCTCTCTCTCAATCCTTTTTTATGTGCCAGTATATTTTTTATTGGTCCTCATCTACATAACTACCCTTCTATCCTCATCTTCATTGTTTTTTTTAAATGGTGACCTCAGTTGGGACTATAGACAATCACTAATAATAATAATAATAATAATAATAATAAAATGAAAAAAAATAAAACTAATCACAAACATGTCGAAAGAAAAGAAAAGAAAAGAAAACTAAGTCAATTTTACAATGCACCAATATTTGAGATTTACTAGTTTAATCCTCGATGTCCCTAGTGGAGTCTCCACTGAAAGTGCCCTTGATCCATGGGTACAGATTCATTTTTTTGGCAATGGCCAACTAGTTTTATGATTTAGGAACCAAAGATAACTTCAAATAGATAAGAAATACAAAAATATGAAGAGATTGTGGGTACGAGGATCAGGTTACAAGATTGGAAGGTGTTAGACACCAATCCCGCTAGGCGAAAGTCAATTTCTACTATTCTTAAAGATTTACAATGCAAAAAATGGCCTAAATCTAGAATAGAGATAAAAAAAAATTACCTTTATTTTTACCTGAGTCATTGTGACCATCAGTTCCCTTAGAAACTAATGGTGAACGTTCCTCATGTGAATCTTCTTGATTTGTCTTTATTTATAGATTTGCTCTCGATCTTTGAGATGAGTCTTTCTTCTTCTAGATCTAAATTTTTTTCTCTTTTTTTTTTAGTATTGTTTAGGATTTCTAAGTATTTTTAGGTTAAAAATTAGGACTTTTGGGTTAGGCATTGACTTAAGACTCCAAATTTAGGATTTTGAAAAAGTTTTAAAAAGTTTTTGACCTTTTTTCTAAGATTTTTTCAAACCTCTAGATTAGGTGGTAGAGTTCCTTTTTTAAAGAACTTAATTGATAAGATTAGGGTTTAATTATATCTATTAGAGATATAGTTTATCTCTAAATAATCTCTTAAGTGGTTTAGATAAGATTTCAATTAGTTTTATTTGGATTTTGATTTTTTGACTTACGTAGAATGAATTTTTTAAATTTTGAAAAACTTCCTAATGGAAATATTTTTATTAAATTATTTTGAATTATTTGGGACCCACGGTGGAGGGTCTTTATTAAATATTAGGTGGGCCCCACATGAATAAATGGACTGTCACTTAAAATTTGGCCCATGGACTTAATTAATTGAATTTATCTTTTCGACGATTTTAATTTGATTTATTAAGATTTCACTATACATTAATTAATATTTTAATTATTAATTTCAGATTTTCAAATTTTAGTGTTGGAAAATTATCGTTTTACCCTTAAAGAGGACTTTTTAGTTGGGATGTCATTTTTTGACATTTTCAAATATTTGAGAATCAATTTTTTATAAGGAATTCAATAAGAATATTGTTTGTGTCACTTATGGGTTTTTGACGTGAAATGATCGTTGACCTTATGAGGGGCATTTTTGTAATATTTTTAATTTTTTGAAAAATAAAATAACAATTTATTTGATTTTAGTTTGTTGTTTTATGTGTTTGAAAGGATTTTCCTTAGCGTAATGTAGGCTCTAAGGATGTTCTAGTGTCAAGGGTATTTTGGAATTTTATCATTTTTTTATGATTTTTCTTGTAAAGCTTCTTTTAATGTCAAAATGACGATTTCTATGTTTTGGATCATATTTTCCTAACGTAGTGTGGTGTCTGAAGTTTGTTTGTATGAAATATCTCATTCAGCTTTGGAAACACATCTAGTAGCAAATAAAAAAAAAAACTTTAGAATAGAGTTGACAAGTTAATTAATTAGATAAGTGCAAAAATGGGGTGTCTACGATACATATCAATCATTTATTCTTAATATTCTTAGAATTGCCTTTGTAAAGCTAAAAATATCCATGAACATGATATTTCTCCATTTATTTTCAAATATAATGCATTTATATTTTTTATAAAAAGAAACAAAATTATTAGAATTATATTATACAATTAAAATATGAAATTAGTAAGGACATATTCATTAATTTTCTCAATCTCTCGGATGAACTGGCGGCCACCCTCTCCATGTATTTGCATCAACTTCAACAATTGGTTTTATAAGATGATCCCATGGCTACAAAATAAGTTGAAACACAAGTTAAATAAATCCAAAAAGAAGATAAGTAATGGCACGAAGAACATATATATCATTTATCTTTAATATTTTGCATTAGATCCAGAAAATGTGAAATTAATGGACTCCAAACACTATAATAAAACCTCAAGGTAAACAATATTTGTCATGAAATTTTCAGCATTCAGTGGGAAAAGGACATTGATTATATTCGAAGAAACATATAATTTCCCATAACTAAACATTGGGATGCGCAAATCAATGCTAACATATTTGATTGATTGACCTTCTAATTTATTAATTGTTATCACACAAACTAACTGTACAGGAAATTGACATTTTTTCATTTGAAAAGGCAACTTTGATGATGATGGTGCAAGTGATATTCTCAAAATAAAAACGAAGATGCCTGATTTATTTCTAATTAGAATTTGAGCTTCAATTATACATGTTGCGCAACACACAACCATCAATCATATTCCATTACAAAGTCCATCCTTTGGCCCAAGATTTATTAGTAACATTATTGGGTATCCCACTTTGAGGTTGAGTGAGAACGGAGATAACCTAAGAGGATCCAATGAGTTTAAATACTCATTTGAATATTGATTGACATTGGTACGATCATTTGTGTTTTATTCAATTTTTTTGTCTACAACTAAATAAATTGTAAAACCCCGAGTTTCGATTCATATCTCAAGGAAAATAAATAGTGAAATTTTGAGAAAAATCCTGAAAGTAGGACTTAAGAGTAAAACTTTAGGATGTTTCTGATTATTTTTAATGAAATCTGACCTCACCATTGGATTCAAAATAATTGAAAAACATACTTTAGCCTGTAAGCACGCTCAAATGCAAGTCTCAATAGAAAAATTGTAAAATCCTCGATTATCGAGTCAGACCAGGCTAAAATAATGACTATTTACTAGAGGAAGAATTTTTAAAATTTGATCATACCATTGGATTCGTAACAAAAAATTATTGAACATGGACTACTTACTTGTCATTTTTGGAGATCAAAAAGTTAAATTATCGTAAAAACTAGAAACGACGTCAATTTTAGGGTCATATCGGGCCAAAAATATAAATTTTTGTTAGAGATAGAATTTATAGAAATTGACTATACCATTAAATTTGGAACGAAAAATTAGACGAAATAGAGTATTCATTCATCACTTTTGGAGTCCGGACGATCAAGTTATCGTCGATCGAAACAATAGGCGAAATAACGATTTCGTCCCAAGACTTTATATAAATAAATTTTTTAATTTGTTTTACTATTCATCTTCCAAAGTCGTCCAAAACCAGCCAACGATTTAAAAAAAATTCATTTTTCTCTGATTTTCTACCTCAGATTCATCGTGATTGGGTCGCCGTTGACTTCCGCCGTAGAAATGAAAAAGGTCCGCAGTCTTGACATCTACAAAATCCATCCAATTTCTTCTCGTTTTCTCTTCTCTTTCACCTTGTATCATCAAAAATCAGCCGTATATATATACGAGAGTTTCGAAACTTCGACCTCAGATTTCATCAGTTTTGAGGTCAAACCGTTCTCCGTCACAAAAGGGAAAAAGGACGACAACGTCGAGATCTTCGAAATCACTGGGTTAGATTCAAAAATTAGTTTTCTCAAAGTTTGAACCACCTTGATTTTCATGTTTATTACCTCGATTTTTGTGCACGTGCTTCAATTCCATCGTCTAAAGATTGTAAGGAACTCTCAATTTCTATTAGTAATCGTAGATTATGAAAATTGCATTTAGGATTTTATTAAAAATTTATAATGTGTTTCCAAAAATATAGAATTTTATTTCTTTATTTCAAATTCACGCAAGAACTTGCATATTTGATATGTTTAATTATATTTTATAACAAATTATACGTAGGTAGGATATTTCACCGGGTTATTTTTGCTAGTTGGGTCCTATGCACCACTCGGACCCCGTTTGATATAAGTTTTGTATTTTTTTAATGTTATTGAAAAAAAATTTATAGTTGGAAAAAAAATTTAATATTCAATGACTCATATTGAGTTGATGAATGTCAGAAAGTGGATATTTTTTTTTAGAGATTAAAAATTGTAAAAATTGAAAAAATGGTATGAAACGGTAAAATGTCAGAGTCACACCCAAGGGGTGATGTCTGCATTTTACGCTGTTGTGTTGTGTGTAGGTTGGTGAATAGATATCCAGGGATAATGTTATTTGTTGCATATTTATTTACTTTCTATTAGCGCGAGGTGCTATTTACTTTTACGTCCTATTATTTATTTTAGGCCGAGTGGACACAGTTGCATGGTAAGAAACTGGATATCTATTCTCAATCTTGTATTATTAATTTCTTATTTGTTTTCAAAGAAAAGAAAATAATATATATATATATATATGTAGTTATTTTGTAACCTGTTAAAGAGTCTATGAATACTTGAAGGGATAGTGCGTCATATCATCCAGAGTGGTGTACTATCCTGGGATGTACGATAGGGACCACCAAGCTCATACGTGGTATGGGACGCGTATGAGAGTGGAATCACAACTGGAATCTAGATTTATTCCTTTCTATCTTTACCAGTGTACTTGTAATGTAAAGGTGGTGGTCGTATACGAATGGTTTGTATATTTGGGAATCACATGCACGCCTGATAGACATAGACGAAGATGATTAGTTAGTGATCACTAACAATTTGTAGTATTCGAACGTTCTGACACATCGAAAAGAGACCCATTGCTTACGGTCACGTCAAACGGCCAGTCTGAACTGGATAAATGATCCCACAAGTGTGGTAAATAACGACCAGTCACAAAATCAGGAATAAATACTTTATTATGAAATATCATGTCCTGATGAGAGCAATCCAATCGTGAATCTCAACTCTCTAATTCCACTACTCCACCATTTTGTATTATGTATCTGTTGTCTTATTTTGATATATAAAATGAAATGCATATTTAATGTTTCCATTTGGTCAATTAGATTTGTATGCAAAGAAAATGTTATAGTGAGTATTGCTGATGGTGTAATGTGAGTTTTAAAATATTTAGTTGCTCATCCCTGGCTATATGTACCAGTTAATCGTAATTTCTCTTGTAAAACTTTGCATATGTTAAAATGATTTAGTATGTTTATTCGTTTATGTTAGGAGAGGTTATTGGTAGAAATTATTTGCTTCCCTACTGAGTAACCCTTGTTACTCACATTTTCCTTCTCCATTTTTTTTAGTTTTAAATTCGGAGCTTGGTGAGGCAGGTGTAGAACACGGGTGAGGATTATCTAGTAAGTCAGATAGACGACCAGAGTCCATTACCTGGTGAGTATTGGGGCCATACACCTCTAGTGGTGGTAGTTTGTCTAGGTAGTATTATAGATTTTGGTTTTAAGCGTTAGAAATTTTGTTAGAGTGAGGAATTTCTGTATAATCGTGTATATAAACTTCTTCTTCCACACTCTTATTTCCGTACGTTATTAGATGTATATAGGCTTCCGCTAGTATTATATTTTGTATGTATATATGTAGGATTGTATGTCATTTATGAGGTGCAGGTTGAACGCCTTGGAATGCTAACATAAACAAAGGAGACCATGTTGAAATTTCGAGGCGTCATCTTGTGCCTCGAGATCTGACATGGGGCTTTGTGGTTGCGTTTGACGGGGCACCACATAAACTGTCATTTCCCCCAGAAATATATCTAAAGTTGTATTTTTTTATTGTAATTACATCATCAATACATGCTGAAAGAATTCTTTGTTCAATTAGATAACTTACTGACACCATTTGAGTTTTATTTAATTGAGGATATATTGAATTGATTAGCTCTTAAAGGCTCCCACAATTGTGCATTGACAAAGTTAATTGAATTATTTCTTCATGTTTTGTTACAATCTAAATAAAATATTGGAGGTAGAATTGTCATTAATTAATAATTTATACAACACGATTTACAAAAAAAAAAATATGTTGGAAAAATAAATATTATCTCAATCAAGAAATTTGCAAAAACAAGATTTTCAAAATCCTCATTTTTCCAACGCATATTTTGTAACGAAGATTAAATCTAGATATATTTTCATAATAAAAATCGTCGTAATGATGCAACAATAATTTATTCTTGAACCCTTTTTGGTATAACTGGTAAGTTTTATTGAATACCTCCACCAAAAACAACCGTGATTCCATCGAATGGCTTATTGTTGTCAATTATATCTTGAAGTGTACTATCAACAAGTTCAATACAAAACCTATGCTGCATTGGAAGTTCATCCCAAACGATAAGTTTTATTTCTCTAAAATGACCTGCATGTAGTGATTGCTTCGAAAAATTGTATATTGAATTCTCCATCACATCTAATGGGATGCAAAATGTTGAGTGTTAAGTGCTTAAAAGTGTGTATTTTTCCATTAGTTTATAGAACATTTAACCATATTTTCTAATCTAAGAGTTTTGATTTCTTCATAAAATTATGCATAATAGTTAATTTATCATAAGTTACATTTTACTAACTAAATTACATGTATTTTCATGGGTTTAACTATATATTTATTTCTTATAGACAAAATAAATGAAAATTAAAGAATCAACGAGTAGAAAAAGACCAAGGTCAAAATCAAAGTCAAAGTCAAAGCTTGGCACAAGAGATTTGATGGTTCCAGATTGACAAAATCAAGTTCTGAGTCTGTCATGTCATACCATTTTACCCATAACTTTTGACTTACTAATTAAAATAAGGTGAAATTTTAAGAATTAGAAAATTGATTCATAGGAGAACAAATTCGTACTTCAGGAAGCAAAGCTCATTTGGAATTTGAATTGGCCAAAAACACATAACAATTCAAAAACTCCAAGTCTGTCATGTTTTCCCATTTTGGACGTAACATTTGACTTGATTACCAAAATGGAGCAAGGTCAAGGAGCTTAGAACTCTAATTGAGATGAGAACCTATTTCTAATTCTCATAGAAGATGAAATTCAGACTAAACTGGGTCAAAATGTATTGCCAAAGTAATTTTAATTTTTGTCTATAAAAAATCCTAACTCGTTAGTTTTTGAGTTCTTCCCTTCTATCTCTTTTCCCTTTGATCCCTCTTTCTTCTCCTCTTCAAATATTTTTTTTCTTTTTATATTTTTGGATGTGAATTTATTTTTTTACAATTCGAAGACATATTGTTCAAGTAAATTTAAGATATATATAAAAATTAAGTTTGATTTTTATTTTATTTTATATGTTCATTTCTAGAATAAATCTTGGACTAATCTCTCTATCTAAGGAGATTGATGAAGCCAAGGTTATTATTTGTGGCGCCTCCTAAACACTAGCACAAAATCCTATGTCAAATTTCGAGGTACTAAGTGACGCCTTGAAATTTGAACATGATTTCCTTTATTTTTGCATTCCAAGGTATTGAAATACCTGTTTCACCTAATAAACAATATGCATAAAATCTTGAATGTGACCATACTAACAGAGGACTTGAAATAGGAAATAGTGAGTAAACCCCAACAAGCCAATCAAGACTAAGAAACAATAGTTATTAAACGACAAAGAAGGCTGAACAGAATGTTGGAAGGAGTCTACCCATCTAATCATGCTCTCATCAACAGATTGAAAATAAGTACTAATTCTCCTTCCCAACCATGAAAAGAGGATACTTTCTTGATGACATCAAGAAAATTAAATCGGTGCTACAAGAGAAAGGATGCTCGATCTTCTTGACAGAGGAGAGATGATCGAAAAATCAAAGCTGCATCAAAATAGGGAAGTAATCAAATAACAATTAGAATACAATTTAAACCTAAAATTCATAAAAATTCAAAAATTTACAAAAACATAAATAAGAAATAAGTGTATCTTTGTTTTACTTGCAAAAGGGGTGCATAAAGAAAAATCTACGTCTCTTAATAGCGCAAGTTGTTAAAGCTCTGTAAAGCTCAACCAAAATCATTGGAGCTAGCCGACTACCTTCATGAACTTGAGTAATTATGATTATGAAGGAGGGATCCACTAGGTTATCTTTCCTAGGAAACATGATTTGATTCACAACCATCAAAGATAAGGCATTAAATCGAATATCCAGCTTAACACCCGAAAATTTGTGTTCAAAGATAAAAGGTTTGGACAATTAAACCAAAATAGAATCCCCATCTAACTTCTCTAACTTAGAGTGACTAATTCAAAAGATTAGACTACCTCATTCCTATAGTTAGGTCGTAAAGGAGGAAAGACTACCTTATTGGAGAAGTATAACCTGAGAATCTTCTTGAATTCCTCAATAGTAGATATAAGCTCAATCTCTCCGAATCGAAACATATTAGAACTCAGGATGCAACATTTGATCATGGCTTCAATCAAATCCCACTTCACCCCCACCTCATACAAAGATAGAACAAACCCTAGCTTGTTCTCACCGACTCATCTCGTTTTTTCATCCATAGACATAGATTGAATCCATTAGGTTGTATGGTTCTCTTTGATAAAATATCAATTTAGGTTGAAAAAGTGGGACCTGAGGCATTGAATCCTTCCCCGACTTCGCTATCGCACGTTCTTGAATAGTTGGTAGGCTCCATTTTCAATCTAAGGCAAGAGAGTTTTAGATTTTTTAGCAAAATTGTGAGTTTTATGATCAAGAGATCAATTTTCAAGTTTTAAGTTGTGAAAAGTTATGGTCTATACCGTACCCATGGACTGGGCCAAAATTTTGCCTGGCCAAGGATAACACACGGCTAGAGAAATTTTTTATCCTAGCCAAGGGTAACCCGCTGCTAGAATAAAATTTTGGCCTGGCCAAGAGTAACCTATGACCAGAACAAAATTCTAAACTAGCCAAAGTTCACCCATGGCAAGAACAAATTCTAAATTGGCCAAGGTCCACCCATGGCCAGAACAAAATTTCAATAAAAAAATTTCAATATTTTTCGAACAATTTCCTTATAAAACCCTAGGGAATCCCCCCCCCCCTTCACATTTTGAACCTAACATGTCGATTTTGCAGAAAATAGACATGCATAGAAGCATACATCTAAGAAGCAAGACCATCAAATTCAGGTAAGATGGAATAAAAGTTTTCCAAACACACACAAATTACAAGGTACGTAATATTCTTTATTATAACATGACTTGAAAAAACTCAAGTTTGCCAAAAGAAGCCTTTGGTACCACAACAAAACTTCTTAGCACAGAATTGTTCCAATTGAGTCATAGCCGACGTTGTTTCAGGCTCTGCTTCAGGCTTTGGTTCTAACGCTAGCTCTCTTTCAACTTTTGGCTTAGCCTCTGATTCCAACTTAGTTGGATAATCAGACTCACGCTCCTCGGTGACATAGTTTGTTTGGGGCTTAGAAAGTCTCATAAACCAATAGTCTGTGAAGCCAACATAACTGGTTCTCGTTGCTTCCCAAGTAACATTGTTTGCAGCTGGATAGTACCCTTGAGGACCAAAGTCACTTACCCGACGTGGCTCAATAAGTGGGGTTGGGTAATAAGACGAATGGTAAGTGCTAGCCGGAGTATAAGGATCATTGCTCTTAGAAGCTCCCTAATGAGACCAAAGCATATATATATATATATATATATGTTAATAAGCATAGTCATTTTGTTTTATTCAAATAAATAAGTAATTACTAACCAAAATGTCTTTTTCTACTAACCCATAATGACTCGGGTGGCCTCTGATAGGAAGAACTAACACCTTCTTATGCACGCTAAAAAGCCTGTAGAAAATAATAGGAAGATTGAATCAGAGTTTTCAAATGAGGAAAAAGAGTTACAAGGGCTTACCAGCTTATGCTAGAGTTGCTCAATGTAAGAAACTTGTTGAGCCATCTCAAAGTTCCTCCTCTCCTCTCGTTCAAGGTATCTAGCCAACTCAGCACTCTAAGTACAAACAAATCAAAAAAATGAGAAATGAGAAAATGATAATGACAACTAAAGATAAAAAGGAAAAGAGGGTAAGGAAAGGTACCCAGGCCTCATGTTGGCGAATATAAGCACCCCCCAAATTCTTGCACCCCCTCGACTACCACAATTGGAGGAAACATATACCTAATAGATATATCATGGAACCACTCATCGTAGTTCCCAAGAAGAATCAATTTCTTCCCAATACTCTTCGAATTAGCAAGCATGCCACCCTCGATAGCTCCGAATCTCATAATAGGTAGAGGATTATGAGGAATGTGAGCTTCCTCGTGACACTAAAATGAGAGTCATTCTCCCAAACAGAACACATAGGAAAGTTCACTGATATAACATGAGAGAACCATCATTTGAAAGTGAAGGAGGTGAGCCGCAACAAAGTTTGGATGAGTAGAGACAAAGTGTGATAACTCGTGTATTTGAGGATTGATGATCTGAAAAAGAAAAATAAGTAGCTAAGGCAGGGGAGAGAAATAAATAAAAATAAATAAGGACAAAGAAATGAAACAATACTCACATATCGAAGGAAGCATCGATCTAAATGAGCTCGAGCATACGAACCCCTACTCTTTTGTGTCTTTTTGGGACGGATAACCAATTTTTAACCCATGGGGTAGTCAACTCCTTTTGAGAGCACACAAAGAAGATAGAAATGAAAGTAGTGATGCGAGAATAGCTGTAAGAAAGAGAAGGAATGTAATGCACAAGAAAGAGAATACAAAATCCAAAGTAAAATTGTATAGTACTTCAACAAAAGGCCAGAACAAACCAAGAGATATTCCATCACTAGGTCGTTCCATCACACCTAAGACCACTTGATCCATTCCCCCAATAATGGTCCAAGATATCATGCTTCCCCAATCATATTTGTGAATACGATTTATGTCTCGTAAAGCTGAAAGGAAAATGACATCGACTAAAGCCTGGTCCTCGGAAAAGAATCGAACACCTAGCATGATAAAGAATAGTTGTCTAAACATGATGATAAAACGAGGGTGATCGGCTTGAATATGTGAGTAAAGGTCATTCTTCAAATACATATCTTTTAGCCAAGTGATGCTCAACCTCCTCTCCTTCAACCACTCACAAGTAGGAATAACTCAAAGACCAATAAATCAACATTTTCTCATCATCAACCGTTATGAGAGGTATATGTAGTCCTCCTACTCCGATCCTAGTGATACATACAAAATGAAAGGGTCAGATTCCAAGCTCTACATCAAAGAGGGGGAAAGTATGAGTTTGAATAAACTACCTCTTCATAAGTGCAATAATCAGAGTTCTGTTGATCAGAAAGCAAGGAATCTCTAAGAAGGTATCGAATCCCGTCAATCCCATTTGTGCCTTAAAAGCATAAGAAGAAGTTGCATAAATATTGGAGAAAGTATACAAGCTAGCCCTAAACTGTCCTTTAAGTAGAAGTACTTTGAAACCGGCACGAGTGCAAGTAGATATATGAAGACGGAAACCAGTTAGTAAAGGAGTATCATGTATTTGGGCAGCCATCTCAGGAGGAGTAATCACCTTCAACCCCACAGTATCATCAATCTCAGCTGCCACCACCTTAGGCTTTATTATGGCTGTAGGAGGATCAAATATTACTCTGTACTCTTCTCCATTACCAGAGGGCACCTGAGGCCTAGCTTCATCTAAATTACTCGAAGAACTATTCTCAAGAAGAGCAACCTTCTTGCTTTTACTCTTACCAGAAGACTTTTCCCTTAAAGCTTTGAAAATGTTAAATCGGCCCATCTGAGAAGAAAATAAAGCATGATAAAAGTTAGAAGTCAACTGAGAGTCATACCCAAAAACCACCAAAAAAATTTAAAAGAATATCAAACACCAAAAATACCAAGCCATTTGCCTTAAAACCATGTCCACCTCGTTAAAACATTTTGTCGAACATGTGGCATGCTCAACATGAATTAACCACCCCAAGGCAATAAAAATCTCACCTAAATTGTCCAAACTCCTACCTAAGCCTATCAAATATATTTCATATCCTTAAACCTCACAATTTCTTTAAACAATTTCATTGAAGCATTTCATCGAACATGTGAAGTATCGAAATTAAATAACCTCTCAAGCCATTAAACCATTTTCTAACCCATCCTAATCCATCTACTCAGTTCTAATACACTCGATACAACCATCAAATCCCAAAATCCGACTCAATTCCAATAAGTTTCAACCCAATTCATAATCCAACTTACCTATAATCTAACCCGAAAACACCCAAGTTTCATGCCAATCGACCTAATTAAAACTCCAATCTCATGAATTCAAGGAATTAAATGACAAATTAAAGAAATTCGAAGGTTACAATATACCTTATAAGGAAATTGGAGGTTCGAGGATGTAAAAATCGGATCAAGTCGATCATAATTAGTTGCGAATGTTCAAATTATCGTAAATCGGACGTAACAAACAAAATCGAACCGAGGCAACTTACTACGAGTTGAGTTCACACCAACAGTCAAGCTTGGAGCAAAAATTCAAAAATTCGTGGGTCAAGGTCTGAACAAACCAAAGAGCAAGTGAAGTTCGACTTCAAGCAAATGACTAAATGAAGGTTGAAGTTTGGTTTAAATTTGGAAATAAAAGTTCTAGTATGGGGGTGACCCATAGCCAGCAAAAAAAATTAGCTTGGTTATACCTTACTGAAAGCGCCCTCGATCTGCGAAGGTCTAAGAACCAAACTGACTCTAAAAAAGACAAGCTAATCTACGAAAGAAAAAAAAAGGTCCGGGAATCACGTTACAGGGTTGGAAGGTGTTAAGCACCAACCCCGCCCGGCCAAAGCCGGTCTCTACTAACTTTCCAAATAAATTACATTGCTAAAAAAAAATCTAAATAATGATAAATATATATATATATATATATATTATACCTTTCCGATAGCAAAGACTTTGTTCCTTCAGATCTGACAAAAATTACTCCTTGTACCGTACTCCTTGCTTCGTTCTATCTCCGGATTTGATTCTTAATCTCCGAGGTAAGGTATCTCTACTTTCTTGGATCTGATTTCTTCCAGTTTATTAATGTTTTTGGAGGGCTTTTAGGTATTCTTTAGGCTAAAATCAAAGGAGGGATGTTAGGTAAGGAGTTGGGGCTCCAAAACTAGGGTTTATGGGAAGTTAGGGGGGCTTTTAGACCTTCTTCTCTTAGGGTTTATAACTTGATACAAAAATAGGGTGTGAGGACCCCTATTTATAGATTTTTTTAAGGGTTGATTTAGATAGAATTAGTGTTTGATTGTAATTCTTTTAGTTAGAGTTGTGTTTTAGTTAGACTTGTTTTAAGTAGAGTTGTGTTTTAATTAGAATTATTTTAGGTGGGGTTGTATTTTAATTAGAATTGTTTTAGGTAGAATTATATTTTAGTTAGAATTCTTTTAGGTAGAGTTATTATTTAATTAGAACTCTATTAGGATTTTGACTTTTGGTCTTATTTAATTGACTTTTAATATTTTGACTTGAGTCTTAATTGATTGACTTTTAATATCTTGACTTTAGTCTTGCTTAATTGACTTTAATTTTGACTTTAGTCTTACTTGATTGACTTTAATACCTTGAATTTAGTCTTGCTTGATTGACTTTAATTTTTTAGAGAACCCCCTCTATTATATCTTTAATTCTTTGGACCTCCAAATGGAGGGGTCCTTAAAGATATATCTCACGAACCCTCAACAATTTTACTTGAAAGCCCGATTGATCGATTTTTTTAATTCAAAATTTTAAATTAATTTCATCAATGTTTCACTTTAATTATTTAATGTTTTATTTATTAATTTTAAAATTTTTAATTATGAAAATTGTGAAATTACCGTTTTACCCTCGGAGAGGACTTTTCACGTTTTAAGTCGGTTTTTTATGTTCCAGGATGTTTTAGAATCGATTTTTTCGTAAGGAATTCAATGGAAATATAAGTTTGTGTCATTTATGAAATTTTTTGTGTGAAATGATCGTGAACTTTATGAGGGGCATTTTCGTAATTTTGTTAAATTATGTTAAAATTGGCGAAATGATTTATTTGATTTTGATTTGTTGTTTTATGTGTTTGAGAGAGTTTTCCTAAGCGTAACGTAGGCTCTAGGGTTGTTTTGAGGTTAGGAGTATTTTGATAATTTGATCAATTTTTAGTGATTTTTATCGTGAAACTTCTTTTTGGGTCTGCAAGATGATGATTTTATTTTTCTGTATCGTATTTTCCTAGCATAGCGTGATTTCTAAGGTTTTGTCAGTTCGAGATACCTCATCCGGATTTCTGAAACACATCTGGTAACAAACTAAAGCAATGGAATATTCATCTATCATTGGGAATCATTGCGATCGGGTTGACGAGTTGATTAATCAAGCGGATGCAAGAATGGAGTGTCTACAGATGCCCCTCTTTGGCAGAGGGTTGAAGCAAACTAGATAGCAAATCTATTTTGGTAGATAGTGCGATATCTGAATGCCAAAGCTAGTGACAGTTCATTTTACAGCCTGATTTAGCAATTCGTCAGGGTATTCGGATCCTTGGGGGTAAAGCTCTCCCCGAATTAAAAGGTTGTTAGGTTCTTGAGCGCAAACTCTCACTGACAGTGTCAGATCCTTGAATTTTAAAGAATTCTCCCTAACTAAAAAGTGCAAATGTGCAAGTGTGTGTACTGTGTGAAACTGAGTAAAATCTGAGTATAATTTGAACATAACCTAAGCATAAATTGAGTATAAACTGAGCATAATTTCGAGAAAACCCTGACGGTAACTAAGCAAAACCCAAGATATACCCTTGGCGGCAACTGAGCAAAATCCAAGATAACCCTTGGCGGCATCTGAGTAAAATCCAAGATAACCCTTAGCGACAGCTGAGCAAAATCTAAGATAACCCTTGGCGGAAACTGAGCAAAATCCAAGATAACCCTTGGCGGCGACTGAGCAAAATCCAAGATAACCCTTGGCGGCATCTGAGCAAAATCCAAGATAACCCTTGGCGGAAACTGAACAAAATCCAAGATAACCCTTGGCGGCAACTGAGCAAAATCCAAGATAACCCTTGGTGGAAACTGAGCAAAATCCAATATAACCCTTGGTGGCATCTGAGTAAAATCCAAGATAACCCTTGGCGGAAACTGAGCAAAATCCAAGATAACCCTTGGCGACAACTGAGCCAAATTCAAGATAACCCTTGGTGGCAACTGAGTAAAATCCAAGATAACCCTTGGCGGAAACTAAACAAAACTGGCAGAGGAATGAAGAAATTTTGGAAATGAATGAATGAATTTGGAGAAGACTGATTGGAATGAATCGGAGAATGAATAAATCCGAAAGATAATGAATCTGGAAGAGAAATTATCGAATCTAAGAATGATTGGATCTGGAAAGAAATCTGGGAACGAAAGAATTCCATATCTCCTACTCTAGGTAAGCGAATTATTAATTAATCTCTGGACGCAGTCAAATGTGAGATCCAAAGTACTTTTGTTTGATCCTCAAGATTTTATCCAAAATTTTTTATGAATTTAAAACCTGAGTTTTTTTTATTTCTTTTGAACCTCAAAAGTTTTTCGAAAAACTGTTATCAAGAGGGTAACCTTAAGTTTGGGGTTCCTATTATTTTTTTAGGATTAACATTGCTCAAAGACAAAATGCCCCTAGTTTGACCATGTACGTGGCATTGAAGATAATTTAACACATCATTAAAAAAATGCCCCTAGTATAAGGGGGAAAAGTTACATTAAAGAAGAAAGAAAATGCCCCTTGTATGAAGGTTTGAAATATTTGATTACCACAAGTGCAATAAAGATCCAACTTTTAATTTTGGTTGATTTTATTAAAGATTTTGAGTCAGGCTCAAGAAAACAAAATATTTCCTTTTGAGACTCATCATAAGACCCATTCTTCTCTTCATTGGTTCACTTGGGGAAGTAAACATTTTCAGATCGATCGTAGACAAGATACTTGTGGCTTCTGAGTCTATGCCTGGTTTAAGCTAAGTATTGAACTTGATTATTCGGACTTCTGATGTTTCAGCTTGGACTGCTCTTAGCTTAGGATTTTCTTCTATTTTTCTTTATTGCTCTAATTTTTGCCTAGATCGCCTTTTCAGGTTTTCAATCTATCGAGCTTGTTCTACCTTTTGCCTAGATCGCCTTTTCAGATTTTCAGTCTAGCGAACTTTTTCTTTTTTTTTCTTGACTCTGATTGTTGCCAAAGTTGTCATTTCAGATTTTCAACCTTGCGAGCTTGCCTTAATTTTTGCCTAAGTCGCCATTTTCGGATTTCCAACTTAGCAGGCTTCATCATTTTTTTTATATTTTTCTTCTCCTCTGAACTTCTAGAGTTACTGTCTGATCATGCTTTGCTATCTTCCTTGACTTTTCCTACGGTACTTAGGAGGACTTTTATAGGTAAGCTTAGGTCTGGGTATAAAATGAAAGGAATTTTGAGGCTCAAAAACCCAAATGCCCCTTATGTGGCATTTCATTTAAACTTTTTTCTTGAATTTTCTTCCCTATTTTGAATGATATTTCTTTCTCTTTTGAATTTTTTTCTTTTTTAATTTTTTTTGTCGGGGAATCTATTCTTTTATTGTGATGTGGTCGGGCCTGAAGTAACTTCTCAGGTTACCTACGTACCCCAAATTTTTGGGATCAGACCAAAACGTAGTTCGAATTTTTCCCTCCCCTAGGTTAGGTGAACGGGCTGAGAAAGAAAAAGGCATCATTTTTTTTTTGAAAAGACTGCAAGGGGTTGAGAACGGAGATATTGAATTGGGTAGCAGGAAAATTGATTCGGTCAAAGATGGCCTCCTTAAATGTAGTACCATTTGATCTGGTCAAGGTTGGTTGGCTCTGGTAATTCGATTTCATCATGATCTTGAAGTCTGACAGTTTTTTTCGGGTAATATTTCATTGACGATGAACAGATCCCCCCAATTTGGTTTGAACTTCCCTCTAGGGTCAAAGATAGGTACTCGATTCTCTTTGAGTACTAAATCCCTGACTTGTAAGTGACGGGCCTTGATCTTTTTGTCAAACGCACGGGCAACTCTTCTTTGATAAGCTTGTATGTGATACAAAGTTCTTAGTCATTTTTTTTCGATCAAACTTAATTCTTCATACCGTTGACGAACCCAATCTGCTTCTGACAATTGACTTTCTTTGAAGGCCTTGAGATACGAGAGTTACATTTTAACTGGTAAGATTGCTTCCATATCATACACTAGAAAGTAGGGAATAGCTCCAGTGGAAGACTGTATTGAAGTATGATGTGCCCCTAGTGTGAATGGTAATATCTCTAACTAATCCTGGTGTGATTGACACATTTCCCTGATGATTGTTTTGAGATATTTTATTGGCTGCTTCAACCTTTTCATTAATCTGAGGACGGTAGAGAGATAATGTAATGTCGAATCTCGAACTTTGAAAACAAAGTGATAACCTAAGCTTTGATGTACGACCCATTATTAGAGATCAATACCGCTTCAACTGTTTCATTAATCTAATAATGGTAATCTATTCTGGGAGCTTACCATGTTGAGAAGTCTAGCACTGATACATTTTGTAACATCTTCCTTGATCTCATTTTATCAAGTCAATATCTAATCCGTGTCAGACAACACCCAAGCTTGCACCTAACATATCCTCATAGGCCCACGCGAACAAGTCTTTTGAAATTTCTGAGAAAATTCATTATCCCCTTGTGTTCCTCTAGGGATAGGATGGTTTCTATTTGAATCTCTCTAGGAATTAATTTATGTTCCGAGGTCAATGACCTTTGCTTTCTTGAGCCCGACTTTTATCTTCTTGTTCAAGAAAAAAATATATCCTTCAAGCTAGATTATTAGTTAATTCGTTAATGCACTCGAGGTATTCAAAAATTTCTTTTATCCAATCAAATTCAGACGGGGGACACCTCTATGACTCGACAAACTAACTCGACTCAATAGGAAAAAAGTAAACTCAATCTAAGGAAGACATGACCTTGCTGGAAAAAAGGACTCGAGCTAACCCAAATGACTCATGAAAACTCAAGGCAAGTACCCACATGAGTTTGATTAGGACTGAGGATTGAGATATTACTTACAACAGGTAGGATCGAAATACTATGATCTTTAGGGAACAACTGGGCGATGTTGAGAAATTCTGAGGTCATTTCTGACTATTGACTTGATATTGACGTTTACTCTAACTGACCGGATTTACAACCCTAGCTAGACTATGAACAAATGAGCTTAGAAACAATGATAACCTAGTAACCTCTTTGAAGGTGAATTTAACCAATTTCAGTGTCACCCCCTTGATAACATTTTAAATGAACCCTGAGATTTTATTGAATTTTGTGCACCAATCCATTAAACAATTCATGCATTCAATGATTATTCAGAAGGAAAATAATTTTATTGCACTCTTGAAAATAATGTTTTATTGAATAACGATTTTCACAATTCTGATTATTTTTTGCAATCATTTTCTTTTTAGCAAAACATATTTTGATAATTTTATAAGGTCCATGCAAAAAATAGATTTTTGGTAAAAAACATATTTCAAAAATTTTCCATGCAAAAATAGATCTTTTGTAAATCATTTTTCCTTCATTTTTTTTCTTTCGGAAAATATTTTCCACTGGAAAATATTTTTTCTCTGAAAAATAGTTTGTTATTTGGAAAACATTTTCTCTTGAAAAATCTTGTTCTTATGGAAAACATTTTCTGGAAAACACTTTTTCTTAGAAAACATTATTTTCTAGAGAATAAAACTTTTTCTGGAAAACACTTATTTTGGAAAACACTTTTTCTAAAAAATACTTTCCCTTCATAAACCATTTTTCTTCTTTGAAAATTTGATTTCTATTTCAATTTAAATGGCCCAACCCACCATGATTATTGGATCGGGATGGACTGGGTCATTATTGTAAAAGAATGGATTCTTTATTGGGTCGGTGCACCCATTTTAATTTTCAAAAACAACATTTTTGATCCTTGAGGACAATCATACACTCTGATCTCATCATTCACATGCATTCTGATCTTATCATTCACAAGCGTTCTGATTTCATCATTCACATACATTCATCATTCACAAGATTTCATTCAATAAACAACCCGGGAACACCCACGATCAGTTCGAGTCATGACCTACAAAGAAGGTTTCTAGACTCTAAGCTTACTACGTGCAATGCATTTTATCTGGCCACCCTTGCCCAAATACACATATATACCTTTCGATAAGTGGTGATTTGGTTTTATATACCGTATAGGTGATAATCTAAAACCTCAATTCACTTCTCTGAAGCTAAAAACAGCCAGTTTAATCTCCAGTTGAGAGGTGGCGCACAATGCTGAGCAAGGGCCCACTTAAATACCTCTCGTCTAGAATAGACGTAGTCTATCCCCCTCGTACAGTAGGGTACAGCGGGGCAAGATCTCGCTTAGGCACCGATTTTGACCAAGAAGTGCAATTGATATACTTAGATTATCTTTTACATACCTATGGGTACAAGTCAAGAGTTGTAGCTTTCATAAATGGTTTGGCATCCCATGAGGGGACCGACCACGTACTAGTACTACGTTGGAAATCGGGACATGTGACTGTGTGGCTCACAATAGGTTAAAGGCTCAGGTCGCTCCAGCCTGGGTGCATCAATATACTTCTCAGAATCACCTGATCAGACAGCATTGATGCCCCAGTTTGATATACCCTAAGGTACGTGACTGGAGTTGTGATTTTCATGAATGACGTCGCATCTCCGAAGAGACCGGACCACGCACTAGTGCCACGTTGGCTATATAGGACGTGTAAGTGTGCAAAACAGTAAACGTGCATGTGATGTGTGCAAAATAGGGTGGGGTGTGCCCGGGGCCTTTTTCAAACAAATGGGCCTATAGGCCAGATCAGATCATTAATGAGCCACAATCATAATGAATACAAGTATATTAAGATCAAACTCATAGCATGCAAATTAAAAGAAATTCAAAATCAATCGATCAAGACCAATCAATTAACTAAGATCAAGCAATTAACACATGAGACTTAAGATTCAATCAATCAAAGTATCTAAGGGGTATGATCATATCAACCAAGTAAAAAAAAGAAACCATGAACCCTATTCAAATGCAGATTTATTGAGTTAACTCATCTCGTAGCATTCAACATCATAGAACATGGAAAAATATCACATGAAGCATTATCATTAAGTATCAATGGAATGCATGAGAACAAACAATATATTGCATGAGACCAATAAATTCAAACGAGTTGACTCGACTCATTACGTTCGAAATTGGATATCATGGCAACACATTATGATAAAATCACACAAAGAAAATAAATAGCACATACTTAGTTCCTCACGTGATGTAAGACGAGTTCAACTGGGTTGACTCACCTAAAAAAAATACCTCGATGGTTGATTTTTGAAATCCAACCCCTTTTTTTTTTAAATCATTTCAACTGTGGTTCCTATTTCTTTATTAAGAGAAATGTCAGAGAGATTACTGAACTGGACACCAAGGTCAAATGGACATGAATCGTCCCTCATGGTTCTGAGTACTCTAAAACTGCCACTGTAACTGCAAAATCATTTATATCAACTTGTGTTCAATTTCTAATGTCTAACATCCCTGATAGAGTGATAGTACTGCATTTGACAATCAACATAATCAGGCCAGGTACTTGAACAAGTTTGGATTGTTTTTATCTCTTTCGAGATAATCCCGAGTGATCGGGTCTTCAATCCACTTCTTAATTACCTTAAAATCAGGCTTAAACATGTATCCGAGCTGCTCAACACATTCCATCGATAGGTTTTGATAAGTCAGAACTTTCCGACTCTTCATGATCCATACAATTGAGGCATCAATAGCCTATCGTCTGTCCTTATCAACATCTTCGATCACTTTCTTCTTCTCATCCACTGGAGGGAGAGGAATCCTGATCCTCCTCAATTTGTCTGTAAATTTGGAATTGAACTCGAAGTAATCCGTTGGAGAGATGGTTTTATTCTTTGGCTCTTTATTAAGGATCTTGTATTTTGCACAGCAGAGGGAATGAAGCAATCTAACGACATCATCGTCATTCAAGTTCAACTGAGTCATGATTTCTGAATAACTCAATCTATCTGAAGCATTGAATAGCAGCAGTGCAGCTGCTTGATAAGTTGTCACAATCAGCTCCATAGTTTTAGGATCAAACTTGTCGTTGATGTTACAAGTACCCAGTTAGTATATCCACGTCAGCTTTCTGTGTTTGGTTTTTGTTTCATAGAACTCCTTGAAAACATTCACACACTTTAACATCTCCAAAGGGAGGTTCAAGTCGAATGATTTATAACTTGGCCAGAATCCTGTAGTTAAGACGGTGACTGTCAAGTCGATCCCAGGACTTGCTTGAGGATTACTATTAAGATACTCCTCAAAATTGGAATGATTCTCCCTCGCCAATGCCAAGTCCGTGACCATGCCTTCCATCTTCGAAGTGAACTGTCCGCCACATTGTTGCTTCAGCTTTGTCAGAATACTCCTCTCATGATCATCGCTCGCACTCTTGTCAAATAGAAGTCGACGAGCGAGTTTTTTCCTATAGAATTCAACGAAAAGATCTTTATCACCGATATAAACAAGTAGCCTAACTACTTTCTCAAGTGTTTCCTCAATAGTTTCATCACTCAATTTCTCACTCCATCCCTTCTTAAGGATATTGTCACAGAAAGTAGCCATTAGTTCTGCACTTGAGCTGCCACCAATACCCTTGTTGCAAAAGACCTCAAAAGCCTCTTTGAGTGCCTTGTGGAAAAGTGTGTGGCTGTAAAAAACATTCTTCTTTAAAACACCATTAATTCCAATGTTCATCGTCTTCTTCCCTGCACCCATCATTCTCAACAGAGAACGACTGGTTTTGGCCTCTCACCTGATCCATGTTGATCTCCATTGGACAGGTTTTTGCTTTAAAGAAATCACTGAGTTCTTTCGAATCGACAACCCATCCGGAGATCCATTCAAGTTTAGACGATTTTTTTTTTTTAAGATTTTGCAAAATAAAAACAAAATCGTCTGCCATTAACGCTCCATTGGAACTCGAAACTGCAGCAAAGACGTTTCGCTGAGTGGCTTCTACAATTTGAACCATGATTTTAGCTTTGGACCAGAGAATTTTTTTTTTTTACCAAAAGAAAAAAAAATAGCAAAGTCTGAATTTTGCTTCGATAGGAGGAAGAGAGATTAATTTCCATCGCTTAACTTGATTCGATTTTGAAGGGACTTACGTCCAAAGAAATCAACCACTTCAATAAAAAAACTGATCGGGTGGATGCTTCGGCCGATCGAACCAAGAGACAAGTTCGGTCTCTTGTTGAAGAAGACGACATGAACTTTCTTTTAAACCATTGGAGAAGATGGTGTGGGAATAAGAAGAGACAAATTTATTAATGACACACCCTTCACACTCACTAATGTTACTGTTAAGTTGGTGTGAAAACTGGAAACCTATGTCATTACTCATGACACACCAACCCCACACTGCTTTTGCACAGAACCTCAAAAATTTTTTTTTTTTTTTTTGTTAAACCTTTTTTTTTATTTCCTTCCTTCTTGCTGTTAATGGACAGCCCTACTTTCCTAAAAAAAAAATTATTTTATTTGAAAAAAGTTGATTACACATTTTTTTTTTTAATTTAAAAAAAAAAAAAAAAAAGTTGTCCAAGAATCAATCGCATGCACCCTAAAAAATAAGAAAACCTACACACGTAATAAAAAACCGAAACTCATGGTCCAACAATTATCGTACTGTCTTCAATAAGATCAACCATTCTGAAATCCTTCGTTATTTAGGATCACCCTAAACAAACCTTGTTTAAACCACAAATATAATGTTTGATAGAACCATAAGAATAATATGCCAAAATATCCGATATTCAAAGTCCAACACAATCAATAACCGAACAATAAAAGATAAACAAACAAATAAACAAACAACATAAACTGAACTAAAAAAATATAAACAATAAAAAATAAAAATAAATAAATAAAAACTAGGTCAATATGGCAACATACCCATACTTGGGGTTTTTCAAGTCAGATCCTCAATAGTCCCCAGTGGATTTGCCACTGAAAGCGCCCTCGATCCGAGGGGTGCGCGGATCCGCTTTTGACCCTTGAGGTTTGGGAGTCGCCACCTAGTTGTTAAGGTCTAGGAACCAAACTGACTCTAAAAAAGGCAAACTAATCTACGAAAGAAAAAAAAAGGTCCGGGGATCACGTTACGAGGTTGGAAGGTGTTAAGCACCAACCCCGCCTGGCCAAAGCCGGTCTCTACTAACTTTTCAAATAAATTATATTGCTAAAAAAAACCTAGATAATGATAAAAAAAAATATTATACCTTTCCGATAGCAAAGACTTTGTTCCCTCAGATCCGACAAAAATTACTCCTTGTACCGTACTCCTTGCTTCGTTCTATCTCCGGATTTGATTCCTGATCTCCGAGGCAAGGTATCTCTACTTTCTTGGATCTGATTTCTTTGAGTTTATTAGTGTTTTTGGAGGCTTTTAGGTGTTCTTTAGGCTAAAATCAAAGGAGGGATGTTAGGTAAGGAGTTGGGGCTCCAAAACTAGGGTTTATGGGAGACTAGGGGGACTTTTAGACATTCTTCTTTTAGGGTTTATGACTTGATACAAAAATAGGGTGTGAGGACCCTTATTTATAGATTTTTTTAAGGGTTGATTTAGATAGAATTAGTGTTTGATTGTAATTCTTTTAGTTAGAGTTGTGTTTTAGTTAGACTTGTTTTAGGTAGAGTTGTGTTTTAATTAGAATTGTTTTAGGTGGAGTTGTATTTTAATTAGAATTGTTTTAGGTAGAATTATATTTTAGTTAGAATTCTTTTAGGTAGAGTTATTATTTAATTAGAACTCTATTATGATTTTGACTTTTGGTCTTATTTAATTGACTTTTAATATTTTGACTTGAGTCTTAATTGATTGACTTTTAATATCTTGACTTTAGTCTTGCTTAATTGACTTTAATTTTGACTTTAGTCTTACTTGATTGACTTTAGTCTTGCTTAATTGACTTTAATTTTTTGGAGAACCCCCTCTATTATATCTTTAATTCTTTGGACCCCCAAATGGAGGGGTCCTTAAAGAAATATCTCACGAACCCTCAACAATTTTACTTGAAAGCCCGATTGATCGATTTTTTTAATTCAAAATTTTAAATTAATTTCATCAATATTTCACTTTAATTATTTAATGTTTTATTTATTAATTTCGAAAATTTTAATTATGAAAATTGTGAAATTATCGTTTTGCCCTCGAAGAGGACTTTTCACGTTTTAAGTCGGTTTTTTATGTTCCAGGATGTTTTAGAATCGATTTTTCGTAAGGAATTCAATGGAAATATTAGTTTGTGTCATTTATGAAATTTTTTGTGTGAAATGGTCGTGAACTTTATGAGGGGCATTTTCGTAATTTTGTTAAATTCTATTAAAATTGGCGAAATGATTTATTTGGTATCGATTTGTTGTCTTATGTGTTTGAGAGAGTTTTCCTAAGCGTAACGTAGGCTCTAGGGTTGTTTTGAGGTTAGGGGTATTTTGGTAATTTGATCAATTTTTAGTGATTTTTATCGTGAAGCTTCTTTTTGGGTCTGCAAGATGATGATTTCTATGTTTCTGTATCGTATTTTCCTAGCGTAGCGTGGTTTATAAGGTTTTGTCAGTTTGAGATACCTCATCCGGATTTCTGAAACACATCTGGTAACAAAATAAAGCAATGGAATACACATCCATCATTGGGAATCATTGCGATCGGGTTGACGAGTTGATTAATCATGCGGATGCAAAAATGGGGTGTCTACACTTACCCATGGCCAAGAAAAAAGAAAAATAATAAAAAATAAAAAATTTGAAAAAAAATCAAAATGCACAGAATCAATCAAGGCACCGGCGTGAGAACTACCGACAAGTCGTCGCCCATGGCATTCGCTCACCGAGGCAAAGAGCCACCAACATGCACAAATAGTAAACCACTCGTACGCCAACACACGTGCTAGAGAACAACTCCCCCCAACCTAACAGTATCTTACATGCCTCATGGGCAGGCAAAAACATAAGTCGAGAAAGATGTCAAGTAAAAAAAAGGTTAAAAAAAAAGAAGCTTTCTTGATTTAATATAGGGACACAATTCAAGAAGAAGGAAAAGTATCACAAAAAGATGTGTAGGAGCACACAGAGAACAGAAGAACAACATAATCAAAAGAGATGATTTCTCGAAGATGAATCAAGTATTATCATGCCTCCCAAAGGTGTGGTGCAATGGTAATAACTTGAGGTCCACAAGGGGCGTCTGTTCAAACTTAGGCCCACCAAAGATGCGATGCAAGGATATGAGCTTGAGGTCCCTAAGGGACGTGCGTTCTAACCTAAGCTCACCAATGTTACAATATAATAATAAGAGCTTGAGGTCCCTAAAGGACGTACGCTTAAACCTAAGCCCACCAAAGGTTTGGTGCAATGATAAGAACTTGAGATCCCTATAGCACGTGTGCTTCAACCTAAGCCAACCAAAAGTACGGTGTAATGGTAAGAGTTTGAGGCCCCTAAAGGATGTGCGCTTGAACGTAAGCACACCAAAGGTCTAGTACAATGGTAAGAGTTTGAAATCCTTAATAGATGTACGCTTAAACCTAAGCCCACCAAAGGTGTGACATAGTGGTAAGAACTTGAGGTTCTCAGGGGACGTGCATTAAAACCCAAGCCACCCCTTTTAGAATAAGATTCTCTCTACTTTATGATCCATTTGTGGACATGCAATCATCGAAAAATACCTAAGTTAAATCTAGTATTGGAAATTTTCATCAACTCCAAATGCAAAGTCAATTTTTACCAAAATGAACACAGATTGGAATCCTTATTTTTAAATCATTTCTTTTATCAAAAAATTTCAAGAACCCTACATCATACCACAAAACTTGTTCTTTTCGAAAGCTTTAAGAGCCATACATTGAGCCAAGAAGCCTATAATTTTAGGTCTAATCCCTGTCAGACCCAGAGCTTAGGAAGATCGACTTTATGTTTTAATAGATTCAATATGAAATCACTAAAGTAAGATACAAATAAGCAAGAAGGCTCGAGCTTGACCAAACAAAAAGAAGTTTGAGTCTACGTCTTTATAATTCGTTGTATGCAACTCTCACAAAGAGGACAGTTGTAGATACTCATTTTAGCCTAGATCGAATCTAAGAACACCAAATTTTTTTCGGAAAGGGGTCTGATCCAAGGAAATTTTCAAGAGATTTTAAATATCCCATTTTTCAAAAAATCAAGGTCTGAGGACTAATTTTAAATAAAATTTAGCTTGCCTAAGGGTAACGCACGACCATAAGAAAAATTAGCTTCACCAAGGGTAACCTACGGCCAAAAGAAAATTTTGGCACCATAACAAAATTTAAGCTTTGCCAAGGGTTACCCACGGCCAAGAAGAAATTTTTCTTGGTCCAAGGGTAACCCATAGCCAAGCATAAAATTTGAACTAGCCAAGGCTCACCCACGTCCAATTCTGTTGGGCAATTTTTCTAACCCATGTGCACTTGAATTTGGTTAGGGTTAATTGCCTTTTAACCCATCTCTTAATGACTTTTTCCTCAAGAAAATCCTTACATTTTACTCGTTTGTCCATTCTTTAATTCTTCAATAAACCTATCATCAAGGTCTTTTTGTAATTTGCATATTCTTCCAACAAAGACCTTTGATCAAATTGGTCCTCACATAAGTGTAATTACTACCTTAACCCCATCTTGTTAGAACTAAACCAAGGTAGATTACATTTATGTCCTCCAAGTCTATCCTCAATTTAAGAAGGGTCAATGTAATTAAACCAAGTTAAATAGGATTTGACAACTTGGCCCAACCCATAGAATTCTCTAGAAATTGTGAGCAAATACATTCTTAATCATAGGTTGTTAGAGGACTAATTAGACTAGGTGACCTTAATATCCAAAACTCAAAATCAAATTTACATGCCATCTAGTCTAGTTCTTTAGGATTTGACTCAAAACCTAGGACCTAAGACTTTTTTACCCTTCTCAAATAATTATATAGAAACTATGACCTTTTAAAATCCTATCCTCTTGATTATCATAATTGGTGAGACCATACGAGAGTAAAAAACCATCAAATCCAAAGAGATGAGAGGTAATTTAAGTTTTCTTTAGAGGTTTTATTAAAAATATTAGGAACCCTATAATTTAGGATAAGTTTATCCCAAAGGGTATTCCAAAATCCTATAAATAAGATCATTTCCAAGGCAAAAGGGGAGGGAGCTGAAGTGATTTAAAATTCGGTCCAAACTCTCTCGAATCTCTCTAAGCCTTCTTATTTTCTCAAAACCTCTCAAAAAATTGTTAAAAGAACAAACCAAGAAGAGGAAGAAAAGATCATGGTGGGTGTAGACACCCCAATTTGAACGGGCCATTACTTGAAAGGGGCCCAAAAACAACAGTCTTTTAACAAGAGGTGCTGACAGGCCTCGAAGGCCCGAAGCATTAAAATTCGACATTTTGATCGAGTCGATGCCCCTAAGACCTCCTCGTGGTCTAACGGGCCCACATGGAAAGATCCGGCATACTCCTATTTACCCCGTTTCACTCAAAAACATCGATTTTTGACAAAGTTGGCCAATGGGCCTCAGGGGCCCAAATCACTGAAAAATGGCATTTTGATTGAATCGAGGCCACTAAGACCTCCCAATGGTCTCTGGGACCCACTAAAGGGAGTGGACCTACCCCACGCTTACCCAATCATCACCACTCCACTCTTGCATAAAAAAAATACCTGATTTGCAATAAAATTCTCCAACAGGCCCAAAAAGCCCGATTCGTCAACACGTGGCATTTTAATCGATCTAATAATTTCTAAAATCCTAAAAAGATGAAAAATGAAAAAATGAGACTTGGGACACCTATCTCCTCCCCTACCTTCCACCGCTCCGCTCCAAATCCACAAATACCTTAAGTCCGTTCAAAGCTCACAAACCCTCAACTCTTTCCTAAATTAATTTCTCACCTTACCCCTAACCTAAAATCAATCCCACATCATCTAAAATCTAAAACTAACTTATCATCTCAAAACCATTTCTAAAATAGCCCCAATTAGTTTTTAAAACCCAAAACCACTTCCAAAACCCAAGCCCAACATTACAAAGCCCATAAGACCCTATCCATATCTAATTCATTATCCAACCCATAACCTTAACCCATAAACCATCATCCACATCAAACTAATCACCAATCTATCATCAAAAGGTGACATATGTCATCATCTCCTTTCACCTCCCTCATCTAATCACCTACCCCCATAATTTTTCTCTCACAATTCATCTAACCTATCACTTCTCTCTAAAAATCATCTCAACCCATCACCACCCATACCCTAATCCATCATCCCTTTCTAACACCATCAACCACCCACATCACAACCCATATTCTATACACCCTAACCTATCACCATTCTTTAACCACCATCAATCACCCACATCACAACCCATATCTCTTACACCCTAACCCATTACTTTCCCTTAAAACACTCCAATAAAATCACCTCAACCCATACCCTTTTCTCTAATCAACCAACCATCATCACTAATCAATTCATCTCATCACCACATCACCTCCTCCTCTTTAACATATGTCATCTTCTCATACCCCACCCAAAAATCAAAATACCTAACCCTTTACACAAACCATTCTCCTAATTCTAAACACCTCACCTCTTCAACCAACTTAACACTCATTCACCAAACAACTCCCTTACATCCCCATTCTCCCCATCAACCATTACTCATCTCATCTTACCAAACACTCTACCTAAATGGATTTGGGTAAGATCCAAATCATTTGGGTCAAAACATAACCCATTTCCTTCATTACACAATTACCCTTACTTCCACTTCAAATTTCATACCCTTCACCTCTAAAATCCATGTCATTATCCATTCTTCCAATTCTTCACCCCATTATACTCCCAAAGTATTCTCCAAACACTATAAATACCCCCTCCTCTTCCTAAAAATGATTACCAATTATCATTACACAAAAAGGCTACCAATTCTCTCTTACCAATTCTCGTTACACAAAAAGGCTACCAATTCTCTCTTACCAATTTTCACTACACAAAAATCTCACCAATCCTCACTTACTAACTCCAGACCAAGTCTTATTTAAAAAAATTAAATTCTCTAATCACCTCCTCTCTATTCTCACATCAACCTTCCAAGAAGAAAAATACTCTCTCACATTTACTGAGGACCTTAGAAGACATTGAAGGAGAAGAAGAAAAGAAAGATTGAAGCTTCAAGGTGGGTTCAACAAAACACCCCCCTTTTTCTCTCTCTAATCCTCTCCATTTTCCTATTCTATTATCCCCCTATTTTATTTAATTTGTATTTTAGAAGGCTTCTAAGATGTAATGTTCCCCTCTCTTATCTCCAGTAGACTAGACTCCGGTCCGGTCGAAAGTATAAGAGTTGTAATCCCTTTTAAAAATAAAATCGATTTTATCTCAAAAAATGATTTTAAGGCATTGGAAATTTGATCATTCTCAACCCATGAGAATGGATTCATGACCTTAGCCGACACTCTTCAAATATGAATTATGTCCAAGGCTCATGTCTCTTAGGATCATCTCATTCCCTATGATCGAGCCGCAAGCAAATCCCTACTTAGGGTACAAAATATCGACACGTGGCACTTCACCTTTGTTTTTACATTTTTTTTATTTAAAATGACCAAGTTGAGTTGAGGTTACCACCACATGGTGGGGAGAAAAGGGTGCCTAACACCTTTCCTTTTCTCCAATTGAGTCGATTACCTCGAATCTCAAGGATTGATTAGTACCTTATCTATCGTGAGTCACTAAAACGTCAAAATGTCACTTTTTCGAAAAATATACATCGGGTGACCATTCACACCCTCTTACAATATGAATGGTGGCGACTCCAAACCTTAGTAGATGTGGCCATCGTAATCGCGAAACCACGTATCTACAATGGGACTTAGGTCTAATTTTTTATGTGATTCCCCTTTTCAAATTCCCTTATTTTATATTTAAGCAAGTTTATGTTTTCTTTGCTTATAGCCATGTAGATTTTAATTTGTTTTAGTGAGACTTGGAACTAGAGAGTAAAATCTCGTAGAGGTAATCTCCTCTTATAAGCCCTTAATAAGCTCTCAAGAGCAGTAGAATAACTTTTTTTTATTTACATTCTTGCAAGCTTTAAATTCCTAGATTAGGTATTCTTTACATTCCTTGCAAATTTCAATTTATAGAATAAAGATTTATCTTGCTTCTTTTGATGACAATAGAGCTAGAGAGTAAACTCCTTGGAGGTAGTTTTCTCTTGATAAATCTATTATATACATACACTTTGCACATACTCACTTCTCAACTGACTACAAGTAAGAGTGTAGGTCCCTATGAACCTATATTCAACTTTTAGAGCCAACAAAAATAATCCAAAAAATGAATAAAATCTCATGTCTATGGTCTCTATTCGTTCCATGGTGGTGTCCAACTCATAGATACTTTATAAAGGCTAAACCAATAAAAAAATGTTCCCAAGTGAGTACATAACCCTCAAAAAGAACCTTGGGATTCAAGAAGGTGAAATCCATGTGGATTCCCACAAAAATCCTAGGCTTATAAAAAAATTCCAGTAAGCAACATTTATATTTTAGCTTGTTCATTAGTTAGTTTTTTAGTTTTCTAAAATTAGACTATAGTTTTATTATTTATTACTTTTTCTATAATTTCTCTCACTTTCAAAACTCAAAAAAGAGTTTCTTAATTATACCATTTGGTCATTTATTGGTAACCATCTTAAGATTGGTGAGATAAGGTGTCCAACACCTTCCTTGTCCCTCAACCGAACCTCTTACCTTAGATTTCTAGGCATACCATTTCCTCTTATCTTTTGAATATGTGAGTCACTACAAGTCAATAAATACATAATTTTTATAAACCCTTTTATAATGTCCATTCACACTTTAATTGAATGGTGGCGATTCCGAAACCTGTATAGATAGCCCGTGTGTATCTACAAAACTGAATTTTTTTTTTTTTTTAATGATTTATTTAAGTGTTTTTGAATAAAATATATAGATTTTGAATAGATTAATTTTAATGGATTTTTTTTTTAATTCAACAAGGTCTATGGACTTTTCTAATATATATTTTTTTAAATCTATAGATTTTGATTTTTTTTTATTCCTTAAAATAAACTTTTTGAGAGAAATTTGTGTTGTATTTTCTTTTTTGAAATTGGATTTTAAAAGATTTTTCTTTTCTATTTCTTCCTAGTTCCTAAAAGATTATATGAAAGCTTAAGTTTCGACATTATAAGAAGTAATTTTCTAAAGTTCTTAGTTAAAGGAGGCAAAGACAAATCAAGGAATAATTTCAAAAATCAATTGAAGAGGTAATCGTCGAGCGATTTTGAAAATCATGAGGATGAAATATTTTCTTCTTTAAAGTTAATATTTATGTATTTTTAATATTGAAAATTTGTCATGATACTTATTTTTTGAGATTAATTTTATGTAAAATTTGGATGTAAATTTTTTATTATATCAAAATAGACTTGTATCAGTGTTAGACGAACATTATGCAAGTTAAACTTATATAAGTATCAATGCCAGACAAACAAGATAGAAACTAATCCTACTAAGGATCTCAATCACAAGATCAAGAAAAATTCAATTTAGGATATATAAAATAATTTTTGTTGCGGCCAAACAGATTCTTGATATGCCCAATGAAGCTTCTGTTATAGAAAATGAAGGTTTTCACTCTTTCTCTCATAGTTTGGACATTTGGATACAGGGTTTAGAACGAAAACACCATTGGTAATTCAAACAATTTCTTCACAAGACTTGTCCGTAACCAGCTTATCTGTACCTGCTGATGATGGCACTTCCCTCCGCCAATTGCGAATACCTATCTCATATATGGATTTCATTACTCGCTTACTTTTTTCCAATTTTGTAAAATTAAAATATCTCACAAGACTTGACCAACAAATTATCACGTAGACTCGATCAAGTCTTTCAATTGACTTGAAGAGTTGGTTCAGAGTTAGACGAGTTCACTACCGATTCATTCGAACTCAAACAAGGTGAGTCGACACTACGAGTTTTAAAACACATGTTCCCTCTAATCAAAAGTCCCCATGTCATCTATAATCCACGTGGAGTCATTTTATTGGCTCAAACTGTCCATCAAACGTGGCAGTACAGGAATTATTAGACCTTCTCCCACTTCCTTTAAACAACGGTGTCGGATCCTCCGAAAGAAAGAAGAGCAAAAGATCAAACAGACCAACCATCGAAAACAAGCCTCAAAAACAGAACAAATCTCAATAATAAAAAAAAAAAAAACACCAAAAGAAACCAAATTCTCTAGGGCTTCTTCGCTCTGGAGAGTTTCACAGATCGAATCGTGGCTCCTTCTACTCCACAAACCCTATCTCGAAGAAAACTCTCTTCATCATCATCACAACCACAAACCCTAATTACAAAACCAACTCGAATCGTTTACAGAGAATATTCTCAATCTGATCTCCCTTTCTGGCAAAAAACTTGGTTCATAGTTCTTCTCCTCTTCATGGCAATTTCATTCTTTGCTCTCGCTCTCTTTCTCTTCCTCACGCTCGATCTCGATCACAGCTCTCCGTTTCCTGCTTATGCTACTACCTCTGAAGGCGTCGAGGTTTTCTTTAAAAAAAAAGACGCTAATTTTCTTAGTTTGATAGAAATTATCTCAAGATCTCAGTATTTTGACAAAAGTTTGTTGTTTTTGGACAGATTACTTATGGGACCGTTCTTAAGTTGATGCATGAGAGGACGAGATTCAGACTTCATTCTCACGATGTTCCTTACGGGTCAGGCAGCGGGCAACAGTCTGTTACTGGTTTCCCCGAAGTTGATGATTCAAATAGTTACTGGGTAACAAATTTGACTTTTTTAATTTTAATTTTATGTTTTTGTATTTGTTTGATTCATTTAGGGTTTGTTGAGAGGTTTAGAATTTAGATTTGATTATGTTTTTATGGATGTAGATAGTTAGGCCTCAGCAGGGAACATCTGCCAAACAAGGTGACGCAATTAAAACTGGAACGATCATTCGGATGCAACACATGAGGACTCGAAAATGGCTCCACAGCCACTTGCACGCATCGCCGATATCTGGTAACCTCGAGGTTAGTTAGTGAAGTTTTCACCATTTTTCATCATATTTGCTTTGTTTGTGGATTAATAGGATTCGATTAGTCAATAACTAAATAGACATCAAGCCTTATTCCCATATTTGTTGCTATTTCTAGTAGTATAAAGGAAAATACATAAGGTGGGACTGCTTTTTCATCATCATCAATACACTAGAATTAACTACTTCATCTATAAATAATACACACGGGGGACCTATTCTTGAATATGAACAACTACTTCATATATCTAGACTAATCATATTTGGCTTCAAGCTGATCCGTAATGTAAACCAATTGCAATAAAAAAAATTATTTTAATAGTTTTTGATAATTGCAATTGAGAACTCATTTGTCTCTCATCACTATTTGGTCTCATACTAGTCATAGTTCTCTCATATACACGTCTTAATTCTTTTTTATAAGTATTATACATATGCTTAATCATATCAAATATATTCACTTAGGTTTTTTGCCTTCTTCAGAAAAATGTGTTGTAGGTTGATGTGACATTTGTCTAATCACAAAATTGTAGCTAAGGGGACATATCCTTAACTCAAAAAAACATAAAATTGTAGTAGCTCAGTTGTGTTTTATTATATATATATGGATAGCGTTTGGTAGGCAAAATTGTAGATAGCGTTCTAGTCAAAGTTGTCTTATATGTCTAAAAAGTTTTGGAATGGGCTGATTTTTTTGTGAGGATGATCTCTATGAGGAGAGTATTCTCACAAAAAATCATCCCATTTCAACAATTATATCCCTATGAAAAGTGGTTACAAACTAAAGGTAAAAAAATTGATGGTCCACGATTCTTCAACTTATAAACTAGGGTTCAAAATTTCAGAATGAGCTGATTTTTTGTGAGGATGATTTCCTCACCATAGAGGTTCTCCTCACAAAAAATTGGGCCATTCTGAAACTTTTAGCCCATAGGACAAAACACTTTGTCTAGAACTTTATTTTGAAGTTTGTCTACGAAATTCAATCCTATATATATATATATATATATGCATAATGACAATGGCTTTTCTCCATCCATTGACATCTTAGTCTTCAAAATATTATTAATTTATTATGCAACTTAGTTAGCCAGGGATTACATTTTTTTTTCCCCATAGTTCCATTGAAATGCCATCTAGTCCTAAAGCCTTACTTGTCTTCATCCTTTCTAGCAATTTTCACTATTTTACCCTAATTTTATGAATGTAAATCCCCACTTCCTTTCCTTAATCTCTTCACCGTCTCCATTGATTTATTTTTAATTTATCCCTATTAGGATTACTTCTGTATTTCCTTGGAGGCATACATGCAATTTGTTGAGATATGTGTCCTTGAATATTTTTCTCATCATTTCAATCTCACCCCCTTTTAGAGCTTCAACATGCCAATCTCTTCCTTAATAGTGCCCTTATTCTTTTAAACTGTACATGGTCATGCTCAAACCATCTCCATCGATTTCCTTTTATTTTATCCCTATTAGGACTACTTCTGTATTTCCTTGGAGGCATACATTTCTAATTTTGTCCGTCCTACTCTTTCCATTCATCTATCTCAGCATCCTTATGTTTCCTACACTAAATCCAAGAACATGCTTTTTCGTGATTTCCCTTTATTTTTCTCCAATCACATAGCCAATTTTATGATTGTATTGTAGTTCTTTAGTTTGAGTATGTGTTGATAGGCACATCTCTTCTTTTGCCATCAATCATCAAATCTGTGAGTTTACGCACCCTCTTTCCATTCATCTATCCCAGCATCCTTATGTTTCCTACACTAAATCCAAGAACATGCTTTTTCGTGACTTCCCTTTATTTTTCTCCATATACATAGCCAATTTTATGATTGTATTGTAGTTCTTTAGTTTAGTATGTGTTGATAGGCACATCTCTGCTTTTGCCATCAATCACCAAATCTGTGAGTTAACCCCCCCCCCCCCCCCCCCCCCCCCCCCTCTCCCCCCTTTTCAAATCCTTGATAGAACCTTCCAAAGGTCTCTCAACCAATCACGATGCTCTAGATTAATGTTATGAAAATTGAACTATCTGAT
Organism: Akebia trifoliata; assembly: GCF_017979445.1. Lineage (NCBI taxonomy): Eukaryota > Viridiplantae > Streptophyta > Magnoliopsida > Ranunculales > Lardizabalaceae > Akebia > Akebia trifoliata. The sequence goes on along the minus strand of NC_141384.1, from coordinate 16,873,872 downwards.
AACAGTCTATTAAGAGCAAGGTTCGAGTTAAGCTTCCTATAGAAATCCCTCACCACATATCTAATCCTGAAAATCCAACCAACAACTTCCCAACCCTTGTGGAAGAAGGCAGAAGAGACCATAACATGCCAAAGAGTTTTGTCCCCCTTCCAACTCCTAAACATAACTACCTCCTTGGAAGGTCTCTATACCTTTCGATTTAATATTTTGATGAAATTTTCTATTCATGGGTGCAGGATATTTTTCCCCTAAGACTCCATACATTACCTTTAATAAAAATAGACTGTAGATTCTTTATCGGATCATCAAAGCCCATTTCTGAAGATCTCTTGCTTCTCTTTGGGATCGAACATCAATGGCAATGATTCGATAGATGATTCATTGGGATAGGTGTAGATGAACAATGCCTCCCCTAGAAATGTATAGGAGGTTTTCTCTTGGTACGGCTCAAGAAAGAATGATTTGATTTTATGTAATTAAAAGAATTTTATGATTATACATGTAGGCATTTCTGTTCATTTCATTTCTATATTTCTGGAAATGGACATATGTTCATAGGCAATATAATCTCAATCCACAACTGTTTAAGAAGCTTATACACCATAATGGCTTAAGAGATTGGTTCCAGGGATCAGGTTGCCTAGTGCCGATCCCAACTATAGGATCACATGGTCTAGTGCAGCTCCTTGGTGATCCTTAAAAGCCTCTATGAGACAATGAAATAATGATTGATATATATATATATATAGCGAAATGTTCAGCAACAAACATTTTGACAAACATTTTGGCAAAACATTTTTCAAAACATGGGTTAGAGGTTTTGGAATGGGCTGATTTTTGGTGAGGATGATCTCTACGGTGAGGAGATCATCATCACCAAAAATCAGCCCATTCCAAAATTTCTAACCCCATCAAAAATGGTTTATAAAAATGGACGGTCCACGATTTTTCAACTTGTAAACTGGGGTTAGAAGTTTTGGAATGGGCTGATTTTTGGTGAGGATGATCTCTACGGTGTAGAGATCATCCTCACCAAAAATCAGCCCATTCCAAAACCTCTAACCCATGTTTTGAAAAATGTTTTGCCAAAATGTTTGTTGCTGAACGGGACCCATATATATATATATATATATATTTTTTTTTTTAAAATTTATCACAAAATTTTAAACATATAAAAAGTAAAAAGTTTTAAACATTTTAAAAACCTCTAAATATTTTTTATACTGGTTCTGGCAGATTGGATGGACCTTTGCGAGAAAGCTCTTTGCTCTCCCCAATCATCGAAAATTTATGGTATCCTTTTGACCATAAAAACCTATGCCCCTTATCGAAAGTTCGCGAAACGGTATTATATATGTACGTTCCATGGCCCACTCTAGGTAATCTCACCACGATCCAGTAGGGAGTTTCAATATTTGTTTAGTCTCCGAAATTGTGAGTTCCTTCCTGGTCATGCTAAAGGATGCTCCAGCACAGACTATAGATGGAAGGAATCTGCCATTAGGAAATGGTGTGTTTATTATAATTTTATCAACTTATCATACAGTAAATAATGTAAATATTGGACTTTATGGGAATATTTATTTGAATATGCAACTTATATTAAGGTATGTGCAGGTGAGCTGCTTTGGAGGGGAAGGCGAATCTGACACTGGGGATTACTGGAGGTGAGAGCTACAGCAGGCATTTCTTGTAAATAGCATATTCATTATATATCCTTCTTTCCCATTTGGATGACTGAACATGATGCTGCCATGTAATTAGGCTTGAGATTGAGGGGAATGGGAAAACATGGAAGCAAGACCAAAGGATTAGACTTCGACACGTGGATACAGGTGGTTACTTGCTCAGTCATGACAAGAAATACACCCGGATAGCTGGAGGTCAACAAGAGGTAGAATAGAAGAATAATATATTTTATTTATTTATTTAAAATTTAATTTTAAATAGATACCTACATCATAGATACCTGTATCAAAATTAACTTTGTGATGTTCTGTTTGCCTGCCTTGTGGGTTTTTTTTGTGTTCCTCCACTTGTTAACTTTGCTGGTTTACATTATTAGTGACATAGTGGATGCATGTACAGGTTTGTGGTGTTCAAGACAAGCGTCCCGATAATGTTTGGTTGGCAGCAGAGGGGGTATACCTTCCAGTTACTGAAAGCAAATAGAGTTTTTTACATATCCTTAGAACAGGGTGGGTAGTGTTGGGTACTGGTGATTATGGCTGTATCTGTTTTGATCGAATGAAACACCTTATCAATCCAATCATGTAATCCTTCCCAATATAAGAAGTTTGTGTATGTATGTAGGAGACAGACGAGTCAGTCACTATCTAGGTAGAAGTCACTGCATCAATTTTCTGACGAATACAGATTTATTTGATAAGTCCATCTTATTATTACCAAGGTGCTTGTGGGATGAATTCCAAAATTGTGAAAAAACTTCATCAGCATGTTTGGCTTGACCAAGGAAGCTTCTTTTCTCATATTACTTCACTTTTTTTTTTTTTTTTTAATGTGATTCCTACTAAACAAAAGAAGTGGTTAATTTGACTTCAGTTAGTTTGGCTTTTGATCAAGGAAGCTTCTTGTCTCACATTACTCTACTTTAATAGCATGTTTGGCTTGATCAAGGTCCATCTTGCTTTTTTTTGAATTATTTTTAATGACCACCCTCCCTTTCCATTTCTTCGTCTCCGAAAAAGCTCTAAGAGACGAATTTTTAAATCTTAGGTTCGTTGTTGTCTGGGTTGCTCTTTCATCTTCTACCTATTTCTTTGTTCAAAACATCTGCCTTTTTTTTTGTTGATGTGTAGATCCTTAATTATTTCAATGTATGATGTGGGGTCAGATTTCGGGGAAGGTGCTGACAAATTCTTCCTCACTGATCCGAAGTCACTTCTTCCACCTCCTTGCTAGTATCGGTGTGGTATCTGCTAAAAATCTTCCGACGCTCAAGTTAGAGTTACAGAAGAATAAATGGTTCTTACTGGTTGGCTTCTTCGTCGGTCGAAGAAAAGATCCTTAGGCTTCTGCCCATTTGGCTATTTATGGATCCTTCTTCTGAAGCAGGGTTTTCCTTTTTCTTGGGTTGCAATTCCGAAGTATCTCCTGATTTTCAAGATCCTAAATGGAATAGAGATCTTTGGGATTGAGTTTGCTATTCTAAAGAGATCTCTGGGCTTGACATGCGTAAGTCAGTATTACGAATATTCTTTGACTAGGTCTGTCCAGCTTGGCAGGTTAAGTCTTGTTTAGGGTTGTGCTGCCATTCTAGTTAGGTCAGACGCTTTTTGACTTGGCGTGCCTTATCTTACTGATGGGCAGCGCTATGAATGTTGACTTACACATGGTATCACTTTACCAATTTGGACACGTGTACGGTTTGGATGATTGCGTGATTATTTCCCTCTATAATTACCCCTCTCAAGGAGACGTGAACTCTCGTTATTTTCTCGAGCCACGTATCCTTCCTCTAATTGGATGTCATGATTCTCTATAATTACTTTTTCTTTTAATGAATCGACGAATTAAATGCAACATCGTTTCAAATCTTCTTTGATTGTTGAGACAAATCGTCTCTTATCTATGGTCGTCTATGTACCCCATTAACGTCTTCACTACACCCAGGCTACGACGGTTAGGTTGGATAGGGCTATCCTCCTAGGTGTATGTACTTTTTGGCATTTTGTTATAAATGAGAGACTTGTACTAATTTTCCTTCTTACTGTGCTATTGCTTTTGCAACTGTGCTATTGCCTTTGCACCTTTATCTATATATGCTTCTCTTTTCTCTCTTTCTGTCTTACTACCATCTTTACATTTTTCAAGTTGAGGTAATTTTCTCTTTTCATCTTAACTCTTCAGCAAAATTAATTTCTCAATGGCCACCAATATTGCTCAACTTAGAGGGAACTCTATATCCCCTGCCTTTGTGTCTATCCGGGTTTGCAAAAATCCCAACAACCCTAATAAGCGTCGTTAGGGGGAAATTATGGTTTATGCTGGCTAAATCAAGGTTAGCCTCAGTTTCCCCCTCTTTCCCTTCCTTAAGGAGGTGTTGAGTAAAATAAATAGGGCCCTAGGCCAAATGTCTGGGAATTTTTATCGCTTAGTGGAGATGGTGAAGAAAATGGGTATAACCCCCAATGACTTCCTCTCCAAATACAATTTGAAAGCTATCCCCCAATGCCTTGAGTATTATTCGCTGTCCTCCAAGAGTACAGTAGTTGCACTGGTTTTGTCTTTTCCTAGTACTGACAAAGGGTGGTACAAGGATCTCTTAATTGTCTCCAAGAACTTGGAGTTTGCCCGTGGTACTTTTTAGACCTTCTATGGTAAGTCCAGCTTTTAGGCTTCTAGTTGTGTCCCATTTTTTAGCTTTGTGCAAATTAGTTTAATTTAATTTTGGGTTGTCCTTTTTTTGTACATTCTTCTACCCCTTCTGATTCTGAGGCTAGGAAAGAGCAGTGCCGAACATCCAAAGATAGGAGGCAGTAGGTTTCCAAACTAGGGTGATCGATGGTAATCAAACTTGCCCTTCCCCTTCTTCTTTGCCTCGGCCCTTACACTACGGGTTCCTTTTGATCAGGTTGAGCAGACCTCGGAAGGCTTACCTCCTCCCCCTGCCCCAATACCTGTCCTTCCCTTTCCTCTATTTCCCTTTGGATTCTCTAACGTCATGAATATTGACCTTTCAGAGTATCCTCTCTCCCTCACCCTTGTCGTCAAGGCTAGTCTTCCTTTTAACCTGGTCAAGAAGAAGAAGAGGAATCTGGCTCCACGTGCCTCTACCAGAACTATAGATGCTGAACAGTCCGCATTGGTAGGTGGAGAGTAGGCTGCTCTAGATTCTACATCTACTTTTGCTTCTGTTGTTGCTGTTGCTTCTATTAAGCTTCCTGACGGGGTTCATGCTCAGGCAGTGCAGAGTTTGGACACTATTAGAGAGCTCAACCCTGTCCCTAAGCCCCAATTGTGCAAGAGGCGCAAGCTCATACGGAAGAGCTTGAGAAGCCCTTCCCCCCAGGGGAGTTTAGGCCTAAGGGCCTTAGTGACCTTAAGACTCCCATAGAGGAAGCAACTTTTCCTGGAGGAGTCATGGGGCCTACCTCTAGGATGGAAATGAGAACAATGATTTTCGACCCCGTTTTGACCATGTCTTCAATAGGATCAGTGGGGTGAGGAATCCTGTCATCACTGCCTCCCTGCTCTCCCACTCCATTTCTCCCAAGGATTGGGATGTTGTGGATCGGGCCAATGCTGATCTGGGCTTTGGTCGATTTATTCATGGCCTCTACTGGGTAATTTTCTACTTTTCTTTCAATGCACCTTGTCTTATGTGCCTTATCTGTTCAACTGCTTCGTTTTCTTGCAGGCCAACACCTACGGTACTTTGGCCTTCTTGAAGTGGCATGAAGCTGAGGATCAGGCAGTTGCCCTAACTAGAGAGTATGAGGGGAAAATCACTTTGCTCTAAGGTGAGCTAGCATCCTCTAGCCAATTTTCTCAAGAGGCCAGAGAGGAGACGAATGTGAATTTGGCCCAATTTTCCAAGGCAAACTTAGTCTTGGAGGCCAACAATAAGAGGCTAATGAGTTCCCAAGGTGATTTTCTATTAGAATTGGCCAGTTACAAGGAGAGAGTGCAAAGAAGAGACATAGAATTAACGAATATCCAAGAGAAAGTACAGTAGCAAGATCTTGAGCTAGGTTCCCTCAAGAATTGTTTTAATTCAGTAAGGGCTGAAGCTAGGGCAGCATAGGCCAAGGAGGATGAGGTAGAAATCAAGAAACTGCTGGATCAACTATAGACCTAGTATTCTCAGGTGGTATAGGAAGCTTCTGTTAAGGCCTATCATGAAGGCTTTGAGGTTGCTCGACTTCAGTATGAGGAAGATAAGGACGAAGAAGACAAGGAGGACTATGATGGTCATGATGGTCCTCCCTTCAAGAAGATTATCAATTGGTTTAGTGACCATGGGGGAGTCCCTCCCTTCTAGCTGGATGAGGAGGAGAACCCAATCACCATCCTGAATCGTTGACCTGGTCCTGGTGAGCTTATGGAGGCTAAGCAGACCATATACTTAAATCAAGCCAATTAGACCAACTTGTCTACCCTTACCAGCGATCTGCCTCCTATCCCTATTATTGATGTCAATCAGGACGAACCGACCAACCCTTCCTACTTTGTTGAAGCCCCACCTCTTACCAATCAATTTCCTGTTACTGAATAAAGGTTTTTTTTTTGGTTTTTGCTATACTTAGCTTTCGTTGCTTTTTCTTGTACTCCCCATTTTTGAGATTTTTCTTGTACGCTTTTCAGAATTAATGAAAAGACTTTACTTTTATGACAATTGTTATTTTGCTTTAACTTAGCTTGATTTACTAGGCTCTTCAATAAAAATCTAATATACTTTTTGTACTACTTGCACTGTATACTCTACTTTACTAAGCACTTCAACAAGAATCTGATTTACTTTTTGCACTGCTTGTATTGTACACTCTGTTTCTTTCCCCCAGGTTCTACCTTATGTTTCTCTTACATAGGTAGAACCTTTTCGAAAGCATGTGCATAGTGAAATATCTTTTAGGATTTTAAGCAATATGTGTTTAGGTCAAATAACATTCTGCCTTGGAGAGATATTTCTGAGTTACTGCCCTCCAATAGAGTTCTAACTCAGTGTTATGCTAATTAGGGCAGCGCAGGATATCTTTCCACTTTGTATACTTCATCTATCAAGATATAGTTGGATCATGTACACTCTTGTTCACAATAAGGGTTTATCCTAGTGCTTCGTCCTTCAAGGCAAACTTTAATCGTCCAAATCTTCACATTGTTAATTAGGGCAGAAAGAAGATTTGATGCCCTTAATCCTGAAGGGACCCAACTTACTATCCTATCTTTTAGGATAGAGCATGGCCGTCCAGCTCTTCACTTTATTACTGTATGTAGAGAAGAGTTGTGAGGACCTGACTATTCGAAAAGTGCCCTTCTGTGCTTTGTCACTTAGGATAGAGAGTGGTCGTCCAACTCTTCACTCTACCACATAAGGCAGAGGAGAGCTACGAGGACCTGACTTTCGAAAAAGCCCAATTCTGTGCTCTGTCACTCAGGACAGAGCGAGATCGTCCAACTCTTCACTCTACCACTTAAGGCAGAAAAGAGTTGCAAGGACTTGACTCTCAAAAGAGCTAAACTTTGTGCTCTGTCACTCAGTATAGAATGTGGCCGTCCAACTCTTTACTCTACCACTTAAGGCAAGGGAGAGCTGCGAGGACCTGATTTTTGAAAGAGCCCAACTCTGTATTTTGTCACTTAGGACAAAGCATGGCCATCCAACTCTTCACTCTACCACTTAAGGCAAAGGAGTGCTGCGAGGACTTGACTCTCAAAAGAGCGCAACTCTGTGTTATGTTACTTAAGACAAAGCGTGGCCGTCCAACTCTGTGCTCTACCACTTAAGGCAGAGAAGAGTTGCTTGGACTTGATTCTCGAAAGAGCCCAACTCAGTGTTATGTTACTCATGTCAAAATAAGGCCCCGACCAGCTCCATATCCAGCCAATTAAGGCAAAACAGAACCACGTAAACCCAGACCCCCAAAGGGGTTCATCTTAGCATTATGTTACTTGTCACAGAGTAGGGCCCCGACCAACTCCATACCCTGCCAATTAAGGCAAAACAGAACCACGTAGACCCAGACCCCTAGAGGGGCTCATTTTAGTACTATATTACTCTTTTTAGAGTAAGGCCCCGATTAGCTCCATACCCTGCCAATTTAGGCAAAATAGAACCACGTAGACCCGGACCCCTAGAGGGGCCCATTTTAGTGCTATGTTACTCTTTTTCAGACTAGGGTCCCAACCAGTTCCATATCCAGCCAATTAAGGCAAAGTAGAACCATATAGACTCGGATCCCCCAAAGGGGCCCATTTCAGTTATTTTCGTACACAGGTTATCAACAATCGTAAAAGATTTTTCATTGATAATATCTTTTGAAGTTACAAGTGTTCCATGGTTTAGACAGCCCTTGATTGGACATTGTTACTAAGAAGTATACCCCCTTTTGGCTTACTTTTATAACTTTGTATGGTTCTTCCTAGTTTGGACCTAATTTTCTACTATTTTGCTCTTATGTATTTTGGAATGCTCTACGTAACACTAAGTCTCCTTTGAACTTCCTGTGGCGGACCTTTTTATTGAAGTAATTCTGCAGCCTTTGATGATAACTTTCTAGCCTTATCAGCGTTACTTCTCGCTTCTCTTCCAGCAAATCTAATGTTGTTACTATTTGCTTGTTATTCTAGTCAGTCTGCACCACTTTTGATCTTATTGTGGGGAAGTAGTTTTCTGTTGGTATTATTACCTCAATTTCATATGCTATGGTGAATGGAGATGTCCCTGTAGAAGTCCTAGTAGTTGCCCTGTAGGCCCATAATACCTCGTGTAGAACTGATGTCAACTTATCCTTCACTTCTCTTAACCTCTTCTTTAACATATCTATTAGCACCTTATTCGTGGCTTTAGCTTGGCCATTGCCCTGCAGATATTATGGCGTAGAGAATAATTGTGTTATCCCATGCTCTTACAAAAATCCTTGATTTGTTCTCCTGCGACTTGCCTCCCATTATTTGAGACTATTATACGTGGCAGACCAAATCGACAGATTATATTTTTTCAGATGAAATTCTGTACTTCTTGCTAGAGAATTCTAGCAAGAGGGAGTGCTTCTGCCCACTTTGTAAAGTAATTTGTTGCCATAACAAGAAGGTTAGGTTCCCTGGTGCTTTAGGTAGTGAACCTACAAATCAATTCCCGATTGTGTGAATGACCAGGGGTTGACTAGGGAGTTGAGCTGTATACAGGCTGACAGATAATCTTTCCATGCTTTTGGCAATTATCACAATGTTTAACATACAAGGCTGATTCTATAAGTAAGGCCAGAAATACCCTTGGGAGAGTACTTTATGAGCCAAAGACCTTGCCCCTGAGTGATTCCCACAATCTCCTTCGTAGATTTTGCTTAATACCTCCCCTACTTCTTCTATTGTTAGGCAACGTAGGAGGGGTCCACCTATCGATTTTCTATATAGCTTCCCATCCAAGATTGTGTATCTATCTGCTATGATCTTCACACGTCTTGCCTTCTTAGGACTATTAGGCAACAAGCTTGATTGTAAGAAAGTAAATATTGGGTTCATCTATCATTTGCTTTTCGATCATAGTCACTACATTGACCAGCTCAGGTTCATCTATCGAGGGTGTTTCCTGGTAGCCTAGTGGAAGTTCTCTTTTATCTCATCCTACTAGCATTGAGGCTATGAAGGCTAGTGGATCTACATGTTTGTTGCTCACTCTTGGTATATGCTCTACTTTTGCCTCCCCCACTCGAAGTATGGCAGATTTGATTTTCTTCAAGTAGAACTACATCGTGGGATCTCGTGCCTCAAATATTCTATTGACATGGTTAACTACTAGTTGTAAGTCACTATAAATTGTAGCTTATATTATCCCCAAACCCAATAAACGTATTGAGGCCGAGCAACATTGTTTCATACTCTACTTCATTGTTTGAAGCTTTGAAACCAAGTTTGATTGTTTTCCCTACCCCAGAGCCATCATGAGTAATTAGTACCGCCCTTATACCAGATCTTTCCAGATTTTATGACCCATCCACAGAGATTTTCCACCCGGGATGATTGCTCATCTCTTGCCCATTTTCAGTGTTCTCCAGTTCTTCTACCAATAGATCTTTTTCTTTTACTAGAAAGTCAGCCAAGAAATCTGCCACTATTTGCCCTTTCAGTGAGACCCTAGGATTGTATTCAAGCCCAAATTCTGCCAACTATATGGTCTATTTTGCCATTCTACCTGACCCCTCAATCTTTCCTAAGACTGATGTCAAAGGGTACTTTGTTATGACCTACACTCGGTGCACTTGGAAGTATGGCCTCAACCACAAGGTTGTGTAGACTAAGGCTAGTCCCACCTTCTCGATTTTGGAATACCGCATTTCTATGTAGATAAATATTTTGCTTAGGAAGTAGATAGGCTGCTCAGCTGTCGTCCCCATTCTGACCAAGATTGAACTGAACGCGTATTCAGAAATTGCTAGATACTGCCCAAGTTTCTTCCCAGCTTCGGGTTTGGAGAGTATAAGCGGTCGCCCCAAGTACTTCTTCAACTCTGTGAAAGCACGTTCACTCTCCTCTGTCCACTCGAACCTGGTGTTCTTTCGCGTAGTAGTTGGTATAAAGGTTTGCATTTACCAGAAGACCTAGATATGAACCAGTTTAGAGTTGCAACCCTTCCTACCAACTTTTGAACTTGCTTTTGCATTTTTGGCGAGGGCATCTCTAGTAGTGATCTGATCTGGTTTAGGTTAGCTTATAACCCTCTCTTCGTAACCAGGTAAACAAGGAACTTCCCTGAAGTTAATGCAAAAGTGCATTTTTTGGGGTTGAGCTTCATTCTAACCTTCATTACTCAAGAGAAGACTTTTTCCAGGTCAACAACATGATCTTCTTTTTTCTTGCTCTTTACCAACAAATCATCAATGTAGACTTTTGCGGTTTTCCCTAATAGATCTCTAAAGAGTTCCGTTACTAGCCTCTAATAGGTTGGCCTACATTTTTTAAACCGAAGGGCATAACTCTGTAATAGTATAGCCATTGCTTGCTGATGAAGGTCGTTTTCTCTTGATCTATAAAGCTGATTTGAATCTGATCGTAACTAGAGTAGCCATCCATGAAGGATAGCCTTTTGTGACTTGAAGTGGCGTCTACTAACTGGTCAATCCTTGGCATATGAAAACTATCTTTAGGGCAGGCCTTATTCAGGTTTGTAAAGTCAATACAAACTCCAACTTTCCCATTCTTCTTTGGTACCACTACTAGGGGTGTCAATGGATAACCGAAATCCGAATTCAAAAAATCGGATATTATTCGAAATTTTCAGATTCGGATGTCATTTCAACATTCGAATGAATTTCGGATATGAATTCGGATAATCGAATATCCGCTCCGAAAATAATATATATATATATATATATATATATATATATTATGTATTTATGTTTTACAACATTTTTATATATGTATATATATGTGTTATCTATTCGTTTCATACAACGAAATTTTATTTTTAAAACTTCATCTTCTCTAACCCACCTTCATGGCTAAAACCGTAAAGAACCAGACAATGAAACGGCGGGTTTCGATCGAACTTCGTAACCACTATCTTCTCCGACCGGCGAGTATCAGGTATGTATTTTCTCTTTCTTTCAAATCTAAACTAGTCGGAGTGATTTTTCGAAGGAAATATGTGGGTTTCAACTGTGCAAACTCCAACACGTCTTCTCTGGCCGACGAGCATCCAGGTACATATCTCTCTCTCTCTCTCTCTCTCTCTCTCTCTCTCCGATCTGAACAGTTCGGAGTGATTTTTCGGACGAAATCTGTGGGTTTCGTCGTTTTGACTGTGCAAACTCCGACAGATTGAGGATGATGGTATTTGTAGGATTTTTTATCAGATTGGATATTATCGGATATCCGATATATTTTTCGAATTTGAATTCGAATGTTTGTTAGGGATATCCGATCAGATTTGAATTCGAATAAGGATAATATTATTTATTTTCGGATTCGAATTCGGATATAGCACTATCCGATCAGATAGCTATCCGTTGACAGCCCTAACCACCACTATATTAGCTATCCAATCAAGGAATGACATTTTCTTGATAAATCATGCTCTGAACAGTTTGTTTACCTCTTCATTTACCGTTTCCCTGAAACAAGGTGATAGTATTCTTGGTTTCTCCTTTACTTGCTTCATAGCTGGCTCAACGTTTAAGTGATGGCAGATCACTTCAGGGTTGATCCCTGGCATTTCTTTTTAAGGACCAAGCGAAATCATCTCTGTTCCTCCTTAGGCAATTTGTTAACTTTTCCAACTCCTCTGGGCCTAGCTTTGCTCCTATCTCAATCTACTTTCTTTCCCTTACATCCACCATCCATATATTTTCTAGGCATGGGGTCTCATTAATCTCAGCCCCCCACTGTAATTGCTATTTTTGAACTATTTCCACGGAGAGCTCTTCCTTGCCCGGAATGCATCCCTCATCTCATGGGTTCACCATTTGCCCAATATAGCATTGTAAGGGGAATTTGCCTCAACGACCATAAATCTAGTCATCAAATTTATCGGCCCTACCTGCACAGGCAAGACTATTTCCCCCCAAGTTGGCTTGTTTTCTTGTCAAACCCGATCAGAGGGGTTCCTATTTGGGTAAGCACGTTCCTGTTGAGACCCATCTCCAAAAAAGTTGAGGCGTATAGAATATCGACTAAGCTACCGCTATCAATCAACACCCATTTGAGAGTGAAGGTGCCTACTTGGAGGGTTTTACCACTAACACGACATAGTATGGCCTTGCCACACTTTCTAGATCTTTCTTTGTGAAGGCCACAATTTGTTCTTTGTAGGGCTATATCTGTTTGGTGGGCCCACTCCTTATCGTATAGACGTATGCAAGTTACTCTGCCCACCACTTTTTGACTCTCTCGTCAAAACTGAGCTCTTAGGCTTTTGCTTTAAGCCAACATGAATAACTGCTGCCTTTCCATCCTACCCCTCAACAAGTGGCTAATCTTGCCTTTGATTCTTGTTTCGGGGAGGATTTTCTCTCTGTCTTCTAGGTAGGTCCTCAGTCGGTCCTACTCTGTCAACCTCTATAGAAATCTTCTCAAGGCTTGGTATTCGTTGGCAGTATAGGCCAGCACCTTATGATACTAGTAGTATCGCTTATGTTGCTTTATTTGATCTCGAAGGAGCAGTGTTGGCTAATCAAAATAAGGCTCGTTCACGATGAGGGGTAGGATTTCACTAGGGGGCATGGAAAAGTATGTCCCCTCTCTCCTCTACTCTCTGTCCTGCTTGAGCGGTCTCTTCCTATTCTTTTGCTGTGGCTGCTGCTGCTGCTTGCTGAGCTTCGCCATGGTGTGTAGGACCTTGCTCTTCCCTGTTGAATTCCGATGATTGTCTTCTAGTCTGATGTATTTGTTTGCTTTTTCGAACAGTTCACTTAGTGCTTTTAGCCTCCTCTTCATAAGAGACTTGTACAACCCTGAACTAGATAGTAAAGAGTTCTTAAATGCCACTACTGTCGTTCTCTCGTCACAACTTTCCAAGGACATCATCTCTTCCCTGAATCTTCTCATAAATTTTCTGAGGCTCTCCCCAGATTGAATTCTCATGCTGCGTAGAGCATCCACATCTCCGTTACTTTTCTATTGCCAGTGGAATAAGTTGCAAAGACAGTACATAGCTCCTCAAAGGAATCCACATGGCAACTTGTGGAATCAAGTCAACATGTTTCCTTGCAAACTAGAAAGGAAAAGTCTGCACATCAAACCCTCATTCCCTTCCCACAGCGTGAGCATCTGTTGGAAGTGGAATAAGTACTCTACTGGGTTCTTCGTCCCAGAGTAAGGTGTAAAACATGGTGGCATGAATTTCTTTGAAATCTCTCCAACCAAGATATTTGTTATAAAGAGGGATCTTTGAATGCCCCTAATGTCCTGTGCCGCTACTATGCCTATGTCTTCACTCTTCATAGTCTCTTTCTCCTTTCGAATCATCTATCTGATTTCCTCTCGAGTTAGACCCATTGTGTGTTCAACTCAAGTTGTCGCTGTGGTAGCTTTCATTTCTCCCTCTCTAATTGGGTCCCGTAGTTGAGAGTTGCCTTCTACATTCGAGGTGCGATCATCTCCGACAGGAGGTAGAGGATCTCGCGGTGGGAGATTTTGTTTTACTTTTTTGCTAATTTTCTAGACACTGACTCAGATTTCGATTATGTTCAGTTAGGTTGTCCATCTTTTTTTGCATATCCTCTTATTGCTTCCTCATGACTTCTAACATTAACAGAATGTTAGCATCCGTGATTGGTGCCACGAGTGGGGGTGCAATTACTTCGGTTGTTCTAGTAGATCTCACAATTGTTTCAACTAAAATCAATATGCTGTTGGTGTTCCCATGGGCGTCGCTAGATTTGTGGGGCTATATTTCGGCAAAGGTGCTACGGACTCTGCCTCACTGATCCGAAGTTGCTCCTTCCACCTCCCTGCTAGCATCGGTATGGTACCTGCCAAAAACCTTTCAATGCTCAAGTTAGAGTTGTAGAAGAATAAATGGTTTATACTAGTTGGCTTTTTTGTCAGTAGAAAAAAAAATATCCTTAGGCCTCCGCCCATTTTGCTATTTATGGATCCTTGTTTTGAATCAGAGTTTCCCCTTATCTCGGGATGTGATCCCAGAGAATCCCCTGATTTTCAGGATCGTAAATAGAATTGGGATCTTTGAGATTAGTTTGCTATTCTAGATAGATCTCCTCTGAGATCTCTAGGCTTGACGTGCGCAAGTTAATATTATGTATATTCTTAGACCAAGTCTTGTTTAGGGCTATGGTTGCCCTTTTAGCTAGGTCAGGCACTTTCTGACATTGCCTGCCTTGCCTTACTACTGGGCAGCCCTGCGAATGTGACTTACATATAGTACCTCTTAACCAACTTGGACACATGTACGGTCTAGATGATTATGCGATTATTTCCCTCTACATATGATATTAAAGTTCATTAGTTGGTGTTTTATAAAATATGTTAAGTGTAGCAAAATAGACTCTGTAACAAACTACCCTTTAAATCATTCATACTTCACATTTGAAAGCTATAAACCAAATCTCTGTGGAGTATAATATATAGCAATTCCATTCGTTTTCATTGAATTTTAAAATGGCCCGAGTCAACTCGTTGATTATGATATATTTTTGAAATTTTACATGCATTCTTTGAACCATATTCGATCTGATCCCAAAAGAAATATGAAGTATGTAGGCAAGCTGAGAAGTCATTTCAATTCCGACCACAACAAAATAAAACCTTTTTCTTCATTCATTAATTTTCTTTTCAAAATTTTATTTTATTTTATGAGTTAACTCGATAATGTTTTCCGTATAATTGACTTTAGCTTTAACCTTGGCTTAGGTAGTCCAAACCTTGACTTTGACCTATGAGATGAATCTCAAGGGGGTCTGATCAAAATTGAGTAAAATCTGAACAAAAATTTGAGTGAAATCTGAGCAAAATCCGAGAATATCCTCGGTGGTAACTGGTTGAGCATAATCCGAGAAAACCCTTGGTGGTAACTGGCTGAGCAAAAATCCGAGAAAACCTCGTCGGTAACTAGCTGAGCATAATTCAAGAAAACCCTCAGTGGTAACTGGCTGAGCAAAATCCGAGAAAACCCTCTGTGGCAACTGGTTAAGCTGGCTGAGCCTAATATGAGAAAACCCTCGGCGGCAACTGACTGAGCAAAATCTAAGAAATCCTCAACGGTAACTGGTTGAACATAAATCTGACAAAACCCTCGGTGGCAACTGGCTGAGCATAAATCTAGGAAAACCTTCGACGACATCTGGCTGAGAAAAATCCGAGATAACCCTCGGCAGCATTTAACTGAGTAAAACTGGTTGAGCAAAATATGAAATAACCCTCAGCGGGATTTGGCTGAGTAAAATTGGCTAAGCAAAATCAGAGAAAACCCTCGGCGGCATCTGGCTGAGTAAAACTGGGAAAAAATTAATGAATCTGGGAAACAATGATTGAAAATGAATCTGGAAAAAAAAAGAATGCCCTATCTCCTGTTCTAGGTGAAAGGGCAATGAGTTATTCTCTAGGCAAAAACCAAATATGAGATCAGAAACGCTTTTGTTTGAACCTCAAGGTTTTTTCAAAATTTTTATGAATTTAAGACTTGAATTTTAATTTCTTTTGAACCTCGAGGTCTTCCAAAAAATTGTCATTAAGAAGGTAAACTTGAATTTAGGGTTCCTGTTAACATTGATCAAGTTGTAAAACAAAATGCCTTTAGTTTGACAGGAAACATTGCATTGAACACATCTAAAAAAAATGCCCTTAGTATAAGGGGAAAACTACATATTATAAAAGAAAGAAAGTGCCCTTTGTTATGAAGGTTTGAAATATTTGATTATTACAAGCGCAATAATGATTCAACTTTTAATTTTGATCTTTTTATATTGAAGATTTTGAGTCGGACTCAAGAGAACAAAATATTTCCTTTTGAGACTCATTATAGAATTCACCCTTCTCCCCCTTGGTTCACCTGGGGAAGCAAAATTTTTTAGATCAATTGTAGATAAGATACTTGTGAATTTTGAGTCTTTACCTAGTTTAAGTTGGGTATTGAACTTGGTCATTCAGACTTCTAATGTTTCAGATTGAACTGTTTTTTTTTTTAACTCAACGGAGATTTTCTTTCGTTGTTCTAATTTTTGCCTAGATTGCCCTTTCAGATTTTCAATCTAGCGAGCGTGCTCTAGCTTTTTCCTAAATCGCTTTTTTAGGTTTTTGATTTAACGAGCTTACAATTTTTCTTTTTTCTTTGCTTTTATTTTGCCTAGGCCGTCCTTTTGGATTTTCAACCTTGCGAGCTCCCCTTAATTTTTGCCTAAGTCGTCCTTTAGGATTTTCAACCTAGTAGACTTTTTTCTTTTTCTTCCCTTTTAAACTTCTGGAGTTACTATCTGATCATGCTTTGCTACCATCCTTGACATTTTCGCATGGTACTTAGGAGGACTTTCATGGGTAAGCTTAAGACTAGACATAAAAAGAAAGGAATTTTGAAGCTCAAAAATTCAAATGGCCCTTGTGTGGCATTTATTTTAAATCGAATTTTCTTCCCCATTCTAACAATATTTCTTTTTTTTTTTGAAATTTTTTTTCATGGGAGAATATATATATATATATTTCTTTTTTTTTTTTTGAATTTTTTTTTGTGGAGAATCTATTTTTTTTATGTGGTTAGGCCTAAAGTAACTTCTCAGGTTGCCTACGTACCCCAGAATTTTTGGATCAGACCAAAACGTAGTTCGAAGTTTCCCTCCCCTAGGTTAGGTGATCAGGCTAAGAAAGAAAAAGGCATATATATATATATATATATATATATATATATATATATATATATATATATATATATATTTTTTTTTTTGAAAAAGACTGCAAAGGGCTGAGAAAGGAGATATTGAACTGGGTAACAGGAAATTAATTTAGCTGAAGATGACCTCCTTAAATGTAGTACCGCTTGATCTGGTTAAAGTTTGTTGATTTTGGTAATTTAATTCCATCATGATCTTGAAGTCTGATGGCTTTTCCAGATAGTATTTCCTTAATGAATTAATCGTTGTAATTGGGTTCAGATTTCTTTTTATAATCGATGAGAAGTACTTAATTTTCTTTGAATTCTGATGGTTAAATCCTTGTAAGTGGCGAACTTTAACCTTCTTGTCAAATGTGCGAGCAATTCTTCTTTGACAAGTTTGCACATGGTACAAAACTCGAAGTTGTTTTTCTCCAATCAAGTTTAGCTCTTCGTACCCAATGACAAGCATAGTTTGTTTCTAGCAATTGTCTTTCCATCAAGACCTTGAGATAGGGGATTTCCCTTTCAACTAGTAAGACTGTTTATGTACCCCCGTAGTGTGAATGGTAGCTTCTCTGACCAATCCTAGTGCGATTGATACATTTTCTTAATGATTGCCTTGAGACTCTTATTAACTGCTTCAACCTCTCAATTAGTCTAAGGACAGTAAGAAAATGATTTGTCATGCTGGATCTTGAACTTTAAATGCATAATGATATCCTAGTGTGACCCATCATCAGAAACTAATTTCAAAGGTACCCTATTTCGACTTATGATATTTGCTTGGATGAACTTTGCAACTTGAGATGCAGTGAGGACGACATGAACATATTTTGTAACATCTTCTTTGGTCCCATTGGTATTTTCATTTCATCGAGTGAGTATCTATTTCAGTCAGATAATAGCCAAGTTTATAACTAACATATCCTCATCAGATCAAGCGAACAAGTTTTTTGAAATTTCTGAGTAAATTCATTATCCCCTCGTGTTCTTCTAGGGATAGGTTGGTTTCTATCTGAATTTCTTTAGGAAATTTTTTGTTCTGAGGCCAATGACTTAAAGGTTGAGTCCAACCATTATTTTCTCGTTCAGGAAACAAATTTATCCTTGAAGTTAGATTATTAGTTTATCTGTTAATGCGTTCGAGGTATTCAAAAATTTCCTTTATTCAGATAGGTGACATATGCCATTCTAAACTTGGCAAACGAATTTGACTCATAAAAATAAAAGGGATAGACTCAACCTAAAGAAGACATGATCTTGTTGAAAAAAAGACTCGAGCTAACCCAAATGACTCATGGAAACTCAAGACAAATACTCACAATGGGCTTGATTAGGACTGAGGGCTGAGACATTGTTTATAGTCGGTAGGACTAAGGCACTGTGATATTCAAGGAACAACTGTGTAATTTGAGAGATTTTGGGGTCATTTCTGGCAATTCACTTGGTGTTGACATTAATCTAACTGATTGGACTAGTGACTATAGCAAAACGGTGAACGATTGAGCTTAGGTGCAATGATAACCTTGTAACCCCATCAAAGGTAGATTACCAATTTCAATGTTACCCCCTTGATAACATTTTAATGAATCTTGAGAATTTATTGAATTCTGTGTGCCAATCCATTAAAAAATTCATTCATGCAATGATTATTTAGAAGGAAAATAATTTTATTGCATTATAGAAAATTATTGACAAATAATGTTTTCATCGAATAAACGCATTTACAAATCTGATTATTTTTTGCAATCATTTTCTTTTCAGAAAAACATATTTTAATAATTTTTCAAGGTCCATGCAAAAAATAGGCTTTTTGTAAATATCATTTTTTCTTTAGAAAAACATATTTCAGAAATTTTCCAAGGTTCATGTAAAAAATAGATCTTTTGTAAATCATTTCTTTCTTCTTTTCCTTTGGAAAAATATTTTCCTTCTTTTGAAATGGGTTGGGACCCGAATTAGATAAATGTTTGAATACCATTTTGATTTGAATGGTCTGACCCATCATGATTGTTGGATTGAGATGGACTGGGTCATTATGGATCATTACCACATTTAAAATGGATTCTTTATTGGGTTGGTGCACTCAGTGATATGGTAGCCTTGAATTAAATTAAACAAAAATTTGACCCTTGAGGACAAAATTGGAATTTCTTGATCTCAACATTTGAAAAATTCATTTTCGAAAAGCAACTAGGAACACCCACGATAAGTTCGAGTCGTGACCTATAAAGAGGTTTCTAGACTCTAAGTTTACTATGTGCAATGCAATTTATCTGGCCACCCTTTCTCAAGTGCATCTATATACCTCTCGAGCGTACTAAATCAGACGGTACGTGGTGACTTGGTTTGATATACCGTATAGGTGATAATCTAAGACTCCATCTCAAATATCTAAAGTCAAAAGCAGCCAGTTTGATCCCCAATTGAGAGGTGGTACACGATGCTGAGCAAGGACACTCTTAAGTCACCTCTCGTCTAGAATAGACGTAATTTATCCCCATTGTATCATAGTACATCGGGGCAGGATATCGCTTAGGCACTGATTTTAACCAAGAAGTACAGTTTGTGATCTTAGCTTAACTTTGACATACCGTATAGGTACGACACTAGGGTTGGCGATCAGGACATGTGATCATGCGGCTTACAATAGGACAAAAGGCTCAGGTCGCCCCAGCATGAGTGCATCAATATACCTTTCAGAGTCACCTGATCAAACGGTACTGATGCCCCAATTTTATATACCCTAAGGTACGTGACTGGAGTTGTGATTTTCATGAATGACGTCGCATCTCTGAAGAGACTGGGCCATGCATTAGTGCCATGTTGGCTATAAGGGACATGCAAACGTGCAATGCAATAAAATAAACGTGCTAATGGTGTGTGCCAAATAGGGTAGGGTGTGCCCGGGGCATTTTTCAAATGAATGGGCCTGTGGCCTAGATCAAACCTTACAAACAAGGATAAATATTGATCAAGAAATACAAAAAATATCCATATCATTCAGTTTAAGATCAAAGCATGTACATCTCATATATATATATATATCAATTAAGATCATGACATTTCAGATAATCAATCAATGAATATAACACAAAATAATCGATCAGATCTAACATTGAAACATGCACAATTTTTTTTTTAAATGAACTAAAACAAAAAAACTCTTTTCTATGGTCCAATCAAGAATCACTTTGGGTGATCCAAAACAAATTGAGATTTCAATCAATATTGAATTGAGGATGACACGATAGTGGTGGAGATAGGGAGTGATAACCCCCTTTTTTTTTTAAACAAATTTATTTTTTTAAAGAAAAGAAACTCTTTTTTTTTAGAAAAAAAAATTATAAAAGAAAAGAAATTAAAGAAACCTATTATTAACTATTACTAAACAAATTACTAAGCAAATTAAACAAATTGATTTTTTTTAGAAAGAAAAAAAAACTATTACTAACTATTAAAGAAACCTAAAAAAAACTACCCAATAAAAATAAAATTCTATTGGCACACCAATTTATAAGTTGGAAATCAATACCAAACACTTTGATGATGTGTTATATGTAAAAATCGATATGGCAATAGAAGATCATAAAAAGACCAACCAAAAACTCTTGTTAATAATATTTTTTTTTTGAATCGTCGATGCCGTATAATCAGCGATGGTGTTCAACTCGATGAATGCCTTTAAACAACGAATCCATCTCCATTAACACATGTTTGGGATCTCTGATCTGAATTCTTGAATCTAAATCCAAAAAGAAATCGAAAATGATCGAAAATGGGGTTTTTATTTTAACCTTGAAGGATTTAAAATCGATTTGTCCAAAGGTCTCGATGAAGGTAGATGTGAATTCTTTTTAACCACTACTGAAATTCAGCAAACTTAAACCATGGGGTTACCAAAGAATCTCAAATACCTTCCATGTGATTTTGAAACTTACAATCGATCTGAAATTTTATCTTCATCTAAAAAGATAATTATGAAACCCACAATATCCATAGATTCATGGATGAAATCGCAAAGGTAGAATTGATTTGAAGCCTCATCTTTGGCTGAAAATGAAGACAATGATTTCTTTGGCTGCAACACTCAATTTTGGAAGGAACTTTTATCATTGAGAAAAAAAAAATCAACTACATCAGACAGAGTTCTTTATCTCTATAAGTGGTGCCAAATCTAAAACGCAAGAAATTTTTATGGCAAATGTCTAAAAGAGAAATGATAAAACTCGATTACTCATTCACGACGACAATACCAACAGCTGGTTTTAAAATAGTTCTCTAAAGAAGCACCTTCAAAGATAAAACAGAGGACACTCAGTTCTTCCAAATATGAAGCGTACATCACGACCATTTTCAACTAAGAGCAAATCGAAGGATACCGAGCCCTTTACTGAGATCTGATTGGAGTGACAAAAATCGTATTTTGAGTTCTTTCTGGTTCAAAGAAATTAGAGAAGAAGGGTTTGGCGTTCTTTGGGGACAAGCCACCAGAAAAAAAATGAGAAGAGAAAAGAGAAAAGAAAAGAAAGAAAAAAAAAGGGAAACCTTGTAAGTTTCAAAATCATTTTTTTTACCCCTTTTTCCTCAACATGGACTTGTTCTTATTCTCTGAGTGAAAGAGAGAGAGATGAAGGAGAGATGTTTCTCTTTTTTTCTTTGTTGTCTCTTATTTCTCATTTGAGAAGAAGATAGAAAAAATAAAAAAAAATGTTTTCACTATTGACACACCACGCATAAGTGCTGTTTTATTTTTTGTGATTTTTTTTCTTGGAATCCTTTCATCACGCACAATAGTAGCACCTTAAAAAAATCTTTTTTTCTTTCTTTGATACCATTCATCATGCACATATTGAGAAAGGGAAAGAAAAAAATCTAACTACGCACCGTACATAGCAACGTCGATTAAAAAAACTATTATATAAAAAAGAACATTCATGGCTCCTCATCCCAGCTACCATCATTCCATCATTATTTCATTGAACTTTGAAATCTTGAATTATTTGGGATCCCCAAAACTGACCCTTGATTGGATCATAGAGCAAAAAAAAAAAAAACAAACAAACTCAAATACTCAAAAAAATCAAACAAATGATGTACAATTAAGCCAAACTAAATAAACAAATTAAAATAAATCAAAATAAAATAAAATAAAAATTAGGTCGATTTGGCAATGCACCAAAATTTAGAATTTTTTTCAAGTCTGATCCTAAAAAAGAATCCCCAGTGGAGTCGCCACTGAAAGTGTCCTCGATCCGTGGGGTGTGCAGATCTGCTTTTGATTTTTGAGATTTGGGAGTTGTCACTTAGTTATTACGGTCTAGGAACCAAGCATTTAAATAGATAAAAATAACTAATCTACAAATAAAAAGAAACTATGGTCCGGGGATCATGTTACGGAGTTGGAAGGTGTCAGGCACCAACTCCGTTCGGCAAATGTCGGTCTCTACTATTTCTCAAAAAATGATTACATTGCTAAAAGACCTAAATTAAATAAATAAAATAAATAAAATAAAATAAAATATAAAATATATACCTAGATGATCATAATGATTTGTTCCCTCAGAGCTGGTGGAGAGACTCCTCGTATGCGATTCCTTGTTTTGTTTCCGTCACTAGATCTGTTTCTGATATCCAAGTTGAGGTATCTAGATCTGAATATTTTTTGTATTTTTTTGAAGGGTTTCTGGATGTTTTTGAAAGGTTTCTGAGTGTTTTTCGAATAAAAGTTGGGGTTTGGATGTTAGGTGGGAAGTTAGGACTTCAAAATTAGGGTTTGGAGAAGGCTAGGGAGACTTTTTGACCTACTTTTTGTAGGATTTATTTTGACCTACGAGATTGGGTTGTGAAAGCTCTTATTTATAGATTGTTTGGAAGAATTAGGATTTGACTAGGTCTCCTTTTAGATAAAATAAGATTGTTTAATTAAGGTTTTGACTTAAGTTTTATTTTATTGACTAGGTTTCTTTAGATTAGGGTTTCAATTAGAGTTTTGACTTAAATCTTATGAGATTGACTTGGTCTTTTATATTAAGTTTTTTAATCTTGCATACAATGAAAGAATATATTTTTAAATTTTGTGGAGAATCCCCTAATTATATATTTAATTATTTGGACCCCCAGATGGAAGGGTCTTTTAATAAATATTAAGGGGGCTCCACTTAAATAAGTGGGCAACCATCAACAATTTTGCCTGTGGACTTGATTGATTAATTTTCTTAGTTTAGATTTTTAAATTAATTTTATTAAGGTTTCACTTTACGTTAATTAATGTTTTATTTATTAACTTCAAAATTTAAAATTAAAAAATTACCGTTTTGCCCCTAAAGAGAACTTTTGCATTTCAAGTCTTTTTTTGATATTTTGGGATGTTTTTTAATCAATTTTCGTAATGAATTCAGTGGGATTATGGGTTTGTGTCATTTATGAACTTTTTGCATGAAACAATTATGAACCCTATGAGGGCATTTTCGTAATTTTGCCAAATTTGGTAAAAATTGGTGAAATGATTTATTTGATTTCACTTTATTATTTTATGTGTTTGAAAGGATTTTCCTAAGCATAAGGAGGGCTCTGAGGATGTTTTGATGTTAGGGATATTTTGATAATTTAGTCAATTTTAGTGATTTTTATTGTAAAACTTCTTTTTGTCTGAAAAATGATGATTTCTATGTTTTTAGGGTTATATCTTCCTAGCGTAGCGTGGTTTCTACAATTTTGTTAGTTTGAGATACCTCATCTGAATTTCTGAAACATATCTAGTAACAAATAAAACATTGGAATAATCATCTATTATTAGGAATCGTCGCGATCGGGTTGATGAGTTGATTAATCAGGTGAGTACAAAAATGAGGTATCTACAGATGTGGGTATCACGAAAAAGCGTTGGCCCGTAAAAATTGCATTGCAACACTTTTGTTGCTATTTTCTTGCCTCCAAAGTGTCCACCACAGGCGTGGTTGTGGCAGAAATCGAGTATATGTTTTTGATCATGGTTAAAAATACACCAACAGATTAGTTGATCTGGACAATACTTAAATAAGTACGGGTCGTCCTAAAAGAACCATTTAGCTTGGGTGAGAAATCTCAGTGGCTCTTGTTTCGTCCATGAGGTAGGTGTTTGTCCCGTCACCAGGTAATTGACAATGTTAGTGTACCAAGGTGTATCCATATTGGAGATAGACATCAGTTGTTTACCTGGAAAATTCTCAGAGATTAGGAGGGAGTCAAAACTTGTTTCAACTACCAGTCTGGATAAGTGGTCAGCAACCACATTCGCGCATTCTTTCTTATCTTGGATTTCCAATCAAATTCTTGTAGTAAAAGAACCTATCCGATCAACATTGCTTTTGCATCCTTCTTGGAAAGAAGGTATTTCAGCGCTGCATGATCAATGAAGATTATAACCTTGGATCTTATTAAATAGGAGCGAAATTTTTCTAAAGTAAAGACTACTGCTAGTAGCTCTTTTTCAGTTGTTGAATAGTTGAGTTGGGCATCATTCAACTTTTTGCTCACATACTGGATAACATGGGGGAGTTTGTCAACTCGTTGCCCCAGTACAACACCTATTGCGTAGTCTAAAGCATCACACATCACCTCAAAGGGTAAATTCCAGTTTGGTGGTTGGATGATAGGTGTTGTTGTCAACTCAGTTTGAATTTGTCAAATGCATTTAAACAGGTGATAGAGAGTTCAAAGTTTGCATCTTTGGATACTAAGTCACATAGAGGTGTAGAAATCTCTCCAAAATCCTTAATGAAACACCTGTAAAATCCTCTATGCCCTAGGAAAAAACGGACTTCCTTCATAGTTTTAGGGGGAGGTAGATTAGCGATAAGGTCAATTTTTGCCTTATCTACCTCAATTCCCTTGTGAGATATGATGTGCCCAACACAATCTCGGAAGTGACCATGAAATGGCACTTCTCCCAGTTTAACACTAGATTCTTTTCGCTGCATCTAGCTAAGACTAACTTTAAGTGATGTAGGCAATTGTCAAAGCTAGATCCGAAGATTGAAAAGTCATCCATGAAGACTTCAAGAAATTTTTCTACCATATCAGAGAAAATGCTCAACATACATCGTTGAAAAGTTGTGGGAGAATTGCAAAGCCCAAATGGCATGCGTCGATAGGCAAAAGTCCCGAAGGGACACGTGAAAGTTATTTTTTCTTGATCTTCAAGGTCGATTGGGATCTGATTATACCCCAAATATCCATCAAGAAAGTAGTAGTAGGCGTGTCCAACTAGGCGTTCGAGCATTTGATCGATGAATGGGAGAGGAAAGTGATCTTTTCATATCATAGAGTTTAACTTCTTGTAGTCTATACAAACTCGCCACCCAGTTTGGATACGAGTTGGTACTAGTTCATTGTCCTTGTTGGTCACAACGGTGACACCAATTTTCTTTGGGACCACTTGAACAGGTCTTACCCATTTACCATCTGAGATGGGATATATAATACTCGCATCTAGTAATTTGAGGACTTCTCCTCGGACAACCTCTTGTAAGACCGGATTAAATCTCCTTTGTGATTCTTTCGATGGTTTGTAGTTATCCTCGAGGTATATTTGGTGCATAACCACAGAGGGACTGATGCCCTTGATATCAGCTATAGTCCAACCAATAACATTCTTATGTTCTTGTAGGACCTCTAATAACTGCTCTTCTTGAGACCTTTCTAAGTCAGGTGATATGTTTACGGGGAAGGTTTCGATTTTCCCTAATAACGCATATTTCAGCTTGTTAGGCAACTGTTTGAGTTCAAGTTTATGAGTCTTTTCAACTGAAGGTGGGGATGAAGATATGGGGAGAATCTCTATTTTAGGTTGCCAATTTGCGAAGTCCATCTTAGGGACAGATGCTAGAGGGCATTTACCTCCTTGATGGACTCTTCTTTATCAAACTTGAAGTCAAATTGACCTAAGTATTCTTCTAGTGGGTCAATGTTTTCTGTTTCTTGGAATGTTCTGCTGACCAATATATCAATCATATTAACCTCCTCCATGTTATCCATGTTAATGGATTGACACTTGTTGTGGAAGACATTCAATTTTACTTTTATGTTTCCAAAGGCTAAGGTCATGATCCCGTTTCTACATCTGATCACAACATCAGATGTGGCTAAGAATGGTCGACCCAAGATTACTGGAACATGATTGTCTGAGTTTATGACAGGTTCAGTGTTAAGTACCACAAAATCAGTAGGAAAATAGAAGTCTTTAACCTTGATTATTACATTCTCCACTACCCCTTTGGGAATCTTAATTGATCTGTCTGCCAAATTGAGAGTGATATCTGTAGGTTTGAGTTTTCCCAAACCTAGTTGTTTGTAGATAGAAAGGGAAGAAGATTCACACTGGCCCTTAAATTTAGTAGACATTTCTCAATTATTGTTTCTCCTATATGCATAAAGATTGTTGGACAGCCTGGATCCTTGAAT
Source organism: Akebia trifoliata (assembly GCF_017979445.1). Taxonomy (NCBI): domain Eukaryota; kingdom Viridiplantae; phylum Streptophyta; class Magnoliopsida; order Ranunculales; family Lardizabalaceae; genus Akebia; species Akebia trifoliata. Next base: position 16,847,426 of record NC_141384.1, on the reverse strand, counting down.
TTAGGCGCAATTATCTGTGAAATCAGATAAGATGATTGAGCTGTCATTGTAGCCTCTTTAGGCACAAGGGTTTTTGTTTTTACCGTAGTGAGATCTTTAAGGAACTTAACATATGAAAGGATTTGAAGAATAGTGTCCACAAAATGGATGTTAATCTGAACATTTTTAAAGACTTCAAGAATACCTTCTAATTGCTTTCCATTTTATTGTCTACTAATCTATGTGGAAATGGAACCTTAGGAATGATGATTTCTTTTTCCATTTGTGTAAGAATTTCTTTTTGTTGGTTCTCTTTCTCTATTGAAGGTGCACTTTGGATGTCTTCTTGTATTGGGACCTCGTTGGGCATGTGCACTTGGTTATCTACTAGCTTACCAGAATGTAGTGTGTGGACTGCTTAAACAAAGTCATTAGAGGAACCAGGTTGACTTGTTATCTCATACTGTCCTTTTGGGGTAGTTCCTCTTGGGCTAGGCACAGTTTGACTTGGACATTGTCCTTTGTTTCTCTCCCCATGAGAGAAAGAGAGATAATTATCCTAGTTGAACCTCAAGATTTTTAATTGATTGTTCATGCCTTTGACTCATTTGATCCTGGTCCTACATGAATTTCTGTTGTTGCTTGAAAATCTCTATCAGCATTGTTTCTAATGCAGAGTTTGTTTGTGCAACTGGGGGAGAATAGTTAGTCAAAGGGTCGACAACAATCGTCCTTTGATCAGACGTATGGGGTGAAGAGTAAGATGCTTGTGGAACCAAAGAAAGATTCGCATTGGATTGAGATTGCTTATTATAGCTTTCGTTCTAACGATAGGAGAAGTTGGGGTGAAACCCATTGTTAGGGTGGTAAGTTTGAGTATACGAGTTTAGAGTGGATTTCCTAAAAGTGCTATATGATCCAATGGCATTGGGTTGTTCTGTATTGGCCATAGAACAGTTCTCTGTGAGGTGGTCAAAAGTTTGCATATGTTACATGCGAAAAACATAGCTGAATTTACTTGGAATGCAGGATGTACCTCCTGGTGGTTAGTTTTGATGATAAAAACATCAAATTTCTTATTTAAGTTTTGCATAGTACTAACCAGAGTAGTCATTACTTTTTAGGGTCACTTTTGATCTTGTACATTCTTGGTTTATTGGTTCCAAAGTCACTCTTATCAGAGTCTCCTAAATTGGTGCTCTAGTTTCGAGCATTTTCAACGAGTTCTACGAAAAAATCGTAAGCTTGATTTGGAGTCTGATTCATGAATTTTCCTTTGTGCATAGACTCCAAAAGGATACGTTGGGCTGTCGTAAGACCATGATAGAAGAAATTGACCAGTTGGGCTTTATCAATCCCATGATGTGGGCATTTTACAAGCAGGTCATTAAATGTTTTCTAGGTTTGAAAAAATTCTTCATCAGGTTTGGCCTTGAAGTTTCTAATGGCATTGTTGATTTGTTCTATTTTTGCCATTGGAAAGAACTTAGCCATGAATTTACGGGATAACTCATCCCAAGTAGTAATCGAGTTAGAGGGCATCAAGTTCAACCATGCTGCTGCATGATCTTCTAGAGATAGAGGGAACAACCTTAACTTGACATTTTCATAATCAAGGTGACCATTTTGAAAGGTTTGACATATGGTCAGAAATTTGTTTAAATGGTTATAGGGTTGTTCACTCTCGAACCCATGAAACTTAGGAAGCATATTGATAATGACTGCCCTAATTTCGAATTGTGCCACATTAGTTGCTGGTAAGGCAATACATGAAGGGGAAGTGGCTGTAGTGGGTGCGAATAACTCGTTTAGAGTTCGTTGATCTTTTTGGATCATTTGAGGTGGGGCAATCGATTGAGTCATCTCGGGTGGCTGAGAGTTAGGTCAGGAATTGAATTCTTCTCTAATCCTTTGAAGTGGATGAGATCTTGTGATCTCGGGGATCAAATGGTTCAAGTGGATTTTTTTGAATTCTCCTACCTAATATGTACTAATGATGAACACAAATAGTAGGGAGGAACTTCAAATATGCTCCATGGGTTCCTATTAGACTAGACAGCTCTTAATTGTTTCAAAGGGATAACTTGAGACTCCAACCCAGTTCTCTGAAATCGAAATCAGCCAGTTTAATCCCTAGATGAGAGTTGGCGTACGATGTTGAGCAAGGGCACTCTTAAATCACCTCTTCGTCTAGAATAGACGTAGTCTATCCCCCTCTTACAGTAGGGTACACCGGGGTAGGATTTCGCTTAGGCATTGACTTTGATCAAGAAGTGCAATTGGTGCAACTTAGGCTAGCTTTGCCTATTGAGCTCGATGAGACCTATGGTCTGCTATTGAGTAGTGACCTGGTTAATTTGAGTTTGATTTTAATTGGTCTGCTATTGAGTTTGGATTAGCTGTGGTTGCTATTTCATCCACTCAGCTATCATAGACTTTAAGGTTGATAGTTGTTGGATAGGTTGATTTTAATTCGTAATAAGATCTGGAATGATAACACTACAATCGATAAAGTACTAGGATTGATAGGGATCTTGTGAACTAATGTCTTGATTTGTAGAATAACCGAATTGCTTAAGAAAACTCCTAGTGTAACTTAATGGGCCACTAGATTGAATAGGTTTATTCTTTCTATATGAGAAATTAGGATGAAACCTATTATCTGTGTGATATGTTTAGCTAAACGAAATCTGAGTTGGCTTCCTAAAAATACAATAGCCATTAATTGCATTGGCTTGTTGGACCTTGATGTATGAAAAGTTAACTAAATAGTCGTTGTTGTCGTATTTGACACAGAAAAAACTAGGTTCGATAGACACTTGTGAAATTGAACGAGAGTCTAAATAAGGATTGGATGCTGAGATGGTATACTACTCACTAGACTAAACATGACATTCTTGAGATCAGGGACTGCCTTCATCTAATACATTCTAACTTTTTAATGGAATCATCTCTATCAAACTCTCCATTATTTGTATTCCAATTTTGAGCACTCTCGTCTAAGTCACAAGAAAATCGTACGTTTGGTTGGGAGTCTTGTTCATGAACTAACCTTTATACATAAACTCAACTAAGGTATGTTGATTGATGGTTAATCTTCGATAAAAACTTTGCACTAAGTATGCTTTGTCAATGTCGTGGTGTGGGCATTTAACCAACAGATCGTTGAATCTTTCCTAAGTTTGGGAAAATTCTTTATCAGACGGGCTTTAAAATTGCTAATGGCATCATTCTTTTAGTTTTGGCTAAAGGGTAAAATTTAACCATGAATTTCTTGGATAAAACATCCCATGAAACTATGGAATTGGGTCACATTGAATTCAACCATGCAACTGTACGATCTTCTAAGGATAATGGAAACAAAATGAGCTTAGCATTCTCTTCATCTAGATTCTGATTTCTAAAAGTTTGACATATGATTAAGAATCGATTAAGGTAGGTGTAAGGTTGTTTACATTCTAGACCATGGAACTTATGGAGCATATTTATGGTGGTTGCCCAAATTTCAAACTGAGGAAATTGTTTAATGGTAACACAATGCAAGTAGGTGGAGATGTGAAAACTAGAATGAAGAGATCCTTGAGAGTTTACTCTCGATCACCCATCATAATTAATGATGATTTTCTACAGATTCTACTAAGGATACATTCAATCTCAAGATCAAATGATTCTAATACGTCACTCCTCGATCGTCTACCAAGCATGAAAATCACAAAGTCGATTAAATAATCAAAGATAGGTTGCCTAACTCTAGACAACTCTTAATTGGGTGTAAATAATAGAATTTGCCTTCCAAATTGGTTCTATGCAATCAAGTTCGGATCATTTGAATCTCCAAATCAAAGGTAGCGCACAATACATATGTAAGGACACTCTTAAGTTGCCTTCATTTCTTGAATATACTGAGTTTATCCCCTCAAAAGACAAGATCTTATTAGATAACAAAGGTGACCAAGAAGTGTAATCGGTACAACTTGCAGTGGATTTATCCTATTGAACTCATAGGCCCTTTAGTCAAGTTTAATTGATTTTAATTAATTTGATTTGATGACTAGTGAAATTATTTATCCTAATTAAAGAAAAGGATTGATAATGACTTCCAATACTTATCTTATGATGCCATCCCTAGGAGAGGGATACTCTTTACTAATTAATTAACTAATCCAAGCGTGTGCAAATTGAAAAATAACAAGCAAAGGCAAGGAGCAACCTATTACCATAGAAAGGCATTGGTGTTTTAAAATTACTTCCCATGTTAGACGGGGTGAAGATGGGTTGAGTTGAGTTGAGTTGACTTAAGCCACCAACTTCAAATTTGGTGTGCGAACCTAAGGAGTAATGATAGTATCTATCTAAACTGAAATAAAAATGAAAGAAAAATAAAAAATTAAATGGTCTTGGAACTTTCATAATCTTTCAAGCTTTTTCTCAAAAAATTGCTTGAACCTACAAAAAATAATTCAAAGTAAAAAATAGAATAAAATCGAGAAATAAAAATAAAAATTAAGGATGCTATAACAATCAAGGGATCAGTAGAAGGAATCTATAAAAGCTCAAGCAAAATTTTACCGTAGTGCCCAAATAGGTTTGGGCGGCGCGGTAAGGACGTCAGCATTCATTACCAAATTTTCACAGTAACATTCTGTTGGTTCATTAATTGCAATGAATTTTTTTTATTTCAAATTTTTTTTAAGTCGACAAAAAATAGAAATAGAAAAATAAAAAAAATTGATGAGAATGAACTTCAAATCAAAAGTTGAAACTACTACACATTTTCCTGACAGCGGCGCAAAAATTCTAATGGGACTATCGTTATCTTTCCCATAGAAATTAAAATACATGTAATTTTCCTTGACTTGTGAGGCAAGTAAGGGATCCGACCCAAGAGAACGGGGATGCAATTAATCTAAGATAATGAAATCGAATCCAACCAAAATTATTAAAAATATTTTTATGTTTTTGAAGTTACTAAAAAAATAAAAGTTGTTAGAAAGTGAAATTAATAGAAATGAAATTTAAAAAAAAACTATGGAGGAAAATACCATTGGAAAAGGATCCACCTAGAGTAAATTCTCAAGCCAAAATCTAATTATAGCCTCTTTGATAACTCAATCATAAGGACTTGGTGTTAGCTCCTAAGATTAGAAGATTTAACAAGATAAAATCAGATTTAAATAACATAAAAATAAGATTCCTTCACTCTCTAATATGTAAATCTCTTTCTATCAAATATATAGATTAAGCATGTTAAATCTGGATCTAATCTAAGAATAAAGCATTTAGCTTAAGCATAAAAAGTATTGTAGACATGAAAATGTTCGCCATGAACCTCAATGCTACATTGTTTGGAGTCGCCACCATTCTTTTTTAGAAATAGGTGTAAATGGGCACCTAAATTGATTTTTTTGAAAATCATTTTTCCATGTCATTGTAGTGACTCTCATTTGTTGGAAAGGCAAGGTCTACCTAAGATCTAAGTAAGGAGGTCCGGTTAGAGGATGGGGAAGGTGTTAGGCATCCCATCCTCTCCACCAAAAGTGGTTACCTTGGTTGGTAATTATTCTTGTAAAACTTATTGAAATAAATACTAAAATGCATGAAAATGTATGATAAGAGTGGTGTGTGCATTAAGTGGAATGTTCCCTAAAAAGGGATTCTGATTTCAATGTGACATTAGGGACATTCCATGAAAAGAAATGACCCATGTAACCACATTACTTTTATGAATGTGAATGTTGGTTTAAGCTTTTAGAGAGACACCATGACGGAGTTCCCTTGAGGCTACAACCTTGATGCATGTATGCATGGCTAGAAACTTAGTGTTTCACCCCATCAAGAGGGTGACACATTTCTTCATCATTGCCATGCATAGGTGAGTGTGTGCATTGTGTGCAATATGATACATAAAATTAAGGTAAAAATGACTTCAACCCCCATCCTTTCGATCGAACCTTAGTCCAATCTACCGGGGATGGAAGAGGGTATGAATTACATCCTAAGGGATTTTTGAAAAGAAAATAAAGTAGAGGGTTAGAAGAAGAAGATGCAAGCTAAAAAAAAATAAAATATATTTTAACCCCACCTTGTCCCTTGGTGGTCTTGAACCTTGAAAAGTAAACTTGAGAGTTGAGTGAGAGATGGTTGAGAGTTGAGTTGAAGTTTAGAAGATGAGAGAATGAGTAGGAATTTTTATAGAGTTTTAGGTTGAAAGATGGGGGCTTTTGAACATGAATTGTTCTTAGAAAATGAGGGTATTTATAGAGTTTTTTGAGGACTTTTGGGGATAAAGTGGTCCAACCCTAAAAATAAAGAAAATTGACATGAGGTTTATGTTGTTTCTTTTTGAATTTTGCATTTGTATGAGGGTAAAGATGACATTTGTGAAGAAATCCTAAAAAAATTCTTTGATCTTTCTTTTTTTGGTAAATAGAGGTGAGAGAATAAAAGTACTTTTGAGAGAATTAATAGGGGAGTGACATGTGTAAAGGTGGAGTGGTAGGTGAAAAGTAGACCTTGGTTCATTTGTAAATAACTTATAAAGCATGGGTGGAAGGATATTTTTTGAAATGGACCAATGGGAGAACAAAGTACTTTTTTGGAGGATGAGTAGGAGAATGACATGTGTAAAGGTGAAGTGGTAGGTGAAAAGTAGACATTGGTTCATTTATAAATAATACATAAAGCAAGAGTGGAAGTATAATTTTGAAATGGACTAATGGGAGAACTCCATGTATGTACTTGAAGATTCTCACCTTTTGAGGGTATGATTGGAAGTTCTCTCACGTTTATGGATTATTACTAAAGATCAAATAACTTTTTTGGTTTGACTAAACTTTTTGAGAAGGGCATTCTTGAGTTTTCACAAAGGGGAAGTTGACTCTCCAATTAGATGATGTATTGAGTATTGGGGGCTTATGAGATATCAACATGTGTCATCTTGTGAAGGGGTATGAGAGAATGGGTTTGGAGTGGAATTGGTGTTGGGCTTTGGTTTGGGTTAGGATATGGACTTGGGTTTGGGCTTAGAGTGAACTTGGGTTATGGACTTTGGGCTTTGAAAGTTGGATAAAAGAATGGATTTGGATTTGGGTTAGAAGATGGACTTTATCTTGGACTTAGATAGGATTAAGAATTGGGCTTGGTTATGGTATGGGTGATGGAGCGGTGAATAGGCGATGGACTCGGATTAGGGACAAGGTTGAGCATGCAAACTATGAGACATGATGCATGTATGCATGAAAATGATGTCAAGTGACAATGCGGGTCCGTGATAGGCTTGAGTTCTTAGTTGGAATCAATTCTAGAAAATTTGAATTTTCCTAACAGGTTCGTGCAAATTGGGGTGTCTACAGCTGCCCCTCTTTGTAGTAGTTGCTTGCAAGGAAATACAAAGAATAAATTAGACCATTTATTTGCACGAATCTGAAAGAATTTATTGCCTGATGATTTAAAATGTCGGATGGATTGAAATTTTTTTTTTTTGTAGAATGTGGCTACCCAAGCACGGGGTCTAACAGGGTTGGCCTTTTTGAAACCCTTGATTTCGAGGCACGGAGCTCATTTGAAATCTTAGATACCAATTTTTATGATTTTTGAAAGTGATCGACGTTTTAAACCATGCAATGCAATTTTGAAATATATTTTCTTTTTCTCTCATTGATTTTAAATTTTGAACTTAGTTTCCCCTTCATGAAAGTTACGGGATCGTCGTGGGAGGGCTTTGCGTAGCGTGGCCGTTCTTGAGAGGGACTTGCTTTGAAAATGCATGACGACTTGATATTTGAGTATTCGGTGAGTCATCTTGCCTCGGATGCGGAGATAATCATCATTGACCAGTCTTCTCAAATCAAAGCCTTAGAGGATAGATTTGGTGCCTACTATGCTCCTCAAAGGGATATATGAGTGGTTCCTTGCCCGTTGTTCCTTTTCGTACCCTACTTTTGAGAAGATGATGTAGCACTATTTGAAATGAATGAAATAGGTTTTTATGTAATGGCCTCAGATATATCTACTACTTTCGAAAACTCTTAATTTTAATAAAAGTCCTAGATTCTTCGTCATAGGCCAAAAATAGTAATTTTGATGATGCATTTTTTTTAATTTTTTTGTTTTTTATTTTTTAATTTTTTTAATTTTTTTTTTGTTTTAGATTTTAAAAGATCTCCTTTGTCGAATAATCTGTGACAAACTAGTGTTTGATGACTCTAAATGTCAACGATCATGGTGTCTTTGCCAAATGTCGAGGATACAAGTGTTAGCTAATCCTTAGCCTTTTTAGAGTCATCCCTGAGGCTGGGAATTTTGACTGAGTTATCTTCGCTGTATCCGTTGGAACATTGAGTATTTTGAGATTTTTTGCCATTCACAATTTTTTTTTCATTTTTGCCCCTGGCGCCAGTTACGGTTTTCACCAGACCCGATTTCTACATTTTTGAGCATTGACGCCCTTCTTGGGTTTTCATCATGCCGGTGGTTTTGATCTTGCCATAGACTGATTTTTTTACTCATGGTGCCTTTGCAGGTTTTTACTATGCCTTTTCAGTTTATGCTTACTTTATAGATTTTTTTGCTTCGAATACCATCTTGGTTTCTATATGCCCCTTGTGGCTTAGTGACTCAAGTTAAGCTGCGAGATCGAACACTCTACTCCTTTAGTGGCGCTCTTTCTTGAGTAACAGATCTGGACTCCCCTCTCGAGCTCCTCCGACGATTTTCATGGTGCGGTGACTCAAGTTGAGCTTCAAGATCAATGACTCTACACTTCAAGTCGCTCTTTTTTTTCAAATATTTGACTTGACCTCCCCTCTCGGGTCTTCCAACGACTTTGGTGGCTTGAAATCCCAATTAAGTAGTAAAATCAACTATACCCTGACAATGTTTTTCATGACGTGCTTCCACCGTGATTGAGTTGCCTTGAACCATTCCCTGATCTAAGAGGACTTTAAATATAACGAAACGTAGGCTTAGGCTAGGTTGTGAAAGGATGTAAGGAAGGCTGAGTCTGAATTTATTGAGGGGTAGATTGGACACGGGGTTTGTCTGTTTTTGTTTCGAAAATATGATCTATGTCTCCTCCCATCGTCACATGAACTTGTTTAGGTAGGAGATTTGGGTCGAGCTTGAGATCAGACATTTGAGGTTTTTGACTTTTTAATTTTTTTGTACTTTTAGCCGTTCACAGTTTATCCTCATGCGGGCCAGGAGTATACTTTGGTATTTTTGTTTTGACTTTTGATAGCTTTTTTTATTTATTTATTTTTCTATTGGATTTCCTTGATAACGGTGACTTGCCCCGGTCCTAGGTTAAGAAATGAATGTGATGGCTCAAAAAGGGTTAACTAAGGGTAGATAATTATTCAGGTAGTAGAAAGATGGCCTCTCTTCATTTTAAAGGATGACTTCAGGCGTAATATTTTTTAACGGTGTTAGCATTGATCGGTTGTGGAAAGACTTCCCTATCCATCTCTGTGAGAATCAGCGCTCCTCCGGACAGTACCTTTTGGACAACGAATGGCCCCTCGTAATTTGGACGAAACTTTCCTCTCGCATCTTCTTGTATTGGTAGAATCTTCTTTAGAACTAAGTCTCCAGGTACAAACTCCCGAGGTCGAACCTTCTTGTTATAAGCACGTGCTATTCTTCGTTGATACATTTGACTGTGACAAATTGCTGAAAGACGTTTCTCTTCTATTAAGTTCAATTGATCAAATCAGGCTTGGACCCATTTCGCCTCATCCAATTCAACTTCTTTTAAGATCCGAAGGGAGGGAATCTCGACCTCAACGGGCAAAACTGCTTCCATTCCGTATACCAATGAGTAGGGCGTTGCCCCAGTCGAGGTTCGGATTAACGTTCGATAAGCGTGTAGAGTAAATGGTAACATCTCATGCCAATCCTTGTAAGTAACGGCCATTTTCTCGATGATCTTCTTGATGTTTTTATTAGCGGCTTCAACTGCTCCATTCATCTTTAGTCTATAAATGACTGAGTTGTGATGAGTGATCTGAAAATCCTTGCACATCTTGGACATGTCTTTGTTTTTGAGATTCTTGGTATTATCAGTTAGTATTCCGCTTGGAAGGCCGTACCGACATATGATGTTGTTCTTCCGAACTTCAAGACATTGTCCCTTATAACATTGGCATAGGATGCTGCTTTACCCATTTCGTAAAGTAGTCGATGGCAACCAAGATGAAACGATGCCCATTGGAAGCTTGAGGATTGATCTGCCCAATGACGTCCATGCCCTAGAGTGAGAAGGGCCAAGGAGAACTCATATTGTGCAATTCTGAGGGTGGTACATTGATTTTGTTGGCATAGATTTGACACAAATGACACTTCCGAACATGTTGGTACTTGTTGTTCTCCATAGTCATCCAGTAGTAACCCATTCTCATAATCTTCTTTGCGAGCATATGTCCATTCATGTGCGGCCCACAGACTCTTCCATGCACGGTCTCGATTAAGCGTTGAGCTTCTGTTTGTGTTACATACCTGAGGAGGACCTCATGATGCGACTTTTTGTACAAGACTCCACTACTCAAGAAGAACTGTCCTACCAATCTCTGAATAGTCTTTCGGTCTGTCGTCTTGGCATCGGGTAGAAAAATTCGATCCTCTAAGAATGCCTTGATGTCTACGTACCATGGTTTTTCCTCAGGTTCTTCGATCTTCACAGGTAAGCAATACGCTGGCTCGTCTTGAATACCAATCTTAAGAGGGTCGACTATGATATCCTCGGAGATGCTGATCATCGAGGCTAGAGTAGCCAATGCGTCTACAAACTGATTCTTAGTCCTCGGCATATAAGTGAATAAGATTCGAGCGAAGTTTGAGCTTAGATCCTCGAGATACTCATGATACGGAACCAGTCTCTGTTCTCGAGTCTTCCATTCTCCTGTTGTCTGGTAGACTACCAGACTTAAGTCTCCAAATACATCTATTTCATCCACTTCGAGGTCGATCGCTGCTTTCAACCCCACAATGCATGCTTCATACTCGGCTTCGTTATTCGAAAACCTTAGTCTGACTGCTATAGGGATATGAGTCCCGTCCGGTTTAACCAAAACTACCCCAATTCCGTTTCCCTTTTGATTTATTACTCCGTCGAAGTACATTTTCCAATTAGATTCCTCATCATCGCTCTTGGCTTCAGTAAATAAGATGATTTCATCAGGAAAATTTGTCTTTAGTGGCTCATAGTCGGGCAAAGGGTGTTCCGCTAAGTGGTCAGCAATGACTTGTCCTTTGATGGCTTTTTGAGTGACAGGTGATGTCGAACTCAGATAATAGTAGCTGCCATTTTCCGGTGCGTCCCGTTAGTGCCGGCTTCTCGAAGAGGTACTTTAAGGAGTCCATTCGAGCAATAAGCGTAGTTGAATAGCTGAGCAAGTAGTGGCATAGCCGTTGTGATGCCTAGACAAGAGCACAACACGTCTTTTCGAGGGTTGAATATTTTGCCTCGTAACTTGTGAACTTCTTGCTAAGGTAATAGATGGCTTGTTCTTTTTGACCTGTTTCATCATGTTGTCCCAGTACACAACCCATGGAGTTTTCTTGCACGGAAAGATACATTAGTAAAGGTCGACCTGGTGTAGGTGGAACTAAGACTGGTGGATTAAGCAGGTATCTCTTAATCTTGTCGAAGGACTTCTTGACAGTCTTCATTCCATTCTTTCGGCTCATTTTTCTTCAGTAGTTTGAATACTGGCTCATAGATCGGTGTTAATTGTGCTATAAACCGACTAATGTACTGAGTTTTCCCTAGGAATCCCCTGATCTCTTTCTCTGATTTGGGTGACTCCATATTTATAATGTACTTTGTTTTGGCCGGATCGATCTCGATGCCTCTTCTACTGACAAGGAACCCCAATAGCTTCCTTGATGTTCCAAATACACACTTTGTCGGATTAAGTTTTAAGTTGTACTTCCTTAATCGGTCAAACAGTTTCTTCAAGTTTACCAGATGATCCTTGTCGAGATTTGATTTAGCTATCATGTCATCCACATATACCTCTATCTCCTTGTGGATCATGTCATGAAACAAAGTAGTCATAGCTCGTTGATATGTTGTCCCGACGTTCTTGAGACCAAATGGCATGACCTTGTAGTGAAAGGTACCGCAAGGTGTAATGAACGCAGTCTTCTCTTGGTTCTCTTCTGCCATTTTTATCTGATTATAACCTGAGAAGCCATCCATGAAGGAGAACATACTGTGCCCAGCTGTATTATCAACTAGAGTGTCGATATGTGGTAATGGAAAGTCATCTTTAGGACTGGCTTTGTTCAGATTTTGGTAGTTTACACACATGCGTTCCTTTCCGTCTTTCTTTGGTACAGGGACGACATTTGCGAGCCACTCAGGGTAGGTGGATACTGCGAGAAATCCTGCTTGGAACTGCTTCATTACTTCGTCCTTGACTTTAAGTGTCCACTCTAGTTTCAACCTTCGTAATTTCTGCTTGACTGGCTTGCTTCTTGATTTGATGGTAACTTATGGACGACTAGATCTGTTTCTAATCTGGGCATGTCTTGATAGGACCATGCAAAGACATCTTGGTACTATTGTAAAAACTTTGTCATCTCTTCTTTCTGTTCAATCGTCAATAGGGTCCCGATCTTAACGATGTGTGGGTCATCTTCGGTGCCTAGGTTCATTGAATTTGTATCCTCTATATTTGCCTGAACACGCTTCTCGTGACGTTCCATTAGTTCTTTGATTTCTTTTGGAGGATACTCAATCTCTTCCTCTGACTCTTCTTCGATCCCCATGAGATCAAAGTCGAGCTCGAGATCAAAGTCGTATTCATCTCTTTCATACTCTGTTTTGTCACAAGGCTCATTCATCTGAGGAAATTCATTGAAAACCTTTGGTATTTTGCAAATTTCTCATTTTTTTGAATTTTTGAAGATTTTTGAATTTTTTTGAATTTTGTAGAGTTTTTTATTTTTTTAAATTTTGAAAGATTTTTGATTTTTTGAATTTTGAATTTTTTTTTATTTTTTTAGATTTTGTGGACTATCTGTATTCCTGAAACAAGATAAAGAAAAATTATGCAAATTCATTAGCAACGAAGGTGAGCCCCCAAAACAGTCTTGCTTCGAGGATGAGGGTTCATTACAGTCCTCAAGCAAATGAGATTCCACTAATGGCATTTTTTTTTGGAGGTCGTAGGGGTTTTAGACCCCATAGCGGCCTCGTAAGTGATTGGGTACTCCTCCCAATTTTTGAGGACTTGCCCCTCCTCTGCAGGGTAGATAGGTTGGGAGAGTGGCTCCCTTGACGGTTCAGATATGACCATCACTTCCGGGTGACTGTCGTCAAATCCGGGTGCAGGTATTTGTAGGGTGGGTGGAATTACGACAGATCCACAATCGATTTGAAAGGGGAACAATGATTTTCCTTCTTCGCATATTGCGATTCCGCCTTAGCGGGCTCTTCTTCTTCTTTTTGACTTCCTTCGGAATCCCCTCCGAACAAGATGTCCATGCCATCTGTAAAGGAATGTGGGGACTCAACGAATGAGTTTTTTTGCGATTGAACGGGCTCGATACTTACAACACTTGGCTCTCCTATGTGGCTTGTCGGTGGTAGTTTTGATAAATCATCTAGCCTCTTCGAGGATTGTGGGAAGCTGACGCTGATGTGTGGTACTTTGCCCACGTTCCATACATTAGGCTCTCGGTTCTGTCTTCGTGCAAGTTGAAGCTCCCTCTTTTTATCATTCATATCAGAGATGTCCTTCCTTGTAGGCTTGAATCCAAGACCAAAGTAGGGAGTATGTTTTTGCATGCTGATCAAAGTGGCCCTGCCTTTTCCTTTAGGCCCTAACCCTTGTTTCGGACGATATCCCGCCTTCTTCATCATTCGTCCGATCATCAGATTTATTTTTGACAACTCTGCCCTTGTCTTCTTTTTCCCCCTTTTGATATGATTGACAAATGTGAACTGAAAGGAATGGTACCCCTCGTTTTCCCCGGTCATTTCTACGTCAATATATGGTACATCCGGTGATAGATCGACTGGTATGAGATTTTTTGCTAGAACCGATATCACCCTCTGTCCCATGATGAATTTGACTCCCTGATGTAAGCAAGAAGGGACTGCCGTGCGATATGGATCCAAGGTCTTCCTAAAAGGAGATTGAATGCTGAGGGTATGTCCAGAATTTCAAACGTCACTTCAAACGTGCACGATCCAACGGTAACTGGGAGATCCAGTTCTCCTAACGACTCAATCTTCCTACTATCAAAAGTTCTGACAGTTCTCTTAGTCGGTCTGATGTGAGACATATCTGCATTTAGCTTGTGTAACGTTTGTAAAGGACAGGCATTTAGAGTCGAACCATTGTCGATCAGTACCTTCGCTACCATCATACCTTTGCACATTACCATAATATGTAATGGTTTAATGTGACCACGTCCCCCGCTGATAAATTCATCCTCTATAAAGGTGATCGGATTGGGGGTCATGATCTGACCTATTGTCTTTTCCAACTCTTCTGGCAAGGTGGTCTCAGGTACATGTGTACTACTAAGGACTTTGAGCAATATTTTCCGATGATGCTCTGAGTTTAATAGCAGGTCAAAGATACTAATTTGAGCTGGCATTCTGTTCAGCTGCTCTACTACGTTGTACTCACTCTTTCGAATGAGTTTGAGGAGGTCAACTGCCTCCTTGTCAGTTACTCTGCTCTTCTTCTTCTCTGGTTCCTTTTGTGGTACTTGTTCTTCTTCCACCAGCCTTCCTTTCCTTTTTTATTTTCTTTTTTTCTTTCTTCTTCCTCATTCTGTTTCTTCTGTTCCTTTTCTGGTATTTTGTAACATCTTCCCAATCTGGTCATATGACCAATATCCGTTACCATGGCCTCTTTTGGCTTCTCAACCCCTGCGGATGTCACAATCATCGTCTCATAACTCCATGGGACGGTTTGATTTGAACGGTACGGAAATGGTTTGGGAGACATGATGGTCATGGGTTGAGGGTCCGGTTTTAGTTGAAGGACGAGAGGTGGTGGATTGGGTTTGACGGTTGGTGTAGTGATATTTGAGATTTGTGGATTGGTATAAGATAGGATGAGGGGTGGTCGAGAGGAGAAGCTTGAACTTTGAGGTGTCGGTGCAGTACAGGATATGATAAGAGGTGGTCGGGAATGAGGGCCTGAAGTTGGTATGATATAAGGTATAATGAGAGATGGCCGAGAGGAAGAGCTTGAAGTTGGTATGGTGCAATGTGGTATGGTGCAAGGTATAATGAGAGGTGACCGAGAGGAAGAGCTTGAAGTTGGTAATGTGTAAGGTATGATGAGAGGCGATCATGAAGGATTAGAGGTTTGGGAGTTGGAGTGAATGGTGAGATTGGCCAAATTGATTGGAAGTTGGGATGGTGATTGGTTACTTGTATCTGGTGGTAATGCATTGATGCTTGATGATGTTGGTTCTTTCCTCAAATTGACTCTAACCTTAGAGCCAATTGGTGCTATCAGAACTGAAGGGTTGAAGTTCGGTTCATCCCTCTCTATGACATTGACTGTCAGCCCATTGCCTTCCCCATTATGTGTCGGTAACGGGTTCTGATTGATATTCTACTGAGGTACTTGGACTGCTGGACCATCCAAGATGATCATTTTCCTGTCGATTAGATTCTGAACTTGGTGCTTGAGTTGCCAACATTGGTTGGTGGCATGCCCCGGTGCACCCATATGAAATTCGTAGAATTGATTGGGATTGTACCCTGGTCTCTTTATCACCTCTAGGTTTGGCTGCCTCTTAGTGAGATATTCTCCCTTGAGTAGTGCTGGGAGTAGTTCGGATAGAGTCATAGGCAGACGAGTGAAGACTCGAGGGATTCTGTTGGGTCTACGCTGCTCGGTTTGATGATTCTGGGCAAATTGTGGGTTCTGACCAAATACTGGATTTTGACCAAACTGAAAGGTTTGCGGAATAGGTGCTGCTTGAGGCACGTTAAACTGGGGTGTCTGCGACCTCTGATTTGGTGCTGAGATGAAAAAAGGACGAACGGGTTGTACATTATTCACTTGGGCTTCATCCTTTTTCTTGTTCAAGACTACCGGTTTCCGTTGAGTAGACTCCCCTGTTGGTGCCCCTAGATTAGAAAAGTCGTAGATCAGTCCTGATCGAATACCATCTTCAACTCGATCTGTACTTGGACCAATGACGAGAAGCTTGCAGTTGTATGACCCACTAAATGTGTGTAGAATGAGTGGCCCAGAGTTGAGATGAATATGGTGTTCAGCTCTTTTTCAGTCATTGGTGGCTTAACCTTAGAAGTCGATTCTCGCCACCTTTGGGCATATTCTTTCACACTTTTCTATGGCTTCCAAGTCATCTTGGCCATGTCATTTCTGTCCAATCCCATGTCTGTATTGAACTTGTATTCCTTCAAGAAAATTGTGGCCAGATCCTGCCAGCTTTTAATCCGAGAATGATCTAATTGAGAGAATCATGAGAGAGCCGCCCCTGTTAGACTCCTTTGGAAGAGTTGAACCAACAACCTGTCATCGTCACCAAACTGGCACATAGACCTACAATAGAGCTTCAAGTGGGACAGAGGACACCCAATGCCATTGTATTTTCGAAATCGGGACACTTGAACTTTGGCGGCAATGATGCATTAGGGTACAGGCACAGATCTTTGACCTCATTCCATTTGTGGAGTCTTTGCCTTTCATCCTTCTGATCTCTTCCTCGACTGCCTCGAGCTTGCTTGCAAGTCTCTCCTCTGTGGTACTCTTTACCTCAACTGCCCTGAATTCACATTCTTCCTCTTGAACGACCTCATGTCGTGGTGGATTGCAGTGAATGTGAATTGGAGGTCTTTGGATGGTAAGAGCGGTGGGTGGTGAGGTATTCTGTGCTTGCGGAGGTTGTTGTTGTCGTTGCTCTGGCATGGCTTGATTTAAGTTAGAAACTTAATGTTGGATAACCTGGATGATACTTGGGTTGGCCATCAGCAGATCAAGAATCTTATCGTGTTTTTCTAGTGCCTTCACTATCAAATCAAGCTTTGAAGCGAGATCCGTTACTACTTCTATCGCTGTCTGCTGAGGTTGCTCTGAAGTGCTCATGGTAGGTTATGAGCGTAGAAAATACGGAGGATTGTCGGGTGGTAAGTACTTCTTTCTGGGTCGTTTGGCCACCTGTGGATAAGAGGTTAGGCGTTAATATATCATTTACATAATGAAGATGCATGATGATTTATTAGGTCAGATTGGATTAATTGGTAAAGTTGTATTAAGAAAATCCTAAATTTCGTTGAGGTTGGATTTTTTATTAGCATGGAACTGGGGTTCGTTGGCACGGAGCGAGATATTGATTAGCACGGAACTGGGGTTTGTCAGCACAGAGTTGAAGGTTTATTGGAGCGGAGCCGGAAGGTTATCGGCATGGAGCCAAAGGTTTGTCAGTATGGAGCTGGAGGTTTGTCAGCACGGAGCTGGAAGTTTGTCAGCACGGAGCTAGAGGTTCGTCGACGCGGAGCCAGAGATTTGTTAGCACAGAGTCGGAGGTTTTTCGGCATGGAGCCGAAGGTTCATCAGCACGGAGCCGAAAGTTTGTCAGCACGGAGCTGGAGATTTATCGGCACGGAGCCGAAGGTTCATCAGCACGGAGCCGTAGGTTTATCAGCGCGGAGCTGAAGGTTCATCAGCGCGGAATCAGAGGTTTGTCAGCACGGAGCTGGAGGTTTATCGACACGGAGTCGAAGGTTCATCAGCACGGAGCCGGAGGTTTGTCAGCACGGAGCTGGAGTTCATCAGCACGGAGCAAGAGGTTTATCGGCAAAGAGCCGAAGGTTCATTAGCACGGAGTCGGAGGTTTATCGGCACGGAGCTGGAGGTTTGTCAACACGGAGCTGGAGGTTCATTGGCATGGAGCCGAAGGTTCATCAACACGGAGCTAGAGGTTTGTCAGCACAAAGCTGGAGGTTTATCGGCACTGAGTCGAAGGTTCATCAGCACGGAGCTGGAGGTTTATTGGCACGGAGCCGGAGGTTCATCAGCACGGAGCAAGAAGTTTGTTAGCACGGAGCTGGAGGTTTATCGGCACGGAGCCGAAGGTTCATCAGCACGGAGTCGGAGGTTTATCGGCACGGAACGGAGGTTTGTCAGCACGGAGCTGGAGGTTCATCGGTACGGAGTCGAAGGTTCATCGGCACGGAGCTGGAGGTTTGTCAGCACGGAGCTGGTAGTCTATCGGCACTGAGCCGAAGGTTCATCAGCACGGAGCCGGAAGTTTATCGGCACGAAGTAGAAGGTTCATCAACACGGAGTCGGAAGTTTGTCAGCACGGAGCTGGAGGTTTATCGGTTAGAAATAACATTTTGTAAAGACGGATTATTGGAAAAAGATTGAGTCGAAAAACCATTTTGTTAGTCCCTCAATTCAATTCTCTGAAATCAAGATCGGCTAGTCAAATCCCTAAGGAAAAGGTGGCGCACAATGACACTCTTAAATCACCTTATTTTCTTAAATATATGTAGTCTATCCCCCTCGTATCAACAGGGTAAGATCGTTCTTAGGCACCGACTTTGATCAAGAATTGCAATTGGTGCTTTAAAATTTCTTTATTATTATTATTATTTTTTTTTTCAAATCTAGTTTGTTGGAAAATGATTGGATTTATTTGAATTGATCGACCAATTGTTAATCTTGATGGTTCGTACATAGATTATGGACATGGTTGAGATTAAAGGATAGATATTGTTTGGGTTGGGTACGGGTTGTGGATCCGACTCGAAATGGATATGGGTCGTGAAATTATTTTGGAAGTGAATATGGGTCGAAAATCCATTATAGGTCGTGGACCGATTTGAAGTGGATATGGGTCGTAGACCCATTCGAAAGTGGGTATGGGTCATTGACCCATTTGGAAATGGATATGGGTTGTAGACCTAATTTGAAGTGGGTATCGGTCGTGGACCCATTTGGAAGTGGATATGGGTCGTGAACCCATTTGAAGCGGATATGGGTTGTGGACCCATTTGGAAATGGATATGGGTCATGGACCTATTTGGAAGTGGGTATGGGTCGTAGACCCATTTGAAAGTGGGTATGGGTCTTGGACTCACTTGGAAATGGATATGGGTCGTGAACCCATTTGAAGCGGATATGGGTTGTGGACCCATTTGGAAGTGGATATGCGTAGTAGACCCATTTGGAAGTGGGTATGGGTCGTGAACCCTTTTGAAGCTGATATGGGTTGTAGACCCATTTGGAAGTGGGTATGGGTCGTGAACCCTTTTGAAGCGGATATGGGTTGTAGACCCATTTTGAAATGGATATGGGTCGTGGACCCATTTGGAAGTGGGTATGGGTTGTGGACCCATTTGAAAGTGGATATGAGTCGTGGACCCATTTTGAAGTGGGTATGGGTCGTGGATCCATTTGGAAATAGATATGGGTCGTGGACTCATTTTGGTGTGGATACGGGTCACGGACCCGATTCGGAGTGGTTATGGGTTGTGAAACCGATTGAAGTTAATCCTCGATGATAGATGATGGTAAGGTTGATAGTACGCCACATTGGGTCGGGATCAATTTCGATAGGTAAAGTGTAGGCTAGCTCCGTTTGAATCAAACACAAAGTAGCGAGTGGTAGGCCCTAAGTTTAACGATAGAAATAATGTATTTAATCAATTTCAAACCTTAAAACTCAAAAGAAAAATAAAGTCCAAAAGAAAAGTTGTCAAGACTGATGTGAGGGACGAAATGAGCAAAATATATATATATATATATATATATATATATATATATATATATATATATATATATATATATATATATATATATTTTTTTTTTTTTAGGGTCCGTTTTTAATGAACGGACCGAAGAACTTTTGTACTGGTCCGCTCTTTAAAAACGGACCAGAACCTTAATTTTCGCGATTTTTTTTTAAATTTTTTTTGAGATTTTGAGGTACATAACCTCTGTTTTTTGGCTTGGGGTAATTTTTTATTTTATTTTATTTTATTTTTTATGATGCAAAGCATAAAAAAAATATATAGATTTCCCCCTTTACCTAGGGGGAGATGTAAGGAAACAAAGGAGAAAAAAAAAATAAAAAAAGCCTAAAATCTATACAACTTTGCCTTCAAGGGCAAAAAAAATACAAAAAGAAGATTACATGATACCCAAGGGTTGATACATCTTGACATTTGTGTCCGATGCCTCTAATCGTATTTTGATGCATGTGGCTATAGGTGGTTTGAGGTTACTCAATCTTCAAACCTCCATGCACAATTAAATGTACACTTCTTAGGTTGGTGATTGAGGTGGATGTTCTCCTCCCCGCCTCCCCAAATGAACGATCTAGGGGGCTTGAGAGTACCGGCATCCGGGGTTACATTTTAAAATAGGAGAAGGTGGTTTGTGCAATGAGCTATGGATCGAATGTCCACAAGTGCATTACAAATGTGTATCAACCATTACAACTTTGAATCACAATAAAATAATAAAATAAATATTACATGCATTCCCACAAAAAATAGAAAATCATAAACATAACAAAGTGAATCAACCACCAAATATATTAGTAACAAAATAAAACTAAGGAATAAAGTTGAATATTTTTTTGAAAGAAAAATAAAAGAAAAGAAAATAGCCAAGTCAAATCGGTTTGGACCCACTAATCTCCCCAGTGGAGTCGCCAAGTTGTAGACATGAAAATGTTCGCTATGAACCTCAATGCTACATTGTTTGGAGTCGCCACCATTCTTTTTTTGAAATGGGTGTGAATAGGCACCAGAATTGATTTTTTTGAAAATCATTTTTCCATTGCATTGTAGTGACTCTCATTTGTTGGAAAATAAGATCTACCTAAGATCTAAGTAAGGAGGTCCGGTTAGAGGATGGGGAAGGTGTTAGGCATCCCATCCTCTCCACCAAAAGTGGTTACCTTGCTTGGCCATTATTCTTGTAAAACTTACTGAAATAAATACTAAAATGGATGAAAATGTATGATAAGAGTGGTGTGTGCATTAAGTGGAATGTTCCCTAAAAAAGGATTTTGATTTCAATGTGACATTAGGGACATTCCATGGAAAGAAATGACCCATGTAACCACATTACTTTTATGAATGTGAATGTTGGTTTAAGCTTTTAGAGAGACTCCATGCCGGAGTTTTCTTGAGGCCACAACCTTGATGCATGTATGCATGGCTAGAAATTTAGTGTTTCACCCCATCAAGAGGGTGACAAATTTCTTCATCATTGTCATGCATAAGTGAGTGTGTGCATTGTGTACAATATAATACATAAAATTAAGGTAAAAATGGCTTCAACCCCCATCCTTTCGATCGAACCTTAGTCCAATCTACCGGGGATGGAAGAGGGTATGCATTACATCCTAAGGGATTTCTAAAAAGAAAATAAAGTAGAGGGTTAGAAGAAGAAGATGCAAGCTAAAAAAAAAAAACTACATCTTAACCCCACCTTGTCCCTTGGTGGTCTTGAACCTTGAAAAGTAAACTTGAGAGTTGAGTGAGATGGTTGAGAGTTGAGTTGAAGTTTAGAAGATGAGAGAATGAGTAGGAATTTTGTAGAGTTTTAGGTTGAAGATGAGGGCTTTTGAGCATGAATTGTTCTTAGAAAATGAGGGTATTTATAGAGTTTTTGGAGGACTTTTGGGATAAAGTGGTCCAATCCTAAAAATAAAGCAAATTGACATGAGGTTTAGGTTGTTTCTTTTTGGATTTTCCATTTGTATGAGGGTAAAGATGACATTTGTGAAGAAACCCTAAAAGCATTCTTTGATCTTTGATTTTTTGGTAAATAGAGGTGAGAAAATAAAAGTACCTTTGGGAGGATGAATAGGGGAGTGACATGTGTAAAGATGGAGTGGTAGGTGAAAAGTAGACCTTGGTTCATTTGTAAATAACTTATAAAGCAGGGGTGGAAGGATATTTTTTGAAATGGACCAATGGGAGAACAAAGTACTTTTTGGGAGGGTGAGTAGGAGAATGACATGTGTAAAAGTGAAGTGGTAGGTAAAAAGTAGATCTTGGTTCATTTGTAAATAACACATAAAGCAAGGGTGAAAGTATAATTTTGAAATGGACTAATGGGAGAACTCTATGTATGTACTTGAAGATTCCCACCTTTTGAGGGTATGATTGGAAGTTTTCTCACCTTTATGGATTATTACTAAAGACCAAATAACTTTTTTGGTTTAACTAAACTTTTTGAAAAGGGCATTCTTGAGTTTTCACAAAGGGGAAGTTGACTCTCCAATTAGATGATGCATTGGGTATTGGGGGCTTATGAGATATCAACATGTGTCATCTTGTGAAGGGGTATGAGAGAATGGGTTTGGAGTGGACTTGGTGTTGGGCTTAAGTTTGGGTTAGGATATGAACTTGGGTTTGGACTTAGAGTGAACTTGGGTTATGGACTTTGGGCTTTAAAAGATGGGGGCTAAAAGAATGGAATTGAATTTGGGTTAGAAGATAGACTTTGTCTTAGACTTACATAGGGTTAGGAATTGGATTTGGTTATGGTATGGGTGATGGAGTGGTGAATGGGCGATGGACTCGGATTAGGGATAAGGTTGAGCATGCAAACTATGAGACATGATGCATGTATGCATGAAAATGATGTCAAGTGACAATGCGGGTCCATGATAGGCTTGAGTTCTTAGTTGGAATCAATTCGAGAAAGAATTTTCCTAACGGGTTCGTGCAAATTGGGGTGTCTATAGGTTTAAGACTTCATCTCTAATCTTAATACATTGGAATGGACATGCCTTGAAGAGAACTCATAAATATTAAAGGAAATTAATAGGTAAAGAGATTAAATACAATAAAATATTCTTACTCTAGCTTCTCTACTCTCTAATGGAGGTAAGATTAGCTTAAGGTCATTGCAAGTGATAGAAAATAATAAATGGAGAAGATTAAGCTTTGCTTCATTAAACAAAGGTGATTACAATCTCTCAATCTCTCTTACTTATAACAATTATAGAAATTAATGGAAAACCTAAGCTAAAAATAGAAAATATAAGAGGGACCCTTTCTCAAATGAAGAAGGGGATATTTATAAAAATTTTAAGTTTTAAAATGAACCATTCTTAGCCGCCTTCACTATTGCAGATAAGATTACGTGCGAAGCATACTCATACAATTTTAGATCACTTTAATCGAAGTTCACCGTGCTGCCCAAGATACTCACTGTGCTACGGTTGGGTTAAAATTTTTGGTCTCAAAATTTGGCTAGGATGCTTGATTGGTCCTCCAGATTGAAATACAATACCTAATTTTTTATTTTGATGCCCAATTTGATGGTTTGATCTTTGATCTACATAGTAAATACACGTAATCTGGATTTTTTGACAAATACAATTATTTATGTACAATGAAGCCTAATTAGCATAGAAGATCATGCAACGCGATATTTTGAGGTTTAACATGATTATTAACTTAATATAAAGAAATAGGAACAAAAACAAAGTTAAATGTCAGAAAAAAAAATACATATAAATTAGTATTTTGAGACATTGATTAGGAAGATGACTAGAAAGAATTACTTCGATTCTACAATATGAGCAATGTGAGTGAAAGAAATGATGGTTTTAAATTTCCACTTCTCTTCATCATTGCATGTAAAAAAAAAGAAGTTTGAAGAGAGAATGATTGATAGAGCAAGATAGGAAAAGATATATGGGGGACTATGTATCTTAGTGTCTGAGAAAGTTGCTGAAATTGGTTGAAAAAGAAAGTGAGTGATAGACAGTGGCTAGAGATACCACAAGAGGATATTTTATTGATGTTGGGAGAGGTTTAAAAAAATGGACTGAAGGGTTAGTGGATGGTTGCCAAAGGTAATGTTAATGGAAGTGAAAGATAAAGATAGGGAGATAGGCTAATATAAAAAGGAAAAGTAACTGAGATTGAGAAGGAAACGTGGCTAAGATAGAAGGAAAACATATCGGAGATGGAGATGGAGATGTGTTGTGAAAACATGGTTGAGATGGGGGTTGTTTAAATGGCGTTGGGAAGATGAAGGGACGTAAGTGAGAGGTTGAAGGTGGCTATTATGTTGTTGGGAAGAAAAAAAGGATGAAAATGTTGAATGGTTGAAGGCCTGTGGAAGAGGATGAAGAGGAACGAAGGTTGTGGGGTTGTTTTAATAGAGGTGATAGGATTTGTTCTATGGCAGACAAACATGATGAAAGTGATAGTAATGAGAATAGAAAGAAGAAAATGAATGAGTGAGATTAAAAAAGGGCTTAGATAGGACGAAGTCAGTATGTTGATGAAGAAGGTTAGTTCTTTTTCTCTTTTTTCTTTTCTTCTCCTCTTTTCTTTCTTTTTCTCTTTTTTATTTATTTTTTCAAAATTTCTTTGTTTCCTTTTCCCTTTTTGAGTTTCGATTTGTCTTTCCTCTGATTGGTCTTCCCCTTTGTTAGAAAGTCCCCTCATTTTCTTTTATATTTATTTCTTAGAGAAGTAGAGATGGAGAAACTCTACCTTTCTTTTCGTGGTTTTATATGGGAAACAATAGCCACTTTCTTTGCATTTTTTCTATGAAGTTTTATCTTCAATCTTTTCTTTCTCTTATTTTTTTTAATTAGAGTTTTACTATGTGATATGGAGAACTCTCTCTTTTCTTTGAATTTTGATACATAAGGGATATGGAGTTGTGATCCATGCATCTCACTAATTTTATGTTACTCCTTCTCTCCCATTTGATTGGTTTAAATATTTTATTTTATTTGCTATGGCTTTGTATGTGTTTAGTTAAAAATTTTTTAAATTGATTAAGGTCCAATGTTTATATTGATTGGTGAGATTGGCTCGAAATTTAAAATTTATGGGTTAGTATTTATCGTCGAAAGGTTAGTTAAACGGATCTTAATTGATTGGCGCAATCGATTTTAAATTTAGGATTGGGTTGAAAGGCTTAAGATTTCGATTGATCATGGGTTTGATAGATTGATGACTTTTCGAGTTCGAATGAAAATTCGGCCGATTGGTTGGTAGATTGAATTGAATTCTTTTTTGATTGGTGACTAGTTAAAATGGTTATATTATTTCATCATTTAAAATTCTCATTTAATTTATCAGATTGGCCTGATGGGTCGTTAGTAATTGGTCCGATCTGAGGTTTGATTTCTTTCTGTTTTCTTTCAATTTATAATCAATTGGACCAATTGGAATTCATTATCCACGTTGCTAAATCTACAGGTTGATGGTTGGACTAATTAGTGATTTTGGATTTTAATCATTTGCAGACAATGAATCCATAGCGTTTAATTTAAAAAAGTATTGTTGGGACCCCTCCCTTATTTAATTTTAGACTTTCGGTGTATTAAGTAAAAAATTTAAATTTTGAATGACAAGTATCCAATAACATATTTTATTCACGAATTAAGATTTCAATTTTCAATTGTTGCTTTAAATTTATCATTTTATATAATGGGAATCGTCATTTTATGTGAAACTTTTTTTATCATTTCATGTAAAATTTTGTTGTCTTCCTAAGCGCGAGGATTTCTAAATTTTATCGATTTACGCAAATATTATTAAAATATTTACTTTTGGTTTAAAAGTCATGTTTTCCTAAGAATTGGGTTTCTATGTAAGAGTCAAACATTTATGGGCATTTTAGTCATTTTTGCAATTCTTTTTAAATTTTTTGTTTCACTATTTTTAGTCTCATTAGACTTAAAATCTCATTCCAAAAATAATAAAAGTACTTTTGGAGCTACGATCGGTATTTTCGTTATTTTATCAACTTTTCTTAAATTTAACTAGCAGTTTCGTTTGATCACAATATTATTCTTTCTTATTTTCAAAGTCTCATTTTTTAACATTAGGAGATCTCTGAGTCATCTAAACGTGTGGTGATCCTAAGCGTATGTATTTATCAAGTCGAGTATAAATGGCGACAATCCTAAGTGTGATGTAGACACACCATTTTTCCATTTGTCTAATTTGACAATTCTCCACTCGGTTGCTATGAATTCTTAATGGTGAGTGTCGAATATGCGAAAAATTGAAAGCTTGTGAAAAACATTTTCCTAATTTTCTGCAATCATTTTTCAGCCCTCATGATTTCATCTTTTTTTTACTTGGCACACTCGATTTAGAAATTACGTATGCTTAGGATTGTTACACTCTACATTCAATTTAGTAAGTATATATACTTAGGATCACCACACATTTTAATAACCTAGAGACCTTGTAACAATAGGAAAATATGACCTCGAGACTTAGAAACAATCACATTGGATTAAACAAAACTGCTCATCAAAATTCAAACTACTTGATAAAATGATGAAAATACCTCTTGTGGGGCCTACACCTCTGAAATATCTCAAAAGTACCAATGTAATGCTTAGAAAGTGATTTTGAGTATAATGAGATTAAAATCGATGGAAACGAAAAAGTTTACAAAGAATTGCATAAATGACCAAAATATCCCGTGACACTCTACTTTTACTTAGAAACCTCAATTCCTAGGAAACGTGACTAAAAATAATCTTTCGACAATATTCATACACATCAAGAAAATTTAGAAACCCTACACTCAGGAAAATCGAAAATTTTTCATATAAAATGACGAAAATTTTCAAAAAAAATAACAATTTCTGCAACGTGAAATGAAATCAATCAATCACATAAAATGACATGAAATGACTAATCAATCGTAATGAGATGATAAAATTCGAATTTTAATTTTAATCACAAAATCAGGTATTGAACCCTTGTCGATAAAAATTTAAAATTTACTTATTACACCCGAATTTGAGATACTAGATTAAACGAAAGCAAGGAATTAATAGCAATTGCTAGGGCTCATTATCTACAAACTGAGAAAATTCAAAATAAAATAAACTTGGTACTAATCAACTTATTAGTCAACCAATCACAAATTAAATTAACTAATTGAGTCCATCGATCTTAATTTATGATCAATCAAATTAATGTAAAAAAGATAATAATTAAATTGATCATCAATCATGTCAACCAATTATATTTCGATCAACCGAAAAACCAACAAATATATTCAATATTAATCAATCTCACAATCGATCAATCAAATCCATGATCCATCTTAAAATCTTGGACCAATCAATAAATAAAATCCAATCTAAAATTTTAAACCATTGAACGATCGACAAATCAAACCATCAACTAATCAATTAAAATTTTAAGCAATCGAATCATCAATTAACTTCCAAAATCAACCAATCAAATAATTATTTATTAAAATATCCAAAATCGACCAATCATAAATGTAATAAACCAACCAAATAATTGTAGTTGACCTCCAATAAATTTTAAAATCATCTAACCAATTAAAATCCAATCGATCAAACTTAAAAATTTTACAAAACTAAAATATCCTTATTAATCGAGATGCATAGGATCACCATTCCTCCATTCTTCAAATTCACACACCCACGTGACCAAAGAAAAAGGAAAAGTCCCTCCTTAGTTTGACCAACAAAAGAAACAAATAAATTAAAAGGGAAAAGTCCTTCCCTAGTGCGACCAACAAAAGAAAGCAATAGAAAAAAGGAGAAGAATAAGGAAAAAAATGATGTCATAAGATCCATTTCTTTCCCTTATAAACGGGGAGTTCGGCCAAGCAAAAAAGGGAGACGGAACAAAAAATTAGAAAGAAAATAAAGGACATAAATTTTTTTAATCTTTCCAACAGGAAGGAGAAAATTTGAAAAAGAAAAAAAAATGCATAAGGTTTAGGCAGCAAAAGAAAGAATAGAAAGTAAAAAAAAAAAAGAGTACTCACCTTCTTCTCCAGCTCTCCATCGCCCATAGAAAGTCCCACCTCAACCTTCTTCTCCCACTTCCTCTTTTATTATTGTAGTCACCTTTTCCATACTCTTTATTCTCTTCATCTATCTTTAACCCCTTCATCATACCTCTTTCCTTTATACAACTTCTTTTTACTAGCCTCAGATTAGCACAAAAGAAGTATCTTTTGACGGATTGGAGGTCTAACCAGTTCCTTAGACTATTCCTATACTTCTCTAATTTGAGCATCGGAGTGATTTTGGTAGGTACCACGTCGACACGAGGAGATAGGTAACAAGAGCGACATTGAATTAGTGAGGCAGAGTCCATCATCACCGTTTACCAAATTCTAACCGCACAAAACTAACGCCTTTTGTGGGAACACTAATAGCATATTGATTTCAATCAAAATAATGGTGAGATCCACAAGAACCACCGAAGTCAATGCACCCCCACCCATGGCAACAGCCACAGATGTTCAACTATTGGCAATGTTATAAGCCATGAGTAAGCATCAAGAAGAGATGTGGAAGAAGATGGATGACTTAGCCGAACAAAATCAGAATCTGAGTCAGCGTCTCAATAACTAGCAACTAGTAAGACAATATCTCCCACTGAGAGATCCTCGGCCTCTTACTGAAGATGATTACACTTTGAATACAAAAGAAAGTGCTCAGCCATTGATCCCAACGAAAGAAGGAGAGACAGAAGTTACTACTGCAACTGCTCAAGCAAAGCCTGTAATGGGTCTGACTTAAGAGGAGATCAGAGAGATAATCAGGAAAGAGAAATAGACGATGAAGAATGCTGATATTGCCACAATGGCAACGCAAGCTGTCAGGGGGATTCAAAAGTCTCCTTTTACAACAAAGATCTTGGTAGAAGAAATTTCGAAGAAGTTTATGTTGCAGTGCTTCAGCCCCTACTCAAGGATGAAAAACTTAGTGGAACATCTTTTCCACTTTTGACAGATGCTTACCTTATAAGAAGGAAATGAAGGACTGATGTGCAGATTGTTCCCTTCAAGTTTGTAGGAAAATGCATTAACATGGTTCCACAAGTTGCCATGTGGACCTATAGCTTCTTTTGAGGAGTTTTTTACTGCCTTTGTAACACGTTACATTGGCAACAAAAAAGTGGTGGAGATGTAGATGCTCCGCTCAGCATGAGAATGCAGTCTGGGGAGAACCTCAGAGAGTTTACAAGGATATTTAAGGCAAAAGCAATGTTCTTAGGAAGTTGTGATGAGAGAACGCCATAGTGGAGTTCAAAAACTCTTTGCCATCAGGCTCAGGGTTATAAAGGTCTCTTGTTAAAAAGAGACCAGAAGCATTAAGCGAACTGTTCAAAAGAGTAAAAAAATATATTCGCTTGGAAGATGATCCCCAAAATTTGGCCAGGAGAACAATGTAATACACATTGTGGTAAAGCCTAGTAAGTAGCATTAGCCACAACAGTAGAGTAGAAAAAGACCACTACAACAGGATAGAGAGCAGAGGAGAGAGGGGACATATGTTTTTATGCCTCCTAGTGAGATTTTGCCACTCATCATGAATGAATCTTATTTTGGATGGCCAATACCACTTCTTCGAGATTAAATAAATTGAGATGAGTGATACTACGAGTTTCACAAGGTGCGGGCAGACACCACCAACAAATGCCAGGCCTTGAGAAGGTTTCTGTAGAGGTTGGCAAAGTAGGGAAGGCTAAGAGACCTGCCTAGAAGATAGAGGGAAATTCCACCCCGAGATAGGAACTAGAGGCCTGATCAACCACCTATTGATACATAGGATGGAAGGGCAACAGTGATACATATTGTCTTTAAGTAGAAAAATTGAAGATCAGGCCAGAGCAAGATGGAAGAAAGAATCAAGAGAAGGTGAGCAGAGCACCTTGTTCACGTTTACATAATAAGAAGCAGACCTATAGAGTAGATAGAGCCCTATGGAGAGTAGACCGCAGCTTTTATGGATAAGGAGACCCCATTATGATGTACTGGTGGTAACCTTCTAGGTAGGCACCTTCACTATTAAGAAGATGTTGATCGACAATAGTAGTTTTGTCGACATTCTGTATGTTTTGGTCTTTCTAAAGATGGGTATTAGCAAAAATGTGCTCACCCTAGCAGAAGCACCTCTGATTGGGTTTCACAGGAGAACAAACCAATTGTGGGGAGAGATAGTCTTGCCCGTACTAGCAGGGCCAACGATATTGATGACTAGGTTCATGGTCATCAAGGAAAGCTTTTCATATAAACGCCATCTTGGGCAGATGGTGGACACATGAGATGAGGGTCGTTCCCTCTACATATTACCAAGTCCTAAGATTCTCAATGCCACAAGGGATGTGGGATATATGAGGAAATCAGGTAACAGCCCAGGTATGTACGTTGGACAAGGAGGAGTCATCTAAAGATAATATCCAGCAATAACAGTTATAGTGGAGGGAAAACGAACTTGGAAAACCCCCATGCTTAGAAAACATTTAGATGGTGGATGTAAGGAAAGGTAGGCAGATTGGATTAGGGGCAGAACTGGAATCAGAACAGCTAAAAGAGCAACCAAAGTGCCTAAGTAGGAACTGAGACATTTTTGCCTGGTCCACAGAAGAGATGCTAGGGATCTGCCCAGAAGTGATCTGCCATCAATTGAACGTGGAATTAGCTGTCAAGCTAGTTAAACATAAGCCAAGAAGGTTAGCACCACGATTCAGGGAAGTAGTAAACGAAGAGGTTAGCAAGCTCATTAGAACAGGGTTCATCAGGGAAGTGTAGTTTCTTGATTGGATAGCGACTATCGTGGTAGTGCCGAAGAAGAATGGAAAGGTTAGAGTCTGTATAGACTTACAAACCTAAGCAAAGCCTACCCTAAGGATAGTTTTTCTATGCCAAAGATAGACCAGCTGGTGGATGCGACTTGAGGCCACAGAAGGTTGTGCTTTATTGATAGCTATTCTGACTATAATCAGATACAACTTAACCTAGTAGATCAAGAAATGACAACCTTCATCACTGAGCAAGGGCTCTACTACTACAAAGTTATGCCTTTTGGGTTGAAAAATGTAGGGGCAACATATTAGACGTTGGTAACAAAATCTTCAAGGATCTATTTGGCAAAATTGCAAAAGTCTACATTAATGATCTACTGGTGAAGAGTAAGAAGAAGAAAGATCACATTGCTAATCTAGAGGAGGACTTTTCTTGAGTAAGAAAAGTTGGGATGAAGTTCAACCCAGAGAAGTGCACTTTCGCGTTAACTTCGAGGAAGTTCTTGGACTACCTAGTCATGAAGAGAGGTATAGAGGCCTACCCAAACCAGATCAAAGCACTACTAGAGATGCCTTCCTTCAAAATATAGAAGCAAGTTTAGAAGTTAGCAGGAAGAGTAGCAACCCTTATCTGATTCATCTCCAGATCTTCATATAAGTACAGGCTACTATACCAACTGTTACGAAAGAATGCCAACTTTGAATTGACAAAGGAATGTGAGTAAACATTCGTAGAGCTCAAAAAATATTTGGGCAGACCACCTATATTTTCCAAGCTAGAAGTAAGAGAGGAACTAGGGTTATCCTAGCTATTTCAAAATGTGCACTCAGTTCAGTCTTGGTCAGGGCTGGAACAGTGATAGAGAAACCTATTTACTTCTTGAACAAGACCTTCACCGATGTTGAGATACGGTATTCCAGACCTGAGAAAATGGGATTAGCTATAGTTTACACAGCATTGTGTCTAAGACCATACTTTCAGGCACACCGAGTGCAGGTCATCATAGAGTACCCCTTGAAATCTATCTTAGGAAAGATAGAAGTATCGGGCAGAATGGCAAAGTGGGCTATACAACTAGCAGAGTTTGGGCTTGAGTAGAAGCCCATGATTTTATTAAAAGGCCAAGCAGTGATAGATTCTTGGCAAACTTTACAGTGGAGGAAAAAACTGATATGTTGGTAAAAGAGCCAGAACATGCTGAAGAATGACAAGAAGTGAACAACCATCAAGGGTGGAAAGTCTACGTGGATGGATTTTCAAACTTGGAAGTGTCGGGATTAGGAGTGGTGCTGATCACTCTTGTCGGCTCCAAGATAGAAAAGATGGTTAAACTGGGATTCAAAGCATCTAACAATAAAGTAGAATATGATGCAATGTTGTTCGGCCTCAATTCATTGGCAAGGCTTGGGGTAACTAAGGTGACAGTCTTCAGTAACTCGTAGCTAGTAATTAATCATGTCAACAGGACATTTGAAACATGAGATCCTAGGATGCAGCTCTACTTGGAGAAAATCAGGTCTCCCATACTTCGAGCTGGGAAAATCAGAGTAGAGTACATACCCTAGACAGACAACTGGCATGCAGATGCCCTAGCTTACATAGCCTCAATGTTGGTAGAACAAGATAGAAGAGAACTACCATTGGGCTACTAGAAAGGACCCATGATAGATGAGCCAGAATTAGTCAGTGTGGTAACTGTAGTAAGAGATCAAGAATGGATGAGCCCTATTCTTACCTTCTTGCAGAAAGAGGAGTTGCCCATCAATCCAAAGGAGGCTAGATAAATCAAGAACGGAGCAGAAAAGTACACTATCCTAGATGGGATTATGTACAGGAAGTTAGTAGGAGGCTACTCGTACGTTACCTAACGCCAAAAGAGGCAAATGACGTACTAAGCGAGATCCACGAAAGGGATTGTAGAAATTATTTAAGAACAAGGTTTTTGGCCCATAAAGTACTTTTCCAAGGGCATTTTTGACCTTATCTACAGAACGACGCTGCTCTGCATGTCAAGCATTGCGACAATTGCCAAAGACATTGAAGGATAATCTGACAGTTAGTAGTGCAGCTCAACTCTCTTATCCGATCTTGGCTGTTTGCACAATGGGGAGTTGATTTAGTAGGCCCGTTGCCCAGGGTACCAGGTAACCTAACTTTCATACTAGTAGCAACAAATTACTTCACCAAGTGAGCAGAAGCATTCCCCCCAGCCAGAATATACCACAAGAAGTCTAAAAGTTCCTATGAAAGAACATAATCTGCAAATTTGGTCTGTCGTACACTATAGTCTCAGACAATGGGAGACAATTTGCTAGGGAACATATCAAAATTTTTTCAGAGATATGAGAGAACTTAGTTATTTTTCACGGCGCAGTATCCACAGGGCAACGAACAATTTGAAGTCAGAAATAAGGTGTTGGCAGACATGCTAAAGAAGAGATTGAGAGAAGCAAAGAGAAGATGGACAGTGATCTTACATGGGGTGTTATGGGCCTACAAGACAATTGCTAGAGCCTTCATAAGGATGTCTCCATTTACTATGACCTATGGTATTGAGGCAGTGATTCCAATAGAGAATAGTTTCTTCATAATAAGATCCAGAGTAGTACAGACTAACTAGAACAACCAGCGAATGATCGCAAAACTAGATTTACTAGAAAAAAAAGTAAGAAACAACATTGATAAGGCTAGAGAGATATCACAAGAAGCTGAAAAGCTACTTCAACAAAAGAGTCCTCTACTGATAGTTCAAAAAAGGAGACTTAATATTCTGAAAAGTATTTTAGAACATAGAAGAGCAAAACATTGAAAAGCAAAGTGCTAACTAGGAAGGGCCATATAGAGTAAAAAGAGTAGGCCAAAAGGGAGTCTATTATTTGGTTATAATGACTAGTCAAGAGTTGCCTAAACCATGGAATACATGTAACCTAAAAAGATACTATCAATAAATAAATCTTTTCTAATCGCTAGTAGCCTGCACATAGATTTAGCATTTACAGTTGGATCCCACTTAGATCAGGACCTACATGGGACTTCTCTGTCTTAAATGATAGGGTAAGAATCTGGTCAGGGCCCTTCTCTGATGAGAATAATTTAGCACTAAAGATGGATCCCACTTGGATTCGGGCCTACGTGGGTCTTTTTTGCCTTAATTGACAGGGTAAGAAGTTGGTCAGGGTCCTACTCTAACGAGAGTAATTTAGCATTGAAGACGAATCTCTCTTAGATTTGGGCTTACATGAGTTTTCTCTGCCTTAATTGGCAAAGTAAGAAGTTGGTCAGGGCCTAACTCAGACATGAGTAATAAAGTACTAATGTTGATCCTACCTGGATCCAAGCCTACGTGGATTTTCTCTACCTTAATTGGCAGAGCAACAAGTTGGTCGAGGTCCTATTCTGTCACAAGTTCAAGGGTATTGAAGATGGATCCCACCTGGATCTAGGCCTACGTGGGTCTTATTTGCCTTAATCAACAGAGTAAGAAACTGGTCGGAAGCCAACTTTGATACCAGTAACACTAATATGGATCCTGCCTGTATCTGGACCTATGTGGGTCTTCTCTACCTTAATTGGTTGAGCAAGAAGCTGGTTGAGGTCCTACTCTATCACAAGTTCAAGAGCACTGAAGACGGATTCCCCCTAGATTCGAACCTACGTGGGTCTTCTCTGCCTTAATTGGTAGAGTAAGAAGGTGGTCGAGGCCTTACTCTACCATGAGTACCCACTTGGGTCTAGGCCTGTGTAGGTCTTCTCTACCTTAATTGGTAGAGTAAGAAGTTGGTTGGGGCCCTACTCTGACATGAGTACATTAGCACTGAGTTGGACTCATTCTAGAGTTTGGTCCTCACAATTTTCCTCTACTTTAACCAATAAAACGAAGAACTGGACGACCATGCTCTGTCCTAAGTGACAGAGCAAAGAGATTTGTTTAGCAAAAGAGCAAATCATCAAACTTATTGGTAGGAAAAAAGTTGTGAAAAGACTACAATTTGCCTAAGAATAAGGAAAGTATTGAAGAATAAGCCATTTCATAAACAAAGAAATAAAGCTGAGTTAGAGCCTTCTTGAAGGACAGTAACTCAAAGGTACATCCCAAAAATTTATCAAAAGGTTCCACCTAAGTAAAATTTACATAAAGTAGAACCTAGGGGGAAGAGGTAGTAAATATGAGTAGTTCAAGTAGCTTTAGCAGTAAAATGTGTAATGCAAACAATGTGAATAGAGTTCACATTGAAGGAAGATTAGTAGTTAGCTTAAGTAGCAATCGGCTTAAGTAAAGCAAGTAGTGCAAAGAAATACATCTGCTGGAGTTTTTAAGCAAAGCATAATGTTGAAATTTATGCTAAGTTAAATAGTAGACTAGCAGATTGTTTATATAGCGTAAGCAATATGAAGAAATGAAGTTTTATATTAAAGATAGAATAATAGTTGTGTGAAAACAATATTTTCTCATTAATAGCAAGAAAAAGTACAAGAGAAGTCCCAAGGATGGGATAGTACAAAGAATACTAGCAACAACAAAATACAACTAAAACAAAGGAGTAGATCTTTATTCGGTGGTAGATGACTGGTTGGTAGAAGTCTCAGCAAGATGATTCAGAAGGTTAGTCCAAATAGTAGGATTTGGAGGGTTGATCGCCTCATCCTAATCAACATTGATAACAATGGTAGGAGGTAGGTCAGGGGGCAGATCATTGGCCTGAGCAGGTGGATCAATCATTCCGGCTTAGTCCAAGTCTATAATATGCCTAGCCTCCATACGCTCAATAGAGACTTAGTTCAGGATAGCAATAGGGTTCCCCTTCTCATCCATTTGGAAGGGTGGGACTTGCCCAAAACACCCAGACCAGTTGGAGATCTTTGTAGTAGGAGGACTAGTAGGACCTTCATCCTCTTTGTCCTTTTCGTCTTCCTCCTTCTCGTACTGAAGTTGAGGAGCCTCTAAACCTTCATGATAGGCCTTAGTAGAAATTTTCTCTACCAACCAAGAGAATTGGGCAAATAGTTGCCCCAGCAGCCTCTTGGTTTCAACCTCATCTTCTTTGTTCTGAGCTGCCCTAGCTGTCTCAATACCAGTTCTGAGGGAGCCTAACTCAAGCTTTTGCTGTCGTACTTTCTCTTAGAGATCCGCCAGCTTTGCATCTCTCTCTTTCCTTGTAGCTAGCCAGTTCTAGTTGAAGATCACCCTTGAGATCTGTCAACTTCTTATTGATGGCCTCCAAGGCTAAGTTTGCCTTGGAAAATTGGGCCAAGTTAGCCTCCATCTCCTCTCTAGTCTCTTGAGAAAATTGGTTACAAGAGGCCAGCTCAGCCTCGAATAGAGTTAATTTTTATTCATTCTCCCTAGTTAGAGTAGTTGCCTAATCCTCAATCTCATGCCATTTAAGGAAAGCTAAGTTTCATAGGTATTGGCCTACAAGAAAAGTAAAAGCAATTAAGTGAATAAAGCCTGAAAAGTAAATAGTAGAGTAGGAAGAGTAAAGAGTTACCTGATAAAGGTCGTGGACAAACTGACCGAAGCTTAGGTCAGTATTGGCCTGGTCCTCAATATCCCATTCCTTTGGAGAAATGGATTGGGAAAGTAGAGAGGTAGTAATGTAGACAACCCATTTTTGCATTCGCCTGATTAATCAACTCGTCAACCCGATTGCAACAGTTCCCAATGATGGATGATGCTTTATTTTGTTACTGGATATGTTTTAAAAATTCAGATGAGGTATCTCAAACTAACAAAACCTTAGAAATCATACTACGCTAGGAAAATATAACTCCAAAAACATAGAAATTATCATCTTACAGACAAAAAGAAGCTTCACGGTAAAAATCACT
The DNA here is from genome assembly GCF_017979445.1 of Akebia trifoliata. NCBI lineage: Eukaryota > Viridiplantae > Streptophyta > Magnoliopsida > Ranunculales > Lardizabalaceae > Akebia > Akebia trifoliata. The sequence continues at coordinate 16,811,076 of NC_141384.1, read as the reverse complement.
AAAAATGACCAAATTACCAAAATACCTCTAACATCAAAACATCCCTAGAGCTTACATTACGCTTAGGAAAATCCTTTCAAACACATAAAATAATAAATCGAAACCCAATAAACTATTTTGTCAATTTTCACAAAATTTGATAAAATTATGAAAATGCCCCTCATAAAGTGCACGACCATTTCTCACAAAAAATTTATAAATGACACAAATCGATAATCCCATCAAAATCCTTACGAAAAACCGATTTTAAAACATCTTGAAACATAAAAAATAGACTTAAAATGCAAAAAGTCTTCTCTGAGGGTAAAACGGTAATTTTACAAATTTAATAATTAAAAATTCTGAAATTAATAATTAAAATATTAATTAATGTAAAGTGAAATCCTAATTAAAATTAAAGTCAATCAAGTAAGCCTAAAGTCGATCTTACAGTTTATCAAGTAAGACTAAAGTCAAGATCTTAAAGTCAATCAAGTAAGACTAAAGTCAATCTTAAAGTCAATCAACTAAGACCAAAGTCAAAATCTTAAAATCAATCAAGTAAGACTAAAGTCAAAATCTTAAAATCAATCAAGTGAGACTAAAAGTCAAAATCCTAATAGAATTCTAATTAAATAATAACTCTATTTAAAACAATCATAATTAAATAATAACTCTATTTAAAACAATCTTAATTAAATAATAACTCTATATAAAACAATCCTAATTAAATAATAACTCTATTTAAGACAATCATAATTAAATAATAACTCTATATAAAACAATCCTAATTAAATAAAAATAACTCTCTCTAAAAGAATTATAATTAAACACTAACTCTATCGAAAAGACACTTAAAAAAAATCTATAAATAGGGGTCCCTACAACCTATTTTCGTATTAAAAAATAAACCCTAAGAAAATTAGGTCAAAAAGCTTCCCTAGCCTCTAATAAACCCTAATTTTGAAGTCCTAACTCCTTACCTAGCATCCATACCCCAACTTTAGCTTAAAAAACACCTAGAAATCCTTCAAAAAGACCTAGAAATCGATAACAAATTAGAAAAATTCAAATCTAAGGAGGAGGTACTTCGTCTTGGAGATCTGAAGCGAATTCGATGACAGAACGAAGCGAGGAGCACTGTACGAGGAACTGTTCTATTAGATATGAGGAAAAAAAACTGTTACTTTCGTAAAAGTAAATTTTTTTTTTAGTGGTTAGGTCTTTTTTACAATGTAATATTCTTGGGAATTAGTAAAGACCGACGTTTGTCGGGCGGGGTTGGTGCCTAAAACCTTCCAACCCCGTAATGTGGTCCTTGGACTCAGTATTTTTTTAAAGTAGATTAGTTGTTTTTATCCGTTTTGAGTCGATATTCGGTTCCTAGACCATAATAACTAGGTGGTGACTCCCAAACCTCAAAAGTCAAAAGTGGATCCGCACACCCCGCGGATCGAGGGCGCTTTCAGTGACGACTCCACTAGGGACTATTGAGGATCAAACTTGAAAAACCCCAAGTATGGAAACATTGCCAATGACCTAGTTGTTTTTATTTAATTTCTAGTTAGTTTCTTTTTTATTGTTTGTTTATCGATTTTTTTTTTATTATTCTTGTTGGTCCGATCATTAATCATTCGGTTCTACTAGGAGTACCTTGATCCAACATATTATTTTCTATGATTTAATCGAGGGTCATTCGGAATGACCCTAAATAATGCGAGATTTCAAAGGGTTGGTTTCATTGAAGATGGGATGATGATGGTTGGACAATGAAAATTTTATTTTATTTAGGTGTGTATGATTCATCTTTCAACAGTTTTTTTTTTTTAGTTTTTTAAAATTTGGTAAGTGTGTGTTAAAATTGATGGTTGATTTTTTTTCAAAAAAAAAAAAATTAGACGTTGTGCTGTCCATTGACAGCAAATAAAAAAAAAAGGTTTTTTTTTTTTTTTTTATGCTGTTAGCAAACATCATCATCTCGATCAATTTTAGGGATGGTGTGCCCATAGCAGAAACTCACATTTAAGTGTAAAACCAATGTTTTAAATTGATATGGGGTGTGCCATTAGAAGTAGATAGGTTTTCTTATTTCTATCTTCTTCTCAACTTGAGAAAGAAGAGGATGAAAATCAGCGAGACAAGAGAGAAAAGCGTCTCCTCTCTATCTCTCTCTCTCTCTCTGTATCCAAGTCCACAAAGTTAGGGTTTTGTGTTGTTAGCCTCCTCTAAAGATATCTGATATGACTACCATCGTCACTCAACCTCTAGACACTACAGATTTGCTACAGAAATTGTCTCTTGATTCACAGATCAATACTCTTGAAGTTCCTGAGGCTACCAAGAAGCCTTCTTCCATTCAACATGGGTCTGTTGACGCTGGCGGGGCTTACAGTCCAATCCAATTGTACGATCTCTCCATAAGTCCTCAACTGCAGGAATTCACGGACCCATCTTTGTACTATATTTCTAATGGATATCCATCTTCTCCATATTATTACAGAGGGTATGAAGGGTCGACTAATGGGTGGGATGGCGTCCCTAGTTATATAAATACAGATGGAATGGAGATGCCCGCTGGAGTTTACGAAGACAATGGATCTTTTGTGTATCATCCCCATGGGTATAGTTATGTACCCTATGATGCATACTCACCAGCCAGTTCCTCGTTTCCTACCATGGGACACGATGGTCAGTTGTATGGACCTCAACACTCATTTTTACCAGTCAACAACTCCAACTAGTGGGCTATACACTCCCAACCAAGCCCCTGCTGCTGTCCAGGCTTCTTCAGTGGTAGTAGCAGCTAATGGAGACCCAAATGGGAGTGTTAACATCACTAACAATGGGTCAATGCCACTTAAACCAAGCCATTTGAATTCCAATTCCTATGGAAGGGGTATATTGCCAGGTGGCATCCCTACATCAGGTTATCAGGATACTGGATTTAGTTTTGATGGGATGTGGTCACCTGTTCCATGGTTAGATGGCCCAGCTTTATCTGTTGAGCATCCTAGACCCGCTACAAGCAGCTCTTTCTCTTCCACATTTTCACACATGAACAATGTTCAGCCTAGAAGGGATCAAAATTTCATGAGGCGAACATCTAGATTCATGAACAGGGTGTACCCAAACAACAAGATGTATGGTCAATATGGAAGCATTGCTAGAGCTAGTGGTGGTTTTGGATCTAATGGTTATGATTCTAGGACTAATGGTGGGTGTAGATGGTTGGCTGTTGATAATAATTACAAGACAAGGGGTCGATCCAATGGTTTCTATAGCTATGGCAATGAAAACATGGATGGGTTGAATGAGAGGAATAGAGGGCCAAGGGCCAGAGGATTCAAGAACCAAATGATCATCCATCAAGATAGCTACCCTGAGTGATGGTTATCGGTGTGTGGTCTGTCCTTTGGCAGCAAAGTAAAAAATGCAGAAAGAAAATAATTATCAGTGGGTGGTTGGTTAGCAAAAAAAAGTTAATAAAAAAGGGGTGGTGAGAATTGGGGTGCTGACAGGAACATATTGAAAAGAAAAAGAAGAAAGTTGAGATGTGTGTTGGGTCTCATGTGTTGTGGCAGCATGGTAGCAGCATGTAAAAAAATGTGAGTTGTGTTGTTGTATGTATATGTTGCTGGCAGCAACCAAAGAAAAAAGGGGTTAAACTATCTTCACCAAGTTATTAAAGTTTTCTTCCTTACTAAGGGTCATTGACCTCCCCACGTGGCAGCAATTTTTTTTTTTTTAAAATAAAAAAAAACAAGAAACAAAAAAAAGAGTTATGTTGTGTGGTGGCAGCAAGAAGATGGTGGTCTACGTGTGTGTGATGGCAACAATAGAAGAAAGCTAGATAGTGGGTTTTTCCTGGCAACAACATAAAAATTTGTGGCTTATAATTTTTTTTTTTTTTTTAAATGGGCTAGTCTTACTAAATTAGTAAGGTCTCTTCCTTACTAAGGGTTATCAACCTCGCCACGTGGCATTCAAAAAGGTGATCTAATGCCACGTGTTTGTGGCGAACAAAATTCCATGAACTTTTAAAAGAAATTTTCAATTTTTTTAAAAAAAATTAAATTAAATTTCATCTTAAACTTTGATTTGAGATTTCATAATCACTCATTTTCAAATCCTTGGACCTAAATTTCTCATTTTTAAAATTGATTTTTTTTTCTCTTTTTGGATCCAAATCTTTTCCAATTAAAATTGTAAAGACCATAGAATTAGATTATCAATGAGGGAACCACGTGACCTAATGACCTTTAGTAATTTTGAAATCTTAATGTGTTAGTCGATATAACCTAAGTTCTCATTGAGAAATTTGTTGAGTCATAAATTTAAAATTCCCAAAATTCCAAGAAAAAAAAAGTAAAAAAAAAAATAATAATAATTTTTGTGCCTGTTTCAATGTTGGATCTGATCGATTATTCTGTGTTATATTCATTGATTGATTATCTGAAATGCCATGATCTTAATTGATATATACATGAGATGTGCACGCTTTGATTTCGAATTGGATATTTAGGATGTTTTTATATTTTTGATCAATATTTATTTGATATCCATATGTTGATGGTTTGATGATCTGATCTGGCTTGTGGGCCCATCTATTTGAAAATGCCCTGGGTACACCCCACCCTGTGTGCACACACCACTAGTGCGTTTATTTTGTTGCATTGCACGCTTGCATGTCCCTATATAGTCAACGTGGCACTAGTGCGTGTCCCGGTCTCTTTGGAGATGCGACGTCATTCATGAAAACCACAACTCTAGTTACGTACCTTAGGGTATATCAAACTAGGGCATCAGTACTATCTGATCAGGTGACTCTGAAAGGTATATCGATACACCCATCATCACCTATATGGTATATCAAACCAAGTCACCAAGTACCGTTTGATTGAGTACGCTCGAGAGGTATATAGGTGTACTTGGGCAAGGGTGGGCAAATAAAAATGCATTGCACATAGTAAGGTTAGAGTCTAGAAATCTCCCCTGTAGGTAACGACTCGAACTTATCGTGGGTGTTCCCGGATTGTTTATTGAATGAGACCTTGTGAATAATGAATGTATGTGAATGATGAGATTAGAATGTATGGTTATCCTCAAGGATTAAAAATTTTGTTCTAAAATTAAATGGGTGCATCGACCCAATAGAGAATCCATTTTTAACAATGATTCATAATGACCTAGTCTATCTTGATCCAACGGTCATGAGGGGCTGGACCATTCAAATCAAAATGAAAGTCAAAGTCTATTCTAATTCGGGTTTCAACCCATCTTAAAAGAAGATAAATATTTTCCAAAAGAAAAGAAAATCTATTTTTTAATGGAACTTGAAAAATTACTAAAATGTATCTTTCTAGAAAAAGGAAAAAATGATTTGCAAAGAAAAATATAGTTTAAATCAAATTTGTTGAAAGTTGTTATTCAGTGAAAATATTATTTGTCAATGATTTTCAATAATTCAATAAAATCAATTTTCTTTTTTAAAATAATCATTGCAATGAGTTGTTTAATGGATTGGTGCACAAAATTCAATAAAATCCCAAGGTTCATTTAAAATGTTATCAAGGGGGTAACATTGAAATTGATAATCCACATTTAATGGGGTTATAAGGTTATCATTGTACCTAAGCTCAATCGTCTATCGTCTAGCTAGGGTTGTAAATCCGGTTAGTTAGAGTAAACGTCAATATCAAGTCAACAGTCCGAAATGACCTCAAAATCTTTCAAAATAACACAGTTGTTCCCTGAAGATCACGGTGCCTCAGTCTTGCCGGTTGTAAGCAATATCTTGATTCCATGGTCCTTAATCAAGCCCGTTGTGGGTAGTTGTCTTGAGTTTTCATGAGTCATTTGGGTTAGCTCGAGTCATTCTCTTTAGCAAGGTCATGTCTTCTTTAGATTGAGTCTACTATTTTCCTGTTGGGTCGAGTTAGTTTATCGAGTCTATAGAGATATCTGTCGCCCCATCTGAAATTGATCGGATAAAGAAAATTTTTGAATATCTCGAGCGCATTAATGGATTAACTAATAATCTAGCTCCGAGGGTAGGAAGGTAAAAATTGGGCTCAACCTTTAATCGAAAAAGCAAAGGTCATTTACCTCTGGATAGAAAATAATTCCTAAAAGAGATTCAAATAGAAACCATCCTATCCCTAGAGGAACATGAGGGGATAATGAATTTACTCAATACATGGAATAGATACTCGCTCGATGGAATGGAAATACCAATGATATCAAAGAAGAGATTACAAAACGTATCGATGTCGTCTTCACTGCATTTCAAATTGCAAAGTTCATCAAAGTAGATGTCATAAGTTGATACAGGGTACCTTTGGAATTAGTCTCTGATAATGGGTCATACTTCAAAGTCAAAATTATCACTCTGTGTTCAAAGTTTAAGATTTGGCATCATAAATCATCTCCTTACCGTCATCAGACCAATGGAGCAGTTGAAGCGGCCAATAAGAATCTGAAGACAATCATCAGAAAAATGTGTCAATTACATCGAGATTGGTAAGAAAAACTACCATTTGCATTATGGGCATATCAAACTTCACTTCGATCCTCTACGAGAGCTACTCCCTACTCCTTAGTGTATGACATGGAAGCAGTCTTGCCAGTCGAAATGAAAATTTTGTCTCTCAGGGTCTTGTTGGAAAGTCAGTTGTCAGAATTAGAATGGGTTTGTCAACGGTATGAAGAATTAAATTTGATCGAAGAAAAATGACTAAGAGATTTGTACCAGGTGCAGGTTTATCAAAGAAGAGTCGCCCGTGCATTTGACAAAAAGATTAAGGCTCGTTACTTACAAGTCGGGGATTTAGTTCTCAAAGAAAATCAGGCACTTATCTCTGACCCTAAAGGGAAGTTCAAACCAAATTGGGGAGGACCGTTTATGATCAAGGAAATATTACCAGGAAAAGCTGTCAAACTTCAAGATCATGATGGCATTGAATTATTTGAGTCAACCAACCTTGACTAGATCAAGCGGTACTACATTTAAGGAGGCCACCTTCGACCGAATCAATTTCCTACTACCCATTTTAACATCTCCTTTCTCAGTCCTTTGCAGTCTTTTTGAAAAAAAAAAAATTTCCTTCTTAGCTTGATCGCCCAACTTAGGGGAGGGACAATTCGAACTACGTTTTGGTTTGATCCCAAAATTCTAGGGTACGTAGACAACCTGAGAAGTAACTTCAGACCCGACCACATCAAAAATAAAAAAAAATAATAAAAATTTTCCCCACAAATAAAATTCAAATATCGTCAAAATGGAAAACAAAATTCAAAGAAAAAAATAGAAAATTTAAGAGAAAATACCACATAAAGGGCATTCGGGTTTTTGAGTCTTAGAATTTCTTTTATTTTTATACCCAATCCTAAGCTTACCCATGAAAGTCCTCCTAAGTACCGTGCAAAAAAGTTAAGGAAGGTATTAAAGCATGATTAGACAGTAACTCTAGAAATTTAGAAGGGAGAAAAAAAAAGGAGAAAAAAGCCTGCTAAGTTGAAAATCCAAAAAGGACGACTTAGGCAAATATTAAGGCAAGCTCGCAAGATTGAAAATTCGAAAGGACGGCCTTGATAAAAATTAGAGCAAATAAAAAAGCTTAGGTTGAAAACCCTGAAAGGGCGACTTAGGCAAAAATTAAGACAAGCTTGCAAGGTTGAAAATCCGAAAGGACGATCTTGGCAACAATCAGAGCAAAGAAAAAAGAAAAAAGTTTGCTAGTTTGAAAACTTGAAAGGCAATCTAGGCACAAGTTAGAGCAACAAGGAAAAATAGAAAAAAATCTCCGAGGAGTTTAAAAGCTAAGATTAGTCCGAGCTAAAACATTAGAGGTCCGAATGATCAAGTTTCAGAAAGAAATATTTTGTTCCAATTTCTTTGAGCCTGATTCAAAATCTTCAGTAAAAAGTCAAAATTAAAAGTTGAATCTTTATTGCGCTTGTGGTAATCAAATATTTCAAACTTTCATACAAGGGGCATATGTAGTTTTCCCCTTATACTAGGGGCATTTTTTGTTTTTTTACAAGATATGTTCAATACAATGTTTCCTGTGAAATTAGGCGCATTTTTGATTTCAAGCTTGATCAATATTAATCCTAAAAAATAATGGGAACCCCTAATTTAAGGTTACCTTCTTGATAGCATTTTTTTAAAAACCATTGAGGTTAAAACAAAGTTAAAATTCATAAAATTTTGAAAAACTTTGAGGTTCAAACAGAAGCGTTTCTGATCTCACAGTTGGTTGTGCCAAGAGATTAACTCATTACCCTTTCACCTAAAATAGGAGATATGGCCTTCTTTCTTTCCTAGATTCAATCATCCTTTCCTAGATCTATTCACTCCCAGAGTCAATCATTCTTTTCCAGATTCATTTTCAATCATTCTTTCCCAGATCTATTCATTCACAGATTCAATCACTCTTTTCCAGATTCATTTTCAATCGTTATTTCCTAGATTCATTCCTTCATTCTCAATTTTACTCAACTAGATACTACTGAGGGTTTCTCGGAATTATGCTCAGTTACTGTCGAGGGTTTTCTCTGAATTATGCTCAGATACCGCAAAGGGTTTCTCGGAATTATGCTCAGATACCGTCGAGGGTTTCTCGGAATTATGCTCAGTTACCGCCGAGGGTTTTCTCGGAATTATGCTCAGATACCACCAAGGGTTTCGCAAAATTATGCTCAGATACCGTCGAGGATTTCTAGGAATTATGCTCAGTTACCGCCGAGGGTTTTCTCGGAATTATGCTCAGATACCGCCAAGGGTTTCTTGGAATTATGCTCAGATATCGTCGAGGGTTTCTCGGAATTATGCTTGTTATCGCCAAGGGTTTTCCCGGAATTATGCTCAGTTACCGCCGAGGGTTTTCTCGGAATTACGCTCAGTTACCGTCGAGGGTTCTCTCAGAACTATGCTCAGTTATACTCAATTTATGCTCAAATTAGGCTCAGATTATGCTCAGTTTATGCCCAGTTTATGCTCAGTTACCGTCGAGGGTTTTCTCAGAATTATGCTCAGTTACCACCGAGGGTTCTCTCGGAACTATGCTCAGTTTATGCTCAAATTATGCTCAGTTTATGCCCAGTTTATGCTCAGATTATACTCAATTTATGCCCAGTTTATACTTACTTTATGCTCAGAGTCTACTCAATTCTCACTTAAACTATTTGAAATTTATCATGGATTTTAAGTGCACACACTTGCACAGTTGTTACATTAGTCTAGGAGAATTTTCTAAAATTCAAGGATCTAACACGAGAGTTCTCGCTCGAGGACCTGACAACCTTTTAGTTCGAGGAGAGTTTTACCCTCAAGGATCCGAACGCCCTGACGAATTGCTAAATCAGGCTGTAAAATGAACTGTCACTAGCTTTGGCATTCAGATATCGCACTATCTACCAAAATAGATTTGCTATCTAGTTTGCTTCAACCCTCTGCCAAAGAGGGGCATCTGTAGACACCCCATTTTTACATTCTCCTGATTAATCAACTCGTCAACCCGATTGCAACGGTTCCTAATGATGGATGATGCTTTATTTTGTTACTAGATATGTTTCAAAAATTCAAATGAGGTATCTCAAATTAACAAAACCTTAGAAACCACGCTACGCTAGGAAAATATAACTCCAAAAATATAAAAATTATCATCTTATAGACAAAAAGAAGCTTCACGATAAAAATCACTAAAAAATGACTACATTACGCTTAGAAAAATCCTTTCAGACACATAAAATAATAAATCGAAACTAAATAAATTATTTCGCCAATTTTCACAAAATTTGACAAAATTACGAAAATACCCCACATAAAGTTCATGACCATTTCTCATAAAAAAATTCATAAACGACACAAATCCATAATCCCATCAAAATCCTTACAAAAAATTGATTCCAAAACATTCTGGAACATCAAAAATCGACTTAAAATGTAAAAAGTCCTTTTCGAGGGCAAAACGGTAATTTTACAATTTTAATAATTAAAAATTCTGAAATTAATAATTAAAACATTAATTAATGTAAAGTGAAATCCTAATTAAAATTAAAGTCAATCAAGTAAGACCAAAGTCAAAATGTTAAAGTCAATCAAGTAAGACTAAAATCAATCAAGTGAGACTAAAATTCAAAACCCTAATAGAATTCTAATTAAATAATAACTCTATTTAAAATAATCCTAATTAAATAATAACTCTATATAAAACAATCCCAATTAAATAATAACTCTATTTAAAACAATTCTAAATAAATAATAAATTTCTCTAAAAGAATTATAATTAAACACTAACTCTATCTAAAAAGCACTTAAAAAAAATCTATAAATAGGGGTCCCTACAACCTATTTTCGTATCAAAAAATAAACCCTAAGAAAAGTAGGTCAAAAAACTTCCCTAACCTCCCATAAACCCTAATTTTGAAGTCCTAACTCCTTACTTAACATCCATACCCCAACTTTAGCTCAAAAAAAACCTAGAAACCATTCAAAAATACCTAGAAATCGATAACAAATTAGAAAAATTTAGATCTAAGGAGGACGTACTTCGTCTTGGAGATCTGAAGCGAATCCGATGACAGAATGAAGTGATGAACGTTGTACGAGGAATTATTCTATTAGATCTGAGGGAACAAAACCGTTGCTTTCGTAAAGGTAAATATTTCTTATATTTTTTAGTGGTTAGGTCTTTTTTGCAATGTAATATTCTTGGAAATTAGTAGAGATCGGTGTTTGCCGGGCGGGGTTGGTGCCTAACACCTTCTAACCCCGTAACATGGTCCCTGGACTCAGTATTTTTTTTAAGTATATTAGTTATTTTTATCCATTTCGAGTCGATGTTCGGTTCCTAGACCGTAATAACTAGGTGGTGACTCCCAAACCTCAAAAGTCAAAAGTGGATCCGCACACCTCGCGGATCGAGGGCGTTTTTGAGAAACGACAGGTTCTTCACCCCGCAGCTCTTATTATGAATGTGGAAACGGGGCCAAAAGATGTTATTCTCATTTTCATCTTGGAGGAAGGCCCTGCAACCCCTCCAAGAGAATGTAGTTTCCCTCCAGAGGAGTCCTGCAATGATTGGGACCCTCTTTATCAGACTACTCTAGAGGGGAAAGATTCTTTAGACTACTCTTGATCAGCCTGTACTTCTTGCGTGGCTGGAAAGTAAGGACATGGTTGTGCTTCCTAATAGTGTCCAAGCTCTACCCTGCCTGAACTTGAATCTCCCAGGAAGCTCAATAAGGACAATAACAGCTACAACAGTAATGGCACCTACAACAGTAGAACCAAAAGTCAAAGCAAGAATGACCTACTCTCCACACACTAGTGTCAACTGGCCTACCTCTCTAGTAAGGGTGGAGCTTCGAGAGGCAGACTCTTCTTCTTCTTTTTGGCTGGGTTAGTGGGAGGTGTGGCCTTGATGGCAGGGGAAAAATGAGAAAGGAAACTCTGAAAAGTCAATGTTCATGGCGTTCGAGGACCAAGAGAGAATTAGAGGTGAATGAAAACCAAAAAAATAGGCCAAGGGAGGATCAAGATCTTTCGAGATCTGTTCTACCTAACTAGATAAGGCTCATCATGTAGGTGGCCGAGGCTGAACAAAAGGGAAATCTTCCACCGCTACCCCCTCAACAACTCTGGTTTGAAAGTCTACTACCACTAGCCTCCTATCTATGGATACTTTACACTGCTCTTTCCTAGCCTCAACTGCGAAAAGGGCAAAAGAATTTGTGAAGAAAAAGAAAGCAAAAGTTAGAAATAGATTAAGTTGTAGATGAAAATCATAAAGTGGGACACAACCAGTAACTTGAAAGTTAGTTTTACTTTAGAAAGTTTGAGAAACTCTAAATCCCTCACGAGAAACGCTAGGAGCGAACTCCCAGTTCTCAGAGATAAGTAGGGGGTCCTTGTACCACCATTTATCAGTATTGGGGAGAGAATGAGCCAGTGCCATTGCTACACTCTTGGAGGACAGCAAGTAGTACCTCGAGCATTAGAGGATAGCTTTCAGATTGTATTTGAAGAGGAAGTCATTGGGGGTTATGCCCATCTTCTCTATAATCTCCACCAAATGGTAGAAGTAGCTAAAATTTGGCCTGTAGGTCGATTTATCTTACTAATACCTTCCTAACAAAGAAAGAGAGAGGAAAACTAAGGCCAACCTTAATTTGGTCGACGTTGATCATAATTCCCCTTGACGGCATTCACTAGGATTTTTAGGGTCATCATAGATCCGAAGAGACATAGAGGCAGGGATATAGAGACCCCTCAGAAGTTGGGTTATGTTAACATCCATTGAGAAAGTAAGATTGTAGAAAAGAGAAAAAAGAAAAGAAAGAAGATTACCTCAGTTTCAAAGAGGTGAGAGTAATAGTGAAGCAGAAATAAAAAGATAGAGAATTTTTCACAAAATGGAGAGAGACGAAATCATAGAGAGCAATAGCACAATAAGAGGGTGAATGAGCACTAAGTCTCATATTTATAAGAAAAAAGTAAATGAGTATATACGCCTGAGTAAACAGTCAAAATCCAAGCTAAACGTCCTCATTTGGGGTATTACTAATGATAGTAGGGCACGTGAACGGACACAAATGAAGATTGATTCATCTTAGTCATTTGAGATGATTTGAAATGATGTTGCATTAAATGCATCTATTCATTAAGGGCAGAAGTAATTATAGATAATCAAGGAACCAATGAAAAAGAGGTTACATGTCTCAAGAAGAAGAAAAAACTTAGCGTCTCCTCGAGAGGGGTAATTGTAGAAGAAAATAACCACACAATTATTTGAGCCGTATACGTATCAAAACCGATTAAGTGGTACCATGCATAGATCAGCATATGGGCGCTACCCAACAACTGGGTAAGTTAAAGTAGAGATCTCCCAAAGCAGCATAGCACTAAATGAGACCTGATGAGTGTCTCCAAACACTCAATTATACGCACATTTTTCGGATATTTATCTTGATTTTTGTACCTATTTCTCTATATTAAATAATAATCATGATAAGCCTCAAACCACCACGTTGCATGTTAATTAGGCTTAATTATATATAAATAAATTCATTTACTAAATAAATCTAATTACGTGTGTTTCTTGTGCAGAAAATCAACAATTTGGAATCAAAATCTCAAGGCAAAAGCATTTGGGCCCACTTTGGAATGCCCTAATCCTTTGGAATGCCCTAATCCTTAACTTATATTCTTCTCTTTTGTCTTTTTGTGCAAAGAAAAGTGGAGGCTACTTTTAGACTCTTCTACACACATTTTTCTCTATAAATAGGACTTTCATTTCTAGAGAAAGGGTCCCATCTTGGTTCTCTTATCCAAGACTCCTTTAATCTAAGGCTCTTTGCCTATTCTCTTATTTTTTGTATTTTCATTTTCTAGTTATTTTATTTTAGCTAATTAGTCTTGTAAGAAGTAGAAGAAGAAGAAGTTGTAATTTTCTCCATGAAATGAAGAAAAGTTCTTTCATCTCTTATCTTCCCTCTCTTGCAATGACATTAGGCTAAGTTCCCCTCCATTGGAGAGTGGAAAAGCCTAGAGCAAGTTCTTGTGTTATTTTTAATTTCATGCCTTTCTTTTATTTAAAATGCTTATGAATTCTCTTTAAGTTTCTTGCACCTTTTATTCTTAATATAGATACTTTATGCTTAGATTAGATCAAGATAAAGTATGCTTAAACTAGATAATTGGTAGTATGAAGTTTTCAAAGAATTCTACTTTGTTTATGTTCCCTTATTTCATTTCATTTGCAAAACTTTCCGATCTAAGGAGCTAACACCAAGCCCTTACGATTGAGGTATAAAAAGCTTGAAACTAAGAATTGCTCATTAACATGTTCTAGGTAGATCCACCTCCAATGGTGTTTTAATTTCATAAGTTTACTTGCTTTTAATTTCATTTACTTTAGTTTCTTTTCTAGTAATTTTACATTTTCTTATAAGTTCAAAAATACAAAGAAAAACAGTTTTAATTCCTTTTAGTTAATTTTAATTTTATCTTCTTAGCTTAACTCTATTCCTCCTTTCTCTTGGGTTCGATCCCCTACTTGCCCCACAAGTAAGGTAAAAATAAGATTATTATTAACTCCGGTGAGAAGAACAACGATAATCTCATCAGAATTTTGGCGCCGCTGCCGGGGATAGGTAAAGGTAGTAGTGGTAAGTTTTGATTTAAAATTCATTTCTTTCATTTTTATTTTATTTTATTTTTTCTTTTGGTTTCTTTCTATAAGTTCAAGTGTTCTTGAGGTTTTAAGAGAGAAGAAAGAAGAAAAAAAACATTGAAAAAAAAAAAAAGTCATTCCCGTTTTCTTTTTCACCCTTGACAGCAGAACTTAAACTGACTGTAACTTTCTACTCCGATCTCCGATTACCTATTAGTGTATATCGATTTGGGGTAGAACGAAATTTTCTATAAAATATGACAAAGTCAGCAAGATTGTGATAAGTCAGATTCTGTTTTGAGTCCATTTACTATCATTTCTGCTAACATTTCTGTTTTGCTTCTTGTAGGTGAATATTTTTTTTCTTCTTTTCTTTCAATTTCCTTTAATCTTTAGTTAGGTTTATTTTTCTATTTTAGAAACTCTTGTATAGGATTTCTTGTAATTTTTATTAATTATCCAAGAAGACTTGGATTGTAATAGACTAAGGAAGGACGACGGGTGGACAATACCGTCACGGCTCCTTAGGTTTGCACACAAAAATTGGAGTTGGTGGCCTAAGTCGACTCAAACCGTCTTCACCCCGTCTAGCACGGGAGGTAATCCCGAAACACCCACGCCTCTCTTTACTAGTGGGTTACTCCTTATCCTTGTTTGTTATTTTTTCAATTTGCACACACTTGGAATAATTAATTAAGTAGTAAAGAGCACCCCTCTCCTAGGGATGGCATGATAAGATAAGGATTGGAAGTCATTACCAATTCCTTGCTCTAATTAGGATAATCAATTCACTAGTCATCCAATCAAATTAATTAAAATCAATTAGACTTGACTATAGGGCCCACGAGCTCAATAGGAGAAATTTCGCTTCAAGTTGTGCCAATTGCTCTTCTTGGTCATTTTTGTATCTAGTAAGATCTTGCCCTTTGAGGGGATAGACTCAGTCTATTCAAGAAAGGAAGGTATTTAAGCGTGCTCTTGCTTATGCATTATGCTCCTCCTCTGATCTGGAGATCCGAATGATTAAAATTTGACTTCATAGAACTGAGTTGGAAGGCTAGTTGCGCTATTTCTACCCAGTTAGGAGCTGTCTAGCTTTAGACAATCTATCTAGGTCCAGTCTTTTCTTTTCGTGATTGTTTGATCGACTGTGTGATTTGTATGCTTGGTAGACGTTCACAAAATAACGTGTTAGAACCATTTGATCCTGAGATCGAACGTACCATCAGTAGGATACGCAAGACCCCATCAGTAGTTATGATGGGTGATCGAGAGCGAACTCTCAATGAGCTCTTCGCTTCAGCTTCCGCATCTCCTCCCACATGCATTGTTTTACCGTTAAATAATGCACCTCAGTTTGAAATTAGGGCTGCCACCATCAATATGCTCCTTAAGTTCCACGGTTTAGAACGTGAACAACCTTACACCCATCTTAATCGATTCTTGACTATATGTCAAACTTTTAGAAATCAGAATCTAGATGAGGAGAGTATCAAGCTTATTCTGTTCCCGTTATCCTTGGAAGACCATGCAGCTGCGTGGTTGAACTCCATAACACCCAATTCCATATCTACCTGGGATGTTCTATCAAAAAAATTTATGGCCAAATTCTACCCCGTGGCCAAAACTGAGAAAATGAAGGACTCTATTAGAAATTTTAAAGCCCGTCCTGATGATGAATTTTCCCAAACTTGGGAAAGATTCAATGATTTATTGGTCAAGTGCCCACACCATGGCATTGACAAAGCACAGTTGGTGCAAAGTTTTTATAGAGGATTAACAATGAATCAACGTACCTTAGTCGAGTCAATGCATAAAGGTCAGTTCATGAACCAGACTCCCAACCAAGCATATGATTTCCTCGTAGAGTTAGCCGAGAGTGCTCAAAATTGGAGCACTAACCAAGAAGAATTTGATAGAGACGATCCGGTTAGGAAGACAGGCATGTATGAGATGAAGGCAGACCCTGATCTAAAAAATGTCATGTGTAGTCTAGTGAGTGGGATGAATAATCTCATGAAGAAGTTAGATACCTTTACCATCTCAGCATCCTAACCTCACCTAGACTCTCGTACAATTTCGCAAGTGACTGTCGAACCGAGTTCTTTGTGTGTTATATGCGACGGCAATGACCATTTGGTCGAGTGTTGTCCCACCTTGCCTCAAATCAAAGCTGAACAAGCAAATACGATTAATGGCTATAGTGCTTTTAAGAAGCCAACTCCAAACTTCTTTAGTCAAACGTATCACCCAGATAATAGGTTTCATTCTAATTTCTCATACAGACAGAACGAACCTATTCAATCTAGTGGTCCGTCAGGTTACAATAGGAATTTTCCTAGGCAATCTGGTTCTTCCACAAACCAAGCCATTGTTCCTCAAGTCCCTTATCAATCCCAACAATCTACAGATTGCAGAGCCATCATACCAGATCCCATGACCAATTACCAGTAGCCTGCCCAACAACAGTCGTCCATAGAATCTATGATTGCCGAGTTGATAAGACAGCAACAGCAGTTCATCCAAACTCAACAGCAAACCCATCAAAATCAAACTCAGATTAACCAGGTCACAGCGCAATCCATAGCTAAGATGGAAGTTCAGTTGGGGCAGTTAGCTTTTTACTTGAGTGGGAGAGAGAAAGGTCAATTTCCTAGTCAGACTATCCCTAACCCTAGAGGTCAACAAGGTCCAACCTATTGACACGGGAGAAAAAGTCTTAGAAAAAGACAAAGTTCAAAAAGAAGTCATAGAGTCTCCAACAGAGAAGGAGAAAGATTTGGAAAATCCTCCTATCATTTTGCCAATTCCAAAAGCTCCATTTCTCCATCGTTTTAGAGATTCTAAAAAAGGTAAGCAGTTTGAGGGTGTCTTAGAAGTCTTCCAAAATGTGCATATCAATATCCCATTTCTAGATGCCATTAAGCAGATACCTTCTTATGCGAAATTCTTAAAGGATTTGACCACAACTAAAAGGAAAACACCATTTCCTCGGGAAGCTATTATGGCAGCCCAAGCTTCGTCGCTCATCCAACAAACGATTACACCAAAATTTAAGGATCTTGGATGTCCGACAATTTCTATTCATATTGGAAATCAAGTGGTCGAAAAATGTCTCTTAGACTTAGGGGCCAGTGTGAACCTTTTACCATATTCGATTTATAAACAATTAGGTTTGGGGGTTTTGAAACCCACCGATATCACGTTGAGTCTAGCCGATAGGTCCATAAAAATTCCAAAGGGTATAGTTGAGGACGTGATAGTTAAAGTCAAAGATTTCTATTTTCCTGTTGACTTTGTTGTCTTAGACATAGAGCCAGTCATCAATTCGAATAATCATATTCCTATCATCTTAGGACGTCCATTCTTAGCCACGTCTGACGCAGTTATTCGTTGGAGAAACGGAATTATGACTTTAGCATTTGGGGATATGAAAGTGAAACTAAACGTCTTTCACAATTTCCAAGGAATTGATGTAGATGATGGTATGGAGGAAGTGAACATGATAGATACTCTAGTCAATCAAACGTATCAAGAATTAGGGTACTCTGATCCCCTAACGAAATGTTTGGCTCATTTTGGCCTTGACTTGGACGTTGAAGAGTCTATAAGCGAAGTTAATACTTTGCTTGAATCCGTTCCACTCTTAGATTCTGCGCGGTGGCACACAAAAGCTGAAAGTCTTCCTGTGCGCACATCCAATCTTGTTCCTTCTCATGTCGAGCCTCTAAAATTAGAACTCAAATCGCTTCCAGAGACCTTGAGATATGCATTTCTTAGCAAGAATCAAACCTTGCCCGTGATCATTTCCTCTCACCTCAATGAAGTGCAAGAAGGAAAGTTGTTAGGCGTATTAAGGAAACATCAAGAAGCTATTGGTTGGAGCATAGCTGACATCAAGGGAATTAGTCCATCTTTGGTGATGCACCACATTCGTTTAGAGGATTTTGCTAAACCTTCCTTAGAACCTCAGAGACGACTAAATCCTATCATGAAAGACGTGGTTCGGATGGAAGTGATGAAATTGCTAGATGCGGGTATTATCTATCTTATCTCTAACAGTCATTGGGTGAGTCCTATACAAGTAGTTCCTAAGAAATCTAGTATCACTGTGGTAGTGAACCAAGACAACGAATTAATCCCCACTCGAGTCCAAAATGGATGGAGAGTGTGTATCGATTATAGGAAACTCAACTCGATGACTCCTAAGGATCATTTTCCCTTACCTTTCATTGATCAAATGTTAGAGCGTCTAGTAAGACACTCTTACTATTGCTTCTTAGATGGTTATTCCGGATACAACCAGATATCTGTTGCTCCAATCGATCAAGAGAAAACAACTTTCACCTGTCCCTTTGGAACATTCGCATATCGTCTCATGCCTTTTGGATTGTGCAATGCACCCGCTACTTTTCAACAGTGCATGATGAGTATATTTTCCGACATGCTAGAAAGATATCTCGAAGTGTTCATGGACGATTTTTCAATTTTCGGACCAAGTTTTGAGGAATGTCTCCATCACTTGACTTTGGTCCTTCAACGTTGCAAAGAGGTCAATCTAGTCCTCAATTGGGAAAAATGCCATTTCATGGTAACATCGGGGATTGTGCTAGGGCACATTGTTTCTGCTAAGGGGATTGAGGTAGATAAGGCTAAGGTAGGTCTAATTGAAAAATTACCACCTCCTAGAACGGTCAAAGAAATTAGGTCATTCCTAGGCCATGCGGGTTTTTATCGTAGATTCATCTCGGGAAAATCTCGAAGCCTTTATGTGAGTTATTGGGAAAGGATGCTCCTTTCGACTTTTCAGAGTCATGTCTCTCTACGTTCAACAAGCTCAAGTCCGAGTTAACCTCGGCACCCATTATTCAAACTCCAAACTGGAGCATTCCATTCGAAGTTATGTGCGATGCTTCAGATTATGCAATAAGCGTTGTTTTGGGTCAGCAAATTGAAAAACAACCTCATGTTATCCAATATGCTAGTAAAACTCTTAACGATGCTCAGCTTAACTACTCTA
This sequence comes from Akebia trifoliata, assembly GCF_017979445.1. Taxonomy (NCBI): domain Eukaryota; kingdom Viridiplantae; phylum Streptophyta; class Magnoliopsida; order Ranunculales; family Lardizabalaceae; genus Akebia; species Akebia trifoliata. The sequence goes on along the minus strand of NC_141384.1, from coordinate 16,791,900 downwards.
CAACAGAGAAGGAAATGCTAGCAGTGGTCTATGCCATTGAAAAATTTTGCCCCTACCTCATAGGATCTAAAGTCGTGATCTACACAGACTACGCAGCATTGAATACCTTTTATCAAAGAAAGATGCTAAAGCAAGGTTAATCCGTTGGATTCTACTTCTACAAGAGTTTGATCTCGAGATCCGAGACAAAAAAGGGGCAGAAAATGTCGTAGCTGATCACTTGTCTAGGATAGTTAACAAGCCATTCGAGGAATCCTTACCCATCTCTGAATCCTTTCCCGATGAGCAACTTATGCAAATCTCTCAAGACAATGCTCCATGGTATGCGGACATTGTCAACTATCTTGTTACAGGTCAATTCCCAGTCGAAATGACTAGTCAAGAGAAACTTCGTCTTCTGTCAAAAACAAAATGGTATTTCTGGGATGAGCCATACTTATTTAAGTATTGTCCCGATCAAATCATTAGACGTTGTATTCCAACCTGTGAGCAAGTCAGTATCCTAGAGTTTTGCCATAATCATGCCTGCGGAGGGCACTTCAGTGGTAAGAAGACTGCCATGAAAATCTTACAATGCGGTTTTTTCTGACCTAGTATTTTTTGTGATGCCCATGAGTTTAGCAAATCTTGTGATAGATGTCAGAGATTAGGAAAAATCTCTAAGAGAAATGAAATGCCTCAAAATCCTATCCTGATCATCAAAATTTTTGATGTGTGGGGTATAGACTTCATGGGACCCTTTCCTATCTCCCAGGGTTACCAATACATCCTAGTTGCCGTTGACTATGTGTCAAAATGGGTCGAAGCTGTGGCATATAGAACTAACGATCACAAGGTTGTGATAAAATTAATCAAGGAGATGATTTTTTCAAGATTCGGTACTCCGCGAGCTATCATAAGTGATGGTGGCTCGCATTTTTACAACAAGATCTTAGCTGCGTTGATGAGGAAATACCTCATAACGCATAAGGTTGCCACACCTTATCACTTACAAACAAGTGGGCATGTAGAGATTTCTAATAGGGAAATAAAGACTATCTTAGAAAAAACAGTCAATCCTTCAAGGAAAGATTGGTCTTTGAGATTGAGTGATTCACTCTGGGCCTATAGGACTGCATTCAAGACACCCATAGGGATGTCTCCTTACCGGTTAGTTTTTGGCAAGGCTTGCCATCTCCCTGTAGAACTAGAACATCGTGCATATTGGACGATCAAGCGCCTCAACTTTGATTTTGATAAAGCCGGTGAGAAGCGAAAGTTACAACTAGACGAGTTAGAAGAGATTAGAAATGACTCGTATGATTGTGCCAAAAGGTACAAAGAGCGTACCAAATTCTTTCACGATAGGCACATTCTTAGGAGGAATTTTATTCCTAATCAAAGCGTTTTGTTGTATGATAATAGACTCCACCTTTTTCTAGGAAAACTTAAGTCTCGATGGACTGGCTCATATATTATCCAAACAGTCTACCCCCATGGTGTTGTTGAAGTCCTTAATCCTAAAGACGGATCCACTTTCAAAGTGAATGGCCAACGTCTCAAACCGTTTCTTGAGTATGTTCCGCAGGAGGAAGTTATTTTTCTCGATGATCCCGTCTATCAAAATTAACTATGTTTTCGTCTAGCTAAAGACGTTAAACTTAGCATTTCTGGGAGGCAATCCATGCACTTCAAGGGACATTGTGTTAAATTTCAACAGGACTATAGGGTCTTTCTCAGGTGCTATCTAACCCACTTCATTTCACTTTGTCAATTTCAATTTTACTTTTACATGTATATGTTGAAATATTGAGGACAATATAATGTTTAAGTTTGGGGGTGTATGGGTCGGATTTCCACTTATTATTTTCTTCTTTTATACAAAAAAAAAATTGTAAAATATTTGGTTGGCAACTTTGTTGTATTTTTCTCAAAGTCTTAGCTTGTATCTTTTAAGTACTGAGTGAAAATATTTAATCAGTCTTTCATTAGAAGCTATGATCTGGAGTCCCCATTGGTGTTTCTCTTAGGCAAAAATTAGAGCAAAGTTATCTTTTGGTTTATAGTCACTTCTAATAAGGTTACCAAGAGTCTAGATTGTTTTAAGAGAGCTTATTACCTTCTTTCTACCTAGAGTTTAAGGAAAAATTAGGTTTGATGAACTTTGACTTCCTTGTTCAATTGGTTGGCTGACTAGAAGAAAAATAGAACTGGATTGTATACACCTTGTATAGCAACCATTGAATTAGACTAGGTACCTTGAAAAGGGCTGCCTACTTTTCTTAGAAAAAGAGTGAAGAAGTAATAAAAAAAAAAGGAGAGACCTTTCAAAAAAAAAAAAATGTCAAAGATCCATAAGTTTATTTTAGTAGGGTGAAAGCCATCAAGTGTAAAAATGTGAGTATACTGGAATATCACAGATAAAACCCCTTAGAGGTATTAAAGTGAATATCCACACTTCTCACTACCCCAGACAAGATGTTAAGTTTAGAATTAAACCCTAAGTTACTCCAATTATTCTTGAGTAGTTAGAAGGTTGAACTCATTTTAGGAAATCGAATTTCTTAAATTTCTGAGTTAGATTCACTATCGCTCAAAAGTCAATTTAAGTCTAAGTTTTGTCGTAGAGAAGTAAGGGTTGGGACTCTATACCAAGCAGTACTTCTAATTGATTGACAAAATAAAAAAAAGACTTGTGTTTTTCAATATAAGTTTTGATTTTGACTATTTTTACTTCAAAGTTATTTTCAAATTTTGTGAGTATATTTTCTGCAAACCCTCATGAGTCAAACTCGTCCATTAGGGGTAACCTAGTGGTTCAAGGGGTTGCTGCATTCGCTAAATACAGTCGAGGTGCCTGCGAAAGTGGCAGTTTTATTTTCTAGGGACTAGAAAAAGATAAGTTTGGGGGTGTGATGAGTGTCTCCAAACACACAATTATACGCACATTTTCTGGATATTTATCTTGATTTTTGTACCTATTTATCTATATTAAGATAATAATCATGATAAGCCTCAAACCACCATGTTGCATGTTAATTAGGTTTAATTATATATAAATAAATTCATTTACTAAATAAATCTAATTACGTGTATTTCTTGTGCAGAAAATCAACAATTTGGAATCAAAATCTCAAGGCAAAAGCATTTGGGCCCACTTTGGAATACCCTAATCCTTTGGAATTCCCTAATGCTTAACTCATATTCTCCTCTTTTGTCTTTTTGTGCAAAGAAAAGTGGAGGCTACTTTTAGACTCTTCTACACACATTTTTCTCTATAAATAGAGCTTCCATTTCTAGAGAAAGGGTCCCATCTTGGTTCTCTTATCCAAGACTCCTTTAATCTAAGGCTCTTTGCCTATTCTCTTATTTTTTGTATTTTCATTTTCTAGTTATTTTCTTTTAGCTAATTAGTCTTGTAAGAAGTAGAAGAAGAAGAAGTTGTAATTTTCTCCATGAAATGAAGAAAAGTTCTTTCATCTCTTATCTTCCCTCTCTTGCAATGACATTAGGCTAAGTTCCCCTCCATTGGAGAGTGGAAAAGCCTAGAGCAAGTTCTTGTGTTATTTTTAATTTCATACCTTTCTTTTATTTAAAATGCTTATGAATTCTTTTTAAGTTTCTTGCACCTTTTATTCTTAATATAGATACTTTATGCTTAGATTAGATCAAGATAAAGTATGCTTAAACTAGATAATTGATAGTAGGAAGTTTTCAAAGAATTCTATTTTGTTTATGTTCCCTTATTTCATTTCATTTGCAAAACTTTTCGATCTAAGGAGCTAACACCAAGCCCTTACGATTGAGGTATAAAAAGGTTTGAAACTAAGAATTGCTCATCAACATGTTCTAGGTAGATCCACCTCCAATGGTGTTTTAATTTCATAAGTTTACTTGCTTTTAATTTCATTTACTTTAGTTTCTTTTCTAGTAATTTTACATTTTCTTATAAGTTCAAAAATACAAAGAAAAACAGTTTTAATTCCTTTTAGTTAATTTTAATTTTATCTTCTTAGCTTAACTCTATTCCTCCTTTCTCTTGGGTTCGATCCCCTACTTGCCCCACAAGTAAGGTAAAAATAAGATTATTATTAACTCCGGTGAGAAGAACAACGATAATCTCATCAAGACCTGGTCAAAGAGTACCCGTAATCCTAATATGGGCATGTCAAGCCCAGAGATCTTGGAGGAGATCTCCCTTGTATAGTATAACAAATCCTAAAGATCCCTATTCCTATGGATTCACAGAATCAGTGAATTCTCTGGGATCACCATTCGTGAGAGGGGGAAATCCTGATTCGCAACAAATATCCATAAATTACACAATTAATATAGAAGAATGGATCTTTTGACAAATTGGAGGTCTAACCAGTTCCTTAGACTATTCCTCTATTTCTCTAACTTGAGCATTGCAGTGATATTGGCAGGTACCACGCCAGTACGAGGCAAGAGGTAACAAGAACGACTTCAGATTAGTGAAGCAGAGTCCATCTGCACCGTTCATCGAATTCGGACTGCACACTTACCAATATGTTTGGTCGTTGCAGGAGAATGGAATTTGAACCTCGTTCGTGAAAGGTTATAAGTGATGGTAATCCTAAGGTCGTTGGACTCGTAGATATGAATGTACTCGTTTGTTATTTCATTAAGGAGGCTACTTCACGAAATTAATTTTATTAAACAATGTCATATGAAATAATGACCAAGTTAATCTTTGAATCAAACAGCTATGATTTTTTTTTTTGCAGCATTGAAAAATGGAGTACATGCTAACCTAGTTTGGGAGTGGTATGATCAATTTACTATATTGTTTCAATGACTAATCTTGTGTAAAAATTTACCATGACAACACTTGATTTAGAATGATAAGAAATTGGCTAGATCATGATGTTCCTAAACTATAGAGATTTGATATGGGTTTAAGATAATTGCATAACATTGGGTTGGCATTCATTTAATTGCCGCCACGTGAGTCTTTGTGGGATCCGTTCTCATAAACTTGTTGTCTTAATTAAACTCAGCGTAATCATTTTGGAATTATTACTAAGTTGACTCATCATATAAGGTGACAATCAAATCCTTACAAAGGTGTGAAATGAGTCAACTCGCCATTTTTATGTCTCAATGTTTCTTTCAAAAAATATAAACTATGAGTAGACTCACTGTTTTTTGTAACCATTGGCTTGGAAGAAAAAGTTTTTTTTAGTAAGCCAAGTCATCGATTTTTAACGCATTGACTTCAAAGGTAAATTTATTTAAAATGATGAATTGACTCACTGATTTTTGGGATACTTTAGATAAGTTTAACTCAAAAAGTTTTCCTAAACCTTAGCCAACGAGTTAATTCATTGATTTTTATGCATGTGGGATTGAAATTGGTTTTCTTTTCATAAGACTTGGCCAATGAGTTCATTCGTTGAGTTCTTGCACATGAAGGGTAAAAATAATTTTCTATTTATTAAATGTGATCATTAAATTAACCCACCAAATTTTGTTTGTATTAAAATTATTTTTCAAATCCCATTTATTGATATTTTCCATATAATATTGCAAAATTAATTGGATGGCTTTTTCAAGATTCCATGAAATTAGAGTGTGGAAAGAACATTTTTTTTCTTTAATTCGATGAAATCATAGCATGAGATTCAATTGACCAATCCAATGAAAATGATGATATTTTTAATTGGCCAACTTACATAAAATAGTGATAATGATTGGACCCTAGCTAGAGTCTTTTCTAGTTGACCATAGGATTTTCTTACATCATAGTAGAGATGGATCACATCCATCGAATGGGGGTTCAGTGCCTAATACCTTTAGAAACTCTTAACTCGATCCCTTGTGCATTTCTCTTACCCATGGACCGATTCAGATCCGTTTTAAAATTATTTTGATTCCTAAACCTAAACTAAGTGGCGACTCCTCATTCTTTAAATATTCCCCTAATTATGCATTTGATATTTTTTATTATTTTTTTAAAAAGTGTCGAGACGCTTTCAGTGGCTACTCCACTGGGGATTTTAGGGTCAAACTTGACCCGATCCAAGACTTTCCCTAGGTAGACCTTTAAGTCAACCCAGTTGACTCAAAAAGACTTAGAATAGGCTAGCTTTTGTCCTTTCTTTTGTTGGTGTACTTGTAATTTACTTATTGTAAACATTTGTGATTATGATTACTTGCATGTGTTAATTGCTTGAATGATGATTTGCGAAAATGCCCTGAGCACACCCTACCATATTTGCACATACCACTAGCACGTTTACTTTATGATGCATGGCACACTTGCATGTCCCTTATAGCCAACATGGTACTAATACATGGCCCGGTCTCCTCGTGAGATACGACATCTTTAATGAAAAGCACACCTCCAGTCACATACCTACATGGTATATAAAATTAGGGCATCAATACCATTTGATCGGGTGATTCCGAGAGGTATATCGATGCACCTATATTAGAACGACCTGAGCCTTTGTCTTATTGTAAGTCGTAGAGTCACATATCCCAAATAGCAGTGTAGTAGTAACATGTGATTTGTCTTCTCGTGAAACCCTAAATCATTTACGAAAGCTACAACCCTAGCCTCGTACCTTTATGGTATACCAATCCAAGTCACTATGTACTGTTTGATTAGGTATACCCGAGAGATATATAGGTACACTTGGGCAAGGGTGACCAAATAAATTGTATTGCACATAATAAACCTTGAGTTTAGAAGCCTTTCTATAGGTCAAGACCTGAACCAACTAAGGGTGTTCTTGGGTTGCTCTATTCAATCCAACCAATAGGTAAGTGGGCCGATCAGTCCACACTGCTCAAATTAAACCCGTACTACTGGTCCAACCTAACAAAAATAATTGATGAGACGAACTGGCCAACACTAGTTAAACCAATTGGGCTAATTGGCACATAGATCTTTTGGATCAATATATAGACCAATTTGACCAATTAGTTTAAAACGTGTTGGATAAAGTGATTCAAATAGAATATCTAGATCCATTGGGTCAAACCGGCCCAAACTCAAATAGGTACATAATCCCCATCATTTCATATTGGTCGATTTAATCCAATGGATTACATATTTAATAATTGGCAAGATCGGGATCAATTATTTCATAAATAACCGTATTAAAGGGGGTTTCAATTAGTACGACTTGAATCTTACTTTTCGAAGATAGCACAACCCCTATTCATGGTTCCAAATTTTCCAAAATATTCTTTATCAATGGACATATCATCTACATCTAATATTTTTTGCTCGAAATATTTCTCCATTTAGAGACTCTAAATCTAGGGGGATCAATTTAACAAATGCTATCAAGGGGAACCTTTATTTGTTAAACCTATTCTCAGATCCACAACCAATAATTCATTTTGATGGGGTTTTAGGTTATCATTGCGCCTACGCTTAAGCGTCAGCAACCTAGTTGGAGTCATGAGTCAGGAAGATTAGGACGAACGTCAACACCAAGTCAATAATAAAAAATAGTCTCAGAATTTGAACTCGCGGAGATCCGCAAGATCCTGATAGTCTTTTCTATAAACATAAATAGCATAAAGAGAAAGGTTGAAATGTTAGAACACATCTCAAAATCAACAGAAACCTCCCTGATGAATTGAAAGGAAAGATAGGAAAAGGCAACGCATCCAGGCACTCCAAAGAGATTTCTGAACTCAATAGATAAGAAGAACTTATCAATGAAAGTCCTATGCTAGTCAACAAAATGTCTTAGCTAGAGACGGCCCTAAAGTATAAAGGGAATTGATGAAATTGCAATAGATATTGAAGCTTTAAATCATATCCCTAAGATTCGTTTACCTGAAAAATTTATAATAGTAGAGATGAAAAAAATTCAATGGAGTTGATTGCGCAAGAACACACCTCAAGTTGTATGTTACCAACATATGCACTTTAGGCCTCAATGATGAACAAATGATATTAGTTTTTCAATGTAACTTATCAGAATTGGCATTACGATGGTTGATGTCTCAAGACCCGTCTGTGGTTGGGACATGGGAGAATATGTCAAAATTATTTTGATACCAATACAAGTATAGTACTAAAATCGAAACCTTTCGAAGAGACTTAGAAGCAACCAAGTAGAAGAATGGGGACACCTTTACCAGCTTCATTAATTATTGGAGAGCTAAGGCTACACAAATGTGGGATAAGCCATCAAAAAAGGAACAATTAGTTATTATCATGAAAAATCTCACTCAAGGGTATGCATAGCATCTAATAGCCCAATACCTTCCCAAATTCAAATCTTTGTTACAAGCCAGATTCCAACTGGAGGATGTTTTTGCTGCCAGAGTCCTTTCCAACCCTTTTGATAATAAATTTAAAAAATCATTCACCAATTCCAAACCCAGCACCAATCATGTCTAGGTAGCCAATACAATTACACTTGTCCAATCTGCTATCCATCCTACTAACCAAGCTAGTCCCTGTCAACTTCAACCTCGTCGACAATTCACTAAGCTTGGGATGTCATTGAGTATTGTTTTTCAAAAACTATTACAAAAAAGATTCACTTTACCTTTCCAATCTTGACTTTTACCAAACCTACTCCCCACTTCTCATAATCCAAACTTATTTTATGAGTTTCACCAAAACCATGGCCATCTTACTGATCATTGCATTACTCTTTGTCACACCGTTCAAGACCTCATTGATGCCAAAAATGTTATTGCCCCTACGCAACAAAATGTTACCACCAACCCTTTACCTACTTACTAACCTCCTTAGACTTTGAATCTGGTGTCCAATACCCAACTCCCATTTAACCCAGTCATCTTCATCCGTCTAGTCAATTCTCAACTACCTAATCTCCTTCTTATCAGAATCAAAATCCCTAATGAAGTTCTCACCTCTAACTACCAACCATTCGACCTAACTTCAAATGAAATCTACTATTTATCCCTACCTCATTATGATAGCCCTACTTTCATCAATTTCCTTTTAGCTTAGATTAACCTGAAAGAATATTTCTCCTTAGAAGAAGAAAATCTATATTTATTGGTCAAAGAACACAAACCTTTCTCCATGTCTTACAATAAATTTGAACATGTGACTTTGGAATAAAGAACCTTCAAAATACTTGAACTTGATATTGATAATTACACGGGCTTGGCAAAGGAATCATGACTGATCAAGGAAATCTTAAAAGAATGTAAAAAATCTGAATAGTTACTTGCCCAATGAAACAAAAACATCACATATGAAGCTAGAATGGACTCATATGATCAAAGAGGGGGTTAAAAAATGTATAAAATATAGACTTCACAAAGTGATAGAATATTTAAAGTAGATTATTATCCTAAGACTAACGGAACAACCAAACCATCATGAAGAAGATGTGCCAATCACATCGAGATTGGTCAGAGAAGTCATATTTCTCACCTTGGACATATTGAGCTTTGATACTTTCTGATGTAGTGCGGTGGCAGTCTTACCAGTTAAAATGGGAAATCTATATCTCAAAGTATTAATGGAAAGCTAATTGTTAGAAGCAGATTAGGTTCATCACCGATACAAAAATATTAAGGAAAATCAATTCAGAGCTCTTTAAAAAAAAGTATCGCTTGTACTTTGGTAGGAAATTCAAAATACGGGACATAAGGATTTAACCCTCAAAGAAAATTGAGCACCCTCCAAGATCATAAGAGGAAGTTTAAACTCAATTGGGAAGATCATATCATCATCATAGAAATATTATCTACAAAGGCCATCAGACTTCAAGATCGATCGGTACTACATTTAAGGAAGTCATCTTCAACTAAACCAATTTTCCTGTTACCCAACTCCATATCTCATTTTTCAACCCTTTGGGACATTTTCAAAAAAAATTATAAGAAGGAATTATATTTTTTTTCTTTCTCAACATGATCACCCAATCTTGGGGAGGAAATGTACTTAAACTACATATTAGTCTGATCCCAAGAACCTAGGGTACGTAGACAACCTAAGAAGTTACTTTAGGCCCGATCACATGAAAATAAAAAAAACTTACTCCCCATAAACAAAAGAAACAAAAAAAAAAATAAAAAATAAAAGACAATGTAAAAATAGAAAAGAAAATTCAAAGGAAAAGGAAAATTTTAAAAGAAATGCCACACACAGGGCAATAAGATTTTGAGCTCAAACTCCCTAAACCCAATCCTAAGCTTACTTATGGAAGCGCTCCTAAATACCATGCAAAAAAGTAAAGGAAAATGACAAAGCATGATCAGGTAGTAACTCTATTAGTTCAGAAAGGAAGAACAAAAGAAACTCAATAAAAAAAGAGAAAAGAAAAGAAAAGTCTACTAGGTCAAAAACCCGAAAGGGAAACTTAGGAAAAAATTAAGTCAGGCTCGCGAGGTTGAAAATCATAAGAGACAACCTTGGCAATAATTAGAAAAAAATTAGAAAATGGTAAGCTCGCTAGATTGAAAACCTAAAAAAGAGGTCTAGGAAAAAAAAATAGAGCATGCTCACTAGATTGAAAACTCAAAAAGGCGGTCTATGTAAAAATCAAACCAACAAAAAGAAAATCTCAACATAGCCAAGTTGAAAAATTAAAAAGGCAGTATGAGACAAAGCATTAGAAATCTAAATGGCCAAAACGAAGCTTCATCCAATTCTAGGAAAAGTGCCTTATCGTCAGCTTTGATCAATGCCCAGCTTAAATCAAACAAAAACTCATAAGTCACGAATATCTTGTCTATGATCGATTTGAAGACCTTCATTTCCCTAAGTGAACTGATAGGGAGAAAGGACAAATGCTATCATGAATTTTGAAAGGAAATATTTTGTTCCAATTCCTTTGAGCTGATTCAAAATCTTTAATATAAAAAGTCAAAACTAAAAGTCAAACCCTTACTACGCTTGTGGTAATCAAAGATTTCAAATTTTCATAACAAGAAATATTTTTCATTTTTAAAATGTGTAGTTTTCCCCCTTACACTAAGGGCATTCTTCTTCAAACTGTATTTAATTATCCCCAGTGCAATGGTCTCTATCAAACTAGGGGCATTTTGTTCTCTAAAGCTTGATCAACTTCAACCCCAAATGATAAGGTTAACCCTCACTTAAAAATTACCCACTTAATAACAAGTTTTGAAAGCCCTCGAGGTTCAAAGAAAATTAGAACGTTGGCCTGAAATTGATAAGATTCAAATTTCTTAAAATATGGAAGCGTTCTTAATCTCGCATCTATTTTTCCTTGAATGTAATTCATTACTCTTTCACCCAAACTAGGTAGAGTAGAATTCCTAGACTCCCAAAATATAATTCATTACTCTTTCACCTATAGTAGGTAGAGTAGAACTCCCAAAGCCCCAGAATGTAGTTCATTAGTCTTTCACCTAAAGTAGGTAGAGTAGAACTCTCAGACTCCCAGAATATAGTTTTTTACTCTTTCACTCAGAGTAGGTAAAGTAGTATTCTTAGAAAATAGTTCATTGCTCTGTCTCCCAGAATAGATAGAGGAGGGCCCCTAGGACTCTCAAAAAATAGTTCATTACTCTTTCACCCAAAGTAGGTAGAGTATGTCTCCTAAGTTATGCTAGTTTATGCTCATATCTTACTCAGATTATGCTCTAACCCTTACTTTGATTATGTTCTGACCTTATTCAGATTATACTTAGACTTTGTTCAGATTTTGCTCAGACCTTTATCAAATTCTTTTAAATTTTGGTTAAATCTTTTTTAGATTTTACATAGTATTTGTCAAAAATTTCTGAATTTTTGCTCAGATTTTACTAACATTTTTAATTAGTCATCGTACTCATTTTTTCATTATTTTTAAATCATTGTCTTTTCACCATGAATGCACAGAACAGAGGCATGCCTTTGCAAAATCATGTTTTCATCGTTACATTATTGCACACACGTGCAGTTTATTGGCATTTGCATTAGTCAGGGAGAATTTTCTAAAATTCAAGTATCTGATACTATTTAATCCAGGGAGAGGTTACCTTCAAAGATGTAGATGTTTCGAAGAATCATTGAATCAGGCTGCAAAATGAAATATCATTAACTTTGACATTCAGATGTCGTATTATCTACCAAAATAGATTTGCCAAGGGCATCTGTAGACACCCCATTTTTGTATATGTTTGACTCGATAATTCATTATCTAATTGTTGTGGATTCCTAATGATGAGCACTGAATATACAAAAATTCGAAAACTTGTGAGTGGTATTTTCTCTATTTTCTCTAATTTTTTCTTAGTCCTCATGATTTCATCTCTTTCCTACTTGGCACACATGACATAAAAATTATGCAGGCTTAGGATCGCTATACTCTACACTCAATTTAGCAAGTACGTACACTTAGGATCGTCACACACTTCAATAATCTAAAGTCCTCGTAATGCCACGAAAATATGACCTCGAAACTTAAAATCAATCACATTTGGACTAACCAAAACTGATCGTCAAAATTCAAAAAAATTGACAAAATGATGAAAATACCCCTCATGGGTCCCACATCTCTAAAATATCTTGAATGTACAAATTTTATACTCATAATGTGATTTTGAGTCTAACAAGACTAAAATCGATGAAAACGGAAAAATTTACAAAGAATTGCATGAATTATCAAATGCCCTATAATACTTGACTTTTACTTAGAAACCTCGATTCCTAGGAAACGTGACTAAAAATAAACTTTTGGCAACAATCACGCACATCAAAAAAATTCACACTTAGGAAAATAAAAAAAATTCACATAGAATGATAAAAATTTTCATAAAAAATGATAGTTTTCACCACATGGAATGACACCAATCGATCACATAAAATAACAGTGAATAACACTAATCAATCGTGATGAGATGATAAAATTAGAATTTTAATTTTAATCATAAAATCTGGTATTGAACCCCTATCGATAAAAATTTAAAATTTAATTAATACACCCCAATTTGAGACACCAAATTAAATAATGGTAAGGTATCAATAGCAATTGCTAGGGCTCATTATTTGCAAATTGATAAAATTTAAAATCAAATAATATTTGTACTGATCAACTTATTAGCCAACCAATCGGAAATTAAATTAATTAGTTGAGCCCATCAATTTTAATTTAAGATCAATCATACCAATGTAAAAACAAATAATTAAATTGATCATCAATCAAGCCAAGCAATTAAATTTCAATCGATCGAAAATTAAACAAATATATTTAATTTCAATCAATCTCACAATCAATCAATCTAATCCATGATCCATGTTAAAATCTAGGACCAATCAATGAACAAAATCCAATCTAAAATTTTAAACCATTTAATGACCGACAAATCAAACCATCGAATAATCATTTAAAATTTTAACCAATCATATCAAACAAAATCCAAAATCAAACAATTAAATCATTAATTATTAAAAGATCCAAAATTGACCAGTCATAAAACTAATAAACTAACCAAATAATTGTAGTTGACCTCCGATCAATTTTAAAATCATCTTAGCCAATTAAATTCAATCGATCAACTTAAAAACTTTCAAACACTAAAATATCCCGATTAATCGAGATGCACCAGATCACCATCCCCCCATTCTTCAACTTCAAACACCCACGTGACCAAAGAAAAAGGAAAAGAAAAGGAAAATTCCCTCTCTACATCCACCAACAAAAGAATCTAATAAAAAAAGGAGAAGAATAAAGAAAGTATGATGAGATCCATTCCTTGCCTTTATAAACGGGGAGTTCGGCCAACCAAGAAAGGGAGGAGGAACAAAAAAAATAAAATAGAAAGACAGTAAATGACAGAGGCATTTTTAATCTTTCAAACAGCAAAGAGAGATTTTGAAAAAAATGAAAAAAACAAATGTAGAAGGTCTGGGCCGCAAGAGGAAGAAAAGAAAGTAAAAATAATAAAAACAAAAAAAAGGAAGAAGAGATAGAAGAGTACTTCTTCTTTCCTTACTGCAGCCACCTTCTCCATACTCCTCATTCTCTCCATCTATCTTTAAGTCCCCTTCATCAGACCACTCTCCCTTATACAACTTCTTTTTACTAACCTCAGATTCACGCCTTCCTCTTCTTTATTATAGTCACCAAAATTTTGAGGAGGTCTTTACAAATTTTATAAATAAAAATCCTTAATTTTATTAATGGGCCTCAAATGCAAATTGTGTCCATTAAATGGGAACGTGCCCCTTACAAACCTAGGTTTTGGATTTTCGTAGATAAAGCCCATGATTTAAATAAAATTCAAGTAATCAACATATTAAATATTGGGTCCTACACCCAAACAAATGAGTTCAGCCCAATAATGATCCATAAAATCATTAAAATTGGATTTGGACAAATTTAGCCTTTTAAATAAATCAATTAAACCACTTTAAGTTGGGGTATAATTAGAAAGCTAAATCACCTTTAAGTCTATAAATACAAGAGTCTCTCTCATAGAGAAGGGATCTGGATCACTTTCTCTCAGAAGACAGAAGCTCTCCCTCTAGAGAAGAAGAAACTCTCAAGCTCTTCTCCAGAGACAAAACAAAATTTCTTTAGAGATTCGAACTCCGACTAAAGAGAAGATCAAGCATAAAGTCCGTCTCCAAAAATCAAGGAAACATTCTCAACCGATAATACTTGAAGCCCGAAGAGAAGAAAATCTACAAAAGCCTTTACAGAATATCAAGTACGCAGCAAAGCCATCACTCAAGCAATTTTCTCAGCCGATAAAACACAAAGCTCGGAGAGAAGAAAAGCAACATACATCATCATCATCTTTTTATAGTAGACTGTTAATCAGAGGAAACATTGAGATCTGCATCTCCCTTTTCATAAAAAATCAATAAAAATCATTTGCAATTATATTTCATGAATCTCAAGGTAGATCTGTTGAAATTTATTGTTGACAAATTTTTGGCATGCCTGGTGGGACTATCTCAACCTCTCATCTTTTAGTCAACTATAAAAACATCAACCAAAACATCGATGGCATCTCGCAATGTCAACACTATCGCATCAGCTACTATTAAGAAAGGTAAGAAATTAGTTCTTCCAACCTTGAGTCTGTTCAGGTTATTAGTCACGATCATCATGTAACGCGAACAATGACGAAAACTGATGGATCCAAGCTAGTGGAGCCTCTCCAACATCACTCCAAGAAACGTGCCACAAAAACGGTACTTACAACAAAGGCATCGTAAGCAGATGTTGTAGAAAATGACTCATCAGATTCTAGATCTGATTCGAAGTCAAGCGAGGGATCATCTAGATCTCTATCGATCACTTCTTCGTCGTAAACTCACACCTGTATCAGAGCAATGATGATAGCTGGAGCGCTAACAATGGAGGAACAAGTTGCTCAGATGACAAACACCATCAACAAATTGACAAAGGCAATAGAGGACAAAGACATCCAGATTGCAACCCTTGTTAGTTGTTTGGAGCATAAAGACCAGGAGAATGAATCAAGTGTTGGACCTTCGCATCCTCCAGGATTTACTCCTGAAGCGTACATGGCTCCGTGTGAAGAAGAACGAGAAGACTATGCTGGCTCACGTAAAGCTACGCGAGACCCACCACAGGGGTCTATTGCCTCACTTTTCATTCAACAACTACAAGCAATGATTACTAACACCATTCATGCTCAGTATGGGGGCATGCCACAGTCCTCATTGGTCTATTCCAAACCCTACACTCAATACATCAAACAAATACGTCTTTCAACGGGATATCAACCGCCAAAATTCCAACAGTTTAAGGAAATAGGTAATCCAAAGCAGTATATTGCCCACTTCATCAAAACTTGCAACAATACCGGTACATTCGATGATGTTATGGTGAAATAATTTATTCGCTCCTTCCACGGTAATGCGTTCGATTAGTACACTGACTTAGAACCCAACCCAATAGATAGTTGGGATCTACTTGAAAGAGTGTTCCTTAACCATTTCTACAGCACCAGAAGAACGGTGAGTATGGTAGAGTTCGCTGCTATCAAACAAAGGAAAGATGAACCGATCATTGAATACATTGAGCGTTGGATAAATCTTTCCCTCAACTGCATGGATCGACTCTCTCAATTTTCTACTATCGAAATGTGTGTTCAAGGGATGCACTGGCAACTCCTTTACATCTTGAAAGGAATTAAGCCACACACTTTTGAAAAGCTAGCTACTCGAGCTCACGACATGGAGCAGAGTATAACTGTGCATCAAACTCTACGACCAAGCGAGTTTCGAAGACAAGAAAAGAAGGATGGCAAGTCCTTCAAAACTTAAGAAGTCTTGTCTACTCCACCAACAAGCCTATCTAGATCATAGGTAAAAGAAGAGAAGATCAGTCAAGAGCTGATTCAACATAAGAAAAAGGAAAAGCTTGAAAAACTCTCAAAGAGTTTGAGGCAAAAAAGTACCATTTTCCTGATGCTGACGTCTTGGGCATGTTCGAAGAACTGTTGAAATTAAATTTCATTGAACTTCCAATTCCCAAATGACTCAAGGAAGCAGGTCGCAACAATGATCCAAAGTATTGTCGCTATCATAAGGTGATTAGTCACCCGATTGAAAAATGCTTCGTCTTTAAGGAGAAGATTATGGATTTGGCATGTCAAGGGAAAATTGAACTTGATTGTGTTGAAAATGTTACTACTTCCAACATGACCTCTGTCACCTTTGGATTTTTTCATCCAATACTCTTAGCAAGTTAGTATGCAACATGACTCCATCTCTCCAAATCACAAAAGTTCTATTTCAACCACCACAACTCATGTCCGTACATTTTGACATTGAAAAAGCCCATCCCACGTCGGAGGCAAGGCCAAATCAGAGAAAGATTATTGCATTTCCCACTTTACCTCAACAAAGACCACAATCTCATTTGGTTTAAAATTCAAAGACAAACATCTCAAAGTATATTTCAGTAGATGACGAGGGGTGGACAGTTGTTACTCATCGAAAAAGATGCTCTACACATATGCTGACTCCTTCTACTCCAAAGCCAAAGAGAAAGAGAAAAAAGAGAAAATCAAGTACAGGATTAAAAAAATGAAAGAGAGCAACACAGAACAAGACTTTCCGAGTTCCGCTCGTAGACCCCGAAGACATCCTTCAGCAACTTCCCCGTGTGCTGGTTACTCTTCTAGAATTCTTACCCAATAAGTTCTTGAAGGAAGTCTGCACAGTTTCATGTCATCAAGTGGAAGCGAAAGTGCTAGAAGATGATATTGATGATAGGTCCAAAGAACATCCTACTACCTCTAGTGATGGAAATCAGCGACTTCAGAAAGACAATAGCACCTCAGAAATAGAAGATTCGCAGGTTGACTTGGATTTCTCCAGTGAACTCTAAAAATTTCAGCATACTTCAAAGTAAAGCTCAACTGAAAAAAAATAGGAAGTTCAACCTGACATAGATCCACAACAAGATAATATGTGCATGGCCACAATTACCTTTACTGACAAGGATCTCCAATTGGGATCTTAACCTCACAATAGGCCTCTTTACGTCACAAGTTATGTGAGAAAGAATAAAGTTCAAAAAATTATCCTGGATTGTGGTTCTACGGCCTACATCATGCCAATTTGTACCATAAAACAAGTTGGGATCTCGTCGGATCAACTTTCTCGCAGTAAGTTGATGATCTAAGGTTTCAACTTGGGTGGTTAGAGAGCTATCGGCATGATAAGAGTCAAGCTCTCTATCGCAGACTTGGAATCAACAACGCTCTTCCACGTGATTGATAGTAAAACTACATATTACTTACTTCTTGGTCGATCGTGGCTACATGAAACTGGAGTAGTACCATCCATAGTACATCAATGCTTCTAGTACTATCAAGATGGTGTGCAGAAATATGTAGTAGCCGAATATCAACCATTTGACAAGGTAAAAACGTATTTTATCGATGTAAAATTTTATTTTGGAGGTAACGCCATTCAAGAAGCACTTCCAGTTTCGACTCCTCCTTTTAGTAAGTAAAAAACCTGACTAAGGAAAGCATACTATGAGTGATATCGAGAAGATTTCTCTTGGTCCTTAGCTTCAGAATGAACTAGTAAGGAAGTAAGAACTAGAAACTCAACGGGTCAAGGTGAGTCAATCAATGGTGAACGCATCATCCATAGTTGTGTTGCCAACGTTAATGCTTCATTACATGCCACAATCGCGATGGAAGTTGGGACAATCACTTTTAGAAGAGATTTTTTCAAAAACCAAGCTTTTTGTCTCTAAAGTCGAATTGGAGATGTTGAAAGAACAATTAACCCTACCAGTTATACCTCTCCAGAAATCTTACATCGTAAGGACACCCGTGAAAAGTATTATTCCAGCTATATCAATCATCAACAGCATCGCAAAGGCTGAGTCTAAAAGTTGGTTCAGTCCTAAAGCTTCAAAGTTATTTGAAATTGTCGGTTACGGAAAAAGTGAACCCGTACAATTGGGTAAATTACCACCAACTGATCAAATTCATGGCTTAACTGTAATACAAGTCAAACTTGTTCGAGTTGGGAAAAGAGTTTCATTCACATGAGTAGGGCTAGGGTATACGCTAGAGGCTCTCAAAATTTCTGAGATGAAGACGACTTCTTCACAACATACTACAGTAGAAGTCATTGATGAGTTTATTAAAGAAACACCAGTTCCACGCACATCGATCTTTGATCGAATTGGTGGCCATATCTCGACCACATCTGTATTTGACCGATTAGGTACTTTAGATTATCATCATAATGTATAAGTTCATAAATCTCGTGCATCTGCATTATCTTGACTCGGTTAGAATGTTGGAGTAAAAATACGAAGGGAATCACGATGTCGATCTAAGTAAAGAAATAAACATGTTGAGCATAAAGATGGTAGTAGCTTGCATATCACTATTCTGTATCGCATGGAACGACAAGCAACTTTAGAAGTTTCGATATCAGATGCGTTAGTAATGAAGCGACATACCATTGTCCTTAGAAATCAAACGTGCGACAGTCAAGCTTCAACTACGGGGATAAACAATTCTGAAGATATTGTTTATGTAAATCACATTACCATTGAGGAATTCCCCAAAGAAGATTCTACGTTGTCAGATGAAAAACTCGAAAATACTCCACTGGTCTTTGAAATAGGCAGACAAGCCACTTTAGAAAACTTGAAAGAAATAAATCTTGGAACAATTGAAGAGCCACAACCCACATTCGTCAGCACTTTTCTAAACTAGCATGAAAAATTCGAGTACTTTAAGTTGCTACAAGAATACAAAGATGTCTTTATTTAGACTTACAAATAAATGTCAGGACTTGACCTGAAGATCGTTGTTCATCAACTCACAGTCAAACACGAAGTTCGCCCAATAAAATAGGCACAACGTTGTTTTTGACCAGAGTTGGTACCATAGATTGAGACAAAGGTCAACAAGTTGATAGAAGCTAGCTTCATCCGAGAAGTAAAGTATCCAACCTAGATTTTCAACATAGTTCCAGTAAGAAAGAAGAA
Organism: Akebia trifoliata; assembly: GCF_017979445.1. NCBI lineage: Eukaryota > Viridiplantae > Streptophyta > Magnoliopsida > Ranunculales > Lardizabalaceae > Akebia > Akebia trifoliata. The sequence goes on along the minus strand of NC_141384.1, from coordinate 16,772,491 downwards.
TGGACAGACTCGAGTAGGTGTAGATTTTTGTGACTTGAATAATGTGTGTCCAAAAGATGATTTTCGTTTCCAATCATAGAACTTATGGTTGATGCAACTACAGGACATGAAGCTTTGTCTTTTATGGATGGATCTTTCAACTATAATCAAATTCGAATGTCACCAAAAGATGAGGAAGTCACGGCCTTTCGTACCCCAAAAGGTATATATTGTTAAAAAATTATGCATTTTGAACTTAAGAATGCTGGTGCCACTTACCAACGATCTATGCAAAAGATCTTTGATGACATGCTACACGATAAGGTCGAATGTTACGTTGACAACCTAGTAGTAAAGTCCAAGAAAAGAGAAGATCACTTACAACATCTACGTGATGCCTTCAATAGATTGCGGTATTGAAATCAATTAAAATATACTTTTGGAGTTACCTTGGGTAAATTTTTGGAATTCGTGGTTCGGCATCGCAGTATTGAAATCGATTAGAACAAGATTGAAGCCATCCAAAAGATGCCGACACCAAAGAATATTTATGAACTCAAAAGTCTACAAAGTCGACTTGCTTACATTCGTAAATTCATTTCAAACTTAACTGGGTGTTGTCATCCCTTCAGTTGATTGATAAAAAAAGATACATTATTTGAATGGGATGAAGCTGATGAGAATGCTCTGAAAAGTATCAAGGAGTATCTTCTCAAGCCTCCTATTCTTTCTGCACCAATTCCCGAGAAGCTATTGATTCTCTATATTAGTGTGCAATAAATGTCACTAGGAGCATTGTTGGCTCAAGAAAATAACGAAGAAAAAGAAGGTGCACTCTACTATTTGAGTCGAACTCTTGTTGGAGCTGAAGTAAATTATTCACCTATCGAGAAGACATGTTTAACACTCATCTTTGCTACAAAGAAATTGTGGCATTACATGCTATCACACATAATCCGATTTACTGCACGAGCTGATCCGCTCAAGTACATCATGGTAAGACCTGTTTTGTCAGGAAGGCTAGCTAAATGGGTTATTCTCTTTTTAGAATTTGAGATTATTTACATCCCTCAAAAGGCTGTAAAAAGGCAAGTATTAGTCGACTTTCTTACTAATTATCCTATTCCAGCTGAATGGGAATTGTTTCACGACTTGCCTGATGAAGAAGTATTTTTTATTGAAGTGCTTCCAGCTTGGAGAATGTTCTTTGATGGCACAACTAGAAAAGATGGAGTGAGGGTAGGTGTAATTTTTATCACCCCACAAAATGAGGTATTGTCGTTTTTGTTTGCTTTAACAAAATTATGTTAAAAAAATGTTGCAAAATACCAATTTCTAATTATTAGTTTAAAACTCGAGTTAGAGATGAAGCTACACCAACTGTATGTGTATGGGGACTTGCAACTTGTCATTAACCAAATCTCAATAGAGCATGATGTTCAAAAGCATGAGTTAGTGCCTTATCACCACTATGCCGTACAACTTATAAGTTAATTTGAAAATGTCATCATCTAACATATACCAAGAGTCGAAAACAAGTAGGCTGACGTTTTAGCTAGTCTTGTTGCAAGTTTGGCTATGCCAAAAAGAGAGAAAATGAGTATCCCTATCTACCATAGGTGGGTACTACCTCCTTTGATAGATGAAAATTGTGAGTCGCATGAAGCAAACACTATCGAAATAGTCGAAGTCAAAGACTGGAGACAGTCATTTATTCACTATCTACAGCATGGGAAGCTGTTAGACGATCTAAAACCCAAATCTGAAATACGTCGTAGGGCACCTTAATTTTTATATTTCAACGATAAGTTACATCGTCACTTTTTCGACGACATCTTCATAAGATGTCTCTGAGAGATGAAATCCGAGATGCTTTAGAAAAAACTCACTCTTGAGTGTGCGGGTCATATCAGTTAGGATCGAAACTCCATCATAGTCTGAAGAGGATGGGATTTTGCTGGCCTACAATAGTAAAAGATTCCTTAGATTATGTCAAAAGGTGTAAAGCTTGCCAATTTCATGGGGATTACATTCATCAACCACCATAACCATTATATCCTACAATCGCATCTTGGCCCTTTGATGGATGGGGACTTGAGGTCGTTGGATCATTTCCAAAATCTTCAAGGCAACATCTCTATATCCTCGCTGCAATAAATTACTTTTCTAAGTGGGCTGAAGTAGTTCCCCTTCGAGAGGTCAAGAAAGAAATGGTAGTCGACTTCATCAAAAATAATATCGTCTTCCGTTATGGTATTCCACGATATATCATGACAGATAATGGGAAATCTTTTAGTAATACGCTGATGGATCAATTTTGCATAAAGTTTAACATTAAGCAGAGATGTTCTACAATGTACAACGCTGCAGCAAATGGACTCGTCGAAGCCTTCAACAAAACTCTTTGTAAGCTTCTTGAGAAGGTTATTTCAAAATCGAAAAAAGATTAGCATAAACAAATTGGGAAAGTACTATGGGCATACAGAACCTCATATCGCACCCCCACGTAAGCCACACCTTACTCATTGGTTTATGGAGTTGAAGCTGTTCTTCCTTTAGAATGTCAGATACCTTTCCTAAGGATTGCGATCCAAGAAGGTCTAAACTTGAAGCATTGGACGAAAAGAGATTGGAATCACAACAACGACTAGAATGTTAGCAAGCCCGTCTGTCACGTGCATTCAATAAGAAAGTTCGACCACGTTCTTTTCAAGTTGGCGATTTAGTTTTTGTCGTCCAACGACCAATCATCTTCTCACACCGTTCTGAAAAAAAAATTTGATCCGAAATGGGATGGACCTCACTTAGTGAAAGATGTATGCATTAATAGTGCTTACCTTCTTGTAACATAGGAAGGATTACGACTTAGTCCAATCAACGACAAATTCCTCAAACGATACTATGCTTAAAAGAATTATGCTCCCCAGCATGAGCCTAAACTGTTTGATAATGCTCCTTGGCACGAGCGTAAACTGTTTGACAATGCTTATTATCATACGAGTTTAAACACGATACTCCTGACCCGCATGAGTTAAAACTGTGAATGGTCCAAAAAAAAATTTTGAGCTCGCTAGATTGAAAATCCAGAAAGGCGATCTAGGCAAAACTGAGAGTATTATCCATCTAACTACGTTATGATTTGATCCCATTTTGGGTACGTAGGCAGTCTGTAAAGTTATTTCAGGTTCAACTACATCAACAAAAAAATAATAATATACTTGTATAAGGAAATAAGGGAATTTTATTAGTTTCAAACGAAATAAGCAATGTTATAATTTCCGAAGTCCTATACAGTGAAAAAAATAAAATAAAATAAAAGCTTAATATAAAGAAGTAAGGTTCCAAAATTTCTTCTTCAAAGACTCTTTCTCTATTTCGTAAGCAGGGACTTCATCATCATCAACGATTGGAGCATTAGATAGGTGAGTACACTCCGCTTCAACAATAAGTAGAGCTTCCCCCTTTTCTTAAACTTGGGTACTAAGAGACTCTTTAGAAGTAATGACTTGTGGTAGTATTTCTCTAATCTAAGTCAACTCGATATCTAACTCAACTTCTCATTTAGTTAGTTTACTCTTTTCTCCTAAGCTTCAGTCAGTTGTGTACGTAAACTATCTACTGATTGACGTTTTAGTTGAGTTTCCTGGTCTAAGATGGATAGCTGAAGATCCCTATCATCTATTGACAACGATTATAAAGCCCTCTCTCGTATTGAAAGGTACGCCTCTACTCCAACTATAAGCGAATCGAAAAAATTTACAAAAGGCATAGGATCAGTTCTGAAAGCATCATTGAGAGAAGAGACGATGGCCAACATATAAATAGATTGCCATTCTTTTAGGTTGGAAAAACCAATATTGAGCATCAACTCAACTCCTGATCGAAGGAATTCATCATGAGCTTTAGGTAATGCTTGTTAAATGCATAAGTCAATGTCACTATCATGTAAGGAAGCTTGTCGAGTTTAGATAGAAAGAGTAAGCATTCTATGCAGCTTCGGGGCAATCATAGATGAATCGACCAACTTATTAGAAGTTGGTAACACCAATGCGATAGGATCCGTATAAGTAGTTGAAGTTGATAGAGTGCCACGAGAACTTTGATGAGGACAGGAAGAAACCTCGTCCCTATCACTCTTTGAAGGGTCTTCAGTACCAACTAATTTCAAAATCCCACTACTAAGATGACTAACATTCCAAACATCTCCCATACCCGAAAAGGTAGGAAGGTTTACAAAATCCTCTAGGGCAAACAAATCGGCAACGGAGTGTATATCGATTGATGATCCTGAGAGAACAATTAAATCACAAAAAAATTATGAATGTATATATACATAAGAAACATGAAATTTTCAACAAAGAGAAAGTGTGTAAAATTACCTAGCCTAAGAGACACATCATTCTCAGCTTCGGTTTCTTGCCTATCCGGAGTCACACCCGTATCATTAGGCTCAGTCTGAACAATAGCCTTCAAAGAATCTACAGGACTTGATTTATGAATAGTCTGCTCTACATCTACCCCAAGAATATTGGCCTGCTCGTCACTGGAGTCAACAGTATTTTTTTGGAACGCAATTTCAATCTAGGATCTGTAATGATTTATTGCGTTTCATCAATACGCGTATGTTCTATTTTTCTTTTTCGAGAAAGTTTTTATGTGGCAAGCAAAGTACGACGCACCTCACGATCTTCAACTCCTTTCTTTTCGTTAAAATTAAATTTCAAAATGGAGACGCTATCCTCAAGAAGGTGGAAATCAAGGGCATCCAAGTGAGGCACTACGTCTTGAACTCACAAATCCCTATAACCCTTATCAAATTGTCGATTCATGTCTTGCACTTTCGAAGGAATAAAAAAGTTGACTCAACTTTTGGTCTGGGTCAAAAACAACCCCAAACTGTATAACTCTATCACATCCACAAATTTTGTAAAAGGAATCGGAGTTCTAGGGATACGTTGACGAAATCCTTGTTGACGAGCAAACCTGTGAGAACTATACATTTCCACCTCGCAAATATTACCACATTGAAACACGACAAATTCAGGATGATAGCTTATTATCAAAGTTTGAATCTCAGAAAGTTCATCACTATTATCAATATGTATCCTTCTATGACCTTTTGGCGTCCAAACTTCCTTAGGATGCCTTTAAAATCACTAGAACTCATGGTGATGATTAAATACCTCGTATCCTTAGCACTATCTTCCCAACAAAAGTACGAGTTGGAAACACCAACTGTACTAACCAAATACGGAGGTCCAAAGTCAGCATCAAGATCACCAAATGCTCCCCAAGGAAAATGAAGTCCAACCAACCCAAACAAGTAATGAAGGGGACAATAACTCTTGGAAGCACCTACAACTATCTGTGTTTCCATACCCCAATAGGTCTGAGTTAGACCTTTGTATAAACAACACAGAAGTGGAGGTACCAAGCTGAACATAGTACCTTGGGCATCAATACTACTACTTTGAAAATGCTTGGATGAATAACATCACCATCCTCGCAAGGGAGAACAAAACGACATAACCACAAGGAGAGATATGCAGCTATCACAGCTTCCTCTTCAATATTCTGATTTACTGGAAAATAGAGTCTGATAAATGGATTTTTTCCCTCTTTACGACCCCCCTTAGCCAAAGTAAGTCGAGAAGAAAAGGGACTTCGTAATTTTATTTTGGGATGTTGACGGCCACTACGATCAAAGTAAAATGATTTTGCTATTTTCTTTATACTCTACCGTCATAAGAGGATTAGAAATCCGTTCAGCTTTGGTGTGCCAGAAATCAAGCCATTCATTATGGCTAATACAATCACTCCCCTTTTCAAAAATCAGTAAAACATAAGCTTTGAAGAGATACTGACAAAAAAGAAGAAGCCTTGGAACACCGTTTCAACTCATGAGTTCATCAAAACTAGGCACCACTTCTTCATAATACTCACCCGTGATAGAAAGCCCAGAAATCTTTTGTATTTCCCATAAAGAAATGCCAACTTTCCAACGACCCGTTACAAAAGTGGTACTCCTTGCTTCGTTCTGTTAAAAGCACGGACCAGAACAAAAGCATTCCGATCCGTGCATAAAAAATGGACCCTAAAAAAGAAAAAAAAATCATTTCGTCCCTTATGTCAGTCTTGAAAACTTATCTCTTGGACTTTATTTTGTTTTGAGTTTTAAGGCTTAAAAATGATCAAATGATCTACATCGTTAAGCTTAGGACTACCACTCGTTATTTTTTGTTTGATCCAAACGGAACTCGCCTACTCTCTACCGATCTAAATTGATCCTAACCCAACGTAACATACTATCAACCTTGGCCACAATCAAACCCACTATCATCCATCACCATGATCTACTTCAAATATGGGTCTAGGACCCATATTCACTTCAAAACGAGTCCACGACCCATATCCATTCCAAAATGGGTCCACGACCCGTATCCACTTCCAAATGGGCCCACAACTCATATCCACTTCAAATGGGTTCATGACCCATATCCACTTTAAAAATGGGTCCACAAGCCATATCCACTACAAATGGGTCCACGACCCTATCCATTTCAAATGGGTTAATGACCCATATCCACTTCCAAATGGGACCACAACCTATGTCCGCTTCAAATGGATCCACGACCCATATCGATGTCCAAATGGGTTCACGACCCATATCCACTTCAAATTGGGTTCACAACCCATATCCACTTCCAATTAGGTGCACGACCCATATCCACTTCCAATGGGTCCACGACCCCATATCCATTTCAAAATAGGTCCATAACCCATATCCATTTCAAAATAGGTCTACAACTCATGTCTAATCCAAATTAGATCCACGACCCATATCCATTTTGAACTGGGTTTACGACCCATGTCCAATCCGAATCGGGTCCATGACCCCGTATCTATTTAGATTGGGTCCACGACCCATATGCATTTCAAATTAGGTCAACGACCCATATCCAACTTCGACCCAAACCATGATCCATCAAGATCAATAATCGACTGATCAATCCTAATGAATCCAGTTATTTTTCAACAAATTAGATTTGAAAAAGAAAAAAGTTTTAAAATCTTTATAATTAAAAAAATATATATTTAAAAACACTAATTGCAATTCTTGATCAAAGTCAGTGCCTAAGAATAATCTTGCCTTGTTGATACGAGGGATATAGACTACATTTATTCAAGAAAATGAGGTGATTTAAGAGTACTCTTGTGCGCCACTTCTTTCCTGAAGATCTGACTGGTCGATCTTGATCTTAAAGGACTGGATTGGGACTAACAAAAAGTGATATTTTTTCAACTCAACTTGTTTGCAACAATCTACTCTTACAAAATGTTATACCGACTCTGTGTCGATGCCAGCTTCGATTGACGTAACTCTTTTTTAAAATATTATTCCTATTTCGTGTTGATTCCAGTCCATGTTGATGCCAACTTCGTGTTGATCACTTTTTAATTATACCGACTCAGTGTCGATGCCAGATTCGATAGATGTAATTATTTTTAAAAATATTTTACCAACTCCGTGTTGATGCAGTTTCGTGTTAATCACTTTTTAATTATATTGACTCTGTATCAATGCCAATTTCGGATGATGTAATTCTTTTTCAAAATGTTTTACTAACTCCGTATTGATGCCATCTTTGTGTTGATGCCAGCTTCGTACTGATGTAATCACTTTTTAATTATACCAACTCCATATCGATACCAGCATCAATTTATGTAATTCTTTTTCAAAATGTTTTACCAACTTCGTTTTGGTGTCAACTTCATGCTGATGTAATCACTTTTTAATTATATCGACTCTGTGTCGATGCCAGCTTCAGTTGACTTAATTCTTTTTCAAAATATTTTACCAATTCCGTGTTGACACCAACTCCGTGTTAATGCCAGCTTCATGCCGATGTAATCACTTTTTAATTATATCGACAACGTGTCAATGACAACTCCATGCTGATTTAATTCTTTTTCAAAATATTTTACCAACTCTGTATTGATGCCAACTCCGTGCTAATGTAATTCCTTTGTCAAAATATTTTACCGACTTTGTGTCGATACTAGCTCCATGTTGATGTAATCATTTTTTAATTATGCCAACTTTGTGTTGAAGCCAGCTCCATGCTAATGTAATTATTTTTTAAATTATACCAACTCCGTGTTCATGCCAGCTCCCTACTGGTGTAATTCTTTTTCAAACGATCCAGCTCTGTGCTAACAAATCACGCTTAAAAAATAAATAAATAAATTTTAGGTGCCATCCCTAATAATTACCAGGCCTAATAAAATATCATGAATCTTACCTTTTTGTAAACAATATACTGCCATTTGTTTTTTTTTGTCTATAGGTGGCCAAATGAAAGAAGTATAAGCACTCCGAAAAGCCTTCATATTACTTTCGATCTTCAGCCACCACGAGTACTTCTAAAACATCACAATTTACAGTAATTGAAGTAATAGATATCAATGCAAGGATTGCGGTACTGTTTAAAACCATGAAATGGTAAGAGAAAATGTTAACCGTCGTATTGGACAATGCCAGCTTCATACAAGCCCAAACAATACCACACTAATCGTCGGAATCAAATCATGATCTCCCAGAACAACTACCACAAGGGCAACAGACCACCCTACCTCCTACTATGCTAGTATATCAAGGCCCTCCACTTTACATACCACATAATTAATCACCTCCAGTGGTCATCCCAAATGACGAGTGTGACTTCAGGGTTCCCGAAGCCCAGAGTGTTATTGATAATAAAATGGCCCAACAGATCGAATCTCTCCAAGAGGAAATAAGATGAATCAAAGGCACAAACACCTTATGGGGGAAAAGATTCAAAAACCTTTGCTTCTACCCTAACGCACAGTTGCTGGCTAAGTTCAAATGCTTTGAGAAATACAATGTGATAGGGTGTCCTTTGTTGCACCTCAAATTGTATTGTGGATTGATGTGCTAATACGGTGAAGACGAAAAATTGTTGGTACAGTTATTCCAGAGAAGTTTGACAAGGTCGGCCCTCATATGATTTTTGGGACTAGACTATACACTTATAAAAAACTGGCAAAACTTAGCCGAGATGTTCTGGCATAACTATCAGTTTGGAACGACATGGCAAAAATGACACAAAAACCTAGAGAGATAGTGAAGGAGTATGCTTAGAGATGGTAAGAGTCAACTTCACAAGTAAGGCCAGCAATGACTGAACGGGAGATGAACACCATGTTTATTTTGACATTAAGGCACACATTGTATACTCACTTGGTAGGACACACCACAGACACCTTTTCAAACTTAGTGCAAGTGGCAAATCAAGTTAAGGATGGTATCCAAACCGACTTAATCTTTTATTTTGCAAACTTTGAGGCAGAACATGACGATTTACTCAGACAAAGTTTAAAGATAATAAATAAATAATAATAAAAAAAAATGCATGCCCTTCTTGGGAATATTTATCGGACATTCGTCCTCAGGAAGGATATTAATTTAGAATGTCCACCTTCTATATATATACATATTCAAAATTTTCAAAAAAATGCATTCCCTTCCTGGGAATATTTATTGGACCTTCTTCTTCAAAAAGGGTATTAATTTAAAAAGGTCTATTTTTTTTAAACAAAAAAAATACTTTAAAAAAAATCATCAAAATATTTCAAAAACATCTTTCAATTATGATCTTCATGACTACAAATAATCTAAAATTAGTGAATGACATGAGTATTTTGTCAAATTTTGAAAAATTAGACTCAATTCGATTAGAGAACTAAAGACGACCCAAAAATGTAAAAATTATTATCATACTCTTTTCGACCCATTTTGATTACTCCTAGCCTGCAAGAGTATAAACTGTTAATGATAGAACAATAAGACTTTTTATCTAAACTGGGGCACTCTCCATGTTTCTCAAACTCAAGACAATAAAAAATCTCATTTCATCCGCCAAAAGCCTTCATTTTAAAAGTATCAATTCTGATTCAACTAATCACTTCTACTTCAATATTCAACTTTTAAAGGGAACTCACAACTTGTAAAGAAGATTATGTCAACGATGTATTAATTTGTTCCTCCTTAAAGATTTTCTTGACAAGACTTATTGAAGGAGAAAATGAAAAATATATGTGCCGATTCAAGAGAAAGCCTAAATGAACAATCTTAAGGATCCCTGGGAAGCATATTGAAAATGGTCAACAAATGAAGAAGAGCGTTAAAATAATGTCGAAAAGAATACAAAATAGTTCAACCTTTGTGAAAGGAGAAGATTATAGTCTAATCATGAAGGATTAGCCACTATCAATGATTCGAATCTGCAAAAGTTCTAATTGGTACTATGGGCACAAATGGTAAAAAAAATATCATTTATCCCCCAATCACTCTATCTCGAAAATGTTTGAAGTCTGAGTAATCATCGATCTATCAATATCTTGGACAGATTCTGACGTCTACCACCAATCATCAATCATCGCACAATCCTTTATCTCATCATCCAATCATTTTCTATCCTTTTGTCGATATCCGATGATAGGGATGACTCTAAAAGACCTTAAAAAGAATTGAGGAAAACTACTATCTATTTGACAGACATACCCTGGTCAGTATTCAACAAAATCAGATTCTTAATCTAGTCTTTTACTCATACTAAAAAGATAATTAAAAAAATAAAGTTTTCTACATGCATCATGCCAAACTAGTATTTTAAGCCTGTGACAAAAAGTTCAATTTACTTCTTAAAAACAAGGTAGCCCATTACCCAAGGCCAATAATTATCAAAAATATTTTTTAACATGTCTCTCCTTAGTAAGAGCCTTAAACTACTCGCCGCTCCTCAATAAGAACCTGAAACTACTTGTTGCTCCTCAGTAAAATTGCTTGATGCTCCCCAATATGAGCCTAAGCTACATATTGCTCCTCAATAAGAACTTAAAATTACTTGATGCTCCCCAGTATGAGTTTAAACTACATGTCGCTCCTCAATAAAAGCCTAAAACTATTTGTTGCTCCTTAGTAAGAGCCTAAAATTGCTTGATGCTCCCCAATATGAGCCTAAACTGCATGTTACTCCTCAGTAAGAGCTTAAAATTGATTAATGCTCCTTAGTAAGAGCCTAAAACTACTCGTCGTTCCTCAATAAGAGCTTAAAACTACTTGTCGCTCTTCAGTAAGAGCTTAAAATTGCTTGATGCTCCCCAGTATGACTCTAAACTACATGTTGCTCCTTAGTAAGAGTTTATAATTGCTTGATGCTCCCCAGTATGACTCTAAACTACGTGTTGCTCTTCATTAAGAGCTTAAAATTGCTTGATATTCCCCAATATGAGCTTAAACTACATGTCACTCCTTAATAAGAATCTAAAACTATTTGTTGCTCCTCAGTAAGAGCTTAAAATTGCTCGATGCTCCCAAATATGAGTTTAAACTACATATTGCTCATCAATTAGAGTTTAAAATTGCTTGATGCTCCTTAGTAAGAGCCTAAAACTACTTGTCGCTCCTCAGTAAGGGCCTAAAACTACTTGTTACTTCTCAATAAGAGCTTAAAATTGATTAATGCTCCTCAGTATGAGCCTAAACTACATGTTGCTCCTCAATAAGAGCTTAAGATTGCTTGGTGCTCCCTAGTATGAGCCTAAACTATACGTCGCTCCTCAATAAGAGCCTAAAACTACTTGTTGCTCCTCAGTAAGAGCTTAAAATTGCTTGATACTCTTTAGTAAGAGCCTAAAAGTACTCGTCGTACCTTAGTAAGAGCCTAAAACTACTTGTTGCTCTTCAGTAAGAGCTTAAAATTGCTTGATGGTCCCCAGTTGACTCTAAACTACATGTTACTCCTCAATAAGAGCTTAAAATTACTTGATGCTCCACATTATGAGTCTAAACTATATGTTGCTCCTCAGTAAGAGCTTAAAATTGCTTCATGTTCCCCAGTATGAGCTTAAACTACATGTCACTCCTTAATAAGAACCTAAAACTACTTCTTGTTCCTTAGTAAGAGCCTAAAATTGCTCGATACTCAGTAATATGAGTTTAAACTACATGTTGCTCCTCGGTTAGAGCTTAAAATTGCTTGATGCTCCTTAGTAAGAGCCTAAAACTATTTGTCACTCCTTAGTATGAGCCTAAAACTACTTGTCGATCCTTAGTAAGAGCTTAAAATTGCTTAATGCTCCCCAGTATGAGCCGAAACTACATGTTGCTCCTCAATAAGAGCTTAAAATTGCTTCATGCTCCCTAGTATGAGCCTAAACTATATGCCGCTCCTCAATAAGAGCCTAAAACTATTTGTTGCTCCTTAGTAAGAGCTTAAAATTGCTTGATGGTCCCCAATACGAGTCTAAACTACATGTCATTCCTTAGTAAGAGCTTAAAACTACTCGTCGCTCCTCGGTAAGAGCCTAGAACTACTTGTTGCTCCTCAGTAAGAGCCTAAAATTGTTTGATGCTCCACAATATGAGCCTAAATTACATGTTGCTCCTAAGTAAGAGCTTAAAACTACATGTTGCTCCTTATCGCATAAGTATAAACTACAAGATCTTTAAATAAATTAATTAATTAAATAAAAAAATTAAAATTTTTAAATCTCCTTTAAATTTTATAGGCCCGTTTTTTAAACTAAAAGACGTTAAATCATTTTCGTCGAAACACACTTAGATTGCAAATCTCATATCCATTTATCATAGTCGGTTCAATCCCTGTCAGACTCTTAGCTTGGGAAACCGTCTTATTTATAGCAGATTCCAGCCCTGTTACACTAAAAGCATGAAAGGATTATGTTTTCTTTTATTTTTCCAACCATTGTAATCAGAGAGTGTTATGGTGAATTTGAAAGACACTTCCGTATAGACCTATTAAAGAATCATCACAAGCCCCTTGGCTCTTCCAAAAAGTTTTTTTTAGTATTTGAATGTATTTCATTAAAAAAAATAGCATTTTTACAAAAACGAAATTCCAATTACGCATGACTTGTTTGAAAACATCCGTTTCAAAGTTTTTCAGCAAACTATAATAAATTTGAGAACTCACACGAGCTCCGCGCCACGAGTCGAGAAAATCAAAAGGCTCATCCTATCAGACCCCGTGCTTGGGTAGTCACTTCTTGTAACCAAATTCGTCAAACCAAATTGGCATTTTCAAAAATTTTTGAGCAAAATCCTTGGGCCCTTACAAATTAGGGTTTTGTGTATTCCTTGCACACAATTCCTGCAAAAAGATACAGCTATAAACATCCAAATTTTACGGGGCCATCGACGTAAAATCCCTAAAATTCATAAAAATCGGAATGGGCCCTCAAAGCCCAAACTTTCCAAAAATCCCCTTTCTTTCAATAAATCACCTAAGGCCCTACTCATGTGGCCCATCGACTCAAACTCCTTACTACTCTTCTACACTCCTCAACCCAACCCAACATTAGTCCAACCCATTAACATACCTACTCAACCTACCTCCATAAGCCCAATGGATCCAAAACCCAACAACCCACTACCCAACCATCTTGTCCAAACCCAACCAATCACCTAAACCTAACTCTCAACCCAAGCCCAACATCATAACCAATCACACAAGATCATCAAGGTGGGACATATGTCACCATCCCAACTCACCTTCCTTATCCAATTACCTATTCCTATCACCTTTTCTCTAAAAAATCATCTACCTACATCTCAATTCATCACCTTTCTCTAACCTATCCATCATCATTCCACACAAACCCACATTCACAAGCCAAACCCACACCCTTCTCTCTAATCAACTCATCTAACACTCCATCACTATACCCCTTTTGACACATGTCATCACTTCCTTCACCATTTCAAAAATCTAATCAACCACCTTTTTACACAACCCATTTTTTAATCAAAACCCACTCCCCTCAACTTACCAAACACTCAACCAATCAACCACTCTCTTACACCCCCATTCTTTCAACCAAACACCATTCATTCCACTTCACTTAACACTCAACCAAAATGGGTTAAAGGATCCAACTCATTTGGGTTACAAATGATCCATTTAAACCATCTCTTTTAATTTACATATACCCTTCTCACAAACCTCACACCATTTTACCACTTCTCATCACTTAACCCAACTTTACCCCTAAAAATTCCTCTACAAATCCTATAGAACCCCCCACCCTCAACACAATTCCTTCCTCATGCAAAAAATACAAAAAAACTCTTCCTCAACACTTTACTTACTAGTTATTATTAATTCTCCTAACTTAACAACTCAACCCTCTACTCGTTCTTAAGGAAATCAAGAAAAATCAAAGTGGACTCATCTTTGAAGATCAAGACGAGATCAAGGTAGTTCTTTCGATAAAAAGAAATAAATAATCCCCCTTCTCTCCCCTTCAACTTCCTTCTTCTACTTCTTTTCTTTCTTTACACCTACACACACACCACAAATGGTTTGAGTCATCAAAGGGCCCCTTTTTAAATAAGGGTGCCCTCACTGGTTTGAACCAACATCAAAGTCCCTCACTCTCGAGGGTACATATCTGATCTTTTTTGTTTTTCTTCTCTTTTTTATTTATTTTAAATTAGACCAAATCCGAGGTTATCACCAATGGTGGAGGGAGTAGGGTGCCTAACACCTTCCCTACTCCCTAACATGGACTCTCTTACCTAGAATCAAAAGTTTGACCAATAAACTTTATCTATACGAGAGTCACTAAATATCGAAACAACATACTTTTTCAAAAAATACAATCTGGGTGACCATTCACACCCCTTACATTAAAAAGAATGGTGGCAACTCCAAAACCCCAAAGTGATTGAGATATTCGGAAAAATCAAAAATCCCGTGTCCACGATACTTATTATTTGTTTTTAAAAGCATCGAGGCACTTTGATGTGCGTAATTTCTAAGTTGTGCGTACAAAAATGAGAGAGAATAAGGAACGATTGAGAAAGAGCCTCTCCCAAGCTTTTGAATCTTTGCATGTATTATGCGATTATCATTATGGATCTAGAGCAACTAGGTGACGAGTTATCGAATCAGGTGATCATAAAAATGGGGTGTTTACAATGAAAGAGAATACAAGATCATAGATAAATATTATAAGGCTAGATTTCAGTAAATGGCTCTGATGGACTCTGCTTCACTGATCCGAAGTCGCTCCTTCCACCTCTCTATTAGTACAGGTGTGGTACTTGCCAAAAATCCTCTGACGTTCAAGTTAGGATTGTAGGAGAATAATTGTTAACACTGGTTGGACTCCCAATCAACCAAAAGATCCTTAAGCCTGTGTAAACTTTATTATTTATGGATCCTCCTTCTAAATCAGGGTTTTCCATTCTTATGAAAGGTGATCCCGAAGAATCCCTTGATTACCAAGATCCTAAAAAAATTGGGATCTTTTGGTTTGGATTTGCTATTATGGGATAATCTCTTCTGAGATCTAAGGCTTGACGTATGCGAATCAGGATAAGGATATTCTTCGACCAGGTCTTGTTTAGTATTGTGCTACCTTTCTAGCCAGGCCAGGCACTTTCTACTTTGGCATGTTCTTCTATTGGGCAGCGTTACTTATTTTGATTTGTGCATGGTATCATTTAATCGGCTTGGACATGTGTAAAGTGCGGATAATTACATGATTATTTTCCTTTACAATCACCCCTCTCGAAGAGATGCGAAGTCTCGCCATCATCTTGAGATACATATTCTCATTCTAATTAGATGTCATGATTCTCTATCATTGCTTCTATTCTTAATAAATCGACCCAATCTTCCTTGATGGCTAAGATGAATCGTTTTTTATCTGTGGTCATCTACATACCCCACTAACATCTTCACTACGGCCCAAGAAGCGATAGTTAGGTTGGATCAGGCTATCTTCCTAGGCATATGTACTCTTTTACATTTTTCTATAAATAAGAGACTTGTACCAATTTCTCCTCCTACTATGTTATTTCCTTTGTGACCTCATCTCTCTGTGCCCTTGACGCTTATTTCTCTCTTTCTGTCTTACCGCCACCTTTACCTCTCTTAAGCTAAGGTAACTCTCTATTTTCACCTTAACTTTTCTGCTAAATTAATTTTTCAATGGCTGCTAACACGACCCAACTTCGGAGAGAACTATATATCCCGGCCTCTATGTCTATCCTGATTTGCAAAGCCCAACAACCTTGATGAGCATCGTTAGGGAAAATTATGGTTTACGTCGACTAAATCAAGGTTGGCCTAAGTTTCCCTATCTCTCCTTTCCTTAGGGAGGTGTTAAGTAAAATAAATAGAGCCCTAGGCCAAATGTCTAGTAACTTTAATGCCTGGTGGAGATAGTGGAAAAAAGGTATAATCCCCAACAATATCCTTTCCAAATAAAACTTGAAAGCTATCCCCCAGTGCCCTAGGTATTATTCATTGTCCTCCAAAAGTGTATCAGTTGTATTGGTTCTATTTCTTCCTAGTACTGACAAAGGGTGGTACAAGGACCCCCTATCTTTAGAAACTGGGAGTTCGCCCTTAGTATTTCTCGTGAGGGATTCAGGGTCCCTCAGACCTTCCAAGGTAAGTACAACTTTTTTGCTTCTAATTACATCCCATTTTTCAGCTTTGTACAAATCAGTCTAATTTTGATTTTTCCCTTTTTGTAGATTTTTCTACCCTTTTCGCTATTGAGACTAGGAAAGAGCAGTGCAAAACATCCAAAGATAGGAGGCTAGTGGCAATGGGTCTCCAAACTAAGGTGGTCGACGGAGTAATCGAAGGAGATTAGACATGTCCTTCCCCTTCTTCTTTGCTTTGGCCACTTGTACGACGGGCTCCTTTTGATCAGGCCAAGCAGATCTTAAAAAGCCTACCTCTTCCCCCTGCCACAATACCTTTCCTTCCCTATCTTTATTTCCCTTCGAGTCCTTCGACGACATGAATATTGACCTCTTAGAATATCCTTTCTTTCTTTCCCTTACTGTTAGGGTTACTCCTCCCCTTGTCTAGGGCAAGAAAAAGAAGAAGTCAAATCTAACTTCACGTGCCTCTCTCTGAATTTTAGAGGCTAAGCAATCCATACTGATGCTTGGAGAGCAGGCTGCTCTTACTTCTGCTTCTGCTTCTACTTCTATTTCTATTGTTGCTCCTACTGAGCCTCTTGAGGAGGTTCATGCTTAGGCAATACAGAGCTCGGACACCATCAAAGAGCCTAGCCTTGTTCTTGAGAGGTACAGGCTCATATGGAAGAACTTGAGAAGCTCTTCACCCTTAGGGTAGTCCAAACAAGAGGGCCTTAGTGGCCTCAAGCCTCTCCTAGATAAAACAACCTTTTCTTGGAGGAGTCGTGGGACCTACTTCCTGGATGGAAATGAGAATAATGATTTTCAACCTTATTTTGACCATGTCTTCAACAAGAATAGTGGGGTGAGGAATCCTATCATCACCACATTCTTGCTCTCCCACTCCTTTTCACCCAAGGACTGGGATGTTGTGGACTGAGCCAATGCTGATCTGGGCTTTGGTCGATTTGTTCATGGCCTCTATCAAGTAAATTTTTTCTCTTCCTTCTCTATACATTGTGTTTTATATCACATTCATCTAATTGCTTTATTTTCTTGCAGGCCAACTCCTACAGTATTCTAGCCTTACTAAAGTGGCGTAAAGTTGAAAATCAGGCAGCTACGCTGACCAGGGAGTATGAGGAGAAAATTACTCTACTCCAAGGTGAACTAGCTTCATCTTGCCAATTCTTTTAGGAGGTCAGAGAGGAGATGAAGGCAAATTTGGCCAAATTTTCCAAGGCAAACTTAGTTTTTAAGGCTAGCTATAAAAGACTGATAGATTTTTAAGGTGTTGTTCAACTAAAATTAACCAGCTATAAGGAGATGGTGCAGAGGAGAGATATAGAACTGACAAATCTCCAAGAAAAAGTGCAGTAGCAAAAGCTTGAGCTAGGCTCTCTTAAGGCTAGTTTTGAGTCAACACAGGCCGAAGCCAAGATAGCACAGGCCAAGGAGGATGAGACAGGGACCAAGAAACTATTGGGTCAACTACATGCCCAATATTCTCAGGTGGCAGAGGAAGCTTCTACCAAGGCCTATGAAGAAGGCTTTGAGGCTACTTGGCTTCAATATGAGGATGATGAGGATAAGGAAGACAAGGAGGACTAACGGAGATTCTCAGCTAGTCTAGTAATCATTAGTGAGTACTTCTCCAGCTGGATGAGGTTGGAAACCCAATTGCCATCTTGGATAGCATCCCTGGTGAGCTTATGGAGGCTGGGCAGACCTTTGACTTGAATTAAGCCAATCAGACCAACTTATCCACCCATGCCAATTATCTGCCTCATATTTCTATTATTGATGTCAATCAGGAAGAATCGACCAACCCTCCCAACTTTGTTGAAACCTCACCTCCTACCAACCAGTCTCCTACTACAGAATGAAAGCCTGTCTTTTGATTTTTGTTATAATTAACTTTCGTTGCTTTTTCTTATACTCTTCTATTTTTGGCATTTCTCTTGTACAATTTTTGAGATTAAAGAAAAAACTTTACTTTTATGCCAACTACTATTTTTCTTAGCTTGATTTACTAAGCTTTTCAACAAGAATCTAATCTACTTTTTACAATGCTTGTACTGTACACTCTACTTTACTAAGTACTTCAATAAGAATCTGATCTATTTTTTTGCACTTCTCATTCTGTACACTATGTTTCTTCCCCCTAGGTTCTACCTTATGTTTTTCTTACTTAGGTAGAACCTTTTCAAAAGTAGGTGCATAGTGAAATATTATTTAGGATTTTAAGCAATATGTATTTAGGTCAAATAACATCTTCTAAGTTACTTTCCTCCAATAAGGTTTTAACTCAATGTTACACCAATTAGGATAGTGCAAGATATCACTCAACTCTATATGCTTCTTCTATCAAGACATATTTGGATTATGTATACCCTTATCCACAAAAAGGTTTTATCTCTGTGCTTCATCTTTTAGAGAAAATTATGATCGTCTAAATCTTCACCTTGTTAATTAGGGTAGAGAGGAGTTTTGATGCCCTTATTTTTAAAGGGACCCAACTTATTGTCCCATTTCTCAAGACAAAGCGTGGTTGTCCAACTCTTCATTCTACCACTTAAGGTAGAGAAGAGTTGTGAGGACCTGACTATTCGTAAAGAACCCAACTATGTGCTTTGTTACTCAGGATAGAGCATGGCCGTCCAACTCTTTATTCTACCACTTAAAGCAAAGGAAAACTGCAATGACCTAACTCTCGAAAGAGCCCATCTCTATGCTTTGTCACTCAGGATAGAGTGTGGTCGTCCAACTTTTCACTCTACCACTTAAGGAAGAGAAGCGCTATGAGGACCTGGCTCTCGAAAGTGCCCATCTCTATGCTTTGTCACTAAGGACAGAGCATGGCCATCCAATTATTTACTCTACCACTTAAGGCAGAGTAGAGCTATGAGGACATGGCTCTCGAAAGAGCCCATGTCTGTGTTCTATCTCTCAGGACAGAATGTGACTATCCAACTCTTCATTCTACCACTTTAGGTAGAGGAGAGCTATAATGACTTTACTCTCAAAAGAGCCCAATTCAGTGCTATGTTACTCGTGTTAAAATAGGGCCTCGATTAATTCCATATTTGGCCAAGTAAGGCAGAATAGAACCACGTAGACCTAGACCCCCAAAAGGGCTCATCTTAGTGTTATATTACTCATGATAGAATAATACCCTGACTAACTCCATACCCTACCAATTACGGTAGAGCAGAACCACATAGACCAGAACCCCCAAAAGGGCCCATTTAAGTACTTTGTTACTCTTGATAGAGTAGGACGTCGACAACCTCCATACCCTACCAATTAAGGCAAAGTAGAACCACGTAGACCCAGACCGCCCAAAGAGGCCCATTCCAATGCTATGTTACTTTTGATAAAGTAAGGCCCCAACCAACTCTATACCCTGCCAATTAAGGTAGAGCAGAACCACATAGACCTAGACTCCCGAAAGGGCCCATTTCAATTATATCCATGCATAGGCTATTAGCAATCCAGGAATCTTTTTTATTAATAATATATTTGAGGTTGCAAGTGTAAAATCCCAATTTTTTTATTTGTATCTTGAAGAAAATTAAAATAAAGGAATTTTGATAAAATCTTAAAAGTGAGACTTAGGGTAAAATTTTAGGATTTTGTTCTGGCCATTTTTAATGAAATCTGACCTCACCATTAGATTTAAAATAGTCGAAAAATATATTTTAGCTTATAACCACACTCAAATGAGAGTCCGAATAGAAAAATTACAAAATCTTCAATTTTCGAGTCGGACTAGGCTAAAATACTGACTTTTTGCTAGAATAAGAATTTTTAAAATTCAATCACACCATTGGGTTCGTAACAAAAAATTATAAAAAAAATAGACTATTTCAAATGAAAACAACATCAATTTTAGGGTCCCACTGGACCGAAAAAGTGAATTTTTGTTAAAGATAGAATTTGTAGAATCTGACTACGCCATTATATCTGAAATGAAAAATTATATAAAATAAAGTATTCACTCGTCACTTTGGAAGTCCAGATGTACGAGTTATAGTCAAACGAAACAACATGTAAAATATCAATTTCGTCCTGTAGTTTATCTAAATAATTTTTTTATGAAATTCACTATTCATCTTCTCCTTAACTAACTAAAAATCAGCAACCCATGTTTGAGTTTTAAAATTTTGAGTTCTAACGACCTATCGCCATCAAAACGTCGTAAACAGGACGTCGTCGATGTCCAATAAAGAATAGAAAAATGTCTGCAACATCGACCTCTGCAAAACCCACCCATTTTCTTTTATTTTTCTCTTCTCTTTTTTCCTGTTTCATCAAAAATCAGTCATAGGATACACGGGAGTTTCGAAACTTCGACCTTGGATTTCATCTATTTCAAGCCCAAATTGTCATCCATCATAGAATGGAGAAAAGACGACGGCGTCGAGATCTTTGAAATCACTCGGCCTGATTCAAAAATCAGTTGCCTCAACGTTCGATCCACCTTGGTAAAGGCTATCAATTTCTAAAGGTAATTATGGATTAAGAAAATTGCATTTAGGATTTTAACGAAAATTTATTATGTGTTTTAAAAATATAGAATTCTTTTTGTTATTTTAAATTCATGCCAGGACCTTCATATTTGATTTGTTTAATTGTATTTTATAACAAATTATACGTGGGTAAGACATTTCACCAATCACGTTTTGATCTAAGTTTTGTAATTTTTCAATTTTATTGATGAAAATGAATTTTAAAGTTTAAAAAATATTTTAATATTCAATGAACTCATGTTGAATTGATGAATGTCGAAAAATGACTATTGTGTTCGAAATATTGAGGATTACAAAAATTGAAAAAAAGATATAAGGGTATGAAACGATAAAATGTCAGAATCACATCCGAGGGGTGATGTCTATATTTTATATTGTGATGCTATGTGTGGGTTGATGAACGGATATCCTGGGTTAATTTACTTTCTATTGTTACGAGGTGACGTGCATGTTTATTTACTTTCTATTAGCGCGAGGTGCTGATTTACTTTTTTATACTATTATTTATTTTAGGCTGCGTGGTCACAGTTGCAAGGTATAAAATTAGATATCCATTCTCAACTCTATAATGTTAGTTTCTTATTTGTTTTCAAAGAAAATTTCGTATTTGTTTTCAAAGAAAATTTCGTATTTAGTTTCAAAGAAAAGAAATGATGTGTATATATAGCTATTTTGTGAGCTATTAAAGAGCTTGTGAATACCTGAAAGGATAATCTATCATATCATTCAAAGTGATATACTATCCTGGGATGTACGGTAGGGACAACCAAACTCATACGTGGTATGGGATGCATATGAGAGTGGAGTCACAACTAAAATTCAGGTTTATTCCTCTTTATCTTTACCAGTGAACTTGTAATGTAAAGGTGGTCGTATACGAATGGGATTGTATATTTGGGAATCACATGCACGCCTGATAAGCATAGACAAAGATAATTAGTCAGTGTTCCACAGTTTAGGAAGCTCTTGATCGAGTATTGTTGTTAAGTAGTACACCACCTTCTAGCCCACTTTCACCATTTTGTATGGGCCTTCTTAATTTGGACCTAGTTTTTCGTTATTCTATTCTTCTATATACTGGAATAATCTGTGTAGTACGAAATCTCCTTCTTTGAACTATCTATAACAGAACCTTTTATTGATGTAATTTTATAGCCTCTAATGATAACTCTCTAGTCTTATCAAGGTTGCTTCTCGCTTTTCTTCTAACAAATGTAGCTCTACTATTATTTGCTTATTATTCTGGTCAGTCTGCACCACCTTTAATCTTGTTGTGGTGAAGTTGTTCTCTGTAGATATTATTGTTTCCATTCCATATGCCATAGCGAATAAAGAAGTCCCTATATAAGTTCTGACAGTTGTCCTATAGGCCCATACTACTCTGTGTAGGATTGCTGCCTATCTACCATTTACTTTTCCTAGCATTTTCTTTAGCATATCTATCAACACTTTGTTTGTGGCCTCAGCTTGTCCATTGCCCTGGGGATATTGCAACGTGGAAAATAACTATGTTATTCCATGCTCTTTACAAAAATCCTTGATCTGTTTTCCTACGAATTGCCTCTCATTATTTGAGCCTATTGTACGTGGCAGGCCAAATCGACAAATTATATTTTGCCAAATGAACTTCTATATATTTTTTGTTGGGGAATTCTGGCTAGAGAGGGTGTTTATACCTATTTTGTGAAGTAATTTGTTGCCACTAACAAGAAGGTTATGTACCCTGGTGCTCTAGGTAGTGGACCTGCCATATCAATCCCCCATTGTGTGAACAACCAGGGGCTAACTAGGGAGTTGAGTTGCACTGCAGGCTAACAGATAATCCTTCTATATTTTTGGCAATTATCACAATGCTTAATGTACAAGGCTGAATCTTTCTGCAAGTATGGCCAGAAATACCCTTGGAAGAGTACTTTATGAGCCAAAGACCTTGCCCCCGAGTGATTTCCACAATCTCCTTCATGGATCTTGCTTAACACCTCCCCTACTTCTTTTGGCGTTAGATATCGTAGGAGTGGTCCCCCTATAAATTTTTTGTAAAGCTTCACATCCAAGATTGTATACCTCTCTACTCTGGTCTTCAATATCTTGTCTCCTTAGGATCATTAGGTAGTAGTCCTAATTGTAGGAAGGCAAAGATTGGACTCATCAACCCTCGATTCCCGATCGTAACCAATATATGAACAACTCAAGTTTATCTATCGTAAGTCTTTCATGGGAGCCTAATGGTAGTTCTCTCTTATCTGGCTCTGCCAATATTGAGGCTATAAATGCTAGTACGTCTGCATGTCTATTGTCCACTCTAGGTGTATGCTCTAGTTTTACTTTCCCTACTCGAAGTATGGTAAATCTGATCTTTTCTAGGTAGAGTTATATTCAAGGATCTCGTGCTTCAAACATTCCATTGACATGGTTAACTACTAGCTATAAGTCACAGTAAAATGTAGCTTCTATTACCCCAACCTAACCAGAGTATTGATGTCATTGTTTCATACTCTACTTCATTATTTGACGCTCTGAACCCAAGCCTGACTATATTCTCTATCCTGGACCAGTAGGGAATGACTAGTACCACCCCTATTCCAGATCCTTACAGATTTGAAGATTCATCCACATAGATCTTCCATCCAAGATGATTGCTCATCTTTTGTCCATCTTCAGCATTTTCCAACTCATCTACCAATAGATCTTCTTTTTCTTCTATTGGGAAGTATGCTAAGAAATTGGCCACTACTTGCCCTTTCAACAAAACCCTAGGCTTGTATTCGAGTCTTAATTCTGCCAACTGCATGGCCTATTTTGCCATTCTACCTAAACCTTATGTCTTTCCTAAGATTGACTTCAAAGGGTACTCTGTGATGACCTACACTTGATGTACTTGAAAGTATGACTTTAACAGTAGGACTATATAGACTAAGGTTAGTCCCATATTCTCAATCCTTGAGTATCGCATTTTTTTTCGATGAAGGTCTTACTCAAGAAGTAGATGGGTTGCTCAGCTGTTGTCCCCTCTCTGACCAAGATTGAGCTGAATGTATACTCAAAAACTGCCAGGTACAGCCCAAGTTCCTCCCCAATTTCTAGTTTGGAGAGTATAGGCGGTCACCCTAGGTACTTTTTCATGCTATGAAAGCACGCTCACATTCTTTTGTTTATTCAAACCTAGTGTTCTTTTATAGGAGTTGGTACAAAGGCCTGCATTCATTAGAAAACCTGGATTCCTGCCAACTTTTGAACTTGCTTTTGTGTTTAAGACGAGGGCATCTCTAGTAGGGCTCTAATCTGATCAGGGTTAACTTTTATCCCTCTCTTTGTGACTAGGTACCTAAGGAACTTTCTTAATGTTAATGTAAAAGTACATTTTTCATGGTTAAGTTTCATTCTGACCTTCTTTACTCATGAAAAAGCCTCCTCTAGATCAGTAATGTGATTTTTTTTCTTCTTACTCTTCACCAGCAAATCATCAATGTAAACTTCAACAATCTTTCCTAATAGATCTTTGAAGAGCTTTGTTACCAACCTCTGATAGGTTGCTCCTATATTCTTCAAACCGAAGGGCATGACTTTGTAGCAATATAGTCCTTATTCAGTGATGAATGTCATCTTTTTTTATCAATAGGGTTGAGCTGAATCTGATTGTAACCAGAGTAGTCATTCATAAAGGATAGCTTTTCATGACCTGAAGTGGCATCTACTAACTAGTCAATCTATGACATAATAAAACTATCCTTAGGAAAAGCCTTATTCAGGTTTGTAAAGTCAATACAAACTCTAACTTTTCCATTCTTCTTTAGTACTATCACTATAGTAGCTATCCAATCGGGGCACTACACTTCCTTAATAAATCCTGTTCTAATCAATTTGTTCACCTCTTCATTTACTGCTTCCTTGAAATGACGTGCTGGTCTTCTTGATTTTTACTTTATTGGCTTCATAACTAGCTTAATGTTTAAGTGGTGGCAAATCACTTCAAGGCTGATCCCTATCATCTCTTTTATGGACCAAACAAAAACATCCATATTCCTCTTTAGGCAATCTGTTAACTCTTCTAGCTCCTCTGGGCCTAGCTCTACCCCACCCCAATCTGCCTTTCTTCCCTTATATCCACTATCCAAATGTTTTCTAGGCATGGGGTTTCATTAGTCTTAGCCTCCCCCCACTATAATTGTTATTTTTGAGTTGTTTCAACAGAGAACTCTTCCTTGCCCAGTATGCATACCTAGGCTGCCACCTGATCCCCTCGGATGTCCCACATCCCCTACAGTATTGGGAACCTCAAAACCTGGTAATATGTTTACTGTACAACCCTCATCTCATGGGTCCACCATCTACCCAGTATAGCATTGTAAAGGGAGCTTGCCTCGATGACCATAAATCTAGTCAACACAGATATCGGTTTTACCTGCACAGGCAAAACTATTTCCCCTCAAGTTGGCTTGTCCTTTCGTCGAACCTGACCAGAAGGGCCCTTGCTTGGGTCAACACACTCTTATTGAAAAAATTAAGGCATTTAGAATGTCAACTTAGCTGCAGCTATCAATCAACACCCTCTTGAGAGGGAAGGTGCCTACCTGGAGGGTTACCACCAATGCATTATAGTACGATCTCACCACACCTTCCAAGTCTTTTTTCGTGAAAGCCGTGGTCTACTCTCCGCAAGGTTCCATCTACTCTTGGGTCCCATTCCTTGTTGTATAGACATGTGCAAGGTGCTATGACTGCCTCCTTTTGACTTTCTCGTCAATTTTGTCCAGGCCTGACCTCTTAGGTTCTTGCTTTAAGACAACGTGAATAGTCACTACCCTTCCATCCTATCCCTCAATAGGTAACTGATCCTGCCTCTGATTCTTGTCTCGGGGAGGATTTTCTCTCTATCTTCTAAGTAGGTCCCTCAGATGGCCCTATTCTGCCAACCACTGTAGAAATCTTCTCAAGACTTGACACCTGTCAGTTGTATGGGCCCGCACCTTATGATATTCACAGTATCACTCATCTTGTTTTATTTGATCTTGAGAAAGTAGTACTGGCTATTCAAAATAAGGCTCATTCACGATGAGGGGTAAGATTTCACTAGGGGGCATGGAAAAGTACGTCCCCTCTTTCCTCTGCTCTCTCCCATGCTCAAGCGGTCTCTTCCTATTCTTTTACTGTGGCTGTTGTTGCTTGCTAAGCTTCACCACAGTGTGTATGACCTTGCTCTTCCCAATTGAATTCCGAGGATCATCTTCCAGCCTAATGTATTTCTTTACTCTTTCGAATAATTTGCTTAATGTTTCTGGCCTCCTCTTCACAAAAGGCATGTATAACCCTGAGTTAGATGGCAAAGAGTTCTTGAACGCCATTATTGTCGTTCTTTCATCACAACTTTTCAAAGCCATCACCTCTTCCCTAAATTTTCTCGTAAATTCTCTGAGACTCTCCCCGAATTGTATTCTCATGCTGAGCAGAACATCCACATCTTTGCCATTTTTCCTATTGCCAATGTAATGAGTTTTAAAGGCTACTGATCCATATGCCAACTTGTGAAATCAAGTCAACGCATTTCCTTGCAAGCTTGAAGGGACAAGTCCACACATCAAACCCTCATTCCCCTTCCACAGAGTGAGCATCTGTTAGAAGTGATTAAGTCCTTCATCCTAGAGTAGGGGGTGATCTGCGATGGTATGAATTTCTTCGAATTCTCTTCAACCAAGATCTCCATTATAAAGGGGGATTTCTAAATACCCTTGACGGCCTGCGCCACCACTGTGCCTATGTCTGTATTCTTCACAATCTTTTTTTTCCTTTCAAATCATCTCTCTGATCTCCTCTCGAGTTAAATCCATTGTAGGTTCAACTCTAGTAATGGTTGTGGCAGCCTCCATTTCTCCCTCCCCAGTTGGGTCTTGTGGTTGAGAGCTATCTTCTGCATTTGAGGCGTGATCATCTCCAACAAGAGGTGAAGAATCTTGTGATGGGAGATCTTGTCTCACTTTTTGCTGATTCTCTAAATGTTGACTTAGATTTTGATTTTGTTCAGCCAAGTTATCCATTTTCTTCTGCATATCTTTTTACTACTTCCTCATGGTCTCTAGCATTGCTAGAAAGTGAGCATCTGCGGGTGGTGCTACGAGTGGCGAAGCATTAACTTCGATTGTTCTAGTTGATCTATCCATTATTTCGACTAAAATCAATATGTTATTGGAGATCCCACAAACGGTGCCAGATTTGTGGGGTCATATTCTGGTGAATGGCTCTGATGGACTATGCCTCACTAATTAGAAGTCACTCCTTCCACCTCCCTATCAACACAGGTGTGGTACCTGTCAAAAACCCCCTGACGCTCAACTTAGGATTGTAGGAGAATAATGGTTAACACTGGTTGGACTACCAATCGACCAAAAGATCCTTAAGCCTGTGCCAAACTTCATTATTTATGAATCCTCCCTCTAAATCAGGATTTCTCCTTCTTACAGGAAGCGATCCTAGAAAATCTTCTGATTACCAAGATCCTAAATGAAATTGGGATCTTTTGGATTGGATTTGCTATTTTGGGGAGATCTCATCTTAGAATTTAAGGCTTAACGTGCACAAATTAGGATAAGGATATTCTTTGACCGGGACTGCCAACTTAGCATACTAGGTATTTTTTAGTGTCGTGTTACCCTTCTAGCTAGATCAGGCACTTTCTACCTTGACCCGCTCTTCTGTTGGGTAGCGTTACTTTTATTGATTTGCGCATGGTACCACTTAACTGGCTTGGACACGTGTACGATCTGGATAATTGTGCTATTATTTTCCTCTACAAATATAAATATTACTTCATACATCATGTTTAGCCAAGATATCTAATAATCTCACTATTGTCCCAAGATTTGATTAAAAGAAGCCACAAGTGCCCAAACCCGAAGGAAAATCATTCAATATGGTTTAGTTGGTTGGAAGAAGGGAAATACTTGTTATTATAACATCTACAAGGAAAGGGTTTTGGCATAACAGTGGGGAAAAAATCGAGAAAGACTGATATATCTTGACTCAATTAACAAAGTATTGAAAAAGATTGTTGAAGAAAAAAAAGAATAAGAGATTAAAGAAAAATAAATAAAAAAAGATAGTAAAAGAAACGTAACAACTGAAGTTCCAGTGGAGAAGACAACTTGGTCTAAAATAAAGAAGAAAGAGAAAACTTCCTCTCCAAAACAATCACAAAAGAGGCTACAAAGAAAATTAAAAAAAAAAAGGCAAAGGAAACCACAACTGATTGATGAATCAATCAAAGGTAAACATATCATACAAGGGTATTTATTCAATTCAGATTTTTTTCTGCTTCCAATATGTGATTATGAAGTTGTTCTTGGTGCTAAATGTCTTCGATCTCTTAGAGTTATTAATTGGGATTTCGACCAACTGACGATGCAATTCAAACATGGCCAACACCATGGTTTACTTAAGGATTTTCTCCCTCAATTGATACAATAAATGATGTCGAAAAATTTCATCACATGATTCTACAACAAAGGCAAGGTTTTTTCATATATCTTTTGCATCCTCAACCCTTCCAAGGATTGCACTTGAACCCTAAGGTTGCTTTACTATTACATCAATTTTCTGATGTATTTGATGAACCACGCGGGTTACCTCGTACTTGAAATCAGGATCATCGAGTTCCATTATTGCTTAAAAGTACTCCAACCAATGTTAGATCTTATAAATATCCTCATTTCCAAAAATTAAAATAGAAAAGTTGGTGTGAGAAATGCGAGATATAGGTATTATAAGGCCTAGCACAAGCCTATTTTCTTCACCAGTTCTCTTGGTTAAAAAGAAAGATGGACCTTGGAGGATGTGTATGGACTATTAGGCTCTTAACAACATCATGATAAAGGATAAATATCTAATACCAATTATCGATGAGCTTCATGGAGCTTCTATTTTCTATAAAATAGACCTTCGACCTAGTTATTACCAAATTTGAGTCAACGAAGTAGACATTGCGAATTTCTCATAATGCCATTTGGTCTCTCCAATGCACCAACCACCTTCTAGAGTCTTATGAATGTGGTTTTTAGGCCGTTTCTTCAATAATTTGTATTGGTATTCTTTAATGATATCCTCATCTATATACCAGATTTGCAGACCCATTTTGAACATCTCATTGTATTATTTCAGTTCCGACATCAGCACCAATTATATGTCAAGAGATCCAAGTACTCTTTTTCTCAAACTTCGATAGAGTACTTAAGCCATAGAATATCAGCCAATGGTGTTCAAGTTGATCCTTCAAAAATTGATGCCATGGCACAATGGCCAAAACCTTTATCTCTCAAGTCCTTACAAGGATTCCTAGGACTCATAGGGCATTGTTGGAAGTTTGTCAAGGGCTACGATACAATAACAACCCCTTTTACTTAGATATGAAAGGACTATTTTCATTAGACACATAAAATTGAAATGGCCTTTGAAGGATTAAAGACGACCCCATCAACTACACCTACCTTGGTTGTACCAAATTTTTCTAATGACTTTATTCTTGAGTGTGATGCCTCCGATTCTAGCATAAGAGTAGTATTATCACAAGGATGCCAACCCCTAGCCTACATTAGTAAATTATTGGCTTAAAAGCGTCGCAATCTTTCTGTATATGATAAGGAAATAATGGCTATCGTCTTTGCTATTTCTAAATTACATCTCTATCTGCTAGGAAGGCACTTTCAAGTTTTCATCGAGCATTGCACTCTCAAGTATTTTATAGAGCAAAGATTAACCACAATGGAGCAACAAAAATGTCTTACAAAACTCCTTGGATATGAGTACGAAATAGCTTACCGTCGAAGAAAAGAAAATGTTGCAGCTAATATTTTATCTCGTCTCCATGAGGAACCCAATATACATGTTATCTCTACTCCTATATTTTCAGCCATAAAAAATATCATCAAGGATAATTTTCAATATACAAAACTCAATACCATCATCCAACGACTGAAAAAGGACACATTACCAATCCCACACTATTCTGTAGACAATGGGGTTCTAAGGTACAAAGGGCAGGTAGTTCTCCCTCATAATGATGCCAAAAGATTTTAGAGAATTTCATGCTTCACCAATTAGGGGTCATTCTGGATTTTTTCCAACCTACATAAGAATCTGCACAAACTTTTATTGAAAGGGTAATAAAAGGGCTACAAAAAGTATGTGGTTGAATGCCAGGTCTGCCAACGTACTAAATATGAAAATATCACTCCATTAGGTCTCCTACAACTTTTACTAGTCCTAGTTGAAGTATGGACATATGTATCAAAGGATTTCATCAATGGGTTACCTAATTCAAGTCATAAGAAGTCAATCATGTTTGTTGTACATCGTTTAAGAAAGTACGCCCATTTCAACCCCTTGGGCCATCCTTGCACAGCCTCGGATGTAGCAGAAATATTTGTACAAGTTGTTGCCAAACAACATGGTATGCCAAGATCCATCGTTAGTGATAGAGATCATGTCTTCATTAGCAACTTTTGGGAAGCTTACTTTACTCTACAATGCACTAAGTTATGCAATAGCACAGCTTACCATCCCCAGTTCAACGGTCAAACAAAAGTTGTCAATAGAGAACCTTGGAATAATATCTATGATGTTTTGCTGGGCATCACCTACACTAATGGACAAAGTGACTTTCTTGGGCTGAATTTTGGTACAACAATTCATTCCATAGCTCGATCAAGATGTCCCATTTTCAAGTCGTATATTGGCATCTACCACCACATATAGATACTTATATTCCTAGCTCAACTAGTGTCCATATAGTGGACGAGGAACTATATGATTGTGATCAACTTTTTAAGTTTCTAAAGGACAACCTCCATGCTGCTCAAAAACAGATGAAGATGCGAACCGATCGTCATCGCACCGAAATAACATTTAACGTTTGTGATTGGGTCTTCCTTAAAATTCAACCTTATTGTCAAAACTCAATAGATAAAAGGGGTCCCATTAATTGGCTCCACGCTTCTATGGCCCATATCAAGTTCTAGCTTGCTTGGGATCTGTGGCCTATAAGCTTGCACTATGAAAAAAGTCACGGATTCACCCAAATTTTCATGTGTCCTTGCTAAAAACAAAAATTGGTGATTATGTTTCCACAAGCCCAATCCTACCACCAATTGCCGATTTAGAAGCTCGGACTTGGCGTCCTATCAAAATTCTGAACCAAGGTATTTTCAAAAGGTAGAATAAGGTAGTTACTAAGGTGTTTGTCCAGCGGGAAGGTCAAATTGAAGATAATGCCACATGGGAATTGTATGGAGACTTAGTAGCATGTTTTCTAAACTTTGATACTTTAGGACAAATCATTTTTTTGACAGGGGTGTATTGTTACAACCCTCACCATCATCTAGTGTGATGTTAGCATCTAGAGAGTCAATTAGTGGTTACTAAGTCCAATAATAGTCCTTGAATTTTTCTGATTCCAGCTTTAATTATTATTTAGATCCTATTTTTTAGAATTTGTTTGTTTGTTAGTCTGCTCCTACTTTCTAGGAGATTGATTAGTCAAATTGTTAACTTCAGCCTATAAATTGTAACCTTCTTGGATATGAATGCAAGCATAAATTTCTAATAATTTCCTTAGATAACTAGTTCTAATTAAA
Source organism: Akebia trifoliata (assembly GCF_017979445.1). Taxonomy (NCBI): domain Eukaryota; kingdom Viridiplantae; phylum Streptophyta; class Magnoliopsida; order Ranunculales; family Lardizabalaceae; genus Akebia; species Akebia trifoliata. The sequence goes on along the minus strand of NC_141384.1, from coordinate 16,740,872 downwards.
AAAAGAGCACTCCTATCACTGAACCCAACGATTGGATCAAAGGTCAATCTCAACGATTTGAATCATCAATCATGATAATTTGAATTGTTGATCTCAAAGATTGAAAGGGGATGAAGGGAGAAAAATTTTAACAACTAGACTATCAACATATGGTCAAAACGTATGGGGTATTTAGAAAGAAATCCCTCCCTCATGTTTATAAAGTAATTTTCCCTTAAAAGTATTATTGTAAAGCTGTACAAAAATAACTGATGACACCTTTTTGGGCCCAATAATTTTATGAATGTTTGCTCCACCTTTTGGTGAATCTATGCACTTGCAACTGTTGGATACAAACATTTTTTCAGCATAATTTGATTACGTAACTATCATTATGGCGCATTGTGAAATCTCATAAATAAAGAAGCTCCCTAATTTTCTTAATTTACATATGTGGACACGAGAATTTCCTCATTTTGAAATATCCCTCCACTTTGGGAGATTTTAGAGTCGCCACCATTCAAATTTGGTAAAAGGGTGTGAATGGTCACCCAATGTCACATTTTTAGAAATTATGTCATTTTAACATTTGATGACTCTCGTACAGATAAGGTACATGGCCCAACTATTGATTCTAGGTAAGGGGTCCATTTATGGAGTAGGGAAGGTGTTAGGCACCCTACTCCATCCACCGTTGGTGGTAACCTCGGGTTTGGTCATCTTTTGAAAACACAAAAAAAAATCAGAAAAGTCCGACATGTGTCCCAAGTATGGGGGCCTTTAATGTAGATTCAATCCATTGTGGACACCCTTATTGAAAAAGGAAGCCCTTAAATGACTCAAATCATTGTTGGTGTGTGCAAAGGTATAGAGAAAGTGTTCTTTTTGTTCAAACCCACCTTGTACCTTTATTAACTTTCTTTGACTTTCTTTTGTGAATCTTATTTGTGGATTTCCTTGACTTGTTTAAGAAGAAGTTGAAAGTTGAAGGTTGAGAGTTGGAGGTAAAAGGGTGAGTTGAGAGGGAAAGGTTGAGAGAATGATTTCCTTTTAATCTTTTTGAGAGTTGGATATTGGATTTTTCATTAGGGCTTTATGAGGGGAGAATGGAAGGATTTTTATAGAAGTTGGGGAGTTATTTTAGGAGTATAATGGGGTGAAGGATTGAAAGAATGGATAATGGCATGGGTTTTAGAGATGAAGGGTATGAAATTTGAAATGGAAATGAGAGTAGTTGTGTAATGAGGGAAATAAATTGTATTTTGACCCAAATGATTTAGATCTTATCTAAATCCATTTGGGTAAAGTGTTTGGTGAAATGAGGTAAGTGATGGTTGATGGAGAGAATGGGGGTGTAAGGTGTTGGGTGTTTGATTGAGTGTTGGGTTGATGGAAGAGGTAAAGTGTTTAGATTTGAGGGGATGGGTAGTGTAAGAGGTTGGTTGGTTGGATTTTGGGAGAATTGAGGGGATGATGACATGTGGTAAATGGGGAGATGAGATTGGTTGATTAGTGATGGTGGTTGTTTGATTAGAGAGAGGTATGAGTTGAGATTTTGTTGGAGTGTTTTAAGGGAAAGTGATGGGTTGAGGTGTAGAAGATATGGGTTGTGATGTGGGTGGTTGATGGTGTTAGAGAATAGGGATAGGTTGAGGTTATGGGTTGTGATGTGAGTGGTTGATGGTATTAGAGAAGGGTGATAGGTTAGGTTAGGGTAGGGTATGATTTGAGGTGATTTTTGGAGAGAAGTGATAAGTTAAATGAATTATTTAAAGAAAGATGATGGGGGTAGGTGATTAGATGAGGGAGGTGAGTGGGGATGATGACATGTGTCACCTTTTGATGATAAATTGGTGATTGATTTGATGTGGATGATGATTTATGGACTGGGGTTGTGGGTTGGATAATGAATTGGATATGGATAATGTCTTGTGGGCTTAGGTAATGAGTTGGGCTTTGGGCTTTGGTAGTAGATTGGATTAAGGAATGGTTGGGTTTTAGGTGATGGGCTTAGATTGGGTTGGATTTATGTTGGGTTGAGTTTAGGAGTATAAAAAAATGGTTTAGAGTCCATGGGCCATATGACTAGGCTTGGGCCATTTATTGAGAGGGAAAGAGGACTTTTGGAGGTATGGGCTTCGAGGGTCTAATACAATTTTTATTATCTTTTTGGGCATTTTACATTGAGGGTCTATTCAAATTTGAGTGTCTACAACTGCCTCTCTTTCCAGGAATTGCGTGCAAAGAATAGACGAAACCCTGATTTGTTCAGGTTCGGGGATTTTGCTTAGACAAGTTTTTGAAGACACCTATTGATGGATTTGATGACAAGACATGGCTACCCAAGCTCGGGGTCTGACAGGGTGCCTCTTGATTTCTTTGACCACGTGGCGCGGAACTCGTGTGAGGTCTTAGATTTGCTCTGATTTGGTGAAAACTTTGAAATGGGTATTTTCAAACGAGTCTTTAAGCAATTGAATTTGGCTTTTGCAAAATACCATTTTGGCTTTTGATTTTTGATTTTTGATTTTTTTGATTTTTTTTATTATTGATTTTTTGATTTTTTTTTCATTTTATTTATGTTCAGTTCTTGAAACACGGACTGTTTAAACCTTATTCGGTCCGTGTTTCAAGCACAGACTCTGTTTTAAAAAATTTTGGTCCGTGCATGAAGTACGGACTGCACGAAATTAATTCAGTCTGTGCTTCATGCATGGACCAAAACCTTTTAAAATCGTAACGCCGTGCGCCAAGACGTTTCACTTGGCCATTTCGCTTTGTTTTCTCCTTTGGTTCTTCATCTTCCCTTCTTCTTGCTCTCTTGCGTTCTTGGGTGGTCGAGGGGGTTTTTGAGTGGACGTTTGTGCGTGGAGATTTAGATTTTCTTGGATCGAGGTTGGTCATTCTTTCATTCTCTTTAATTATCCTATTTTGATTTGTAAAACCTATATCGCATACCCACTTGTTTCGAACAACTCATGACAAACACACAAACCTTGTTGCATGTATGCTTGTTAGGATAGAATTTCCTTTTATGCCTTTGTCATGTTCGTTCCCTTTGAAATTTCTTTCGCATGAAAACCTTGTTGTGTATTTATTTTGAATGCTTATTTGCTTTGCATACTCTTTTGGGAAGTCTTTATCACATGTGATCATGAAATCTTGTATGTTGTGATTTGCTTGTACTGCATGGCTTGTTTTCATTATTTATTTATTTATTTATTCATGTTTAGTAATCAAACATGCTCCCTTAGAAATCGTTAAGTGGGTCCCTTAGGTACGGGTGTGATTTGATTGGTATGGATTTTGAAAAATGAGTAGAGGAAATGGTTAGGTCGTTGAATGGTTTTTAAGATGAGTTGGGCGTTTTTGATAGGTTGGGGTTTGTTTTTGAGGGGTTCGAGGTGGTAAAGCGTAGTTATGTAGAGGGATAGGCTGGACTTTTGATTTGTGGGAATATCTTGACAGGATTCTTTTGGCTGGTTAAGGCTTTTGGGTTGTGGGGTTTTTTGTGGGTTGCCTTTATCGAGTAGTTGGGGTTTTCTTGTAGATGGTACGTACTTCAGGGAGCAGGGCCGCTTTGATTGGTGAGTCTGGGGGCAGATCAACTGCGAGGACCAGATATGAGCAGGAGACTGTCAGGGGGTCGCCTGTGAAGGAGGCGACTCAGTCTTCATCGAGTAGTTCGTCTTCCGATAGTGAGGAGATCGGCACTTCTCGACGTCGTGCAGCGGTTCGACGAGTGCCTGGGAGGAGCAGGACAGGTGAGGCAGCCAGCTGAGGTGGTCGTGATGGTCGTGGTGATGGTAGTGGCAGCGATCGTAGTGGTGGTAGTGGTGGTTGCGGTGGTCGTGGTGGTAGCGGTGGTCGTGGTGGTAGTGGTCGAGGGCGAGGACGAGGGGTCGAGGAAGCTCGCACTGCTATACCTGTGGAGGCTAGGGAGGGTGTAGTGGATACTTCCCTTCTCACAGGGTTTAGTAGTCACATCTCGATGTACATGCGGATGGACGTGCCGACCCCTTATCCATCCAGCAGTTATAGAGGCAGTTGGAGAACCTTCATGCTAGAGTTTTCCCTATTCACAGAGGACCTGAGAGGCTAGTTTACCCAGGCCGACTTTGGAGCCTTTTAGCCGATTCCCTACTTCCGATCGGACCGATCGATTTTTGTCGCGATGATGGAAAGGTGGTTCCCAGCTACACACACATTTCATATGCCCTAAACAGAGATTGGCATTCGGCCATCAGATTTTGTCACTATCACTGGGATCTCTATGGAGGGAGAGGCTATTTTTCACCACATGCTGCCACTGGAGGAGATTGCTGAGTTGATTGGGGCTCCTTACATTCCTGCTGTCGAGGTTGGCAAGCTTTATAGGCTGGGCATGCGATTTTTGTAGTCGACCCTAGGCCAACGAGGTCGTACCGTGAAGCAAGGAGATGCTAATTTTACTGTCGTCTTCCTTCTTAGGTTCTTACTTTTGTTGGGGAACTGCTTTTTCTTGGAGGACGACTCCACGGTTATGACCTGGTTTCTCCCTTTTCTTCGAGATATTCACCACGTTGCTACCTATGACTGGAGGAGTCTGATCTATGGCACCATCCTTAGAGGCCTAGATCGCATCGTAGAGGGCATCACTTCCCCACGCGGTAGCGGTATCTCTGCCAAGTTATTCTGGCATTTTATTGAGGTACTTTTCTTCTCAAGTCTTGAATTTTTTTTGGCATTTCGTTTCTCTCGACTAATTGGTCTGATATTGTTGCTTTCTTTTTCTTCCAGTTTTTTGTACATGTACACTTCCCCTACTATCTTCCCGAGATGTGCCATCCACATGAGGGCTACCCTCTTGGTGCTTTCTGGGCAACACAAGATGGGGGCACCATCAAGAGTAATACTCGTAGCGCTCGGGCCCACTTTGACAGATGCAGGTTTCATAAGGTGAGCAAGTTTATTTTGCTTTGTAGATTTAGAATTCTTCTAGTACTTGGGATCTCATTGTTTTCTGCTGTGCAGATATTCTCAGTCACCTTCCCAGATCTTCCTCACTAGGTCCAGGAGCACCGAGAGGAGTGGGCAGACTTCGATCGAGACATGCGATGGGAGATCTATCTTTGTTTCATCGGCCGTCTCTTCTATGTATACTACTTTGGGAAGCGGCTGTTCTTTCAACATGATCGATTTCTCAGTATCCCGACAATTCCGATGACGCCATCTTCTACAGATCTATCGGCTGAAGAGTACTTGGCCCAGGTCGGTGGGGTAGCAGCGCGGGGGCTTCTAGTGGAGGGTGATTATATCAGCTGGTTTAGGACTGCCTCCATTGGTTGCCTAATGCCTGTTATACCCATGAGTGCAGGGATTATTGAGATCGGTGGGGTTTTCATCAGGGAGCATGACGATACTGTGAGTCCTGACCTTTCTCTTTCTCTTGCCTTGATTCTCTATATCTATTCATGTCTGATCTTCTAATTCTTTCTCAGGTTGATGATCTGCGTCTACTCCGAGAAGGGTACAGTGTGATCAAGGCCCAGACTGCCGGTTGTGCTGAGGTAGAGGCTCAGTGGAGAACGGCTCAGGCAGAGTGCATCCATGAGCTTGAGATCGTACTGGCCATGAGAGAGTCCCGTTCATAGGCTGAGATGGTATGTTCTTTTCATCTTATCTCTTTCAGTTCAGTATTTTCTCCACTGTATGTTGATTTCTTTCTCTGTTGTTTTGCTGTCTCGTGATGTTTCAGGACTATCGTCGTCGCCATGACGAGGCTAGCACATCTGCTCATCATCCCCTTCCTACTCAGGTATATTTAATTTCATTCATTTCTTTTCATTAGCCTGCTTGCATATTTGCTTGTCATTTGATTGCATCTATTTATCTTTTCAGGCTTCGGATGTTGCCAGACCTTTTACCCGACCCCCAGCTTTTACTGTAGATTTTTCAGACTTCTGATATGGGCTTAGGGATGCATGATCTGCCTGCCTCTTCGAGTACCAGCTTTGTCTTCTCCGATTTGAGGGACGTAGACTTATCTGGTGTCGATTCTGCTGCTCGAGATGCTCCTGGATTAGATGATGATAGATCTTAGGATGTATTTATGAACATTGAAACACATGTATATATATATATATATATATATATATATTTTGTACATTGTATGCCCATTTTGATCATACATAACAGTGTCTATTAGGATGAAATCTCTTGCGAAATTATAAGACTTTTGGCATCTTCTTTGATTTGGATCTTTTTAAGATCTCGAGATACGTGTGGTGAGAGTTTGGGCTCCCGTAGGCCTTGTGAGAGTACAGTTAAAAAAGTTTGAACGTTCTGGTCCGTGCATGAAGCACGGACTGCGCTAGTTTTGAACGGTCCGTGCTTCATATACGGACTGTTTGAATTTCTTTCGATCTTTGCATGAAGCACAGACTCAGATAGACTTGCTTGGTCCGTACTCCATGTACGGACCAGAACCTTTTATTTCCCCATTTACTTCCCAGAACTTCATTTTGTTGTTCTCTTTCACGAGTTTAGCAATTTCACACACTCTAGGGCATCAATGAAGCCCACTCATGCTTTGGAGGATTCAACCAACTTCGATCTTGCGGCCAAAAGCTCATCCCTCGCTCTTAAAGGTAATCTCAACCTTCCACATCTGAAAAGGTACACCGTTGTAGACCCATTTTTACATCAATGGTTTAGTTCTATGACTCATGAAGAGATAATTAGATAGGACTCCAAAAAGCTTGAATTCACTCTCTCTTTGTCGAAGGTCACTATTATGTGGGACTTGATAGAGGCTCTTATGGGATTTTGGGTCCCGGAGCTCAATTTGTTTCGTTTTGGAGACAAAGAAATGACTCCTACGATTGAAGAGTTTGAACGCATTCTCTGCCTTTGCCAATCGCCTAGAGTGGTCGTACCACCCTTGCGTGAAAGTTATAAGAGAGAAACGTCGGGATTCTTTGGGTCCCAAAGCAACAACTATAGCGGATTGATGGAAATTCGAATCTTCTCAAGGTTCCAAAGGAAGTGCTTCGGTGGCTTGAGGATGTGAATTCCTTATCTTGATTTGACATTTTGACCTTGGTGGTAATGAATCAACTCTTGTTCCCTCAGAACGATGAGTATGTAAATCCAACTTTGATAAGTGTACTCGACCAAGTTCGATAAAGTTTTAGATTGGCTCCTATGCTTCTAGGGGAAACCTATTTGTCCCTCATGGCTTGTTCGAGCGGAAGAGAGTGAGTGTATCATAGGTGTGCTCCATTGTTACAGGTAAGTTCCCCTTTTTGTCTGTTTCAAGTTTGGAAACATCATGATTAGAGTTGAAGCCTTTATTTTTAAATTTTGAAGCATTATGACTAGAGTTGACTTCCCTTTTGTGCAGCTTTGGTTCTTCGATCATTTGGCCTTGCTACACCCATTAGTCGTCCTTTCAACGTCCACACTGATTTAGTGGTTTTGATGAACAAAAGGAAGCTCCCTGTTGGTTTGAAGATTTGCAAGGTATGCCAGATGAGGAGATACGTTGGTTAGGCACCTTCCAGCCTTCGGCTTCACCCGTTCTTTTCTTTCCCCAGAGTTGCTTTGCCATATTGATTGGTTTGACTGGGGCTACTCACTACATCCCTCTTCGTGTGTTGAGGCAATTTGGTGAAGAACATGATATAGTATCTCATGGAGATTTCAGAGAGTTATTCGGGTCGTTTTCTCCTTCTCCCCCTCGTGGCAGTTGCGTGATCGACTAGAGAAAGCTTGGAAGAACGTGGTGACTTTTGACCATCATGTATTTTCTGGTTATTCTTTTCCGAACTATCAACTTTGGATGCAACAACAGATCACTGAGAGAGCTTGTGCCACGCCTTTGGTTCACGGGAGGTCTTCTGGTTCTCGTTCCTTTAACTACCATGATCGAATAGCACAGATGAAGGTGTCTCATAAGCAGATTGAGAAGATTTGGCTGCATTCTGAGAATGATTTGAAGATCCATATAGCTCGGCTTGAGTCCTTAAGGAATGATGAGTCTCCCATTTTGAGGGCGGAGATTGATGATCTTCGAGAGAGGCTTGCTCACCCTGTTTTGATTTCTTCGCATCTTACTTGGTGAGCTGTGATGCTTCGGACGCTGAAGTGGTAATGATGGGGCAAGCTGCTCCTTCTTCATCTCTCGTCGAGATGTGTGATTGGCACCATGTATATTTTTTTGTATTTTCTTTTCGTTTACAAAATGTAATGTGAAACTTTTTTGAAATGAAAGGAAAATTGATTTTTTATTTACTTGGCCTCAGGTGTATCTATTACTTTGAAAACATGATGTTTGAATAAGTCCTAGATTTTTCATCATTGACCAAAATAGTAGTTTTGAAAACATTTGAATTTTTGATGATTTGTCTTTATCGAATAGATATTGTAGATCCAAAATATGATGACTTTTGAAAAACCTTTGTTATCTCAATGATATCTATACTTTTGCCAACTATTGAGGATATAAATGTCAATAGTTCTTAGACTCTTTTTTAGAGTTATCCCCAGTGCCCAGTATTGGGTCAATATCGATTAAGCAGGGGACTTAGGATTTTTGGGCAATTTTTTGCTGTTCACAGTTTATACTCATACGGGCCAGGAGTTCTTCATTTTGTTTTTGTTTTTGTTTTGTTTTTTTTTTTTCATTTTTCCTTATTTCCCCTGGTGCCAGTTACAGTTTTCACCAGATCCGATTTCCATATTTTTACGTATCGACGCCTTTTTGGGTTTCTATCTTGCTGGTGGCTTTGATCTTGCCATAGTCTGATTTTTTTACTTACAGTGCCCTTTCGGATTTTAACTATGCCCTTTCAGACTACGCTTGTATTTTTTGGATTTTTACATTCAAATCTTACTTGGAGCCTCTGTGTCTTTATGGCTTAGTGACTCAAGTTGAGCTGCGAGATCGACGACTCTACTCTTGTAGTGACGTTCTTTCTTGAATAACAGATCTAGATTCTCCTCTCGAGTTTGCTGACGACTATTCGTAGTTCGACAATTCAAGTTGAGCCACGAGATCAGCTACTCTACACTTCGAGTACTCTTTTTTTTTTAATATCCGACCTAGATTCTCCTCTCGAGTCTTCCAACGATTAACAAGGCTTGAGGTCCGGATCAAGTTACAAAATCATTGGTGTTGTCATCGTCATTATGATGCCTTAGAACATTCTCTGATCCGAAAGGACTTTTGGTGGGACGAAATGTTGGCTAAGTTTAAGTGTAGTGGAAGGGTAAAAAAAAGTTAAGGTTTAAGTTTATTTGAGGTGGGTTTGTCTATTTTTATTTCGAAAAGGTGATCTATGTCTCCTCCCAGCATCTTTCGAGCTTGTTTAGGTTGGAGATTTGGGTTGAGCTCAAGATCAAGTGTCCGAGTTTTTTGACTTTTCTTGATTTCTTTTTTGTATTTTTAGTCGTTCACAGTTTATCCTCATGCGGGCCAGGAGTACTTTGATGCTTTGACTTCTTTATTTTTCTCTTTTTTTTTTTTTTTCCTTTTGTTTCGTTTTGTAACGTTGACTTGCCCTAGTCTTAGGTTAAGAAATGAACGTGAAGGCTAAAAAATGCTAACTAGGATTGATAGTTGATTTTAGGATAGCAAAGATAGCCTTTCATCATCTCAGGATCAGATCTCAGGCATAGTATTTTTTGACAGTATCGGCATTGATCGGTTGAGGGAAGACTTGTCCGTCCATTTCTACAAGGATTAGAGCTCCCCCTGTTATTATCTTCTGCACAATGAATGGTTCCTCATAGTTTGGTCTGAATTTTCCCCTAGCATCTTCTTGTATCGGTAAAATCTTTTTCAAGACAAGGTCTCCTGGTAAGAAATTTTGAGGTTTGACTTTCTTGTTGTAAGCCCGTGCGATTTGCCGTTGGTAAATTTGACTATGACAGAGAGCTGCGAAACGTTTCTCCTCTATCAGATTCAACTGATCGAACCGAGCTTGCACCCATTCTGCTTCATCCAACTATGCTTCTTTAAGATCCGAAGGGAGGAAATCTCAACCTCAATAGGTAAGACCGCTTCCATTCCATATACCAATGAGTACGGAGTTGCCCCAGTTGAGGTTCGAAATGAAGTCCGATAAGTGTGAAGGACAAAAGGCAACATATCATGCCAATCCTTGTAAGTGACTGCCATCTTCTTAATGATTCTTTTGATGTTCTCGTTGGTGACTTCAACTGTTTCGTTCATTTTAGGCCTGTAAGGTGCAGAGTTGTGATGAGTGATCTGGAAGCCTTCGCACATCTTGACCATATCTTTGTTCTTGAAGTTCTTAGCATTATCAGTCACTAATTCGCTAGGAAGCCCATATCGGCAGATGTTGTTTTTAACAAATTTCAGAACGCTACTCTTGGTGACATTGGCATGAGAAGCTGCTTCTACCCATTTTGTAAAGTAATCGATGGCGACTAGGATGAAGCGATGTCCATTCGAAGCTTTTGGCGAGGTCTGTCCAATGACATCCATGCCCCAGAGTGAGAAGGGCTAAGGAGTAGTCATGCTGTGCAATTCTGAAGGTGAAGCGTTGATCTTGTTGGCATAGATCTGGCAGAGATGGCATTTACGGACGTGCTGATAACAATCACTTTCCATTGTCGTCCAGTAATATCCCATTCTCATGATCTTCTTGGCAAGCATGTGACCATTCATGTGGGGCCCACAAACCTCCCTATGTACAATCTCAATTAGGCGTTTTGCTTCTACTTCTACCACACATCGGAGTAGGACTTCATGATGCGATTTCTTGGACAGAATGTCGTTGCTTAGGAAGAATTAGGGTCAATGACTAAGTTTCCCAAGATACTGATCATAAAAGTAAGCGTAGCTAGTACATCTACAAACTGATTCTTAGCTCTCGGCATGTATGTGAATGAAATCCTTTCGAAGCAAGAGCTTAGTTCCTTCAGGTACTCGTGGTAAGGGACCAATCTCTGCTTTCGGGTCTTCCATTCTCCAGTCGTCTGATAGACTACTAATCTTGAATTTCTGAAAACATAAGTCTCATCTACCCCGAGATCCAGTGCTGCTTTCAACCCTACTAGGCATGCTTCATATTCTGCCTCGTTGTTAGAACATTGAAATTTCAATCTGATTACAATTGGCACGTGGGACCCATCTGGTTTGATCAAGACTGTCCTTATTTCGTTTTCCTTTTGATTTGCTGTTCCGTCAAAATACATTTTCCAATCTGGTTCTTCGTCATCGTCCTCAATCTCAGTGAGAAATATGGCTTCGTCAGGAAAGTTTGTCTTCAATGGCTCGTATTCGGACAATGGATGTTCAGTTAAATGGTTGGCAATTACTTGACCCTTGATAGCCTTTTGAGTGACATAGGCGATGTCAAACTTAGATAACAGTAATTGCCACTTTACAGTACGACCTGTCAGTGCTGGCTTCTCGAAGAGATACTTGGGAAGGTCCATTCGAACAATAAGCATAGTCGAGTAGCTAAGGAGGTAGTGGCGTAGTCGTTGAGATGCCCAAACCAGTGTGCAACAAATCTTCTCGAGTGCCGAATATTTTACCTCATAATCAGTGAACTTCTTGTTGAGATGGTAAATGGCTTGCTCTTTTCTACCTGACTCATCGTGTTGCCCCAGTACACAGCCCATGGATGTTTTTTGCACCGAGATATACATCAGTAAGGGTCATTTTGGCGTAGGAGGAACCAAGACTGGCGAATTGAGAAAATATTTCTTTATTTTGTCGAATGCTTCTTGACAGTCTTCGTTCCATGCTTTCGGCACATTCTTTCTGAGTAGCTTAATAATGGTTCGTAGATAGGCATGAGTTGCACAATGAATCTGCTAATATATTTTATTATGCCCAGAAACGCTCTGATGTCATTTTCTGACACTGGTGCTTTCATCTCAAGAATGTATTTGGTCTTTGTTGGGTCTATCTCAATGCCTCTTCTACTGACGATGAAGCCTAACAATTTGCCTGATGTTACCCCGAAGACGCATTTTGCTAGATTGAACCTTAGACTGTACTTCCTTAGTCGATCGAATAACTTTATCAAGTTTATTAGGTGATCTTCTTCTAAGCTGGACTGAGCGATCATGTCATCCACGTAAACCTCCATTTCTTTATGGATCATATCATGAAATAAAGTCGTCATTGTGCGTTGATAAGTTGCCCCGACATTCTTAAGTCTGAATGGCATGACTTTATAATGAAACGTACCCCAAGGTGTGATGAATGCTGTCTTCTCTTGGTTTTCTTCTGCCATTTTTATCTGATTATATCCGGAGAACCCATCCATGAATGAGAACATGCCATGCCTTGCTGTGCTATTGACTAGAGTGTTGATATAAGATAGTGGAAAATCGTCCTTAGGACTGGCTTTGTTCAAATCCCGATAGTCGACGCACATTCACACTTTTTCATCCTTCTTCGGTATCGAAACAATATTGGTTAGCCATTCGGGGTACGTGGAGACTGCGAGAAATCCTACTTGGAACCGTTTCATTACTTCATCTTTAACTTTGAGTGTCCACTCCGGCTTGATTCTTCTTAACTTTTGCTTAATCAGTTTACTCCCAGGAACGATCGGCAGCTTATGAACAACCAGATCCATGTCTAAGCTGGGTATATCTCTGTAAGACCAGGCGAAGATGTCTTGATAATTACGCAGTAATTCAATCATTTCTTTTTTCTGCTGAGGGGTTAACAAGGCTCCGATTTTTACAACACGTGGGTCATCTTCCGTGCCGAGATTAACCGAGTCTGTGTCTTTAATATTTGGCTGAACACCTTTTTCATGTCTCTCTAGAAGATCTTTAATTTCTTTAGGAGGGTATTCCACTTCGTCCTCAGACACTTCCTCAATTCCCATGAGATCGAAGTCATACTCATCCCTTTCATATTATGTTATGTCCAAAAGTCTATTCGATTGAAACAAATCCCTTAAATTCTGAGAAAACTCATTTTTTGGTTTTTGGAATATATATGTTTTTTTTGAGATTTTCAAATATTTTTTATTTTTTTGTTTTTTGAATACTTTTTTATTTTTTTGATTTTTGAATAATTTTTTATTTTTTTGATTTTTGAGTGCTATTCTCCGAACATCTGAAATAATAAGAGCAGTCATGCATCAACAAAATAGGGAGCCCTCAAAATAGTCCTTACCCAAGGACGAGGGCTCGTTATGATCCTCGAGCAAACTGATTTTGCCTAACGGCATTTTTTTTAAGCTATGGTAGCCTCAAGGGTTAGAGGGAATTCCTCCAAATTGTTCAAAACTTCCCCTTCTCTGAGGGGGCAAATGAGATGTGAAAATGATTTGTTTGATGGTTTGGTTGGTGGTTTGGAGATGACCATTATCTCCGATTGATCTTTGTTAAGCTGGGGCATAGTCCCTCCCAAGCTTGGTGGGGTGACGACTGATGCCTAGTCAATACTAGTGGGGAAAGATGATTTTTTTCCCTTACTCTCAATTGCTTCTTCTTTCGTGGGTTCTCGAGTTTTTTCTGATAGACTTTCGTCAGAATCCCCATTGAATAGAATATGAATGCCTTCTATGAAGGATGGTTGGGACTCAACGACTGAGTCTTCTTGAATGTACTAGGGTTTGAAACTTACTATTTTCTTCTTTCTGGCTGGCTTTGTTGGTAGTGGTTCTGATAAGCTGTCGGGTCTGGCTTTGGACATTGGAAAACTGGCACTGATATGAGAAATCTTGTCCAGGTTCTAAACGTTTGGCTCTTGGTTTTGTTTTCTTACTAATCGAAGTTCCCTCTTTTTGTCGTTCATATCTGATATATCATTTTTCATGGGCCTAAACCCCAAACCAAAATAAGGAATGTGCTTTTTTTCTTCGACTGGTGTAGCTTTCCCTTTTCCTCCTGGTCCCAACCCTTGTTTGGGTCGGTAACCTGGTTTTTTCAAAACCCGGCCAATCATCAAGTTTTCCCTTGATAACTATGCTCTTTTATTTTCTTTCCCCTTTTCCACATGATTAACTATAGCGAATTGATAAGAGTGGTAGAGTGTTTTGTCCTTCGTCATCTCTATGTCGATAAATGGCACATCCGGAGCTCTCCCCGTTGGGATGAGATTTTCTGTCAAGACGGATATTATCCTCTGCCCCATGATAAATTTGACTCTTTGGTGCAAAGAGGAAGGCACTACCCCAGCAATATGAATCCATGGCCTGCCCAGCAACAAGTTGAATGTCATTGGTATCTCTATGACCTCAAACGTTACTTCGAAGGTGCAGGGTCCTACAGTGATTGGTAAGTCTATCTCTCCCAGAAAATCTCTTCTCGAACTGTCGAAACCTCGGATAACCTTATTGTTGGGTTTAACATGCGATCCGTCAACGTTAAGTTTGTGAAATGTTTCAAGAGGACAAACATTAAGCGCTGAGCCATTATCAATCAGTACTCTGGCCACCATCATGCCGTTACACATAACCATGATATTCAGGGGTTCAACGTGTCCTCGTCCCTCTGGCACGAATTCGCTTTCTGTAAAGATGATAGGATTGGGAGCCATTATTTTACCAATCGTTTGTTCTAGTTGTGCGGGTGAAGTGGTTGCAGGTACATGCGATTTCCCCAGAATTTTCAGTAGTACTTCTTGGTGCTCCTCTGACTTCTGTAACAAATCCAGAATGCTAATCTGAGCCGGTTTTTGTTCAATTGGTCCACTATATTATGCTCACTTTTACGAATGAGCTTAATGAAGTCTGTTGCCTCTTTGTCTGTTACTTTCCCTTCTATCTTATGACCTTCGTCTACCTTATCTTTTCCTTTTTCTTTCCTTTTCTTTTCATCTTCTTCCTCCATTCCCTTCGTTGTTTCTTTTACCTCTTTCCCAATGCTTACCCCTTTTACTGGGAATTTTGGCACCTTCTTGCCTTTGTCATATGGCCAATATCAACCACCATTACTTTTTTCATGGTTTCGACCCCTGCGATTGTGGTGATGGTGGTCTCGTAGCTCCAATGAAATGCTTGATTGGAGCTATAGGGGAATGGTTTAGGTAAGTGTATGGTCAATAGAGATGGATTGGGTTTTACGTTAAGGATTAAGGGTAGTGGTTGTGTTTTGAAGATCGTGGTGAGGGGGAGAGCTATTTGGGGGATTGATGGGTTGTATGGGATGACGAGTAGTGGACATGAGGACGGGATGTATGGTATATGGAGGGGGGTCGAGTTGTATTTTGATGACTTGGCGATGCGTAAGGTATGATGAGAGGTGGTCGGATAGCAGCAGTGGGGATTTGAGGAGTAGGGTGGATGGTGTGGTCACCCAATCTGAGTAGCGATCATATATTTTGATAAGGGTTTGTCGTGTATTGGTTGACAGTGCTGACTATTGGTGCTTTTGATCCCTGGGTTAAATAGACTCTGACCTTTGATCCGACCGGCGTTATCAACATTGACGGTCAAAATCAAGTTCTTCGATAATAACATTTACTCTATGCCCACTTCCCCCTCCATTGTAAGTTGGTAGGGGGTTTTGGTTGATGTTCTGTTGTTGGGGTGAGTTGGCAGGTCCATCTAGGGTGAGAGCCTTCTTATCGATCAAATTTTGTACCTGATGTTTGAGTTGCCAGCATTGATCTGTAGAGTTCCCTGAAGCACCCATGTGAAATTCACAAAATAGACTGGGGTTGTACCTTGGCCCTTTAGCAGCCTATGGATTTTGTGGTCGTTTTGCGAGGTACTCTCCTCTAAGCAAGATCGGAAGCAGTTCTGATAGTGTCATGGGCAACCTGGTGAATACCCTGTTTGTTCTATTAGGCCGTGCTTGTTGATTCTGTCCATATTGTAGTGCAGGCTGTGCTTGTATAGGAACTATCCGGAAGGGATTCTACGGTGTTGGAGCCCAAGTAGCTCGAGATACTGGCGTCCAAGGGACTTAGGGTGTCGGTGCCTGCTGAGCTGGTGCTTGAATAATGAGAGGTTGGCTGGGTTGCACATTATTGACTTGGGTTTCCTTTCTTTTTGACAAAAGGCATTGATTTCTTCTGTGCCAATGTCTCCGCTGTAGCACTTAAAGCTGTAAAGTCGAATATTAAACCGGTTCGGATCCCGTCCTCGACCCGGTCTGCTACTTGAACTAAATTTCAGAAGGTGCCTGTAGTGTGTCCAACCAGATGAGTATAAAAGACATGCCCTAGTGTTGAGATGAACATGGTGTTCATCTCTTGTTCTGTCATTGCAGGCCTTACTTGCAAAGCAGATTCCTACCACTTCTGAGCGTACTCTTTCACCGTTTCTCTCTGTTTTCTAGTCATCTTAGCCATATCATTTTGATCCAGACCCACATCTATGTTGAACCGATAATTATGCCAGAAATATTTCAGCCAAGTCCTGCCAACTCTTGATGAGTGTATGGTCCAATCCCGAAAACCATTTGAGGGTCGGCTCAGTTAGGCTTCTTTGGAATAGTTGTACCAGTAGTCTGTCATCTTCGTCGTATTGGCACATAGATCCGCAATATAGTTTTAGATGTAACAGAGGACACCCCACCCCACTGTACTTCTCAAACTCCGGACATTTGAACTTGGCCGGCAACTGTGCATTTGGGAAAAAACAGAGGTCCTTAAACTGTGTCCCGCTCATGTATTGAGGCCTTTCATTCTACTCATTTCTTTCTACAGAGACTCGATTTGTTGAGCCAATTTTTCATCTGTCGTACTTTTGGCCTCTACGGCCCTGTATTCGCATTTGTCATCATGAATGACCACCGGGGGTGGTTGATTTTGTAGAATGTAGAGCGGAGGCCCTTGGTATTTTGGCATTGTGGGTGGTAAGATGTTTTGTGGTCCCTGCGAAGGTTGCTCGGGTTGATCCTGATTTGACCCTGACACATGGTGTTGCGCCATCTGGGCTTGTATAAAGTTGGCGTTGGCTAATACGACACTCATCATTTTTTCTTGCGTCTCAATCATTTTTAATAATGCTGCTATCCTTACGTCAACCTCTGACGTTTCGACCGCTGCGGGCTATGCTGCTTCGGAAGTACTCATGGTAACAGTTAAAGATCTAACAAAATATGGAGGCACCTCTGGCTGCTTATACTTCTTCTGTTTGGCCACCTATGGGTACAGAAGACCAAGCGTTACTATCTTACTTACCAAAAAGAAAAATGCATGATGTTTTATTAAGTCCGATAATTATTAGGGATGGTATCCAAAAGGAAAATTTATTTAGGTGAATTTGAAAACGTGGTTCGTCAGCGCGGAGCTGAATCGTTTAAGAGAAAAGAATTACATCAACACAAAGCTGGCATCAGCATGGAGCCGACATCAACACCAAGTTAGAAGAACATTTTGAAAAAAACTTACATCAGTTGGAGCTGGCATCGACACGGAGTCGGTAAAGCATTTAAAAAAATTATTACATCAGCCGGAGCTGGCATCGACACGGAGTCGGTAAAACATTTTCAAAAGAAATTTCATCAGCACGGGGCTAGCATCGACAAGGAGTCGGTAAACTATTTTAAAAATAATTTTTACCTCAGCACGGAGCTGGCATTGACACGGAGTCAGTAAACTATTTTGAAAATAATTTTACCTCAGCACAGAGCTGGCATCAACATGAAGTCAGTAAAATGTTTTAGAAAGAGATTATATCAATGCGGAGCTGGCATTGACACAGAGTTGGTAAAACATTTTGAACAGAAATTACATCAGCACGGAGCTGGCATCAGCACGGGACTGGTAAGATATTTTGAAAAAGTAGATCATTGAAATAAGTTGAGTTGGAAAACATCTTTTTTTTTGTTAGCCCCCAATCCAATTATCTAAAATCAGGATCTGCCAGTTAGATCTCCTGGGAAGAGGCGGCGCACAATGGCACTCTTAAATCACCTGCTTTTCTCGAATAGACGTAGTCTATCCCCCTCGTATCAACAGGGCAAGATCATTCTTAGGTACCGACTTTGATCAATAATTGCAATTGGTGTTTGAAATTTTTTTTTTTTTGAAAAAAAATTGAATTCATTTGAGTTGATTGATCGGTTGTTAGCCTTATCTATCATGGATGGACTCGATTTGATATGGGTCGTAGACCTGGTTGACATTGATCTGGGTTGTGGACCCAATTGAAATGGATATGGATCTTGAACCTAGTTGAAATGGATCTGGGTCGTGGACCCAGTTGAAGTGGGTATGGGTTGAGGACCCAGTTGTAACAGATCTGGGTCGTGAACCTAGTTGAAATGGATCTGGGTCGTGGACCCAATTGAATTGCGTCTGGATTGGGGACCCAGTTGTAATGGATCTAGGTCGTGGACCCAGTTGAAATGGATCTGGGTCGTGGACCCAATTGAAGTGGGTCTAGGTCGAGAACCCAGTTGTAATAGATCTGGGTCATGAACCTAGTTGAAATGGATCTGGGTCGTGGACCCAGTTGAAGTGGGTCTAGGTCGGGGACCTAATTGTAATGGATCTGGGTCGTGAACCTAGTTGAAATGGATCTGTGTCGTGGACCCAGTTGAAGTGGGTCTGGGTCGGGAACCTAGTTGTAATGGATCTGAGTCGTAAACCCAGTTGAAATGGATCTGGGTCATGGACCTAGTTGAAGTGGGTCTAAGTCGGGACCCAATAGTAATAGATCTAGGTCGGGGACCCAGTTGTAATGGATCTGGGTCGTGAACCCAGTTGAAATGGATCTGGGTCGTGGACCTAGTTGAAGTGAGTCTGGGTGGACGGGTTATGGGCTGTGAACTTGATCCGAAATGGATATGGGTCGTAGGCCCAACTTGATTAGATATGGGTCGTGGACCCATTTGAAACAGATATGGGTCATAGACATATTTTTGAAGTAGGTATGGGTCGTGGACCCATTTGAAACGAATATGGGTTGTAGACCCATTTTTAAAGTGGGTATGGGTCGTGGACCCATTTGAGGTGGATATGGATCATGGACCCATTTTCAACATGGATATTCGATGATGGATGATAATGGACTTAATTATGGGTGAAGTTAATGGTGTGCCGCGTTGGACGAGATCAATTTCGAGCGAGATCAATTCTAAGTGGTAGGCTCTGAGTTTAACGGTAAAGTGAGTCATTCCATCATTTGTAGGCCTCAAAACTTAAAATTAAAAAAAGTTCGAGAAGAAAAGTTGTCAGGATTGATGTATGGAATGAAATGAGAAATTTTTTTTTTTTTTTGGGGTCCGTTTTTCATGTACGGACTTAGCATTTTTATGTTGGTCCGTGCTTCAAATACGACTAGAACCTTAAATTTTTTTTTTTGGTCCGTTTTTCAAGTACGGACCTTACACTCTTGTGCTGGTCCGTGCTTCAAATACGGACCAGAACCTTAATAAATTTTTTTTTTCTTTTTCACTGAAGTACGGACTTTACCATTTTTCTTGAAAACACAGACCAGAAGCTTTTCTTGCACTCCGAAATGACTCTGTTTTTGGTCCTCATCTTGTTTTGGCCCAAAATTTCAGGATTTTGAAGCACATAGCCTCTATTTTTTGGCTTGGGCCACAAATTTTTTTTTTTGATGATACAAAGGATAAAATAAATAGAATTCCCCCTTTTACCTAGGGGACATACAAATGAAAACATTGTGAAAATTCCTTAAAATCTATACAACTTGCCTTCGTGGGCTAAAAAGAAAATAAAACAAAATTACAACATACACACGTAGGATGGATACGGAATTAATTTTTGAAAATCTTAGTGTCCTTTGTCTATTAATTACGCTTCGATGCATGCGGGTTTATGGGTAGTTTTTCAGATACCCATTCTTCAAACCTCGATAGATATCAAAGTGTCCACGTCTTAGGTTGGTGAATGGGGTGGATGTTCTCCTCCCAGCTGAAAGCGCACTCGATTCGCGGGGTGCGCGGATCCGCTTTTGACCTTTGAGGTTTGGGAGTCGCCACCTAGTTATTACGGTCTAGGAACCGAATATCGACTCTAAACGGATAAAACAACTAATCTACTTAAAAAAACAACTGAGTTTCGGGATCAAATTATGGGGTTGGAAGGTGTTAGGCACCAACCCCGCCCGGCAAACGCCAGTCTTTACCAATTCTCAAATAAACTACATTGTTAAAAGACCTAAGTAATAATAAAAAAAATAAGGAATGTGTATACCTTTCTGAAGACAACGGTCCTGTTCCCTTAGATCTGATAGAGTAACTCTTTGTATAGTACTCCTCGCTTCGTTCTGTCTCTGGATCTAATTTCTGATCTCCGAGGCAAGGTATCTCTTTCTTAGATCTGGATTCTTCGGATTTATTTATGGATTTCTCGGTGTTTTTGAAGGGTTTCTTAGTGTTTTTCGAGCTAAAATTGAAGTATGGGTGTTAGGGCTTCAAAATTAGAGTTTATGGGAGGCTAGGGAAGCTTTTTGACCTACTTCTCTTAGGGTTTTTTCTTTTATACGAAAATAGGTTGTGAGGACCCTTATTTATATATTTTTTTAAGTGTTTGTTTAGATAGAATTAGTGTTTAATTATAATTCTTTTAGTTAGAGTTATATTTTAATTAAAATTATTTTAGGTAAAGTTATATTTTAGTTAGAATTCTATTAAATAGAGTTATTATTTAATTAGGATTGTTAAATAGAATTATTATTTAATTAGAACCCTATTAGGGTTTTGACTTTTGGTTTTATTTGATTGACTTTAAGATTTTGACTTTAGTCTTACTTAATTGACTTTAATTTTGACTTTAGTCTTACTTGATGGACTTTAATATCTTGACTTTAGTCTTACTTGATTGACTTTAATTTTATGGAGAACCCCCTTATATTATATCTTTAATTCTTTGGACCCCCAATTAGAGGGGTCCTTGAATAAATATCTTAGCAACCATCAACAATTTTGCCTGAGAGCCTGATTGATCGATTTTTTGGTTCAAAATTTTAAATTAATTTTATTAATGTTTCACTTTACATTATTTAATGTTTTATTTATTAATTTCGTAATTTTTAATTATTAAAATTATAAAATTACCGTTTTGCCCTCGAAGAGGACTTTTTGCGTTTTAAGTCGTTTTTCAATGTTCTAGGATGTTTTGGAATCGATTTTTCGTAAGGAATTCAATGGAAATATTGATTTATGTCATTTATGAAATTTTTTGTGTGGAATGGTCGTGAACTTTATGAGGGTTATTTTCATAATTTTGTCGAATTCTATGAAAATTGGTGAAATGATTTATTTGATTTCGATTTATTGTTTTATGTGTTTGAATGGATTTTCCTAAGCGTTACGTAGACTCTAGGGATATTTTAAGGTTAGGGGTATTTTGATAATTTGACCATTTTTTAGTGATTTTTATCGTAAAGCTTCTTTTTGTCTAAAAAGTGATGATTTCTAAGCTTTTGGGGTTATATTTTCCTAATGTAGTGTAGTTTCTACAGTTTTGTTAGTTCGAGATAGCTCATCCGGATTTCTGAAACATATCTAGTAACAAAATAAAGCATTGGAATAAACATCCATCATTGGGAACCGTTGCAATCGGGTTGACGAGTTGATTAATCAGGCAAGTGCAAAAATGGGGTGTCTACAGATGCCCCTCTTTGGCAGAAGGTTGAAGCAAACTAGATAGCAAATCTATTTTGGTAGATAGTGCGATATCCGAATGCCAAAGCTAGTGACAGTTCATTTTGCAGCCTGATTTAGCAATTCGTCAGGCATTCGGATCCTTGAGGGTAAAACTCTCATCGAACAAGTTTGTCAGGTCCTCGAGCTTGAACTCTCACTGACGATGTCAGATCCTCGAATTTTAAAAAAATCTCCCTGACTAATGCAAAAGTGCACATGTGTGCAATGGTGTGATGCTTACTGAGTAAAAATGTGTCAGGTCCTAGAATACTTCTTTCGCTGAAAATAATGATTCAAAATTGAGATGTGCTTATGCAACGAAAGCAATCATGGCAAGGTTGAATAATGATGTAATTGGAGTTACAACAACATAGGAATTTCGTTAAATTCTTTTTTAGAGTTCGAAAAAGTTTAAGCCTCGTTTATCGGACTCGAACCTATTATAGCCACGCTTCTCGGGCTAAAGAACTTAAACAATCCTGTTAATTTAATATGATTCAAACAAAGCTGGAGTCTCGTTTCTCGGACTCTGACTAAGGTTTACAGGAACTTAAACAATCCTATTAAAATTGGAGTCTCGTTTCTCGGACTCAAACTAAGGTTTATAGGCACTTCAAAAAGTTGGAGTATCGATTCTCGGACTCGAACCTAGGTTTGTAGGCACTTCAAAAAACCTATTCGTTCTATGATTCAAAAAGTTGGAGTCTCGTTTTTCAGACTCGCACTTAGGTTTGTAGGCACTTCAAAAAGCCTACTTAATTTATGATTCAAAAAGTTGGAGTCTCGTTTCTCGGACTCGCACTTAGGTTTGTAGGCACTTCAAAAAGCCTACTCATTCTATAATTCAAAAAGTTGGAGTCTCGTTTATTGGACTCGTACTTAGGTTTATAGGCACTTCAAAAAGCCTACTCATTCTATGATTCAAAGAGTTGGAGTCTCGTTTCTCGGACTCGAACTTAGGTTTGTAGGCACTTCAAAAAGTCTACTCATTCTATTATTCAAAAGGTTGGAGTCTCGTTTCTCAAACTCGAACTTAGGTTTGTAGGCATTTCAAAAAACCTACTCATTCTATGATTCAAAAAATTGGAGTCTCATTTCTCGGACTCGAACTTACTAAGTTACGTTTCTCGGGCTTAGATTTATAGGAACTTAATCAATCCTATTAATTTATTTTATGATTCAAAAAAAGTTGGAGTCTCGTTTCTCGGACTTGAACTTACTATGCCACGTTTCTCGGGCTTAGATTTATAGGAACTTAAATAATCCTATTAATTCATTCTATGATTTAAAATTGAGCTCAAAGTTTGAAAGATCGGGCCTTTATTGGCTTATCATGCATTTGGATTCATAATTATCATTGGACTTCATCGGACTTCATCGGACTTCTAAGTAAGATTTTCCTTTTTATCATGTGATTAAGAACAAAACTTTGGAATTAAATGACTTTCAAAAATGCCCCTAGTTTCAAAGTTGGCTTTAACTCGAACTTGACTACAAGATTGATGGAATGGATTACGCTTGAAAAATATGGACTCTGATGTATGATAGATAGAAGAACTGACATTCCTTTAAATTTAAGACTCTTAAGATTATCATATGTGCAATAAAAGATTGATCATTTTCTTTCGAATTTCTAAAAAAAATACTTGAGATGGACTTAAAAAATCTTAATAAATATTATAATAAAATATTTTTCTCTTCAAAGTGGTTGATGATTCTACATTTTCCATTAGCGAACACTTGAACAAGTAAACATACTCTTGAAGATCCTATAATGTTCAAGATGACTTTTGATTTTTTCGACTTCAACATTGTCTTCGTCGGATGTGAGCTCTTGGCTGAAAAACGAATGTTGTGGCTTGAATGATTTTGCATTTCCTAGTTTCTGTACAAGCTTCCTTCTGAATTTTTCTTTTTGATGGGATCTTTACTCCCATTTGATGATGCCCTAATTTTTACTTATGTTGCATTTCCAGGTTTTCAACCTAGCGGATTTTTCTTTTCTTTTTCTAAAGATGCCTTGATTCTTGCCTAGGTCGCCTATTCAGGTTTTCAACCTAGCAAGCTTTCTTTTTTATTGTTATGCCCTAACTTTTGCCTAAGTCGCCTTTTCGGATTTTCGACTTAGCGGGCTTCTCTTTTTTCTCGATGATCTTGAATAACCAACTGGACAAATTTTTAGTTCCCTACACCTTAACCGAGTCAATTAGTATTCAGGAGGACTCAATGGGTAGGCTTAGGATATGGTTTAGAAAGAAAAGATATAAGGCTCAACTTTCCAAAATGCCCTAGTTTGATATTCTCTTTTTTTGTCATTCTTTACTGTAAATTCTTTTGACTTATTTTTCTAATGCCCCTAGTTTGGCATTCTTTTCTTTTCTGTCAATTTTTTCTAATGCCCCTATTTGGCATTTTTTTTCTTTTGAACCTTTCAATAGGGGATTTTCCTTTTGGATAACACTTTTCTTAAGAGAATACATTTTTTTTTGCGTGACCGGGCCTGAAGTAACTTCTCAGGTTGCCTACGTACCCCAAATATTTCTTTTTTTTCTTTTGGGATCAGGTGAAAACGTAGTTCATACTAGACTTCCCTCCCAAGGTTGGTCGGTGTGGTTTAGAAGGAAGAGGCTATTGATTTTTTTAAAAGCTGCGAGAGGCTAAAGAAGTTATCTTTTTTATTAGTTAGACAGGAAAATGGTTTGGCCAAAAAAGGCCTCCTTTGGTGAATGCTGCTTGACTTGGTCGAAGTTTCAAGAATTTGATATCTGGATTGCTCTGTCGAGTAAGGTCTTCTTTTGAGGAGTAACTTCAGTTTTCTTCTGAGAATGAGTAATCTTCAGTCTTCTTCTACAAAATTGAGTGTGATTGCGTTCTTTGTATTTGACATTGACTCGTTCAATTCTTTCCAAACTTCGAAAGAAATCTCATATTCTTTTGCTAATGATAATTCTTTCCTCCGAGTAAAAAAACATAATGGATCCCTTCTTGCGGGTCTTGGCACATTTGTGATGGTTTCAAATACATCATTCTTGATCGATAATATTTTATTTTGAAGTTTACCATCGACTTTATGTCTTGATCTATGTTTTTGTGTGATCCATCCATATATCCTTATGAGACCATGCAAGAACATTATTGAATTTCTTAAGTAAGTTTACTATTTTCTCATGTTCCCTTGAGGATAACGTATCACCAATTTGTACTTCTTGAGTGTACTTTTTAATTCCAATATTTATCAAATTTGGTTAGTGAGCTTTAAGTCATTTCTCATGTTAGATTTTATTTTCACATCATTATTGCACACATGATAATCAAAAGCTTCATTATTTATTAGAATAAAAAAAAAACATAGACTAACAAACATTACTAAAACCCAAAAATAAATATGACTAACTGAATTCAAAGACTGACGCAACTGAAGCTAAAAAAAAAAAAACTAAGAAGACTTAAAAGACGACATCATTCTGAATGGAGGGACACAATTCTAGAGTCTATGCCACTTCGATTATCTTTGATGGATGACTTGA
Source organism: Akebia trifoliata (assembly GCF_017979445.1). Lineage (NCBI taxonomy): Eukaryota > Viridiplantae > Streptophyta > Magnoliopsida > Ranunculales > Lardizabalaceae > Akebia > Akebia trifoliata. The sequence goes on along the minus strand of NC_141384.1, from coordinate 16,715,811 downwards.
ACTTGCCTGATTTTATTATCTCTTCATATTCCGATTTAAGCCTGTCATATGCAGGACAACTCGTTGCTTCAATAATTTCTCTGTTCTTCAGTTCTGTCACTGCCTTAGGATAGTTGAGCTCATTCTATCATGGAACGAATGCACTGTTAAGACCGATTGGATGAACGAAGGAAACTGGGTCAATTGATTCAGGTTTGGATATGGATATTAGGTTCAGAGTAGGAGGGGGCTGATTTTGAAAAGTAGGCAAAGGGTTAGTCTTAACATTGGGAGTAGTAGGAGTGGGTATGGTGACTTTTCTTTGCTCAATAAGGTCTTGGATAGTATGTCGGAGAGTAATATACCTATCAAGAACATGACCAGGCATCTGATGGAATTTATAGAATTGCCCATTATCCATGTTTGGGGGAAGAGGATTAGGCAAAGGCTTAGGTTATAAAGGTGTCAGCAATCCCCTTTTCATCAATTTTTGATAAGTAACACTAAGGGACATTCCAAGATTAGCAAACTGTCTCCTAGGCTTAGCTTGTGAAGGCTAAGTAGCTTGAGGAAATAGTGTGAAGGAGGTGTTGGCCACTTATAAGGAATTGACATTAGGTTTGAAATGTTTGGGTTTTGACTCAGACGGGTTACCAAAAAGTCCCTAAGAGTAGGCATCCTCAACTTGATTTCCAGCATCAAGGAGGGATTAAAAAGTGGGAAGGTACTGAGGCATCAAGTACTTGGCATAATTTGGAGTGAGATTCCTGAGGATAAGCTTGACTTGTTCCTTCTCTTGAGGTCGGTCCCACAATTGAGTGGTTTTAGCTCTCCATCGAGCAATGAACTCAATGAAAGTTTTCCCGGGTTTCTGTTTAGTAGTTTCTAGGTCTCTTCTTGTGAGTTCAATATCCGTGTTAAATGAATATCGACCAATAAACTCTTTCATCAATTCATGCCATGTTCTTACTCGAGATGAGTCCAGTGACATTAACCAGCGTAAGGCAAGACCTGTAAGGGTTCTTTAAAAAAGTTGAGCCATCTGTTCTTCACTCAGACCCTGAGATTGCATTATGCCGACATATATTTTTATGTGAGTCCTAGGGCATCTAATACTGTCAAACTTCTCCATATCTGGCATTGTGAACTTCTCTGGCAGGCGGACCGTGGGAAATAAGGTTATTGCCCCTAATCCAAGAGTAAGATCGTCGGGTTCTTTAATATTCTTCAAAACAGTTTCAACCTGAGTTATTCGATGAGTTAAGTTAAGGTCGACAGGTAATTGATCATCTTCTTGGTTTTCGACAAGGTCAAACACATCTTGAGGTTCTATAGCTTTATCTTTTCCCTTTTCAATTTTCAGGGTTTCAATTTGTGTTTGGACAGAAGTAATAATCTGTGCTTGAAAAGATTTTAAAATCTGACGGAGCGCAGCTTCATCCATAATACTCGTTTCTTCTTGTAGCAAAGACTGACTACTTGGCAATGGTACTCTAGAAAGACGACTTTTTCAAGGATCCAAAGTGGTACAGATGGAGGTTTAGAACGTTTGGGACCAATTATCACCTGATTGAAAGTAACCCAAGGTTAACTATTAACTCTAAAGGTTTGACTCTTAACCACATGATATAGAATAGCCCAAGACCAGTGGAAAATATCGAATCCAAATGCACTATAAGTCTATGGTGACCAAGAAAGTGAGAAAGGTTAGACGCGGATCTACCCCTGATTGGGATTGAACCTTTGATCAGAAAAATTAATTTGATCCTAAGATCGAATCTTTCTATATAAAGTGTTCTGGATCTTTAAAAGTGAAACCAATTAGTCCAACTGATTTGGTATTGATTAGTTTGATCCATTTGTCAATTGGGCTAACTGGTTTAATTAGTTCAAATTGATCAGTATTTCACCGATTGAGTCGGACCAATATAGTGGGTTTAGTTTGAACAGTCTGGATCAGTCTACCTACTTACCTGTTGGTTAGATTAAATAGAGCAACCCGGGAACACCCATAGTTAGTTCAGGTCGTGACATATAGGGGAGGTTTCTAGACTCTAAGCTTACTACGTGCAATGCATTTTTATCTAGCCACCCTTGCCCAAGCACACCTATATACCTCTCGAGCGTACTCAATCAGACGGTATGTGGTGACTTGGTTTAATATACCGTATAGGTGATAATCTAAAACTTCAACTCACTTCTTTGAAGCCAAAAATAGCCAGTTTGATCCCCAGTTGAGAGGTGGCGCATGATGCTAAGCAAGGGCCCACTTAAATACCTCTCGTCTAAAATAGACGTAGTCTATCCCCCTCGTACAGTAGAGTACAGCGGGGTAGGATCTCGCTTAGGCACTGGATTTGACCAAGAAGTGCAAATGATGTACTTGGATTATCTTTTATAGACCTACGGGTACGAGTTAAGAGTTGTAGCTTTCAAAAATGGTTTGGCATCCCACGAGAGGACCGACCACGTACTAGTACTACGTTGGCAAACGGGTCATGTGACTGTGTGGCTCACAATAGGTCAAAGGCTCAGGTCACTCCAGCCTAGGTGCATCGATATACCTTTCAGAGTCACCTGATCAGACGGTACTGATACCCCAGTTTTAAATACCCTAAGGTACGTGACTGGAGTTGTGGTTTTCATGAATGACGTCTCATCTCCAAAGAGACCGGGCCACGCACTAGTGCCACGTTGGCTATAAGGGACATGCAACGTGTAATGCAATAAAATAAACGTGCTAGTGGTGTGTGCAAAACAGGGTGGGGTGTGCTCGGGGCATTTTTCAAATAAATGGGCCCATGGGCCAGATCAAATCATCAACATATGGACGCCACATAAATACTAATCATAGATGGAGATAAAGATCAAAGCAAGCACACCAAAAATATATCTATCACAGCATATTAGATGGGCAATCAATGAATATAACAAAAGAATAATCAATTTGATCCAATATTGAAACAAACACAAAGATTTTCATTATTTATTTTTTTTTTAAACAAAAGGATTTTTTTTTTCTAAAGAACTAAAATAAAAAATAAAAAAAAACTATTTTCTATGGTCTAATCAAGAATCACTTTGGGCGATCCAAAACAAATTGAAATTTCAATGAACATTTAATTGATGATGGCATGATGGTTGTAGGGATAAGGAGCAATGGACCCTTTTTTATTTATTTAAAAAAACTGATTTTTATTTTACCAAAACACAAAAACAAAAGTTCTTTTTTTTTTTTTACTTTAAAGAAATTGATTTAAAAATAAAACAAAATTAAATTAAAAAAAAAAATTTTATAAAGAAAAACTATTACTAACTAAAAATAAAACCCTAAAAAGATTCTATTGTCACCCCAACTTGTTTTGGATCAAGTAAAGAATTAACAAATATCCAAATTTGATGTGCTCTGGATAAAAAATTGGTGTGAAATAGAAATTTTTTTTTTATCTCTCATTCTCTCTTTCACTCTCACTCTAACAACCTAAGAGCCTCATTCGTGTTCTCAATCTTGCAAAGCTTGTTAATTACAACACGAAAGGCGGGTACATTGATCGGATACCCATTACTCATTATTTAATTAAACAACTCCATCATTTGTTCTAATTTGTTCTCCATACAAAGTCCCTTGAGAAAAGTGTTAAAAGTTATCTGATCTGGTTCAAACCCGTGCTTTAAAACATTTTTAAAGAAAGAAAAACTGAAATCCATCCGACCCAATCTGCAGTAACTGTTGATCAAGAGATGATTTCCTTTTCAATTGTTGAAAATTCTTCTGCAAGATTATCAAACCGAGCCTCTTTGATGTGAATCGGATTCACTTTCGAAAGACTCAACATTCTCAACGAATCAATCGAAATTGCCCAACAATAATCTCCTAAAAATGGATTTGTAAACAAAACACCAACAATCTGAACCGAAACCTTCCCCCCCAACCTGATTTGGATAGGCTCTGAGATTTCTGGTTCTGATACGAAGATTTTGAATTCGAGGTGACTGGTCTATTTATTCGAGACTAATGGACACAAAGAAAGAGGAGGGGAAAAAAGTTTGCTGATGAAACAACATAGAGAGTTCGAGGTTGAGATGGGGAATCTAGGAATTGGGTGATGGTCGAGCAAAGGTGAGTGTTTCTCTCTAAGGATATCATAAAAAGGTTTGGTTGCGGCTTGAAGAGCCGAAGACCCCTAAAACATTCAACTCTTCTTCCCCATATCTTCTTCCATAAGCATCTGGCTTATGTACTTCAAAACTATATTAGAGAAATCACAGTCTTGAAGATGGAACATTACTATTGGGGTTTCGATCAAGTGGAACACGAAGAAGATCCATGAAACTGTGATTTATCATAGCGATTTCTTTGAGTCTGAAAATGTTCATAAGGTTCTGATCGGAAACAGACCAAGACCCAACATTGAATTTTAATCCATTAATGGAGTTAGAGAATCCTCTGAAATGCATATCCATAACCGTCTATTTTTTTTTCTAAATCTCTATAAGCCCTAACCGATTTTGCCTCACCAAAATATTTTTTCATAACAAATAGATGTCGAAGTTCGACGATAGCTCTATCTATGGTTGCTGATCGATGCTTCCATCAGTTCTCATCAGCACCATTGTCTTATGAGATTGAAACAGCAGATTATTGAAATCCAAACCAGCATTCTCGAAATCTCCATTAGCGAGAGCAGATAGAGAGAGAGAGAGAGACGTCTCTCTGTCTTTTTGCTTGCTAAGAACCATTTGAGAAGAAGATAAAATAAGAAAAAAAGGTAACCTTACTATTGGAACACCACATTTTAAGTGCTGTTTTTTTCCTGAATTTTTTTTATGGCCCACAACAAGATTTTTTTTATTAATAGCAGCATAAAAAATAAAAAATAAAAAATAAAAAACCTTTTTTTTTTCTTTGATGCCTTTAACACGTGTAGATTCAAAATAAAATAAAAAAATTAATTGCACACCACGCACAGTAACATTAAAACACATTTTTGTTTTTAGAAAAAATAATTCTTAGCTTCTTGTCTTCAACAATCATTATTCTATCCCCAATTTTTGGAAATTCAAAATTATTATGGGTCACCAATTGTGACCCTGATTGCACCATAGAAAAAAATATTCCAAAAATAATATACTCAAAATCCAATCAAAGGAGTTCAACAGAACAACAATAACAAAATCTAAAATAAAAGAATAAATAAATAATTAAACGAAATAAAATAAAAACTAGGTCTATTTGGCAATATTCCCATACTTGGGGCTTTTCAAGTCTAATCCTCAATGGTCCCCAGTGGAGTCGCCACTGAAAGCGCCCTCGATCCGCGGGGTGCCCGGATCCTTTTTTGACCTTTGAGGTTTGAGAGTCGCCACCTAGTTATTACGGTCTAGGAACCGAACATCGACTCTAAACGGATAAAACAATTAATCTACTTAAAAAAATAACTGAGTTCAGGGATCAAATTACGGGGTTGGAAGGTGTTAGGCACCAACCCCGCCCGGCAAACGCCGGTCTCTACTAATTCCCAAATAAACTACATTGCTAAAAGACCTAAGTAATAATAAAAAAATAAGAAATTTGTATACCTTTCTGAAGACAACGGTCCTATTCCCTCAGATCTAATAGAGTAACTCCTTGTATAGTACTCCTCGCTTCGTTCTGTCTCCGGATCTGATTTCTGATCTCCGAGGCAAGGTATCTCTTTCTTAGATCTGATTTCTTCGGATTTATTTATGAATTTCTAGGTATTTTTTAAGGGCTTCTAAGTGTTTTTCGAGTTAAAATTGAAGTATGGGTATTAGATAAGGAGTTAGGGCTTCAAAATTAGGGTTTATGGGAGGCTAGGGAAGCTTTTTGACCTACTTCTCCTAGGGTTTTTTCTTTTATACGAAAATAGGTTGTAAGGACCCCTATTTATAGATTTTTGTAAGTGTTTGTTTAGATAGAATTAGTGTTCAATTATAATTCTTTTAGTTAGAGTTATATTTTAATTAAAATTGTTTTAAGTAGAGTTATATTTTAGTTAGAATTTTATTAAATAGAGTTATTATTTAATTAGGATTGTTAAATAGAATTATTATTTAATTAGAACTCTATTAGGATTTTGACTTTTGGTCTTATTTGATTGACTTTAAGGGCCCGTGTAGATATAGGAGCCAGAAGTACTTAAAGCATAAGTACTTCCAGAAGTATTTTTTGAAGTACTGTCTGAAGTAGCTAAATACGTATTGTACGTTTGGAAGCAGGATCTGAGAAGTACTGACAGAAGTACTTCCTACAGAGTTTTGTGTTAGGGAACTATTCTGTATTCTGTTAAAATGACCAGAATACCCTTATATGTAATTATTACTGTTTTTAATATTATAACTCAACAACATATGCTCAAAAAAAATAACAGTTATTGTTTTTATTAAATAAAAACATTATAACATCATTTTATACTTAAAATATACTTTTTCTTTTTTTCTTTTTAAAATTCGACAGAACCTACCCTAAATATTGGACATATGAAAAATAAAACTTGTATAAAAACATGACTACCATCATATAATTAAACCTGTATCATCATACATAAAACAATATGTAATAATCACACCAACATATGTAAAATGAAAAGAAAACATTCATAAACAAAATTCAAATATGTGACATCATACTAATAAATAAAGATGTTCAAATAGTAGAAACATACTAAATTTATCAAAAAATATAATTTATTCAGTTAATAGTAATATCTAAATCATAAAATTATATAATTATATCACGTCGATCATAAGTTTCTTTTATAGCTTCAGCTATGACTTCTCTCCTACGTTCTATTTCTCAATGTCTTTCCCGTTGTGAATGTCTCGAGGGTCCAGGCTCATCTACACTCCTAGGGACGGCTTCATCTATATAATCTAATTCTTCGTATATAGCAAACTCAACATCTGCCAAAGCTTCATTTCGAATGAAATTGTGTAGTCCCATGCAAGTAATGACGATGTCCCTTTGAGTATCAATGGAATATGTGTGCATGTCCTTAAGAATTGTCCATCTTGCCTTTAATACCCCGAAAGACCTCTCTATAACATTACGCAATGAAGAATGAAGATGGTTAAATAACTCCTTATTTTCCTTCTGCCATGCACCCCGTCGAAAGTCTTGTAAATGGTAACAGACACCCCTATATGGTGTCATGTACCCATCCATCAATGGATAGTTAGAGCAATCAAGTAATATTTGCCTACAAATGAATAATAATTTCATTATTATTATTATTATTATTATTATTATTACATAAAGTATAATTGAATGTACTTCTAAGTAAAAGTTTGAATACCAACCTGATGGAGGGTGAGGAAATCTTGAATTAGGATTATTTATGATTTTTAAGAACACGTTCGCGTCATTTGCTTGTCCCTCCCAACTAGCAACTACATATGTGAAGAACATATCGAAAGAGCATACAGCCATTACATTTTGCGTTGTACCTTTTTGACCTAAATATCGAAGTTGATCCGTTATTGGAACTCGTGCCCCAATATGAGTACCGTCAATTGCTCCCACACAATTCTTTATATAGAAAGAAATTTTATATTAAAAATTAAATATTATAATTTTTTTAAATTTAACTTTAAAATTACCTTAAAAAAAGCCAGAATCTTTGATTTGTGCGAATTTGATGAGGGATCTCATCTAAAGAATGAGGCACAATGAGAGTTTTGCACAATTCAAGGACAACTTTCAAGATTCTATGAAAGTGTCTACTCATGGTTTCTTCAGAACGTTGAAATCGATTACCAACACTTCGCATGCCCTCGTTTTGTCCCAATATCTTTAAGAACATTCCTAAGGATACTTCCAAAGAAACGTTCATTGTTCTTTCGAGACCCACCTCTTCGTGTAAAGTATTGCATAATTTCTCGAATACGTGTTTCTCCATTCGAAATTATTCATGACATATTTTACTATTCCCAGACAAAACATAATTGTAGACACCCCATTTTTGCACTCGCCTGATTAATCAACTCGTCAATCCAATTGCAATGATTCCCAATGATGGATGTGTATTCCATTGCTTTATTTTGTTACCAGATGTATTTCAGAAATCCGGATGAGGTATCTCGAATTGACAAAACCTTAGAAACCACGCTACGCTAGGAAAATACGACCCCAGAAACATAGAAATCATCATCTTGCAGACCAAAAAGAAACTTCACGATAAAAATCACTAAAAAATTACCAAATTACCAAAATACCCCTAACCTCAAAACAACCCTAGAGCCTACATTACGCTTAGGAAAACTCTCTCGAACACATAAAATAACAAATCGAAACCAAATAAATCATTTCACCAATTTTAAAAGAATTCGACAAAATTACGAAAATGCCCCTCATAAAGTTCATAACCATTTCACACAAAAAACTTCATAAATGACACAAAATAATATTTCCATTGAATTCCTTACGAAAAATCGATTCTAAAACATCCTAGAACATTAAAAACCGACTTAAAACGTGAAAAGTCCTCTCCGGGGGTAAAACGGTAATTTCACAATTTTCATAATTAAAAAATTCGAAATTAATAAATAAAACATTAAATAATTAAAGTGAAACATTAATGAAATTAATTTAAAATTTTGAACCTAAAAAATCGATCAATCGGACTTTCGGGTAAAATTGTTGAGGGTTCGTGGGATATTTCTTTAAGGACCCCTCCATTTGGGGGTCCAAAGAATTAAAGAAATAATGGAAGGGGGTTCTCCAAAAATTTAAAGTCAATCAAGAAAGACTGTAGTCAAAGTATTAAAGTCAATCAAGTGAGACTAAAGTCAAAATTAAAGTCAATTAAGCAAGACTGAAGTCAAAATATTAAAAGTCGAATTAAGACTAAAGTCAAAACATTAAAAGTCAATCAAATAAGACCAAAAGTCATAATAGAATTCTAATTAAATAATAACTCTATCTAATAGAGTTCTAACTTAAAAACAATTCTACCTAAAACAATTCTAATTAAAACATAATTCTACCTAAAACAATTTTAACTAAAACACAACTCTAATTAAAAGATCTCTAATTAAACACTAACTCTATCCAAATCAACCTTAAAAAAATTCTATAAATAGAGGTGCTCACACCCTATTTTCGTATCAAATCATAAACCCTAAGAGAAGTAGGTGTAGAAGCTCCCCTAGCCCCCATAAACCCTAGTTTTGGAGCCCAAACTCCTTACCTAACATCCCCTCTTCAATTTTAGTCTAGAAAACACCTAAAATTCCTCCAAAAACACTCATAAATTCGCAACAAACTTGAAGAGTTCAAATTCAGAAACAAGGAGATACCTTGATCTAGGAGATCCGAAGTCAAATCCGGAGACAGAACGAAGCAAGGAAGTACAATACAAGGAGCTCTTTTTGTTAGATCTGAGGGAGCAAAATCCTTGCTATCGGAAAGGTATGAAATTTTTAATTTTGTTTTTATCTAGGTTTTTAGTAATGTGATTATTTGGGAAGTTAGTAGAGACCGGATTTGGCCGGGCGGGGTTGGTGCCTAACACCTTCCAACCCCGTATCATGATCCCCGAATTCAGATTTTTTGGTAGATTAGTTCTTTTTATCCATGTTAGAGTCAGTTTGATTCCTAGACCACAATAACTAGGTGGCGACTCCCAAACCTCAAGGGTCAAAAGCGGATCCGCGCACCCCGCGGATCGAGGACGCTTTCAGTGGCGACTCCACTGGGGATTATTGAGGATCAGACTTGAAAAACCCCAAGTATGGGAGCATTGCCAATAGGACCTAGTTTTTTATTTTATTTTATTTTATTTTTAGTTATTTATTTTTTTCTTTTGATTTTTATCATTCTTTTGGTTATCATTGATTGGGATGTTAAATATTTTTGTTTGGCACATTTTTATTATGGTTCAATTTGGGGACATTCAGAATGACCCTAAATAATGCAGGATATCAAAGGTTAATGACGTGAGGAATGACCCATTTTTTTATTTGAATTATTTTTAGGTCTGTATTATCCTTTATTAGTATCTTTTGGTTCAATTTTGGATACTTTGTTTTGGCACTTTTTTTTTTATGGTTCAATTTTAGATATTTTGTTTTGGCACTTTTTTTTATGGTTCAATTTTGGATACTTTTTTTTGGCACTTTTTTTTTTATGGTTCAATTTTGGATACATTGTTTTGGCACTTTTTTTTTTATGGTTCAATTAAGGGTCACTTTTTGATAACCCTAAATAATGAAAGATTTAAATTGACATATAAATTGAGGATTGGATAATGTTAGCAGTAAATTGATGAGATATGAGGTGATAGTTATTTTTAATTATAAAACAAAAAGAAAATAAAAAACAAAACCTTTTGAAAAAAAACATTTAAAAAATAAAAATAAAAAATTTTAAGGAAAAAAAAAGAGAAAACGTTTTTAAGTAAAATTAAAAAAATTAAAAATAAAAATAAAAATTAAATATAACATTTAAAAATAATAATAAATGAACGTTAAAAAAAATTAAAAAATAAAACGTTTAAAAAAAATTAAAAAAGAAAGACTTTTTAAAAAAAACTAAAAAATAAAAAATTTAAAATAACAAAAATGTTAAAAAACCAAAAAATAAAAATAAAAATAATAAAAGTTAAAAAACAACAAAAAAAAAACGTTAAAAAAAAGGGGTTTTAAAAAAAAAACGTTTAAAAAAAAAGACTTTTTAAAAAAACTAAAAAATAAAAAATTTAAAATAACAAAAATGTTAAAAAAACAAAAAATAAAAATAATAAAAGTTTAAAAACAACCAAAAAAAAAAACCTTAAAAAAAAAGGGTTTAAAAAAAAAACGTTTAAAAAAAACATTTAAAAAAAAAACGTTTAAAAAAAATTAAAAAAAAGACTTTTTAAAAAACAAAAAATAAAAAATTTAAAATAAAAAAAATGTTAAAAAAACAAAAATAAAAATAAAAATAATAAAAGTTAACAAACAACCAAAAAAAAAAACGTAAAAAAAAAGGGTTTAAAAAAAAAACATTTAAAAAAACATTTAAAAAAAATAAAAACGTTTAAATAAAAAATTAAAAACGTTAAAATTAAAAATTAAAAAAACATTAAAAAAAACATTTAAAAAAAAAAAAAAAATAAAAACGTTAAAAAAAAAACTTCAAAAAATTAAAATTTTAAAAAATTTAAAAAAAAAACAATGTTTTAAAAAAAGTTAAAAAAATTTTAAAGAAAACAAAAGAACAAAAAAAACGTTTTTAAAAAATAAAAAAATAAAAAAATAAAAAAATTAAAAAAACATTAAAAAAAATAAAAACGTTAAAAAAAAAAACTTCAAAAAATTAAAATTTAAAATTTTTTTTTAAAAAAAAACAATGTTTTAAAGAAAAATTAAAAAATTTTAAAAAAGTTAAGAAAACTTAAAGAAAACAAAAAAACAAAAAACAAAAAAACGTTTTTAAAAATTAAAAAAAAAACGATAAAAAATTAAAAATTAAAATTTTTAAAAATGTTAAAAACAAATTAAAAAACAAAACGTTAAAAAAAAAACGAAAAAAAAAAAAAAACAAATAACGTTTTAAAAAAAAAAAAAAAAAAAAAAAAACTTAAAAAAATTAACAATAAAAAACTTTTAAAAAAATTAACAAAACGTTAAAAAATGAAAAAAAAAACGTTTTTAAAAAATAAAAATAAATAAATAAAAAAGACATTTAACAAAAAACATTTAAATAAATAAATAAATAAATAAAGTTAAAGGTTAAAAAAATAAAAAACTTTAAAACAAAATGTTTTTTAAAAAAAAATTAAAAAAAAATAGAACATTAAAAAAATTGTTTAAAAAAATTAAAAAGAAAAACTTTTAAAAAAAATTTTAAAAACCGTTTAAGGAAAATTAAAAAAAATAAAAATACTTTTTTAAAAAAAAATATATATAAAATAGTAATAAAAAATCAAAAACTAATAAACATTAAAAAAAAAAACTTTTGAAAATTAAAAAAAAAAACATTTAAAAAAAAATTTAAAAAAAAAACTTTTTAAAGAAAACATGTTAAAATAATAAAAAAACATTTAAAAAAATTTAATTATAACTCTTAATCTCTACAATTATCAATATACCGTCAATTCAATATTTATAAAAATGTCAAATTATTTTGAATCGCCTAAAAGGGACCCTTGATTGGACCATAAAAAATAAAGATAATTCTTTTGGCTTAGATTAAAAATTGTGTGTTGGTTCTAATATTGAATCTAATTATTAGTCTTGGTGTTGCACCCATTGATTGCCTATCTAACATGCCATGATCTTGATTGATATATATTTTTGATATGCATGCCTTAATCTTGATCTTGATTGTTTTGGATAGTTATGCTTTATGATCATATTTTTTCTAATATCCATATTTTGATGGTTTAATTGGACCCATGGGCCCATTTGTTTGAAAAAAATCCCAGGCACACCCTACCCTGCTTTGCACACACCACATGCACGTTTACTGTTTTGCATACTTACACGTCCTATTTAGCCAACGTGGCACTAGTGCGTGGCCCGGTCTCTTCGGAGATGCGACGTCATTCATGAAAACCACAACTCCAGTCATGTACCTTAGGATATATTAAACTGGGGGCATCAATACAATCTGATCAGGTGATTCTGAGAAGTATGTTGATGCACCCAGGCTGGAGTGACCTGAGCCTTTGACCTATTGTGAACCACACAGTCACATGTCCCGATTGCCAACGTAGTACTAGTACGTGGTCGGTCCCCTCGTGGGATGCCAAACCATTTATGAAAGCTACAACTCTTGACTCGTACCCGTAGGTATAAAAGGAAATATAAGTATACCAATTGCACTTCTTGGTCAAAATCGGTGCCTAAGCAAGATCTTGCCCCGCTGTACCCTACTGTACGAGGGGGATAGACTACGTCTATTCTAGACGAGAGGTATTTAAGTGGGCCCTTGCTCAGCATTGTGCGCCACCTCTCAACTGGAGATCAAACTGGCTGTTTTTGGCTTCAGAGAAGTGAATTGAGGTTTTAGATTATCACCTACATGGTATATCAAACCAAGTCACCATGTATCGAAAGATATATAGGTGTGCTTGAGCAAGGGTGGCTAGATGAAAATGCATTGCACGTAGTAAGCTTAGAGTCTAGAAACCTTCCCAGTAGGTCACGACTCGAACTTATCGTGGGTGTTCCCGGGTTGTTTATTGAATGGAGTCCGTTGATTGATGAATGTATGTAAGTGATGTGAATGATGAGATCCGAGTGCATAATTGATCTCAAGGATAAAAATGTTGCTTTTGAAAAGTAAAATGGGTGCACCGATCCAATAAAAAAATCCATTCTTTTACAATAATGACCCAGTCCATCCCGATCCAATAATCATGATGGACCAGGCCATTTAAATCAAAATGGAAATCGAATTTTCAAAGAAGAAAAAGAAGTATTTTCTAGGAAAAAATGTTTTCTAAGAAAAAAATGTTTTCCATAAGAACAAGATTTTCCAAGAGAAAATGTTTTCCAAATAAAAATTATTTTTCAAAGAAAAAATGTTTTCCAGAAGAAAATATTTTCCAAAAGAAAAGAAAATAAAGGAAAAATGATTTACAAAAGATATATATTTGCATAAAAAATTATTGAAATATGTTTGAAGTTGTTATTCAATGAAAACATTATTTGTCAATATTTTTCAAGAGTGCAGTAAAATTATTTTTCTTCTGAATAATCATTAAATGGATGAACTTTTTAATGGATTGGTGCACAAAATTCAATAAAATCTCAGGGTTCATTTAAAATGTTATCAAGGGGGTGACACTGAAATTGATTAAATTCATCTTCAAAGAGGTTTAAGGGTTATCATTGTATCTAAGCTCAATCGTCCATCGTCTAGGTAGGGTTGTAAATCCGATCAGTTAGAGTAAACGTCAATATCAAGTCAACAGTCAGAAATGACCTCAAAATTTCTCAACATCATCCAATTGTTCTTTGAAAATCATAGTGCTTCAATCCTACCGGTTGTAAGTAATGTCTCAGTTCTCATCAAGCCCGTTTTGGGTAGTCTTGAGTTTTCATGGGTCATTTGGGTTAGCTCGAGTCATTTTTTCTAGCAAGGTCATGTCTTCCTTAGATTGAGTCTACTCTTTCTTATTGAGTCAAGTTAGTTCGTCGAGTTTATAGAGGTGTCTGTCGCCCCTTCTGAATTGATCGTACAAAAGAAATTTTTGAATATCTCGAGCGCATTAACGAATTAACTAATAATCTAGATTCAAAGACAAGAAGATAAGAGTCAGGCTCAAGAAAGCAAAGGTCATTGACCTCGGAACAGAAATAAATTCCTAAAGAGATTCAAATAGAAACCATCTTATCTCTAGAGGAACACAAGGGGATAATGAATTTTCTCAGAAATTTCAAAAGACTTGTTCGTGTGATCATATGAGGGTATGTTAGGTACAAGCTTGAGTGTTGTTCAACATGGACTAGATACTCGTCTATATCAATCGAATTAAAGAAGATGTTATAAAATGTATCAGTGCTATCCTCACTACATCTTAAGTTGCAAATCGCATATTATCAATCGATATGGGGATACCTTTTGAATTGATATTTGATAATGGGTTGTACATCAAAGCTTAAGTTGTTACTCTATATTTAAAGTTCAAGATCCGGCATCACACATTATCTCTCTACCGTCCTCAGATTAATGAAAGGTTTCACACTAGGGGCACATCTTACTTCAATGCTATCTTATATTGGAGCTATTCCCTACTCCTTAGTGTATGGCATGGAAGCAGTTTTGCCAGTTGAAATGGAAATTCTGTCTCTCAGGGTCTTGTTGGAAAATCATTTGTTAGAAATAGATTGGGTTCGTCAGCAGTATGAAGAATTAAACTTGATAGAAGAAAACGAGTTAAAGCCCTGTACCATGTGCAAACTTATCTAAGAAGAGTCACCCGTGCATTGGACAAAAAGGTCAAAGCTCATCATTTACAAGTCAAGGATTTAACTATCAGACTTCAAAGAAAATTGAACACTCCTCATCGACTATAGGAAAAAGTCTGAATCCAATTGGAGGAATTCATTCGTTAAGGAAATATTACCAGGAAAGGCTGTCAAACTTCAAGATCATGATGGAATTGAATTACCAGAACCAACCAACCTTGACTAAATCAAACGGTACTACATTTAAGGAGGCCATCTTTGACCAAATCAATCCTCATATTACCCAGTTACCCAGTTCAATATATCCTTTCTCAACCCTTTTGTAGTATTTTCAAAAAAAAATTATGCCTTTTTCTTTCTCAGCCCGTTCACCTAACCTAGGGGAGGGAAAAATCCGAGCTACGTTTTGGTCTGATCCCAAAAATTTGGGGTACGTAGTCAACCTGAGAAGTTACTTCAGGCCCGACCACATCAAAATAAAAAAATAGATTCCCTGACAAGAAAAAAATCTAAAAAGAAAAAATTCAAAAGAAAAAGAAATAGGGAAGAAAATTCAAAAGCAAAATAAAAGAAATGCCACACAAGGGGCATTTGGGTTTTTGAGCCTCAAAATTCCTTTCTTTTTATACCTAGTCCTAAGCTTACCTATAAAAGTCCTCCTAAGTACCGTGTGAAAAAGTCAAGGAGGGTAGCCAAAGCATGATCAGACAGTAACTCTAGAAGTTCAGAGGAGAAGAAAAAGATAAAAGAAAAAGATAAAAAATGATAAAGCCTACTAAGTTGAAAACCCGAAAATGGCGACTTAGGCAAAAATTAAGGCAAGCTCGCAAGGTTGAAAATCTGAAAGGACAACTTTGGTAACAATCAGAGCAAAGAAAAAAGAGAGCTCGCTAGATCGAAAACCTGAAAAGGCGATCTAGGAAAAAGTTAGAGTAAGCTCGCTAGATTGAAAACCTGAAAAGGCGATCTAGGCAAAAATTAGAGCAATAAAGAAAAAATAGAAGAAAATCCTAAGCTGAGAGCAGTCCAAGCTGAAACATCAGAAGTCCGAATATTCAAGTTCAATACTTAGCTTAAACCCGGCATAGACTCAGAAGCCACAAGTATCTTGTCTACGATCGATTTGAAAATGTTTACTTCCCCAAGTGAACCAAGGGGGATAAGGGTGAATTCTATGATGAATCTCGAAAGGAAATAATTTTGTACTCTTGAGCCTGACTCAAAACCTTCAATAAAATTAATCAAATTTAAAAAGTTGAGTCTTTATTGCGCTTGTGGTAATCAATTATTTCAAACCTTCATACAAGGGGCATTTTCTTTCTTTTTTAATGTAACTTTTCCCCCTTATACTAGGGGCATTTTTTTGCACAATGTATTCAATTATTTTCAAGGTCATGTTCATTGTCAAACTAAAGGCATTTTGTTTTTGAGCAATGTTAATCCTAAAAGATAATGAGAACCCCAAATTTAAGGTTACCCTCTTGATAACAATTTTTTTGAAAAACTTTTGAGGTTAAAGAGAAATGAAAACTCAGGTTTTAAATTCATAAAATTTTTTGATAAATCCTTGAGGTTCAAACAAAAGCATTTTGGATCTCACATAAGAGATATTGCATTCTTTCGTTCTCCAGATTCTTTTCCAGATTCAATCATTCCTGGAATCGATCATTTCTCTTCCAGATTCATTATCTTCCAGATTTATTCATTCTCCGATTCGTTCTAATCAGTTTTCTCCACATTCGTTCATTCTTTCCCAAAATTCATTCATTCCTCTACCAGTTTTGCTCAGTTGCCGTCAAGGGTTATCTTGGATTTTACTCAGTTGCCGCCAAGGGTTATCTTGGATTTTGCTCAGTTGCCGCCAAGGGTTAACTTGGATTTTGCTCAGTTTCCGCCAAGGGTTATCTTGGATTTTGCTCAGTCTCCGCCAAGGGTTATCTTGGATTTTGCTCAGTTGCCGCCAAGGGTTATCTTGGATTTTGCTCAGTTGCCGCCAAGGGTTAACTTAGATTTTGCTCAGTTTCCGCCAAGGGTTATCTTGGATTTTGCTCAGTTGCCGCCAAGGGTTATCTTGGATTTTGCTCAGTCTCCGCCAAGGGTTATCTTGGATTTTCATCAGTTGCCGCCAAGGGTTATCTTGGATTTTGCTCAGTCTTCGCCAAGGGTTAACTTGGATTTTGCTTAGTTTCCACCAAGGGTTATCTTGGATTTTGCTCAGTTGCCGCCAAGGGTTATCTTGGATTTTGCTCAGTCTCCGCTAAGGGTTATCTTGGATTTTGCTCAGTTGCTGCCAAGGGTTATCTTGGATTTTGCTCAGTTGCCGCCAAGGGTTAACTTGGATTTTCCTCAGTTTCCGCCAAGGGTTATCTTGGATTTTGCTCAGTTGCCGCAAGGGGTTATCTTGGATTTTCCTTAGTTGCCGCCAAGGGTTATCTTGGATTTTCCTCAGTTGCCGCCAAGGGTTATCTTGGATTTTGCTTAGTCTCCGCCAAGGGTTATCTTGGATTTTGCTCAGTTTCCGCCAAGGGTTATCTTGGATTTTGCTCAGTTGCCGCCAAGGGTTAACTTGGATTTTGCTCAATTTCTGCCAAGGGTTATCTTGGATTTTGCTCAGTTGCCGCCAAGGGTTATCTTGGATTTTGCTCAGTCTCCGCCAAGGGTTATCTTGGATTTTGCTCAGTCTCCGCCAAGGGTTATCTTGGATTTTGCTCAGTTGTCACCAAGGGTTATCTTGGATTTTGCTCAGATACCGCCGAGGGTTTTCTCGGAACTATGCTCAGTTACCGCCGAGGGTTTTCTCGGAACTATGCTCAGATGCCGCCGAGGGTTTTCTCGGAACTATGCTCAGTTACCGCCGAGGGTTTTCTCGGAACTATGCTCAAATACCGCCGAGGGTTTTCTCGGAACTATGCTCAGTTACCGCCGAGGGTTTTCTCGGAACTATGCTTAGATGCCGCCGAGGGTTTTCTCGGAACTATGCTCAGATACCGCCGAGGGTTTTCTCGGAACTATGCTCAGATACCGTCGAGGGTTTTCTCGGAACTATGCTCAGTTACCGCCGAGGGTTTTCTCGGAACTATGCTCAGATACCGCCGAGGGTTTTCTCAGAACTATGCTCAGTTATCGCCGAGGGTTTTCTCGGAACTATGCTCAGATGCCGCCGAGGGTTTTCTCGGAACTATGCTCAGTTACCGCCAAGGGTTTTCTTGGAACTATGCTCAGATGCCGCCGAGGGTTTTCTCGGAATTATGCTCAGTTTATGCTCATATTATATTCAAATTATGCTCAGTTTATACTCAGACTATGCTCAATTTATGCTCAGGTTTTACTAAGTTTCACACAGTGCACACACTTGCACATTTACACTTTTTAGTCAGGGAGAATTCTCTAAAATTCAAGGATCTGACACCGTCAGTGAGAGTTTGCGCTCAAGGACCTGACAACCTTTTAATTCGGGGAGAGCTTTACCCTCAAGGATCCGAACACCTTGACGAATTGCTAAATCAGGCTGCAAAATGAACTGTCACTAGCTTTGGCATTCAGATATTGTACTATCTACCAAAATAGATTTGCTATCTAGCTTTCTTCAACCCTCTGCCAAAGAGGGGCATCTGTAGACACCCCATTTTTGCACTCGCCTGATTAATCAACTCGTCAATCCAATTACAATGATTCCTAATGATGTATGTGTATTCCATTGCTTTATTTTGTTACCAGATGTGTTTCAGAAATCCGGATGAGGTATCTCGAATTGACAAAACCTTAGAAACCACGCTACGCTAGGAAAATACGACCCCAGAAACATAGAAATCATCATCTTGCAGGCCAAAAAGAAACTTCACGATAAAAATCACTAAAAAATACCAAATTACCAAAATACCCCTAACCTCAAAACAACCCTAGAGCCTACATTACGCTTAGGAAAACTCTCTCGAACACATAAAATAACAAATCGAAACCAAATAAATCATTTCACTAATTTTAAAAGAATTCAACAAAATTACGAAAATGCCCCTCATAAAGTTCACAACCATTTCACACAAAAAACTTCATAAATGACACAAAATAATATTTTCATTGAATTCCTTACGAAAAATCGATTCTAAAACATCCTAGAACATTAAAAAATGACTTAAAACGTGAAAAGTCCTCTCCGGGGGCAAAACGGTAATTTCACAATTTTCATAATTAAAAAATTCGAAATTAATAAATAAAACATTAAATAATTAAAGTGAAATATTAATGAAATTAATTTAAAATTTTGAACCTAAAAATTCGATCAATCGGACTTTCGGGTAAAATTGTTGAGGGTTCGTGGGATATTTCTTTAAGGACCCCTCCATTTGGGGGTCCAAAGAATTAAAGAAATAATGGAAGGGGGTTCTCCAAAAATTTAAAGTCAATCAAGAAAGACTGTAGTCAAAGTATTAAAGTCAATCAAGTGAGACTAAAGTCAAAATTAAAGTCAATTAAGCAAGACTGAAGTCAAAATATTAAAAGTCAATCAATTAAGACTAAAGTCAAAACATTAAAAGTCAATCAAATAAGACCAAAAGTCATAATAGAATTCTAATTAAATAATAACTCTATCTAATAGAGTTCTAACTTAAAAACAATTCTACCTAAAATAATCCTAATTAAAACACAATTCTACCTAAAACAATTTTAACTAAAACACAACTCTAATTAAAAGATCTCTAATTAAACACTAACTCTATCCAAATCAACCTTAAAAAAATTCTATAAATAGAGGTGCTCACACCCTATTTTCGTATCAAATCATAAACCCTAAGAGAAGTAGGTGTAGAAGCTCCCCTAGCCCCCCATAAACCCTAGTTTTGGAGCCCAAACTCCTTACCTAACATCCCCCCTTCAATTTTAGTCTAGAAAACACCTAAATCCCTCCAAAAACACCCATAAATTCGCAACAAACTTGAAGAGTTCAGATTCAGAAACAAGGAGATACCTTGATCTAGGTGATCCGAAGTCAAATCCGGAGACAGAACGAAGCAAGGAAGTACAATACAAGGAGCTCTTTTTGTTAGATCTGAGGGAGCAAAATCCTTGCTATCGGAAAGGTATGAAATTTTTATTTTTGTTTTTATCTAGGTTTTTAGCAATGTGATTATTTGGGAAGTTAGTAGAGATCGGCTTTGGCCGGGCGGGGTTGGTGCCTAACACCTTCCAACCCCGTAACATGATCCCCGAATTCAGATTTTTTGGTAGATTAGTTCTTTTTATCCATGTTAGAGTCAGTTTGGTTCCTAGACCACAATAACTAGGTGGCGACTCCCAAACCTCAAGGGTCAAAAGCGGATCCGCGCACCCCGCGGATCGAGGGCGCTTTCAATAATTCATATAATTTTGTCCAGTAAAATTACAATTGGTCTTGGATTGTCGAACTAATTTATTTTTACGAGCCGTACGATAATGATTTGCTACAGCAAGTGCAGCCATACATATAATTTCATCGTCTGAATCTGAATAATCCATCTTGTTTCTGTTTACATTATTAATAAAAAAATATCATTTAATATTTCATATGAACAATCACATAAATATATACCAAAATCTATAAACAATCACATAAAATATTAAAATAAACATTTTTAACAACCAAACCATAATCCATAATTTATAATCTATAAGACATAATCAACAATCCACAAATCAGAAATAAATAGAAATTTAATCCATACAGAATAAATCTAAATCATAATCCATGAAACAAACTTTCTTTTATTAACCATATAATCCACACAAAAAAATGATTCATAAAAGACCTACCTATAAAAAAAAACTATGCTACCCTCTAGTGATCACCATAATAACGACGGTATTTAAAATCAAGGTATGATAGACGAGCATTATTAGTCGGCAAGTTATAAAAGGCATTCCTAAAATCTACACTCTCCACGAACTTGGATACCGCATAACAATATCAATCGCTACCTATAGGAATCTCATCCACTAATTCATTAAGAAGTGGCAAGCATTCACCGAGAGTAAGTTTCTTTTGATCGTTTGGAAGTTCATCCTTATGAATTTTTGATTGGAAAAGATCCACCAAACGACTGAATTCAACCTTAAATAAATCAGATTTTCTTCTTTTTTTGCGTTTTGATCTAGAATCCCCACTTATTGACGACCTTCTTTGTGATGCTCTTGAACTTGGTGAGTCATCAATATCATCATCAGGGTGAGTTGGGAGTATATTTTCTTGTGTCACTGGAATGTATTCAGGGGTATCATCATCATCATCATCAGCAATTGACTCAGTCGTCATGTTTGTCATTGTAGAAGATCGAACACGAGATCCGGTAGCTGTGGTACTACCAAATAACTTGTCCAACTTATCTCTATGCTCCAATGCCTTATAACGAAATTTATTATCTCCAGAATGTTGCTATAAAAAAAATGATGAATAGTATTAATAAATATTTATTGACATCTTCATAAATAAGTGAAATTAAAATCCCGTAAAAAATATATATTACCATTTCTAGTTCAATCCACCATTCATCACTCATGATGATAGAATAGCCGTTCTAACCGATTCCAGTTACACTCATTAGATTGGACCAAGCCTTCCAATCTAATTTTATTTTGTTCCAATGATTTTTGAATTGTTTTTGTTCGAATTTAAATCTCGTTTTCTTGAAAAATTCATTTCGAACAAACTTCCACCTAACCTGTCTAGAGTTGGCCCATTCCTATGACCTCGCGTGACTGCTTCAACACATAGTTCAACAAAGGTCTTATGTAAATACGGACTCCAATTTGCTTTACTCTTGTCATTTTGTGTTGCAACTTATTTGTCTTTATTCATATTTGTTGTTTCAGAAGACATCTTAAAATGAAAACAAACAAATATATGAAAAAAATCAGGTGTTAGCAAAAAACATAAATAAATCAATAA
The DNA here is from genome assembly GCF_017979445.1 of Akebia trifoliata. Taxonomy (NCBI): domain Eukaryota; kingdom Viridiplantae; phylum Streptophyta; class Magnoliopsida; order Ranunculales; family Lardizabalaceae; genus Akebia; species Akebia trifoliata. The sequence continues at coordinate 16,693,994 of NC_141384.1, read as the reverse complement.
AAAATATTTTTTTTTATAATAACCTTAAAAAAATATTTCACAACAAAACTAATTTTATCAAAATTTCGACAGCATCACCTCTTAAAAATGGACATATGAAAATTTTTTGATAAAAAAAATACCTGCATAATACACAATCTAACATCCACGCAACATCTCATACACATTAACATTTAAAAAAACACATAATACGTATATCAACATGTTTTAAACCATTAGGACTCGAAGAGAATTATTGAAGTTTCAAATTCTCTAACAAAACAATTCTAACTAATGAAATAATACTTTTAGCTCATATTTCAACAATTAAGGAACTTTTTACTCTTTACAAGTAACACTCAAGAGGTTTTGAATTCAAATCTTATCTCCCAACAAAATATAAGAATAAAATACATAATAAAACAATGAATTTTTCAACAATTATTCTCATTAATATGTTTTTAAGGAGGGGTCCCCTCAACCCCAACTTATCAATAAAAAATTAAAAAGGTTATTTGCATGAAATTAAAAATAAATATATAAAAGTAAATTCAATATAAAATGACCATAAAGAAGGTATTCATTTTGATAAAAATAAATATATACCAAAATAAGAATACATCCTTTTTGACAAATATTTTAAAAAAGAGTTGTGATAATCTGACTCCCTTTTTTGTACAGTCCCTTTACAGAACTGTAGATCCTTTGCTTTGAGATAAATAGACCAAGTTAATGAGTAGATTTGATGAATTGGTTCCATCGAATTTTGGGCTGAGTCATCAAAAGATCCAATCAAATCGAGTTGAGTTGACATGGGTGAGTTTCGAGTCCATTTTACAACTTTTAAAAGTTTGACTAACACAACACAAGGTTTGCACAAATAGAAAAGAATTCACGTGTACTTGAATCAAAATAACATGAATCGCTAAAATACAAAACTCCAAACCAAAGTCTTCATTCAAACCCAATTTCCCAGATGATAAGATCTTATAAAAATAATTATTTTCTTCCTTCAATGTTGATGACCAAATGTATTTTCTCAGAGTGATGAGATGAGATTGGATCTTAATGACTTTAAACAAATAAAGAACAAACAACACCTATTAAAACAATTGTGATGCAACAACCATAATTAATTATGAGAGATGCTATTAGCACACCAACTTTTACTTATAACACACCAATCCATATGTGATTAATTACAAAAGGATTGGAGTGTTGATTTGGATTGGGGGTGGGGCTTTCATATAAAAAACATGTCAAGTTGATGAAGCTCATGTTCTTTTATGTTCTATTTCTACCCATCTTTGAAACTTGGGAAAATCAGCGGCTCTTTAGGGGAAAAAATCACATTTGAGTAGATTGGAAAGACTCTCATAGGAGTAAGCCCTATAGGAATAATTACTAACCTATACGTGGAATGAGTAGTACATTTGCTTGCCCCATATAAACAAGCTATTCCTATAGTAGGAAACATACTTCACTATTTATTAGGAACATAATAGTGGCTCATATCTCCACAATCAATGTGATGAATTGTTCCTAATTTCATCGACTGAATGACTAATACTATTTCAACTTATATAATATTATAATAAAAATGGTGATGCTGTTTCATGGATATTCTCTTTGCAGCTTCAAGCATCCAAGATTGAACTTGTCAAACTCTGTCACTTACTTTAGATGTTTTGTTTCAGTGACAAGTGATTCCATTCTTATGATTTGATGACTATAAAATTGAAAATCCCATGCTTGAATTTTTTTCTTCTTACCATTCTGGAACTTTCCTTTAATCTTCCATCTTTTCTCCTGCCTATTTATGTTCCTCTCAGATACCAAAGAGGCAGAGGTATAATATTATACATTTTTGCTTAATTTCAAACTGTGACCTTTTTTTTAGCCCATTTGTATTACACTATTTTTTGTAATTGCATTTGTTTCCATTTATTTTATGTAAATGCATCAACGGATTTTTTTATTATTTATTATTATATGAGCAAGCACATACAAAGTAAAAAATAAAAAGATTTGTGAAACCAATGTACTAAATTTATTCTTAAACCACTCAGTTTTATCCTTAAATCAGTCGTGTATGATCCCAACCATCCAACCATATCGATTTGTGAAAGCATTTAATTTTATCTTAGTGTTCTAAACATTATTGTGACTGCAAGATCAGGTTCAACCATGTTTGAAAATACGAACTATATTTTTAGTCGATCGATTTTGTATAATCAGTCAATTTGTAACAAAATTATAAAACACAAATATTCCCCTTTGACTTGATAGATATGAGAAGAGAAAAGACAATCGGATGAGTGTAAACCGATCGACTTACCTATGAGGAGAGGAAGAACTCACCGCTGAAATCGTCGGAGAGGTCGTCGCCTTAATTGCCTGAGGGAAAATAGGCTTTCGTTGTAGGGAGGAGAAGGTTTCAGCAGAAATTCTGTCGAGGATTTAAGGTGAACGATGAGGGTTTAAAAAATGAAAAAATAAGGACTGTTTTGCCGAATTGAGTCAGAGAGGTCGGGGAGGTCGTCGCCGTAATTGCCTGAGGGAGGAGATGCTTCCGTCTGTCAAGGGTTTCAAGCGTGAACGAGAGGTTTTTTTGTTTTGGACGAACTGTTTCGGGATACATGGAGTAAAATAAGAAATTCACAAGGGTATTTTTGGAATCGCATCCTATTAAGTGATGGACAATTTGCTCCCCGAAAAAATAGATTTGAGAAGCAGTGTTCTTGGTACTTCTCATAGAAGTACCAATTTTACTCTTTTGAAAAGTTATTTTTCAAAGTACTTATTTGTCCAAATGATTCAAATAGTGCTTCTGACTCCGACAGGGAGCCAGAAGCACTTTAAGAAGTCAATCCAAACAGGCCCTAAGATTTTGACTTTAGTCTTACTTGATTGACTTTAATATCTTGACTTTAGTCTTACTTAATTGACTTTAATTTTGACTTTAGTCTTACTTGATGGATTTTAATATCTTGACTTTAGTCTTACTTGATTGAATTTAATTTTTTGGAGAACCCCCCTTTCTTATATCTTTAATTCTTTGGACCCTCAAATGGAGGGGTCCTTGAATAAATATATTGGCAACCATCAACAATTTTGCCTGAGAGCCTGATTGATCGATTTTTTTGTTCAAAATTTTAAATTAATTTTATTAATATTTCACTTTACATTATTTAATATTTTATTTATTAATTTCAGAATTTTTTATTATTAAAATTGTAAAATTACCGTTTTGCCCTCGAAGAGGACTTTTTGCGTTTTAAGTCATTTTTCAATGTTCTAGGATGTTTTGAAATTGATTTTTTGTAAGGAATTCAATGAAAATATTGGTTTGTGTCATTTATAAATTTTTTTTTGTGGAATGGTCGTAAACTTTATGAGGGGTATTTTTGTAATTTTGTCGAATTCTATGAAAATTGGCGAAATGATTTATTTGGTTTCGATTTATTATTTTATGTGTTTGAATGGGTTTTCCTAAGCGTTACGTAGGCTCTAGGGATATTTTAAGGTTAGGGGTATTTTGGTAATTTGGCCATTTTTTAGTGATTTTTATTGTAAAACTTCTTTTTGTCTGAAAAATGATGATTTCTAAGCTTTTGGGGTTATATTTTCCTAATGTAGTGTGGTTTCTACAGTTTTGTTAGTTTGAGATACCTCATCCGGATTTCTAAAACATATCTAGTAACAAAATATAGCATTGGAATAAACATCTATCATTGGGAACCATTGCAATCAGATTGACGAGTTGATTAATCAGGCAAGTGCAAAAATGAGGTGTCTACACCCGCCATCCAAAATAACGATCTCGGGGGCTTAAGAGTACCGGCATCCGGGGATAGAAATTTAACAAAGAAGGAGGTGGCTTGTGCATTGGGTTGTGAATCGCATGTGCATGTGTGTGTGCATTTTTTTAAAAAAAATGTATCCATCCTTACATTCCTTGTCCAATAAAATAAAAAAAATATACAAAACATGAAATAAGTAAATATTACAAGCATTCTCCAATGACAATAAAAAAATAAAAAATAAGATACATGAAAAATGTTAGAAGGTAAGCACAAAATCCAAAATAAAAACACATTTTTTAGAAACAATGACCGAATCGAAAGAGGGTCAGACCCACTAGTCTTGGTCCCCAGTGGAGTCGTCAAGCTGTGGACACGAGAATTTCATCATTTTGAAATATCCCTCCACTTTGGGGGATTTTGGAGTCGCCACCATTCAAATTTGGTAAAAAAGTGTGAATGGTCACCCGATGTCACATTTTTCAAAACTATGTCATTTTGACATTTGATGACTCTTGTACGGATAAGGTACATGGCACAACTACTGATTCTAGGTAAATGTGTCCATTATGGAGTAGGGAAGGTATTAGGCACTTTACTCCATCCACCGTTGGTGGTAACCTCGGGTTCGGTCATCTTTTGAAAACACAAAAAAAATAAAATAAAATAATTGGAAAAGTCTGACATGTGCCCTCAAGGCTTTGATGTAGATTCAATCCATTGTGGGCACCCTTATTGAAAAATGGGGCCCTTAAATAACTCAAATCATTGTGGTGTGTGCGAAGGTGTAGAGAAAGGGATGAGTAGAGGAGGGGAGTTGGAGGGGGATGTTCTTTTTGTTCAAACCCACATTGTTCCTTTGTTGATTTTCTTTGACTTTCCTTGGTGAGTCTTCTTTGTGGATTTCCTTGACTTGTTTGAGAAAAAATTAAAAGTTGAAAGTTGAGAGTTGGAGGTAGTAGGGTGAGTTGAGAGGGAAAGGTTGAGAGAATGATTTCCTTTTAATCTTTTTGAGGGTTGGATATTGGAATTTTCATTAGGGCTTATGAAGGGAGAATGGAGGGATTTTTATAGAAGTTGGGGAGTTATTTTAGGGGTTTAATGGGGTGAAGGATTGGAAGAATGGATAATGACATGGGTTTTAGAGATGAAGGGTGTGAAATTTGAAATGGAAGTGAGGGTAGTTGTGTAATGAGGGAAACGAATTGTATTTTGACCCAAATGGTTTGGATCTTACCCAAATCCATTTGGGTAGAGTGTTTGGTGAGATGAGATGAGTAATGGTTGATGGAGAGAATGGGGGTATAAAGTGTTAGGTGTTTGATTAAGTGTTGGGTTGATGGAAGAGGTAAGGTATTTAGATTTGGGGGGATGGGTAGTGTAAGAGGTTGATTGGTTGGATTTTGGGAGAATTGAGGGGATGATGACATGTGACAAATGGGGAGATGATGAGATTGGTTGATTGGTGATGGTGGTTGTTTGATTAGAGAGAAGGGTATGGGTTAGTTTAGTGATGATGATGGGAGGTATGGGTTGAGGTGATTTTGTTGGAGTGTTTTAAGGGAAAGTAATGGGTTAAGGTGTAGAAGATATGAGTTGTGATGTGGGTGGTTGATGGTGTTAGAGAATAATGATAAGTTGAGGTTATGGGTTGTGATGCGGGTGGTTGATGGTATTAGAGAAAGGTGATATGTTAGGTTAGGGTAGGATATGGTTTGAGGTGATTTTTGGAGATAAGTGATAAGTTAGATGAATTGTTTAAAGAAAGATGATGGGGGTAGGTGATTAGATGAGGGAGGTGAGTGGGGATGATGACATGTGTCACCTTTTGATGACAAATTGATGATTGGTTTGATGTGGATGATGATTTATAGGTTGGAGTTGTGGGTTGGATAATGAATTGAATATAGATAATATCTTGTGGGCTTTTTAGTGTTGGGCTTGGATAATGAGTTGGGCATTGGGCTTTGGTAGTGGATTGGATTAAGGAATGGTTGGATTTTAGATGATGGGCTTAGGTTGGGTTGGGTTTATCTTGGGTTGAGTTTAGGAGTATAGAAAAATGGTTTAGGGTCCATGGGCCACGTGAGTAGGCTTGGGCCATTTATTGAGAAGGAAAGAGGACTTTTGGAGGTATGGGCTTCGAGGGTCCAACACAATTTTTAGTATCTTTTTGGGCATTTTACATCGATGGCCCGCTCAAATTTGGGTATCTACAACACAAATTCCCTGGCATAGTTTTAAATCTCGTCCGAGATCGAGATGACTCGTCCAAGCTGTCTTGTTATCATCAACCAACGAGATGAGTTGACAAGCCGTCTCAAAGGCATTGTTTGTTTTACTTCTAAGCCTTTTTTTTTAAGTCCCATCCAAAATGATTCGGTCTCGTTCACGGATGAGGCGAGACATCAAAACGAGTTTTAAAACCATGTTCCCCGGTATATTAAGTGTTTTATTTTTTTTCAAAATTGGAAAATAAAAGGAATTCATATTAACTCTTAGGTCTGTCTAAGATAAGTTTAACTCTGTAACTCAACAAAAATGTATCAATTTATTTATGATGATTAAATACCCAAATTGCAAGAAAACGAAACACTAGTCCCAAGCAACGTTTGGGGTTCTCCATCAGACAACTGGTTGGCATGGACACCAAGTTTAATGTGAAGGGCATGGTATAATTATGCGTGAAGTCACACATGCCAACCACATAAACCCTTGAATTCAATGGCTCCACGACATCCATCTTCTCCTATACATTATTGCCAATTGACTTAAATATTCTCATCTTCAATTGCAACCTAAAAAAAAATTCCTTAATTTTTCTTTCTAGGGCCATTCACGTCTTCAAGCTTGTTTTTATTCCTATAATTAGTCATCTTCAAGCTCTTTCGTTAAAATTTCATCATTTTCTAAAGATTAAAAACATAATTTGATTATTTTCTTCTCAAAACCAATGAAAAAAAATTTGTGCACAGAAAAGTCAATCCACCGCATTTATTAAGGGCATGGGCAATTTACAAAAAGACTCACTTTGGGAATCAGGGAGCCCTTAATATAATATTGTGATTGCTCATTTTGAGATTTTGTGAAGTCCCGAATTGATTGTTTTGTGTGCAAAAAAATATTCTCAAAATCAATCTTCATCTCATTTTTTTTTGTTTTTTTGTTTTCCTTCTCTTCAAAACCAGATTGAAACAATGGATTGAACATAAGATTGACTAAATAATTATACATAAGAGATTGACGATGATTAATATTTGAAAGACAAACTGAAGTGACTGACTGATTTTGAAGAAAAACAAGGATTTGTTTTTGTTAGAGAATAAAAATGAGGTTATTTATGTTATTTAGTATTAGTGCATATAAGAGAATGTTGAGATGGTGGACCCTTGAATTAAGGGTTGATATGGTGGATTGAAGATGATTGATTTGGGGAAGAAAAATAAGGATTATTTTTTTTTGTTACATATTACCAATGAGGGAATTTATATCATTTTGGCCCATCTTTATAAGACCACCACTCATAACAAGGAAATCTGTGTTTTAAAAACTGGTGTTTCGATCTGGTTCTACTGAATTTTGTAAATATAAATCAGTTCGACTAGAACCGTGGTTCAACCAATTTACTGAGATTCTCACAATTCTAACATGGACATGCATACTAACCGATGGTTTTTATTCATATTGCAAGGAAATACATCTATGGTTATGTGCACATCCCACGTGATCACACTTGTGAGAATGGCAATAAATTCTTTTTGTTATTTCATCATTTTTCATATAAATTAAATAAAGAGTCGTGCTGGGGTGACATTAGGATTTACTGCTATTCTCACATTTCTGGTGTGTGGTGGACACATAACCGTATATGTGTTTCATACAGATACGAGTAAAAAGTATCTATGGTTATATATATATACACCTTCACGTCATGTGAGAATCATACGTCATCCCAGCATTGGTGATAAAATAAAGGTATTTTAAGAAACACAAATACATATATTTTTTTAAGTTTTTTAAAAATACAACAATCCAATCTAATCAAATTGAACCAGGGTTCAAGTGTCGTCCAATCAATTTGACAAGTATTTGGTTAGATCATCGGTTGAGATGGAGAAGAAGAAGAAAGTTTTAGTTTAGATCTCTCTAACTCTCCCAATGTTCTGAAAATCCTGAAATTTGTCAGAATGGTAAACTCTTGGACTTCCAAGAAGTTGCAGTGAGTGACTTAAAATGATGAGAAGGGACGAAATAATTCGCTCTCTTTACCATCCTATTCATGTTATTCTGCAAACTCTCTTGCACCAATTGTTTCACTGCCTTCTTCTCTTCACTCATCATCTCCTCTTCCTCTAAACCTAAATCCAAACCCTGTTTTTTTAAATCTCGATTCATCCCAATTGATTCGCAGATTGGGGCAGAAATCACTCCATCACCATTATTCTCCATAATCTGCTTACCTTTATACACTCTCAAGCACTCCAAGATCTTCGACGCCCTCTTTTGCGCCAATGTATTTCCGACTAGCATTAATTCAAGCAGAGGGGAAACAATTCCTGCTTCAATCATGGCTTGTCGATCTCCATGAACCTTATAAACCATCACCATTAGAATGTACGACACCTTCTCCTGGCAAATTGGCGATTCGATCCAACTTAAAACATCGATGAGAATTGAGAACGAATCAGTGGAATTACTAATTGATTTCCTTCCTTCTGAGGTTGAAACTATATTGCAAAGAATCGAGAGGATTCGATCACTTACTTCCATATCGCCGAGATTACTCAATAGGAAAGGAAGGAGATCTGTTTCTAGAATTTGGGAGATATTTGAGGGGAAAATGGAGAGATTGTAGATTGCTCTAAGACAATCGTGCTTTGTTTGGAAACAAATTCTTCTCTTGTCAACATTGACAAGGGTTTTTACAAGAAAAGAAATGGCACCAGAGGAACCAATTATCGGTTTGTTCGAATCAAGAGCACTCAAGCTAAGGAAATTTGCAATTACTACCTCGGAAACTGAAGGGTTTGGTGACTCAATTAGCTTTAGCATCTTGTGTAGAGCTCCAGCTTTAACAATGGCGGCTTTGTTCCTACAAAATTATTGAAAAAAACAAAAATAAAGTTCAAGATTTGGAAAAATGAAAGAAATCAATTTGAGGAGTTGGATTTGTTGAAACACAAAAACTAGATCAGTTTCAAATGATCATTACATATTGTTTCCAATCCCTAAATTGAGAAGAGCATAAAGAGAAGCGATCTGCAAATCAAGATTGATGGAATCAAGCATTCCACTAAGAGGAGGAATTGCTCCAAGCAAAGAAAGAGTTTCTCTCGCCTCTGAATTCTCCTTGGTGAGCCTCCTCACATCCAAAGCTGCTTCGATCTTCTGTGATCCTTGGTCGAATTGCAATCTCTTCACCACTGCTTTAAGCTCTTCAACACTAATCTCTAAGGCTTCGCTATAGTTGAAAAGATCTGACAACATCTTTGATCCTCTTTTCTTCTTCGGTTCTGATCTTTTTCCATGTTTCTGCTTTGGAGATCTGACATTGGGATCTTCAACATGGTGATGGCAGGAAATGCCAAACTCACGTCTTCTTCGTGTCGTATCGAAGAGCTTACTACGGCAGAAAGAAGCGCTAGAAAATGATGAACATAGCCGGAAATTTCCCGCATTGCAACTATCAAAAATCAGAGATTCAACTCTGTTCTGGTGATATTTCGCCATTTTCAACTAGTTGTCAAACTACGTTATTGGAGGTGAGCTATAGTGGAGAAAGAGAGAGAGAGAGCATCACCATTTTAGGGACTTCGTGTGTGTATGACACTGTCCCTACTTAATAGTTTCTACTACAAGGTCTGTGTACTACAGCTCATGTAATCATGGTTCAAAAGGGACAGTTCCTTTGCAGCCCGTTTTTCATGTACCTTTTGTTCTATACTTCATAGAACAACAACTTGAAGAAAAACTAACGACTCAATCCTATTGTATTCATGGTTTAGATAAGATTTGAAAAAAAATAAAATAAACTTTCTTCTTTTACTCTAATCAAATGTTTGTGAAAAGACTCATAATACAATTGAAATATTACTGATATATTTGAGATAATGAAATTTCCGAATTAGTTTGATCTCCAGTTTAAACTCTTAATAAGAGAAATTATGGACATCTAATTACAAAACCGCTGTTGAAACCAACTCCTTGATCTTATCCTAACTAAACTAAGAGTATAATTCAGTGCTACTTAAAACACCCTAATACAGTACAACATAACCCCCCCCCCCCCCCCGCAATTGCGTGGTCCATTGATTAAGAAATATACAATTGATTACATAATATCAATGCATTCGATTATACTTGTTGGAGATTACCACCGATTTGTTGACAAATCTGATTGTTAATTGCCTGCCTTTGATTGAGAAAAAGAGATTGTTGCTTGAGAAAGAAGATGAATGATATGCCCAAGTGTGTACAAGATGAGAAGCATTTTGCTCAACTCAAATGGACCCTTAGGGCCATGATCCGTTTAGGCAAAACTGAAACCCGACAAATATTAATTCAAAAATATTTTAAAAATCAATTGGCGATGACTTCTATGGATCTTTAAAAGAGACAAAGCCTCCATGAACCAACTTGAACTTCATCACAAATGATTTAGAGGCTCAATTAGGGAGATTAATCAAATTGGTCTCAACCAATTAGGTTTGTGCCAAATCAGACCTCTTTTAGGTCTTGACATGGAGATTGGTCTCATTTAGAGCCAATGAGCTTTGGGCTTGTACTTGTAGTACCCATATTCAATAGAAGCGTGGAAAACTTACACACTCAACTTCCAGTGTAGGAAAAGTGGGCTTTAGAGGTTTTAGCCCGTAATTACCGAAAGACAAAAGATATTTGGACTGTAGACATAATGAAAAGATCAGAATTTGCTTAAGTAACCAAAAGTCACTTTTTCTTTTAAAAGTTGGAGTGTGGACCGGTGTACTCAAATTTAAAGTCTGCATTCAAAGTGGGCTAATGCATGGGCATAATAAGGAATTGTGGGTCCCAAAAGCTGATGTATTTTCTACCCACGAAACATAATGACAGAACAAAAGAAAAAAAATGGTGGATAACACTAGGGGTGCAACTCGGTTCGGGTTGGTTCGGGTTAGAACAAAATTAGAACCGAACCGATCAAGATCGGTTCCATTATATAAGAACCAAAATCGAACCGAATTCTTTCAGAACCGAACCAACCCAAACCGATCTTAATTCGGTTTGGTTTGCTTCGGTTTTATGGGTTGGTCGTCAATCGCAGCCGAGAGAGAGATAGAGATGGAGGAAAACCTGTTGTCGATCGCAGCCTCAGGACGCTGCCGCAAGTCTCAGCCGCAGAGAGAGGTCGTAGAGACCAGCCGGTGGCAGGATCTAGCAGCAGGTGGCAGAAACGAGCCGGCGGCAGGATCTGGCAGCAGGTCGTAGAGTCGAGTCGCTGGCAGTCACTGGCAGCAAATCGCAGAGAGAGAGAGAGAGAGAGAGAGAGAGAGAGAGAGAGATGGTGGCACTGGTAGCGGATCGCAGAGACGAGACGAGCGGGTGAGCGAGAGAGAGACGAGCGGGTGAGCGAGAGAGAGATGAGCGAGCAAGAGCGAGAGAGTAGAGAGAGAGAGAGTGAGTGAGAGACACGGTGGTACTAACAGACGGTGGCGGTGGCAGACGGTGGCAGATGGTGGCGGTGGCAGCGAGTGGCAGAGCGAGACGAGAGAGATGATCGAGCGAGAGAGAGAGAGAGAGAGAGAGAGAGAGAAATTAAGTTTTATAAAATAATTAAAAATTAAATTTAAATTTAATATTTTATTTTAAATATTATTAATTCGGTTTTCGGGTTGGTTCGGTTTTTTATATTACCTGAACCGAGAACCGAACTAAATTCATCGGTTCTTTATTTTTTAAATCCGAAACCGAACCGAAACTAATTTAAACCGAACCAAACCAATCCAAATCTCACGGTTTGGTTCGGCTCTCGGTTTGAACCGAATTAAGTTGCACCCCTAGATAACACTACATCTCTAAGAAATCAAAGATTTTGCTTAGGCAAATGCAACGGAAATTGGATACGACAACCACAAAATTTGGTGAATGAAACTTCAAACGGTGGTGAATTTGGCGGCAACGGGAAGAAAATTCCTTTCTTCGGTTGGTAACTTCGGTTGAATATAATGACACAAAGATGCAATATTGCAGATAATGTGTTCGAAGAAATGCTTCTTAGACATAGATGAACCAAATCATGCCAAGAATGCAACCGAAGGTGGACAACCAAGAACCATACGAGGGAGATGATCAGTAATTATGAGTTCTCTGATATAATAAATTGAAGATGGAAGAGGCGAGAGCAATCCCATCTAGGTGCAGGGGCCAGGAGCATTGTTGGTCTGATCGCATGATGGGAGCCAACCTGGCTCTGATACCATGAAAAGACTCTCAATATAACTAAAATATTACAGATATCTTTGAGATAATGAAATTCTTTGATTAATTTGATCTCCAATATAAACTTTTATTAATAGAAATTTTGTACATGTACATAACCACCGTAACAAACTCCATGATCTTAGCCTAGCTAAACTAAGATAATGATTCAGTGCTACTTGAAACATCCTAATATAATACAACATAGCCTAATACTCAAAGAGTTCGAAAATGGATGGAAACTGAACTAGGAGTGGATCCTCTGCAGTAGTTCTTTCCTGCAGTTCCCTATAGCGATTTTAAGCAGTCTTGTATCGATCACTTTTAAATTCAATAACACCAAAATCCTCTAAATTTTGGAGCATTGATCATATTTAAAAATGAAAAATCCACATAAGGGTTTTTCAAAACCATGATCATGGTTTAGATTTAATGTTTTGTTGATGTGGCAATATCTCAACCGCTCAAAGTTGTTGCAAGGAATTTCAGGAAATAACTATTTTAGAGGATACCCTCCTAACTGACTCCTAAATTTAAATGATCAAATGTAAGTGTTTTGATGATGTGGCACACCTTCAACCGTTGATATACAAAGGCATATCCTTCGAGGGAGAATGCTCTTGATTTACTTTGTCACTATACGAACACAATGTGAGAATTGCCTCAAAGATGGTAAAGCTTTTGACTCACCTCGTATCGGAAAGCAAGCAGCAACTAAGGGAATAGGGGGGTGCACTTCCACTACGAGATAGAGAATAGGTCCTGTTTTTGGGAAGGAACAAGTAACAATTGACATTTCATCCTTTGCAAGTAAAGACCTCTTTTTCATTTCGAAGTAGCCCCTGCTAGTCCATTGTTATCTAGTGTAGTTCCGTCAGGGCCGAAGTGCGTCAGGTTGTTATTGTTAGCTGAGCCGTATCTTGCTGCCCTCGGCCCGCTCATCCAATTCGCTCCAACAGACAGGCATGGTTCAGTAGTCAAAGCAACTTCGTCACTTTCGTGTACCCATCGGACGGCAGCCCTGTAGGGGGTTCCTTAGGGACCGATTCACTCTGCGTAGATTGACTGAAGCCGTAGATCTATTTCATTTGGGCTGCTCCTTAGTCGTTGGCCTCCTTTGGTTCTTGGCCGTAGCACTTCTCTTGCGTGCGCAGGTTCCCCTAGCTCTGTTCATGGATCCATTCTAAGACTCCAAATTTCACTATTCTTCTCGTGATAGCTCTTACTCCTTAAGACAAGTTATGACTCTTACTCCTTCTTCTCGTTATAGCTCCTATTCCTACTTCTTATAGCTCTTCCACCTGCTTTTAGCCCTTCCCTTACACCTATTCCTCAAGTTCGAGCTCTTACTCATTCAGATAGGATCTTACCCCCCGAGCTGGCGCTCGACCCCTAAGGGGTCTTTTGCTCGGGCTTTTTTGCTCTTGAAAACAGCTACCACCCAACATATACATCGGCACAGAGAGCTATAGGAAAACAAACTATTCAGAATTTCCTCCAGATTTAAAATATATCGGTGGATAAGTATTGGTTTCGGTCTTTTAGAGGAGACTTTGACGCCCCGCCAAACACTAACACAAATCCCAAGGCCAAATCCCAAGGTACTAGGTGGCACCTCAAAATTTGGGCATAGCTCTCTCTATTTATGGTAGTGTTCCACAGAACTCGAAAACATCGTAATCTAATATACCACAATTCTGACCATATATAAAGGCAATACGAAAATAACAGCGGAAGACTGAAAATATCTAATACATGAGTATATCAGAGTGCGGAAGTTTAACAATATACAAGATTTCCAAAGTACTCTTACTCTAATACAAACCTAACACTCACTCCAAAATCTACATACATTTTGGACGAAACTAACATCACAAAGGGGTGTAGCCCTAGTGCTCGCCAAGCAATAGACTTTGATCGTCGATCTAACCGAACCAGATACTCCTCACTTAACGACTCTGCGCCTGTCTCTATAACTGCAAGTGCTGAAACTAAAAAAAAATATGAAGAAAAGGGTGAATAACGTTAGTTACCCAGTAAGTCCACAATCAGTTCCTACTAATAACCTCCCCTAAACATGGTCGAGTAAGCAAGCCGAACAGTTTAACATATGCAAAGTTTTACAAGAGAAAATACGAATAACTGGTACATATAGCTAGGGATGAGCAGCTAAACAGTTTAAAAGTTTACATCACATCAATCATCGGTACTCACTATATATTTTTCATCTAATGCAAATATAGTTGACAACATCGAAATAGTAGACATGCTTTTCAGTTTATACTTCGAAATATAACAACAGATACATAGTACAATTGGTGGAGTATTGAAATTAAAGAGTTGGGATTCACGACTGGATCGCTCCCAGTTGGGACATGATATTACTCGATAACATCGTAGTTCCTGATTTTGTGGCTGGTCGATGTTTACCACGCTTGCGGGACCATTTATCCAGCTTAGGCTGGCTGTTTGACGTGACCGTAAGCAAGGGGTCTCTTTTCGATGTGTCAGAACGTTCAACTACTACTAAATTGTTAGTGATCACTGACTAATCATCTTCGTCTATGCCTATTAGGCGTACATGTGATTCCCAAAATAACACTCCACTCGTATACGACCACCTTTACAGTACACGTTCACTGGTAAATATAAGAAAGGAATGGACCCGGATTTCAGTTCTGACTCACTCTCATATGCATCCCATACCACGTATGAGCTTGGTGGTCCCTACCGTACATCCCAAGATAGTACATCCCTCCGGATGATGTGACGTACTATCCCTTCAGGCATTCACAGACCCTTTAACAGCTCACAAAATAGCTACATATATATATATATATATATATATATATATATATATATATATATATATATATATATATATATATTATATATTATTTTTCATTTAAAACAAAAGAGAAATTAACAGAACAGGATTGAGAATGGATATCCAGTTCCTACCATAGAATTGTGGCCACCCGGCCTAAAATAAACAACAGTACTCGGAACCTCTGCACCAACATAAATTTAAATAAACATGCAACCCTTTCATTAATATCATGGATATCCTTTCACCAACCTATATACAACATATAACGTAAAATGCAGACATCACCCCTCGGTTTGATTCTGACATTTTACCGATTCATCCCTTTCTCATTCTACCGTGTTTTTACTTATCGACTTTTTGAACAAAGTATTTTTTTTTCAAGCTTGCAAAATCACTTTTATCATTCGATCGAAAACTATCCAATTTTTGTTAAAACGGGACCCCAATAAGTATGCGAAGGCAAACTGCCAAAATTGAAAAAATTGATGAAAATTTGGCTAAGTGTCGGAAACTCGATTTTTCAAAGTAGTCAAAATTCAAAATGGGCTTTTATAAATTAAGGCCCTTGACAACATGAGAAGAGCCATGTAGTTTTGTAATTTAATTCAAAGTAATGTAAAAGATATCACACGAATACTTAAAACATTCCCATCGTGACGAAAATTTGTTTATTTTTTTCCTACTTCGTTTGAAGGAGTTACGGGGGTCATAAGTAGTCGTTTTGACATATTAAAAGCATGAGGAATCCAAAACAAATATCAAAAAAAAATTTCGGGCACTTTTCGGTTTTCACGGTAGCACCGTGAATAGTGCACGGTGGCATCGTTAGAACGCTAGAAATTCATGAATTTTTTCATTTTTTTTTCTTTTCACTCATTTTCGTTTCTAATAACCCACCCACGAATTAAATATTCAAACTACGATAAAACACATCAAACATAACGATTTCTAGCATGAATTTGAAATAATTTAAGCAACATTCTATGAATTTAAAACATACACAAGTTTTGAAAGATCCCTAAATGCAATTTTTTCGAAATCTACGGTTATTAATAAGAATCGAGAGTCCCTTACTCTTGTGGTTGTTGGACACGATAAGCTAGCTTGGAAATGAAGAAGTGGCGGCCCAGAACATCGAATTTGGTGGAACTTGAATGCCAAACGAATCGGTTTGGTTGCAAAACCTCGATGGAAGTGTTCTTCCCCTTTCTAATGACAAACAATGACTCTCCTACGATTTGGATGAGGCTCCAAGTGGTTATAAACAAACCCACTTGCTGATTTTTGTGAGAGACCAAGAGAATGAAAAGGAAATGGAGATTAAATGGGGTGAGCACGTGGAGCTCGACAAAGCCGACGACTTTGCCTTATTTGTCGAGGTTCAAGTTGGACTCGCTTGCGATAGATCTTGATGGGAAGGGTTGAAATCCTATGTTTGGAGAATGGATTGATCTTTTGTGAGTTGGAGAGTAGAAAGTGAATAAAAGAAATGAGTTTATTATTTTTATAATAAAAGCTGAGAGCATTTTTGTATTTTTCCTTCGTTTATACATTTTCGACAAAATCTTGACCATTCGAACTCAAAAATTGACATATGAGTACTCCATTTCGAATAATTTTTCGTTGCGGACCTCTTGATATAGTTAAATTTTTCTGATTCTTCCTCTATAAAAAATTCACTATTTTAAATCCCACTTAACGCGAAATTCGAGGATTTTATAACGTTTTCATCCGAACTCTAATTCGAACTTGCTTACAGGTTAAAGTATATATTTCAATCATTTTGAACCTAATGGAGGAGTTGGTTTTCGTTAGAAATGATCGGAACCATATCCGAGTGTTTTACTCTAATTTCTTTTTTCGGTATTTTCCTCAAAATATCACCCTTTGACTTCTTCGAGATACGAGTTGAAAATCCGGGGTGTTACAAGACTAGAAGAAATTGACTTTGAATTATTAAATGTTTCATAAATGTATCATATTGTATCAAAATGTTTCGACCAATACAATATCGACTTTTTTCTTTGACCAAAACATTCCTTCAATACAAAATTTTAGACCTTACAAGTAATAACTCTAGATTTCCAATTTTTCTCTAGTTCTTTTGGTATCATATTTTATTTTAAAAATAGAAAATTAAAAAAAATAAAAATAAAAAATTCTATAAAGTGTGATTGCACTAATTGATCGGTTCTAAGAATAAAATCATTTTAATTTCTAAAATCTACTTGGGGGGTTTTCAAAAAATAGAACCATAAATTTCCATTTCTTATATTTGAATCGTAGTAGTATGATGAATTTCTTATTTAAAAAGAAAAACACTAGTGTAGACAATCCATTTTTGCTTTCTCGAATTGCCAACTTCTTGCTCCAAGCTTGTTTCTAGTTAAAAGCATTGTGCAATGTTTTGTGAAATTATAGGTAATACTCCCAAAATCATAGGCCATTCAAGATTATCTCTCACATAAAAACCTATTTTCAACTAGAAAAACATTAATTTAAGATGAAAAGAAACATTTTCTAAAATTTCTTGTTTTTTTTATAAAGAATAATCAAAATCTTGGCACAACATACCCCATTTATGTTCGAAAATATCTTTAAAATCTTTTGTTGTAGGATTCATAGTTAATATCATTTAAAGAGTTTTGACGGGGGTAAGATTTGAACTCAAGACGCTTGAATGTGGTTAGAGTAGAGTTTTTCCATTTTTGGTGAAACCTTAGCTAAAGGAACATTTTCCTTATATGTGATAGTTGAAAAGTCAAAGATTCTTTGATTTTCTTTCTCTTGAGAATTGTAAAGATAACTCTCTAAATATTTTACCTTATAACAGGTAAATATAAGACTTATGCTCAACTTATAAATGTTCTCACTCTTTTACTTGTTTGAATATAGTGAATTTGACAGAGACAGATAGAGACACTATAATGGTAGTTCTTTCAGAGATCAATCCTGTAGAAAACACAAGGGAGTGGGCTATTGACACTAGTGCTACAAGGCACATATATGGAAATAGAGTGGTGATTACCTCCTACAATCCAGTAGGGGATGAGGTTGTGGCGCCCCCGAAATACTAACACAAAGTCCAATGTCAAATCTCGAGGTATTAGATGGTGCTTCGAAATTTCGACATAGTTTCATCTGTTTATGTTATATTTCAAAATACTAAATACTTGCTTCACCTGATAAATAATATACATTATATCCTGCGTATATACCTACAAAATATAATACTAGCATAAGCCTATATACATCTAATAGCGTACGATAAATCATAGTGCGAAAGGATAAGCAAAATACAGGATTATACAAAAATTTCTCAATTTAACAAAAGTCTTAATACTCTACCAAAATCTATAATACAACATGGGCTAACTGACGCTACTAGGGGATATAGCCCCAATACTTACCAGGTAATAGACTTTAGTCAACTATTTAATCTACCAGATGATTATTTCTAGTCAGTTCTACACTCATCTCATCAACTGCAAGTTTTGGATTAAAAAATAGGAAGGAAAGGGTGAGTAATAATGGTCACCCAGTAGGAAAATAAATAATTCATGCCAATAACCTCTCCTTACATGAACGAATAAACGTACTAAATCATTTTAAAATAAGTAAAGTTTTATAGAAGAAACTACAATTAACTGGTACATATAGTCAGGGATGAGCAACTAAACATTTTAAAACTCATATTACATCGATCAGCAATACTCACTATAACATTTTCTTTTTATACAAATCTATTTTACCAAATGAAAATATTAAATATGCATTTCATTTTATATATCAAAATAAGATAACAAATATATAATACACAATGGTAGAGTAGTGAAATTAGAGAGTTGAGATTCACGACTAGATCACTCCCAGTCAAAACATGATGTTTCATAATAAAGTATTAGTTTCTGATTTTGTGGCTAGTCGTTGTTTACCACATTTGCGGGATCATTTATCAGACTTAGACTGACCGTTTGATGTGACCGTAAGCAATGGGTTTCTTTTCGATGTATCAAAACGTTAGACTACTATAGATTGTTAGTGATCACTGACTAATCATCTTCATCTAGACCTATCAGGTGTACATGTTATTCCCAAATATACAATAACAATCGTATACGACCACCTTTACATTACAAGTTCTTTGGTAAAGATAGAGAGAAATAAACACAGATTCTAGTTGTGACTCCACTCTCATATGCATTTCATACAACGTAGGAGTTTGGTTATCCCTACCATACATCCTAAGATAGTATATCACTTCGAAAGATATGATAGACTATCCCTTCAAGAATTCATAAGTTATTTAACAGTTCACAAAATAGTTACATATACATATCATTTATTTTCTTTTAAAACAAATAAGAAATTAATATTACAGAGTTGAGAATGGATATCCAATTTCCTACCATACAACTATGACCACATGGTCTAAAATAAATAACAGTGAAGAAAAGTAAATCAACGTCTCGCACTAACAGACAGTAAATAAACATGCACGTCACCTCGTGATAATAGAAAGTAAATTAACCCTGGATATCTGTTCATTAACCCACACATAAAATCACAATGTAAAATGCAGACATCACCCCTCGGGTTTAATTCTTACATTTTACTATTTCATCCCCTTTTCCCTTTTTTTGACTCTTACACTTTTTACGTTTTCAAACATATCATTCATTTTCTGATATTCAATCACCAAAATATTCATTTTTTGATATTAAATCCTTTTTCATACTTTGAAATTCATTTTTATCAATTAAATTAAAAATTTACAAAATTTATATCAAAACGGGGTCCGAGCAGTGCACAAAATCCAACTGGTGGAAATAACCCGATGAAATGTCCTACCCACATATAATTTGTTATAAAATATAATTAAACACATTAAATATGCAAGTTCTTGTGTGAATTTAAAATAACGAAAATAATTCTACATTTTTAAACACATTACAAATTTTCATTAAAAATCCTAAATGAAAATTTCACAATCTACGGTTACTAACAAAAATTGAAAATCCTTACCAATCTCTATGTGATAGAATTGAAGCATGTGCATTGAAATCGAGGTGAATCAAACATTGAGGAGGATAACTTTTTAATCTGGCTTGATAGTTTCAAAGATCTCGATGCCATCGTCCTTTCTCCCTTCTACGGTGGATGATGATTTGGGCTCGAAGTAGATGAAATTCGAGGTTTAAAAGTTGAAACCCCTGTATCTCATATGACTTATTTTCGACGAAACGAGAAGAAAGAGAAAAGAAAAATAAAAAAAATTGGGTGGGTTTTGTAGAAATCGATGTTGCGGACATTTTTTCCTTCTTCGTCAGAAGTCGAATGTGATCTGTTCGCTACGAATCTAATGTTGAAAGTTGGGAGAAAAATAATTAAAAAAAAAAAAACTCTCAATTGATTTTTCTGCGTTGGGCAAGAAGATGAATAGTGATTTTTATTTTAAAAATTATTTATATAAGTTGTGGGGCCAAATCGATATTTTACATATTGTTTCGTTTGACAAAACTTGACTGTCTGGATTCCTAAAGTAATGAGTGAATACTCTATTATATATAATTTTTTATTTTAGATCTAATGGTTTGGTCGAATTCTACATATTCTATTCTAATAAAAATATTTTTTCAGCCTGGTGGGAGCCTAAAATTGACTTTGTTTCTATTTTTGACGATAATTCGACTTTTTGGACTCTAAAAATAACGAGTAAATAGTCTATTTTCTATAATTTTTCATTATAAACCCAATGCTGTGATCGGATTTTAAAAATTCTTTCCTTAGAAAAAAGTCATTATTTTAGTTTGGTCCGACTAAAAAATCGAGGATTTTGCAACTTTTTCGTTTGGGCTCTCATTTGAATGTGCTTATATGCTAAATTATGTTTTCTGACTATCTCAAATCCAATGATGAGATCAGATATTATTAAAAAATAATCAGAAAAAGATCTTAAAGTTATACCCTAAGTCCTACTTTTAGAATTTTCATAAAATTTTACTATTTTTTTTTCAAGATACGAATCAAAAACTCGAGGTATTATATTCTCCCCCCTTAATAAAAATGTCTTCCACAAAATTGAAATCATGCCTTATCAACCGTTGTCACAATTCCACTAACACGACATATATAACAAACAACACCTATTTTCGATTATCATCTATTCTTGGTCCCAAGTCAATTTTATTTATAACTAATAACCTTATGTCACCCATATTGTGTCAACCCAACACATTCATTAATTAATCATTCCAATTCAAACTCATACTCCAACTAATCCATTATTTGTATAAGCCTAAGATAACAATTAACTCATATTATATTAATTAATCACTCCAATTCAAATTCATACTCCAACTAATCCATTATTTGTATAATCCTAAGATAATAATCAACTCATATTATACCAATTCCCCACCAATCTCTATCAACAACAACTCTTTTACATCTTCTCTATCCTTTATCTTTATTTCTCTCACCAATTACAACGTCTATTATGTTTTACTCATACTTACCATGAATATTACTCATCAATGCATTTTCTTACCGCAAATATACTACTACTATTTGCACACCATTTAATATTTCTTAATAAAATAATACACAACATCCACACTTAATATGCTCTTACTATAATACAAACATTTTACTAACACTAAATTAGCAAATTGCATTAAAATCTCTATTCCCAATACACCACGATCTTTATATTCAATTCAATATTTCATTTTCTATTCTACCTTACTGTGCCTATTTCATTAACACTCTTTGCCCCATACTACCTCAATAAATTTTTATCAATCATAGTCTCCCTGTGGTGTAGATAATTTCATTATTTGACTCTTGTCGATAGTTTCTAGCTCTAGTAAGTGTGCAAAATCTCAACAGAATTATATGATCTCGAGTAACCAATATTAAATAGAATTCTAATTTCTAACATTATAATTAGAAATCGTACCTTACAAAATTTTATCGGAGACAATTACTTTCTCCTGGGTTACAACCCCTACTCGCGACTGTGATAAAGGGCACTTTCTCCTAATATGCCCCACTTGACCACATGCATAACATGTCAACGATCTTGTCTTCATAGGTTTCTATGAAGTAGGTAGTTGGTAGAATGTAGTATATAGTCTATGGATATATCTTGTTAGTTCCTTTGGCTCTGTTGGCATCATTAGAGCCTCAATTGTTCTATGATTCAGTGATAGGGAATTCTTATAACTGAATAGTGGAGTAGCTTTATACTGTAGGTACACTGATCTGGAGAAGATTGGCCTCGAATACATCAACCTATTGGCTGAGTCTGATTTGGAAGGAAGAGAGGTCTAGGGTTGACTGCTTTGTCTCCAGGACATCTATAATTCCATTCTTTCCCATTTTCGACTGTTAGTTCGATCTGTTTGCGGTGGTATAAGTATGTCATCAATCTTGTTAAAACATGGTGGCCTTATTGTTCCTTGAATTGGCTCATCTAACATTTTTTTGAGCCACGCATCTTTGATCGGTTGATGTCGACCCAAACATTACTCTCCTTTATGTCCCAACTTACCATATTTGTAACATGACACTACTCTTTCTTTTGACTGATTTAATATTATATACTGTTGTTTTTTGTAAAACTCTTCCATCTCTTGAGCGGGTATTTCTATAGTTTCACTTCTTATGCATGCTTGTTTTCTCCAAGACTTTGTTAGTTTTGTAATTGTTTGCCTCTTATTGGATCTTAACCACCTTTCTTCTACTAGACTTTGAGGGGGTGATCGTACTATCCTTATTTCTTCTCGTAGTCCTTCATGTGGTGGGATATTTACTCCTTGATCCTTTTGAGATTTATCCTTAAAATGGTGGTCAAGCCTTTCTTCTATCCTCTCTTATCTTTTTATTAGTTGACCTACCATGATCATTTGGATTTTAAACATCTCCGATTGTCTTCTTTCCATCCGAGCCTGACTCTAGGATAACTCAGAAACTATTTTTATCAGTCGTTATATCTTGGTAAGTTTACTAGACCTAGGTATATATTCCCTACCAGTTTGACTCCTTGTCATGGGTCCAATTGTACCTCTATTTTCCCATATATTTCTTAACTTGCAAGTTTAGTAATCTTCTATTTATCAGAAGCAAGACACTTTTTAGAACCACGCCAACATCCTTTTCATGGAAGCATTAACTACTAATATAATAAAGAATTTAGTAATGAACACCATTTTCATTATTAACAAAATGAACCTAGAATCTTATCCTACACTTACTAGGCTCTAAGGACTTCTAGATACAGAAAAACTTGTAATCCCAATACGGAACCACTAATGACCTCGAATATCAGATTCCTAGTGACATTCTATGATTATCTCTAATGTCTGTGGTAGCAACCTATTTTCCAAAATATAACAAATCTGTATCTCATACAAATCTAATGCTATGCTCTGATACCATTTGTGGTGCCCCCAAAATACTAACACAAAGCACCATGTCAAATCTCGAGGTACTAGGTGGTGCATTGAAATTTTGGTATGATTTCCTCTATTTATGTTAGTATTGCAGTGCACTAAATACCTACTTCACCTGATAAATAATATACATTATATCCTGCATATATACCTACAAAATATAGTACTAGCGGAAGCTTATATACATCTAATAGTGTATGACAGATCAGAGTACGGAAGGATAAGCAAAATACAGGATTATAAAAAATTTTCTCACTCTAACAAAAGTCCAAACACTCTACCAAAATCTATAATTCAACCTGAGCTAACTGACGTTACTAGGGCATATAGCCCCAATACTCACTAGGTAACAGACTTTGATAATCTATTTAACCCACCAGATGATCATCGTTAGTTGGTTCTACGCTCATCTCATTAACTGCAAGTTTTGGAGTTAAAAAAAATGAAGGAAAGGGTAAGTAATAATGGTTATCCAGTAGGGAAATAAACAATTCCTACCAATAACCTCTTCTAACATGAACGAATAAGCATACGGAAGCATTTTAACATATACAAAATTTTACATAATAAACTACGATTAACTAGTACATATAGCTGGGTATGAGCAACTAAATATTTTGAAACTCATATTATATCAATCAACAGTACTCACTATAATATTTTCTTTTTATACGAATTTAATTGACCGAATTAAAACATTAAACATGCATTTCACTTTATATATAAAAATAAGACAACAAATACTTAATACACAATGGTGGAGTAGTGGAATTAGAGAGTTCGGATTCACGATTGGATTGCTCCTAGTCAAGACATGATATTTTATAATAAAATATTAATTCTTGATTTTGTGGCTAGTCATTGTTTACCACACTTATGGGACTATTTATCCGGCTTAGACTGGTCGTTCGACGTGATCGTAAGCAATGGGTCTCTTTTTGATGTGTCAAAATGTTTGATTATTATAGATTGTTAATGTGATCACTGACTAATCATCTTCATCTATGTCTAGCAGGTGTGCATGTGATTCTCAAATATACAACCCTATTCCTATACGACCACCTTTACATTACAAGTCCTTTGGTAAAGATAGAGAGGAATAAACTCAGATTCCTATTGTGACTCCACTCTCATACGCGTCCTATACTACGTATGAGTTTGATTGTCCCTATTGTACATCCTAGGATAATATATTACTACGGATGATATGACAGACTATCCCTTTAGGTATATTCACAAGCTTTTTATAGTTCACAAAATAACTACATATACATATCATTTCTTTTCTTTGAAAATAAATAAAAAATTAATATTATAGAGTTGAGAATGGATATCAAGTTTCTTACCATTCAATTGTGGTCACGCGGCCTAAAATAAATAATAGTACAAAAAAGTAAATCAGCGCTTCGCATTAATAGAAAGCAAATAAACATGCACGTTACCTTGTGACAACAAAAAATAAATTAACCCTGGATATTCATTCATCAATCCACATATAACATCACAATGTAAAATGCAGGCATCACCCATCGGGTGTAATTATTACATTTTACCATTTCATCTATTTTTTTCCTTTTTTTTATTCTTACACTTTTTACGTTTTCAGACGCATAATTTATTTTTTGATATTCAATCACCCAAATATTTATTTTCTGATATATCTTTTTCGATATTAAACATTTTTTCACACTTTGAAATTTATTTTTATCAATTAAATTAAAAATTTACAAAACTTATATCAAAACGGGGTCCGAGCAATACATAGAACACAATTGGTGAAAATAACTTGGTAAAATATCTTATCCACGTATAATTTATTATAAAATACAATTAAACACATCAAATATGTTACTCCTAGTGTGAATTTAAAATAACAAAAAGAATTCTACATTTTTAAATACATTACAAATTTTTGTTAAAAATTATAAATGCAATTTTCACAATCTACGGTTACCAAATAGAAATTGAGAATCCCTACCAACCTCTATGAGATAGAATTGAAGCACATGCATGGAAATCAAGATGGATCAGACATCGAGGAGGCTGATTTTTGAACCTGACTTGATGATTTCGAAGAACTCAATGTTGTCGTCCTTTCTCCCTTCTGCGGTGGATGACTATTTGGACTCGAAGTAGATGAAATCTGAGGTTTAAAAGTCGAAACCCCCGTATCTCCTATAGCTGATTTTCGATGAAACAGAAAGAAAGAGAAGAGAAAAAGAAAAGAAATTTGACTGATTTTGTAGAGGTCGATGTTGCGGACATTTTTCCCTTCTTCGTTGAAAGTCGACGGTGACTCGTTTGTGACAAATCTAAGGTTGAAAGGTGGGAGAAAAATCAAATTTTTTTTAAAAAAAAATCTGAGTTGGTTTTTATGCGTTGAAAGAGAAGATGAATAGTGATTTTCGTTTTAAAAATTATTTATATAAGTTGCGGGACAAAATCGGTATTTTACATATTATTGTGTTTGACGATAACTTGACCGTCCAAACTCCAAAAGTAACGAGTGAATACTCTATTTTATATAATTTTTCATTCTGGGTCTAATGGTGTGGTCAAATTCTACAAATTTTATCTCTAATAAAAATTCCCTTTTTCGATCTAATAGGACCCTAAAATTGACGTTGTTTATGTTTTTTTACGATAATTATACTTTTGGGCTCCAAAAATGACGAGTAAATAATCCATTTTTTTATAATTTTTCGTTATGAATCTAATTGTGGCATCCCGCCAAATGCTAACACAAATCCCTATGTTAGATCTAGAGGTACTAGGTGGCACCTCAAAATTTTGGCATGATCTCCTCTGTTTATGTTAGCATTCCAAGGCGTTCAACCTGTACCTGATAAACGACATACAATCCTGCATATATACATACAAAATAGAATACTAGCGGAAGCCTATATACATTTAATAATGTATGATATATCAGAGTGTGGAAGAAGAAATTGATATACAAGATTATACAAAAATTCCTCACTCTAACAAAAGTCCTAATACTTAGTACAAATCTATAATACTTCAGGACAAATGGAGTATAACCCCAATACTCACTAGGTAACGGACTCTGGTTGTCTATCTAACTCACCAAATGATCCTCACTCGTGTTCTATACTTGCTTCGCCAAGTTCCGAATCTGAAACTAAAAAAATAGAGAAGGAAAGGGTGAGTAACAATAGTTACCCAGTAAGGATGAAAACAATTTCTTCTAATAGCCTCTCCTAACATGAACGAATAAACTTACTGAATCATTTTAAAATAAGTAAAATTTTACAGAAGAAACTACGATTAACTGGTACATATATCCAAGGATGATCAACTAAATGTTTTAAAACTCACATTACATCAATCAGCAGTACTCACTATAACATTTTCTTTTTATACAAGACAAATTGATCAAATAAAAATATTAAATATGCATTTCATTTTATATATCAAAATAAAACAACAGATACATAATACACAATGATGGAGTAGTAGAATTAGAGAGTTGGGATTCACGATTAGATCACTAGCAGTCAGGACATGATGTTTCATAATAAAGTAGTAGTTCCTGATTTTGTGGTTGGTCGATGTGTACCACACTTATGGGACCATTTATCTGGCTCAGGCTGACCGTTTGAAGTGACTGTAAGCAATGGGTCTCTTTTCGATGTGTTAGAACATTCTAATATTATAGATTGTTAGTGATTACTGACTAATCATCTTCGTATATGCCTATCAGGCGTGCATGTGATTCCCAAATATACAAACCATTGGTATACTTACATTACAAGTTCACTGGTAAAAATAGAGATATAACCCGGATTCTAGTTGTGACTTCACTCTCATACACGTTCCATACCACGTATGAGCTTCGTGGTCCCTACCATACATCCCAGGATAGTACACCACTCTAGATGATATGACGCACTATCCCTTCAAGCATTCATAGACTCTTTAACAGCTCACAAAATAGCTATATATATAATTTGAAAACGAAAGAGAAATTAATAATACAAGATTGAGAATGGATATCCACTTTCCTACCATGCAAGTATGGCCACCCGACTTAAAATAAATAGCAAAACGGAAAAGTAAATACCGTATCGCGCTAACAGAAAGTAAATAAACATGCAACCAGTAACATTATCCCTGGATATCTGTTCACCAACCTACACATAATACAACAATGTAAAATGCAGACATCACCTCTCGGGTGTGAGTATGACATTTTATCGTTTCATACATTTTTTTCCTTTTTTGATTTTTACAGTTTTCAATCTCTCAAACAAAATATTCACTTTTTGATATTCATCAACTCAATATGAGTTCATTGAATATTAAATCATTTTTCTAACTATGAAATTCATTTTTATCAATAACATTGAAAAAGTATAAAATTTAGATGAAAACGGGGTCCGAGCGGTGCATAAGACCCAACTGACGGAAATAACCCGGTAAGAAATCCTACCCACATATAATTTGTTAAAAATACAATTAAACATATCAAATATACAAGTTTTAGCATGAATTTGAAACAACGAAAAAGAATTCTATATTTTGAAAATATATAACAAATTTTCTATAAAATCCTAAATGCAATTTTCATAATCTACGATTACTAATAGAAATTGAGAGTCCCTTACAATCTCTAGGCGATAGGATAGAAATGCGTGCGCAAAAATCAAGACGAATGGCATAAAAATCAAGATGGATTAGACTTCGAAGCAACTGATTTTTGAATCTGACACAATGATTTTGAAGATCTCGATGCCATCGTCCTTTCTCCCTTCTGCGAAAGAGGACGATTTGACCCCGAAATAAGTGAAATCTGAGGTCAAAGTTTCGAAACTCTCGTATATATATATAGGGCTGATTTCTGACGATATAAAGTGAAAGACAAGATGAAACGAAGAGATATTAGGTGGGTTTTGTAGAAGTCAAGGCTGCGGACCTATTTCCCTTCTGCGGCGAAAGTCAATGATGGCCCGTTCGCGATGGATCTGAATTTGAAAATTAAAAAATATATATATTTTTAAAAAAAATTCCATTGGCTAGTTTGGGTCGTTTAAAACGAAAGTGAATAGTGAAAAAAATTATTTATATAAATCTTGGGATGAAATCGGTATTTTACCTATTGTTTCGATCGACGAGAACTTGACCATCCGGACCTCAAAAGTGACGAATGAATACTCTATTTTGTATAATTTTTCTTTCCGGATCTATTGGTGTGGTCAATTTCTACAAATTCTATCATTAACAAAATTTACATTTTTGGCCTGAGGTGACCCTTAAAATTAATGTCATTTTCGTTTTTGACGATTATTCGACTTTCTGTGCTCCAAAAATGACAAATAAATAGTCCATGTTTAATAAATTTTTGTTACAAACCCAATGGTATGATCAAATCTTAAAAATTCTTACTCTACCAAAAAGTCATTATTTTAGCCTGATCCGACTCAATAATCGAGGATTTTACTACTTTTGTGTTCGAACTCACATTTGAGCGTGGTTACAGGCTAAAGTATGTTTTTTGATCATTTTGAATCCAATGGTAGTATCAGATTCCATTAAACCTGATCAAAAACCTCCTAAAGGTTTACCCCTAAGTCCCACTTTCAAGATTTTCTCAAAATTCTATTATTTATTTTTTCTCGAGAAACGAATCGAAGACTCGGGGTTTTACATTCTCCCTCCTTAATAAAAATTTCATTATCGAAATTAAAATCATACCTTATCGAGCTTTGTCGCGATTCCACTAATACGACATGTATAATAAACAACACGTATTTTCAATTACCATATATTCTTAGTCCCAAGCCAATCTCATTTATAACTCGTAGACTTATGTCTTTCCTATTCCGTCAACCCAACACATTTATTAATTAATCACTTTAATTCAAACTCATACTCTAACTAATACATTATTTGTATAACCCTAAGATAACAATCAATTCACCTTGTATCACTTCCCCACCAATGTCTATTAACAACAATCCTTTCACATTTTTTCTATTCTTTATCTTTATTTCTCTCATCAATTGCATCGTCTATTATGTTTTACTTATATTTGCTATGAATATTACTCTTCAATGCATAGTCTTACTGCAAACACACTACTATCTCTATATTCAATTCAATATTACATTTTCTACTTATTGTGATATTTCCTCACAACCTCTGTCATAACTTTTTATAATTTAAAATCTTACTCGAGGGGATAAATCCTACATCCCATCAACTCTAATTCGAGATATATATGTACTTCTCATTCTGCCTTACATCAACCAACCTACACTTCTCCTTTAAACACATCCAATAAATTGTCTTGCAAATTAACCACGTGTGCAGGATTTGGCAATTACTTTTTCAGCATGGACACGTGAAACACATTGTAGGCTTGCTCGAGTTGCGGTGGTAGAATCATTCTACAAGACACACACTTTCTTACTCTACCCCCAAAATTACAACTTCTACTAATTATTACTTAAATATTATTGTAATATCAATTAAACCTTCTTCATTTGACTTTATCTTACCCACATTACACATATTTTTACTTGCTACATAATCACATTACTAGCCTTACAAATCACACTTGTCTTCTCACACTTTACAGCTATTCTAACACCTATGTTTTGGAAGTTCTTAAATGATCTTTCAAAAATCTCATTCTTTCTTCGCAAGGCTTCCCAATGGTATAGATAATTTCATTACTCGACTCATATCAGTAGTTTCTAGATCTAGCAAGTATGCAAAATCTCGGCAGAATTATATGATCTAGAAGAATCAGTATTGAATAGAACTCCACTTTCAAATATTATAATTAAAATCGTACCTTCCAAAACTTCGTTGAAGACATGTACTTTCTCCTAGGTCACAACCCTTGCTCACGACTGTGATAGAGGGCACTCTCTTGTAATATGTCCCACCTGACCACATGCATAACATGTCAATGATCCTGTCTTCATAGATCTCTGTGAAGGGGGCAGTTGGTGGACTGGGGTTTGTAGGCTCTGAACCTACCGTGTTGGTTCCTTTGGCCTTATTGGCGTCATTGGAGCTCCAACTGCTCTCAGTGATGGGGGATCCCTACAACTCAGTAGTGGAGGAGTTATATATTGTGGATATACACTGATCAGGACGAGATTAACCTCGAATACATCGGTCTTTTGGTCGGATCTGATCTGGGAGGAAAAGAAGTCTAAGATCGACTAATTGTCCCCCTGGAGGTCTGTAACTCCATCTCCCATCGCGCTACCCTCTAAGCTCGACTCATCGTATCTCTATAATTGGTAGTCTCAATCATCGACCACCTGGCCCTTAGGTAGGGTTATAATCCTCTAGAGAATCTATGGGCCTTCTACAGATCTATCAGGATAAGCTCGGGCGCATATCGTGATAACCTAGTGAACATCATACCATAGTCTGTAATCGATAGATTACCTTGCATTAATCTCAAAAACTCCTAGTGTTTGATTTCTTGAGCAGTCTCGAATATATCTATCAACAAACATCCTCTCGAAGTCTATCCATTCAAATGATCCATCTCTCAATACATTCTTCTCAAAACGTTACTAATGACTAGCATCCCCCGTCAAACTAGAATATAATCACTGTCACCCACTAATCTCTCAGGCACTACATGGCACTCAAAATCTCTTAGGTCTTTAAAACCCACTCATTGACCTCAATTGGATCGGAAAAACCCCCAAAATCTTAGTAGACATAATCGTTGGAAATTCTACAATCACATCACTGGATTTACCTGTCCTTTGGATTGGAAAATTCTCTCATTCTTCAAAGGCACGACCTATGGTAGTGGTCCCTGAGGTGGAAGAGTATTTGCCTCCTATGAAGAAGTCCAACGCTCTCTCATTTCTTGGATTTAGTGGTGCACCTTACAATTGTGGTAAGTCTTGTACAATTTCTTACTTCGGATCGCTAGTCTTGTCTGTTCGGGATGGCACGAATATGTTATCAACTTTATTAAAGTCTGGTGGCCTTATTGTTCTCCGAATTGTTTGTCTAACATCTTTCTAAGCTAGCAACCTTAATCGATTGACGTCGACCAAAACATTACTCTTTTTTATGTCCCAATTTGTCAAATTTCGTAATATATTACAACTTTTTCTTTCAATTGATTTAGTAGTATATGTTGTTGTTTCTTATAAAATTATTTTTTCATTTAAAACAAAAGAGAAATTAACAGAACATGGTTGAGAATGGATATCCAGTTCCTACCATGCAACTGTGGCCATCCGGCCTAAAATAAACAACAGTACTCGGAGCCTCTGCGCCAACATAAATTTAAATAAATATGCAACACTTTCATTAATAACCTGGATATTCTTTCACCAACCTACATACAACATACAATGTAAAATGCAAACATCACCCCTCGGGTGTGACTCTGACATTTTACCGATTCATCCCTTTTTCCATTTTCTCGACATTCTCACTTTTCATTTTTCAAATCAAACCATTCATTTTCAATCTTTCAAAGTCATTTTGGTTTTTTCATCGAAAACCATCAAGGTTTATTTAAAATAAGGTCCCAACAGGTATGTGAAGGCAAGCTACCAAAACTAGAAAAATAGGTGAAAATTTGGCTAAGTGTCGAAAACTCGATTTTTCAAAGTTGTCGAAATTGAAAATGGATTTTCATAATTGAAGGTCCTCGACAACATAAGAATAGCCATGTAGTTTTGTAATCTAATTCAAAGTAATGCAAAAGATATCACGCAAATACTTAAAATACTCCCGTCGTGACGAAAATTTGTTTATTTTTTCTCGCTTCGTTTGAAGGAGTTACGGGGGCCATAAGTAGTTGTTTTGGCATGTTAAAAGCACGAGGAATCCAAAAAAATATTAAAAAAATATTTTGGGCACTTTTTGATTTTCACGGTGGCACCGTCAGAACGTTGGAAATTCACGAATTTTTTCATTTTTTTCTTCGTTTTTCACTCATTTTCGATTCTAATAACCCACCCAGGAATTAAATATTCAACTATGATAAAACACATAAGTGACATTCTATAAATTTAAAACATAAGTTTCGAAAGATCCCTAAATGCAATTTTTTCGAAATCTACGGTTATTAATAAGAATCGATAGTCCCTTACTCTTGTGGTTGTTGGACACGATAAGCTAGCTTGGAAATAGAGGAGTGGCAGTCTGGAACATCGAATTTGGTGGAACTTGAATGCCAAACGAATCGGTTTGGTTGCGAAACCCTCGATGGAGGTGTCCCTCCTCCCTCAATAACGATGGATCACTCTTCTTCAAACTAGGTCGAACTCCAAGTGATTAAAATCAAAACCCCTATTGCTGGTTTTTAGTGGGAGCCTAAGAGAAAGGAAAGGAAATGGAGGTTGGATGGGGTGAGAACGTGGAGCTCGACAACACCTATGATTTTTCCTTCTTTGTCGAGGTTCAACTCGGACTCGTTTACGATAGATCTTGATGGGAAGAGTTGAAATCCTAGGTTTGGAGAATGGGCTGACCTTTTGT
This sequence comes from Akebia trifoliata, assembly GCF_017979445.1. Taxonomy (NCBI): domain Eukaryota; kingdom Viridiplantae; phylum Streptophyta; class Magnoliopsida; order Ranunculales; family Lardizabalaceae; genus Akebia; species Akebia trifoliata. The sequence goes on along the minus strand of NC_141384.1, from coordinate 16,660,974 downwards.
GAGTTGGAGAGTAGAGATTGAATAAAATAAATTAGTTGTTTCTATTTATAACAAATGTTGGAGGGCATTTTTGTATTTTTCTACTTATTTTTATTTTCGACAAAATCCTGACCATTTGAACTCGAAAAATAACATGTGAATATTCAATTTCGAATAATTTTTGGTTGCGGACCTAACGGTGAAGTCGATTTTTCCTGATTCTCTCTAATAAAATCTCACTGTTTTGAGTCCCACTTAACGCGAAATTCGAAGATTTTATAACTTTTTTGTCTGAACTCAAATTCGAACTTGTTTACAAGCTAAAGTATAAATTTTGACCTCTTTAAATCTAATAGCGGAGTCGGTTTTCGTTAAAAATGATCGGAACCATATCTGAATATTTTACTCTAATTTCCTTCTATGGTATTTTCCTCGAAATATCATTCTTTGGCTTCTTTGAGATACGAGTTGAAAATCTGGGGTATTACATTCTCCCCCCCTTAATAAAAATTTCGTCCTTGAAATTTAAATTGTACCTTATCAACGTTGTTGTCATTCCACTAATACGACATTTATAACAGACGATACTTATCTTCAATCATCGTCTACCCTTGGTTCTAAGCTAATCTCATTTTTAATTCCTAAACCTTGGGTCACCTATTTTCCATCAACCCAATACATGCGTTGATTAATTACTACAAATCATTCTCATACTCCAACTAATTCATCATTTGTATAACTCTAAGAAAATAATTAGCTCACATTATACCAATTCCTTACCAATCTCTATCAATAATTCTTTCACACCTTCACTATCCTTTATCTTTGTTTTTCCCACCAACTACATCGCCTATTATGCGTACTAGTGCTTATAATGAAAATTTCTCCTCAATACGCAGACTTACTACAAACACACCACTACTATAATGCAAGTATTTACCAACACTAACTTCGCAATTCGTATTCAAATCCTTTATTCCTAATACACCAATATATCTACATTCGACTCAAGTTTCATGTTCTGTTTACCGTGATATCTCCTCAAGGCCTTTTTCATGATTTTCATGATTTAAAATCTTAATCAAGAGTAAATCTTACATCAAATAAATTATTTCGCAAACTGACCACGTATGGAGGGTTTGAAAAATACTTCTTCAACATGGACACGTGGAACACGCGGTGAACCTGCTCAAGATCTGTTCCTCTACTTCAAATGGTCCCATGACCTGCAAGTCACACGCTTACTTTCTCTACTCCCAAATTCACAATATCTCCCAGTTACTATTTAAACATCCTTGTAATATCAAATAAATCCTTAGTCATGTATCATCCAATATTGCTATTACAATAATTAGCCTTTGCAAATCTCACAACTATCTCTCATGACTTTCAATTCATGAGCAATATTGCTATCTCTCCTTCTTCATTTATTTTCTCACAATTCCATTAAGTTACCATTAATGCAACTTTATCACAAGGACATTCTCTCTCGCATCTTACATTAACCCACGTCCTAACTTATACTCCATTAAGTTTCTCTTCTTTTGCATACTACATGCCCTTTCGAAATCGTATACTACATTTTCCAAAGTTCATCAATTCTTCCACTTAGATCATATATAATCATCAATTGTTACACGTACATAGTCACATTACTAGTTTACAAATAGTCCTCATCTTCTCATACTCTTCAACCCTCCTAACACCTAAAACATATTCATTAATTAACAAAACACACGTTACGATCTACCCCTTATTATACCCACCTTATTTTCAAAACTACCTTTTTCTATCTAACTCTTCCTTACTATAAGTCTAATATTTTTAACAATACTTTTAACTTATACAATCGTCAAATCCAACATACTCCACTATTCATAAATTTACTCCTTACCTCTCCTAATGAAATACCTGTAGACACCCCATTTTTGCATCCGCCTGATTAATCAAGTCGTCGACCCGATCGCAAAGGTTCCCAATGATGGATGTCTATTCCAATGCTTTATTTTGTTACCAGATATGTTTCAGAAATCCGGATGAGGTATCTCGAACTGACAAAACTTAGAAACCACGCTACGCTAGGAAAATACGACCTCAGAAATATAGAAATCATCATCTTGCAAACCAAAAAGAAGCTTCACGATAAAAATCACAAAAAATGATTAAATTACCAAAATACCCCTAACCTCAAAAAAAACCTTAGAGCCTACATTACGCTTAGGAAAATCCGTTCAAACACATAAAACAACAAATCGAAGCCAAGTAAACCACTTCGCCAATTTTCACAAAATTTGACAAAATTACGAAAATACCCCTCATAAAGTTCACGATCATTTCATATAAAAAACTTCATAAATGACAAAAACCAACATTCCCATTGAATTCCTTATGAAAAACTGATTTCAAAACATCCTGGAACATTGAAAAACGACTTAAAACGTAAAAAATCATCTCCGAGGGCAAAACGGTAATTTCACAATTTTCATAATTAAAAAATTTGAAATTAATAAATAAAACATTAAATAATTAAAGTGAAACATTAATGAAATTAATTTAAAAAGTTGAACCTAAAAAATCGATTAATTGGACTCTCAGGCAAAATTGTTGAGGGTTCGTGGGATATTTCTTTAAGGACCCCTCCATTTGGGGGTTCAAAGAATTAAAGATATAATAGAAGGGGGTTCTCCAAAAATTAAAAGTAAATCAAGCAAGACTGAAGTCAAGGTATTAAAGTCAATCAAGTGAGACTGAAGTCAAAATTAAAGTCAATCAAGCAAGACTGAAGTCAAGGTACTAATCGAGTCAATCTCATAAGACTAAGGTCAAAACCCTAAATCAAAACTCTAATCTAAACTAATCAAGTCGATCTCATAAGACTAAGGTCAAAACCCTAATCTAAAACTAATCAAGTCAATCTCATAAGACTAAAGTCAAAACCCTAAAACCCTAAAGACTAAGTCAAAACCCTAATTGAAACCCTAAAAGAAACCCTAATCAAACCCTAAATGCTTCTAAAAACTTTATAAATAGGAGCCTCCACACCCTATTTTCGTATCAAAGAAAAAACCCTAGAAAAAGTAGGTGAAGAAGCCTCCACAACCCCTCCAAAACCCTAATTTTGGAGCCCCAACTCCTTCCCTAACATCCCTACTCCTATTTTAGCCTAAAAAACACCCAAAAACCTCCCAAAAACATCCCAAAAATCCACCACAAATTCAAAGCATTCAGATCCAAGAAGGAGACACCTTGCCTCGGAGATCAGAAATCAGATCCGGAGACAAAACGAAGCAAGGAGTACGGTACAAGGAACTGTTTTTCAGATCTGAGGGAATAGTGCTTTTGCAGATCGAAGGTAAGGTTTTTTTATTATTTTTTTAATCTAGGTTTTATCATTAGCAATGTAGATCTATTTGGGATAAGTAGAGACCGGCATTGGCCGGGCGGGGTTGGTGCCTAACACCTTCCAACCCCGTAACATGATCCCCGGATTCAGATTTCTATGTAGATTAGTTCTGTTTTATCCATTGTAGAGTCATTTATGGTTCCTAGACCTAAACTAGGTGGCGACTCCCAAACCTCAAGGGTCAAAAGCGGATCCGCGCACCCCGCGGATGGAGGGCGCTTTCAATACCTCTCTCACACATCAAGTTACCTCTAAATACTCGTTCATTTGCGTCACATACAAAGTTTCAATTTTGATTGAACACCTCTATTCTGTAGGTTCCTACTTAATCTCTCAAAAATCTCATTCTTTCTTCACAAGGTATCATTCTAAACATCACTTACCCGCACATACTTTTAGCCTTTACTCACACAATCTCAATCATATTATTTCAATGTTATAATTACATTTATCCCCACAACACAAATTTCCACACATGATATTCCTTTCCTACTCTACTCTATTGTGCCTATCTTATCAACATTCTTTGTCCCAAAATACTTAACAACTTTTTGATAATCATAATCTTCTAGTAGCGTAGATATTTTTATCACTCGGCCTGTCTTGGTAATTTCTAACTCTAGTAAGGGTGTAAAATCTTAACAGAAGTATATAATCCAAAAGAATCAGTATTGAATAGAAATCTGATTTCTAACATTATAATTAGTAATTGTACCTTCCAAAATTTCGTCGGAGATAGGTACTTTCTCCTGGATCACAACCCTTGCTTGTGACTGTGATAGATGGCATTCTCTCTTTATATGTCCTACCTGACCACACGCGTAGCATGTCAACACTTTTATCTTCGTAGATTTCTGTGGAGCGGGCAGTTGGTAAACTGGAGTTTGTAATCTCTAAACTTGCCTTGTTGGTTCTCTTAGCCCTGCTAGCCTCGCTGGAGTTCCAACCATTATATGACTCAGTGATACGGGAACCCCACAACTCGGTGGTGGAGTAGCTCTATACTGTGGGTAAACTGATCTCGGGACGATTGGTCTCGATACATCGGCCTCTTGGTTGAGTATGATCTAGAAGGATGAGAGGTCTGGGGTTGACTGGTCTGTCCCTAGGACATCTGTAATTCCATCCCCTTTCATTTTTTACTACTAGTTCGGTCCACTTACGATGGTATAAGTATGTCATCGACCATGTTAAAATCCGGTGACCTCATGGTTTCTTGAATTGGTTCATCTAACATCTTTTTGAGCCACGCATCTTTATTTGGTTGATGTCGACCCGAACATTGTATCCCTTTGTGTCCCAACTTACCACATTCGTACCATGCCACTACTTTTCCTTCGACTGATTAAATATTACTCATTGTTGTTTCTTACAAAATTTCTCTATTTCTTGAACTGGTATTTCTATAGTCTCGCTTCTTATGTATGGTCGTTTCCTCATGACTCTGCTAGTTCGTAATTATTTGTCTCTTATTGGGTCCTAGTTGCATTTATTCTACTAGGTTTTGAGGCGGTGACTATACTATCCCTTTCTCTTTTCGTAGTTCTCCCTGTGTTGGGATATTTACTCTTGGATCCTTTTGGGATTTATCCTTAAGACGGTGGTCGAGCTTTTCTTCTATCCTCTCTAGTCTTTTTGTTAATTGACCCATCATGATCATTTGAGTTTCAACATCTCCAATTGTCTCCTTTCCATGCGTGTTTGACTCTGGGATAACCCCGAGACTGCTTCTATCAACCGTTCTATCTTGGTGAGTTTACTCGACCCAGGTAGGCCTTCCCCACCAGTTTGACTCCTTGTCATGGGTCTAGTTGTAACTCGGTTTCCTTGCCTCTTTCCTAGCTTACAAGTCCAAAAATTTTCTATTTATCAGAAGCAAGACACTTCTCCGAACTACGCCAACATCATTCTTAGGGAAACATGAGCTACTATTATAATAAGGAATCTAGTAATGAACACCACTTTCATTACTATAGACTGGACTTAGAATTTTATCTTAGATTTACTAGGCTCTACGGACCTCTAGACATAAAAGAGTTTGCAATCCCAATACGGAATTACTGATGAGCTCGGATATTGGATTCCTAGTGACACTCTATCACTATCTCTAATGTCTATGGCATCAACCTATTTTTCAAAACATAACAGATGTGTATCCCATACGGATCTAATGTTATGCTTTGATACCATCTATGATGCCCCGCCGAACACTAATACAAATCCCAAGGTACTAGGTGGCACTTCAAAATTTGGGCATGGCTCTCTCTGTTTATGTTAGTGTTCTACGGAACTCAAAAACCTGATAATCCAAAATATAACAAATCCTGTACACCAAAAAAAAAGTAAATAAGAGATAACAATGGAAGACTAAGTATACCTAATACGTAATCAAATCAGAGTGCGAAAGTTTAACAATATATAGGATTTCAAAAAGTACTATCATTCTAACATAAGCCTAACACTCAAATCCAAAATCTATATACATCCTGGACGAAATTGACAACACTAAAGGGTGTAACCCTAATGCTCACCATGCAACAGACTCTGGTCGACGATTTAATCAACCAGATACTCCTCATTTGTCGATTCCACGCCTACCTTGGTAACTATAAGTGTTGAAACTAAAAAAAATAAGAAGGAAAAAGTGAGTAACGAGAGTTACCCAGTAAGTCCACAATCAATTCCTACTAATAACCTCTCCTAAACATGATCGAGTAAACATGTTGAACAGTTTAACAAATGCAAGGTTTTATAAGAAAAAATACGATTAACTGGAACATATAGCCAGGGATGAGCAACTAAATAGTTTTAAAGATTCACATGACATCAATCATCAGTACTCATTATACATTTTCATTTGTCATCCAACTATGATTTATCACATTGAAATAACAAGCATGCTTTGCAGTTTATAATTCAAAATATAACAACAGATACATAATATAAAATGGTGGAGTAGTGGAATTAGAGAGTTGGGATTAACGTCTAGATCACTCCCAGTTGGGACATGATGTTACAACATGAATCTGGCTTTTAGTTCCTGATTTTGTGGTCGGTCGCTGCTCTTACCACACTGGTGACCATTTATCTAGCTTAGGCGGACCGTTTGATGTGACCATAAGCAATGGGTCTCTTTTCGATGTGTTAGAACATTCGACTACTATTAGATTGTTAGTGATCACTAACCAATCATCTTCGTCTATGCCTATCAGGCGTGCATATGATTCCCAAAATAAATACTCCATTCGTATACGACTACCTTTACAATACATGTTCATTGGTAAAGATAAGAAAGAATTGGACCCGGATTCAAGTTATGACTCCACTCTCATACGTGTCCCATATCACGTATGAGCTTGGTGGTCCCTATCGTACATCCTAGGATAGTACATCCCTCTAGATGATGTGATGCACTATCCCTTCAGGCATTCACAGACCCTTTAACAGCTTACAAAATAGCTACATATATATATATATATATATATTCATTTAAAATAAAAGAGAAATTAACAGAACATGGTTGAGAATGGATATCCAGTTCCTACCATACAACTGTGGCTACCCGGCCTAAAATAAACAATAGTACTCGGAGCCTCTACGCCAACATAAATTTAAATAAACATGTAACCCTTTCATTAATAACCTGGATATCCTTTCACCAACTTACATACAACATACAATGTAAAATGCAGATATCACCCCTTGGGTGTGACTCTAACATTTTACCGATTCATCCATTTTTTCATTCTCTTGATATTCTCACTTTTCTTCTTTTCAAATCAAACCATTCATTTTCAATCATTCAAAGTTATTTTTGGTCTTTCCATCGAAAACCAACAAGGTTTATTCAAAATAAGGTCCCAACAGCTATGTGAAGGCAAATTACCAAAACTAGAAAAATCGGTGAAAATTTGGCTAAGTGTCAGAAACTCAATTTTTCAAAGTTTTCGAAATTAAAAATGGATTTTCATAAATGAAAGCCCTCTTCAACAAAAGAAGAGTCATATAGTTTTGTAACCTAATTCCAAGTATGCAAAAGATATCACGCAAATACTTAAAACATTTTCTTCGTGATTAAAATTTGTTTATTTTTTTTTCGCTTCGTTTGAAGGAGTTACGGGGGCCATAAAGTCGTTTTGGCATGTTAAAAGCATGAGGAATCCAAAAAAATATTAAAAAAATATTTTGGGCACTTTTTGGTTTTCACGGTGGCACCGTGAATAGTGCATAGTGGCACCGTGACTAGAGCACGATGGCACTGTTAGAACGCTGAAATTTTTTTTTCATTTTTCACTCGTTTTCGATTCTAATAACCCACCCACGAATTAAATATTCAAACTACGATAAGACACAACAAACATAACGATTTCTAGCATGAATTTGAAATAATTTAAGTGACATTCTATAAATTTAAAACATACACAAGTTTCGAAAGATCCCTAACTGTAATTTTTTCGAAATCTACAGTTATTAATAAGAATCGAGAGTCCCTTACTCTTGTGGTTGTTGAACATGATAAGCTAGCTTGGACATAAAGGAGTGGTGGTCCGGAACATCGAATTTGGTGGAACTTAATGCCAAACGAATCGGTTTGGTTGCGAAACCCTCGATGGAGGTGTCCCTCCTCCCTCAACAATGATGGATCACTCTTCTTCAAACTAAGTGGAACTCCAAGTGGTTAAAATCAAAACCTCTATTGTTGGTTTTTAGTGGGAGCCTAAGAGAAAGGAAAGGAAATGGAGGTTGGATGGGGTGAGAACGTGGAGCTCGACAACACCGATGATTTTTTCTTCTTCGTCGAGGTTCAACTCGGACTCATTTGCGATAGATCTTGATGGGAAGGGTTGAAATCCTAGGTTTGGAGAATGTGCTGACCTTTTGTGAGTTGGAGAGTGAAAAGTGAATAAAAGAAATGAGTTGTTTTTAATTATAACAAAAGTTGGAAGGCATTTTTGTATTTTTCTATTTATTTCTATTTTCCACGAAATCCTGACCATTCGAACTTGAAAAATAACATGTGAATATTCCATTTCGAATAATTTTTCGTTGCGGACCTAACGGTGAAGTTGATTTTTTCTTATTCTCGCTCTAGCAAAATTTCACTATTTTAGATCCCACTTAATGTGAAATTTGAGGGTTTTATAACTTTTTCATCCGAACTCGAATTCGAACTTGTTTATAGGTTTTAATATATTTGACTTCTTTAAATCCAATGGCGGAGTCAATTTTCGTTAAAATTGATCGGAACCATATCCGAGTGTTTTACTTTAATTTCCTTCTATGGCATTTTCTTCGAAATATCACTCTTTGGTTTCTTCGAGATACAAGTTGAAAATCCAGGGTATTACACTTTTGGAGGTCAATATGTTTTGGACTAAGATTCCTAAACACAATTGATAATCCCTAATGACTCGTTAGGCTTTTGGATTTACATAGATAGGATGGCTACGAGAGCGATAAGGGCTTAATAATGGTATTAAATCCAATCTTCCATTATGAACTAAGATCTTGGCTTCTTCTTTTGAGATATCTAGTCTTGTGGCAAGATTACTAGAATAGCTTGTCTTTAATGAGAACATGGCCAGATGTCCTGAAGTGGATATCCTTTTGATCCCATAATACTCCTCATGAATATGACACAAGTGCATATGTCCAATATGAAAAACATGGTATGTAAAGTTCTAACATTTAGCCGTAATGCGCAAAAGATTTTAATCTACCTTAAACTCGTGAAAGTAAAGATTACACTTCAACATTATTTCCCAAAGTTTATTTTCTCTATGGTGTGCATCCCCGTGATGGTTATTTTGACTAAATAATTGATGAGTGTCTCGAAACACTGAATTATATGCACATTTCTCGGACATTTATCTTTATTTTTTTTCTTATTTTTTCGTATTAAGGTAATAATCATGATAAATCTCAAAACATCATGTTGCATGTTAATTAGGCTTAATTATACATAAATAAATTTATTTACTAGATAAATCTAATTACGTGTGTTTCTTGTGCAGAAAATCAATATTTTAGAATCAAAATCTTAAGGCAAAATCATTTGGGCCCACTTTGGAATGCCCTAATCCTTAACTCATGTTATCATTTTTTGTCTTTTTGTGCAAAAAAAAGTGGAGAGTACTTTTAGACTCTTCTACACACATTTTTCTCTATAAATAGAGCTTCAATATCTAGAGGCTCTCTCTCCCTCTCTCTTGGTTTTCTCATCCAAGACTCCTTTAATCTAAGGCTCTTTGCCTCTTCTCTTATATTTTTGTAGTTTTATTTTCTAGTTTAGTTTCTTTTTGGCTAAATAGTCTTGTAAGAAGTAGAAGAAGAAGAATTTGTAAGTTTCTCCATAAAATGAAGAAAAGTTCTTTCATCTCTTATCTTCCCTCTCTTGCAATGACATTAGGCTAAGCTCCCCTCCATTGGAGAGTGGAAAAACCTAGAGCAAGTTCTTGTGTTGTTTCTACTTTCATGCCTTTCTTTTATCTAAAATGCTTATGAGTTCTTTTTAAGATTTATTGCACCTTTTATTCTTAATATAGAAACTTTATGCTTAGATTAGATCAAGATAAAGTATGTTTAAATTAGATAATTGGTAGTAGGAAGTTTTGAAGGAATTCTACTTTGTTTATATTATCTCATTTGATTTCATTTGTTAAATTTTTTGATCTAAGGAACTAACACCAGGCCCTTATGATTGAGTTATAAAAGGCTAGGGACTACTCATTAACATGTTCTAGGTAGATCCACCTCCAATGGTCGTTTAATTTCATAAGTTTACTTGCTTTTAACATCATTTACTTTAGTTCATTTTCTAGAAATTTTAAATCTTCTTATAAGTTCAAAAATACAAAGAAAAATAGTTTTAATTCCTTTTACTTAATTTGAATTTTATCCTCTTAACTTAACTCTACTCCTCCTTTCTCTTGGGTTCGATCCCCTACTTGCTCCAAAGTAAGGTAAAAGTAAAATTAATATTAACTCTGGTGTAAGGAACAATGATATTCTCATCAATGGTCGATTAGGTTGTTACCTATAGCTAGCATCTTGAGATGACACAAGAAAGGTACTTCAGTAATTTTTCAAGGACCATATAAAAAATAGATCTTTGTAAATGTCATTTCTTCCATTTTTTCTTAGAAAAATACTTTTTCTTCTTTTTAAATAGGTTAGGACTCGAATTAGAAAAAGTTTGAATGGTTCGACCGATAATGATTGTTGGATCGAGATGGACTAGGTTATTTTGAAACATTGCCATAATTAAAATGGATTTTTTTTGGGTTGATGAAACCATTGATATGATAGCCTTGAGTTAGAAAAAAAAATATTTGATTGTTTTAAAGATAGATTGTCATTTACTAATTTTAGCGTTTGAACAGTCTTCTTTTTCAAAAAAACAACTCGGGAACACCCATGATAAGTTCGGGTCATGACCTATAGGAAGGTTCCTAGACTCTATGTTAGTTACGTGTAATATAATTTATCTGGTCACCCTTGCCCAAATGCACCTATATACTGTAGACAACCCATTTTTGCACTCGCCTAATTAATCAACTCGTTAAGCCGATTGCAACGGTTCCCAATGATAGATGTTTATTCCAATGCTTTATTTTGTTACCAGATATGTTTCAAAAATCCGGATAAGGTATCTCGAACTGAACAAACCTTAGAAACCACGCTACGCTAGGAAAATACGACCCTAGAAACATAGAAATCATCATCTTGCAGACTAAAAAGAAGCTTTACGATAAAATCACTAAAAAATGACCAAATTACCAAGATACCCCTAACCTTAAAACATCCCTAGAGCCTACGTTATGCTTAGAAAAACCCATTCAAACACATAAAATAACAAATCGAAATCAAATAAATCATTTCGTCAATTTTCACAGAATTTGACAAAATTACGAAAATACCCCTCATAAAGTTCACGACCATTCCACACAAAAAAATTCATACATGACACAAGACAATATTTCCATTGAATTCCTTATGAAAAATCGATTCTAAAACATCCTAAAACATCAAAAATCGACTTGAAACACAAAAAGTCCTCTCTGAGGGTAAAATGGTAATTTTACAATTTTTATAATTAAAAATTTTGAAATTAATAAATAAAATATTAAATAATTAAAGTGAAACATTAATAAAATTAATTTAAAATTTTGAATCAAAAAATCGATCAATCAGGCTCTCAGGCAAATTGTTGATGGTTGCCAAGATATTTATTCAAGGACCCCTCCATTTGGGGGCCAAAGAATTAAAGATATAATAGAAGGGGATTCTCCAAAATATTAAAGTCAATCAAGTAAGACTAAAGTCAAGATATTAGAGTCAATCAAGTAAGACTAAAGTCAAAATTAAAGTCAATCAAGTAAGACCAAAGTCAAGATATTAAAGTCAATCAAGTAAGACTAAAGTCATAATCTTAAAGTCAATCAAATAAGACCAAAAGTCAAAATCCTAATAGAGTTCTAATTAAATAATAACTCTATTTAATAGAGTTCTAACTAAAATATAACTCTACCTAAAATAATTCTAATTAAAATATAACTCTACCTAAAACAATTCTAATTAAAATATAATTCTAACTAAAAGAATTATAATTAAACACTAATTCTATCTAAACAAACCCTTAAAAAATCTATAAATAAGGGTCCTCAGAACCTATTTTCGTATCAAAGAAAAAATCCTAAAAAAAGTAGGTAAAGAAACCTCCCCAACCTCCCCAAAATCCTAATTTTGAAGTCCCAACTCCTTACCTAACATCCATACCCCAATTTTAGATAAAAAAAACACCCAAAAACCCTTTCAAAACACCTTCAAATCTATAAAAAAAATCAAAAAACTCATAGATCTTAGAAGGAGATACCTCAACTTGGAGATCCAAAGTAAATCTGGTAACAGAACGAAGCAAGGAGTACTGTACGAGGAGCGGTTCTATCAGATTTGAGGGAATACAATCGTTGCGTTTGAAGGTAAATTTCTTTTATTTTTTTTATCTAGGTCTTTTTGTTAGTAATGTAGTTTTATTTGGGATAAGTAGAGACTGGCGTTTGCCAGGCGTGGTTGGTGCCTAACACCTTCTAACCCCGTAACGTGATCCCTGGACTTAGTATTTTTTGTAGATTAGTTATTTTATCCGTTTCGAGTCAATGTTCGGTTCCTATACCATAATAACTAGGTGGTGACTCCCAAATCTCAAAGGTCAAAAGCGGATCGGCGCACCTCGTGGATCGAGGACGCTTTCAGTAGCGACTCCATTGGGGATTTTGAGGATCAAACTTGAAAAACCCCAAGTATGGGAACATTGTTAAAGCGACCTAGAATGTTTTTTTTTTGTTTATCTATTTATTTTACTTATTTATTTATTTATTTTTATTTTTTGTTCGATTATCGATCATGCGTTTGGATTTTGAATATTTGGCTTTGGCATACTTGTTTTTATGGTTCAATCAAGAGTCACTTAGGGTGACTATAAACAATGCTAAATGTCAAAGGAATTGTCTAGTTGAGGATGGACCAACGATTATCGGACCATGGAAATTATTTTTTATTTTTTTATTTTTTATTATTCATCTTTTAGGAGTGTGCTTGATCTGTCGTTTGAATTTTGTTTTCTTTGTTAAAAAAAAATTGTTTATTTTATTTTTATCAGTTTTTTTATGGACAAGTTGTGCTGTCCATTAACAGCAAGCAAAAAAAAATAAAAAATAGCAAAAAACATATAAAGAAAAACAAAAAAAAAAAGGATTTTTGGGTTGTTGTTGTGTTGTCCGTTGACAGCAAGCAAAAAAATATAAAGAAAAACAAAAAAAAAACAAAAAAAAAAAAAAAACAGTACCATTGTGCTGGTGTGCGATTAGTAAAAAAACCATTTTTCTTTTGTCTATCTTCTTCTTCCATGAGCCAAGAAAGAAGAGGACAGCAGAAAAAAAAGAAAAACGAACGTTTCTCTTATTCGTCTCTCTCTCTCTCTCTCTTCCTCTCCTGTACCATCAATTCATCTCTGTAGGACTCTCTGGTAGCAACATATTTATTTTTTTTATAAAAAAAATGGAGTTTTGAAAGTATTTTGTGGCAGCAACTTACCTAAAAAATCATGAGTTATGTTGCTGGCAGCAACATTTATTAAAAAAAAAATGTTTTGAATTGTATCCTCTGGCAGCAACATACATTTAAAAAAAAAAAGAGTTTTCATATGTTGCTGTCCATGGCATGCTGTAGCTACAGCAACAAGTTTTCTTGGTGTGCGGTTTGTAGAAGTTTTTTTTTCCATCTATCTGTGAAGAAGAAACAACAAATAAACGGAGAGACGTCTCTCTCTCTCTCTCTCTCTAAGGGTATTCGATTGAATCTTTGAAGCAAGACGAAGTTGTACCATGAGTTTTAAAGTTGCCTCAGCCCTCAAAGGTCACGTTGATAAAAAAAATGAAAAAAAGAGAACACTTTGAGAGACTTCGAGAGCTCAAACAACAAAGCAATGAATCTATTTCATCTGAGCTGTTGATTCATCGCCTCATTCCCCAGCCTCCCTGCTCATCACAGCTAATTATGACTTCTGCACATACGATAGTTTGTCTTTGACAATGTTTTTATATTATTTTCAGCAACTTAAAAAAGAAAAAATAAATAAGCGTTGTGTATCTTGCTGGCAGCAATATACAAAACATACAAAAAAGATGTTGAGTGTGTATATTGGTGGCAGCCAACGTAAGAAGTGTTGAGTGCTGTGTGTTGGGTGTGCTGGCAACATGTTGAGTGGGTTGGCAGCAACAAATAAGTGGCGTGCTGGCAGCATGTTAAAAACAGAAAAAGAAAATAAGTTGTGTGTGAGTTACGTGGGGGTGGTAGTAACAAAATTGGTTGTTAGTGTTGTGTGTGTTGCCAAAGAAATTGTTTCATAAGTTTTTGAACGAATTATGATCGGGTATATGTGCTGGCAGCAACACAAGTTGTGAGTATTGTGTGTGGTGCCAAAGAAAAATTATTTCATAAGTTTTTGAACGAATTATGATTGGGCATGTGTGCTGGCAGCAACACAAGTTGTGAGTATTGTGTGTGCTGCCAAAGAAAATTTGTTCATAAGGTTTTTGAATGAATTATGATTTGGCATATGGGCTGGCAGCAACACAAGTTGTGAGTATTGTGTGTGTGCTGCCAAGAAAAATTGTTTCATAAAGTTTTTTTTATTAACGAATCATGCATGGGTCCCACTCCAAATTTTGGAAATCTCATTCCATACTAAATTTCTTTTCGCCACAATGGTATAACCTAACTCACTTGGACTTTACTTGGTTAGACTTTACTTTTGCTATGGCTCATTAAGCTCACACGTGGCATGATCCAATGCCACCAATTCAATGAATTTTGAAAGAATTTTTTTTTTCTCAATATATATGTATATATATTCTTTCTCTTTTAATATAGAATATTATGACTTTAGTTAAAGTCAATAACTATATATTTTCAAGAACTTGGATCTAAGCCTATTATTTTTTAAATTTTAATTTTAAATCCAAACATTTTCCTTGAAATCTAGAAGGCCATGGCATTGGATTATCGATCACGTGGGCCTAATGACTATTCGTAAAATTTGAAATCTTAATGTGTTAATCAAGGTAACCGAAGTGCTCATTGAGAATTTTGTTGAATAACAAATTTAATTTTTTTTAAAAGAATTTTTTTTTTTGCCTATCTCAATGTTTGATCAATGATCGATATTGTTTCCGTGTTATCCTAATGGATTGATCATCGTTGCTATCTTTTTTTACTACCTTGATTGATTGCCTATCTGATATGCTATGATCATGAT
Organism: Akebia trifoliata; assembly: GCF_017979445.1. Taxonomy (NCBI): domain Eukaryota; kingdom Viridiplantae; phylum Streptophyta; class Magnoliopsida; order Ranunculales; family Lardizabalaceae; genus Akebia; species Akebia trifoliata. The sequence continues at coordinate 16,645,774 of NC_141384.1, read as the reverse complement.
TGATATATATTTTGATGTGCATGCCTTATTCTTGATCTTGATACTTTGGATATTCATGTTGTATGATCATATTTTTCTAATATCCATATTGTGATGATTTGATTTGGCCCACAGGCTCACTTTTTGAAAAAGTCCCGGGCACACCCCACCCTGTTTTGCACACACCACTGGCACTTTTATTGCTTTGCACTTTTGCATGTCCCATATAGCCAACGTGGTACTAGTTCGTGCCCCGGTCTCTTCGAAGATGCGACGTCATTCATGAAAACCACAACTCCAGTCACGTACCTTAGGGTGTATAAAACTGGGGCATCAGTACCGTCTGATCAGGTGACTTTTAAAGGTATATTGATGCACCCAAGCTGGAGCGACCTGAGCCTTTGACCTATTGTAAGCCGCACAGTCACATGTCCCGTTTGCCAACGTAGTACTAATACGTGGTCGGTTCCCTCGTGCGATGCCAAACCATTTATGAAAGCTACAACTCTTGACTCGTACCTGTAGGTATATCAAAAATAATCAAAGTACATCAATTGCACTTCTTGGTCAAAACCAGTGCCTAAGCGAGATCCTGCCCCGCTGTACCCTACTGTACGAGGGGGATAGACTACGTCTATTCTAGACGAGAGGTATTTAAGTGGGCCCTTGCTCAGCATCGTGCACCACCTCTCAACTGGGGATGAAACTGGCTATTTTTGACTTCAGAGAAGTGAGTTGGAGTTTTAGATTATCACCTATACGGTATATCAAACCAAGTCACCACGTACCGTCTGATTAAGTACGCTTGAGAGGTATATAGGTGTACTTGGGCAAGGGTAGCCAGATAAAAATGCATTGCATATAGTAAGCTTAGAGTCTAAAAACCTCCCTTGTAGGCCACGACTCGAACTTTATCGTGGGTGTTCCCGAGTTGCTCTATTTAATCCAACCAAAAGGTAAGTGGGTGGACCGGTCCACACCGCTCCAATCATGCCCGCAATATCGGTCTAACCCAATAGACTTAATTGATGAGACATACTGGTCAATATCAAATTAATCCAATTAGTCCCATTGGTAAATGGATCTTATGAATCAATATATGGACCGGTTGAACTAATTGGCTTAAAAATATTGGATGAAGTGATGCAAGTGGAATATTCAGATCCATTGGGTCGAACCAGCCCAAACTCAAATGGGTACATAGTCCCAATCACCTTGCATCGACCAATTTAATTCAATGGACTGGATATTTCATACTTAACCAGATCAGTAAGTCATATTCATGTAATATTTCTTGATCGAAATATTTCATTGGTTAGAGATTTTGAATCTAGGGGTTAACTTAACCCATGCTATCAAGAGAAACCTCTATTTATTAAAAGTCTACTCTAGGGTCCATAACTAGTAATCTACCTTTGATGGGATTTTCAGGGTTATCATTGCACCCAAACTCAAGCGCCCACCTCCTAGTTGGAGTCGTAAGTCCAGTCGGTTAGAACAAACGTTGGTACCAAGTCAACAGGCAGAAATGACTTCAGAATCTAAGCTCACAGAGATCCGTAAGATTTTGGCAGCCTTTGCCAATGATATCAATAGTATAAAGGGCAAAGTGGAAGTCTTAGAACAGATTTTAGAATCAATTGGCAATCCCCTTGACGATCCTAAAGGAAAAAGGGTAGAAGAAAATACAGCGAGACGTGCCCATGAAGTCTTCGAACTCGATGGAGACGAAGAGTATGTTGATGAGAATCCAGTGTTAGCCAACAGAATGTCTCAACTGGAGTCAGGTATGAAGAGTATAAAGGGTATCGATGAAATTGCAGCGGGCATTGAAGTCTTGAACCGTATCCCTAGAATTCATTTGCCAGAGAAGTTTGTGATGCCTGAAATGGACAAGTTCAGTGGGGTAGGTTGTGCAAAAACGCATCTTAAGGTGTATATTACTAACATGCGCACTATGGGGCTTAGCGATGAACAGATGACATTGCTATTTCAGTGAACTCTATTCGGGTCAGCTCTACGATGGTTGATGTCTCAAGACCCAACTATGGTAGGTACATGGGAAAATATGTCAAAGGCTTTCTGGCAATAGTACAAATATAGTACCGAAATTGAAACTTCAAGAAGGGACTTAGAGTCAACTAAACAGAAGAATGGGGAAATATTTACTGACTTCATCGGTCGTTGGAGGGCCAAGGCTGCACAAATGTGGCATAGACCTTCAGAGAAAGAACAAGTGGCTATTATCTTAAAAAACCTCTCGTAAGGGTATGCTCGACATCTAGTCTCCCAATACCTTCCTACATTCGAGTCTCTATTGCAAGCTAGTAGCCAATTGGAAGATGCTTTCGCTTCCGGAATCCTTTCTAATCCTTCTGACAACAAGTTCAAAAAGCCTTTCACCAATTCCAAGTTTAGCGGTGATCACACCTATGTAGCCAATACGTCTACTACACCCGTCCAATCTACTATCTTGCCTAATAACCAGTTAACCCTAATCAACCTCGACCACGTAGGAAATTCACCAATCTTGGTATACCTTTGAGTATTGTCTTTCAAAAACTATTAAGTAAAGGGCTCATTGCACCTCTCCAACCTCGACCTTTACCAAATCCACTCCCCACTTCTCACAATGCCAACCTATTTTGTGAGTTTCACCAAAATTCTGATTATCTTACTGATCATTGCGTCGCTCTTCGTCATACAGTTCAAGGACTCATTGATGCCAAAAAAGTTACTGTCCCTGCCCCTGAGCAACCAAATGTTACTACCAACCCTCTACCCATTTACCAACCTTCTCAGACTTTGAACATGGTATCCAATACTCAACTCTCGTTTGACCCAATCCTTCTCATCCGATCATTCAATCATAAACCTCCTAGCCCCCCTCTTACCAGAGTGACGGTCCCTAATGAGGTTTTCACCACCAAATACAGTCTTGGCCAAGAGAGAAGAAGTAAGTCTGAAGGATGCAAAGAATCTGAAGAAGAATACTAAGTCCAACCACTTGAAAATAGTTTCTCGAGTTCTCAGTCTGTAATCAAGCCCGTTGTGGGTAATTGTCTTTAGTTGTTTATGAGTCTTGAGTCCAGTTCTTTCTATCAATTCATTAATCAAGTCTGTCTTTTTATTTCTTATTTTGTTCTAGTCAAGTTAGTTTGTCGAGTCTGCAATGGTGTCAGTATCCCCATCTAAATTTAATTGAATAAAGAAAATTTTTGAATACCTTGAGCGTATTAACGAATTAACTAATAACTGGCTTCAAGGAGAAATTCGTTTAATAAAGAGACCCTTTTTGAATGAGAAGATAAATGTCTTGCTCGAGGAAGCAAATGTCATTAACCTCGGAACAAAAATAATTCCCAATAAATTCAGATTGGAACTAACTTATCCCTAGATAAGTAAAAAGAGATGATGAATTTATTCAGAAAATTTAAAAGACTTGCTTACATGGTCCTATGAGGATATGTTGGTTAAATTTGGGGTGTTGTTCAACATGAAATATATACCCATCCTGTGAGAACACCACATGTACAAATCAGAATAGACTCACATAGTCAGATGAGAGATTACAAAATGTATCAGTGCTAGACTTTTAAAGTTTACTGTTTTCAGATCAATGGAATAGTTGAAGCAGCCAGTAAAAATCTCAAGACAATCATCGTGAAAATGTGTCAATCACACATCACACCGGGATCGGCCAGAGAAGTTACCATTCGCGCTATGGACATATGACACTTCAATACAGTCACTATAGTGTATGACATGGAAGCAATCTTACCGGTTAAAATGGAAAACCCTGTATCTCAAGGTCTTGATGGAAGTCAATTGTTAGAAACAGATTGAGTCTGTCAATGGAGAGGAGTCACTCGCATGTTTGACAAGAAAGTAGAAGTCCATCACTTACAAGTCAAGAATTTAACCATCAGACTACCAAAAAAATTTTGAGCACTCTTCCTCGGTCATAGGAGGAAGTTTGAACCCAATTGGAAAGATTCAATCATTAAGGAAAAATTGTTAGACTTCAAGATCATGATGGAATCGAATTACCAGAGTCAACCAACCTTGACCAGATCAAACGGTATTACATTTAAGGAGGCCATCTTTGGCCGAATCAATTTTCCTGCTACCCAGTTCAATATCTCCTTTCTTAGCCTTTTGCAGCCTTTTAAAAAAAATGATGCCTTTTTCTTTCTCCGCCCGATCACCTAACCTAGGGGAGGGAAAAATTTGAACTACGTCTTTGTCTGATCCCAAAATTTTGGGGTACGTAGGCAACCTGAGAAGTTACTTCAGGCCTGACCACATCAAAATAAAAAAATAGATTCCCCGACAAAAAAAAAAATCTAAAAGAATTAAAATTCAAAAGAAAAGAAAATATTGTCAGAGTAGGGAAGAAAATTCAAGGAAAAAGAAAATAATTTAAAAGGAAATGCCACACAAGGGACATTTGGATTTTTGAGCCTCAAAATTCCTTTCTTTTTATACCCAGTCCTAAGCCTACCCATAAAAGTCCTCCGAAGTACTGTGCGAAAAAGTCAAGGAAGATAGCAAAGCATGATCAGACAGTAACTCCATAAGTTCAAAATGGAAGAAAAAGAAAACTGAAGCGTGCTAAGTTGAAAACCCAAAAGGGTAACTTAGGCAAACATTAGGGCAAGCTCGCAAGGTTGAAAATCTAAAAGGATGACCTTGGCAACAATCAGAGTAAAGAATAGAGAAAAAATTGTAAGCTCGCTAGATCGAAAACCTAAAAAGGCTATCTAGCTAAAAGCTAGAGCATGCTCGCTAGATTGAAAACCTGAAAAGGTAATCTAGGCAAAACTTAGAGCAACCAAAAAAAAAATCTCCGTTGAGTTGAGAAGTTGAAAAGGCGGTCCGAGCCGAAACATCAGAAGTCCAAATGATCAAGTTTCAATACCCAGTTTAAACCAAATATAAACTCAGTGGATACAAGTATCTCGTCTATGATTGATTTGAAGTGTTTCATGTCCCTAAGTGAACCGACAGGGAGAAAGAAAAAATTCTATGATTAATTTTAGAAAGAATTATTTTGTTCCAATTTCTTTGAGTCTGACTCAAAATCTTCAATATAAAAAGTTAAACCTTTATTGCGCTTGCGGTAATCAAGGATTTCAAACTTTCATAACAAGGGCACTTCATTTTTCTAAAGAGTACAGTTTTCCCCCTTACACTAGGGGCATTCGTTTTCAAATTATGTTCAATTATCTCCAGTGCAATGTTCCCTATCAAACTAGGGGCATTTTGGTTCAAAAGCCTGGTCAATTTCAACCCCAAAGGATAAGGTTAACTTTGAATTAAAGGTTACCCTCTTGATAGCAATTTTGAAAACTCCTAAGATTCAAAGAGAGTTAAAATGTTTATAGGACCTTCATAAAATCCAATTTCTTACAAAAAAAAATTCAAATGCGGTGTAAATTCCCCATTTATTCCCAAAAAAATTAGTTCAATACTCTTTCACTCCGAGTAGGTATAGTAGAACTTCCCAAAAAAAGTTAGTTCATTACTCTTTCACCCTGGGCAGGTAGAGTAGGACTCCCAAAAAATTAGTTCATTACTCTTTCACTCTGAGTAGGTAGAGTAGAACTTCCCAAAAAAATTAGTTCATTACTCTTTCACCCTGGGTAGGTAGAGTAGGACTCCCAAAAAATTAGTTCATTACTCTTTCATTCCGAGTAGGTAGAGTAAAACTTCCCAAAAAAATTAGTTCATTACTCTTTCACCCTGGGCACCAGAGTAGAACTCCCAAAAAATTAGTTCATTACTCTTTCACTCGGAGTAGGTAAAGTAGATTTTCCCAAAAAAATTAGTTCATTACTCTTTCACCCTGGGCAGGTAGAGTAGGACTTCCAAAAAGCTTAGTTCATTACTCTTTCACTCCGAGTAGGTAGAGTAGAACTTCCCAAAAAATTAGTTCATTACTTTTTCACTCCGAGTTGGTAGAGTAGAACTTAAAAATTAGTTCATTACTCTTTCACCCTGAGCAGGTAGAATAGGTGTAGACACCCCATTTTTTCATCTGCTTAATTCGACAATTCGTCACCCGATTTTGGTGGATTCCTAATGATGAATATAAAGGAACTCGAAGGCTTGTGAGTACTGCTTGATTCCTTATGTTTCTAGTTTATTTTCATCCCCCTACTCGTCACAACTCGACATAGAAGTTTATGCACGCTTAGGATCGCTACATCTTACACCTGACTTAGCAAGCACGTACGCATAGGTTCGTTACACAATTCGATAACTTAAAGACCTCGCTACGCTAGAAAAATATAACTTTAGAACTTAGAAATACTCACATAGTGACTGAAAGAAACCTCACGCTGAAATCCCTAAAAAGCTGTAAAAATCACAAAAATGACGAAAATACCCTTCATAAATTTTAGATGGCCAAAAGTCCTAAAAATACCTCCATTGCACTCAGAACGTGATTTTGAGTCTAACGGGACCTAAATCGATGAAAACAGAGAAATTTATAAGAATTTGTAAAAAAATCATCAAAATGACGAAAATACCCCTCATATACCTCGGACCTCCGAAAAATCTCGAAAGTACCTCCATTGCACTCAGAATGTGATTTCGAGTCTAACGAGATCCAAATCGATGAAAACAGAGAAGTTTGAGAAAAATCTGTAAAAATCGCCAAAAGACCAAAATACTCAATATTCAACTCTACAATTTAGAGATCCCAATCCCTAGGACAATGTAAATCGAAATCCAATGTAAACTAAAAATAAAATTCAAATTAAAAATTAAACAATTCAAATTAAAAAATCGAAACAATTAAAATTCAAATTAAACAATTAAAATTCAAATTCAAATTAAACAATTAAAATTAAAATCGAACAATTAAATCCAATCAAAAATATTTTTCAAATTAAAAATAATAATAATAAAAATTCGATCAACCAAAATAAAATTTCAAGTAATCAACCATCAAAATTAAACTCAAATTCTATTAATAAATTTAAAATTTAAAATCGAACCCAATCTAAAATCAAATTAAAACTCAAAACTTAACCAATCGAAATCCAATCAACAGACCAATTAAAAATTAAAATCAATTTAAATTTCAAATTAAAACCCAAATTAATAAACCCATTAAAAATTTAAATTAAAAATTAAATTCAAATTAAACAATTAAAACTCAAATTAAAATCAAATTGAAAATCACTCAACCAATTAAAATATAAAAATAAAATTAAAATCGAACGATCAACCAATCGAAACAAAATAAAATCGACCAATAACCAATATTACAATTAAAATTCAAATTAAATTTTAATCTAACAATTTTAATCCAAAATTTAAAAGCATACACAAATTCAAATTTAATTTAAAATATAAAAGTTAAATCAAAATGTCAACGAATCCAAAATTCAACTAAATAATAATAATAAAATTCAACCAATTACAACTCATTAGCGAGAAATTACCGTAGTACGAATAGCGTGGGATCACCACCTCTCCTTCTCCAAAAAAAAAAAAAATTAAAAAAAAAAAAGAGAGAGAGAATAAAACGTGGGCACTCTCTAACTCCCCATCTTCTTCTCCAACATCTCTAACTCCTCCTCATAACTACCCATGTTCTCCTCTCACTCTCCCATCTCTCCCATCTCTCCCTCTCTCCCTCTCTTCCTCTCTCATGAATTTTGGGGAGAACCACTATAAAAGGAAAAGGCAAGGGACTATTGAAGGAGACTCGAACCGACGTTTTTTTAACTACCCTCCATAACCAAAAAACCTGCAACTTTACATCTTCTTCCTTCCCATTAAAAATTCAGCAACCACCCCATTAAAATTTTTTCAACTTTCCATCTTCTTCCACCCCATTAAAAATTCTTCAACTTTCCATCTTCTTCTTCCCCATTAAAAATTCTGCAACTTTCTATCTTCTTCTTCTCCCATTAAACAAATTTCTGTAACTTTTTCATCTTCATTACAGCCACACCTTCATCATATTCCACCCATTAAAGCTCCAATTTCATCTATCTTATCGCCCATTTTTGTATCTCCATTAATCTTATAACTTCTCTCCAATACTCTTTCGCTCCATAAAAAAAATAATAGCAATTTCTCTCTCTCTTTGGCAACACTCCTTCTTTGATTTATTGGACACCCCACAATGGTCATCATCTCCTCCTATTCCAACATCATTGGGCGTCACAAGCTTTTGAATTTCTTTTTGATGGAATCCACGCATCCAAAATTATTTGGTGAAGGTAAGTTATTTTATTTATTCATTCGTTTATTTTTTTTATTTTTAGTTTATTTTTATTATTATTGATTCTTGATTTTACATTTTTATGCATTTGAATTAATCTGTTGATTTTGGGGGCATAGGTGGTATTGATGGTAACCTTTAATTTTTCAAAAAATTAGTGGATCGATTCGACCATTTTTGTTGGTAGATTGATTGGGCCAACTCGTTATTTTCAAGTTCGTAGACCGGTTCATTGATTGTTGATGTCTATCGAGTCGATTCGTCGACTTTTGATGTTAGTGGGTTAAATGTTGATTTACTCAATAAAAATTATTGGTGTACACGAAAGATAAAAATAAAAAATCGATTTTCACAATAAAAATTATGAGTCGACTCGTTGATTTTGGGGAGATTAAAAATTTGAATCGAATTTTTTTAAAAATTAGGCACGTGAGTTAAATCACCGATTTAATACACGTGGCGATTCCAAAAAAATTATGATTCTTTTGGTTAACAAATAGTGAGTCGACTCGCTGATTTTGGGGACATTGAGAATTTGAATCGAATTTTAAAAAATTAGGCACGTGGGTTAAATCACCGATTTAATACACGTGGCGATTCCGAAAAAAAATTATGATTCTTATGATATAAAAATTGCAAGTCAACTCGCTGATTTTGGAGACATTGAGAATTTGAATCGAATTTTTAAAATTAGACATGTGGGTTAAATCACCGATTTAATACACGTGGCGATTCCAAAAAAAATTATGATTCTTATGATGTAGAAATTGCGAGTCGACTCGCTGATTTTGAGGAAATTGAGAATTTGAATCGAATTTTTTAAAAATTAGACACGTGGATTAAATCACCGATTTAATACACGTGACGATTCCAAAAGAAATTAGGATTCTTTTGATTAACAAATTGCGATTTGACTCGCTGATTTTGGGGACATTGAGAATTTGAATCGAATTTTTAAAATCAGACACGTGGGTTAAATCACCGATTTAATACACGTGGCGATTCCAAAAAAAATTATGATTCTTATGATGTAAAAATTGCGAGTCGACTCGCTGATTTTGGGGACATTGAGAATTTGAATCGAATTTTTTAAAAATTAGGCACGTGGGTTAAATCACCGATTTAATACACGTGACGATTCCGAAAAAAATTTATGATTCTTATGATTAACAAATTGCGAGTCGACTCGCTGATTTTGGGGACATTGGGAATTTAAATCGAATTTTTAAAAAAAATTAGGCACATGGGTTAAATCACCGATTTAATACATGTGGCGATTCCAAAAAAAAATTATGATTCTTATGATGTAAAAATTGCGAGTCGACTCGCTGATTTTTGGGACATTGAAAATTTGAATCGATTTTATTTTAAAAATTAGGCACGTAGTTAACTCACCGATTTAATACACGTGGCAACTCAAAATTTGTGAGTTAACCCACTGAATTTAATACACGTAATGGTTCAAAAATCGAATCTCTTTGATAAAATATTGTCAATGAGCCAATTCACTAATCTTATATACGCGGCATTGAAAATCGATTTCGTATTGTTCAAAATATGATTGAATTGATCATTAATTTTTGGTGTCATGTATGCCTCATTAAATCACGTAATTATTTTAACCGTAGGATTTGTTTAGTAAATCCGATGCAATTTGATGATGATTGAACCCTAGTTTGATTTTTTGTCTTTGAATGTTTACCGTAGGATATTTTTGGATCGCAGTAGAGACTGATCATCTTGACCAGGCGGGTTCGGTGCCTAACACCTTCTGAAATCCGTAACCTGACCCCTAACCCATCTCTCTGATCCACGGACCGACCCATATCCATTTGGAGTTAATTTTGGTTCCTAGACCTAAACTAGGTGGCGACTCTCTATTCTTTTAAAAATTCCCGAGTTACGTAGAACGGACCCTAATCCGTTATTTAGCAGACGACCGGGAGTAGAGGCGATTTCAGTAGGACTCTCTAAAAAATTAGTTCATTACTCTTTCACTCCGAGTAGGTAGAGTAGAACTTCTCAAAAAAAAAATTAGTTCATTAGTCTTTCACCCTGAGTAGGTAGAGTAGGACTCTCAAAAAAGTTAGTTCATTACTCTTTCACTCCGAGTAGGTAGAGTAGAACTTCTAAAAAAAAAAATAGTTCATTACTCTTTCACCCTGAGCAGGTAGAGTAGGACTCTCAAAAAAATTAATTCATTATTCTTTCACTCCGAGTAGGTAGAGTAGAACTTTTCAAAAAAAAATTAGTTCGTTACTCTTTCACCCTGGGCAAGTAGAGTAGGACTCCCAAAAAATTTAGTTCATTACTCTTTCACTCCGAGTAGGTAGAGTAGAACTTCCCAAAAAAATTAGTTCATTACTCTTTCACCCTAGGCAGGTAGAGTAGGACTTCCAAAAAATTAGTTTATTACTCTTTCACTCCAAGTTGGTAGAGTAGAACTTCCCAAAAAAAATTAGTTCATTACTCTTTCACCCTGGACAGGTAGAGTAGGACTCCCAAAAAGCTTAGTTCATTACTCTTACACTATGAGTAGGTAGAGTAGAACTTCCCAAAAAGAAAAAAAAGAATTAGTGCATTACTCTTTCACCCCGAGCAGATAGAGTAGGACTAAAAAAAAAATAGTTCATTACTCTTTCACCTCGACCAGGTAGAGTAGGACTTCTAGAAAAATAAGTTCATTACTTTTGCACCAAGGGTAGGTAGAGTATATAACATTCAACTTTTTCTCAACTTTTGCTCAGATTTGCCTCAAACCTCAAATTTTTTTCAAGTTTTGTTTAAAGTCAAAATTTTTCTCAGATTTTCCTAGATTTTATGTTTTGCTCAGATTTTACTCAGTTTTATTCGAATTTTGCTCAGACCCTTTGAGATTTATCTCAGATTTCAAGTGCACATACTTATACATTTTAGTCAGGGAGAATTTTCTAAAATTCAAGGATCTGACACCGTCAGTAAGAGCTCTCGCTCGAGGACCTGACAACCTTTTAGTTCGGGGAGAATTTTACCCTCAAGGATCTGAACATCCTGACGAATTGCTAAATCAGGCTGCAAAATAGATTTGCTATCTAGTTTGCTTCAACCCTCTGCCAAAGAGGGGCATCTGTAGACACCCCATTTTTGCACTCGCCTAATTAATCAACTCGTCAACCCGATCGCAACGGTTCCCAATGATGGATGTTTATTCCAATGCTTTATTTTATTACCAGATATGTTTCAGAAATCTGGATAAGGTATCTCGAGCTGACAAAATCTTAGAAACCACGCTACGCTAGGAAAATACAACCCCAGAAACATAGAAATCATCATCTTGTAGATCAAAAAGAAGCTTTACGATAAAAATCATTAAAAATGACCAAATTACCAAGATACCCCTAACCTTAAAACATCCCTAGAGCCTACGTAACGCTTAGGAAAACCCATTCAAACAAATAAAATAACAAATCGAAACCAAATAAATTATTTCGTCAATTTTTACAGAATTTGACAAAATTACAAAAATATCCTTCATAAAGTTCACGATCATTCCACAAAAAAATTTCATAAATGACACAAACCAATATTTCCATTGAATTCCTTACGAAAAATCGATTCTAAAACATCCTAAAAGATCAAAAACCGACTTTGAACACAAAAAGTCCTCTCCGAGAGTAAAACGATAATTTTATAATTTTTATAATTAAAATTTTCGAAATTAATAAATAAAATATTATATAATTAAAGTGAAACATTAATAAAATTAATTTAAAAATTTTGAACCAAAAAATCGATTAATCAGGCTTTCAGGCAAAATTGTTGATGGTTGCCAAGATATTTATTCAAGGACCCTTCCATTTGGGGGTCCAAAGAATTAAAGATATAATAGAAGGGGATTTTCCAAAATATTAAAGTCAATCCAGTAAGACTAAAGTCAAAATCTTAAAGTCAATTAAATAAGACCAAAAGTCAAAACCCTAATAGAGTTCTAATTAAATTATAACTCTATTTAATAGAGTTCTAACTAAAATATAACTCTACCTAAACTAATTCTAATTAAAATATAACTCTAACTAAAAGAATTATAATTAAACACTAATTCTATCTAAACAAATCCTTAAAAAAATCTATAAATAAGGGTCCTCACAACCTATTTTCGTATTAAAGAAAAAATCCTAGAAAAAGTAGGTCAAAAAGCCTTCCCAATCTCCCCAAAACCCTAATTTTGAAGCCCCAACTCCTTACCTAACATCCATACCCCAATTTTAGATAAAAAAAACAACCAAAAATCCTTTCAAAACACCTTCAAATCTATAAAAAAATCAGAAAACTCATAGATCTAAGAAGGAAATACCTCAACTTGGAGATTCGAATCGAATCTAGTAACAGAACGAAGCAAGGAGTACTGTACGAGGAGCGATTCTATCAGATCTGAGGAAATACAATCGTTGCGTTCAAAGGTAAATTTCTTTTATTTTTTTTATCTAGGTCTTTTTGTTAGCAATATAGTTTTATTTGGGATAAGTAGAGACCGGCGTTTGTCGGGCGGGGTTGGTGCCTAACACCTTCCAACCCCGTAACGTGATCCTCGGACTTAGTATTTTTTGTAGATTATTTGTTTTAACTGTTTCGAGTCAATGTTCGATTCCTAGACCATAATAACTAGGTGGCGACTCCCAAACCTCAAAGGTCAAAAGCGGATCGAGGGCGCTTTCATATACCTTTCGAACGTAATCAATCAGATGGTACGTGGTGACTTGGTTTGATATACCATGTAGGTATAAGGCTAGGGCTATCTCTTTTGTAAATGATTTTGCGTCTCACAAGAGACCGACCACGTACTAGTACTACGTGTAGACACCCCATTATTGCACATGCCTGATTAATCAAATCGTCAACCTGATTGCAACGGTTCCCAATGATGGATGAATATTCTAATATTTTTTTATTTGTTACTAGATGTGTTTCCAAATTTCGGATGAACTATTTCAAGCAAACAAAACTTTAGAAATCATATTACGTTACAAAAATATGACCTAAAAGATAGAAATCATCATTTTCAGATAAAAAGAAGGTTTACGAGAAAAATCATTAAAAAATGATCAAATTAACAAAATACCCCTGACATCAGAACATCCATAGAGCCTACATTACGCTTAAGAAACTCTTTAGAATACATAAAATAACAAATTGAAACCAAATAAACTATTTCGCCAATGTTCACAAAATTATGAAACTTCCCCTCATAGGGTCCACGATCATTTCACACCGAAAACCCATAAGTGACACAAATCGATACTTCTATTGAATTTCTTAAGAAAAATTGATTTCAAAACATCTCAAAATGTTGAAAATCAACTTCTCAACTAAAAAGTCCTTTTTGAGGGAAAAACGGTACTTTTTCAAATCTTAAAAAATCAAAACTCTAAAATTAATAATCAAAACATTAATCAACATAAAATGGAATATTAATAAATCAAATTAAAAATTTTAAACAAATAAAACCAATTAATTAAGCCCCCAGGGTAAATTTTAAGTGGTGACCCATTTATTTAAGTGGGATCTACATGATATTTAATAAAGACCCCTCCACCAGGGGTCCTAAAGAATTAAAAATATAATAAAGAATCCTCTATTAAGGGGTTCTCCAAAAACTAAAAAATTTCTTATTTTACGTAAGAATCAAAATCTTAATTTAACAACCTAAAAAGACATATTCAAACACTAACTCTTCTCAAAAGCTCTATAAAAAAGAGCCTCCATAACTTAAATTCGCAGGTCAAGAAAAATCCTAAGAAAGAGAGGCCAACAAATACTCTCCTAAGCCTTTCCAAAATCCTAAATCTAAATTCCCAAGTCCCTACCTAACACTCAAACCTCATTTTTTACTCAAAAAATACCTAGAAATCCTCAAAAACACCTAGAAATCCTAAAAAATACCTAGAAAAATATTTTTAAGTTTTGGAGAACACCCCAATGGAGGGTTCTTTATTAAATTATTTTGAATTCTTTGAGACCCTCGGTGGAGGGTTCATTATTAAATATCATATGGGTTGTCACTTGAAATTTAGCGTAGGAGCTTAATTAATTGAATTTATCTATTTAACGATTTGAATTTTATTTATTAAGATTTATTTTACATTAATTAATTTTTCAATTTTAGATTTTTGAATTTTAGGGTTGGAAAATTATCGTTTTTCCTTCAAAGAGGTCTTTTGCATTGGGATGTCATTTTTTGATGTTTGGAATGTTTTGGAATTAATTTTTTTTAAAGAAATTCAATGAGAATATTGGTTTGTGTCAATTATGGATTTTTTGCATGAAATGATCGTGGACCCACAATGGGTATTTTAGTAATTTTGTTGAATTTTGTAAAAATTAACTAACTAATTTATTTGATTTTAGTTTTTTCTTTTATGTGTTTGAAAGGGTTTTTCTAAGTGTAATGTAGCCTCCAGGGGTGTTCTAACGTTAGGGGTATTTTGGTAATTTAATAATTTTTGGTGATTTTTCTTATAAAACTTCTTTTAGTAAAAAAATAATGATTTTTATGTTTTGGATCATATTTCCTTGGTGTAGTGATGTTTCTAAAGTTTATTTACTTGAAATATCTCATCCGAACTTTGAAAACACATATAGTAAGAAATAAAAAACTTTAGATCATCCATCAGTGGGAACCCTTGCAATCGAGTTGATGAGTTGATTAATCAGGCAAGTTCAAAGATGGGATGTCTATAATATCATGCTGGGAATTAAAATTACAAAGAAAGATGGAAGGTATGTCCTATCTTGAAGTCATTATGTAAAAATAGTACTTAAGAAGTTTAGACATTTTGATAGTGTACCCGTTTTAACTCCTTTTGATCCTAACATGAAATTAAAGAAAACTAGAAGTGATAATGTGTCACAAAAGGAGTATGCTAGGATCATAGGAATTTTATTTTATCTGATGAATTGTACTCGCCTAGACATAACTTTTATTGTTGGGTGATTAAGTAGATACACGAGCAATCCTATTAGAGATCATTGGACAACTTTTAGTGAGGGTTCTTAGATTTTTGAAAGGAACCATGGATTTGGGTTTACATTTGAATGAAGTCCAAATGTACTTGAAAGGTACAATGATGCTAATTGGATCTGAGAATCTGATGAAGCTAAGTCTACTAGTGGTTATGTCTTTACACTAAGTGAAGGAGTTGTCTCTTGAAAAGCTTCTAAGTAGACATCTATGGCCAAATTAACAATGGAATCAAAGTTCATTGCTTAGGAATCGGTAGGAATTGAAGTAGAATGGTTGAGAACCCTTTTGTTAGATATTCCTTTATAGGAAAAACCAATGCTTTCACTATCCATTCATTGTGATTACTAGACAATTATAGCCAATGCTAAAAATCATATATATATATATATAATGGTAAGAGTAGACACATTCATCTAAGACACAATATACTAAGACAACTAATGACGGATGGTGTGATCGTTGTTGACTTTGTGAGGTCAGAAAGCAATCTAATAGATCTATTAATAAAATCACCATCAAAAGGGTTAGTAAGTAATACATCAAAGGGAATGGGACTTAAACCTATATAAATAATTAGTCTGTAATGGAAATTCAATCTTTGTAAATGAAGATCTCAAGAAGTAGATTTAACTGGTAATAAGAAGTCACTAAACTAAGGGGTGAGCATAAGTGAAAAAGAGTTTTAATCCTTCATCCCTTTTCTATGGTGTCGAGTAGTGCTATTTTATGATGATATGAGGATGAGCTAAAACTCTTAATAAATTTCATAGCCTACATTTTAGTAGTGTGTAATAGTCATATAACGCACTTGATGGAATTACATATGTGAATGAGAGAATGGGGCCGCTCTTTGTGAGTTACTGTAGCCTATCTGGTATTTTACTTTGTACGAACAACCTTTCCTATTCCTTCTTACTATGAATCTTGGGGGATTGTTGTAGGATTCCTAGTTAATATTATTTATTGGGTTTTGTTGGGTGCAAGATTTGAACTCAAGACCTTATTTTCTATTGAGTATGGTTAGTGTAAGGTTTTTTTATTTTTAGTGAAATCTTTGCTAAAAGAACGGTTTCCTTATTTGTGATAGTTGAAAAGTCAAAACAATTTTATTTTCTTTCTCTTGAGACTTGTAGTGATAACTCTATAAATATTTAGCACCACATCGGGTAAATATAAGACTTGTGCCCAACTTATAAATGTTCCAACTCTCTCACTTACTTAAATGTGACTGAGAAAAAGACTAGGCCTCGCATGTACATAGGGACCCAAAGCACCATGGAACTGTAGCCCATTCTATTTTGGACCAACCCATCGAAAACCCTTACTATGCGTATGCGCATGCAATGCACACGTAGGGGGTAGAAATCTTGGATTTGTACCGTTGGACTTTAACTATTATAAAAGATAAGTGCGCTCTAGAGTTTTATATGCAGAAAACACAAACTGTAAATAAGAGAAACATTGTTCTGATCTCCCTCTCTTCTATTCTTCTCATTTTTACTACTCGTACACTGACTGATTTGATCGAGTTTTTCGAATGTCTGTTATTTCTGAGTATGTAGTTAATAGAATTGTGACTATTAAATCTTAAAATTTGATTGCCTTAGACCGACTACACTGTGGATATCATCCTAAAGGGACAAAATTGATTTTAAGGACATTGGCTTCTCCGTGACTCAGTCAATCAAACAGATAATTTCATTCTAACTATTCTTACTATCTGATTTAACATGACCTATTTTTTATTTAGATTTATACATTAGGTTCAACATATTTCACATAGTGACAATCACCCCAAAGACCACGTCCAAATATTTACGGAGTCCTCAAAACCACCTAAGCTACCATGAGTCAAGCTACGTCTTTTTTTCCTTGTTTAGGGAAAATTACACTGGCAGAGAGATTTGTTTCTAAATAGTCCCTAAGTTTACGTAGTACCTTGATAGGAAATTTAGTTGACTTTTTATTTCTTAATGGTCCCTCATTTATGGCGAACTCACCATTTTTTTTTATTTACTGTCGAGTTTACCACTTTTTTTATATTGTTGAACTCGACGCTTATTTTTATGTAGTGTCAAGTTCTTAATTTTTATTGTAAAACTCACCACTATTTATTGTCAAGTTTACCACTGGTACCCATTTCAAATTTTTGAGTTTTTTCAACTGAAATACATGGAAATTTCGATTAAAAACTTGAGATAATGACTTTTTTAGATGATTTCAACCTAAAAAAACCATTCTTGATTGATTTTCATCCAAAAAATAAGAAAAAAACTAACAAAACTTGAAAATAGCTTATTCTTCCTTCTTAAATCCTTTCCGATGGAATGGAGCCTCTGAAACTTGATCGAGATGCCAAAAATAATGAAAATGATAAGTTTGAACGTTTAGGGACTAGTTACAAAAAGTCCCTTCATCAAGGTCCTTTAAGTAATTTTCCTTTTTTAAGGGTAAGCTAAACTTGAATCCACGACCTCATAGTTGTTTTACAACGTGGTATGGGTCTAAGCCCTGGTCAAGCTATGTCTAGGCATAGACCATGGTTCTCTTAGGCAGACTAGTCATGTGCCCGGTGCAAAAGGCCCCAAAGTTGTTCTTGTGCTTATGCGCAACATAACTCTAACCCTTTCTTTTCTTTATTGTTTTATAGGAATCCACCCATAGTCTCCAAGTCGGAGTGTGGGTTTAAAATGGCAAAGGAAAACTTTAGAAAAGAAGAGAAAATGGGAAAGAAATGAAAAAAAATTGGGAGAAACACACATGCACACA
The DNA here is from genome assembly GCF_017979445.1 of Akebia trifoliata. NCBI lineage: Eukaryota > Viridiplantae > Streptophyta > Magnoliopsida > Ranunculales > Lardizabalaceae > Akebia > Akebia trifoliata. The sequence continues at coordinate 16,627,781 of NC_141384.1, read as the reverse complement.
AACGTTCAGGGGACCTAAAGAGAGCCAAACATTGTGCCAAACATTTTTTAAAATAGAGGTTACAAGTTTCAGAATGGGAAGAGATCATCCTCACTAAAAATCAGTTCATTCCAAAACTAATACCCCTAGTTTACAAGTTAAAGAACCGTGTACCGTCCATTTTTTGTAAACCACTTTTGATGGGGTTAAATGTTTCGAAAATGACTTGTTTTTTGGATTAGAAAAAATTTTTGGCGTAATATTTGGCTCTTTTTAGGGACTCCGAATGCCACCCATTTATATATTTTAAAAATTATAAGAAAAAATATATTAAATAATGTAATGTATAATTGAAAGCGTCTCGATAATTTTTACTAAATAATAAAAAAGTGTTTAATGGATAATTGGGAGTCGCCACTTAGTTTAGATCCAAGAACCAAAAATAACTTCAAATGGGTAATGGTCAAATTACATGTTTTAGAAGGTGTAAGACACTGAATCCGGTCGATTGAGGTGATTGGTCTCCACTACGATCTAAGAAATCCTAAGGTCAATAGGCAAAGACTAGAATCAAGTTAGGGTCTAATGATCATCATCTTATGTTAAATTTACTAAACAAATCCTTCGGTCATAATATCCCCAAATATCAAATGATTTCTCGAATTTCGTGCATAAAAAAGGTGAAAAACGAGAAAAAGCCGAAATCTTATTTAATGCCCTAGGGCTCACATAAAAATTGAGATTTAATTAAAAATGCGATGTGTATAAGTAATTTCCACATAGATAACTTCCAATTTAATAGAATTCATAACATGCATAATTTTCAAATTGATGAAATATGATCACATGCATAGTTTCCAAATTAGTAAAATCCATATCATGCATAATTGCCAAATTGGTCAAACATGAACATATGTAAAATTTTCAAATTGACAGAATATGAATATATGTAAAATTTCTAAATCAAAAAAATTCCACATGCATCAAACTTCTAAATTAATAAAATGAAGATATATGCATGATTTTTAAATTGATGATTATATGGCATATGTGAAAATTTTCACATTGATAAAAATAATGCATGTATAAAAATTTCAAAATTGACAAAATTTCCTTGCAATAATTGATTTTCAAGTTAGTAAAGGCTACAATATGCATGTATATATTTCCAAAACAATCATCATTCCAAAAACATGAATATGTACAAAATTATCCAATGATTTATCGCAAGCATAGAGACTTACCAAACTGATCAACTTTTCGTCCAAATAATAATTTTTGTTAAACTGATAAATATATCACATGTAGGAAAATTTTAAATTTGAAAAAATAACCTCACATCTAAACCAACTCCCAATTTGATAATCAAATCATAAATTTTTTCTAATGTAATAAATATATTATCACATAGAGTAATTCCCTAATCAGCAAACAATATATCACATGTTAGGATTTATTTAATTGAACATTATCTATTCTTAAACATGAATAATTGCCAATGGAATTCAAATTTCTATACTCACCAAAAAAACTTCAAACAATCTCAATTTTCTCATATATATAAGTAAAATCGACTTGACCATGGCGATCATCAATTTTAGAAAAAATAATATAATCAATAACTTCACTAGTATAAGAAATAGAAAGAAAAGAAGAAGAATAAAATTATTTTACCATAGGTTACATGGTAATTGAAATTCATGAACAATAGAAAGCATTAGAAACGGATCAATGACAATGAAAGGAAAAATAGTCATCAAATAAACAGAGAATAAAACATAAGGTTAGCTCTACCTGAGCCATTTGGTTGGCTAACGTAGGATTTTCATTCATAAGTTCATCTCCATCGAGTTCAAAAATTTCTTGTGGGTGTTTGGCTGTGCTGTCTTCTAGTCTCTTTGCCTTCGGATCGTCAGAGGGGGTTTCCTGTTGACTCTGAGATCTATTCTAATACATCCACATTTTCTTTATGCTTTTTATGTATATGGCGAAAATTGTCAGGATCTTACAGATCTCTGTGAGTTTGGATTTTGTAGTCATTTCTAATGATTCACTTGGTGCTGACGTTCGTCTTAATAGACGAGACTCTCAATACCAAATAGGTAATGGATACTTGAGTTTAGGTACAATGGAACTTGAAACCCCATCAAAGGTAAATTAAGGATTGATATTTGTAAAAAGATTCCTCATGATAACATTTTTATTAACCTTTCTAATTCGAAGTTACTAATTGATGAGACATACTGGTCGAGACAATGTTTGGCGAAGTGAATTATTAATAGTCAGGAATTACTTTGAGTGACTACGAACCATAATTAAGGTTTGTACCAATTCATGAATGTCTTATTAAAAAAGTTTCAAAAAAAATAACTTGTCACAAAAACAAATTGAAAATACACAAATTACTCTAACTTAAACACAAAAGAAATAAGGAGACTCTTCTCTTATTACAAAATAAATAAAGACTTGATTTGGGACTCAACTAATCTTTCAAGCACATTTTGCATTTTCCCTCTTTTGCTTCTTGAGTGTTGACTTGATATCTGATTCTATAAGCATTTGAGGATCCCATGATATAACTACGTGTTCCACTAGTTGAGTAGTTATTCCCTTGATAGGTTTTCTGTTCCTTGGTTGAACTAGGATCTAGAAGGGGAGTCCTATCTGTCTTGGTATCATCTTCGAGCAATAAAATGATGTATTCAGCAATCCTGCAAGCATTATGTGATCATATCCTTTTGATACAAACACGATACTTTCGTATGGTTTTGATTCCATTCTTTTCGAACTAACATCCCGTCTAGTCAAACCTGAGAGCCAGTTTCTCTAATCTTTTATATATGTGAAATCCACTAGTATCTTTTTGTTCGTAAATCTATCACATTTACTTTCCTTAATTTGAAGGAATTCTGTGATGCAAAATCGAATGCATAACCATACATAAAATATATATGTTTCCTCAAAATCCTGCCCCTTCTTACATGTTCACATTAGATAACCCCTGAAAGCGCCTTCGATCCACGGGGTGTGTGGATCCGCTTTTGATTTTTGAGGTTTGGGAGTCTCCACCTAGTTATTATGGTCTAGGAATCGAGCATTGACTCAAAACGAATAAAATAACTAATCTACAAAAGATACTAAGTCCGGGGATCACGTTACGGGGTTGGAAGGTGTTAGGCACCAACCCCGATCGACAAACGCCGGTCTCTACTAATTCCTAAGAATATTACATTGCTAAAGACCTAACATAAATAAAAAAGACAAAGAAATTATACCTTTGACGATCGCAACGACTTGTTCCCTCAGATATGGTAGAACAACTTCTCGTATAAATTCTCTTTGCTTTGTTATATCACCGAATCTATTTCGGATATCCAAAATGAAGTATCTCCTCTTTAGATTTGATTTTTCCTAGTATTATGATGGGTTTCTAGGTGGTTTTTGAGGAGTATTTAGATTCTTTTTTATAAAAATTAGAATTTGGATGATAGGTAAGGGGTTAAGACTTCAAAATCAGGTTTTGGGAAGGATAGGGTGGCTTTTTGACCTACTTTTTCTAAGATTTTCTTTAACCTCCGAAATTGGGTTGTGGAGGCTCTCTATTTATAGAGTGTTTTAGGTAGAGTTAGTGTTTGATTAGATTTTTTTAGGGTTTTAATTAGGGTTTTGACTTTAGTCTTATGAGATTGACTTAGTCTTTTTAGATTAGGGTTTTAATTAGGGTTTTGATTTAAGTCTTATGAGATTGACTTAGTCTCTTTTAGGGTTTTAATTAGGGTTTTGACTTAAGTCTTATGAGATTGACTTGGTTAGGGTTTTAATTAGGTTTTTGATTTAAGTCTTATGAGTTTGACTTGGTTTATTTAGATTAGGGTTTTGACTTAAGTCTTATGAGATTGACTTGGTTTAGATTTTTAAATTAATTTTATTAAGATTTTATTTTACGTTAATTAATATTTTATTTATTAATTTCGAAATTAAAATTTTTTAAAATTGGAAAATTATCGTTTTACCCCTGAAAAGAACTTTTGCGTTTCAAGTCAATTTTCGATGTTCTGGGATGTTTTGGAATCGATTTTTTGTAAGAAATTCGATGGGATTATCGGTTTGTGTCACTTTCGAGTTTTTTCATGAAATGATTGTAAACCTTATGAGGAGCATTTCCGTAATTTTATCGAATTTGATGAAAATTGGTGAAAAATTTATTTGATTTCATTTTGTTGTTTTATGTATTCGAATGGGTTTCCCTAAGCGTAAGGGGGGCTCTAAAGATGTTTTGATGTTAGGGGTATTTTGATAATTTGATAATTTTTTATTGATTTTTATTGTAAAGCTTCTTTTTATCTGTGAAATAATGATTTCTATATTTTTGGGATTATATTTTCCTAGCATAGCGTGGTTTCTATAGTTTTGTTAGTTTGAGATACCTCATCTGAATTTTTGAAACATATAAAGCATTGGAATAAACATCCATCATTGGGAATCGTCGCGATCAGGTTGACGAGTTGATTAATCAGGCAAGTACGAAAATGGAGTGTCTACAAATGCCCCTCTTTGGCAGAGGGTTGAAGTAAATTAGATAGCAAAATCTATTTTGGTAGATAGTGCGATATTCAAATACCAAAGCTAGTGACAGTTCATTTTACAGCCTGATTTAGCAATTAGTCAGGACATTCGGATCCTTGAGGGTAAAGCTCTTCCCGAACTAAAAAATGTCAGGTCCTTGAGCGCGAGCTCTCACTAACAACGTTAGATCCTTAAATTTTAGAACATTCTCCCTGACTAATGTAAAAGTGCACGTGTGTGTATTGGTGTGATGCTAATTTTGAAAAAGTATGCTTTTATTTTGTGCATTCATGAAAAAAACTGAGTAAGGTAACTGAGCAAAACATGAAATTTGGGCAAAATCTGAGAAAAAATTTGAGTTTGAACAAAGAAAAATAAGATCTGAGAAAATTTTGAGCAAAAGTTGAATGTCTTATTCTACCTGCCCAAGGTGAAAAAGTAATAAACTATTTTTTTGGGGAGTCCTACTCTACCTACTTAAGGTGAAAGAGTAATGAACTAATTTTTTGGGAGTTCTACTCTACTTACTTAGGGTGAAAGAGTAATGAACTAATTTTTTAAGGAATCCTACTCTACCTATTCGGAGTGAAAGAGTAATGAACTAAGCTTTTTTGGGAGTCATACTCTACCTGCCCAGGGTGAAAGAGTAATGAACTGATTTTTTGAGGAGTCCTACTCTACCTATTCAGAGTGAAAGAGTACTGAACAAAGCTTTTTGGGAGTCCTACTCTACCTACTCGGGGTGAAAGAGTAATGAACTAAGCTTTTTTTGGAGTCCTACTCTATCTACTCAGGATGAAAGAGTAATGAAATAATTTTTTGAGGAGTCCTACTCTACTTACTCAGACTGAAAGAGCAATGAACTAAGTTTTTTTGGGAGTCCTACTTTATCTACTCAGGGTGAAAGAGTAATGAACTAATTTTTTGAGGAGTCCTACTCTACCTACTCGGGGTGAAAGAGTAATGAACTAAGCTTTTTTGAAGTCCTACTTTACCTACTTAGGGTGAAAGAGCAATGAACTTAATTTTCTGGAAAAACAAACAGGGGATTAACACCACATTTGATTTTTTCTTTAAAAAAGAGTTGAATTTTATTAAAGTGAGGTCAACATTTTAACTTGCTTTTGAACCCCAGGGATTTTCAACAAATTTCTATCAAGAGGGTAACCTTTTAATTCAGTGTTAACCTTATCCTTTGGAGTAAATTAAACTTCAGAACAAAATGACCCTAGTTTGACAGAAAACATTGCACTAGGAATAGTTGAACTCAATTTGAAAAAGACTGACCCTAGTGTAAAGGGGAAAACTACATACTTTAGAAAAGGAAAAATGCCCCTTGTTTTGAAGATTTGAAATATTTGATTATCGCAAGCGCAATAAAGATTTAACTTTTAACTTTGCCTTTTTATATTGAAGATTTCGAGTCCGGCTCAAAGAAATTGGATATTGAAACTTGATCATTCAGACTTTTAATGTTTCGGCTCGGACCGCCTTTTAGCTTGTCAACTCCCTGGATTTTTTTTTCTATTACTCTAATTTTTGCCTAGATTGCCCTTTTAAGTTTTCAATCTAATGAGCTTCTATTTTTTTATTTTTCCTCTAATTGTTGCCAAGGTTGTATTTTTGGATTTTCAACCTTGCAAGCTTGCTTTAATTTTTGCCTAAGTCGCCCTTTCTGGTTTTCAACCTAGCAAGCCCCATTTTTTTTCTCTTCTTTTTTTTCTTCTTTTATTTTTCTTCCCTTCTGAACTTCTAGAGTTACTGTTTGATCATGCTTTACTACCTTCCTTAAATTTTTCGCACGGTACTTAGGAGGACTTTCATGGGTAAACTTAGGAATGGGTATAAAAAGAAATGAATTTTGAGGTTCAAAAACTCGAACGGCCCTTGTGTGGCATTTTCTCTTAAATTTTCTCTTTTCCTTTGAATTTTCTTCCCCATTTTGACAATATTTCTTTTTTGAATTTTATTTGTGGGAGAAATTTTTTTATTTTATTTTGATGTGGTTGGGCCTGAAATAACTTCTCAGGTTGCCTATGTACCCCAGAATTTTGGGATCAGATCAAAACGTAGTTCGGATTCTTTTCTCCCCTAGGTTAGGTGATCGGACTGAGAAAGAAAAAGGCATCATTTTTTTTAAAAAGATTGCAAAGGGTTGAGAAAGGAGATATTGAACTGGGTAGCAGGAAATTTGATTCGGTCAAAGATGGCCTCCTTAAATGTAGTACTGCTTGATTTGGTCAGGGTTGGTTGACTCTGGTAGTTCAATTCTATCATGATCTTGAAATCTGACGTTTTTTAGGCAGTATTTTCTTAATGGATGAATCTCTCCAATTGAATTCAGACATCCTCCTATGGTCGAGGACGAATGCTCAATTTTCTTTGAAGTCTGATGGTTAAATCCTTGACTTGTAAGTGGAGAACTTTGATTTTTTTGTCAAACATGTGAGTGACTCTTCTTTGATGAGTTTGCATGTGGTACACAACTCTAAGCTGTTTTTCTTCAATCAAGTTTAGTTATTCGTACCCTTGACGGATCTAATCTGCTTCTGACAATTGACTTTCCTTTCATATCACATAACAACGAGGACTACAGCTTCCGTAGAAAATCAAGTCATACTAATGGTGCAAAAGATAATTTCTTATACCAATCTCAATGTGACTGAAACCTCTTTTATGATGATAGTTTCAAGATTTTTGTTGGCAACTTTAATTGCTCCATTGGTCTTATTTTGGGAGCTCTAATGTGTTGAGAAGTCCAACATTGATATATTTCGTAACTTCTCATCTGATTATGTGAGTCCATTATGATTTATACATGTGGTGTTCCCATAGGATGAGTATATATTTCGTGTTGAGCAACACCCAAACTTAACCATCATATCCTAATAGGACTACGCAAGCAAGTCTTTTGAATTTTTTGAATTAATTCATCATCTCTTTCTGTTCTTGGGGATAAGTTAGCTCCAATCTGAATTTCTTGGGAATTATTTTTGTTCTAAGGTCAATTATCTTTACTTCCTCGAGCAAGACATTTATCTTCTCATTCAAGAGAGGGTTCCTTATTAGAGGAATTTCTCATTGAAGCCAGTTTATTAGTTAATTCGCTAATGCGCTCAAGGTATTCAAAAATTTTCTTTATTCAATTAAATTCAGATGGGATGATTGACACCATTGCAGACTCGACAAACTAACTTGACTAATAGAAATAAAAGGGATATGACCGTGCTGAAAAAAGAACTCGAGCTAACCCAAATGACTCATGAAAACTCAAGACAAGTACCCACACGAGCTTGATTAGGACTGAGGACTGAGATATTGCTTACAACTGGTACGATTGAAGCACTACTATCTTTAGGGGACAACTGGGCGATGTTGAGAAATTTTGAGGTCATTTCTAACTGTTGACTTGATATTGACGTTTGTTCTAACTGACTGGACTTACAACCCTAGCTAGAAGATGGATGATTGAGCTTAGGTACAATGATAACCCTTAAACCTCATTGATGGTGAATTTAATCAATTCCAGTATTACCCCCCTGATAACATTTTAAATGAACCTTGAGTTTTTATTGAATTCTATGCACCAATCCATTAAACAATTCATCTATTCAATGATTATTCAAAAGGAAAATAATTTTATTTCACTCTTGAAAATTATTGAAAAATAATGTTTTTATTGAATAAAAATTTTCACAAATCTGATTTGCAATCATTTACTTTTTAGAAAAATATATTTTGAAAATTTTTCAAAGTCCATGCAAAAAATAATTTTTTTGTAAAAAACATATTTCAAAAATTTTTCATGCAAAAATAGATCTTTTGTAAATCATTTTTCTTTCCTTTTCTTTTCTTTTGGAAAATATTCTTCTTCTGAAAAATATTTTTTCTGAAAAAATACCATTTTTCTTCTTTTAAAATGGGTTTAAACCCGAATTAGCAAAGAATTTGAATTCCATTTTGATTTAAATGGTCCGGCCCATCATGATCATTGGATCGAGATGGACTGGGTTACTCTGAACCATTGCCAAATTTAAAATGGATTCTTTATTGGGTTGGTGCACACATTGACATAAAAGCTTTGAATCAGGTTAAACAAAAAGTTTGGCTATCTTGAGGATAAAACTGTAACTTCCTGATCTCAACATTTGTAAGGTCCAATTCCAATAAGTAGCCCGAAAACACCCACGATAAGTTCGAATCGTGACCTATAGGGAGGTATCTAGACTCTAGGTTTACTACGTGCAATGCGATTTATCCGGCCACCCTTGCCCAAGTGTACCTATATACCTCTCGAGACGTGGTGACTTGTTTTGATATACCGTATAGGTGATAATCTAAGACCCCAATCCACTTCTCTGAAGTCAAAAACAACCAGTTTAATCCCTAGTTGAGAGGTGGCGCACAATTCTGAGCAAGGGCCCTCTTAAATACCTCTTGTCTAGAATAGACGTAGTCTATCCCCCTCGTACAGTAGGGTACAGCGGGGCAGGATCTTGCTTAGGCACTGATTTTGACTAAGAAGTGCAATTGGTGAACTTGTATTACCTTTGATATACCGTATAGGTACGAGTCTAGGGTTGTAGCTTTCATAAATGGTTTAGCATCCCACGAGGGGACCAACCACGTACTAGTACTATGTTGGCAATCGGGACATGTGACTGTGCGGTTTACAATAGGACAAAGGCTCAGGGCACCCCAGCATGGGTGCATCAATATACCTTTCAGTGTCACCTGATCAAATGGTATTGATGCCCCAGTTTAATATACCCTAAGGTACTTGACTGGAATTGTGGTTCTCATGAATGACGTCACATATCTGAAGATATCGGGCAACGCACTAGTGCCACGTTGGCTATAGGGACATGCAAGTGTGTAATGCAACCAAATAAGCGTGCTAATGGTGTGTGTAAACAGGATGGGGTGTGCCCGGGGCATTTTTCAAATCAATGGGCCCATAGGCCAGATCAAACCATCAACATATAGATATCAAATAAATTGATCAAGAGATACAAAAATATCAAAAACATCCAATTCGAGATCAAAGCATGTACATCATAGAGATATATCAATCAAATCATGGCATATTAGATAGACAATCAACTAATTTATGGCAAAATTGAACGAAAGTGATCAATCAAAGATGGCACATAAACATTGAGATAAGCACAAGGAATTCTATTTTTTTTTTCATCTTTTTTATGTTCCAATCAAGGATCACTTTGGGTGATCCAAAATGATTCGGAATTTTCAAAGAATATCGAATTAAAGATAGCACGATAGTGGTGGAGACAGGGAGTGATGTCTCTCTTTTCAACACATTGATTTTTTTTTACCACGCAACACAAAAAGACCTTTATTTTAAACAAATTGATTTTAAAAACAAAAGAACTATTTTTTTTTTAACCTCCTAAAATTATATTATATATATATGTATATATGAAATCACAACTAGAACAATATCAAGAAAAAACATAGTAAAACTAGTAATAACATATCGAGAAAATTCAAGTCTAGTTTCTTTCTCTCTCTGGCTTCAAACAAACTCCATAATACTCTCTCCATTTAGGATTTGCCTTGTAGAATGCGATCTATGACAAATAACTTGGCTCAAATACTCCTCCCTCTTCTAGGCCGGTGATGCCGATTATTTATTGGGTGCATGTTTAAGTTGCTTCTTTTTATCTTTATTTATATATATTGATAAGATGTTTGAGTAATTAAGCTACTGCAATCCCAACCGAAAAGAGCCTCGGTACGGAGCAAGGAGAGACAGAGCAATCGAATGACTTCAGTGCTTCAGACCTACAATTCTCTTTGTGCTCATCACTTAGAATTTGTTTGCATTTGCATTCCACGCTACAGTAGGCTTTATCCCCTCTGTACATGAAAATGTCCAGCCCATGAAGTTTCTTCCTATAAAGATGGCAAGAACTCAAGAAATCTGCATCCTTAAACACTGTAACAGCTTCTGAATACTTCGGCGGAGAAGCAAAGAACACCCCTGAATTTTCCCAAAAACTACCATTATTTCCATCATGTTTATCAAAGTATTCACGTTTCTTGACTGAATTTTTATTCCCAAAATGAGAAATCACACATGTATAGCTCTCAGATAACTCCATTTCATCTTTCTCTAAATTGGGTTCTCTAAATTTGGCTACCGGTTTAGCTGAAACTATTGGAATCGGCTGTGATCTTGGTAAAACCGCTATCTTAGTAGCTCTAGTAGTTTTAGTTTGGGAAAAAGCTTCATGGGTATCGTTCAATTCGTTCATGGCGGCTACGATTCCAAGCCCAATGACTCCTCCTTTGAAATCCCTTGGTGATTTGGTCGAATATGGAGATTTAGAGCCTTGATCAGATGAAAAAGATTCAGATATATTGGTGAAAAGGGATAGATTGATAGAGGGCCTCTTCTTTCTTGAGGAATCCGACATGATGATCGAGATTTCTTGTGTGAATCTCTCTTAACAGTCCAAAATATATTGCTTAGAGGATTTTGGTGTGTGTCTCAGTGAGAGACAATATTATAAATTTAGATTGTAACACCGTACAATATTAAATTCAAACAAGAGAGAAAAATCGTCTAAACTTAGGTGGAGTACTAGAGAAGACACACTAACAGTTTCTGTAAAAGATCCTCCATATTTAGAGGAGTTTTACAGACAACAAAAGAGAGATAGAGATAGATAGAGAGAGAGAGAAAGAGAGAGAGAGAGAGAGAGATGGCTTTCTGAAGAAGTTCTTTCTTTGCTATTTTTTTCTATCATCTTCTTTTGCTCAAATTGGAGAAGAAGATAGAAGCAATAAAACGCATTTTCTGTTAATGGCACACCACGTATAATTTTTATTTTTTTATTATTTTTTTTCTTGGAATTCTCTCCTCATCACGAACAACATTAAAAAAGGCAATTTTTTATTTCTTACCACACCACTCATAAATAATTTATTTTCAGAACTCGCCGCCTATGCCTAGTAACGCGCTAAAAAAAATTCATCCAAAATTTTTTTTAATTTTTTTTTAAAATCATCTCTCCCATCCCAACCACCATCATTCCGTCCTCAATTCATATGTCAATTTGAATCTCTCATTATTTAGGGTCACCAAAAAGTGACCCTCAATTGAATAAAAAAATAAAAATATAATATCTAAAATCCAAATAAATGATCTACAATCAAACTATAAAAAATAAAAATAAATAAACAAATAAACAAATAAAATAAACCGAACTAAGTAATAAAAAAACTAGATCTATTTGGCAATGCATCAATATATGGGATTTTTCAAGTTTGATCCTCAAAGTCCCCAGCAGAGTCGCCACTGAAAGCGCCCTAGATCCGCGGGATTTGCAGATCCACTTTTGATTTTCGAGATTTGGGAGTCGCCACCTAGTTATTATGGTCTAGGAACCGAGCATTGACTCAAAACAAATAAAACAAGTAATCTACAAAAGATACTAAGTCCAGGGATCACGTTACGGGGTTGGAAGGTGTTAGGCACCAACCCCGCCCGACAAACGCCAGTCTCTACTAATTACCAAGAATATTACATTACTAAAGACCTAAAATAAATAAATAAAAAGATAAAGAAATTATGCCTATGATGATCGCAGCGACTTGTTCCCTCAGATATGGTAGAATAACTTCTCGTATAAATTCTCCTCGCTTTGTTCTATCACAGGATCTACTTCGGATCTCCAAAATGAAGTATCTCCTCTTTAGATATGAGTTTTTCTTAGTATTGTGATGGGTTTCTAGGTGATTTTTGGGGAGTTTTGAGAGTCTTGTTTATAAAAGTTAGGATTTGGATGATAGGTAAGGGGTTAGGGCTTCAAAATCAAGGTTTTAGAAAAAATAGGGTGGCTTTTTGATCTACTTTTTCTAGGATTTTCTTTGACCTTTGAAATTGGGTTGTGGAGGCTCTCTATTTATAGAGTTTTTTAGGTAGAGTTAGTGTTTGATTAGGTTTTTTTTAGGATTTTAATTAGGATTTTGACTTAAGTCTTATGAGATTGACTTAGTCTCTTTTAGGGTTTTAATTAGGGTTGTGACTTAAGTCTTATGAGATTGACTTGGTTAGGGTTTTAATTAAGGTTTTGACTTAAGTCTTATGAGATTACTTGGTTTCTTTAGATTAGGGTTTTGACTTAAGTCTTATGAGATTGACTTGGTTTAGATTTTTAAATTAATTTTATTAAGATTTTATTTTACGTTAATTAATATTTTATTTATTAATTTCGAAATTAAAAATTTTAAAAATTAGAAAATTATCGTTTTGCCCTCGAAGAGAACTTTTGCATTTCAAGTCAGTTTTCGATGTTCCGGGATGTTTTGGAATCGATTTTTCGGAAGGAATTCGATGGGATTATCGGTTTGTGTCACTTACGAATTTTTTTATGAAATGATTGTGAATCTTATGAGGGGCATTTTCATAATTTTATAGAATTTGGTGAGAATTGGTGAAATGGTTTATTTGATTTCATTTTCTTGTTTTATGTATTTGAATGGATTTTCCTAAGCGTAAGGGGGCTCTAAGGATGTTTTGATGTTAGGGGTATTTTGGTAATTTGATAATTTTTTAGTGATTTTTATCGTAAAGCTTCTTTTTATCTGTGAAATGATGATTTCTATGTTTTTGGGGTTATATTTTTCTAGCGTAGAGTGGTTTCTATAGTTTCTTTAGTTTGAGATACCTCATCTGAATTTCTAAAACATACCTGGTAACAAATAAAGCATTGGAATAAACATCCATCATTGGGAATCGTCGCGATAGGGTTGACGAGTTGATTAATCAGGCAAGTGCGAAAATGGGGTGTCTACAACCCCTCGAGTGTCTCAACAACTATTTTAGGAACTGGGTTAACCTTATTTCTAAGTTGTCTAATATGATCACGAAAAAGCCTAGCAAATGATGACCCATCCTGAAGGATACCATAAAATATGTCGATAGTATTCCCAAACATAAGGAAAAATCTTGAACTTTCTTGTGAGATTCTAGGGCAAAGCCTCTAGGGTTTTCATCCTTGGGAGTTCGGTGCTCTTCTAAGAGTCTTTGCATGTTCGTTAACTTATGGTTTGTGAATCTTTTTACTTTTTTAGGCTCAACTCCTAGTCCTTTTGCGAATTTTTTTGTGAATTTAGATTGCAATGGAAGTCAGATCATTGGTCTTAATGTGTTGATCCCCATAATACTATAGAAATGGTCATGAGTTGACAAAAGTGTAATCGACCCAAAATGGAATATAAGATAATTAGGGTCCCAAAGACTGGTTGCAACACGTAAAAGATTCTATTCAATATTCATTGACTTGAGGGAAAATACACTTTGAAGTCCATACATACTAAAATTGTACTTTTCTACAATAGCAAATGCTTCCAAGGCTTGATCCATGAAAAGTTGTATGTGATTGTAAGCCATCTAAACAAAAGAGCTATCTCCTATTATTGGCACATCTCTTAAAAAATAACAAGCTAAGTTGTCATAATTGGTACACCCCTTAATGTGGTTGCGCTCAAAGTTCCAATTTAAATAAGGACCTGATCCATTGAATTGAACTATTCAGAAAATTTTTTTGTTGCCATGTTTAGATCGGTTTTATCCAATGGATTCGAATAATGTATCACTTCATCAATATTTTATTAAACCAATTAGTTCGATTAATTCGTGTATTAATCTAGAATATCCACTTACCAACTAGATTAATAGATTTAAAATAATATTGACTGGCATATTGATGAGACTATCGTTGTTCTTCTCATCAGAGTTAATAATAATCTTACGTTTACCTTACTTGTGGGGCAAGTAGGAGATCGAACCCAAGAGAAAGGAGGAATAGAGTTAAGCAAAAAAGATAAAATTCAAATTAACTAAAAGGAATTAAAACTATTTTTCTTTGTATTTTTGAACTTATAAGAAAATGTAAAATTACTAGAAAAAAGACTAAAGTAAATGAAATTAAAAGCAAGTAAACTTATGAAATTAAAAACCACCATTAGAGGTGGATCTACCTAGAACATGTTGATGAGCAATTCTTAGTTTCAAGCCTTTTTATAACTCAATCGTAAGGGCTTGGTGTTAGCTCCTTAGATCGGAAAGTTTTGCAAATGAAATGAAATAAGGGAACATAAACAAAGTAGAATTCTTTGAAAACTTCCTACTACCAATTATCTAGTTTAAGCATACTTTATCTTGATCTAATCTAAGCATAAAGTATCTATATTAAGAATAATAGGTGCAAGAAACTTAAAGAGAATTCATAAGCATTTTAAATAAAAGAAAGACATGAAATTAAAAATAACACAAGAACTTGTTTTAGGCTTTTCCACTCTCCAATGGAGGGGAACTTAGCCTAATGTCATTGCAAGAGAGGGAAGATAAGAGATGAAAGAACTTTTCTTCATTTCATGGAGAAAATTACAACTTCTTCTTCTTCTACTTCTTACAAGACTAATTAGCCAAAAAGAAATAACTAGAAAATGAAAATACAAAAAATAAGAGAATAGGCAAAGAGCCTTAGATTAAAGGAGTCTTGGATAAGAGAACCAAGATGGGACCCTTTCTCTAGAAATGAAAGCTCTATTTATAGAGAAAAATGTGTGTAGAAGAGTTTAAAAGTAGCCTCCACTTTTCTTTGCACAAAAAGACAAAAGAGGAGAATATGAGTTAAGGATTAGGGCATTCCAAAGTGTTAGGGCATTCCAAAGTGGGCCCAAATGCTTTTGTCTTGAGATTTTGATTCCAAATTGTTGATTTTCTGCACAAGAAACACACGTAATTAGATTTATCTAGTAAATGAATTTATTTATATATAATTAAGCCTAATTAACATGCAACGTGGTAATTTGAGGCTTATCATGATTATTATCTTAATATAGAGAAATAGGTACAAAAATCAAGATAAATATCCAGAAAATATGCGTATAATTAAGTGTTTGGAGACACTCATCACACCCCAAAACTTACCTTTTTCTAGTCCCTAGAAAATAAAACTACCACTTTCGCAGGCACCTCGACTATATTTAGCGAATGCAGCAAGCCCTTGAACCGCTAGGTTACCCCTAATGGACGAGTTTGACTCGTGAGGGTTTGCAGAAAATATACCCACAAAATTTGAAAACAACTTTGAAGTAAAAATAGTCAAAACTTATATTGAAAAGCACAAGTCTTTTTTTTGTTTTGTTAATGAAAGCGCCATCGATCCGCGGGGTGCGCGGATCTGCTTTTGACCCTTGAGGTTTGGGAGTCGCCACCTAGTTGTTAAGGTCTAGGAACCAAATTGACTCTAAAAAAGGTAAACTAATCTACGAAAGAGAAAAAAAAAGTTCGGGGATCACGTTACGGAGTTGGAAGGTGTTAGGCACCAACCCCGCCCGGCCAAAGCCGGTCTCTACTAACTTTCCAAGTAAATCACATTGCTAAAAACCTAGATAGAAATAAAAATAAAAAAATCTGATACCTTTCCGATTGCAAGGATTTTGCTCCCTCAGATTTGACAAAAAGAGCTCCTTGTACCGTACTCCCTTGCTTCGTTCTTTCTCTGGATTTGACTTCGGATCTCCGAGATCAAGGTATCTCCTTGTTTTTGGATTTGAACTCTTCAAGTTTATTACGGATTTGGGAGTGTTTGTGGAGGGCTTTTAGGTGTTTTCTAGGCTAAAATTGAAGGAGGGATGTTAGGTAAGGAGTTGGGGCTCCAAAACCAAGGTTTATGGGAGGCTAGGGGGGCTTTTAGACCTACTTCTCT
This sequence comes from Akebia trifoliata, assembly GCF_017979445.1. Taxonomy (NCBI): domain Eukaryota; kingdom Viridiplantae; phylum Streptophyta; class Magnoliopsida; order Ranunculales; family Lardizabalaceae; genus Akebia; species Akebia trifoliata. The sequence continues at coordinate 16,611,489 of NC_141384.1, read as the reverse complement.
TAGGGTTTTTGATTTGATACGAAAATAGGGTGTGAGCACCTCTATTTATAGAATTTTTTTAAGGTTGATTTGGATAGAGTTAGTGTTTAATTAGAGATCTTTTAATTAGAGTTGTGTTTTAGTTAAAATTATTTTAGGTTAGAATTGTGTTTTAATTAGAATTGTTTTAGGTAGAATTGTTTTTAACTTAGAAACTCTATTAGATAGAATTGTTTTTAATTAGAATTCTATTATGACTTTTGGTCTTATTTGATTGACTTTTAATGTTTTGACTTTAGTCTTAATTGATTGACTTTTAATATTTTGACTTCAGTCTTGCTTAATTGACTTTAATTTTGACTTTAGTCTCACTTGATTGACTTTAATACATTGAATTCAGTCTTGCTTGATTTACTTTTAATTTTTGGAGAACCCCCCTCCATTATTTCTTTCATTTTTTAGACCCCCAAATGGAGGGGTCCTTAAAGAAATATCCCACGAACCCTCAACAATTTTGCTTGAGAGTCCGATTAATCGATTTTTTAGGTTCAAATTTTAAATTAATTTCATTAATGTTTCACTTTAATTATTTAATATTTTATTTATTAATTTCGAATTTTTTAATTATGAAAATTGTGAAATTATCGTTTTGCCCCCGGAGAGGACTTTTCACGTTTTAAGTCGGTTTTTAATGTTCTAGGATGTTTTAGAATCGATTTTTCGTAAGGAATTCAATGGAAATATTAGTTTTTGTTATTTATGAAAAAATTTTATGTGAAATGGTCGTGAACTTTGTGAGGGGCATTTTCGTAATTTTGTCAAATTCTATTAAATTGGTGAAATGATTTATTTGATTCCGATTTGTTATTTTATGTGTTCGATAGAGTTTTCCTAAGCGTAACGTAGGCTCTAGGGTTGTTTTAAGATTAGGGGTATTTTAGTAATTTGGTCAATTTTAGTGATTTTATCGTGAAGCTTCTTTTTGATTTGCAAGATGATGATTTCTATGTTTCTGGGGTCGTATTTTCCTAGCGTATCGTGGTTTCTAAGTTTTTGTCAGTTCGAGATACCTCATCCGGATTTTTGAAACATATCTGGTAACAAAATAAAGCAATGGAATACACATCCATCATTGGGAATCATTGCGATCGGGTTGACGAGTTGATTAATCAGGCGGATGCAAAAATGGGGTGTCTACAGATGCCCCTCTTTGGCAGAGGGTTGAAGCAAACTAGATAGCAAATCTATTTTGGTAGATAGTGCGATATCCGAATGCCAAAGCTAGTGACAGTTCATTTTGCAGCCTGATTCAGCAATTCGTCAGGGTGTTCGGATCCTTGAGGGTAAAGCTCTCCCCGAATTAAAAGGTTGTCAGGTCCTTTAGCGCAAACTCTCACTGACGGTGTCAGATCCTTGAATTTAAAAAAAAAATTCTCCTTGACTAATGTGACAACTGTGCAAGTGTGTGATTTAAAATCTGAGCATAATTTGAGCATAATTTGAATATAATCTGAGCATAAACTGGGCATAATTCCGAGAAAACCCTCGGCGGCATCTGAGCATAGTTCCGAGAAAACCCTCGGCGGTAACTGAGCATAGTTCCGAGAAAACCCTCGGTGGTAACTGAGCATAGTTCCGAGAAAACCCTCGACGGTATCTGAGCAAAATCCAAGATAACCCTTGGCGGCAACTGAGCAAAATCCAAGATAACCCTTGGCGGCAACTGAGCAAAATCCAAGATAACCCTTGGCGGAGACTGAGCAAAATCCAAGATAACCCTTGGCAGCAACTGAGCAAAATCCAAGATAACCCTTGGCGGAGACTGAGCAAAATCCAAGATAACCCTTGGCAGCAACTGAGCAAATCCAAGATAACCCTTGGCGGCAACTGAGCAAAATCCAAGATAACCCTTGGCGGAAACTGAGCAAAATCCAAGATAACCCTTGGCGGAAACTGAGCAAAATCCAAGTTAACCCTTGGCGGAAACTGAGCAAAATCCAAGATAACCCTTGGCGGCAACTGAGTAAAATTCAAGATAACCCTAGGCGGAGACTGAGCAAAATCCAAGTTAACCCTTGGCGGCAACTGAGCAAAATCCAAGATAACCCTTGGCGGCAACTGAGCAAAATCAAAGATAACCCTTGGCGGCAACTGAGCAAAATCCAAGATAACCCTTGGCGACAACTGAGCAAAATCCAAGATAACCCTTGGCGGCAACTGAGTAAAACCGGTAGAGGAATGAATGAATTTTGGAAAAAAATGAACGAATTTGGTGAAAACTGATTAGAACGAATCAGAGAATGAATAAATCTGGAAGATAATGAATCTGGAAGAGAAATGATTGATTCTAAGAATGATTAAATCTGGGAAAGAATTTGGAGAACGAAAGAATGTTATATCTCCTATGTGAGATCCAAAATGTTTTTGTTTGAACCTCAAGGATTTATCAAAAAGTTTTATGAATTTAAAACCTGAGTTTTTACTTCTTTTGAACCTCAAAAGTTTTTTTTTCAAAAAAACTGTTATCAAGAGGGTAACCTTAAATTTAGGGTTCTCATTATCTTTTAGGATTAACATTGCTCAAAAACAAAATGCCCCTAGTTTGACAATGACCACGGCCTTGAAAATAATTGAATACATCACAAAAAAATGCCCCTAGTATAAGGGGGAAAAGTTACATTAAAAGAAAGAAAATGCCCCTTGTATGAAGGTTTGAAATAATTGATTACCGCAAGCGCAATAAAGACTTAACTTTTAATTTTGATTAATTTTATTGAAGGTTTTGAGTCAGGCTCAAAAGTACAAAATTATTTTCTTTCGAGACTCATCATAGAATTCACCCTTATCTCCCTTGGTTCACTTGGGGAAGTAAACATTTTCAGATCGATCGTAGAAAAGATACTTGTGGCTTCTGAGTCTATACCTGGTTTAATCTAAGTATTGACCTTGATTATTCGGACTTCTGATGTTTCAGCTCGAACCGCTCTCAGCTTGGGATTTTCTTCTGTTGTTCTTTGTTGCTCTAACTTTTGCCTAGATCGCCTTTTTAGATTTTCAATCTAGCGAGCTTGCTCTAGCTTTTGCCTAGATCGCCTTTTAGGTTTTCGATCTAGCGAGCTTTTTTCTCTTTTCCTCAGCTCTGATTGTTGCCAAAGTTGTTCTTTCAGATTTTCAACCTGCGAGCTTGCCTTAATTTTTGCCTAAGTCGCCCTTTTCGGATTTTCAACTTAGCAGGCCTTATCATTTTTTTTTTAATCTTTTCCTTCTCCTTTGAACTTCTAAAATTTACTGTCTGATCATGTTTTGCCACCCTCCTTGACTTTTTCACACGGTACTTAGGAGGACTTTTATAGGTAGGCTTAGGACTGGGTATAAAAAGAAAGGGATTTTGAGGCTCAAAAACCCAAATGCCCCTTGTGTGGCATTTCCTTTTCAATTGTTTTCTTTTTCCTTAAATTTTCTTCCCCATTTTGGATTTCTTTTACTTTTGAATTTCTTTCTTAATTTTTTTATTGTGTGGGGAACTAGATTTTTTTTATTTTGATGTGGTCGGGCCTGAAGTGACTTCTCAGGTTGCCTACGTACCCCAGAATTTTGGGATCAGACCAAAACGTAGTTCGAAACTTCCCTCCCCTAGGTTAGGTGATCAGGCTAAGAAATACAAGGCACAATATATTTTTTTTGAAAAGGCTGCAAAGGGCTGAGAAATGAGATAATGAACTGGGTAGCAAGAAAATTGATTCGGCCAAAGATGGCCTCCTTAAATGTAGTACCGTTTGATTTGGTCAAGGTTGGTTGGTTCTGGTAACTCGATTCCATCATGATCTTGAAGTCTGACAGCTTTTCCTGGTAATATTTCTTTGACGATGAACGGACCTCCCCAATTTGGTTTGAACTTTTCCCGGGGATCAAAAATAGGTGCCCTGTTCTCTTTGAGTACTAAATCCCCAACTTGTAAGTGACGAACCTTGATTTTCTTGTCAAACGCACGGACGACTCTTCTTTGATAAGCTTGCACGTGATACAACGCTCTTAGTCGTTTTTCCTCGATCAAATTCAACTCTTCATACCGTTGGCGAACCCAATCTGCTTCCGACAACTGACTTTCTAACAGAACCCGGAGAGATGGAATCTCCATTTCAACTGGAAAAATTGCTTCCATGCCATACACTAAAGAGTAAGGAGTAGCTCCGGTGGAGGATCGAACTGATGTTCGATATGCCCATAAGGCAAACGGTAGTTTTTCTGACCAATCTCGATGTGATTGACACATTTTTCTGAGGATAGTCTTAATATTCTTATTAGCTGCTTCGACTGCTCCATTAGTCTGAGGTCGGTAAGGAGATGATTTATGGTGAGAGATTTTGAACTTCGAACACAATTTAATAACCTCAGCTTTGAAGTGTGACCCGTTATCAGAGATCAACTCTGAAGGTACCCCATATCGACTGATGAGGTTCGTTTGAATAAACTTTGCAACTCGAGACGCAGTGAGGACAGCATAAGAGGCAGCTTCAACCCATTTGGTAAAATAATCGATGGCAACCAGAATGTATTCGTGCCTGTTCGATGCCTTAGGTGATATTTTACCAATAATGTCAATTCCCCAGACTGAGAAAGGCCATGGTGAGGTCAGACCCACTAATTGAGATGGTGGCACATGTATCAGGTTCGCATGTATTTGGCACTTATGACAAGTTTTGACCATGTGATGACAATCTGTTTCCATCGTGGGCCAGTAGTATCCTTGTCTCATAATCTTCTTGGCTAACATTTTCCCACTCATGTGAGGGCCACATTCTCCTGAATGTAGTTCACTCATTATCTGTTCAGCTTGATCTTCATCAACACACGACAAGTGAATCCCATCATAAGACCTTTTGTATAAGCTTCCCGCGCACAGGATAAATTGAGATGCTAATCTTAGTAGGGTCTGTCGTTCTTTCCTCGATGCTTCTTCCGGGAATTCTTGTTTTTCCAACACTTTCTTTATATCTGTGTACCATGGCTTTCCATCGGGTAGTCGAGTAGCAATGTTGATTTGATGGCAGTACGCGGGTTTATTTTTAACTTCAACAGTGATCGGTCTCAATTCCATGCCAGGGGGCAAATGGATCATTGAAGATAAAGTTGCTAAGGAGTCAGCAAATCTGTTATCTTCCCTTGACAGGTGCTGGAACAGGATAGCTTTAAACTTACTGACTAAGTTTAGCAAATACTCATGATAGGGTTTCAACTTTTCATCCCTAGTCTTCCATTCTTCCAATGACTGATGTATGACCAAGGCTGAATCCCCGAAAACCTCAATTTCTGTAATGCCCAGGTTCAAAGCAGCTTCGAGCCCTGCGATGCATGCCTCATATTCAGCCGTGTTATTAGTGTTCGAAAAGGATAACTTAATAGCGATAGGAATATGACACCCTTCTGGAGATAACAAGACTGCCCCTATTCCATACCTATTTTGATTGGCTGCTCCATCAAAGTATAACTGCCATGTTTGGTTCTGCGGTTTCTTCTTTAACGTGCAAGATGTTCTCATCTGGGAATTGATCGACAGGCCTTATTCCTTCTACTACAGGGTGATCTGCCAAGTATTCTGCTACAGCTCTCCCCTTGATGGATTTCTGCGTAACATGCGTGATGTCAAACTCTGATAGCAACAATAACCATCGTGCGGTTCTCCCTGTCAATGCCGGTTTCTCAAAAAGATACTTGAGAGGATCCATCCGAGCTAATAGGATAATTGAATGAGACATCATATAATGCCGGAGTCTCTGAGTAGCCCATACCAATGCTAAGCAGGTTTTCTCCAAGGATGAATATTTTCGTTCATACTCTAACATCTTCTTACTGATGTAGTAGATGGCTCTTTCTTTGCGCGTATCTTTGTCATACTGTGCAAGCATGCATCCCATAGCTTCTTCTGTGACTGATAGATAAAGAAGAAGTGGTTCATCCGGTGTAGGTGGGACCAAAATAGGTGGGTTTGAAAGATACCCCTTGACTTGGTCGAAAGCCTTTTGACATTGCTCATTCCAAACTGTTGGTTCATTCTTCTTGAGAAGCTTGAAAATAGGTTCGCATACGTTGGTGAGTTGAGCGATGAACCTGCTAACATACTGGATTCTTCCCAGAAAACCTCGAATTTGCTTTTCAGTCTCGGGAGGCGGCATCTCTTGGATAGCTTTAATCTTTACAGGGTCTACTTCGATTCCTCTCTGACTGACTACAAATCCCAACAGCTTTCCAGAAGTTACTCCGAATACACATTTCTGTGGGTTGAGGCGGAGTTGGTACTTTTGAATCCTTGTGAGAAATTTTTCTAACGCTGTAACATGCCCTAGTCGTTCTTTGGATTTGACTATCATATCATCCACATAGACTTCGACCTCTTTGTGTATCATGTCATGTAGTAAAGTCGTGGCTGCTCTTTGATAGGTAGCTCCAACGTTCTTCAAACCAAAAGGCATGACCTTGTAGCAGAAGGTCCCCCACTGTGTGATGAACGACGTCTTTTGCATATCTCGAGGATCCATCTTTATCTGATTGTACCCTAAAAATCCATCCATGAAGGACAACAACGCGTGTCCTACTGTACTGTCTACTAGAACATCTATGTGTGGTAAAGGGAAACATATTTTGGGCTTGCTTTGTTTAAGTCTCTAAAATCCACACACATTCTAACTTTTCCATCCTTTTTTGGCACCGGGACGACATTGGCAATCCACTCAAGGTATTCTACTACTTCCAAAAATCCAGCGTTAATCTGCTTCGTAACTTCTTCTTTGATTTTCAAAGTCCATTCCGGCTTCATACGTCGAAGTTTCTGTTTGATTGGTCGAGCATCAGGATATAACGGAATCCGATGTTGGACAATGTCTGTGCTTACCCCCGGTATATCCTCGTAAGACCATGCGAACACGTCTTTGAACTTTCTGAGCAAGTCTACTATCCCTTTACGTTCATCAGGAGATAAAGTGACTCCTATACGAATTTCTTGAGGAATTTCTTTTGTTCCGAGGTTGATAACCTCTACTTCCTCTATTAGAGGTTGAGCCTGACGTTCCTCTTCTTGTTTAAGTAATTTGATTATTTCAAGGGGAGGTTCTTCGTCAGAAGACTCTCCCTCCGAAGTCAGATTATTAGTTGAATTATTATTGCGCTCGGGGTAATCAAAAATTTCTTTCATTTCATTAAAAAGAGATGGGGTAAGAGGACTCATTGCAGACTTGACAGACTCACTCGACTCAGTAGGAAAAACACACTCCCTAGCAGCAACAGACTCAGCAGAAACAACTAACTTACTTGACTCAACAGAAATAAATGACTCAACTGGCATGTCAGACTGAACAGAACTAATGGGACCGACAGACCCAACCTTGACATGCAACACAGGACTGATTACATGATAGTTTGATAGAAACCCAACAGCGGGTTTGATTACAGACTGAGGATTTGGGATTCCTTTCTCAACTGTCAACACTAAAATACCATGATCTTCAATGAATAGCTGATCTATATTGAGGGAGTCCAGATTGAGCTGCCAGTCTTCAACTTTCTTCTCCTTAACTTCTATGCTTGCTTCCTTTTCGGGCCATTCCATGCCAAAAAAGATTTCAAACCCCGGCAGACGAGTACCTGTGATGTGATCAATGAACGGCTCTGGGAACCCACAGTAGCGGAAGTCTTCTCCTTCTTTCACAAAGTAACCATTGAGGGTCTTTCGATATGGCTTCATTTTAATGAGATCTGTGGTGCGCCTTTGCCTTTTAGCAATGGCCTTATCCCGTTTTGTTTTCCAGTATTGGGCCCAATCTTCCTTAGTAGGCTTATATCCTAGTCCGAATGTGCCGATGGCCTCTTTAATCATTGGTGCCTCTTTAATACATTGCTGCTTGCGACCTAAGCCCATACCAGGGAAGAATCTCATTTTCTTGAATATATTGGCCATGCAGCAATTAGAGGTATTTTCTATTGGAAAATACTCTTTCATGGCTTGATCCCATTGGACTGAGCATATCTTTTCAAACTCGAACCCACTGAGCTCTACTCCCTGTTGTTCTGGTTGAATCTCGAGCAACGGCTCATCCTTAGTCTCAGTATTATTTATGATCCCTACAATTTCGGCATCTCCATGAAGAGTAATTACTAGCCCATCCTTGATAAATTTGACCTTCTGGTGTAATGTAGAAGGGATGGCTTTGATCTGGTGTAACCATGGTCTCCCTAACAGTAAATTGAAAGAAGACTGGATATCAATAACCTGAAATTCCACAGGAAATTCAGCTATGCCTGTGGACAGTCGAAGGTGCAAAATTCCCAGTACATCCCTCTTGGTGTTATCATAGGCTCTAACACCTTGATTAGTAGGTTTGAGATCTTCAGCCTTAAACCCGAGGCAAGTAGCCATTTTCAGCGGGCAAACGTTCAGTGCACTCCCGTTATCAATCAAAACCAAAGGTACCCTCATTCCGTTACAGTCAACTGTAATGTGCAACGGCTTAGTATGGCTTGCCCCTTCTTTTTGGAGATCTGAGTCCGAGAAGGATAGGATATTCTCCACGTAAGTTGCCCCCACTATACTGGCCAACTGATCTGGAGAAGTTTCAAGGGAAACTTGGGCTGTGTTAAGTGCTTTGAGAACAACCTTCCTATGAGCAGTGAAAGCCATGAGTAAACCCCATACTGAGATGTTGGCCCCTGATTTTTTCAATTGTTTGATCACGGAGTTATCCTCTTCGATGCTTTCCTTAGTGGGATCTTCTCCTTCTTTTCTTGCCAGGACTGCAAGATTTTCAACACAGAGTTCTTGTGGCTTAAAAACTCTTCCCCCTCGAGTCATATGTCTAACTTCATCACAGGAAAGGGGGAAAGGCTCATCTTCCTCAGTTAACAAGTACGGATCTTCGGCTGTCAAAGGTTCAGGATTTTTCAGATTCATTTGGGCCAACAGGTAACTAGTGAACGCGGGACTATCGTAGCGAGGTGGGGATAAACAATAGGTATCATCCGAGGTTAAATCGAATGGTTCATAATTTGCGGTGAAAACCTCATCAGTGAAGGCTATCCCGACAAGGGGGTAACTGGGCGGTTTGACCTGGATTGGATGGATAAGAGAGATGGGATCGAATGGCAATGAGGTATGAGAAACCATATTTAGGGTTGGTGGAGGTTGATAGGTAGGTAGTGGATTAGTGGTGACATTTGGTGGGCTAGGGATCGTGATCTTCTTGTTATCAATGAGGTTTTGAATGGCATGGCGTAGGGAGATACATCGATCCGTGTGATGGCCAGGATTTTGATGAAATTCACAGAATAAGTTGGGGTTGTGTCCGGCTGGCAAGGGATTTGGTAAAGGTCGGGGTTGAATCGGGGTAAGCAACCCTTTTTTCAACAGTTTGTGCAAAGCTACGGTAAGGGTCATCCCTAAGTTGGTAAATTGACGCGGAGTTCGAGGTTGACTCGGGTGACTTTGGTTATTAACCCGGGCCGGGGGTTGAGCTGGGGTAACCGAGGTATTGGCGATGTAAGTATGGTTGATGTTGGGTTTGGGAACATATGGTTTCTTAGGCTTGTTATCTGAGGGGTTAGAAAGGATCCCAGAGGCAAACGCATCCTCAAGTTGGCTCCCGGCTTGCAACAAGGACTCAAAGGTAGGGAGGTATTGGGCCACTAGGTGTTGAGCATATCCTTGAGAGAGGTTCTTTAGGATAATTGCTACTTGTTCCTTCTCCGAAGGTCTATCCCACATTTGAGAAGCCTTGGCCCTCCAGCGACCAATGAAGTCAGTGAATGTCTCCCCATTTTTCTGTTTAGTTGCTTCCAAATCCCTTCTTGAAGTCTCAATCTCGGTACTGTACTTATACTGATGCCAGAAGGCCTTTGACATGTTTTCCCATGTACCCACAGTAACTGGATCTTGAGACATTAACCAACGTAGTGCTGATCCCGATAGAGTTCTTTGGAACAACAATGTCATTTGTTTGTCGTTGAGCCCCATAGTGCGCATGTTGGTAACATACACCTTAAGATGTGTTTTCGCACACCCTGTCCCACTGAACTTGTCCATTTCAGGCATCACAAACTTTTCTGGCAAATGGATTCTAGGGATGCTATTCAAAGCTTCAATGCCCGCTGCAATTTCATCAATACCCTTTATACTCTTCATTGCTGACTCCAATTGAGACATTCTATTAGATAACGCCGGACTTTCATCAACATACTCTTCATCTCCGTCGAGCTCGAAGACTTCACGTGGACGTTTCTCTTCAACCTTTTTCCCCTTTGGGTCATCTAGGGGAATTCCCGTTGATTCCGAGGTCTGTTCTAACATTTCCACTTTGCCTTTTATATTGCTGATATCATTGGCAAAGGCTGCCAAGATCTTACGGATCTCTGTGAGCTCAGATTCTGAAGCCATCTCTACTTGTTGACTTGGTACTGTGGTTCTTTCTAACCGACTGGACTTACGACTCCAACTAGGAGGTGGACGCTTGAGTTTGGGCGCAATGATAATCCTATATGACCCCATCAAAGGTAGATTCAGTCAATTTCAGTATTACCCCCTTGATAACATTTTTAAGAATCATTTTATTGAGGTTTGTGCACCAATCCATTAATTAATCCATTCACACAATGAGTATTTGAAAAGGAGATATTTATTCAAAAAAGACAGATAGTTTTATTGAAAATGATTGACAATATGTTCTTATTAAAACATCTTTCAACAAATTTGATTTGAACTATTTTTACATGGACGCTTGGTTTTGTCTTGATGGTCATCAGGATTGCTGTCAGGCTTGACCCTCTTGATTCTAACAACTGGCTCTCTGAATTCTGCTAGTCCGTCTGGATATCCTAAGGTGCGCTTGTTCCATGCTTTCTCGATGAGGTGTACTAACTTTTCAGTCAAAGGCTCGGGGGAAAAGAAAGCTTTGGGTTGAGATAAGGATAACTCTATGGGTACATCATACTGTTCTGGGATCAAATTAGGATGGTAAAAAGATGTTTCTTCTAAACCGATCAGACGGACATAGTAGGATCCTTTGGTTCCTAGAATGGGGAGATCAGTCATCCACCAAGGACATCTTAAACCGATATGACAAGCTAAGCGAGAGTCTAACCATTTACTCCAGGCTTTGACTGAGTTGTGACGCACTAACAGGTTTCTCTTGGAAAAGTGTTCTGGCCCATATTCGAGGTTTGAGGGAACATCTACAATCTTAAGACGATCACAAAGTCACATATAGAGTAAGTGGGGGCTTCCTTTGAAGCTTTCCCGCTCACCAATTTTTATGGCATCTAGACCTGAGAAGGTTTCAGCTAAGATGAGGGGTACTGGGTTGGCTTTCCTCGAGAGTTGAGAGGCTATATCTATGAAGGACTCAGGGATAGTTTGGCCATCACTATTAGAGGTCAGTATGTATTGGGCTAGGATTCCTAAGCATAATCGATAGTCTCTAGTGGCTCGCCAGGCTTCGGGTTTTACATTGATAGGATGACTGCGGGAGCGGTACGGGCCCAGTAAAGCTACTAAATCCAGTCTCCCGTTATGGATTAGGGCCTTGGCTTCTTCTTTGGAAATATTCAATCCTGTGGCGAGGGCACCAGAATATCCGGTCTTCAATGAGGGCCAGACTAGAGGTCCTGAAGTGGATATCCCCATAATACCACAAAAATCCTCGTGAGTAGGGCACAAGTGTATACGCCCAATGTGGAATATGTGAAGGTAGGGGTTCCATCGTTTAGCCATAGCATGTAAGAGGTTCCAGTCTATCTCAAACTCATGGAAGTAAAGAGCACTCCTCAACATGAATCTCCCAAAATTGATCTTCTCTACAGGGTGCATCCCTATGACGGTTGTTTTGACTAACTGATCGATTGGGTTATCGCCGGCGGCTAACATCCTGGTTTGACACAAAAGAGGATTTTAGTACTCTTCCGAGGTCCATGTAAAAGACCAATTTTTTATTTTCCTTTTGGAAAATCTTGTTCTTATGGAAAATATTTTCTGGAAAATATTTTTTCTTGGAAAATATTTTTTTTAGAGAACACTTCTTTTTTTTTTTGGAAAACTTTCTTTTCTGAAAAATATTTTCTTTTTCTTCTTTGAAAATTCAATTTCCCTTTTGATTTGAATGGCCCGGTCCATCATGATCGTTGGATCGAGGTGGACTGGGTCATTATTGTAAAAGAATGGGTTCTTTATTGGGTTGGTGCACCCATTTTAATTTTCAAAAATAAATTTTTGATCCTTGAGGCCAATCCTACACTTTGATCTCAACACTCACATACAATCATCAATCACATGCATTCATTCAATAACAACCCGGGAACACCCACGATAAGTTCGAGTCGTGACCTATTGGGAAGGTTTCTAGACTCTAAGTTTACTACGTGCAATACATTTTTATCTGGCCACCCTTGCCCAAGCACACCTATATACCTTTCGATACGTGGTGGCTTGGTTTGATATACCGTGTAGGTGATAATCTAAAACCTCAACTCACTTCTCTGAAGCCAAAAACAGCCAGTTCGATCTCCAGTTGAGAGGTGGCGCACAATGCAGAGCAAGGGCCCACTTAAATACCTCTCGTCTAGAATAGACGTAGTCTATCCCCCTCGTACAGTAGGGTACAGCGGGGCAAGATCTTGCTTAGGCACCGGTTTTGACCAAGAAGTGCAATTGATATACTTAGACTATCTTTTATACCTACGGGTACGAGTCAAGAGTTGTAGCTTTCATAAATGATTTGGCATCCCACGAGGGGACCGACCACGTACTAGTACTACGTTGGCAATCGGGACATGTGACTGTGTGGTTTACAATAGGTCAAAAGCTCAGTTCGCCCCAGCCTAGGTGCATCAATATGTCTCTCAGAATCACCTGATCAGACGGTATTGATGCCCCAGTTCGATATACCCTAAGGTACGTGACTGGAGTTGTGGGTTTCATGAATGACGTCGCATCTCCGAAGAGACCGGGCCACGCACTAGTGCCACGTTGGCTAAATGGGACGTGTAAGTGAGTAAAGCAGTAAACGTGCATGTGGTGTGTGCAAAGTAGGGTGGGGTGTGCCCGGGGCCTTTTTCAAACAAATGGGCCCATGGCCCAATCAAACCAATCATTATAACATGAATTATATGGATATTTAACATGAGCACAATTCCAATCACATAAACATTTAATCATGATCAACATTATGACCAACATCAAACATGCATTCCCAGTGAAATTATAGCATATTAAATAGGCAATTATCATGAATTAATAATATGGTCCGCTTCACGATTTAACGTGCACATCACCTTCATATACCAATCATGGTAGTTTAGTAAATACGGTATGTGGCAATCAATTAGACCCGATCATCGCAATAATTTGATAAATTTTATAGTCCAATCAAGGGTGTTTTGGGGCTACCCTAACCAAATTAATATTTCTAAGGATATTGGATTATGGATGAAATATTAATCATCGGGATGAGAAATTATAATGATTAGATTGAGAGAGAGAAAAATATGAGACATTTTTCAAGAAAAATAAATCGATTTCCTTTTCTTTTTGTACACAAGCTTAAAGGAACACATTTTGTTTTTATAGAAAAACCATTAAAAGGATCATAAAAAAAATCAGTTCTAAAAACAGAAGGTGACTTGGTATGGTAGGGTGCTGTCGACCATAACAGATGATTACCGTATTCAATAAGAGGGTGTGGCTTTAGTAAAATTAAAAGTTTATTTATCCTGCACATCATCTTCTCCAACGATTTTCAACCTTATTTGTCAAAAAAAAAATTAAAAAATTAAAAAAAAAAAACAGAGAATGATCGATCTTCACAATCCAATCGGTTTGAAGTCAATTTGGCCGATTTAAAGTCCCTCATTTACCACTAATTTCCTGCGATTTCAAACTCAGATTTAAGAAAAAAAAAAACCAGCTGCCATTGACGGCTTGTTTAGCTCAAGATCGTAGTGAAAATTGTCCCCACTCAATTTAATGATCGCGAGATCTTCAAGTCAAAACTGATTGAAAACGAAAAAAAAAGGTTTTCGGTTCAAATTCGAAACCCAAAAAAAAGAAAAGTTTTAGAGAACAGAAAAATCGAAAAAAAAAACAGCCCTTCTGATTGGGATCTTTCTCTCTCGCTTCAAATCGAGGTTTTCTCCATCGATTGAAAACTCATGGAGTTCTTCGACAGATGAAAACGAAAAAGCAGAACCAACGCTTGAGTTGGTTGCCGGTCCCATGCTTCTCGAGGAAAAAATCGGACTTTCTCTTCGTGGGGAAGGACTGTAAACCGATTCGAACAAAGAGTCTAAGACGATCGGCTTTGCCAAACCGATCGGTCTTCCACTTGGATCGGTCAGTCCTTGTTGAAGATGATGGAACTGTGTAAAATAAATAACGAAGAAGATGATGTGCGCATTTAAAGAATGAGTTTTTATTTTCGGCACACCACACACCTCCTCATGTATTAGTGGTGTGAACGAGAAAAAAACTACAATTTTTTATGGCGCACCATGCGTACCAGCACCCATTGGCAGAACCTATCAATTGTTTTTTTTTTTTTTAATTATTTGCTTCTTGGTTGCTGTCAACGGACAGCACCACAAACTAGCAAACCAATCAAAAAGAAAAATAAAAGTAAAAATTTTATCAACCGAAGGATCGACCACTCCCCTACAAATAAAGAAAAATTAAAAGTGTATCTCCTTTTCAAGATAAACGTCCGAGGATAGATCGATGTATGCCTAATCCAAAAAAATCAACAATCTCTCTGCTCCAATAACCAATAATTCATTAATAATTTTTCAAAATTTTGCATTGTCTAGGATCACCCTAATACGACCCTCAATTGGACATAGAGATAATAAATAATGCTTGATCGAACCATAATATGTCAAGATATCAAAGCCCAAATACATACCCAATGATCGAAAAATAAAATAAAATAGAACGAAATAATAAATAAATAAAAAAAAATGAAATAAAAAACTACCCAAACTAAAAACATTCTAGGTCTCTCTTAACGATGCTCCCATACTTGGGGTTTTTCAAGTTTGATCCTCAATGTCCCCAGTGGAGTCGCCACTGAAAGCGCCCTCGATCCGCAGGGTGCGCGGATCCGCTTTTGACCCTTGAGGTTTGAGAGTCGCCACCTAGTTGTTAAGGTCTAGGAACCAAACTGACTCTAAAAAAGGCAAACTAATCTACGAAAGAGAAAAAAAAAGTCCGGGGATCACGTTACGGAGTTGGAAGGTGTTAGGCACCAACCCCGCCCGGCCAAAGCCGGTCTCTACTAACTTTCCAAGTAAATCACAATTCTAAAAACCTAGATAGAAATAAAAATAAAAAAATCTGATACCTTTCCAATTGCAAGGATTTTGCTCCCTCAGATCTGACAAAAAAAGCTCCTTGTACCGTACTCCCTTGCTTCGTTCTTTCTCCGGATTTGACTTCGGATCTCCGAGATCAAAGTATCTCCTTGTTTTTGGATTTGAACTCTTCAAGTTTATTACATATTTGGGAGTGTTTGTGGAGGACGTTTAGGTGTTTTCTAGGATAAAATTGAAGGAGGGATGTTAGGTAAGGAATTGGGGCTCCAAAACCAAGGTTTATGGGAGGCTAGGGGGGCTTTTAGACCTACTTCTCTTAGGGTTTTTGATTTGATACGAAAATAGGGTGTGAGCACCTCTATTTATAGAATTTTTTAAGGTTGATTTGGATAGAGTTAGTGTTTAATTAGAAATCTTTTAATTAGAGTTGTGTTTTAGTTAAAATTGTTTTAGGTAGAATTGTGTTTTAATTAGAATTGTTTTAGGTAGAATTGTTTTTAAGTTAGAAACTCTATTAGATAGAATTGTTTTTAATTAGAATTCTATTATGACTTTTGATCTTATTTGATTGACTTTTAATGTTTTGACTTTAGTCTTAATTGATTGACTTTTAATATTTTGACTTCAGTCTTGCTTAATTGACTTTAATTTTGACTTTAGTCTCACTTGATTGACTTTAATACCTTCAATTCAGTCTTGCTTGATTTACTTTTAATTTTTGGAGAACCCCCCTCCATTATTTCTTTCATTCTTTTGACCCCCAAATGGAGGGGTCCTTAAAGAAATATCCCACGAACCCTCAACAATTTTGCCTGAGAGTCCGATTAATCGATTTTTTAGGTTCAAAATTTTAAATTAATTTCATTAATGTTTCACTTTAATTATTTAATATTTTATTTATTAATTTCGAATTTTTTAATTATGAAAATTGTGAAATTATCGTTTTGCCCCCGGAGAGGACTTTTCACGTTTTAAGTCGGTTTTTAATGTTCTAGGATGTTTTAGAATCGATTTTTTCGTAAGGAATTCAATGGAAATATTAGTTTTTGTTATTTATGAAAATTTTTTATGTGAAATGGTCGTGAACTTTGTGAGGGGCATTTTCGTAATTTTGTCAAATTCTGTTAAAATTGGTGAAATGATTTATTTGGTTCCGATTTGTTATTTTATGTGTTCGAGAGAGTTTTTCTAAGCGTAACGTAGGCTCTAGGGTTGTTTTAAGATTAGGGGTATTTTAGTAATTTGATCAATTTTAGTGATTTTTATCGTGAAGCTTCTTTTTTATTTGCAAAATGATGATTTCTATGTTTCTGGGGTCGTATTTTCTTAGCGTATCGTGGTTTCTAAGTTTTTGTCAGTTCGAGATACCTCATCCGGATTTCTGAAACATATCTGATAACAAAATAAAGCAATGGAATACACATCCATCATTGGGAATCATTGCGATCGGGTTGACGAGTTGATTAATCAGGCGGATGCAAAAATGGGGTGTCTACAGTCAATCAATTAGAAGTACTGCTTGGTATAGAGTCCCAACCCTTATTTCTCTACGACAAAACTTAGACTTAAATTGACCTTTGAACGATAGTGATTCTAACCTAGAAATTTAAGAGATTCAATTTCCCAAAATGAGTTTCAACCTTCTAACTACTCAAGAATAACTGGAGTAACTTAGGGTTTAATTCTAAACTCAGCATCTTGTCTGGGGTAGTGAGAAGTGTGGATATTTACTTTAATACCTCTAAGGGGCTTTATCTGTGATATTCCAGTATACTCACATTTTTACACTTGATGGCTTTCACCCTACTAAAACTTTACATAAACTTTTAGATCTTTGACTTTTTCTCTTTTTTTTTTTTTTTTTATATTACTTCTTCACTATTTTTCTAAGAAAAGTAGGCAGTCCTTTTCAAGGTACCCAGTCTAATTCAATGGTTGCTGTACAAGGTGTATACAATCCAGTTCTATTTTTCTTCTAATCAACCAACCAATTGAACAAGGAAGTCAAAGTTCATCAAACCTAGTTTTTCCTTAAACTCTAGGTAGAAAGAAGGTAACAAGCTCTTTTAATATAATCTAGACTCTTGGTAACCTTATTAGAAGTGACTATAAACCAAAAGATAACTTTGCTCTAATTTTTGCCTAAGAGAAACATAAATGGGGACTCTAGATCATAGCTTCCAATGAAAGACTGATTAAATATTTTCACTAAGTGCTTAAAAGATACAAGCTAAGACTTTGAGAAAAATACAACAAAGTTCCCACCAAATATTTTTCAATTTTTTTTTTTTGTATAAAAGAAGAAAATAATAAGTGGAAATCCAACCCATACACCCCCAAACTTAAACATTATATTGTCCTCAATATTTCAACATATACATGCAAAGGTAAAATTGAAATTGACAAAATGAAATGAAGTGGGTTAGATAGCACCTGAGAAGGACCTTATAGTCCTGTTGATATTTAACACAATGTCCCTTGAAGTACATGAATTGCCTCCCAGAAGTGCTAAGTTTAACGTCTTTAGCTAGACGAAAACATAGTTAATTTTGATAGACGGGATCATCGAGAAAAAGAACTTCCTCCTGCGGAACATACTCGAGAAACGGTTTGAGACGTTGGCCATTCACTTTGAAAGTGGATCCGTCCTTAGGATTAAGGACTTCAACAGCACCATGGGGATAGACTGTTTGGATAATATATGGGCCAGTCCATCGAGACTTAAGTTTTCCTGGAAAAAGGTGGAGTCTATTATCATACAATAAAACTCTTTGATTAGGAATGAAATTCCTCCTAAGAATGTGCCTATCGTGAAAGAATTTGGTACGCTCTTTGTACCTTTTGGCACAATTATACGAGTCATTTCTAATCTCTTCTAACTCGTCTAGTTGTAACTTTCGCTTCTCACCGGCTTTATCAAAATCAAAGTTGAGGCGTTTGATCGCCCAATATGCACGATGTTCTAGTTCTACAGGGAGATGACAGGCCTTGCCAAAAACTAACCTGTAAGGAGACATCCCTATGGGTGTCTTGAATGCAGTCCTATAAGCCCAGAGTGAATCACTCAATCTCAAAGACCAATCTTTCCTTGAAGGATTGACTATTTTTTCTAAGATAGTCTTTATTTCCCTATTAGAAATCTCTACTTGCCCACTTGTTGTGGGTGGTAAGGTGTGGCAACCTTATGCATTATGAGGTATTTCTTCATCAACGCAGCAAATATCTTGTTGCAAAAATGCGAACCACCATCACTTATGATAGCTCGTGGAGTACCAAATCTTGAAAAAATCGTCTCCTTGATGAATTTTATCACAACTTTGTGATCGTTAGTTCTACATGCCACAGCTTCGACCCATTTTGACACATAGTCAACGACAAGTAGGATGTATTGGTAACCCTGGGAGATAGGAAAAGGTCCCATGAAGTCTATACCCCATACGTCAAAAATTTCGATGATCAAGATAGGATTTTGAGGCATTTCATTTCTCTTAGAGATTTTTCCTAATCTCTGACATCTATCACAAGATTTGCTAAACTCGTGGGCATCACGAAAAATACTAGGCCAGAAAAAATCGCATTGTAAGATTTTCATGGCGGTCTTCTTACCACTGAAGTGCTCTCCGCAGGCATGATTATGGCAAAACTCTAGGATACTGACTTGCTCATAGGTTGAAATACAACGTCTAATGATTTGATCGGGACAATACTTAAATAAGTATGGTTCATCCCAAAAATACCATTTTGTTTTTGACAGAAGACGAAGTTTCTCTTGACGAGTCATTTTGACTGGAAATTGACCTGTAACTAGGTAGTTGACAATGTCCGCATACCATGGAGCATTGGCTTGAGAGATTTGCATAAGTTGCTCATCGGGAAAGGATTCAGAGATGGGTAAGGATTCCTCGGATGGCTTGTTAACTATCCTAGACAAGTGATCAGCTACGACATTTTCTACCCCTTTTTTGTCTCGGATCTCGAGATCAAACTCTTGTAAAAGTAGAATCCAACGGATTAATCTTGCTTTAGCATCTTTCTTTGATAGAAGGTACTTCAATGCTGCGTGGTCTGTGTAAATCACAACTTTAGATCCAATAAGGTAGGGGCGGAATTTTTCAACGGCATAGACCACTGCTAGCATTTCCTTCTCCGTTGTAGAATAGTTAAGCTGAGCATCGTTAAGGGTTTTACTAGCATATTGGATAACATGAGGTTGTTTTTCAATTCGCTGACCCAAAACAGCACCTATTGCATAATCTGAAGCGTCGCACATAACTTCGAATGGAATGCTCCAGTTTGGAGGTTGAATAATGGGTGTCGAGGTTAACTCGGACTTGAACTTGTTGAACGCAGAGAGACATGACTCTGAAAAGTCGAAAGGAACATCATTTCCCAATAGCTCACATAAAGGCTTCGAGATTTTCCTGAAATCTTTAATGAATCTACGATAAAAACCCGCATGGCCTAGGAATGACCTAATTTCTTTGACCGTTCTAGGAGGTGGTAATTTTTCAATTAAACCTACCTTTGCCTTATCTACCTCAATCCCTTTAGCAGAAACAATGTGCCCTAGCACAATCCCCGATGTTACCATGAAATGGCATTTTTCCCAATTGAGGACTAGATTGACCTCTTTGCAACGTTGAAGGACCAAAGTCAAGTGATGGAGACATTCCTCAAAACTTGGTCCGAAAATTAAAAAATCATCCATGAACACTTCGAGATATCTTTCTAGCATGTCGGAAAATATACTAATCATGCACCGTTGAAAAGTAGCGGGTGCATTGCATAATCCAAAAGGCATGCGACGATACGCGAAAGTTCCAAAGGGACAGGTGAACGTTGTTTTCTCTTGATCGATTGGAGCAACAGGTATCTGGTTGTACCCGGAATAACCATCTAAGAAGCAATAATAAGAATGTCCTGCTAGACGCTCTAACATTTGATCAATGAAAGGTAAGGGAAAATGATCCTTAGGAGTCATCGAGTTGAGTTTCCTATAATCGATACACACTCTCCATCCATTTTGGACTCGAGTGGGGATTAATTCGTCGTCTTGGTTCACTATCACAGTGATACCAGATTTCTTAGGAACTACTTGTATAGGACTCACCCAACGAATGTCAGAGATAGGATAGATAATACCCGCATCTAGCAATTTCATCACTTCCATCTGAACCACGTCTTTCATGACAGGATTTAGTCGTCTCTGAGGTTCTAAGAAAGGTTTAGCAAAATCCTCTAAACAAATGTGGTGCATCACCACAGATGGACTAATTCCCTTGATGTCAGCTATGCTCCAACCAATAGCTTCTTGATGTTCCCTTAATACTCCTAACAACTTTCCCTCTTGGACTTCATTGAGGTGAGAGGAAATGATCACAGGCAAGGTTTGATTCTTACCAAGAAATGCATATCTCAAGGTCTCTGAAAGAGACTTGAGTTCCAATTTTGGAGGCTCGACATGAGAAGGAACAAGATTGGATGTGCGTACAGGAAGACTTTCAGCTTTTGCGTGCCACCGCACAGAATCTAAGAGTGGAACGGATTCAAGCAAAACATTGACTTCGCTTATAGACTCTTCTACGTCCAAGTCAAGGCCAAAGTGAGCCAAACATTTCGTTAGGGGATCAGAGTACCCTAATTCTTGATACGTTTGATTGACTAGCGTATCTATCATGTTCACTTCCTCCATACCATCATCTACATCAATTCCTTGGAAATTGTGGAAGACGTTCAGTTTTACTTTCATATCCCCAAATGCTAAAGTCATAATTCCGTTTCTACAACGAATGGCTGCGTCAGACGTGACTAAGAATAGACGTCCTAAGATGATAGAAATATGACTGTTCGAATTGATGACTGGCTCTGTGTCTAAGACAACAAAGTCAACAAGAAAATAGAAATCTTTGACTTTAACTATCACGTCCTCAACTATACCCTTTGAAATTTTTATGGACCTATCGGCTAGACTCAACGTGATATCTGTGGGTTTCAAAACCCCCAAACCTAATTGTTTATAAATCGAATATGGTAAAAGGTTCACACTGGCCCCTAAGTTTAAGAGACATTTTTCGACCACTTGATTTCCAATATGAATAGAAATGATCGGACATCCAGGATCCTTAAATTTTGGTGCAATCGTTTGTTGGATGAGTGACGAAGCTTGGGCTGCCATAATAACTTCCCGAGGAAATGGTGTTTTCCTTTTAGCTGTGGTCAAATCCTTTAAGAATTTCGCATAAGAAGGTATCTGCTTAATGGCATCTAGGAATGGGATATTGATATGCACATTTTGGAAGACTTCTAAGACACCCTCAAATTGCTTACCTTTTTTAGAATCTCTAAGGCGATGGGGAAATAGAGCTTTTGGAATTGGCAAAATGATAGGAGGATTTTTCAAATCTTTTTCTTTCTCTATTGGAGACTCTATGACTTCTTTTTGAACTTTGTCCTTTTCTAAGACCTTTTCTCCCGTGTCAATAGGTTGGACCTTGTTGTCCACCTTCTTTCCCGAACGCAAGGTGTGGATAGCCTGGACTGAGTCTTGTGGAGCTCCAGAATGGCTTCCTACTTCGTATTGACCTTTTGATCCGTTTGGAATCAAAGGTTGACCTCTAGGGTTAGGGATAGTCTGACTAGGAAATTGACCTTTCTCTCTCCCACTCAAGGAAAGAGCTAACTGCCCCAACTGAACTTCCATCTTAGCTATGGATTGAGCAGTGACTTGGTTAATCTGAGTTTGATTTTGATGGGTTTGCTGTTGAGTTTGGATGAACTGCTGTTGCTGCCTCATCAACTCGGCAATCATAGATTCTAAGGATGACTGTTGTTGGGTAGTGTAGACACCCCAATTTGCACGAACCCATAGGAAAATCCAAATTTTCTCGAATTAATTTCGATTTAGAACTCAAGTTCTTCGACGGACCCACATTGCTATTTTGCATCATTTTCATGCATACATGCATCATCTCATATCATCGCATGCCCATACCTTGTCCCTAATCCACCTAAACCTATGCCCATCACCTAAACCCAAATCCAATTCCATATCCCAAACCCAAATCCAAGTCCATGTCCTAACCCAAAATCAAGTCCATCCTAAGCCCAAACCCAAGTCCACATCCCTAACCCAAAACCAAGTCCATCCTAAGCCCAAACCCAAGTCCATATCCAAACCCAACACCAAGTCCATACCCAAACCCAAAACCAAGTCCATCCTAAGCCCAAACCAAGTCCACATCCCTAACCCAAAACCAAGTCCATCCTAAGCCCAAACCCAAGTCCATATCTAAACCCAACACCAAGTCCATACCCAAGCCCAACACCAAGTCCATTCTCTCACCCCTTCACAAGATGACACATGTTGATACCTCATAAGCCTCCAATACCCAATGCATCATCTAATTGGAGAGTCAACCTTTCTTTTGTGAAAACTCAAGAATGCCCTTCTCAAAAAGTTTAGTCAAACCAAAAAGATTAGTTGGTCTTTGGTAATAATCTATAAAGGTGAGAGAACTTCCCATTATATCCTCAAAAGGTGAGAATCTTCAAGTACATACATGGAGTTCTCCCATTGGTCTATTTCAAAACTACACTTCCACCCTTGCTTTATTTGTTATTTACAAATGAACCAAAGTCTACTTTTCACCTACCACTTCACCTTTACACATGTCATCCTCCTATTCACCCTCTTAAATGTGCTTTTGTTTTCCCATTGGTCCATTTCAAAACTACACTTCCACCCTTGCTTTATGAGTTATTTACAAATAAACCAAGATCTACTTTTTATCTACCACTTCACCTTTACACATGTCACTCCCCCATTCACCCTCCCAAAAGTACTTTTGTTCTCTCACCTCTATTTACCAAAAAACCAAGGATCAAAGCATACTTTTAGGGTTTCTTCACAAATGTCATCTTTACCCCCATACAAATGAAAAATCCAAAAAGAAATAACCTAAATCTCATGTCCATTTTCTTTATTTTTAGGGTTGGACCACTTTATCCCTAAAAGTTCTCCAAAAACTCTATAAATACCCTCATTTTCTATAATCAACTCATGCTCTCAAGCCCCCATCTCTCAACCTAAAACTCTACTCAAATTTCTACTCACACTCTCATCTTCTAAACTTCAACTCAACCCTCAACCATCTCATTCATCTCTCAAGTCTACTCTTCAAGGTTCAAGTTCATTAAGGGACAAGGTAGGGTTTAATATGTAGTCTATCTATTTCAAAGCTTACATCTTCTTCTTCTAACCTTCTACTTTATTTTATATTTAGAAAGCCTTAGGATGTAATGCATATCCTCTCCCATCCCCGGTAGATTGGACTAAGGTTCGATCGAAAGGATGGGGGTTGAAGCCCTTTTCACCTCAATCTCATGCATCATATTGTACACAATGCACACACTCACTTATGCATGGCAATGATGAAGAAATGTGTCACCCTCTTGATGGGGTGAAACACTAAGTTTCTAGTCATGCATACATGCATCATGGTTGTGGCCTCAAGGGAACTTCATCATGGAGTCTCTCTAAAAGCTCAAACCTACATTCATATTCATAAATTTAATGTGGCTACATGGGTCATCCTTTTCCATAGAATGCCCCTAATGTCATGTTAAAAATCAAAACCCTTTGTTAAGGGAACATTCCACTTAATGCACACACCTCTTACCATACATTCTCATGCATTTTAATATTTATTTTCTTGAGTTTTTTACAAAATAAAATGGCCAAGCAAGGTAACCACCTTTGGTGGAGAGGATGGGGTGCCTAACACCTTCCCCATCCTCTAATCGGACCTCCTTACCTAGATCTTAGGTAGACCTTGCCCTTTTCCAACATATGAGAGTCACTACAATGCCATGGAAAAATGGTTTTCAAAAAAATCAATTCGGGTGCCCATTCACACCCATTTTCAAAAAAGAATGGTGGCGACTCCAAACAATGTAGTATTGAGGTTCATTGTGAACATTTCATGTCTACAGGTAGGCTGCTGGTAATTGGTCATGGGATCTGGTATGATGGCTCTGCAATCGGTAGATTGTTGGGGTTGATAAGGGACTTGAGGAACAATGGCTTGGTTTGTGGAAGAACCAGATTGCCTAGGAAAACTCCTATTGTAACCTGACGGACCACTAGATTGAATAGGTTCGTTCTGTCTATATGAGAAATTAGGATGAAACCTATTATCTGGGTGATACGTTTGGCTAAAAGAGTTTGGAGTTGGCTTCTTAAAAGTACTATAGCCATTAATCGCATTTGCTTGTTCAGCTTTGATTTGAGGCAAGGTGGGACAACACTCGACCAAATGGTCATTGTCGTCGCATATGACACACAAAGAACTCGGTTCGACAGTCACTTGCGAAATTGTACGAGGGTCTAGGTGAGGTTTGGATGCTGAGATGGTAAAGGCATCTAACTTCTTCGTGAGATTATTCATCCCACTCACTAGACTACACATGACATTTTTGAGATCAGGGTCTGCCTTCATCTCATACATGCCTGTCTTCCTAACCTGATCATCTCTATCAAATTCTTCTTGGTTAGTACTCCAGTTTTGAGCACTCTCAGCTAACTCTACGAGAAAATCGTACGCTTGGTTGGGAGTCTGGTTCATGAACTGACCCTTATGCATTGACTCGACTAAGGTACATTGATTCATTGTTAATCCTCTATAAAAACTTTGCACCAACTGTGCTTTGTCAATGCCATGGTGTGGGCACTTGACCAATAAATCATTGAATCTTTCCCAAGTTTGGGAAAATTCATCATCAGAACGGGCTCTAAAATTTCTAATAGAGTCCTTCATTTTCTTAATTTTGGCCACGGGGTAGAATTTGGTCATAAATTTTTTTGATAGAACATCCCAGGTAGATATGGAATTGGGTGTTAGGGAGTTCAACCACGCAGCTGCATGGTCTTCCAAGGATAACAGGAACAGAATAAGCTTGATACTCTCCTCATCTAGATTCTGATTTCTAAAAGTTTGACATATAGTCAAGAATCGATTAAGATGGGTGTACGGTTGTTTACACTCTAAACCGTGGAACTTAGGGAGCATATTGATGGTGGCAGCCCTAATTTCAAACTGAGGTGCATTGTTCAATGGTAAAACAATGCATGTGGGAGGAGATGCGGAAGCTGGAGCGAAGAGCTCATTGAGAGTTCGCTCTCGATCACCCATCATAACTACTGATGGTGTCTTGCGTATCCTACTGATGGTACGTTCGATCTCAGGATCAAATGGTTCTAACACGTTATTTTGTGAACGTCTACCAAGCATACAAATCACACAGTCGATCAAACAATCACGAAAAGAAAAGACTGGACCTAGATAGGTTGCCTAAAGCTAGACAGCTCCTAACTGGGTAGAAATAGCGCAACTAGCCTTCCAACTCGGTTCTATGAAGTCAAGTTTGAATCATTCGGATCTCCAGATCGGAGGAGGCGCATAATGCATAAGCAAGAGCACGCTTAAATACCTTCCTTTCTTGAATAGACTGAGTCTATCCCCTCAGAGGGCAAGATCTTACTAGATACAAAAATGACCAAGAAGCGCAATTGGCACAACTTGAAGCGGAATTTCTCCTATTGAACTCGTGGGCCCTATAGTCAAGTCTAATTGATTTTAATTAATTTGATTGGATGACTAGTAAATTGATTATCCTAATTAGAGCAAGGAATTGGTAATGACTTCCAATCCTTATCTTATCATGCCATCCTTAGGAGAGGGGTACTCTTTACTACCTAATTAACTATTCCAAGTGTGTGCAAATTGGAAAAATAACATACAAAGGCAAGGAGTAACCCACTAGCAAAGAGAGGCGTGGGTGTTTCGGGATTACCTCCCGTGCTAGACGGGGTGAAGACGGTTTGAGTCGACTTAGGCCACCAACTCCAATTTTGGTGTGCGAACCTAAGGAGCCGTGACGGTATTGTCCACCCGTCGTCCTTCCTTAGTCTATTACAATCCAAGCCTTCTTGGATAATTAATAAAAATTACAAGAAATCCTATACAAGAGTTTCTAAAACAGAAAAATAAACCTAACTAAAGATTAAAGGAAATTGAAAGAAAAGAAGAAAACAAAAATGTTCACCTACAAGAAGCAAAACAGAAATATTAGCAGAAATGATAGTAACTGGACTCAAAAACAGAATCTGACTTACCACAATCTTGCTGACTTTGTCACATTTTATAGAAAATTTCGTTCTACCCCAAATTGATATACACTAATAGATAATCGGAGATCGGAGTAGAAAGTTACAGTCAGTTTAAGTTCTGCTGTCAAGGGTGAAAAAGAAAACGAGAATGACTTATTTTTTTTTTTCAATGTTTTTTTCTTCTTTCTTCTCTCTTAAAATCTCAAGAACACTTGAACTTATAGAAAGAAACCAAAAGAAAAAAGAAAAAAAAATAAAACTGAAAAAAAAAATAAATTTTAAATCAAAACTTACCACTACTACCTTTACCTTTCCCCGGCAGCGGTGCCAAAATTCTGATGAGACTATCGTTGTTCTTCTCACCGGAGTTAATAATAATCTTACGTTTACCTTACTTGTGGGGCAAGTAGGAGATCGAACCCAAGAGAAAGGAGGAATAGAGTTAAGCTAAAAAGATAAAATTCAAATTAACTAAAAGGAATTAAAACTGTTTTTCTTTGTATTTTTAAACTTATAAGAAAATGTAAAATTACTAGAAAAAAGACTAAAGTAAATGAAATTAAAAGCAAGTAAACTTATGAAATTAAAACACCATTAGAGGTGGATCTACCTAGAACATGTTGATGAGCAATTCTTAGTTTCAAGCTTTTTCATAACTCAATCGTAAGGGCTTGGTGTTAGCTCCTTAGATCGGAAAGTTTTGCAAATGAAATGAAATAAGGGAACATAAACAAAGTAGAATTCTTTGAAAACTTCCTACTACCAATTATCTAGTTTAAGCATACTTTATCTTGATCTAATCTAAGCATAAAGTATCTATATTAAGAATAATAGGTGCAAGAAACTTAAAGAGAATTCATAAGCATTTTAAATAAAAGAAAGGCATGAAATTAAAAATAACACAAGAACTTGCTCTAGGCTTTTCCACTCTCCAATGGAGGGGAACTTAGCCTAATGTCATTGCAAGAGAGGGAAGATAAGAGATGAAAGAACTTTTCTTCATTTCATGGAGAAAATTACAACTTCTTCTTCTTCTACTTCTTACAAGACTAATTAGCCAAAAGGAAATAACTAGAAAATGAAAATACAAAAAATAAGAGAATAGGCAAAGAGTCTTAGATTAAAGGAGTCTTGGATAAGTGAACCAAGATGGGACCCTTTCTCTAGAAATGAAGGCTCTATTTATAGAGAAAAATGTGTGTAGAAGAGTCTAAACGTGGCCTCCACTTTTCTTTGCACAAAAAGACAAAAGAGGAGAATATGAGTTAAGGATTAAGGCATTCCAAAAGATTAGGGCATTCCAAAGTGTTAGGGCATTCCAAAGTGGGCCCAAATGCTTTTTCCTTGAGATTTTGATTCCAAATTGTTGATTTTCTGCACAAGAAACACACGTAATTAGATTTATCTAGTAAATGAATTTATTTATATATAATTAAGCCTAATTAACATGCAACGTGGTGATTTGAGGCTTATCATGATTATTATCTTAATATAGAGAAATAGGTACAAAAATCAAGATAAATATCCAGAAAATGTGCGTATAATTGAGTGTTTGGAGACACTCATCACATATCTCATCAACTACATTTATCAGGTTGGATTTGTATTATGGGTTCAATTTGAGCAGTGTGGACCAGTCAACCCACTTACCTATTACTTAGATTGAATAAAGTAACCCGTGAGCACCCATGGTCGATTCGATTCGTAGCCTAATGGGATCGCAGTTAAGTTCAAGTTTTTAAGCTCACTATATGGTTGAGGCTAGGTTAGGACAAAGCTTAGGTCAATTCAGCCCAAAACATAGATATACCTCTAAATTTCACCTGGTCAAGTATTACGTGGTGCTCCAATTTGATATACCTGAAGTTGACCCGAAGGATCAGGTTAGTTTAGATTCGGTTGTGGGGCTTATAGGGACATGTCATGATACAAACAAGAATATACATGCTAGTGAGTGTATGCAATGGGACAAGGTGTGTCAAGGGCATTTTCAAGAATAACCAACCATACAAACTACAAAATCCAATCATAAAATCAATTACACAAACAATCAACCATTCATCATCCAATCCATACCCACAAAAGAAATGACAAAATCTAACCTAATCTAAAAGTTTTCTTGAGTCAACTGGATTAACCCAATATTGGATCAGATCAAGTTTGACCATGAAATCTCCAATGGAGTCGTTATTGAAAGTGCCTTGACACTTTTTGCTAAATAATAAAAAACATATAATGGATAATTGGGGGATTTTCTAAGAACTGGGAGTTGCCACCTAGTTTAGGTCTATGAACCAATAATAACTTTAAAGCGAATCTAGATTGGTCCACAGGTAAGAGAAATGGGTAAGGGGTAAGATTAAGAGTTTCGAAAGGTGCTATACAACAAACCTACCCAATCTAGATAATCAGTTTATACTATAATCCAAGAAATCCTAAGGTCAATGGGCAAAAACTAGAGTCAAGCTAGGATCCAATCATCATCATTTTATGTCAAATTTGCTAAACAAATACTCTTGTCATAATTTTCTCAAATATTCAAATGGTTCATCGAATTTTGCACATAAAAGGGGTGAAAAATGTGAAAAAACTTAAATTTTGTTTAATGCTTTAAGGCTCGCGTAACACATTTTCATAAAAATTGAGATTCAATTAACAATACCATATGCACAAGTAATTTCCACATAATTTAACATCCATCATATGTATAAATAACTTTCAATTTAGTAAAATTCATAATGTACATAATTTCCAAATTGATGAAATATAATCATATGCATAGTTTCCAAATTAGTAAAATCCATATCATGCATAATTATCAAATAGGTAAAACAGTTCATATGTAAAATTTCTAAATCGAAAAAATTCATACTTTTTAAATTGATGATTATATGTCATATGTGAAAATGTTTACATTGATAAAAATAGTGCATGTACAACAATCTCAAAATTGACAAAATTTCCTCACAAGAATTGATTTTCAAGTTAGTGAAGGCTACAACTTACATAAATATTTTCAAAATAATCATCATTCCAAAATATAAATATTAACCAAATTAGCCAATGATTTATAGCAAGCATAGAGACTTACCAAACCGGTCAACTTTTCATCCAAGTAATAATATTTGTTAAACTAATAAATATTTCACATGCAAGAAATTTCTAAATTGGAAAAAATAACCTCACATATAAACCAACTCCAAATTTGATAATCAAATCATGAATATTTTCCAATTTAATAAATATATTATCACATAGAGTAATTCCCAAATTAGCAAACAATATATCACTTGTTAAATTTATTGAATTGGATATTATCTACTCCTAAACATGAATAATTGCTAAGGTAATTCAAGTTGCTATAGTCATGTAGACACGCCATTTTTGCACTCGCCTAATTAATTATCATGTTTTGAAATCCCAACACAAATCTCAATGATTCATCAGTCAAAATCTTGAACTTTGAGGTAACCACACACATACAATTCGATAGAACAACATAGACAAACATACTTATGAAATGAAATTCTATACAGCGGAACCAAAATAACTAACATTTATAAATATCTAGAGTAGTGGAAGTTGTCATCAAACATAATCATAATCCAAATCCTCAATAACCTTATACATTATATTACAAAACTCTTAAAGAAACATGCTTCTTGTCTATAAACAAATAACAGCTAAGGTCCTCTAAAAATCCTCAAATAGACGACGACGGCAAAACATCAACATGATCCTCCTCGGGGACCTTCCCGAATGACTCCTCAAAGAAAGGTATTTCAAAAGCTGAATAATCTGTAATGTGAAGGATAGGGTGAGTAACAAGGGAATGTTACTCAGTAGGACGAGCGTCGTTTTAATAGTGAGCCATACATGCACAAGTAATCGTCTGAACAGTTAAATAATGTAACTTTTCATAATGTAACATACGATAAATGTCTAAGCATACTTAATAAACAATTGTAATTAACTTCAATCTATCATTTTTATCATTTAAAATAATATATACAACTTTCAAATGAAAAACATTTATCAACATTACAAAGTAAAAAAAATTTACATAATATGAATACGGCGATGTAGTCAATAAGAGAGTAGAGAAACACGCCGATATAACTGCCTTAACTATGAAAATTGGATATTCTAGACTTTCAATCCGACATGGAATTCCATTGTTATAATATGATTTTGTAGCTGATCTAGCATATTACGGTTGGTTGACCATTTATCTGGTTCAAATTGACCGTTGATCAAAAATCTAATATTGAGTTCAACTAACGGTGAGGTCGATCGTTTGACGACTACAGATTAATAGTGACCACTAACTATCCTAGGAGACCTCTCGCATCAAAGCCTATCAAGAGGTAATACATATGAACCCCTACTACCTCTACACTATACAAAGACCGCCTTTACACACAAAGTTCTTTAGAAAAGATGTAGGAGAAAATTCCTGGATCTTATAAGCTATAATATGCTTTAAGGTATCCCATATTACTGAAGAGCATATGAAATCTACTACTATCTTAGATTGACTCACCGCTTCTGGATACACAGCATTTCATCACTCTTTATGAGTTTTTTACGAACCTTTTCTAACAAACAAAATAGTTTTGATTTGTAATATATAATAGTTTTTTTATATCAAAAATACAAGTAAGATTCGGTAGTGTTATCCAATGACATCCATCTGTCATTTTCATACCTCCTTCCATCCATCCATCCATCTATCAAGTTTTACCTGGCATGCCCACTGCATATGACTGGAGGCATTATCCCATCAATCAATTGAGAACATACGTTTTCTCTACCCAATCAATCGATCAATCTATCATTTAATTTCCTACATATCTATCAAAGTATTTTCATTTTTAAAGTCATTCCAGACCTATAGGGCATCAATCAATTTTATTCAATGGTTTTGGTTGAGTCAAAATACTCAAAAACATAATAAAGTCATAAGACATAAAAGTTGAAAAACTGTGAAAATTTGCTTAAGTATTGGAAAAAGTTATTTTTTAAAGTTGTCGAAATTGAAAATGACTTTTTGTAAATAGAAATCCTCCATAACATGAAAAACACAATGTAATTTTTATAGCTTAATTCAAAAGAACAATAAAGATATCGTATTTTGAAAATCAGACAAATTCGTTGAAATTTACGTTTTGTTCTTGAAACTAAAAATCATATTTTGATACGATGAGATTTGGATCTTAAAACCTTTTCAAAAATTTTCAAATAGGGGGTAAAATTTTAATTTCATTAACGAACTTAGAGTAAATGGAAAGAAATACATTTACTTAAATATTTTTAATGAAATAAAATGTGGAAAATTGTATACATGTTGTGGGGAAAACAAACCAAGAATAAGATTTCAAATTTGGCCAAAAAAAATTTCCAATGATGACGCCGTCAATGCTCAACAGTGGCTGAAGGCAACGCCGCCAACAAAAAGAAAGGCTCAAAAAAATTCTTATGCAACTTATAAAATCTTAAATCACATCAATTGAACCAACATCTATTAAAAATAATTATGTAATCACGATTTAATCCATTCAAACATGCATGAATTTAACAAAATAACCAAATAAATAGAAGAATGATCAAGATTTCTACGATCAAATGTATTTTTCTATGAAAATCTTGTATAACTAGAGGGTAGAAGGGAAGGCATCCTACCTCGGACTATTTTTGACGGTTAAACGAATTTTAAGATCGTTTCCTACTGATCACAAAGATTTTCCTTCAACAAAAATTGAAATTTCTAACGTTCACACGTAACCTTCGACGAGGTGAACAACTTTTCTTCTTACGGTAAAACTCGGACTATTCTCATTTGACGTAGATTTGAGTTGCAAAGATAGAAGAAAAATAGGATTGAGTTTTGTTTGGAGAGAAAAATAAGAAAAATCAAAATTTTTAAGGGATTTAATATTTATACTTAAGTAGGGATGCACATGTCATTTCGGGGATTATTTATTTTGAATGGTGATTTAGACATTCTTATATTCTATTTCGAGTGATTTTTGACACGAAACTAATGGTGCTATTGGACTTTCCAAATTATGTCTCTAAATTGTCGTTTACCTATTTGGTAAATACTTGATACGAAACTCGAGAATTTGATAGTTTTTCGACCCTTCTAAGTCGACTTCTGATTAAGGCATGCTTACAGGATAAAGTATATTTTTCGACCCTTCTGAATCTATTGGTGAAATTAATTTACCTCAAATATTTGAAATTAAGGATCTATACTTTTAAATCAACGTTAAAATCTATAATTCTTTTATCGAAATGTGCATTAAAATTTTTAGGTCATTACATTAATCAATTTGTCAACTTGATTGCGATAGGTCCCGGTGATAGATAAATATTCTAAAAATTTTTATCTGTTACTAGATGTATTTTTCAAATTCAGATGAGATTTTTCAAATAAACAAGCTTTGAAAACCACGTTATGCTAGAAAAATATGATGCAAAACATAGAAATAATCATTTTGAGATAAAAAGATGTTTCATGAGAAAAATCACTAAAAAATGATCAAATTATCAAAATACCCTTGACACCAGAACACCTTAGAGGGTTACGCTTAGGAAAATCCTTCTGACCATATAAACAATAAACTAAAATCAAATAAACTGTTTCACTAATTTTCATAAAATTTGATAAAATTATCAAAATGCCCCTCATAGGATCCACAATCATTTCACGTCAAAAACTCATAAGTAATACAAATCAATACTATCATTTAATTCATTACGTAAAATTAATTCTAAAACATTCCAAAATGTCAAAAAATGACATTCGAACTCAAAAGTCCTCTTTAAGGTAAAACGATAATTTTCCAACCCTAAAATTCAAAAATCTGAAACTAATAATTAAAATATTAATTAACGTAAAGTGAAATCTTAATAAATCAAATTAAAATTTTTAAAAAAATAAATTCAATAAATTAAATCCATGGGAAAATTTTGAAGTAGAGGTCTATGTAGACACCCCATTTTGGCACTCGCCTAATTAATCAACTCGTCAACCCGATTGTAACGGTTCCCAATGATGGATGATTATTCCATTGCTATATTTTGTTGTTAGATATGTTTTAGAAATTTGGATGAGGTATCTCAAACTAACAAAACTGTAGAAACCATGCTACACTTGGAAAATATAATCCCAAAAGCATATAAATCATCATTTTTCAAATAAAAAGAAGCTTCACGATAAAAGTCACTAAAAAATGATCAAATTACCAAAATACTCCTAACCACAAAACATCCCTAGAGCTTACATTACGCTTAGAAAAATATTTTCAAACAAATAAAATAACAAATTGAAACTAAATAAATCATTTCGCCAAGTTTCACAAATTTTGACAAAATTACGAAAATGCCCCTCATAAAGTTCAAAACCATTTCTCATAAAAATTTCATAAATGAAAAAAACCAATATTCCCATTGAATTCCTTATGAAAAATTGATTCCAAAACATTCTAGAACATTAAAAAATGACTTAAAACGCAAAAAGTCCTTTCTGAGGGTAAAATGATAATTTTACAATTTTAATAATTAAAAATTCTGAAATTAATAATTAAAATATTAATTAATTTAAAGTGAAGTCCTAATTAAAATTCAAGTCAATCAAGTAAGACTTAAGTCAAAATCCTAAAGTCAAAATCCTAAAGTCAAGTCAATCAAGTAAGACTTAAGTTAAAACCCTAAAGTCAAGTCAATCAAGTAAGACTTAAGTCAAAATCTTAAAGTCAAGTCAATCAAGTGAGACTTAAGTCAAAACCCTAATCAATCTAATAAGACCAAAGTTAAAATCCTAATAGAATTCTAATTAATCTAAAAAACTATCTAAAAGAATTCTAATTAAACTCTAAAATTATCTAAAAGAAACCTAATTAAACTTTAAAATTACCTAATAGAATTCTAATTAAACTCTAAAACTACCTAATGTAATTTTAATTAAACACTAACTCTATAATTCTAATTAAACACTAACTCTATCTAAAAATTACTTTAAAAAATTTATAAATAAGGGTTCCTACAACTTATTTTCGTATAAAAAAATAAACCATAAGAAAAGTAGGTCAAAAAGCTTTCCCAACCTTCCCAAAATCCTAATTTTGAAGTCCTAACTCCGTACCTAACATCCATACCCCAATTTTAACTCAAAAAATACTTAGAAATCCTTCAAAAATATCTAGAAATTTATAAACAAATAAAAAATATTTAGATCTAAGAAAGAGGTGTTTCATCTTGGAGGTCTAAAGCGAATCCGGTGACAGAACGAAGCGAGGAGTATTATACGAGGAGCTATTTTATCATATCTGAGAGAACAAAACCGTTGCATTGCAAAGGTAAATATTTTTATTTTTTTATTATTATTATTTAGGTCTTTTTAGCAATGTAATCATTTTTCAAAAATAGTAGAGACCAGCGTTTGTTGGGCGGGGTTGGTGCCTAACACTTTTCAACCCCGTAACGTGATCCCCGGACTTGTATTTTCTTTCGTAGATTAGTTGTCTTTATTTTCAGAGTCAATAATCGATTCCTAGATCGTAATAACTAGGTGGCGACTCTCAAACCTCAAAGGTTAAAAGCAAATCCGCACACCCCGCGGATAGAGGGCGCTTTTAGTGGTGACTTTACTAAGGACTATTGAGGATCAGACTTGAAAAATCCCAAGTATGGGAGCATTGCCAGGATGACCTAGCTTTTTTTTTATTATTTAGTTCAATTTATTTTATTTATTTATTTATTTTTATGACTTGATTGTGGATGATTTTGGGTATTGTATTTTTATCCAATTAAGGGTCACTTTTTGATAACCCCTAAATAATAAAATATTCAAATTGACATATGAAAATGATGGAATGATGAAGGTTGGGATAGCAATATTAAAACATTTTTACAGAATATTCTAATGAGAATTAAGTCTGGGCACCTCTTAATAAAACGTAGATCTCATTGAGGAGATTAATTTAGAACCTGAATTCACTCAATTTCGTTATCGAGAGCCTTGGATATCATCAATGCAAGTTCAGATTAATCTGTAAATCTGAAATTATTGTTGAATGAAGGTTGGGATAGTAATGTTAAAACGTTTTTACAAAACATTCTAGTGAGAATTAAGTCTAGGCACCTATTAATAAAACGTAGATCTCATCGAGTTGATTAATTTAAAATCTGAGTTCACTCAATTTCATTATCAAGAGCCTTAGATATCTCGATGCAAGTTCGGATTAATCTGTGAATCTGAAATTGTTATTGAATGAAGGTTGGGACAACAATGTTAAAACATTTTTACAGAACATTCTACTGAGAATTAAGTTTGAGCACCTATTAATAAAACGTAGATCTTATCGAGTAGATTAATTTAGAACCTGAATTCACTCAATTTCGTTATCGGGAGCCTTGGATATCATCAATGCAAGTTCAAGATTAATTTGTAAATCTGAAATTGTTGCTGAATGAAGGTTGAGATAGCAATGTTAA
Organism: Akebia trifoliata; assembly: GCF_017979445.1. NCBI lineage: Eukaryota > Viridiplantae > Streptophyta > Magnoliopsida > Ranunculales > Lardizabalaceae > Akebia > Akebia trifoliata. The sequence goes on along the minus strand of NC_141384.1, from coordinate 16,575,503 downwards.
AACATTTTTACAGAACATTCTAGTGAGAATTAAGTCTGAGCACCTTCAATGAGGTTTAAGGGTTATCATTGTACCTAAGCTCAATCGTCTATCGTCTAGCTAGGATTGTAAGTCTGGTCAGTTAGAATAAATATCAATATCAAGTCAACAGTCAGAAGTGACCCCAAAATTTTTCAAAATTACACAGTTATTCCTTGAAGATCTTCTTACCTCAGTTCTGCCGGTTGTAAGTAATGTCCCAAGTCCGCAATCTTTAATCAAGCCCGTTGTGAGTACGTGTCTCGAGTTTTCATTAATCATGTAGTTTAGCTTGAGTCCAATTTTTTATCAATCCATTAATGTCATGTTTTCTTTAGATCGAATCAACTATTTTTTTGTTGAGTCAGGTTAATTTTTCAATTTTATAGAGGTGTCTATCGCCCCATTTGAATAAAAGAAAATTTTTAAATATCTCGAGTGCATTAACGAATTAACTAATAATCTGGTTTCAAGGATATATTTTTTTCCTGAACAAGAAGATAAGGGTCGAGCTCAACAACTTTCAATCAGAAAGCAAAGGTCATTGAACCTTAGAACAAAAAATAATTTTCAAAAAATTCAGATAGAAACTATCCTAGCCCTAGAGGAACACGAGGGGATAATGAATTTACTCAGAAATTTAAAAAGACTTGTTTGTGTGATCATATGAGGGTATGTTAGGTACAAGCTTGGTTGTTTTCAATACGGAATAGATACTCGTCTCTATCAATGGAATCAAAAAAGATATTAGAAAATATATTAGCGCAATCCCCACTACTTCTCAAGTTGAAACGTTCATCTAAACAAACATCATCAGTCGATACGGGGTACCTTTAGAACTGATTTCTGACAACGGGTCACATTTTAAAGTTGAGGTTATTATACTGTGTTCAAAGTTTAAAATCATGCATCACAAATCATATCTTTATCTTCCTCAGACCAATGGAGCAGTTGAAGCGGCCAATAAGAATCTGAAGACAATCATCAGGAAAATGTGTCAATCACATCGAGATTGGTAAGAAAAATTTTCATTTGCACTATGGGCATATCGAACTTTAATTTGATCCTCTACTGGAGCTACTCCCTACTCCTTAGTATATGGCATGGAAGCAGTCTTACCAGTCGAAATAGAAACCCCATCTCTTAAGGTCTTGTTGGAAAGTCAGTTTTCAGAAGCAAATTGGATTCATCAATGGTATGAAGAATTAAATTTGATCGAAGAAAAATGATTAAGAGCTCTGTACCACATGCAGGCTTATCAAAGAAGAGCCGCTCGTGCATTTAACAAAAAGATCAAGTCCCGTCACTTACAAGTCGGGGATTTAGTACTCAAAGAGAATCGGACACCTATCTTTGACTCTAGAGGGAAGTTCAAATCAAATTGGAGAGAACCGTTCATCAACAAGAAAATATTACCAGGAAAAGCTGTTAGACTTCAAGACCATGATGGAATTGAATTACCAGAACCAACCAACCTTGACCAAATCAAACGATACTACATTTAAGGAGGCCATCTTTGGTCGAATCAATTCTTCTATTATCCAGTTCAATGTCTTTTCTCAAGCCTTTTGCAGTCTTTTAAAAAAATATATATATATATATATACCTTTTCTTTTTTAGCTTTATCACCTAACCCAAGGGAGGGAAAATTTGAACTACGTTTTGATCTGATCCCAAAATTCTGGGATACGTAGGCAACCTGAGAAGTTATTTCAGGCTGGACCACATCAAAATAAAAAAATCTATTTTCCTACACACAAAAAATCCAGAAAAAATTCAAAAGAAAAAAGAAATATCTTCAACATGGGGAAGAAAATTCAAAAAAAATAAAAGAAATACCACATAAGGGGCATTTGAGTTTTTGAGCCTCAAAATCCCTTTCTTTTTATATCCAGTGTTAAGCTTACCCATAAAAGTTCTCCTAAGTACCTTGCAAAAATTCAAGGAAGGTAGCAAAGAATGACCAGACAGTAACTCTAGAAGTTTCGAAGAAAAAAAAAGAATAAAGCCTGCTAGGTTGAAAACTTGAAAGGGTAAATTAGACAAAAATTAAGGTAAGCTCGCAAGGTTGAAAATTTGAAAGGACGGCCTTGACAACAATCAGAGCAAGAGAAGAATTTAAGCTCACTAGATTGAAAACCTGAAAAGGCGATCTAAGCAAAAGTTAGAGCATGCTCGCTAGTTTGAAAACCTGAAAGGGCAATCTAGGCAAAAGTAAGAGCAACAAAGAAAAACAAAAAAAATCTCCGGGAAGTTAAAAAGCTAAGAGCGATCCGAGCTGAAACATCAGAAGTCTGAATAATCAAGTTCAATACTTAGCTTAAACTAGGCACAGACTCAGAAGCCACAGGTATTTTGTCTACGATCGATCTGAAAATTTTTACTTCCCTAAGTGAACCAAAGGAGAGAAGGGTGAATTCTATGATGAGTCTCAAAAGGAAATATTTGGTTCTCTTGAGCCTAACTCAAAATCTTCAATAAAATTAATCAAAATTAAAAGTTGGATCTTTATTGCACTTGTGGTAATCAAATATTTCAAACTTTCATACAAGGGGCATTTTCTTTCTTCTTTAATATGTAACTTTCCCCCTTATACTAAGGGCATTTTTTTAATTTTTCCATGATGTGTTCAATTATCTCCAATGCCATGTTTCCTGTCAAAGTAGGGGCATTTTATTTTTAAGGTAGAGCAATGTTAATAATAAAAAATAAAAGGAATACCAAACTTAAGGTTACCCTCTTGATAACAATTTTTCAAAAACCCTTGAGGTTCAAAAGAAATAAAAACTCAGGTTTTAAATTCATAATTAAAAAAAAAAAAAAAACCTTGAGGGTCAAACAAAAGCGTTCATGATATCATATTTTGGTTTTTGCCTGGAGAATAACTCATTTACTTAGAGCAGGAGATATGGCATTCTTTCGTTCTCAGATTCATTAATCCTTTTTCAGATCCATTCATTTCTATATTCGATCATTCTCTTCCAGATTCTTTATCTTTCAGATTTATTCGTTCCTCGATTCAATCGTTATTCTCTAGATTCATTTTCAATCTCATCCATATTTATTTTAATCATTCTTCTCTAGATTCATTCATTCTTTCCCAATATTCATTCATTCCTCAGCCAGTTTTACTCAGTCAAATGCCGCCAAGGGTTAACTTGGATTTTGCTCAGATGTCGCCAAGGGTTGACTTGGATTTTGCTCAGTTGCCTCCAAGGATTAGCTTGGATTTTGCTCAGATGCCACCAAGGGTTAACTTGGATTTTGTTTAGTTGTCTTCAAGGGTTATCTTACATTTTACTCAATTACCGCCAAAGGAATCTTGGATTTTGCTCAGTTTCCGCCAAGGGTTAACTTGGATTTTGCTCAGTTGCCGCCAAGGGTTACCTTGGATTCTGTTTAGTTGCTGCCAAGGGTTAACTTGGATTTTGCTCAGATGTCATGGGTTATCTTGGATTTTGCTCAGTTGCCGCCAAGGGTTAACTTGGATTTTGCTCAGATGCAGCCGATGGCTTTCTCAGAATTTTACTCAGATGCCGCCAAGGGCTTTCTTGGAATTATGCTTAGATGTCACCGAGGGCTTTCTCGGAATTATGCTCAGATACCGCCGAGGGTTTTCTCTGAATTATGCTCAATTTTATGCTCAGTTTTATGTTTAGATTTTACTTAATTTATACTCAGCTCTAGCTCAGACCATCTCTGAGATTTAGCTCAGATTTCGAGTACACAATTGCATACATTAGTCAAGGAGAATTTTCTAAAATTCAAGGATCTGACACCGTCAGTGAGAGTTCGCGCTCAAGGACCTGACAACTTTCTAGTTCGAGGAGAGTTTTATCTTCAAGGATCCGAACATCCTGACGAATTGCTAAATCAGGCTGCAAAATGAACTGTCACTAGCTTTGGCATTCGGATATCGCACTATCTACCAAAATAGATTTGCAATCTAGTTTGCTTCAACCCTCTGCCAAAGAGGGGCATCTGTAGACACCCCATTTTCGCACTCGCCTGATTAATCAACTCGTCAACCCGATTGCAACAGTTTCCAATGATGGATAATTATTCCATTGCTATATTTTGTTGCTAGATATGTTTCAGAAATTTAGATGAGGTATCTCAAACTAACAAAACTGTAGAAATCATGTTACGCTAGGAAAATATAACCCCAAAAACATAGAAATCATCATTTTCAGACAAAAAGAAGCTTCACGATAAAAATCGCTACAAAATGATCAAATTATCAAAATACCCCTGATCTCAAAACATCCCTAAAGCCTACATTATGCTTAGGAAAATTCTTTCAAACACATAAAACAAAAAATTGAAATCAAACAAACCATTTAGCCAAGTTTCACAAAATTTGACAAAATTATAAAAATACCCCTCATAAGTTCACGACCATTTCGTACAAAAAATTTCATAAACGACAAAAACCAATATTCCCATTGAATTCCTTACGAAAAATTGATTCTAAAACATTAAAAAAAGACTTAAAATGCAAAAAGTCCTTTCCGAGGGCAAAATGATAATTTTACAATTTTAATAATTAAAAATTCTAAAATTAATAATTAAAACATTAATTAATGTAAAGTGAAATCCTAATTAAAATTCAAGTTAATAAAGTAAGACTTAAGTCAAAATCTTAAAGTCAAGTCAATCAAATAAGACTTAAGTCAAGACCCTAAATTCAAGTCAATCAAGTAAGACTTAAGTCAAAATCTAAAAGTCAAGTCAATCAAGTGAGACTTCAGTCAAAACCCTAATCAATCTAATAGACCAAAGTTAAAATCCTAATAGAATTCTAATTAAACTCATAAACTATCTAAACGAATTCTAATTAAACTCTAAAACTATTTAAAAGAAACCTAATTAAACTCTAAAACTACCTAATAGAATTCTAATTGAACTCTAAAACTACGTAATGTAATTCTAATTAAACATTAACTCTATAATTCTAATTAAACACTAACTCCATAATTCTAATTAAACACTAACTCTATCTAAAAAGTACTTAAAAAAATCTATAAATAAGGGTCCCTACAATCTATTTTCGTATCAAAAAATAAATCCTAAGAAAAGTAGGTCAAAAAGCCTTCCCAACCTTCCCAAAACCCTAATTTTGAAGTCCTAACTCCTTACCTAACATCCATACCCCAACTTTAGCTCAAAAAACATATAGAAACCCTTAAAAAATACTCAGAAATCCATAAATAAATCAGAAATATTCAGATATAAAAAAGAGGTACTTCGTCTTGGAGGTCTGAAGCGAATCCGGTGACAGAACGAAACTAGGAGTACTATACAAGGAGCAGTTCTATCAGATCTGAGGGAACAAAGTCGTTGCGTTGCAAAGGTAAATATTTTTATTTTTTTATTATTATTATTTAGGTCTTTTTAGCAATGTAATCATTTTTGGAAAATAGTAGAGTCCGACTTTTGTTGGGTGGGGTTGGTGCCTAACACCTGCCAACCCCGTAACTTGATCCCCGAACCCGTATTTTCTTTCGTAGATTAGTTGTCTTTGTTTTTAGAGTCAATGATCGATTCCTAGACCATAGTAACTAGGTGGTGACTCCCAAACCTCAAAGGTCAAAAGTGGTTCTGCACACCCCGCGGATTGAGGGCGCTTTCAGTCCATTTATTTAAGTGGGACCCATCCGATATTTAACAAAGAATCCTCCACCGGGGTTCTCAAAGAATTCAAAATAATTTAATAAAGAACTGGGTTCTCCAAAATTTAAAAAACTCATTCTACATAAGTCAAAAAAGTTAAAATTCAAATAAAACTAATTAAAATCTTATCTAAACCACTAAACAGATTAGTTAGGGGTAGACTATCTCTAAGAGACCTAATCAAACCCTAATCTTATCAGTAAAGTTGTTTAAAAATGGGTCTTCACCACCTAATTTCGTAAGTTTTGAGAAAACCCTATAAATAAAAGTAGAAAACTTTCCAAATACTTTCTAAAATCCTAAATTCAAAGCCTAAAGTCAATACCTAACCTCAAGCCTTAATTTTCAGCATAAAAACACATAGAAACCCTAAAAAACATCATAAAAATTCATTAAAATGTCTAGATCTAAAAAAAAGAAAGTTTCATCTTAAAGATCGAAAATATATATAAAAACAAAGATAAAAACAAAATGATTCACACGGGAATGTTCATCGCTAGTTTCTAAGGGAACTAATTGCCACAATCATTCAAGTAAAAGAAAAAATAATTAAAATTTAATTTTTTTAGGTCATTTTTTCAATATAAATATTTGAAAAGAGTAGAGATTGGCTTTTGCCAGGTGAGATTCATGCCTAATACCTTCCAATCCCGTAACCTGATTCCCGTAACTTCAATCTCTTTGTAGTTGTATGTTTCTTGTCTATTTAGAACCATTTTTAATTTCCAGACTAATAAACTAAGTGACGACTCCTAAAAGAAAAAAAATCGAATCTACACATGTGAATCGAGAATACTTTCATTAGCGACTTTGTAATGACCTGAAAATCCTAAAATGTATCTCGAGGAAAGAATTTTAGATATATACATTGATTTAAAAGTATGGATTCTTAAATTTTAATATTTGAAGAAAATTAACTTCACCAATAGATTTAGAAGGATCGAGAAACATACTTTATTTCATTTAAAATAGTTAAGTATTACTTTAAGTTCTTTAATAAATAAATAAATAAATAATCCGTTTTAAATTTCAACTTTGAAAAAAATTATTTTTTTTAACACTTAGCCAAATTTTCACAGATTTCTAATTTTTATGTCTTATGATTTTATCTTTATTTTCGAGTCTTTCGACTCAACCAAAATCATCTAATGGAATTGGTTGATGCTTTATGGATTTCAAATTATTTTAAAGGTAAAATTACTTTGATAGATATGTAGGAAATTAGATGATAGATTGATTGATTTAATTGATAGATGGATAGAGAGAACGTATGTTCTCGACTGATTGATGAGACAGTGCCTGCAGTTCTACGTAGTGGCCATGCCACGTAAAACGTGCTGGATAGATAGAGGGATGAGATGGTTGATGGATGGAAATGACAGATAAGTGTCACTGGAGGGCACTACCAGATTTTGTTTGTATTTTCGATTAAAAGAAATGATATATTATATACAAAATAAACTATTTTATTTACCAGTAAAGGTTTGTAAAAACCCATAAAGAATGACGCAGTGCTTTGTATCTGGATGCGGCGAGTCAATCTAGGATAACGCTAGATGTCATATGCTCTTTGATAGTATGGGATACCTTAGAGCATATTATAGCTTATGAGATCCGGAAATTTCTCCTACTTATTTCTTGGGAAACGTTGTGTGTAAAGACAGTCTCTATATAGTGTAGAGGTAGGCAGGGTTCACATGCATTGCCTTTTGATAGGCTTCGACACGAGGGGTCTCTTGGGCTAGTTAATGATCACTTTTAGTCTGTAGTCGTCAAACGGTCGACCTCACCGTTAGTTGAACTCAGTATTGGGTTCTTGGTCAACGACCAGTCTGAGCCGGATAAATGGTCATCCAACCGTGGTATGCTAGACCGGCCACAAAAATCATATTATAACGATGGGATTCCACATCGGAGGTTATGTTTGGAATATCGTATTGCCATAGTCGAGGCAGTTATATCGGTGTGTTCCTCTGCTCTCTTATCGATTACACCACCGTATTCTTATTAAGTATCTTTTTCTTATTTTGTAATGATTGATAGATGTTTTCATTTAAAATATGCATTTGCTACTTTAAATGATTTAAAATGATAGATTAAAGTTATTATAACTGTTTACTGAGTATGTTTAGATATTTATCGTATGTTATATTATGAAAACTTGCATCATTTAATTGTTCTGATGAATACTCATGCATGTATGACTCGTTGTTAGAACGACGTTCATCCTGCTGAGTAACATTCCCTTGTTACTCACCCTATCCTTCACATTTCAGATTATTCAACTCTTGAGGAGCCGTTATTTGAGGAGTCTTTTGAGGAGGTCCCCGAGGAGGATCAGATTGATGTCTTGCCGCCGCATTGTCTTTGAGGATTAGTAGAGGATCCTAGCGGTTTTTGGTTGTAGATAAGAAACATGCTAGTCTTAGAAAGTTTTGTAATTTTATATATTATGAGACTAAGGACTTGGATGATATCTGTGTTTGATGATTGTTTCCGCTTACTCTAGATTCTCGTATAGATGTTAGTTAAATGTTTATTTCACTGCGTATATTTATTATTTTTTTTTATAAGTATTATTACTTGTGAATGTTCTATCAGGTTGTGTGATTCATTACCTCACACCTCGAGATTCTGACTGATGAATCACAGGGATTCTTGTTGGGATTTTGGAGCATGACAGCGTGATATCAAAGCTCAATATTAGTTCCGGATGGGACGAGAGCTCTTCTGTGTCTAGAAGTCTGTTAGAGTCTAGATTGGAGAAATGATTAGGAATAATAAGAAATTCCTTAAGGATATGAAGTATGAGACAATAGTTATTTGATGAATTAATGGACTAAGTAGTATTAAATGAAATATGTTTGAATGCATAAATGCTTGATGTGTAATTAGTACTCTACCTAAAGTTTGATGAAATATTTTTTGGAGTTGGAGAAATTATAGAGATTGTTTAAATTACAGATTTTATTAAATGGCAGGCAGAGGTAGGTCAAGCAAGAGGCCCCAACCCACAGATGTAGGGACAGCTGAGGCTAGACAACCAACAGAGATGGAATTGATGATGCAAGTCATAATGACGATGTCTCAAAATCAGGAAATAGTGCAAGAAAGACAGATAAAGATGATAGAGGATCAGGCGGTCTTGATGAGGCAATTGACCAGGATGATAGGGGGCCAGAACCAGTCGGGTGAACATATACCCAAGGCTACTCCGGAGCACACTCCTAATTCTACACCTGATCAGGGTATACCCCCACCCCCACCAACACAGATACCGATACATGTCTAGTTGGTGCGACCACCATATCAGGGTCATGCAGGCACTCTTTTGAGAGAATATCGGGGTATGAGGCCACCCAGCTTTGATGGAGCTGCGGACCCCGTTATGGCAGAAGAATGGTTGGAGGAATCTGATAAATACTTGTGCACTATGGAGTGTTCAGATACCCAGAAGGTCCTATGTGCCTCTTTTAGCTTCAGAGGGGTGCAGTACATTGGTGAACTTCAGTGAAAGACAACTAACTGGAGATTCAGAACAACTGGATGATTTTTAGAAAATATTCTTAGAGAAGTATGTTCCCGCTAGCTTCCAGGACAGAAAGAAGATGGAGTTTGATAGGTTGGCATAAGTTAACATGTCCGTGGAACAGTATGAGTCCTGTTTTACCCAATTGGCTCGTTATGCTCCCCAACTGATTTCCACCAACTAGATGAAAATTGAGATGTTTGTTAGAGGATTGAAAGTCACCTTCAGGAGTAGGATGGCAGCTTTCGAGGTTACTAGCTACTCCGAAGTGGTCACCAGAGCCCAAAGGCTAGAGCGGCAGATGAGGTCATTCATGAGCAGAGTGTTAGGATGAGGACGGTAGCCTCACCAGCTAAGAGACAGATGATTTACAAGCCCAGTAGTTCAGGGCAGCAGTGGACCAACCAACCACAGGGTCAGAGTAGTTTTCGACCCCCAGTATTTACAGGCCAGTTTTCATAGAGGACAGCAGTACCAGTGCAGGGTAGGGGTCAGGCTATTCGTTCGCAAAGTCAGATGACTAGAGGCCAGGGACAGACTTCGAGGCCTCAGGTTTAAACTGTTAGACCTCCACTACCATCACATAGGACACTTACAGGTCAGGCCAATAGGGAGCCAATCAGATGTTATGAGTGTGGAAAGTTGGGACATCTGGAAAGACAGTGCCCCAAGATTTCCCAGTAGACCCGTGATTCGATGACCCAGGCAAGGGTCTATGCTATAACGCAGGTCGACGCTATAGCTTCAGAGGATGTCGTGGAAGGTATAATTATGTTATACAACTGTTTAGCACATGTATTGATGGATTCAGATTCCACACTGTAGACATGGGAATGTTCATCTTTGAACTTCAATGCTACGTTGTTTGGAGTCACCACCATTTTTTTAGAGATGGGTGTGAATGGGCACCCGAATCGATTCTTTTGAAAATCATTTTTTTATGGCATTGTAGTGACTCTCATTCTTGGAAAAGGTATGGTCTACCTAAGATCTAGGTAAGGGGATTCGGTTAGAGAATAGGGAAGGTGTTAAGCACCCCATTCTCTCCACCTAAGGTGGTTATCTTTAGATTTGACCATTTTTAAAAAAGATTAACATAACAAGCAAAATGCTTGGGATGCATGAAATGGGTGGGTGCACATGGTGTGTATGTACCACTTTGAAAGAGGATCTGATGTTGGTGTTGACATAAGAAATATCTTATGGGAGAAGATATTTTATGGAGTCAACACACCTTTGCATGAGTTGAGAAGTTGGTTTATGATTTTAGAGAAATTTCATAAAGGGAGTTCTCTTAGATCTACAACATTGATGCATGCATGCTTAACTAGAAACTTAGTGTTTTAGTCCCATCACGAGAACTACACAATTCTTCATCATTGCCAAGCATGTGTGGTGTGTGTGAATGGTGTACATTATGATGCATGAGATAAAAATGGGTAAAGAAGGGCTTCAACTTCTATCCTTTCGATCAAACCGCCTCAAGTATTCCATGCCCAAGGTTGAGGTTCAATCTACTTGAAATGAAGGAGGATTTTCCATCACATCCTAAGGGTTTCTAAAAAGAAAAAGAGAGGGATAGAAGAAGAAGATGCAAGTTAAAAATATAAATAAACAACTATTATCCCACCTTGTCCCCTTGGAGGTCTTGAATGAACTTGAGCTTAAGAGATGAACTTAAGAGTTGAAGGATGTAATTAAGGGTTGAGAGAGTTGAAGGTTGAGAGATGAGAGATGAGTAGAGATTTTGGTAGAGTTTTAGGTTGAGAGATGGGGGCTTTTGAGCATGAATTGTTCATAGAAAATAAGGGTATTTATAGAGTTTTTGGAGAACTTTTGGGGATAAAGTGGTCCAACCCTAAAAATAATGAGAATGGACATAAGGTTTAGGTTATTTCTTTTTGAATTTTTTATTTTTTTGAGGGCAAAGATGACATTTGTGAAGAAATCCTAAAAGCATTCTTTGATCTTTGGTTTTTTGGTAAATAGAGGTGAGAGAACAAAAATACTTTTGGGAGGATAATAAGGGAGTGACATGTGTAAAGGTGGAGTGGTAGGTGAAAAGTAGACCTTGGTTCATTTGTAAATAACTTATAAAGCAAGGGTAGAAGTATATTTTTGAAATGGACCAATGGGAGAACAAAAAATACTTTTGGGAGGGTGAGTTGGAGAATGACAAGTGTAAAGGTGAAGTGGTAGGTAAAAAGTAGACCTTGGTTCATTTGTAAATAACTCATAAAGCAAGGGTGGAAGTATAATTTTGAAATAGACCAATGGGAGAGCAAAAGTCTTTTGGGAGGGTGAGTAGGAGAATGACATGTGTAAAGGTGAAGTGGTAGGTGAAAAGTAGACCTTGGTTCATTTGTAAATAACTCATAAAGCAAGGGTGGAAGTATAATTTCGAAATGGACCAATGGGAGAACAAAAGTACTTTTCGGAGGGTGAGTAGGAGAATGACATGTGTAAAGGTGAAGTGGTAGGTGAAAAGTAGACCTTGGTTTATTTGTAAATAACTCATAAAACAAGGGTGGAAGTATATTTTTGAAATGGACCAATGAGAGAACACCATGTATGTACTTGAAGATTTCCACCTTTTGAGGGTATAATTGAAAATTCTCTCAACTTTATAGATTATTACCAAAGGTCAAAGTATCTTTTTGATTTGACTAACCTTTTTGAAAAGGGCATTCTTGTACTTTCACAAGGAAGAGTTGACTCTCCAATTAGATAATGCATTCGGTATTGAGGGTTTATGAGAGATCAACATGTGTCATCTTTTGGGAGGTGTGAGAGAATGGATTTAGAATGGGCTTGGTATTGGGCTTAGAATGGACTTGATTTTGGTTTTAGGATATGGACTTGGGTTAGGTTGAAGAATGGATATAGGTTCGGATCGGATCATGGAAGTAAGTAGAATTGGCTTGGATTAGGGACAAGGTATAGGAATACAAAAATAATATGAGATGATGCATGTATGCATGTATGCATGAATAATGTTACCAAGTGGCAATGCGGGCTCGTTGAGAGGCTCGAGTTCTAAATTGAAATCAATTCAAGGAAATTCAGATTTTTCTAATGGGTTCGTGCAAATTGGGGTGTCTACACACATTCATTTGTATCGTTTAGCATGGTAGAAAAGTTAGAACTTTCTACAACAGACACCAATAAGACGCTTTCGTTGATGACTCCCCTGGGAAACAAAATAATGCCACATCGAGTGTGTAACTCGTGCATTCTCAAGATAGGAGATAGTTCATTTGAACTGAACTTGATAGTCTTAAAACTTCAAGATTTCGACATCATCTTAGGAATGGACTAGTTAGCTGCATACCATGCGATTATAGATTGTTATGCGAAGACAGTTAAGTTTGGTGTGTCGGGACAACCAGAGTTCAAATTCAAGTTTAAGGGAATTCAGAATCGTGTAATCTAAGTGATAGAACCATCTAGGAATGGGAATGATTGGGATAGATTGTATAACATGAATAATATCGTTAGTGAGGTGAATGAAGAGTCACTAAAGGTGGAAGCAATCCGAATAGTATTTGACTATCCCGATGTCTTTCTTGTAGAGTTACCTGGATTACCCCCAATCAGGAAGATTAACTTCTCAATCGAACTGATTCCAGGAATTAGACCCATATCGATTCCACCTTATTGAATAGCCCCAGCAGAAATGAAGGAGTTAAAAAGTCAATTGGAAGAGTTGACAGGTTTGGGTTTCATTCGTTCGAGCAGCTCGCCTTGGGGTGCTCTAGTTTTGTTCGTAAAGAAGAAGGATGGGTCAATGAGATTATGCATTGACTATTGAAAACTGAACCAAGTGAAGATAAAGAACAAGTATCTGCTTCCCAGGATTGATGATCTGTTTGATCAACTAAGAGGTGCCAAGTACTTCTCAAAAATTGATCTAAGATCGGGATACCACCAGTTGAGGATCAAAGAGGAGGATGTTTCGAAGATAGCATTCCAAACTCGATTAGGGTACTTTGAGTACCTAGTAATGCCGTTCGATTTGACTAATGTACCTGCGATGTTTATGGATCTCATGCAGCGAGTGTTTTGGGATTTCTTGAATGTCTTCATTATCATCTTCATTGATGATATCTTGATATATTCGAAGACGGAATTTGAGCATGAGGATCATTTGAATGTCACACTTTACAGGTTGCGCCAGGAGAAGTTGTATGCTAAATTCTCCAAGTACGAATTCTGGTTAGATGAAGTGAAGTTCTTGGGTCATGTGATTTCCAAGAATAGGATATCGGTGGACCCGTCGAAGATTGAAACGGTTATGAACTTGCAAAGAACTGGCAAAGACCTACTACGTTTATTGAGATCAAGAGTTTGCTTGGACTTGCGGGATACTACTGTAGGTTTGTAGAAGGCTTCTCGAAGATAGCTTGGTCATTAACGAAGTTAACTCAGAAAGGGGTCAAGTTTGAATGGACCGATAGCTGCGAAACAACATTCCAAGAGTTGAAGACTCGACTAACCACGACACTAATTTGGATAGTCCCTAAGCTAGGAGAGAAATATGTCATTTATGCTGATGCTTCTCACACAGGACTTGGGTGTGTATTAATGCAAGATTGTCAGGTAATTACTTACGCATCGAGACAGTTGAAGATCCACGAGAAGAACTATCTGACCCATGATTTAGAGTTGGCGGCTATAGTGCACGCACTCAAGGTTTGGAGACTCTATTTGTATGGAGAAACCTTCGAAGTGTATTCAAATCACAAGAGTCTCAAGTATTTATTCTCGCAGAAGGAATTGAATATGAGGCAGAGCCGATGGATGGAGTACCTGAAAGACTATGACTTTACATTGCATTACCATCCTGGTAAGGCTAATGTAGTAGCAAATGCGTTGAGTCGTAAGAAAGATGGGGTGTTTGCTCACATAAGGATTGAGCAATGGAAAATGCTAGAAACTACAATCACTTACGCATTCAACATTCCATTAGAAATAGATGAGCAGAAATCTTATGTGGCTCACATGAGAGTACAATCCTAGATCATTGAGAGGGTTATTGAAGCGCAAAAGATGGATACGGAATTGGAAGGGTACCAGGAGAAAGCAGAGGACTTTGGTGAGCAGAGTTGGAGAATTCATGATGATGTTAGTATACGGTTCAAGAGTAGACTTTGTGTTCCTCACGACGCTTTGTTGAGGAAGGACATAATGGATGAAGCCCATAAGTCGCATTTTTCTATTCATCCAGGGAGTACCAAGATGTATCAGGACATGAAAAGAAATTTTTGGTGACCAGGAATGAAAAAGTACATTGCCCAGTATGTGAGTCATTGTATGATATGTCAGCAAGTAAAGGCTGAGCATAGGAGACCTACAGGGTTATTACAACCACTTCCTATCCGGAATGGAAATGGGAGCACGTGACTATGGATTTTGTCAGTGGGTTGCCGAAGGCCAGTGATGGGATTGATGCTGTATGGGTGGTTGTAGATAGACTTACTAAATCCGCTTATTTTCTACTGAAATTACGGGCTTTGTACCATGTCTAAACCTAGAGGGGGGGTGAATAGGTTAATTAAAATTTAAGTCTACAAAACACCCTACGAAGTTTCAACTTTCTCGATTATACTAAAATGTATACAACTTAGAGATGTACAAGAATAATATCTTTTGAGCTAAAGCCTACATCATACATCATACATCACAAGATAAGCATTTTATCAAGCATTTGATGAGCAAGTAGTTGCATTCATATAAATTAACGCTTAGAGCATAATCGTAAAGGAAACACACGATTTATAGTGGTTCGGCAACTTGCCTACATCCACTACCAAGTACCTTACTCTTGGGTCTTGGGTTCCACTATCAAAATGGAGGTTTATGGTTTACCTCGAAACCTTACACAGAATTTTTTAAGCCTAGGACAAATTCTAAACCTTAAGATCGAGAAAATGACTTTCTCTCGAAATTTGATTTTTCTATCGGTAGAATCCCCAAACTGATTTGTTCAAATGAGGTACCACCTCATCCAAACACTAAGTTTTGTTCTTTGGAAAACTTAGAACCTTGTTCTCTTGAGTAGAGTCCTCAACTCTTCTCAAGAGCTTGGTTTTAGGATGAAACCAAGAAACTCCTTTTTGGTTGTAGAAAAATAGAAGTCTAACAATAACAAATCATACTCACAAGGACTCGACTCAATGGATCGATCTACCACGATGTAGCGTTGAGTTCTTTCATGTCCTTGAGAGTGACATCTTCATCTTGTTGTACTCCTTGCTTCAAAGAGATGCTTCAAGCTTCCTTTGGGTTCACCAATGTGTACACAAGCAAGGGTGTGGTTAGATGAAGAGGTTCACCATTGAATAAACTTGGATTAAGGTTGTTCAACTAAGTATGTAGTCTATTCAAGCTTATAGAGAGCAAGGGGATGTAGATATGAAGTGTGAGCTTTCTCTAGGGCTAGAACCATAAGAGAAATGAGCCAAAAATGCCTTTTTAAAGTCATTTTCGAAGTTCCAACGGCTCTTTCGGTGGAACCGTGCTCCAACAGTGTTCTACCGTGCTCAAATGGTAGTTGTTGCCGGTGCTACCGTGCCTAATGAACAGTGCTACCGTGAAAATTACAGAAATGCCATTGGAGGAGTATTTTGGCCATAACTTCCAAACGGTAAGTCCGTTTTGCATGCCGTTCGGGGAGGTGATAGATCTTACTACATAGAACATCCCAAAACTGAAAAAAAGGGTTAGATCTAAAAATAATGAGTGAAATGACCAAAATACCCTTTTTACCTTTTTGGATCAAATTGGGCTTTCAGGAAGGCCAGTGCAAAAATGGTTCAAAGGTGTACTAGATATTATCTATATAATGCCACATATAAAGCACCAAGGATAGAAAATGGGTTTAGGGTGGTCAAAACTTTAATGTCCCCTCTATGGCCATTTGGTTCCCAAAAAGTCCGATGATAGAATGGGTCGAAGAACGAGTTTCCCTAATAATTATGGGTCGACCTATCATTCATCTAAATGTTGGAAAATGGTCTTGGGTGGTCTCATTACCTTTTGGGCTTCTTGTACACACAATGGAGGTTTTTGTCGAGCCACGTGCGATTGAGAAGCTTTACCGGAGTCTTCATTAGTCTTCAATGGTAGATCGATCTGACACTCAACATATGTCTTGTAATTGACAAAATATGGAATTAACATCTACCTATCAAGATGACCTACACTGTGGATAAGCTGAGTAGGATTTATGTCTCAGAGATTGTGAAGTTACAAGGAGTCCTAGTTTCTATTATATCTGATAGGGATCCACGTTTTACATCTCAATTCTAGCAGAGTTTTCAAGTTGCATTTGGTACGAAGTTGAAGATGAGTACAACATTCCACCCACAGACTGATGGGCAGTCAGAATGTGTTATTCAGATATTGGAAGATATGTTGAGAGCTTGTGTACTAGATTTTGGAGGTAACTGGAAGAATCACTTGGCAATAGCTGAATTTTCTTATAACAATAGTTACCAATCTAGTATAGGCATGGCACCATTTGAAGCGTTATATGGCAAACCGTGCAGATCGCCAAATTGTTGGGTAGAAGTCAGGGATAGTAATCTATTGGGACCCGACATCATCTTGGAGACTACTGAGAAGATTAAGACAGTTCGAGAAAGGTTGCGGGTAGCACAGAGCAGGCAAAAAAGTTATGCAGATCATCGTCGACAACCGTTAGAGTTTGTGATCGACGATTTTGTATTCTTGAAGGTTTCTCCTAGAAGAGGAATCAGTAGGTTTGGGATTAAGGGTAAACTAAAGACGAGGTATGTAGGACCGTTTGAAATCATAGACAGGTTTGGCACGGTTGCATACAACTTGGCTTTATCTGCTCAGTTAGAAAGGGTTCATAATGTATTTCATATATCGATGTTGAGAAAGTATGAACCAGACCCATCCCACGTCATTGACTGGCAGTCCTTGACTCTAGAGGAAGACATATCGTATGAAGAGGGCCAGTACAGATTCTTTACCGTAAAAAGAAAATGTTGAGGTCACAGCTACTCCGTTGGTTAAGGTGCTTTGGAGACATCATAATGTCGAGGAAGCAACTTGGGAGAAAAAAATGGAGATACGTGCTCAATTTCCAGAGTTATTCTTCGATTGAGGTATGTTTAATTTCGAGGACGAAATTCTTATTAAGGGGAGGAAGATGTAATGACCTGAAAATCCTAAAATGTATCTCGAGGAAAGAATTTTAGATCCGTTCATTGATTTAAAAGTATGGATTCTTAATTTTTAATATTTGAAGAAAATTAACTTCACCAATAGATTTAGAAGGATCAAGAAATATACTTTAGCCTGTAAGCACGCCTAAATCTGAAGTCGATTGAAAAAGTTATTAAATCCTCGAGTTTTACATTAGATATTTTCCCAACAGGTAAACGATACTTTAGAGATGTAATTTGAGGAAACCGATCATACCATTAGATCCGTGTCGAAAAATCACCCGAAATAGAGTATAAGTTTGTCCAATTCGACATTCGGGAAAAATAATTTCCAAAATGACAAGTATGTCCCAACTTAAGTTATATAAATATTTGAATTCTATTAGAAAAATCAGATTTTTCTTATTCTCCTCTCCAAACAAATCTCAACCCTTTTCTCTCGATATTTGAAACTTAGATCTACGCCAAACGAGAACGATCCAAGCTTAGTCGCAAGAAGGAAAGTTGTTCCTCTCGCCGAGGGTTACGCGTGGACGCAAAGAAATCCAATTTTCACCGAAAAAAAATTTAGAGATTGGCCGGAGGTGATTTTAAACTCCGTTCAACCGTTGAATATAGCTTGAGGTAGGTTGCCTTCCCTTCTACCTTCTAGTTATGAGATAATTTTATAGAAAATCCATGTGATTATCGATAAATCGATCGTTTCATTAAGTTTATACATATTTGAACGATTTGAATCATGTTTGCATACTTATTTATGATTAGTTTTAATTCATTTGATGTAATATAAGCATTTTATAGTTGGTATAATATTTGGATCGATTTTGGTCGAGTTTCGACGAAAAATCAGCAATTCGAAAAAGTATCCGAATGTTGAGTTTGGTTTTAATTTTTTTGTGTTGTTTCCATATAGTATGTATACCCATTACCTAACTTTATTTAATTAAAAACAGTTAAGTATTACTTTAAGTTCTTTAATAAATAAATAAATAACCCGTTTTAAATTTTGATTTTGAAAAAAATCATTTTTTTTTAATAATTAGCCAAATTTTCACAGATTTTCAGCTTTTACGTCTTATGATTTTATCTTTGTTTTCGAGTCTTTCGACTCAACCAAAACCATCGAATGGAATTGGTTGATGCTCTATGGATTTCGAATTACTTTAAAGGTGAAATTACTTTGATAGATATATAGAAAATTAGATGATAGATTGATCGATTTAATTGATGGATAGATAGAGAGAACGTATGTTCTCGACTGATTGATGGGACAGTGCCTCCAGTTCTACGTAGTGGCCATGCCACGTAAAATGTGATAGATAGATAGAGGGATGAGATGGTTGATGGATGGAAATGACAGATAATTGTCACTAGAAGGCACTACCACACTTTATTTGTATTTTCGATTAAAAGAAATGATATATTATATACAAAATAAACTATTTTGTTTACCAGTAAAGATTTGTAGAAAATCAATAAAGAGTGACGCGGTGTTGTGTATCAGGAAGCGGCGAGTCAATCTAAGATAGTGCTAGATGTCATATGCTCTTCGGTAGTATGGGATACTTTAGAGCATATTACAGCTTATGAGATCCGGGAATTTTTCCTACTTATTTCCTGGGGAACGTTGTGTGTAAAGGAGGTCTCTGTATAGTGTAAAGGTAGGCAGGGTTCACATGCATTACCTCTTGATAGGCTTTGACGTGAGGGGTCTCCTGGACTAGTTAGTGATCACTTTTAGTCTGTAGTCGTCAAACGGTCGACCTCACAGATTATTCAGCTCTTGAGGAGCCGTTATTTGAGGAGTCTTTTGAGGAGGTCCCCGAGGAGGATCAGATTGATGTCTTGCTGCCGCCATGTCTTTGAGGATTAGTAGAGGATCCTAGCGGTTTTTGATTGTAGATAAGAAACATGTTAGTCTTAGAAAGTTTTGTAATTCCATATATTATGAGACTAAGGATTTTGATGATGTCAGTATTTGATGATTGTTTTCGCTTACTCTAGATTCTCGTATAGATGTTAGTTAAATGTTTATTCCGCTGCGTATATATATATATTTTATAAGTATTATTACTTGTGAATGTTCTATCAGGTTGTGTGATTGATTACCTCACACCTCGAGATTCTGACTGATGAATGATAGGGATTCGTGTTGGGATTTTAGGGCGTGACAGACTTTGCTAGGGAATGTTTGAGGATCAAACTTGAAAATCCTAAATACTAGTGCATTACAAAATTCGTCTAGTTTTTATTTTATTTCATTTTATTTTATCTTATTTTATTTTATTTTGCTTTCTTTTCTTTTGAAATAGTTTTGGATTGTTTGATTGGTTTTATAGTTTTTGGGTATTTTCTTTTTGAAAGTTTTTTAAAGTCTAATTGAGGGTTACCTTTCGTGATCCAAAATAATTTAAGATTTAAAAATAATAGTAATAATGAAATGAGGATAACAAGATTTATGTGGAGAGAGAGGGCCGTTCAAAGTGAGGAAAGAGAATGAATGAAAGAGGTTTTGTTTGGGTCAGCAAAAAATTTAAGGAGAGAAGTTAAAGATATTGTTGTTGCTGCTAAAAAAAAAAAGCAAATGTATACATGCTGCTACTTACAGGAAAGAAAAAAAATTGTGAGAATAGAGTGTTCTGGTTTCTTGAGTAATAGAGAAAAAAGGGAATAAATCTCGAAATACACTTCCAAGTAAAATGGATATTCTCACACTTTCTTTCGAATATTCTTCTCTAATCATTATATTACTTTTCCGATCACACCTCCTCACAACCTCTCTTTCTACTCCATTATTGGATTCAGATCTTCGTTAACTTTCTATTAGATTCCGTTATTTAATCTTCTTTGTTCGATCATTCGATTTCTATATGAAATACATGGAGAGATGAAGTTTGGGAAAAGTTTGAGCAATCAGCTCAAGTAAGCATTGCCAGAATTGAGGGATAAGTTTTTGTCATATAAATTATTGAAGAAGCTATTGAAGCTGACCGAGCCAAAAAGTGATAAGAGATCAAATAAACATCTCAAATTGGATTTGGGGAATTTTATTGATGTGGGAGACAAATAGAATAACGCGATGTTGAGAGAAGATAGATTTTCTATAACTGCTAGAATCAGAGCTTGAGAAATTCAATTGGTTTTTCATGGAAAAGAGAAGGAATTTACTATCAAATTAAAGGGGTTGCAGGAGAGAGTAGTTAATCTGTGAGGCTTTCACAAAAAATGAAGAACCCAAAAAAAATATTAACATTTGTAGAGTTTTCTCCATTAATGGCTTCTGCAAAGAACTATTTCTCTAAACCCAGTTACCGATTTATCTCAAGAAGAAAAGTAATACTAATATCTCCATTAATTTCGATCCCATCTTCGAATTCGACGATTTTGAACTTTGCAACTCAAGCCACGTCATTTCATCACTCGAATTCAAGAAACCAAAATGAAGTTCCCAAATCTCGAGGAAATCAATTCAGAAAAATAATGATCGAGATGGTGCGACTGCCTCGTCTCTTTTGTAATACCTTGATTGATTGCCTATCTGATATGTCATGATCCTGATTGACATATATAGTTGGTGTGCTTGCATTGATCTTGATCTTGATGTTATGTTTTATGATCAATATTTATTTGATATCCATACTTTGATGATGTGATATAGCCCATGGGCCCATTTATTCAGAATACGTCATGGGCGCATCCCACTCTATTTGCACACACCACTAGCATGTTTAATTTATGATGCATTGCACGCTTGTATATCCCTTAAAGTAAAGGTGTAACCTGATTTCCTCATGGGATGTGATATCATTCATGAAACCACAACTCTAATCATGTACTTTTATGGTATATAAAACTGGGGCATTAATATCGTTTGATCAGGTGACCTTGAGAGGCATATCGATGCACTTACACCGAGGCAACTTGAGCCTTTGTCTTATTATAAGCTGACGTCATCGTTGTCATCTTATTAGAAATTAATATTTATATTATCCCTAGCTTGTGAGCAAGTGAGGGATTGAACCCAAGAGAAAGGGGGGATGTTACCAAATTAGAAAGAAATAAAGTTCATCTAAGTTATAATTTAAACCTATTTTTATAGTTTTGTGAAATAAAAATGGAGAGTAAAATGTTGCTAGAAATTAAAACAATAAAATAGGAAATTATACTAAGTAAAAAAAAGATAAAAACACCCATTAGTGATTAGAGTAATCTAGGATTAGCATAGAAAACTGTATTTGAGTTCATCCTTCTTCACACTCAACCACAAGATCTTGGTGTGAGCTTCATGATTTGGAAGATATGGCATGAAGCTTTTAGGGAAAACATTATAGTTAGGACTCCTTCACTCACTAATGTGTGAAGTTCCTACCATAAAATATCTAATTTAAGTATCTGTAGACATCCCATTTTTTGCATCCGCCAGACTTGACGATCCGTCACCCAGTTATTGTGGATTCCTAATGATGAGAGCAAAGAAATCGAAAACTTGTGAGAGGCCTTCTTCCAATTCCCTGTCTACTAATTTCGTTCTCTTCTTTCTCCTTACCACGTGACATAAAGTTATGCACGCTTAGGATCGCTTAACTTTCCACCCGACTTAGCAAGCATGTATGCTTAGGTTCATTACATATTTGGATAATTTAGACACCTCACTACGCTATGAAAATATGACTTCGAGACTTAAAAATTATCATGTTGGGTCCGAAATAATCCTCACGCCAAAATTCGCAAAAGTTGTCAAAAATCGATAAAATGACGAAAATACCTTTCATGAATTTCGGACCCCCGAAAAGTCTTGAAAATACCTTTATTGCATTTAGAATATAATTTGGGGTCTAATGAGACCCAAATCGACGAAAATAGAGAAATTTATGAAAAAATTGCAAAATGACCAAAACACCCCTTGATGTCCAACTTGTTGACTCTTAGGAAAATCTAAATAAAACAACCAACTTGAAAATTTTTAAATCGAAGCGAAAATTAAAATTTAAACGACCAACTTGAAAATTTAAGTCAATATTCAAGCCAAAATTTAATAAACCCATCAATATTAAAATTAAAACCCAAATCGACCGATCAACATGCAAATTAAAATTCAATCGATCAACCAACTTAAAATAAAATCTACCAATCAACATTCAAATTAAAATTTGATAAACCAATCAAAAAATAAAAAATACAATCGACCAATCAACATTCAAATTAAAATCTAATCGACCAATCAAATTGAAATTAAAATTTAATCGACCCATTAAAATTCAAATTAAGGTTCAATCAACCAACCACAAGTAAATTAAAATTTAATCGAACAATCCAATAACCAATCAGATCAAAATTCCAACATTTCAACCAATTGGCGAATCTAATCAACATTGAGTTATGGGAGTGGCTTGAGTCAAGAAGCATGGGAACATTCCCACTTTTTCTTGTTATTTTTAAATCAATTAGAAAAAAATGGTCTCTCTTTGATTCGATCAAAGAAACAAAAAGGGAAAGAAGAAACAAACAAAAAAACACAAAAGAAACAAATAAAAGAAAGAAGGAGAAATAATGAAAAAATGGAAAGCTTATGCTATAAAGGGAGAGAGCTTTCTTTTTCTTGGAAGGAGGAGGCTGACATTTTTGAAAGAAAAAAAAGAAGAGTGACGTTTTTGGGGCAGCAGCAAGGACAAAGAAAAAAAAAAGGACAACTTTTACCTCACTATTCTCCTCCATCTTCTTCTTCGTACCACCATTGACAACAACCCCCAAAGATGCCTCTTTCTTACTTCATTTTATTTTCCATTAAAATCAGTATCATTCCATCATCATCATCATCCCCTTCTTGATCTATGTCAGTCCCTTCCTAATCTTTAACAACTTCTTCTTAAACGGCCATAGCCCACTATCGACCTCACCCTCCATCTTCCACCTTATTTTTCACCCAATAACTCTTATACTTCTTCTTCTTCACCCAATAATCGTTCCCTCCATTAACATCCTCACCCAGTAGCCCTCTTCATGATTAATACCTCCCTCTCAGTTGTCCTCTTCCTCATCAGTCATCCCACAGACCTTCTCAGCCATTCTTTCTCATTTTTGTTAAATAGAGCAGCCCAGTACTAACAACAGCCCCACCATCATAACCACCTTCTTCCTTATCTTTCTGGGCATCTTCTTTTTTGTTTCTATAGTATCCCTGACTTAATACCACTCTCTTTCGTTTCTTATCTCGAATTCAGCTGCCCCAGCGATACCCAATTTCCTTCACACCTTTTCTCGACTTCAACTACCCCAACCCTCTCCTCTCTTTTACTTCCATCACACTTCATCTTCTCCATCACCTCTTTTAGCCATAACCCCACTCATGTTCTAGCCCTTTCTCTTTGCTCATCCTCTCAATCCTTCCGCTAAGTTGTTTTAGATTATTAAAAAGTTTCAAAAAAGGTATCGAGTGGAAACTCAACTCAATACAGACTCGAAGGGATCCCATATAACTAGACTTTTGCAAGCAGTAAGTTGGTTTTGTTTCCTTTTCTTACTCCTTTAATTGCTATTTTATATGTGGGTTTTCTTCATGAATGTTAATTTGTGAATTTGAAGGACTCAACTCACAGATTTGTACGTGCATAAGAATTTTAAAAATCAAATTTTTAATAAAATGGACACGTGAGTCAACTCACTGATTTGTGTGTGCATAGGAATTTCAAATTTTGATTTTTTAATAAAATGGACACATGAGTCAACTCACTGATTTGTGTGTGCATAGGAATTTTAAAAATTTGTTTTTTAATAAAAGGGACATGTCAGTCGACTTACTAATTTGTGTGTGCATAGGAATCTCAAAATCATTTTTTTTAATAAAATATGCATGTGAGTCGACTCACTGATTTTGAGTGCATAGGAATTACAAAATCAAAATTTTAAATAAAATTGACACGTGAGTTAACTCACTGATTTTTGCATACATAGAAAGTTCAAAATTGGATTTCTTTTGATAAAATTGGCATATGGTTTAACTCACTGATTTTGTGGACATAGGGAGACAAAAATTTACTTTTTACTTTCAAAATGCTATCAATGAGTCGACTCACTGATTTGTGTGAACATAGCATTAAAATTGATTTCGTTTTTCCAAAATGTGACCGAATCAGTTCACTGATTTTTTATGCCATGTAAGCATTATCAATCGTGGGATTCCATTATGTGAAATTTAAAGAATTCACATGACGAAAATAATTTTTGAAAAAGTCGTAGATTACCAATTTTGGAGATTCACGTAAATTTGGATTTTTCATTGGTTTGGTGATTTTCCTAAAATCATAATTTTATATTTTGAAAAATTAATATTTGTAAATGGTTAATTTAGGAAATCTAATATTTATAATTTTCTATTTTGAAAAATCTTTTTTACAAATTTCTAATTTGGGACTCATTATATTTGAAAATTTCTATTTTCAGAAGTTTATTTTTTTAAGTTTCCAATTTGAAAATTCATCATATATTCATAAACTTCAAATTCTGAAAATGTCAAATTTCTAGTTTTGAAACCCATAAGTTGTCAAATCAAAATTTTCATATTCACAATTTTCCAATTTATAAAATTTTCATAAATTCCTATTTTAATTAATTGGGAAAGTATTTGTGTATGTGGATTTTAATTTAAATATTGCCACGTGAACTTTAGAGCATAGGCTTGGAATTAAGATTTTTTCAAATATTTTCATATTTGTGCAACATTCGAGGATCATGTAATATTTGGGAGAATATTAGCTATAAAATTCGTTTAGCACATCCGATATAAAATGATGATGATGATGGGACCCTAGCTTGACTTTAGCCTCTACTCGTTGACCATAGGATAGTTTTAGATTGTAGTAGAGACCGATCATTTGATTGGGTGGGTTCAGTGCCTAATCCCTTCTGAAACCCATAATCTAACTCCTTACCCATTTATCTTATCCGTGGACCAACCTGATCCAATTTGGAGTTATCTATGATTCTTAGACCTAAACTAGGTGGCGACTCCCTATTCCTTAAAAATCTTCAATTTACCAATTGACCCCTATTCATTATTTAGTGGAAAACGGGTCGAGGCGATTTCAACATGTTTTATCTTGATCTTATCTAAACATAAAACATCTAAGTTAAGCATATAAGGTGTAGAAATTCAACTAAAGCTTTGATCTATTAGAGTTAGATAAAGCTTTGAAGTAAATCATATAAACATTATAAAGAATATGAAAGGATAAATAAATAACATAGAATTTAAGTTTGTTCATCTGTCTAATGGAGGGAGTCTAGCCTATGGTCATGACAAGGATATAAGAGAAAGTAAAATGAACAACACTTGTATTCATGATAACCAATATACACTACTCCTTGAAAAATTATAAAACTTGTTGAATTAAAACCTAACTAGAAATTAAAAATTATAGAGAAATGCTAAAGGCATTGATGGAGAAGAAGAGAAGGGACAAGAGTCCTAGACTTTTTTCCTAATTGGGAAAATGATCTATTTATAGACTTGTGGTGTTTTCGAATGATCCAAATATAGTCGCCATTGCTCTTGCGTATAATCTCACGTGTGAAGCAAATAGGAAAAATTCTAGGACAATCTAATCGAGGTGGACTACGCCACATTGAGGGTTAACTGCGTCGCGTTGCTCTAGATACCTTCAAATCTCAACTTTTGACTGATTGCTTAATCTATCTTCTTGACTGCATTGCACTCTTACTTAAGTGATGTGGTGTCCATTTAGATGAGTTGATTATTGACCTGTACACATGCGATCAGTTTTTCAGTATTTATAATTATTTTATGCAATTAAGCCTAATTAACATGGTATAAAATGAAATGTGATAATTTAAGGCTTAATATACTTATTTGTCTAATTTAGTGAAATAAAGACGAAAATCGAGATAAATACTTGGAAAAGTGTGGATAAATTAATGTTTTGAGACACTAATCATAAGCTAAAAAGTCACATGTCCCAATTGGTAACGAGTACTAGTACGTGGTCAGTCCCTTTGTGGGATGCTAAACATTTTACAAAAATTACAATCCTAACCTCGAACCTATACGATATATCAAATCAAGTCACAACGTACCGTTTGATTAGGTACGTCTGAGAGTTATATAGGTGTATTTAGGACAAGGGTGGCTAGAGAAATTGCATTGCATGTAGTAAACCTAGAGTTTAGAAGTCTTCCTATAGGTCATGACCCAAATTGACTATGGGTGTTTCTAGGTTGCTCTATCCAATTTAATCAATAGGTAAGTGGGTGGATCGATCCATATCATTCAAATTAAACTCGCAATATCGATCCAACCCAATCGGTGAAATGTATCTGTCAATTTCAACCAATTAAACCAATTTATCCAATTGACAAGTGGATCAAACTAATCAACACCTAACCGGTTGGACCAATTGATTTTACTTTCAAAGATTCAAATCATTTTATACCAAAATGATTCGATTCTAGGGTCAAATTAATTTTTCTGATCAAATGTTCAATCCCAACTGAGACAGACCCGTAACTAACATTGCTCACCCTTGTGCCACTATGGACTTATAATGCATTTGGATTCGATATTTTCCATTAGACTTGGGCTAATTTGTGTCAAAATTTTAATCATGTAGTTAAGAGTCCAACTTTCATAATCAATGGTTAATCCTATTTCATTCCATAAATGTAATAAGTACTCTTAAACATTCTAAGCCGTCATCTACGCCACTTTGGGTCCGTCAAAAGAGTCATCTTGCCAGAATACCATCGTCAAATCCAAGTAGTCAGCCTTTGCCATAATAAGAAACAACTATCATGGACGAAGTAGTACTATGTCAAATTTTGGAATCCTTTCAAACACATATTATTACTTCTATTCAAATACAAATTAAGTCCTTAAAAATTGAAAAGAAACAATATAAAGCTATAGAACCTCAGGCTGTGTTTGACCTCGTCGAAGACTAAGAAGATGATCAATTACCCGTCGACCTAATCTTAGCTCATCAAATAACTCAAGTTGAAACTACCTCGAAGAATATCAATGACCCAGATGATCTTACTCTTGGATTAGTGGCAATGACATTATTCCATACGATCCATCTACTAGAGAAATTCACAATGGCAGACATAGATAAGTTCGACGGGATTGGATGCCCTATGACTCACTTGAAAGTATATGTCAGTATCATGCAATCTCAGAGTATAAGTGAAGAACAGATGACTCAACTTTTTTAGAGAACTCTTATAGGATCGACCTTATGTTGACTAATGTCACTAGGCTCATCTCATGTAAGAACATGGCATGAATTAATGAAGGAGTTTATTGGGTGATATTCATTCAACACGGATATTGAACTTACAAGAAGATATTTAGAAATAACCAAGTAGAAGTCCGAGGAAACCTTCATTTAGTTCATTGCTCGATGGAGAGCTAAAGTTGTTCAATTGTGGGATCGATCTCAAGAGAAGGAACAAGTCCAGATCATCTTCAGAATTCTCACTCTAAATAATGTTAAGTACTTGATGCCTTAGTACTTTCTCACTTTTTAGTCCTTCCTTAAGGTTGGAATAGATGCCTATTTTTTGGGTCTCTTTGGTAACTCGTCTAAGTCAAAATCTAAAAATTTCAAATCCAATGCCAATTCTTTATAAGTGGTCAATACCTCTTTTGCATTAGTTCCTCAAGCTACGCAATCCTCGTAAGCAAAGCCTAAGAGACAATTCTCCAATCTTGGAATGCCTCTTAGTATCAGCTTTCAAAAATTAATGAAAAGGGGGTTGAAAATACCATTACAACCTATGCCTTTGGCTAATCTTCTCCTTCCAAACTTGGATAATGGGCAATTCTATGAATTCCATTAGATGCTTGGACATATTCTGAACAAGTGTATTACTCTCCACCATGCTATTCAAGACCTTATTGAGTAAGGAAAGATCACCATACCTGCTCCAACCATGCCCAATATTAAAACTAATCATTTACCTTATCTTTCAAAATCAACCTCCACCTGCTTTGACCCAAATATCCCTATCAAAACCTGAATTATTCAATCCAATTTCTTTTATTCACTCGATTGGTCTTAATGGTCTATCCTCACTATACCAGAATGACCCCATCTACCCTGAGGCAGCAACGAAATTAGAAGCCAAAAAGATTATTGAAGTATTGGGTTGCTCAGCATCGGACAGGCTCGAAGAGGTAGTGAAAACAGATGAACTCAAGTAATCCATCAAGAAGATATTCAAAGTGGCATAGACCCTAGGAGTATGTTTCATATCTCCGTTATGTAGTTGAGCACCCTTGAATTTTCTTTTAGTTTCAGTTTCATCAACTTTTAAGTTCAGTCAATCATTACGATTATGTTAAGCCTTAGTAATTTTCGAGCTTTAGTCGACTTTGTCAATTTATGTTTTGTAATTCCAATAAATAAATAAGTCTTCTGATTATCATGTGCATAATAATGATTTGAGAATAATATCAAACATAAAGAATGACTCAGAACTCATTAATCAAATTTGATAAATTTTAGAATTAAAGAGTAAACTGAAGAAGTGCAAATTAGTACTACATTATCATCAGAAGAACATAAGAAAATGAAAAACTTGCTCAAGAAGTACAAATTGGTACTACATTATCATCAAAAAAACATGAGAAAATAAACAATTTACTCAAGAAATTCAACAGTGTTCTCACATGGATCTATGAGAATATGTTATAAGCACTATATTACCTTTCATCAAAATAGATTGCACCAAAATAGATCAAGACATAAAGTCAAGGGTGATTTTCAAAGTCAAAGTTATTGATGAAGAATGATGCAGTTGAAACCATATACAATGATATTAAGACCCACAAGAATTATCCATCATATTGCTCATTTAAGAGAGGAAGGTTATAATTCGAAAAAGAATAAGATGATTTTTTGAATGTGTTTGAAAGTGTTGACTAAGTCAATGTAAAATACAAAAAACTCAATCATATTGGATTTCACAAAGAAGATTGAAGGTTGTTCATCCTCTAAAGAAGACCTTACTCGACAGAATAATCAAGACATCGAGTTCCCAAAACCTTTACCAAATCAAGAACATTTCACTGAAAGAGGCATTTTTTGGTCAAACCATTTTCCTATCTTACCACGAGAAAGATAACATTGTATAGCCTTTCGCAGCCTTTAAAAAAATCAATAGCTTCT
Source organism: Akebia trifoliata (assembly GCF_017979445.1). Classification (NCBI taxonomy): domain Eukaryota; kingdom Viridiplantae; phylum Streptophyta; class Magnoliopsida; order Ranunculales; family Lardizabalaceae; genus Akebia; species Akebia trifoliata. Next base: position 16,545,906 of record NC_141384.1, on the reverse strand, counting down.
TCTTTCTAAACCATACCAACATTCCTTGGGAGGGAAGTCTTGTTATAAACTATGCTCTGACCTAATCCCAAAAGAGAAAAGAAAAATTTTGGGTACGTAGATAACTTGAGAACTTACTTTAGTCATGTAAAAAATACAAAAAAAATATATTCTCTTAAGAAAAATATCATCCAAAAAGAAACTTTCTTATTGAAAGGTTAAAAAATAATGCCAAACAAGGGGCATTAGAAAAAAAAATCAAAATAATTGACAAAAAATAGAATATCAAACTAGGGGCATTGGAAAAAAGATACTTAAAAGAATTGACATAACAAAAAAAGAATATGAGACTAGGGGCATTTGGAAAGTCAAGCATTATATCTTTTCTTTCTAAATTCTATCTGATGAGTGTCTCGAAACACTCAATTATACGCATATTTTCCGGATATTTATCTTGATTTTGATCCTTATTTCTCCGTATTAAGGTAATAATCATGATAAGCCTCAAAACACCATGTTGTATGTTAATTAGGCTTAATTATATATAAATAAATTCATTTACTAGATAAATCTAATTACGTGTGTTTCTTGTGCAGAAAATTACAATTTGGAATCAAAATCACAAGGCAAAAGCATTTGGGCCCATTTTCGAATGTCCTAATCCTTTGAAATGCCCTAATCCTTAACTCATATTCTCCTATTTTGTCTTTTTGTGAAAAAAAAAGTGGAGGCTACTTTTAGACTCTTCTACACACATTTTTCTCTATAAATAGAGCATCAATTTCTAAAGAAAGGGTCCCATCTTGATTCTCTTATCCAATACTCCTTGAATCTAAGACTCTTAGCCTATTATCTTATTTTTTGTATTTTCATTTTCTAATTATTTTTTTTGGCTAAATAATCTTGTAAGAAGTAGAAGAAGAAGAAGTTGTAAGTTTCTCCATGAAATGAAGAAAAGTTCTTTCATCTCTTATCTTTCCTCTCTTAAAATGACATTAGGCTAAGTTCCCCTCCATTGGAGAGTGAAAAAGCCTAGAGCAAGTTCTTGTGTTATTTCTAATTTCATGTATTTCTTTTATTTAAAATGCTTATGAGTTCTCTTTAAGTTTCTTACACATGTTATTCTTAATATAAATACTTTATGTTTAGATTAGATCAAGATAAAGTATGCTTAAACTAGATAATTGGTAGTAGGAAGTTTTCAAAAATTCTACTTTGTTTATATTCCCTCATTTCATTTTATTTGCAAAACTTTTCGATCTAAGGAGCTAACACCAAGCTCTTACGTTTGAGTTATAAAAAGGCTAGAAACTAAGAATTACTCATCAACATGTTCTAGGTAGATCCACCTCCAATGGTGTTTTAATTTCATAAGTTTACTTACTCTTAATTTCATTTACTTTAATTTATTTTCTAGTAATTTTACATATTCTTATAAGTTAAAAAATACAAAAAAAAAAATAGTTTTAATTCTTTTTAGTTAATTGAATTTTATCCTCTTAACTTAACTCTACTCCTCCTTTCTCTTGGGTTTGATCCCCTACTTGTCCCACAAGTAAGGTAAAAGTAAGATTATGATTAACTCCGGTGAGAAGAACAATGATAGTCTCATCAGAATTTTGGCGCCGCTACCAGGGAAAGGTAAAGGTATTAGTGGTAATTTTTTATTTAAAATTTATTTCTTTCATTTTTATTTTATTTTAATTTCTTTTGATTTCTTTCTATAAGTTCAAGTGTTCTTGAAGTTTTAAAAGAGAAAAAAGAAGAAAAAAATATTGAAAAAAAAGAAGTCATTCCCATTTTCTTTTTCACCCTAGACAGCAGAACTTAAACTGACTGTAACTTTCTGCTCCGATCTTCGATTATCTATTATAGTATATCGATTAGGGGTAGAACAAAATTTTATATAAAATGTGACATAATCAGAAAGATTATGGTAAGTCAGATTCTATTTTTGAGTCCGTTTACTATCATTTCTACAAATATTTTTGTTTTGCTTCTTGTAGGTGAACATTTTTTTTCTTCTTTCTTTCAATTTCCTTTAATCTTTAGTTAGGTTTATTTTTTTTTGTTTTAAAAACTCTTGTATAGGATTCTTTATAATTTTTTTAATTATCCAAGAAGGCTTGGATTGTAATAGACTAAGGAAGGACGACGAGTGGACTATACCGTCACGGCTCCTTAGGTTCGCACACCCAAATTGGAGTTGGTGGCCTAAGTCAACTCAAATCGTCTTCACCCCGTCTAACACGGGAGGTAATCCCAAAACACCCACACTTCTTTTTGCTAGTGGGTTACTCATTGTCTTTGTATGTTATTTTTCCCATTTGCACACTTGGAATAATTAATTAAGTAGTAAAGAGCATCCCTCTCCTAGGGATGACATGATAAGATAAGGATTGGAAGTCATTACCAATTCCTTGCTCTAATTAGGATAATCAACTCACTAGTCATCCAATCAAATTAATTAAAATCAATTAGACTTGACTATAGGGCCCACGAGCTCAATAGGAGAAATTCCACTTCAAGTTGTGCCAATTGCGCTTCTTGGTCGTCTTTTGTATCTAGTAAGATCTTGCCCTTTGAGGGGATAAACTCAGTCTATTCAAGAAAGGAAGGTGATTTAAGAATGCCTTTGCTTATGCATTGTGCGCCACCTTCGATCTGGAAATCTAAATGATTCAAACTTGACTTCATAGAACTGAGTTGGAAGGCTAGTTGTACTATTTTTATCCAGTTAGGAGCTGTCTAGCTTTAGGCAACCTATCTAGGTCCAGTCTTTTCTTTTCGTGATTGTTTGATCGACTGTGTGATTTGCATGCTTGGTAGACGTTCACAAAATAACGTGTTAGAACCATTTGATCCTTAAATCGAACGTACCATTAGTAGGATACGCAAGACACTATCAATAGTTATGATGGACAATCGAGAGCGAACTCTTAATGAGCTCTTCGTTCCAACTTCCGCATCTCCTCCTACATGCATTGTGTTACCATTGAATAATGCACCTCAGTTTGAAATTAGGGCTACCACCATCAATATGCTCCCTAAGTTCCACGGTTTAGAGCGTGAACAACCTTACACCCACCTTAATCGATTCTTGACTATATGTCAAACTTTTAGAAATCAGAATCTAGATGAGGAGAGTGTCAAGCTTATTCTGTTCCCGTTATCCTTGGAAGACCACGCAGCTGCGTGGTTAAACTCCCTAACACCCAATTCCATATCCACCTGGGATGTTATATCCAAGAAATTTATGGCCAAATTCTACCTCGTGGCCAAAACTAAAAAAATGAAGGACTCCATTAGAAATTTTAGAGTCCGTCCTGATGATGAATTTTTCCAAACTTGGGAAAGATTCAATGATTTATTGGTCAAGTACCCACACCATGGCATTGATAAAGCACAGTTGGTGCAAAGTTTTTATAAGGATTAACAATGACTCAACGTACCTTAGTCGAGTCAATGCATAAGGGTCAGTTCATGAACCAAACTCCCAACCAAACGTATGATTTCCTCGTAAAGTTAGCCGAGAGTGCTCAAAATTGGAGCACTAACCAGGAAGAGTTTGATAGAGACGATCCAGTTAGGACGACAGGCATGTATGAGATGAAGGCAGACCCTGATCTCAAAAATGTCATGTCTAGTCTAGTGAGTGGGATGAACAATTTTACGAAGAAGTTAGATGCTCTTACTATCTCATCACCCAAACCTCACCTAGACCCTCGTACAATTTCGCAAGTGACTGTTGAACCGAGTTCTTTGTGAGTCATATACGACGGCAACGACCATTTGGTCGAGTGTTGTCCCACCTTGCCTCAAATCAAAGCTAAACAAGCAAATGCAATTAATGGCTATAGTACTTTTAGGAAGTAAACTCTGAACTTTTTTAGCCAAACGTATCACCCAAATAATAGGTTCATCCTAATTTCTCGTACAGACAGAACGAACCTATTCAATCTAGTGGTCCGTCAGGTTACAATAAGAGTTTTCCTAGACAATCTGTTTTTTCTACAAACCAATCCATTGTTCTTTAAGTCCCTTATCAACCCCAACAATCTACAGATTATAGAGCCATCATACCAGATCCCATGACCAATTACTAACAGCCTGCCCAACAACAGTCATCCTTAGAATCTATGATTGCCGAGTTGATGAGGCAGCAACAACAGTTCATCCAAACTCAACTGCAAACCCATCAAAATCAAACTCAGATTAATCAGGTCACTGCACAATCCATAGCTAAGATGATGGAAGTTCAGTTGGGGCAGTTAGCTCTCTCCTTGAGTGGGAGAGAGAAAGGTCAATTTCTAGTTAGACTATCCTTAACCCTAGAGGTCAACATTTGATTTCAAACGGATCAAAAAGTCAATACGAAGTAGGAAGCCATTTTGGAGCTCCACAAGACTTAGTCCAGGCTATCCATACCTTGCATTCGGGAAAGAAGGTGGACAACAAGGTCTAACCTATTGACAAGGGAGAAAAAGTCCTAGAGAAGGATAAAGTTTAGAAAGAAGTCATAGAGTCTCCAAAAAAGAAGGAGAAAGATTTGGAAAATTCTCCCATCATTTTGTCGATTCAAAAAGCTCCATTTCCCCATCACCTTAAAGATTTTAAAAAAGGTAAGCAGTTTGAGGGTGTCTTAGAAGTCTTCCAAAATGTGCATATCAATATCCCATTCCTAGATGCCATTAAGCAGATACCTTCTTATGCGAAATTCCTAGAGGATTTGACCACAGCTAAAAGAAAAATACCATTTCCTCGGGAAGCCATCATGGCAGTCCAAGCTTCGTCGCTCATCCAACAAACGATTGCACCAAAATTTAAGGATCCTGGATGTACGACAATTTTCATTCATATTGGAAATCAAGTGGTCGAAAAATGTCTCATAAACATAGGGGCCAGTGTAAACCTTTTACCATATTCAGTTTATAAACAATTAGGTTTGAGGGTTTTGAAACCTACTGATATCACGTTGAGTTTAGCCGATAGGTCCATAAAAATTTCAAAGGATATAGTTGAGGACGTGATAGTTAAAGTCAAAGATTTCTATTTCCTTGTTGACTTTTTTGTCTTAGACACAGAGCCAGTCATCAATTCGAACAGTCATATTTCTATCATCTTAGGTCGTCCATTCTTAGTCACGTCTGACGCAATCATTCGTTGTAAAAAAGGGACTATGACTTTAGTATTTGAGGATATGAAAGTGAAACTGAACGTCTTTCACAATTTTCAAGGAATTGATGTAGATGATGGTATGGAGGAAGTGAACATGATAGATACGCTAGTCAGTCAAACGTATCAAGAGTTAGGGTACTCTGATCCCCTAACGAAATGTTTGGCTTACTTTGACCTTGACTTGGACGTAAAAGAGTCTATAAGTGAAGTCAATGCTTTGCTTGAATCCGTTCCACTCTTAAATTCCGTACGGTAGCACGCAAAAGCTGAAAGTCTTCCTGTGCGCACATCCAATATTGTTCATTCCCATGTCGAGCTTCCAAAATTAGAACTCAAATCGCTTCCAAAGACCCTGAGATATGTATTTCTTGGCAAGAATTAAACCTTGCCCGTGATCATTTCCTCTCACCTCAATGAAGGTCAAGAGGGAAAGTTGTTAGGAGTATTAAGAGAACATCAAGAAGCTCGTTGGAGCATAGCTGACATCAAGGGAATTAGTCCATCTGTGGTGATGCACCACATTCGTTTAGAAGATTTCGCTAAGCCTTCCTTAGAACCTCAGAGTCGGCTAAATCCTGTCATGAAAGACGTGGTTCGGATGGAAGTGATGAATTGCTGGATGCGGGTATTATCGATTCTATCTCTGACAGTCATTGGGTGAGTCCTATACAAGTAGTTCCTAAGAAATCTGGTATCACTGTGGTAGTGAACCAAGACAACGAATTAATCCCCACTCGAGTCCAAAATGGATGGAGAGTGTGTATCGATTATAGGAAACTCAACTCGATGAATCCTAAGGATCAGTTTCCCTTACCTTTCATTAATCAAATGTTAGAGCGACTAGCAAGACATTCTTACTATTACTTCTTAGATAGTTATTCCGGATACAACCAGATACTTGTTGCTCCAATCGATCAAGAGAAAATAACTTTCACCTGTCCCTTTAGAATTTTTACGTATCGTCGCATGCATTTTAGATTGTGCAATGCACCCGCTACTTTTCAACGGTGTATGATGAGTATATTCTTTGACATGCTAGAAAGATATCTCGAAGTGTTCGTGGACGATTTTTCAATTTTTGGACAAAATTTTGAGGAATGTCTCCATCACTTGACTTTGATACTTGTACGTTGCAAAGAGGTCAAGCTAATCCTCAATTGGGAAAAATGCCATTTCATGGTAACATTGGGGATTGTGCTAGGACACATTGTTTCTGCTAAGGGGATTGAGGTAGATAAGGCGAAGGTAGGTCTAATAGAAAAATTACCACCTCCTAGAACGATCAAAGAAATTAGGTCATTCCTAGGCCATGCGAGTTTCTATCGTAGATTCATTAAAGATTTCAGAAAAATCTTGAAGCCTTTATGTGAGCTATTGGGAAAGGATGTTCCTTTCGACTTTTCAGAGTCATGTCTCTCTACGTTCAACAAGCTCAAGTCCGAGTTAACCTCGGCACCTATTATTCAACCTCCAAACTAGAACATTCCATTCGAAGTTATGTGCGACGCTTCAGATTATGCAATAGGCACTGTTTTGGATCAACGAATCGAAAAACAACCTCATGTTATCCAATATGCTAGTAAAACCCTTAACGATGCTCAGCTTAACTATTTTACAACAGAAAAAGAAATGTTAGCAGTGGTCTATGCCGTTGAAAAATTCCGCACCTACCTCATAGGATCTAAAGTCGTGATCTACACAGACCACGCAGCATTGAAGTACCTTCTATCAAAGAAAGATGCTAAAGCGAGGTTAATCCGTTGGATTCTACTTCTACAAGAGTTTGATCTCGAGATTCGAGACAAAAAGGAGGCAGAAAATGTCGTAGCTGATCACTTGTCTAGGATAGTTAACAAGCCATCCAAGGAGTCCTTACCCATCCGTGAATCCTTTCCCGATGAACAACTTATGGAAATCTCTCAAGTAAACGCTCCATGGTATGTGAACATTGTCAACTACCTAGTTACAGGTCAATTCCCAGTCAAAATGACTAGTCAAGAGAAACTCCGTCTTCTGTCAAAAATAAAATGGTATTTCTGGGATGAACCATACTTATTTAAGTATTGTCCCTATCAAATCATTAAACGTTGTATTCCAACCTGTGAGCAAGTCAATATCCTAGAGTTTTGCCATAATCATGCCTGCGGAGGGCACTTCAATGGTAAGAAGTCCGCTATGAAAATCTTATAATACGGTTTTTTCTAGCCTAGTATTTTTCGTGATGCCCACGAGTTTAGCAAATCTTGTGATAGATATCAGAGATTAGGAAAAATCTCTAAGAGAAATGAAATGCCTCAAAATCCTATCCTGATTATCGAAATTTTTGACGTGTGGGGTATAGACTTCATGGGACCCTTTCCTATCTCCGAGGGTTACCAATACATCCTAGTTGCCGTTGACTATGTGTCAAAATGGGTCGAAGCTGTGGCATGTAGAACTAATGATCACAAAGTTGTGATAAAATTCATCAAGGAGACGATTTTTTCAAGATTCGGTACTTCGTGAGCTATCATAAGTGATGGTGGCTCACATTTTTCTAACAAAATATTTGCTGCGTTGATAAAGAAATACTTCATAACGCATAAGGTTGCCACACCTTACCACCCACAAACAAGTGGGCAAGTGGAGATTTCTAACAGGGAAATAAAAGACTATCTTAAAAAAGACAGTCAATCCTTCAAGGAAAGATTGGTCTTTGAGATTGAGTGATTCACTCTAGGCCTATAGGACCGCATTCAAGACACCTATAGGGATGTCTCCTTACCGGTTAGTTTTTGGTAAGGCATGTCATCTCCCTGTAGAACTCGAGCATCGTGCATATTGGGCGATCAAGCGCCTCAACTTTGATTTTGATAAAGTCGATGAGAAGTGAAAGTTACAACTAGACAAGTTAGAAGAGATTAGAAATGACTCGTATGATTGTGTCAAAAGGTACAAAGAGTGTACCAAATTCTTTCACGATAGGCACATTCTTAGGAGGAATTTCATTCCTAATCAAAGAGTTTTGTTGTATGATAATAGACTCCACCTTTTCTAGGAAAATTTAAGTCTCGATGGACTGGCCTATATATTATCCAAACAGTCTACCCCCATGGTACTGTTGAAGTCCTTAATCCTAAGGACGGATCCACTTTCAAAGTGAATGGCCAACGTCTCAAACCTTTTCTCGAGTATGTTCCGTAGGAGGAAGTTCTTCTCCTCGATGACCCCTTCTATCAAAATTAACTTTGTTTTCGTCTGGTTAAAGACATTAAACTTAGCGCTTCTGGGTGGCAACCCACACGTTTTAAGGGACATTGTATTAAATATCAACAGAACTGTAAGGTCTTTCTCAGGTGCTATCTAACCCACTTCATTTCATTTTGTCAATTTCAATTTTACCTTTGCATGTATATGTTTAAATATTGAGGACAATATAATGTTTAGGTTTGGGGGTGTATGGGTCGGATTTCCACTTATTATTTTCTTCTTTCATTTAAAAAAAAAAAAAAGTTGGTGACTTTGTTGTATTTTGCTCAAAATCGTAGCTTGTATCTTTAAGCACTTGGTTAAAAATATTTAATTAGTCTCTCATTGGAAGCTATGATGTAGAGTCCCCATTTATACTTCTTTTAGGCAAAAGTTAGAACAAAGTTATATTTTGATTTATAGTCACTTCTAATAAAGTTACCAAGAGTCTAGATTGTATTAAGAGAGCTTGTTACCTTCTTTCTACCTAGAGTTTAAGGAAAAACTAGGTTTGATGAATTTTGACTTCCTTGTTCAATTGGTTGGCTGATTAGAAGAAAAATAGAACTGGGTTGTAAACACCTTATACAGCAACCATTGAATTAGAATGGATACCTTGAAAAGGGCAGCCAATTTTTCTTAGAAAAAGAGTGAAGAAGTAATAGAAACAAAAAAAAGACCTTTCAAAAAAAAAAAATCAAAGATCCAAAAGTTTATGTAAAGTTTCAGTAGGGTGAAAGCCATCAAGTGTAAAAATGTAAGTATACTGGAATATCACAGATAAAGCCCCTTAGAGGTATTAAAGTGAATGTCCACACTTCTCACTACCTTAGACAGGATGCTAACTTTAGAATTAAACCCTAAGTTACTCCAACTATTCTTGAGTAGTTAGAAGGTTGAAACTCATTCTAGGAAATCGAATCTCTTAAATTTTTGAGTTAGAATTACTATCGCTCAAAGGTCAATTTAAGTCTAAATTTTTTCGAAGAGAAATAAGGGTTGGGATTCTATACCAAGCATTACTTCCAATTGGTTGATAAAATCAAAAATAGACTTGTACTTTTCAATATAGGTTTTGATTTTGACTATTTTTACTTTTTAGTTGTTTTTAATTTTGTGGGTATATTTTCTGAAAACCCTCACGAGTCAAACTCGACCACTAGGGGTAACTTAGCGGTTCAAGGGGTTGCTGCATTCGCTAAATGCAGTCGAGGTGCCTGCGAAAGTGGCAGTTTTATTTTCTAGGGACTAGAAAAAGGTAAGTTTGGGGGTGTGATGAGTGTCTCAAAACACTCAATTATACGTACATTTTTCGGATATTTATCTTAATTTTGATCCTTATTTCTCCGTATTAAGGTAATAATCATGATAAGCCTCAAAACACCATATTGCATATTAATTAGGCTTAATTATATATAAATAAATTCATTTACTAGATAAATCTTATTACGTGTATTTCTTGTGCAGAAAATCAACAATTTAGAATCAAAATCTCAAAGCAAAAGCATTTTGGCCCACTTTGGAATGCCCTAATCCTTAACTTATATTCTCCTATTTTGTCTTTTTGTGCAAAGAAAAGTGGAGGCTAAATAGTCTTGTAAGAAGTAGAAGAAGAAGAAGTTGTAAGTTTCTCCATCAAATGAAGAAAATTTCTTTCATCTCTTATCTTCCCTCTCTTGCAATGACATTAAGCTAAGTTCCACTCCATTGGAGAGTGGAAAAGCCTAGAGCAAGTTCTTGTGTTATTTCTAATTTCATGCATTTCTTTTATTTAAAATACTTATGAGTTCTCTTTAAGTTTCTTGCACATTTTATTCTTAATATAGATACTTTATGCTTAGATTAGATTAAAATAAAGTATGCTCAATCTAGATAATTGGTAGTAGGAAGTTTTCAAAGAATTCTACTTTGTTTATGTTCACTCATTTCATTTTATTTGTAAAACTTTTCGATCTAAGGAGCTAACACCAAGTCCTTACGATTAAGTTATAAAAATGTTAGAAACTAGGAATTGCTAATCAACATGTTCTAGGTAGATCCACCTCAAATGGTGCTTTAATTTCATAAGTTTACTTGCTTTTAATTTCATTTACTTTAGTTCATTTTCTAGTAATTTTACATATTCTTATAAGTTCAAAAATACAAAAAAAAAAAATTTTAATTCCTTTTATTTAATTTAAATTTTATCCTCTTAGCTTAACTCTACTCCTCCTTTCTCTTGGGTGCGATCCCCTACTTGTCCCACAAGTAAGGTAAAAGTAAAATTATGATTAACTCTGGTGAGAAGAACAACGATAGTCTCATCACTATCTTAAGCCCACCTATTAAATTCTCTTAAATGCTAATTCATTTGGTTAAGGTGCGGGAAATCAAAAGATTGTCGAGTTGAATATTCGAGATCTTCAAGAAGAAAGAGAAGCCCGCTAAGTTGAAAACCCAAAATGACGACTTATGCAAAAGTTAGGACATAACCACAAAAAGGGCTTGGAAGGTTAAAAATCTAAAAATGCTACCTAGGAAAAAGTCAAGGCATCCTCAGAAAAAAAGAGGAGAAAAGTAAAGTCCGCTAGATTGAAAATCTGAAAGACGACGTAGGCAAAAATCAGGACACCAAAAAAGGAAAGAGAAAAGATCTCACTGAGAAGAAAATTTTAGAAGGAAGATTATGCGGAAATTAGGAAATGTAAGAAATTATTCAAGTCACAACATTCGTTTTTCAACCAAGAACTCTCATCCGACAAAGAAAATGTTGAAGTCGACGGACTCGAAAGTCATCTTAAACATATTGGATCTTTAAAAATATGTTTACTTATCTAAGTGTTTGCTAAAAGAAAATGTAGAACCATCGACCACTTTGAAGAGAACAATCTTTTATGCCAATAATTATCAAGATTTAAAGTCTAGCACAAGCATTTCTAAAAAAAAATTTAAAAAAATTGATAAATTAGTTATGGTACATATGATAATTTTAAGAGTCTTGATAATTTAAAGGAATTCTTCTGTTTGTCATTTATCAAAATCCATAGTTTCTTGTCCATACTCTTCAAGTACAATCCATTCCATCAATTTTATAGTCAAGTTCCAATTATAAGCCAACCTTGAAACTAGGGGTATTTTTTAAAGTCATTGTGCTTTCAAACTTTTCATTCTTAATCACATGATCAAAAAGGAAAATATTACTAAAAAGTCTGAAAGTCTGGTAAACCCTAATGATATTATGAATCTAGATACATGATGAGCAAATAAAGGCCTAATCTCTCAATCTTTAAGCTCGATAATACGGAGGCTCTAACTAACCCAAGCATAAGAATCGTGGATCTAGTAAGTTCGAGTCCGAGAAACGAGACTCCAACTTAAGAACCATAAAATGTAAGTTAACGTAGAATTCTAATAAGTTCCTACAAACTCAAACCTGATAAGTATGGCTCCAGTAAGTTTGAGTCTAAGAAATGAGACTCCAACTTTTTGATTCGTAGAATGCAAGTTAAAGTAGGATTTTAATAAGTTCCTGCAAACCTTACCCCGAGAAGCATGGCTCCTATAAATTCAAGTCTAAGAAATGAGACTCCAACTTTTTTTAATAGAATATGATTTAAAGTAGGATTTTAATGAGTTCCTACAAACCTTAGCCCGAGAAACGTAACTCTGATAAGTTCGAGTCTGAGAAACGAGATTCAAACTTTTTTTCATAGAATATGATTTAAATTAGGATTCTAATAAGTTCCTACAAATCCAAGCCCGAGAAGTGTGACTCCAATAAGTTCGAGTTCGAGAAATGAGACTCCAACTTATGAACCATAAAATGTGAGTTATAATAGAATTGTAATAAAGTTTTCAAAACGGAAGCCTGATAAGAGTGACTCTAGTAAATTCAAGTTTGAAAAATGAGACCCCCATTTTTTGAATCATAGAATGTGAGTTAAAGTAGGATTTTAATAAGTTCTTATAAATCCCTACCCAAGAAATCTAGCTCCCATAACCTCCAGTCCAATAAATAAGACTCAAACTTTTCAAACTCTAAAAGAGAATTTCAAATAAAATTTAATAAATCTTCTACATCACTTGATGACGATAATGCTATGACCTCGTTCAACTTTGCCATAATTTCATATTTATGATTATTTTCATTGCATGGGTGCACTTCAATTTGAATCATTATTATTAGTGAGAGAAGATCTTTAGGACCTGATACTTTTTAATCAATAATAGTATATTCTCAATGATCTGATGAAATACTCCGTAGGCATCACACCATTGCACAGGCGTGCACTTTTGCATTAGTCAAGGAGAATTTTTCAAGATTCAAGGATTTGATATTTTTAGTCCAGGGAGAACTTATCCTTAAGGATCAAGACACCTAGACAAATTACTGAATCAGGCTACAAAACGAGTTGTCACTAACTTTGACCTTTGAATACCACACTATCTATCAAAGCAAATTTACTATCTAGTTTGCTTCAATCCTCTACCAAAGAGGGGCATCTATAGATACCCCATTTTTTCTCTTTCTTAATTAATCAATTCGTCAACTCGATTGCGATAGTTTCTTATGATAGATGAATATTCTAAATTTTTTATTTGTTACTAAATGTGTTTCCCAAGTTCGGATGAGATATTTCGAAGAAATAAACTTTAAAAACCATGCTACACTAGAAAAATATGACCCAAAATATAGAAATCATAATTTTGAGACAAAAGGAAGCTTTTGAGAAAAATCACTAAAAAAATGATCAAATTATCAAAATACCCTTGACACTAGAACACCCCTAGAGGCTATATTATGCTTAAAAAAATCCTTTGGAACACATAAAAAAATAAACTAAAACAAAATAAACTGTTTCGCCAATTTTCATAAAATTTGATAAAATTACCAAAGTACCCCTCATAGGGTTCACAATCATTTCACATTAAATATTTTAAAACATCACAAAACGACATTCTAACTTAAAAATCTTCTTTAAGGGCAAAATGATAATTTTCCAATCCTAAAATTTAAAAATCTGAAACTAATAATTAAAATATTAATTAACGTAAAGTGAAATCTTAATAAATCAAATTAAAATTTAGAACAAATAAATTCAATTAATTCAATTACTTAAATCCATAAGCAAAATTTCAAATGGCGACTCATTTATTCAAGTAGGGCTTACCTGATATTTAATAAAAAACCCTCTACTAGGGGTCTCAAAGAATTTGGATTAATTTAATAAGAAACCTGTCATTGGGGGTTCTCCAAAATTTAAAAAACTCATTCTATGTAAGTCAAAAAACTTTAAATTCAAATAAAACTAATTCAAATCTTATATAAACTACTTAAGAGATTGGTTAGGGATAGACTTTATCTCTAAGAGACCTAATTAAACCCTAATCTTATCAATAAAATTATTTTAAAAGGGGCCTCCACCACCTAATTTCATAAGTCCTGAGAAATTATAAAAAATAAAGATAAAAAACTCTCTAAATACTTTTCAAAATCCTAAATTCAGAGTCTCAAATCAATACCTAACCCCAAGCCTTATTTTTCATCCTAAAAACATCCAAAAATCCTAAAAAAATATCACAAGAAGTCATAAGAACGTCTAGATCTAGAAGAAGAAAGTATTATCTCAAAGATTAGAAGAAGATCTAAAAATAAAGATAAAACAAGAATATTCATATGAGGAATGCTTATTGTTAGTTTTTTAGGGAGCTAATTGTCACAATCACTAAGGTAAAAGAAAAGGTAATTAATTTTTATTTTTTAGGCCATTTTTACAATATAAATTTTTGAAAAGAGTAAAGACCGACTTTCACTGAGTAAGATTAGTGCCTAATACCTTCCAATCTCGTAACCTGATTCCTTTACCCACAATCTCTTTGTAGTTATGTGTTTCTTGTCTATTTAGAGTCATTTTTGATTCCTAGACCATAAAACTAGGTAATGACTCTCAAAAGAGAAAATCGAATCTACCCATGTAGATCAATGACGCTTTCAAGTCACTAAAAAAAATTCAACCAACCTCAATTTCCTCATATATAGATTGACTTGATCATGGTGATCATGAATTTCGCAAAATTACCATATAATCCATAACTTCACTACTATAAGAAATAGAAGTAAAATAAGAAGAATAAAAAACTTTCTCTACCATAGATTACATGGTGATTGCAATTATAGAAAGCATTAGAAATAGATCAATAACAATGAAAGACAAAATAATCATCAAATAGATAGAGAATAAAACATGAGAAGGAGCAAGAAAAGTGAAAAAATAAGTAAAATAGGAAAACAAATAACAAAAATAAAATCAAACTCACCTCTAGGATAGAATGGTAACTGGGTGTAGTTCCTTCAAGCACAACTCGAAAAATCTTACAAGGATGTTGAGTTCAGTATGAAAATAGGACTGTTGTGGTAAGGGGTTAGTGGTGCGATAAGAAAGGAGTAAAGATGTTGTGGTTTAGGAGTTAAAAAGATTTGAAGAAGTAGTGAAAGTGCGGCTATGATAGAGGCGTTAATGAGAGATGAAGAAGATTGTGATCATGACTATTGTTTGAAGTATCAAAGAGAAGTGAAGAAGTTTGTGGCTGTTTTTTGGAGCATCAAATAGAGGTAGAGAAATTTGTGGCTGCTATTTGGAAGAAAAGGAGAAGATGACTTTGTTGTTGCATTTTTACTCCTTGTTTTTGGGTTTATTTTTCTTTTTCTTATTATTTTTTAAACAACAGTTGAAGAGGAAAACCCTACCCCTAAGTAATATGAGAATGACCTCTTTATATAGTTTTCTTTTTGCTAGTTTGTTTCCCTCTCTTTCACATTTTTTTTCTTTCCATTTCAATTGATTTTTGCATAGGGATGTTGGGTTTGTTTCTAATATCAACGACTATTTTTTTCTTTCTTTTTTTTACTTATTTTATCTTTCATATTTCTTTTAAGAAAGTGTGGATAGTGATCCTATGTTTTTCATTCACATTTTAGTTTGTATCTTAGATTCCTTTGATCATTTGAACACTTCATCAATTGATTAGGATTTACATTTTCAAAGTTAGTTAATCAATTTTACGATTTTGAAATCAATAAGTTGTCTTAACCGGCAATCAGTAAAAAAATTGATTATTGAAAATTCAATCAATTGGTTTTGATTGGTCGACTCTCTTGATTTTGAATACTATCATCACCTTTCTTTAATTTTGATTGTTTTTACTTTGAAAATTGGGGTGTAATGAGTAAAAAAACTATAATTGACAAAGGTCCGGTATCCAATTTTGAATTTTAAAACTTTGATTTCATTATCGCATCATGGACCGTAGGTGTTAATTCATATAATAGAAATCGTCATTTATACTATCAATCAATTTAATTTCACATGGCGAAAATCATCATTATATGTAAAATATTTTGTCATTTTATGTGCAAAATTTTGGTTCTCCTAAGTGTGGGATCTCTACATTTTCTTGATGTGCATGTACATGGTCAAAAATTTATTTTTGGTAACGACCTCTTAGAAATCAAGGTTTCTAAATAAAAGTTGTCGTCAAGGGGTACTTTGATCATTTTTACAATTTATCTCGGTTTTCATCGATTTATGTCTTGTTAAACTTGAAATCAGATTTTGAGAGTAATAAAAGTACATTCAAGACATTTCGAAGGTACGGGACCCACGAGGGGTATTTTCGTCATTTCTTCAATTTCTATAACTTTTGATATGTGACTACTTTCAGTCTCAATGTGATTATTTCTAAGTTTGAAGATCACATTTTATTAGCGTTATGAGATCTCTAGGTTATCAAAATGTGTTGCAGACCTAAGCGTGCATACTTGCTAAATCGAGCGTAACGATCCTAAGCATGCATAATTTCTTTGTTGAGTGTACTAAGTAAGAGATATGGAATGATTAGAACTGAAAGAAATTGGGAAAGGGACTCTCAAGCTTTTGAAATTTTTCGTATCTTCTAAGCTCATCATTAAGAATCCACAACAACTGGGTGAAGGATTGTGGAATCAGGCAAAGGCAAAAATGGAGTGTCTACAATAATACATTAGACATTCATTATAAGTTTACAATATATTTGTGAGAAAAAAATTTATTATTGAAACTTACTAGTATGCCATTAGGGTTCCACACATCTTCTATCCAACTAAAATAAACATTATAAATAGATTTAAGACTAAAAAATATATCTTATAAAAAATTGATGATCTAGATACAACAAAATAGATGAAAATTCAAATCCCTTTAAAAATAAAATTAAAGCCAAATTAAATTAGAGTCTTAGCAAAATTCTAATAAAAGGTCTATCATTTCTAGATTGCGTTAATGAGCTTCACAACCCATACAATGGCCCAAATTTAAATTCCATTATCTCTAGATCATTAAACAAAGTTCCAAATTTACTTTGATCCAAAGCCTAAATATAGCCTCCCTACTTCCTTGGATGTCTAGATCATGGGCAGGTGTAGATAGCTATTTATATTTAGTAAAAACCTAATCTCCACCTTGAAATCTTGAATCTTACCCCCATAATCGTTATTTATAACCAAAAATCTTTCAAAAAATCTTGTGATTATTATGTGGAAAACAATGAAAGAATTCTATAACATTGCATAGAAGTTACATCCTACAATAGTAAAAAAATTCTGATTTTTTTTAAAGAACTCTTACAAATCTCTGGCTAGGGGATTAGCAGATTAAATCAGTAAATTGACTAATTAATCAGTGATTCATCAATTAATCACTCAATGTGCTAATATTTTTACCTTCACCCTCAAAATTTTATTTTCTTCAACATTCAAATGTCAAGAAAAAAATAGGGCTTTATGGGATGTTGAAGATGAATGCTTTTGATAAGAGACAAAAAATATCATTTTTCTATTTTCCAATTGTTTTACGAAAAATTCACAAATTTATCTTAATTAACAAAATTGAATCCCAACCAAATAATGAAAGAAGAGCTATAGTTTAGAGGTTCAATTCATGACAAGGCCAGGGTATCTTTATAATTCGAGAAAAAACTCCAAATACCCGCTCCCCCCCCCCCCTTAAAAATATAAAAAAAAAATTGAAAAAAATCTTACGTTTAATATGTTATAGAATTTCCCTATATTTTTTTTTTGTAGTAAATCAAAAAAAGGAGCAGGGCTCGAAAAATAGTAAAAGACATTTTTTTTTCTTCTAGGCATGATAGCACAACCTATGTTGGGTGTGAAACCCCTTAATCTTTCTGGTTCTTGTGTTTTTTTTTCCATTCTGTATGAGCATAAAATAAAATCTCGGTTAAACCAGCTAGGGTGGGAAGTATGTAAGGAAGATAGAAAGAGTTGGAAATTTCCAAAAACTTACCTGGGCTTCAGAAGTGTTGGAACAACTTAGTGGACAAATCCACTCTATTTATATCCTATAGGCAGCCTTGGGTGTTAAAGGTGTTGGAATAGCTAAGTGGACAAGTCCACTTTGTTTTGGTTCATCAAGAAGGGGGAGAGAAAAAGACGTGGACCTCTAAAGTGTTAGAGCATTTGAGTAGACAAATCCCCTTTCTATTTATGCTTGTTAAAGGAGGGGGAGGTGTGTGAGGAGGGGGCTCAAATAGGAAGGGATGGGTGGCATTAGAATATGATTAGAGAGAGTCATTTTAATTTAGAATAGAGAACCATTGACTAGCTCATTTCCTTAATTGACGAGGATTCCAGATTTGCCGGCATAGGAGGCTGTAATGGTTTCAAATTTACACTACTACATCGAAAGGAATATAAGTTGTGCCACTTTAGCTTTTTAAGGTCAAATTTCAATTAAAATGACGTTACAAAAAAAAAATTTGCAGAAAAACTTTTGAGACATTTACAAAGTCAGTTTAACGTCATTTATGATAAAATCAACGTTGGAAATAGTTTTTTTTTTTTTTTTTTTTTTTTTGCGGTTTATCGTGAAAACATTCTAGGAGGGTTTATAAAGTCGATTTTGGCAAAAACTGACGTTATAAAGTAATAAATAAACCACTGTACTTTTTTTGATCTATTTTCATAACCTTTTTCTAATTAGTTCTGACTCTAATCCCAAACCCTAAATCTTCTTCATCTTGATTGACTATCTTATGGTGTATGTTTGGAGAGCATGAAGAAAAGAAAAAACTTCACGTCTCATCGAGATCTCCGTATTGCCATGGAAGGGTTTAGGAAATTGTGGTTGATCTTTTTGTTGGATTGCATTCTTCATAGTAGCAGTAAACTCATTTTGCATGGTAAGTGAAGAAAGAAAGCAACATTGACATAAGCAATTAATTACTATATAATTGTAAACTTAGGTTACAAGAAACTAAATAATAAAATTTTTTGAAAACATCTTTGTTAGAAGAAAGCATTTAGGAACATTTCTATGGGAAAAACACCAAAAAAAATTATAAAAAAAGATGATATAATATCGGTTTTATAAAAAGTCGTTGTTATATTAGTGGGAATTTTTGTATTTTTTGGATTTTATATATAACGTTAGTTTGTCTAAAACCGACGTTATAAAAATTTAATGTAACATCGATTTTTTTATATTATAAAACTAACATTATAAAGCTTTTAAAATTTAGGACACAAATAGATTTTGCACCTCATTCTATCATTTTCAATCTACTGTTTTCTTAAGTTTTATCTACTCTCTCTCTCTCTCAAGCTCTCACATTCTCCTTCTCACTAAACTCATTATCATATCAAACTCATCTCCTTCTCAAGCTCTTTCCACTCTCTCTCAAGCTCTCATTCTTCTTCTTACTAAACTCAAAACCCTCTCTATAAAACTTATCTCTCTCACCCACCATAGTTTATTGATGTCTTGGCTTTCAGATTTGGGTTTAATTGATTCTTGGTTCAGAGGAAATCGTTTGTTGTTGTGAGCTTTAATTGAATCAAACATTTTATACGATTGTTATTGAGTTGATTTTGTGATAACCTTTATATGGTTGTTGAAGGTCTCTCTCCCTTTCTCTCTCTCCTTCTCCCTCTCTGATGCCTAGAACAAAAACCTAGGGTTTAGATGTATTGATTTGGTGAGAATAGTTATTTTAGATTGCATCTCTGTTTTATTAATGCATGCAAACCTACCTATATGCACTCTAATAGTGTTTCAAGAATGGATTTTTAGTTAAGGATTGCTTTTGTTATATTTGTTTCTTTCTTACAAGTTTTGGACAAATGATCAGGGTCTAGAAAGAGGTTTCTAGAGCCCTTATTGCATAAGTTTTATAAACAAATTACATACTAAATCTCTTCATTAAGCATAATGAATTGTTAGTCCATATTTCTCATAGATTTTCATTTAATAAAGTGTTTTGTAATTAATTATGTTTAATTTCGTGTAAATAGGAAAGATCATAACTTTTCGAGAATAATTCAGAAGATTTGAAGCAGTCATTATGACCAAGGAACCAAGATCAGTCAATTGACCAAAACCCAAGTCACGTGGGTCCAGGTTGACCGTACTGCCCGAGTTGACTAGGGTGGCACGGTCAAAGTAGAAAGATTTTCTTTGAAATTCACGCTGAATGCTGACGACTAAAAGACATTAAAATTAGACTAGGGTTTTACAAGTTTTATGTTCACAGAATGTTTTCGAAACCCTAATTTTCATAAAAAATCCTAATCTAGTCTCTCTATAAATAGAAGACTAAACCAAGAGTTAAAAGCATCTTGAGAATTAGTAGTATTAGTTTTTATTTTCTATTTTTCTTAGTTTTATAGAAGTTTGTGAGGAGATTATGTCGGTTTCAGAATCAAGAAGCAATAAAGAATTCATTTTCTCTCATCTCTACTCGTTCTTTTATGTTCTCTTGGTTTTATTTTTTTGACTTTATTGTTCTTGCAATGACTATTGGGTGACTTTTCCATTAGATCGATTGAGGAAGCCGGAGCAAGACTCTATTAGTGCTTTTATTGTTCTCATAATTACTTCATAGTTTATTGTGATAGTTGTTAAGTAATTATTTTTGGGTTAAACATTGATTGTTTCTCAAAGTTTTGATGGTTCATTCTTTGATAAGTTTAAGATGAACCATGCTTCACAGATAACAATTAATACTTTTCTAATAATCTTGACTTAATTTATCACATACTTTCAATCTTGTTTTTAGTACTATTTGATTTTTCGATCCACAAACATTAGTTTTATTTAGTAGATCGAGATAAATAAAGAATAAAAAATCATTGATAAAGCTTGTGAAGGTAGACCCAACTGATTTATACTTTTTTATCGTATTCTAAACATTTTTCTTTACTAGTTTATTTTAGATAATTCCATCTCGAAAATTATTTTTAAATCACTTGTTATAATTGGATTGAGTTTAAAGTAGAAAGATTTTTGGATTAATGTTGTCTCTATGGTTCGACCTTGGCTGCCAATGTTTTCGTTTTGTTCTTTATTTTGTCATTATCTACAACTTGAACAAATTGGCACTACTACCGAGAACAACGGTGTAATCCAATATCTTTTATTCAAAAATTCAATTCGGTTTTCTATTGATCAAAATTTTTATTTCAGAAAAATACCACTGGATTTCTTAAGTCAGTATGAATGAAACCCTAAAATTTAAGCTAATTTCATCATAATTTTTCCACGGCGTTGGAGTTAACTAAGGCACTGCAACCAAACCTTGAGATTCGCACTTTAATTTTTTACAAAATCTTTCTTCAGACTTCTGCATTTCAATAAGCATATAATTTTTCTGTAATTCTAACTTTGATTTTTCTTCTACTTCCAACTAGAGGATTTGACGAGAAGCAATGTGGTTGGAAAGTTTTATTTCACCATCCAAATATGATTCTTTGACGAAAATACGAGAATTTCTTTCTATTTAGGGTAGAATTATATTAGGGTTATTTTTTATAGAAGTTTTAATTTAATTTTAATTAATCCGAGAAGGTTCAAACTGTAATAGAATTAAGGAAGGACGATAGTTCGACATAACTTTCTCGGCTCTTCGGGTTCATACACCGAGTTTGGTGTAGGTAGCCTGAATTTAATCAACTCGATCATCGTTCGTCTAGAATGGGAGATAAAACTCAAAAACTTCCATGCAACTCTTTCAAGTGGATTTCTATATTGAATTTGAGTGAGTTAACTGCACACTTTCGATTGCACATTAGTAAAAAGGGCATCCTTATGAGGATGACACATAAGATAAGATTCAAATTTCATTACCAAATTCTTTCCTTATTAGGAAACTTCACACAAGCCAAATTTAATTAAAGCCTAGTTAGCTCGACTATAGGTCCCGTCGAGCTTTGTAGACATAAGAATGTTTGTTATGAACCTCAACGCTACGTCATTTGAAGTCGCCACCATTCTTTTTTGGAAATGAGTGTGAATGGGTACCCAAAACGATTTTGAAATTGATTTTACATTCTAGTGACACTCATTTATTAGAAGAGACATGGTCTACCTAGGATCTAAGTAAAGAGATTAGTTAGAGGCCCTATCCTCTCCACCAAAACCACCTTGAAACTTGGCCAATTTTTTGAACAACTTAGGAAAATAGGAAAATAAATGCATGCTAGAAGTGGTGTGGCAATAGGTGAACATGTTCTCTTAGAAAAATATTTTAATATCAATGTGACATTGGGAGTAATTGATGGAAAGGATGGCCTATGTATTCTACAATATTTTCATGAGTTGGAATGTTGGTTTAGGACTTTTAGAGAGATTTCACGATGGAGTTCCCTTGAGGCCATAATTTTAATACATATATGTAAGGCTAAAAACCTAGTGTTTCATCCCAACAAGAGGATGACATTTTTTTATCATTGTCAAGCATATGTGAGTGGGTGCATTATGTACAATATGATGCATGAGACGTGATAGGAAAACGAAGGCTTCAACCCCCAGTCTTGCGGCCAAACCTTAGTCCAACCTACCGGAGGTGGGATAGGGTATGCATTACATCCTAAAAGATTTTAGAAACATAAAAAATTGAAGGATTAGAAGCTGAGAGTGCAAATGCTAAACAAAATAACCCTAATTTAACCACATTGTCCCTTGGTGTTATTAAATGAGCTTGAGTCTTGAAATGACATTGAGAGTTGAGTGCTTTGACTGAGGATAGATGGTTAGGATGATGGGATTTTTTGGTTGAAGGTTGAGAGATGGATATGGAGTTCTTGAGTTGAAGGTTGGTTTGAGAAAAAATTAGAAAGGTGAGTAGGGATTTTGGTAGAGTTTGAGGTTGAAAAATGGGGGTTTGAGGGTATGAATTGCTCATAGGAAATAGAGTTATTTATAAAGTTTTTGAAGAACTTTTGGGGATAAAGTGGTGATGAGTGTTTCCAAACACTCAATTATACACACATTTTTCGAATATTTATCTTGATTTTTGTACCTATTTATCCATATTAAGATAATAATCATGATAAGCCTCAAATCACCACGTTGCATATTAATTAGGCTTAATTATATATAAATAAACTTATTTACTAGATAAATCTAATTACGTGTGTTTCTTGTGCAGAAAATCAACAAATTGGAATCAAAATCTCAAGACAAAAGCATTTGGGCCTACTTTGGAATGCCCTAATCCTTTGGAATGTCCTAATCCTTAACTCATATTCTCCTCTTTTGTCTTTTTGTGCAAAGAAAAGTAAAGGCTACTTTTAGACTCTTCTACACACATTTTCTCTATAAATAGAGCCTTCATTTCTAGAGAAAGGGTCCCATCTTGGTTCTCTTATCCAAGACTCCTTTAATCTAAGGCTCTTAGCCTATTCTTTTATTTTTTGTATTTTCATTTTCTAGTTATTTTCTTTTGGTTAAATAGTCTTGTAAGAAGTAGAAGAAGAAGAAGTTGTAATTTTCTCCATGAAATGAAGAAAAGTTCTTTCATCTCTTATCTTCCCTCTCTTGCAATGACATTAGGCTAAGTTCCCCTCCATTGGAGAGTGGAAAAGCCTAGAGCAAGTTCTTGTTTTATTTCTAATTTTATGCCTTTCTTTTATTTAAAATGCTTACAAATTCTCTTTAAGTTTCTTGCACCTTTTATTCTTAATATAGATACTTTATGCTTAGATTAGATCAAGATAAAGTATGCTTAAATTAGATAATTAATAGTAAGAAGTTTTCAAAGAATTCTACTTTGTTTTTGTTCCCTTATTTCATTTTATTTGCAAAACTTTCCGATCTAAGGAGCTAACACCAAGCCCTTATGATTGAGTTATAAGAAGGCTAGAGATTAGGAATTGCTCATTAACATGTTTTAGGTAGATCCACCTCCAATGGTGTTTTAATTCATAAGTTTATTTGCTTTTAATTTCATTTACTTTAGTTTATTTTCTAGCAATTTTACATCTTCTTATAATTTCAAAAATACAAAGAAAAATAGTTTTAATTCCTTTTAGTTAATTTGAATTTTATCTTCTTAGCTTAGCTCTATTCCTCATTTCTTTTGGGTTCGATCCCCTACTTGCCCCACAAGTAAGGTAAAACTAAGATTATTATTAATTCCGGTGAGAAGAACAACGATAGTCTCATCAGAATTTTGGCGTCGCTGCCGGGGAAAGGTAAAGGTATTAGTGGCAAGTTTTGATTTAAAATTATTTTCTTTCATTTTTATTTTTTTTTTTTTTTTTTGGTTTCTTTCTATAAGTTCAAGTGTTCTTGAGATTTTAAGAGAGAAGAAAGAATAAAAAAATATTGAAAAAAAAAAAGTCATTCACATTTATTTTTTCACCCTTGACAGCAGAACTTAAACTGACTGTAACTTTCTGCTCCGATCTCCGATTATCTATTATAATATATCGATTTGGGGTAGAACCAAATTTTCTATAAAATATGACATGGTCAACAAAATTGTGATAAGTCAAATTCTATTTTTGAGTCCGTTTACTATCATTTTTGCTAACATTTCTGTTTTGCTTCTTGTAGGTGAACATTTTTTTGTCTTCTTTTCTTTCAATTTCCTTGAATCTTTAGTTAGGTTTATTTTTCTGTTTTAGAAATACTTGTATAAGATTCTTTATAATTTTTTTTAATTATCCAAGAAGGCTTGGATTGTAATAAACTAAGGAAGGACGACGGGTGGATAATACCGTCACGACTCCTTAGGTTCGCACACCAAAATTGGAGTTGGTGGCCTAAGTCGACTTAAATTGTCTTCACCCCGTTTAGCAACGGAGGTAATCTCGAAACACCCACGCCTCTATTTGCTAGTGGGTTACTCCTTGCCTTTGTATGTTATTTTTCCAATTTGCACACACTTGAAATAGTTAATTAAGTAGTAAAGAGCACCCCTCTCCTAGGGATGGCATGATAAGATAAGGATTGGAAGTCATTACCAATTCCTTGCTCTAATTAGGATAATCAACTCACTAGTCATCCAATCAAATTAATTAAAATCAATTAGACTTGACTATAGGGCCCACGAGCTCAATAGGAGAAATTTCGCTTCAAGTTGTGCCAATTGCGTTTCTTGGTCATTTTTCTATCTAGTAAGATCTTGCCCTTTGAGGGGATAGACTCAGTCTATTCAAGAAAGGAGGTATTTAAGAGTGCCCTTGCTTATGCATTGTGCGCCTCCTCCGATCTGGAGATCCGAATGATTCAAACTTGACTTCATAGAACCGAATTGGAAGGCTAGTTGCGTTATTTCTACCCAGTTAGGAGCTGTCTAGCTTTAGGCAACCTATCTAGGTCCAGTCTTTTCTTTTTGTGATTGTTTGATCGACTGTGTGATTTGCATGCTTGGTAGACGTTCACAAAATAATATGTTAGAACCATTTTATCCTGAGATCGAACGTACCATCAGTAGGATACGCAAGACACCATCAGTAGTTATGATGGGTGATCGAGAGCGAACTCTCAATGAGCTCTTCGCTCCAGCTTCCGCATCTCCTCCTACATGCATTGTTTTACCATTGAACAATGCACCTCAGTTTGAAATTAGGGCTGCCACCATTAATATGCTCCCTAAGTTCCACGGTTTAGAGCGTGAACAACCTTACACCCATCTTAATCGATTCTTGACTATATGTCAAACTTTTAGAAATCAGAATCTAGATGAGGAGAGTATCAAGCTTATTCTGTTCCCGTTATCCTTGGAAGACCACGCAGCTGCGTGGTTGAACTCCCTAACACCTAATTCCATATCTACCTGGGATGTTTTATCCAAGAAATTTATGGCCAAATTCTACCCCGTGGCCAAAACTGAGAAAATGAAGGACTCTATTAGAAATTTTAGAGCCCGTCCTGATGATGAATTTTTCCAAACTTGGGAAAGATTCAATGATTTATTGGTCAAGTGCCCACACCATGGCATTGATAAAGTACAGTTTGTGCAAAGTTTTTATAGAGGATTAACAATGAATCAACGTACCTTAGTCGAGTCAATGCATAAGGGTCAGTTCATGAACCAAACTCCCAACCAAGCGTATGATTTCCTCGTAGAGTTAATCGAGAGTGCTCAAAATTGGAGTACTAACCAAGAAGAATTTGATAGAGATGATCCGGTTAGAAAGACAGGCATGTATGAGATGAAGGCAGACTCTGATATCAAAAATGTTATGTCTAGTCTAGTGAGTGGGATGAACAATCTCACGAAGAAGTTAGATGCTTTTACCATCTCAGCATCCAAACCTCACCTAGACTCTCGTGCAATTTCGCAATTGACTGTCAAATCGAGTTCTTTGTGCGTCATATGCGACGCCAACGATCATTTGGTCGAGTGTTGTCCCACCTTACCTCAAATCAAAGCTGAACAAGCAAATACGATTAATGGCTATAGTGCTTTTAGGAAGCCAACTCCAAACTCTTTTAGCCAAACGTATCACCCAGATAATAGGTTCCATCCTAATTTCTCATACAGACAGAACGAACCTAATCAATCTAGTGGTCCGTCAGGTTACAATAGGAGTTTTCCTAGGCAATCTGGTTCTTCCACAAACCAAGCTATTGTTCCTCAAGTCCCTTATCAACCCCAACAATCTACAGATTGCAGAGCCATCATACCAGATCCCATGACCAATTACCAGCAGCCTGCCCAACAACAGTCGTCCTTAGAATCTATGATTGCCGAGTTGATGAGACAGCAACAGTAGTTCATCCAAACTCAACAACAAACCCATCAAAATCAAACTCAGATTAACCAGGTCACTGCGCAATCCATAGCTAAGATGGAAGTTCAGTTGGGGTAGTTAGTTCTCTCCTTGAATGGGAGAGAGAAAGGTCAATTTCCTAATCAGACTATCCCTAACCCTAGAGGTCAACCTTTGATTCCAAACGGATCGAAAGGTCAATATGAAGTAGGAAGCCATTCTGGAGCTCCACAAGACTCAGTCCAAGCTATCCACACCTTGCGTTCGGGAAAAAAGGTGGACAACAAGGCCCAACCTATTGACATGGGAGAAAAAGTCCTAAGGAAGGACAAAGTTCAAAAAGAAGTCATAGAGTCTCCAATAGAGAAAGAGAAAGATTTGAAAAATCCTCCTATCATTTTGCCAATTCCAAAAGCTCTATTTCCCCATCGCCTTAGAGATTCTAAAAAAGGTAAGCAATTTGAGGGTGTCTTAGAAGTCTTCCAAAATGTACATATCAATATCCCATTCCTAGATGCCATTAAGCAAATACCTTCTTATGCGAAATTCCTAAAGGATTTGACCACAGCTAAAAGGAAAACATCATTTCCTCGGGAAGCCATCATGGCAGCCCAAGCTTCGTCGCTCATCCAACAAACGATTGCACCAAAATTTAAGGATCCTGGATGTCCGACAATGTCCATTCATATTGAAAATCAAGTGGTCAAAAAATGTCTCTTAGACTTAGGGGCTAGTGTGAACCTTTTACCATATTCGGTTTATAAACAATTAGGTTTGGGGGTTTTGAAACCCACCGATATCACGTTGAGTCTAGCCGATAGGTCCATAAAAATTTCAAAGGGTATAGTTGAGGACGTGATAGTTAAAGTCAAAGATTTATATTTCCCTGTTGACTTTGTTGTCTTAGACACGGAGCCAGTCATCAATTCGAACAGTCATATTCCTATCATCTTAGGACGTCCATTCTTAGCCACGTCTGACGCAGTCATTCGTTGTAGAAACGGAATTATGACTTTAGTATTTGGGGATATGAAAGTGAAACTGAACGTCTTCCACAATTTCCAAGGAATTGATGTAGATGATGGTATGGAAGAAGTGAACATGATAGATACGCTAGTCAATCAAACGTATCAAGAGTTAGGGTACTCTGATCCCCTAACGAAATGTTTGGCTCACTTTGGCCTTGACTTGGACGTAGAAGAGTCTATAAGCGAAGTCAATGCTTTGCTTGAATCTGTTCCACTCTTAGATTCTGTACGGTGGCACGCAAAAGCTGAAAGTCTTCCTGTGCGCACATCCAATCTTGTTCCTTCCCATGTCGAGCCTCCAAAATTAGAACTCAAATCGCTTCCAGAGACCTTGAGATATGCATTTCTTGGCAAGAATCAAACCTTGCCCGTGATCATTTTCTCTCACCTCAATGAAGTTCAAGAGGGAAAGTTGTTAGGAGTATTAAGAGAACATCAAGAAGCTCGTTGGAGCATAGCTGACGTCAAAGGAATTAGTCCATCTGTGGTGATGCACCACATTCGTTTAGAAGATTTCGCTAAGCCTTCGTTAGAACCTCAGAGACGGCTAAATCCTGTCATGAAAGACGTGGTTCGGATGGAAGTGATGAAATTGCTGGATGCGGGTATTATCTATTCTATCTCTGACAGTCGTTGGTTGAGTCCTATACAAGTAGTTCCTAAGAAATCTGGTATCACTGTGGTAGTGAACCAAGACAACGAATTAATTCTCACTCGAGTCCAAAATAGATGGAGAGTGTGTATCGATTATAGGAAACTCAACTCGAAGACTCCTAAGGATCATTTTCCCTTACCTTTCATTGATCAAATGTTAGAGCGTCTAGCAAGACATTCTTACTATTGCTTTTTAGATGGTTATTCTGGGTACAACCAGATACCTGTTACTCCAATCGATCAAGAGAAAACAACTTTCACTGTCCTTTCGGAACTTTCACGTATCGTCGCATGCCTTTTAGATTGTGCAATGCACCCGCTACTTTTCAACGGTGCATAATGAGTATATTTTTTGACATGCTAGAAAAATATTTTTCAGTTTTTGGATCAAGTTTTGAGGAATGTCTCCATCACTTGACTTTGGTCCTTGTACGTTGCAAAGAAGTCAATCTAGTCCTCAATTGGGAAAAATGTCATTTCATGGTAACATCGGGGATTGTGCTAGGGCACATTGTTTCTACTAAGGGGATCGAGGTAGATAAGGTAAAGGTAAGTCTAATTGAAAAATTACCACCTCCTAGAACGGTCAAAGAAATTAGATCATTCGTAAGCCATGCAGGTTTCTATCGTAGATTCATTAAAGATTTTGGGAAAATCTCGAAACCTTTATGTGAGCTATTGGGAAAGGATGTTCCTTTCGACTTTTCAGAGTCATGTCTCTCTGCGTTCAACAAGCTCAAGTTTGAGTTAACCTCGGCACCCATTATTCAACCTTCAAACTGGAGCATTCCATTCGAAGTTATGTGTGACGCTTCAGATTATGCAATAGGCGCTGTTTTGGGTCAGTGAATTGAAAAACAACCTCATGTTATCCAATATGCTAGTAAAACCCTTAACGATGCTCAGCTTAACTACTTTACAATAGAAAAAGAAATGTTAGCAGTGGTTTATGCCGTTGAAAAATTCCGCCCCTACCTCATAGGATCTAAAGTCGTGATCTACACAGACCACGCCGCATTGAAGTACCTTCTATCAAAGAAAGATGCTAAAGCAAGGTTAATCCGTTGGATTCTACTTCTACAAGAGTTTGATCTCGAGATCCGAGATAAAAAAGGGGCAGAAAATGTCATAGCTGATCACTTGTCTAGGATAGTTTAACAAGCCATCCGAGGAATCCTTACCCATCTCTGAATCCTTTCCCGATGAGCAACTTATGCAAATCTCTCAAGCCAATGCTCCATGGTATGCGGACATTGTCAACTACCTAGTTACAGGTCAATTCCCAGTCGAAATGACTAGTCAAGAGAAACTCCGTTTTCTGTAAAAAACAAAATGATATTTCTGGGATGAGCCATACTTATTTAAGTATTGTCCTGATCAAATCATTAGACGTTGTATTCTAACCTGTGAGCAAGTCAGTATCCTAGAGTTTTGTCATAATCATGCCTGCGGAGGGCACTTCAGTGGCAAGAAGACCGCCATGAAAATCCGACAATATGATTTTTTCTGGCCTAGTATTTTTCGTGATGCCCACGAGTTTAGCCAATCTTGTGATAGATGTCAAAGATTAGGAAAAATCTCTAAGAGAAATGAAATGCCTCAAAATCCTATACTGATCATCGAAGTTTTTGACGTGTGGGGTATAGACTTCATGGGACCTTTTCCTATCTCCCAAGGTTACCAATACATCCTAGTTGCCGTTGACTATGTGTCAAAATGGGTCGAAGCTGTAGTATGTAGAACTAACGATCACAAGGTTGTGATAAAATTTATCAAGGAGACGATTTTTTTCAAGATTTGGTACTCCGCGAGCTATCATAAGTGATGGTGGCTCGCATTTTTGCAACAAGATCTTTGCTGCGTTGATGAAGAAATACCTCATAACGCATAAGGTTGCCACACCTTACCACCCACAAACAAGTGGACAAGTGGAGATTTCTCACAGGAAAATAAATACTATCTTAGAAAAAACAGTCAATCCTTCAAGGAAAGATTGGTCTTTGAGATTGAGTGATTCACTCTGGGCCTATAAGACTGCATTCAAGACACCCATAGGGATGTCTCCCTACCGGTTAGTTTTTGGCAAGGCCTGCCATCTCCCTGTAGAACTAGAACATCGTGCATATTAGGCGATCAAACGCCTCAACTTTGATTTTGATAAAGCCGGTGAGAAGCGAAAGTTACAACTAGACGAGTTAAAAGAGATTAGAAATGACTCGTATGATTGTGCCAAAAGGTACAAAGAGCGTACCAAATTCTTTCACGATAGGCACATTCTTAGGAGGAATTTCATTCCTAATCAAAAAGTTTTGTTGTATGATAATAGACTCCACCTTTTTCCTGAAAAACTTAAGTCTCGATGGACTGGCCCATATATTATCCAAACAGTTTACCCCCATGGTGCTGTTGAAGTCCTTAATCCTAAGGACGGATCCACTTTCAAAGTGAATGGCCAACGTCTCAAACCATTTCTCGAGTATGTTCCGCAGGAGGAAGTTCTTTTTTTCGATGGTCCTGTTTATCAAAATTAACTATGTTTTCGTCTAGCTAAAGACGTTAAACTTAGCACTTCTGGGAGACAATCCATGCACTTCAAGGGACATTGTGTTAAATATCAATAGGACTATAGGGTCTGTCTCAGGTGCTATCTAACCCACTTCATTTCATTTTGTCAATTTCAATTTTACTTTTGCATGTATATGTTGAAATATTGAGGACAATATAATGTTTAAGTTTGGGGGTGTATGGGTCGAATTTCCACTTATTATTTTCTTCTTTCAAAAAAAAAAAATTTGAAAAATATTTAGTTGGCGACTTTGTTGTATTTTACTCAAAATCTTAACTTGTATCTTTAAGCACTTAGTTAAAAATATTTAATCAGTCTTTCATTAGAAACTATGATCTAGAGTCCCCATTTGTATTTCTCTTAGGTAAAAATAAGAGTAAAGTTATCTTTTGGTTTATAGTCACTTCTAATAAGGTTACCAAGAGTTTAGATTGTATTAAAAGAGCTTATTACCTTCTTTCTACCCAGAGTTTAAGGAAAAACTAGGTTTGATGAACTTTGACTTCCTTGTTCAATTGGTTGGCTGATTAGAAGAAAAACAGAACTGGGTTGTATACACCTTGTACAGCAACCATTGAATTAGACTGGGTACCTTGAAAAGGGCTGCCTACTTTTCTTAGAAAAATAATGAAGAAGTAATAGAAAAAAAAAGATCTTTCAAAAAAACAAAAAAAATCAAAGATCTAAAAGTTTATGTAAAGTTTTAGTAGGGTGAAAGCTATCAAGTGTAAAAATGTGAGTATACTTGAATATCACAGATAAAGCCCCTTAGAGGTATTAAAGTAAATATCCACACTTCTCACTACCCCATACAGGATGCTAAGTTTAGAATTAAACCCTAAGTTACTCCAGCTATTCTTGAGTAGTTAGAAGGTTGAAACTCATTTGAGAAATCGAATCTCTTAAATTTCTGAGTTAGAATCACTATCGCTCAAAGGTCAATTTAAGTCTAAGTTTTGTCATAGAGAAATAAGGGTTGGGACTCTATACCAAGCAGTACTTCCAATTGATTGAAAAAAAAAGACTTGTGCTTTTCAATATAAGTTTTGATTTTGACTATTTTTACTTCAAAGTTGTTTTCAAATATTGTGGGTATATTTTCTGCAAACCCTCACGAGTCAAACTCGTCCACTAGGAGTAACCTAGAGGTTCAAGGGCTTGCTGCATTCGCTAAATGCAGTCGAGGTGCCTGCGAAAGTGGCAGTTTTATTTTCTAGGGACTAGAAAAAGATAAGTTTGGGGGTGTGATGAGTGTTTCCAAACACTCAATTATACACACATTTTTCGAATATTTATCTTGATTTTTATACCTATTTATCCATATTAAGATAATAATCATGATAAGCCTCAAATCACCACGTTGCATGTTAATTAGGCTTAATTATATATAAATAAATTCATTTACTAGATAAATCTAATTACGTGTGTTTCTTGTGCAGAAAATCAACAAATTGGAATCAAAATCTCAAGACAAAAGCATTTGGGCCCACTTTGGAATGCCCTAATCCTTAACTCATATTCTCCTCTTTTGTCTTTTTGTGCAAAGAAAAGTAAATGCTACTTTTAGACTCTTCTACACACATTTTCTTTATAAATAAAGTCTTCATTTCTAGAGAAAGGGTCCCATCTTGGTTCTCTTATCCAAGACTCCTTTAATCTAAGGCTTTTAGCCTATTTTTTTATTTTTTGTATTTTCATTTTCTAGTTATTTTCTTTTGGTTAAATAGTCTTGTAAGAAGTAGAAGAAGAAGAAGTTGTAATTTTCTCCATGAAATGAAGAAAAGTTTTTTCATCTCTTATCTTCCCTCTCTTGCAATGACATTAGGCTAAGTTCCCCTCCATTGGAGAGTGGAAAAGCCTAGAGCAAGTCCTTGTGTTATTTCTAATTTTATGCCTTTCTTTTATTTAAAATGCTTACGAATTCTCTTTAAGTTTCTTGCACCTTTTATTCTTAATATAGATACTTTATGCTTAGATTAGATCAAGTTAAAGTATGCTTAAATTAGATAATTGGTAGTAAGAAGTTTTCAAAGAATTCTACTTTGTTTTTTTTCCCTTATTTCATTTTATTTACAAAACTTTCCGATCTAAGGAGCTAACACCAAGCCCTTATGATTGAGTTATAAAAAGGCTAGAGACTAGGAATTGCTCATTAACATGTTTTATGTAGATCCACCTCCAATGGTGTTTTAATTCATAAGTTTACTTACTTTTAATTTCATTTACTTTAGTTTATTTTCTAGCAATTTTACATCTTCTTATAATTTCAAAAATAAAAAGAAAAATAGTTTTAATTCTGTAGACACCCTAATTTGCACAAACCCGTTAGGAAGATCCAAATTTCCTCGAGTTGATTTCGATTTAGAACTGAAGCCTCTCAATGGACCCGCATTGCCACTTGGCATCATTTTTATGCATACATACATCATCTCATATCATTGCATGCCCATACCTTGTCCCTAATCCACCTTCAACCTATGTCCATCACCCATATCCTAAGCCCACACCCATATCCTAAGCCCACACCCATACCATAACCAAGGTCCATTTCCTCCTCCAACCTCACCTAAGTCCAAAACCCAAGTTCATATCCTAAATCTAAAGCCAAGTCCATTCTAAGCCCAAACCCAAGTCCATATCCTAACCCAAACCTAAGCCCAACACCAAGCCCACTCCAAGTCCATTCTCTCACCCCTTCATAAGATGACACATGTTGATACCTCATAAGCCCCCAATGCCCAATGCATCATCCAATTGGAGGGTCAACTTCCTTTTTGTGTAAACTCAAGAATGCCTTTCTCAAAAGATTTAGTCAAACCAAAAAGGTTGTTTGGTCTTTGGTAATAATCCATAAAGGTGAGGGAACTTTCCATTATGCCCTCAAAAGGTGGGAATCTTCAAGTACATACATGGAGTTCTCCCATTAGTCCATTTCAAAAACATACATCTACCTTTGCTTTATGAGTTATTTAGAAATGAACCAAAGTCTACTTTTCACCTACCACTTTACCTTTACACATGTCATCCTCCTATTCACCCTCCCAAATGTGCTTTTGTTTTTTCCATTGGTCCATTTCAAAACTACACTTCCACCCTTGCTTTATGAGTTATTTACAAATAAACCAAGATTTACTTTTTACCTACCACTCCACCTTTACACATGTCAATCCCCCATTCACCCTCCCAAAAATACTTTTGTTCTCTCACCTCTATTTACCAAAAAACCAAGGATCAAAGCATGCTTTTAGGGTTTCTCCACAAATATCATCTTTACCCTCATACAAATGGAAAATCCAAAAAGAAATAACCTAAATCTCATGTCCATTTTCTTTATTTTTAGGGTTGGACCACTTTATCCCAAAAAGTTCTCAAAAAACTCTATAAATACCCTCATTTTCTATGAACAACTCATGCTCTCAAGCCCCCATCTCTCAACCTAAAACTCTACCCAAATTTCTACTTACTCTCTTATATTCTAAACTTCAACTCACTCAACCTTCAATCATCTCACTCAACTCTTAAGCTCACTTCTCAAGATCAAGTTCATTCAAAACCACCAAGGGACAAGGTAGGGTTTAACATGTAGTCTATCTATTTCAAAGCTTGCATCTTCTTCTTCTAACCTTCTACTTTATTTTATTTTTAGAAAGCCTTAGGATGTAGTGCATACCCTCTCCCATCCCCGGTAGATTGGACTAAGGTTCGATCGAAAGGATGGGGGTTGAAGCTCTTTTCACCTCAATCTCATGCATCATATTGTACACAATGCACACACTCACTTATGCATGGCAATGATGAAAAAATGTGTCACCTTCTTGATGGGGTGAAACACTAAGTTTCTAGCCATGCATACATACATCATGGTTGTGACTTCAAGGGAACTCCATTATGGAGTCTCTCTAAGAGTTCAAACCAACATTCATTTTATAAATTTAATGTGATTATATGGGTCATTCTCTTCCATAGAATGTCCCTAATGTCACATTGAAATCAAAATCCCTTTTTAGGGAACATTCCACTTAATGCACACACCACTCTTACCATACATTCTCATGCATTTTAATATTTGTTTTATTGAGTTTTTTATAAAATAAAATGGCCAAGCAAGGTAACCACCTTTGGTGGAGAGGATGGGGTGCCTAACACCTTCCCCATCCTCTAACCGGACATCCTTACCTAGATCTTAGGTAGACCGTGCCCTTTCCAACATATGAGAGTCACTACAATGCCATGGAAAAAATGATTTTCAAAATGATCAATTCGGGTGCCCATTCACACCCATTTCTAAAAAAAGAATGGTGGCGACTCCAAACAATGTAGTATTGAAGTTCATTGTGAACATTTCATGTCTACAACTTCCTTTTAGTTAATTTGGATTTTATCTTCTTAGCTTAGCTCTATTCCTCATTTCTCTTGGGTTCGATCCCCTACTTGCCCCACAAGTAAGGTAAAACTAAGATTATTATTAACTCTGGTGAAAAGAACAACGATAGTCTCATCAAGTTGTCTAATTCTAAAAATAAGGAAAATGGACATGAGGTTTATGTTCTTTCTTTTTGAGTTCTTCATTTGTATGAGGGTAAAGGTAGAATTTGTGAAGGAACCCTAAAAACATTTTTTTTATCTTTGATTTTTTGATAAATAGAGGTAAGAGAATAAAAGTACTTTTGAAAGGGTGAGTAAATTTGTGAAGGAACCCTAAAAACATTTTTTTTATCTTTGATTTTTTGATAAATAGAGGTAAGAGAATAAAAGTACTTTTGAAAGGGTGAGTAGGGAAGTGATATGTGTAAAGGTGAAGTGGTAGGTGAAAACTAGACATTGGTTCATTTGTAAATAACTCACAAAGAAAGCGTGGATGTATATTTTTACCAAAGACCAAAATAGCTTTTTTGTTTGACCACACTTTTTGAGAAGGGTATTCTTAGGTTTTCACAAAGGAAAGTTGACTCTCCAATTAGATTCGAACATTGAGCTTCGGGGGCTTATGAGAAAGCAACATGTGTCACTTTTTGGGAGGATGTGTAGATCATGGACTTAGAATAGGCTTGGTGTTGGGCTTAGAACGGACTTGATTTTGGGATTAGAATGGATTCGGTTTTGTATTAAGATATGGGCTTGGGTTTTGGACTTTGGATAGTTTTGGGTATTTGGGCTAATTTTGAAGATGGGTTTAAAATGGACTTGGCTTATGAACTTAGGTTATGGAAGTAAGATGGCTTAATTTGAGAATGGATTTAAGGTATAGATAATGAATTGATTAGTAGAGAGTAGATATGGGTTAGGGACAAGGTTTGGGCATGCAAAACTATATGATATGATGCATGTATGCATGAAATGATGCCAAGTGGCAATGTGGGCCCATTGAAAGGCTTAAGCTCTTAATTAAAATCAATTTGAGAAAATTTGAATTTTTCTAATAGGTTCATGTAAATTGGTGTGTTTATAGCTGCCCCTCTTTGCAAAGAATAATTGGACCCTTATTTGTGTGAACCTGAAATGATTCATTACAAGATGGTTGAAAACGTCAGATAGGTTGATGGTTTTTTTGTGAAGTATGGCTACCCCAACACGAGGTCTGACAGGGTTAGCCTTTTTTGAAATCTTTGACATTGTGCACGAAGCTCGTTTTGAAGTTTTGATGATTTTTAAAAGGGATTGACGTTCCAAACCATGCAATGCAATTTTTGAAATTCTTTTCATTCTCTTGTTGATTATGAGTTTCGAACTTCTCTCTTTCCTTTCATGGAATTTGCGAGATCATTTTGAAAGGGCTTGGCATAACGTGGTTATTCTCGATCATTCTATTTTCACTGGCCACCTTTTCCTTGATTATTTGTTTTGGCTAGAGAGACAGATTACTGAACGTGTTGGCGTTTTGCCTCCTATTGAGGTGAGGTCTTCTTCCATTTGTTTTTAACCATTGAGATAGGTTGGAAGAGTTACGGGTTTGCACAAGAGGATTGAAGCTATTTGACTTCGTTCCAAGAAAGTGCTATAGGCCTAAGTGACTCAACTGAAGTTAGAGGTCACCAATTTGTGAGAGAGACATGCTTTGAGGATGCATGTTGATATGATTGTTGAGTACTTAGTGAGTCATGCTTCGAATGCAGAAACAATCATCATTGCCTAGGCTATTCAAATCAAAACCTTAGAGGATAGACTTGATGCCTACTATGCTTCAAATGGAAATGTTTGAGTAATTCTTCCTCCGTTATCCCCTTTTGTTCTTTGCTTTCAAAAAGAGCTGTGTAGTACTGTTTAAAATGAATGAAATAAAAAATAGGTTTTTACAAAGTGGCCTCAAATATATCTACTACTTTTGAAAATTCTCAATTTTTGAAAAATTCCTAGATTCTTCGTCATAGGCCAAAAATAGTTATTTTGATGATGTGTTTTTATTTTAAAAAAATTACCTTTGTTGAATAGTCTGTGAAAGACTAGTGTTTGACAACTCTGAACTTTGACAATCATAGTGTTTTCACCAAATATCGAGGATGAAAGTGTCAACTAATCTCCCTAGCATCTTTAGAGTCATTCATGAGGCTAAGAATTTTGACTGAGTTATATTCGTTGTATTTGGAACATTGAGGATTTCAAGATTTTTACCGTTCACAATTTATACTTTTGCGGTCTAGGAGTTATTTGTTTTATTTTTTTTTGTTAATTTTTTTTCATTTTTGCCCTTGGCGCTAGTTATGATTTTAACTAGACAGAGTTTCCATGTTTTTGCGCATCGATGCATTTTTCGGGTTTTCATTGTGTCAGTAGTTTTGATCTTGTCATAGACTGATTTTTTTACTCAAAGCACCCTTGCAGTTTTTCACCATGCGCTTTCAATCAATGCTCACTTTATAGCTTTTCACTTTGAATACCTTCTTGATTTCTCTGTACCCGTCATGGTATTGGTAGAATTTTCTTCAAAACCAGGTCTCCTAATACAAATTTACGAGGTCGAACCTTCATGTTATAAGCTCGTGCTATTTTTCGTTGATAAGTTTAACCATGGCAGATTCTTTAAAGACGTTTTTCTTCTATTAAGTTCAACTGATCGAATCGAGCTTGGAATCATTCTACTTTATCTAGTTCAACTTCTTTAAAGATTCGAAGGGAGGGAATCTTGACTTCAATAAGCAGGACTACTTCCATTTCGTAGACCAGTGAATAAGGTGTTGCCTTAGTTGAATTTTGGATAA
Source organism: Akebia trifoliata (assembly GCF_017979445.1). NCBI lineage: Eukaryota > Viridiplantae > Streptophyta > Magnoliopsida > Ranunculales > Lardizabalaceae > Akebia > Akebia trifoliata. The sequence continues at coordinate 16,508,043 of NC_141384.1, read as the reverse complement.
ACTTTCGATAAGCATGTAGAGCGAAAGGTAACATCCTATACCAATCCTTGTAAGTGATAGTCATTTTTTCGATGATCTTTTTGATATTTTTGTTGGTGACTTAGACTTTCTGTTCATCTTTGATCTGTAAATGACTGAGTTATGATGGGTGATTTGAAAATCCTTGCACATTTTGGACATGTCTTTGTTCTTGAGATTTTTGGTGTTATCAGTCACTATCCCGTTTGGGAGGTTGTACCGACATATGATGTTGTTCTTCACAAATTTCAAGATGTTGCCCTGTGTAACATTGGAATAAGATGCGACTTTTACTCATTTCATAAAATAGTCGATAGCAACCAAGATGAAACGATGCCCATTAGAAGCTTGAGGATTGATTTGCCTAATAACGTCCACGTCCTAGAGTGAGAAGGGTCAAGAAGAAGTCATGTTGTGCAATTTTAACGGTGGTACATTGATTTTATTGGCATAGATTTAACACAAATGACATTCTGAACATGTTGGTATCCGTCGTTCTCCATAGTCATTCAGTAGTAACCGATTCTCATTATCTTCTTTGCGAGCATATGTCCATTCATATGGGGTCTACAGACTCCACCATGTATAGTTTCGACTAGATGTTGAGCTTTCTCTTCTGTTACATATTTGATGGGGATCTCATGGTGTGACATTTTTTATAACATACTGCTACTCAAGAACAATAGTCTTGCTAATCGTTGAATAATCTTTCGATCATTCACTGTGGCATCCGATGGAAAAGTTCGATCTTCCAAAATTTTCTTAATGTCTACATACCATGGTTTTTCCTCAGGCTTTTCAACTTCTACAAGCAAACAATATGCTGGTTCATCTTGAATACTAATTTCAAAAGAGTTGACAATGGTGTCTACGGAGATGTTGATTATTGAAGTTAGAGTAGGAAGTGTGTCTACAAATTGGTTCTTAGAAGTGAATGAGATTTTGATTAAGTTTGAGCTTAGATCCTTAAGATACTCATGATAGATAATCAATCTTTGCTTTCGGGTCTTCCATTCTCCCATTGTCTTGTAGACTACCAAACTTGAGTCTCCAAATACTTCTATTTCATCTACTTCAAGGTCAATCGTTACTTTCAACCCCATAATGCACACGTCGTACTAGACTTCATGTTTTGAACATTAAAACCTTAGTCTGACTACAATAGGGATGTGAGTTCCGTTAGGTATGACAAGGATTGCACCAATTCTATTTCCCTTTTGATTTACTACTCCATCGAAATACATTTTCCGATTGGAGTTTTTTTTTTCATCGTTGTCTTCGGCTTCAGTAAATAAAATGGCTTCATCGAAAAAATTTATTTCTTCTACGAAGGATGATTGGGACTCAACAACTGAGTCTTCTTTAATATGCACAGGTTTGAAACTTACTGTTCTCGACTTTCTCGCTGGTTTTGTTGGCAGTGGTTTTGATAGACTGTCGGGTCTGACTTGAGATTTTGGAAAGCTGACACTGATATGAAGGACTTTTCCTTGATTCCAAACATTCGGTTCACGGTTTTTCCTTCTCACTAGTCGAAGTTCTTTCTTCTTGTCGTTCATTTCTACTATATCATTTTTCGTGAGCCTAAACCCCAGATCGAAATAAGGAGTGTGTTTTGTTGCTTCAACCGACGTAAATTTCCTTTTTCCTCTTGGTCCTAACCCTTTCCTGGGTCAGTAACCAGTTCTCTTTAGAACCCGGCCGATCATTAGATTTACCTTTGATAGCTCTGCCTTTCCCTTCTCCTTCCCCTTCTCAACATGATTAACAATGGAAAATTGATAGGAGTGATACAACGCTTTATCCTTCGTCATCTCAATGTCGATATAGGGAACGTCCAGAGCCCTCCCGGTTGGAATCAAGTTTTCTGCTAATACAGAAATCATCCTCTGCCCCATGATAAATTTGACTCTTTGGTGCAAAGAGGATGGTACTACCCCGACAACATGGATCCATGGCTTACCCAACAGTAAGTTGAAGGTCGTCCATATTTCTATGACCTCGAACGACCTTGTTGTTAGGTTTGAAATGTAACTAGTCGACGTTGAGCTTGCGGAATGTTTCGAGAGGATAGATGTTGAGAGCTGAGCCATTATCGATTAGTACCCTGGCAACCATCATGCCTTTGCACATGTCCATGATATTTAGTGGTTCCATGTGCCCCCGTCCTTTTGGCACGATTTCACTTTCTGTAAAGATGATGGGATTGGGGGCCATGATCTGGCCAACCGTTTGTTATAACTGTGCTAGTGACATAGTTGAAGGTACATGTGACTTCTCTAGAATTTTCAACAATACTTCTTGGTGTTCCTCTGACTTTTTCCACAGAACCAGAATACTAATTTGAGCTGGTTGCTTGTTCAATTGGTCCAATATTATGCTCACTCTTACAAATAAGTTTAATGAAGTCTGTAGCCTCCTTATCTATTACTTTTGCCTTTTCTTTTTCCTTGTCGTCTTCATTCATCTTACCCTTTCCTTTTTCCTGTCTTCTCTTCTTGTCCTCTGTCTCATTTGCTATTTCTTTTGCCTCCTCCCTGATGCTTACCCCTTTTATCGATACCCTCTAACACCTCTCTGCTCTTGTCATATGGCCAATATCGGCCACCATTGCCCTTTTCACTGTTTTGACCCCGACGATTGTGGTGATGGTGGTCTCGTAGCTCCAAGGAACTGCTTGGTTGGAGCTATAGGGGAATGGTTTAGGTAAGCATATGGTCATTGGAGGTAGATCAGGCTTTACATTGAAAATGAGGGGTGGTGGTGATGATTTGGATGTGGTGGTGATAGGAGGAGCTACTTGAGGGGTTGGTAAGGTGTAAGGAATGACAAGCGGTGGTCATGGAGATGAGGTGTACGGTATATGAAAGGGGAGTCGAGTCATATTTTGATGACTTGGCAATGTGTAGGGTATGACGAGAGGTGGTCGGATAGCAGTATTGGGACTTTGAGGAGTGGGGTGGATGGTAAGGTCAGCTAATCTAAGTAACGGTCGTGTATTTTGATGTGGAGTTGTCGTATAATGGTTGAATGTGTTGATTGCGGGAGTTCCTGCTTTCTTTGGTTGATGGATTAAAGTCAAGTTCTTCGTAAATGACATGCACTCCATGTCCATTTCCTCCTTCATTGTGGGTGGGTAGAGGATTTTGATTGATGTTTTGCTGTTGAGTGGGATTTGCCGGCCCATCCAATATGAGTGCATTTTTGTCTATCAAATTCTGTACCTGGTGTTTAAGCTGCCAGCATTGATCTATAGAGTGTCCTGGAGCACCCATGTGGAATTCGCAAAATAAGTTAGGGTTGTACCTTGGACCTTTCTCAACTTCTGGATTTGGTGGCCTCTTAACGAGATATTCTCCCCTGAGCAAGATCAGGAGTAATTTTAATAATACCATTGGCAACCTGGTAAACACCCTGTTAACCCTATTAGGTCGTGCTTGCTTACCCTGCCCGTACTATAGTGCCTGTGGTACAATAGGTGGAGGGTTTGCTTGGAATTGGTTACGAGGTGCAGATTTCCAGACTAATGGTGGATTTGGGGCCCATGAAGTTGTCGGAACTTGTGATCATGGTACTCGTACAGGGATGAAGAAGGGTCGGTTCGATTGTACATTGTTGACCTGTGTTTCTTCTCTCTTATTTGCCACAGGCACCGGTTTTCTCTGTGGAGGCATTCCTGCTACCGTCCCTAGGCTTATGAAATCAAATATCAAACTGGTTCGGATCCCGTCCTTGACCCGATCTGCTACCTGTACTAGGTTTGAAAAGGTGCCCATAGTGTATCCCACCAGATGAGTGTAAAAAGCATGCCCTAGTGTTGAGATGAACGTGGTGTTCATTTCTTGTTCAGTCATTGCAGGCCTTACTTATAAAGTAGACTCTCTCCACCTCTAGGCATACTCTTTTATCGTTTCCCTTTGTTTTCTCACCATTTTAGCCATGTCGTTTCGATCTAGCCCCACATCTGTATTGAACCGATAATGTGCCAGAACATCTCAGCTAGGTCCTCCCAGTTCTTAATGAGTGTGTAGTATAATCCAGAGAACCATTTGAGGGCCGGCGCCGTCAGACTCCTTTGAAACAACTACACTAGCAATCTATCATCATCGCCATATTGGCACATAGACCCACAATATAACTTTAGATGTGACAGAGGACACCCTACTCCATTATATTTCTCGAATTCTGGACACTTGAACTTGGCCGGCAATTGTGCATTAGGGTAGAAGCAGAGGTCCTTAAATCGAGTTCCACTCATGTTGATGAAGCCTTTCATCTTCCTCATTTCTTCTTGTAGAGACTCGATTTGCTGAGCCAATTTTTCATCTATTGCACTTTTGGCCTCTGTGACCCTGTACTCGCATTCGACATCAGGAATGACCACAGGGGGTGGTCGATTCTGTGAAATATAGAGTGGGGGCCCTTGGTATTTCGGCACTGCAAGAAGCATAGTGGTTTGTGGTCCGTACGGAGGTTGCTCGGGTAGATCCTGATTTGATCCGGACGCTTGGTGCTGTATTATTTAGGCTTGTATGATGCTAGCGTTGGCTAACATGGCACTCAGCATCTTTTCTTGCCTCTCAATCATTTTTAGTAGTGTTGTTATTCTGGAATCAACATCTGTCGTTTCAGCTATTGTGGGCTGTGCTGATTCGAAAGAACTCATGGTGACGGTGGAAAATCTACGAAAAAATGAAGGTACCTCTAGCTACTTATATTTCTTTCGTTTGGCCACCTATGGGTATAGAAGACCAAGCGTTATTATTTTGTTTACAAAAATAAAGATGCATGATTTATTTATTAGGTCAGGTCAAGTTATTTATTATAAGGTAAACGACTTTTAAAACAAAGAGTTTCTCAGTGCGGAGCTGGCATCAACACGGAGTTGGCATTAGCACGGCGTTGGATTGTATATTTTTGAAAGTAATTATATCAGTACGGAGCTGGTATCAACACGGAGTTAACATCAGCACAGAGCTGGCATCGACACGGAGTCGGCATCAACGCGGAGTTGGGTGGTGTACTTTTGAAAATAATTTCGTCAGCACGGAGTTGGCATCAACACGGAGTTGGCATCAGCATGGAACTGGCATCGACACTGAGTCAGTAAAACCTTTTGGAAAAGGGAGTTTCATCAATATGGAGCTAGCATCGACACAGAGTCGGTAAAATCTTTTGAAAAATAAAATTACATCAGCACGGAGCTGGCATCGACATGGAGTCGGCATCAACATGGAGTTGACATCAACACGGAGCTGGCATCGACACGGATTTGATAAAATATTTTGAAAAAGAAATTTCATCAGTACAGAGCTAGCATCGACACGGAGTCAGAAAAATATTTTGAAAAAAAATTACATTAGCACGGAGTTAGCATCGACATAGAGTTGGTAGAATATTTTGAAAAAGTAATTTCATCAGCACGGAGTTGGCATCCATATGAAGTCGGTAAAATATTTTTGAAAAAAGAATTATCTCAGCACGGAGCTAGCAACGATACGGAGTTGGCATCAACATGGAGTTGGCATCAGCACAGAGCTGGCATCGACACAGAGTGGTAAAATATTTTGAAAAAATAATTACATCAACACAGAGCTGGCATCGACATAGAGTCAATAAAAATATTTTGAAACAGTAATTATATCAGCACGGAGCTGGCATCGACACGAAGTCGATAAAATATTTTGAAAAAGTAATTTCTGAGATAAATTGAGTTGGAATAACCCATGTTTTTGTTAGCCTCCAATTCAGTTATTTGAAAGGTTGGCCAGTTAGATCCCCAAGGAAGAGGCGGAGCACAATGCTTTCATAGGGACATTCTTAAATCACCTCATTTCCTTGAATAGACATAGTCTACCCCCCTCGTATCAACAGGGCAAGATTGTTTCTAGGCACTAACTTTGATCAAAGACTGAATTGGCGCTTTAAAATCTTTTTTTTTAATTTTTTTGAAAAAGATTGAATTCATTTGAGTTGATTAATCAGTGGTTAGCCTTGTTAGATCATAGATGGATCATGGACTTGATTCAATATGGGTCGTGGACCCGATTTGTAGTAGATTTGGGTCATGGACCTAGTTGAAATGGATCTGGTTCATAAATCTAGTCGAAATGGATTTGGGTCGTGGACCCAGTTGAAATGGATTTGGGTCGTGGACCTAGTTGTGGTGGATCTGGGTTGTAGGCCTAGTTGAAATGGATCTGGATTATGAACCCAGTTGAAATGGATCTAAGTCGAGGACCCAATTGAAATGGATCTGGGTCGAGGACCCAGTTGTAGTGGATCTGGGTTGTGAACTGAGTTAAGATGGATTTGGGCCATAAACCTAGTTGTAATGGATCTGGGTTGTGGACTTAGTTGAAATGGATCTAGGTCATGAACCCAGTTGAAGTAGGTATGATTCGTGGACCCATTTTGGATGGATATGGGTTATGAACCCATTTTGAATGGATATGGGTCATGGACCCATTTTTGAGGTGGGTATGGGTCATAGACCGGTTGAAATGGATATGGGTCGTGGACCCATAATTAAAGTAGGTACGAGTCATGGACCCTATTGAAATGGATCTGGGTCGTGGATCCAGTTGAAATGTATATGAGTCGCGGACCCAATTAGAAGTGGGTATGGATTGTGGACCCATTTTAGATGGATATGGATCATGGACCCATTTTGAAAGTGGATATGGGTCATAGACCCATTTAAATGGATATTAGTCGTGGACTCATTTTTTATGTTTGGTGATGGACAATAACGGATTTGATTATAGGCGAGGTTGATAGTGTACCATGTTAGGTGGGGTTAACTTTCATCGATATAATGTACGCGAGTTCTATTTTGATCAAACAAAAAAAGCGATGAGGAGTAGGCCATATGCTTAATAAAAAAAATGATCCATTTAAGCGTTTTTAAACCTTAAACTTCAAAAGAAAAATAAACCCGAGAACGAAAGTTGTCAAGTCTGATGTCGAAAACACAATGAGTAAAAAAAATTCTTTTTTTCATCCATATTTCAAGTATGGATACAAGTATTTCATACCTATCCATGCCTGAAATACGGATCAGTACGAATTTTTGGCTAAATTTTTTTTTTTTTTAAGTTTGTTAATCTAAAATTGAGGCATATTGCCTCTGGCTTTTGGCTTGGGCAAAAAAAAAACATTTTTTCATTTTTTCCATTTTTTTGTTTTTTTTGTTTTGCTTTTTGATAATATGCATGACTAAAAAAAATTGAATTTTCCCTTCTTACTAAAGGGAAAAATTAAAGAAAGAGAAATACACCTAAGCCTATACAACTTGCATTCATGGGCTTACAATTTGGGCTTCAAGGCCCGACAAAAACTTGAAGCAAATACAACTTTGTTCGAGGGTCGATATTAATTTGAGAACACGTGTCCTAGCTCATTTAATCAGGCACATGCATAAGTCTAATAGGTGGTTTCATGGCTACCCGATCTTCAAACCTTGATGCATACCGGAGTACACACATCATTGGTTGGTGATCGGATTTGATGTGTTCATCCCCGATACTTGAAATAATAATCTCAAGCCGTAGAACTACTAGGCATCGGGGCTAAATATATTGAGGATGGGGTGGTTGTGCAATGGGGCTATGCTCGCAAGTACACATGCAATTTTTCATTTCTTTTCATTTTTTTTTCATTTACTCCCTTACAAGTACCTTGAAATAAAGCAAAAATGTAAATAAATATTACAACATGGATATATACATGAGATTAAAAATAAGAAAAACAATAAGCATAAGCAACAATCAACAAACAATGTTAGTAAATAAAATAAAATAAATCTGTTTTTTTTTTAAATGGTCGAGTTGACACGAAGGATGAACCTTGTCCCCGGTAGAGTCGCCAGCTGTAGAAATGTAGTTCTCGATTACGATGACCACATCTACTAAGGTTTGGAGTCGTCACCATTCATATTGTAAGAGGGTGTGAATGGTCACCCGATGTTTTTTTTTGAAAAATGTGTCGTTTTGACACATAGTGACTCTCGATAGATAAGATACCGATCAACCTCGAGATCGGGGTAAACGGCTCGATTGGAGAAAAGGAAAGATGTTAGGCACCCTTTTTTCCCCACCAAAGGGTGGTAACCTCAACTCAACTCGATCATTTTGATCAAAAAAATGCAACAAATAAAGTGCCACGTGTCATGCATTTGTACCCTAAGTAGGGATTTATTTTTAGCTTTAGCTGGTAAGGATCATCTCATTGAAAGAAATGATCCTAAGAGGGCCATTAGCCTTGGACATATTTGGTGTTTGAAAAGTGTTGGCTAAGGTCTTGGATCCATCTCATGGGTTGAAGAGGATCCAAATTCCAATTGTCTCAAAATAATTTTGACGGATAAAATCGATTTTGTTTTTTTTTTTAAAAAGGGATTACAACCCCTATACTTTCGACCGAACCAAAGTTCGATCTACCGGAGATAGGGGAGGGAGAACATTACATCCTAAGAGAGGAGGGGGATAGTAAAAGGGGGATATGAAGAGGGTAGAGAAGAAGAGGGGGGATATTAAGCGTTAAACCCACCTTGAAGCTTCTCTCTTGTTTTTCTTTCTTTTCTTCTTCTTCAATATCTTCTAAGGTTCTTGGTAGAATGTGAGAAAGAAATTCATTTTTAGAAGATAATGTAAGAGAGTAGGGAAGAGAGGAGTAGAGTTGAATTGAGTTCTTTTTTTATGAGACTTGGGGGAGAATTAGTAATATTTTTGTGATGAGAATTGGGTATGGGAGAAACTTTTTTGTAAGACTTGATAACCATTTTTGAAAGGGAAAGGGGGTATTTATAGGTGTTTGGAAGATACTTTGGGAATATAATGGGGTAAAGTGTGGGAGAGTAGAGAATGGCACATGTTTTAAAAGTGGGGGTATGAAATTAGGAGTTGAGAGAAGGGTAATTATGTAATGGAGATAAATGGGTTGTGTTTTGATCCAAATGATTTGGATCTTACCCAAATCATTTGGGTAGAGTGTTGGGTGAGATGAGATGATGGGTGTTTAAGAAGGTGGTTGATTGATTGAGTGATGTTTTGTTTAAGAGAATGGAGGGTGTAAGATGGTGGTTGAGTGTTTTGTGAGTTGAGGGGAGTGTGCTTTAATTAGATTTTGGGAGGGTGAGGGAGATGGTGACATGTGACCAGATGTATGGATATTAGAGGTTTAGGTGAATTGGTGGGAGAGAATGAGTGTTTAATTTGAGAGGATGGGTGTAGGTTTAGTTTGTAGAGATGGGTTTATAGGAAATGATGATGGTAGATTAAGGAGAGGTATGATGATGGTAGGTTAGGGGGAGGTGTGGGTTGGAGGTATTTGATTTGAGAAAATGAAGGTTTATAGGGAGTAATAAGGGTAAGTTAGGGGGTGTGGGTTGATGTATTTTTTAGATAAAAGGTGATGTGAGTAGTTAATTCTTTAGAGAAAGGTGATGGGGTGGGTGGTTTGATGAGGGAGGTGAGGGGGGTGATGACATATGCCACCTTTTGATGATAAAAAAGTGATTGGATGATGTGGGTTGTGATTTATGGGTTAGGATTTTGGGTTAGATATGAATTGGATATGGGTTTAGCTTAGGGGCATTGAGCTTAGGTTTTATGATAGGTTTTGGGTTTAAGGAATTGGTTGGGATCATTTTGGATTGGATTTGGGAGGGTAGATACGTTTTAGGTTTTTAGATAATATGGGATTGGATTTAGGTTAAGGGATAATAGGATAAATACATTTTAGGTGACTAACGGTGTAATGACCTAAAAATCCTAAAATGTATCTCGAGGAAAGAATTTTAGATCCGTGCATTGATTTAAAAGTTATCAAATCCTCGAGTATCGCGTTAGATATTTTACAATAGGTAAATGACACCTTAGAGACGTAATTTGAGGAAACCGATCATATCATTAGATTCGTGTCGAAAAGTCACCCAAAATAGAGTATAAGTTTGTCCAATTCGGCATTCGGGAAAAACAATTCCCAAAATGACAAGTATGTCCCAACTTAAGTGATATAAATATCTAAATCCTATTAGAAAAATCAGATTTTTCTTATTCTTCTCTCCAAACAAATCTCAACCCTTTTCCTTCAATATTTGAAACTCAGATCTACGCCAAACGAGAACAATCCGAGCTTAGGAGTAAGAAGGAAAGTTGTTCCTCTCGCCAAAGGTTACGCGTGGACGTAAAGAAATCCGATTTTCGCCGGAAGAAAATTTTGAAGATTGGCCGGAGGCGATTTTAAACTCCGTTCAACCGTTGAAAATAGCTTGAAGTAGGTTGCCTTCCTTTCCACCTTCTAGTTATGCGATAATTTCATAGAAAATCCATATGATTGTTGATAAATCGATTGTTTAATTAAGTTTATACATATTTGAATGATTTGAATCATGTTTGCATGCTTATTTATGATTGGTTTTAGTTCATTTGATATAATATAATCATTTTATAGTTAGTATAATATTTGAATCGATTTTGGTTGAGTTTCAATGAAAAATAACGAAAAATCAGCAATTCGGAAAAGTATCCGAATGTTGAGTTTGGTTCTAATTTATTTTGTGTTGCTTCCATATAGTATGTATACCCATTTCCTACATTTATTTCATTAAAACTAATTAAGTATTACTTTAAGTTCTTTAATAAATAAATAAATAATTCGTTTTCAAGTTCGACTTTAAAAAAATCATTTTTTTAACACTTAGTTAAATTTTTATAGATTTTCAGCTTTTATGTCTTATAGTTTTATCTTTGTTTTCGAGTCTCTCGACTCAATCAAAACCATCGAATGGAATTGGTTGATGCTTTATGGATTTCGAATTACTTTACAAATAAAATTACTTTAATAGATATGTAGGAAATTAGATGATAGATTGATCGATTTAATTGATGGATGGATAGAGAGAACGTATGTTCTCGACTGATTGATGGGACAGTGCCTCCAGTTCTACGTAGTGGCCATGCCACGTAAAACGTGATAGATAGATAGATGGATGAGATGGCTGATGGATGGAAATGACAGATAATTGTCACTGGAGGGTACTACCAGACTTTGTTTGTATTTTCGATTAAAAAGAAATGATATATTATATACAAAATAAATTATTTTGTTTACCAGTAAAGGTTTCTAGAAAACCCATAAAGAATGACGCGTTGCTGTGTATCCGGAAGCGGCGAGTCAATCTAGGATAACACTAGATGTCATATGCTCTTCGGTAGTATGGGATACCTTAGAGCATATTACAGCTTATGAAATCCGGGAATTTCTCCTACTTATTTTCTGGGGAACGTTGTGTGTAAAGGCGGTCTCTGTATAGTGTAGAGATAGGCGGGGTTCACATGCATTACCTCTTGATAGGCTTCGACGCGAGGGGTCTCCTGGGCTAGTTAGTGATCACTTTTAGTCTGTAGTCGTCAAACGGTCGACCTCACCGTTAGTTGAACTCAGTATTGGGTTCTTGGTCAACGGCCAGTCTGAGCCGGATAAATGGTCATCCAACCGTGGTATGCTAGACCGGCCACAAAATCAGATTATAACGATGGGATTCCACATCGGAGGTTAAGTTTGGAATATCGTATTGCCATAGCCGAGGCGGTTATATCGGCGTGTTCCTCTACTCTCTTATCGATTACACCGCCGTGTTTTTATTATGTATCTTTTTCTTATTTTGTAATGATTGATAGATGTTTTCATTTAAAAGATGCATATGCTACTTTAAATGATAGAAATGATAGGTTGAAATTATTTAACTGTTTATTGAATATGCTTAGACATTTATCGTATGTTACATTATGAAAAACTTACATTATTTAACTGTTCAACTAATTACTCGTGCATGTATGACTCGTTGTTAGAACGGCGTTCATCCTGCTGAGTAACATTCCCCTGTTACTCACCCTATCCTTCCCCTTTCAGATTATTCAACTTTTGAAGAACCGTTCTTTGAGGAGTCTTTTGAGGAGGATCAGATTGATGTCTTGCCGCCGCCATGTCTTTGAGGACTAGTAGAGGATCCTAGCGGTTTTTGGTTGTAGATAAGAAACATGTTAGTTTAGAAATTTTTGTAATCTGATGAATTATGAGATTAAAGATCTTGACTTATATCAGTGTTTGTCGATTTCTTCTGCTTACTCTAGACTCTCGTATAGATTAGTTAAATGTTTATTCCGCTGCGTATATTTTCTTTTCATAAGTATTATTATTTATGAATGTTCTGTCAGATTGTGTGATTGATTACCTCACACCTCGAGATTCTAACCGATGAATCATAGGGATTCGTGTTGGGATTTCGGGGCGTGACAAACGGGTTCGTGGGCCTTAGATATATGCTTACGTTTTTTCGAATTTGGAGATAGAGCGATGAAGGTAAAGGAAGTGATAGGTGTCCCAAGTCTCATTTTAATTTTATCCATTTTTTTGAGGTTTTGAAATTATTGGATTAATCAAAATGCCACGTCTTGGCAAATTGGGCTTCTTAGGCCCGTTGGTGAACTTTATCGAAAATTTGGCATTTTTAGTTTTAGAAGCGGAGTGACGAATATTGGGAAAGTGTAGGGTAGGTCGAGTCTTTTTGGTGGGCGCCCTAAACCATTAAGAGGTCTTAGGGGCCTTGGTTCAATCAAAATGTCACTTTTCAATGACTTTAGCTCTTAATGTCCATTGGCCTATTTATTTGGAAAACCAGTATTTTTGGGCCCTTTTGAGTAGGAGCCTGTTCAAATTGGGGTGTCTACAAGTTTCATGGGTGGTTCAAAGGATTCGAAGAACGGAAAAGAAACCCAGAAAAATGGATCTGTAGACACCCCATTTTCGCAATCGCCTGATTAATCAACTCGTCAACTCGATTGCGACGATTCCCAATAATGGATGATTATTCCAATACTTTATTTGTTACTAGATATATTTCAGAAATTTGGATGAGGTATTTTAAACTAACAAAACTGTAGAAAACCACGCTACGCTAGGAAAATATGAATTCAAAAACATAGAAATCATCATTTTTCAAACAAAAAGAAGCCTTACGATAAAAATCATTAAAAAAGACCAAATTACCAAAATACCCCTAACATCAAAACATCCCTAGAACCTACATTACACTTAGAAAAATCCTTTCAAACATATAAAATAACAAATCGAAATCAAATAAATCATTTTGTCAATTTTCACAAAATTTGACAAAATTACGAAAATGCCCCTCATAAAGTTCACGACCATTTCGCATAAAAAATTTCATAAATGACACAAACCAATATTCCCATTGAATTCCTTATGAAAAATTGATTTCGAAACATCTTGAAACATTGAAAAATGACTTAAAACTCAAAAAGTCATCTCTGAGAGCAAAACGATAATTTTATAATTTTAATAATTAAAATTTCTGAAATTAATAATTAAAACATTAATTAATGAAAATTGAAATCCTAATTAATATCATGTCAATCAAGTGAGACTTAAGTCAAAATCCTAAAATCAAGTCAATCAAGTGAGATTTAAGTCAAAATCCTAAAGTCAAGTCAATCAAGACTTAAGTCAAAATCCTAAAATCTAGTCAAGTAAGTAAGACTTAAATCAAAATTCTAAATTCTAGTTGTAACACCCTCGATTTTCAACTCGTATCTCGAAGAAGTCAAAGGGTGATATTTTGAGGAAAATACCGAAAAAGAAAATTAGAGTAAAACACTCGGATATCGTTCCGATCATTTCTAACGAAAACCAACTCCGCCATTATGTTCAAAATGATGGAAATATATACTTTAGCCTATAAGCAAGTTCGAATTCGAGTTCGGATGAAAAAATTATAAAATCCTCGAATTTCACGTTAAGTGGGACCTAAAACAGTGAATTTTTGATAGAGGAAGAATAAAAAAAATTTAAATATATCATGAGGTCCGTAACGAAAAATTATTCAAAATGGAGTATTCATATGTCAATTTCCGAGTTCGAATGGTCAAGATTTTGTCGAAAATGTAAACAAAGGAAAAATACAAAAATGCCATCAACTTTTATTATAAAAAGAATCAACTCATTTCTTTTATTTACTTTTTACTCTCTAACTCACAAAAGATTAGCCCATTCTCCAAACCTAGGGTTTCAACCCTTCCCATCAAGATCTATCGCAAACGAGTCCGAGTTGAACCTCGACGAAGAAGGTAAAGTCGTCGGCGTTGTCGAGCTCCACGTGCTCACCCCATTCAACCTCCATTTCATTTTTGTTCTCTAGGTGTCTTACAAAAATCAGCAAGTGGGTTTGTTTATAACCACTTAGAGCCTCATCCAAATCGTAGAAGAGTTATTGTTTGTCATTAGAAATGGGAAGAACACTTCCATCGAGGGTTTTGCAACCAAACCGATTCGTTTGACATTCAAGTTCCACCAAATTCGATGTTCCGAACCGCCACTCCTTCATTTTCAAGCTAGCTTATCGTGTCCAACAACCACAAGAGTAAGGGACTCTCGATTCTTATTAATAATTATAGATTTCGGAAAATTGCATTTATGGATGTTTCGAAACTTTTGTATGTTTTAAATTTATAGAATGTCGCTTAATTTACTTCAAATTCATGCTAGAAATAGTTATGTTTGATGTGTTTTATCTTAGATTAAATATTTAATTCGTGGGTGGGTAATTAGAATCGAAAACGAGTAAAAAACGAAGAAAAAAATGGAAAAATTTATGAATTTCCAACGTTCTGACGGTGTCACTGTGCACTATTCACGGTGCTACCATGAAAACTAAAAAGTGCCCGAATTTTTTTTCTGATATTTTCTTTTGGATTCCTCATGCTTTTAACATGCAAAAATGACTACTTATAGTCCCCGTAACTCCTTCAAACGAAGCGGAAAAAAAATAAACAAATTTTCGTCACGACGGGAATGTTTTAAGTATTCGCGTGATATCTTTTGCATTACTTTAGGTTACAAAACTACATGTCTCTTCTCATGTTGTCAAGGGCCTTCATTTACAAAAATCCATTTTCAATTTTGACAACTTTGAAAAATCGAGTTTCCGACACTTAGCCAAATTTTCATCGATTTTCCCAATTTTGGCAGTTTGCCTTCACATACTTATTGGGACCCTATTTTAACAAAAATTGGATAGTTTTCGATCGAATAATAAAAGTGATTTTGCAAGATTGAAAAAGAAATACTTTGTTCGAAAATTCGAGAAGTCAAAACACGGTAGAGTGGGAAAGGGATGAATCGGTAAAATGTTCGAATCATACCGAGTTGTGATGTCTGCATTTTACGTTGTATGTTGTTTGTAGGTTTGTGAAAGGATATCCAGGTTATTAATGAAAGGGTTTCATGTTTATTTAAATTTATGTTGGCGCAGAGGTTCTGAGTACTGTTGTTTATTTTAGGCCGGGTGGCCACAGTTGCATGGTAGGAACTGGATATCCATTCTCAACCATATTCTGTTAATTGCGCTTTTGTTTTAAATGAAAAATAATATATATATATATATATATATATGTAGTTATTTTGTGAGCTGTTAAAGGGTCTGTGAATGCCTGAAGGGATAGTACATCACATCATCCGGAGGGATGTACTATCCTAGGATGTACGGTAGGGACCACCAAGCTCATATGTGGTATCGGACGCGTATGAGAGTGGAGTCATAACTGGAATTCGAGTGCATTCCTTTCTTATCTTTACCAGTGAACGTGTATTGTAAAGGTAGTTGTATACGAGTGGAGTGTTATTTTGGGAATCACATGCACGCCTGATAGGCATAGACGAAGATGATTAGTCAGTGATCACTAAAAATTTAATAGTAGTCAAACATTTTGACACATTGAAAAGAGACCCATTGCTTACGATCACGTCAAACGGCCAGCCTAAGCTGGATAAATGGTCCCGCAAGTATGGTAAACAGCGACCAACCACAAAATCAGGAATTACGATGTTATTGAGGAATATCATGTCCCGACTAGAAGCGATCCAGTCATGAATCCCAAATCTTTAATTCCAATACTCCACCAATTGTATTATGTATCTATTGTTATATTTCGAAGTATAAACTGAAAAGCATGTCTACTATTTCGATGTTGTCAACTATATTTGCATAAGATGAAAAATGTATAGTGAGTACTGATGATTGATGTGATGTAAACTTTTAAACTGTTTAGTTACTCATCCCTGACTATATGTACCAGTTAATCGTATTTTCTCTTGTAAAACTTTGCATATGTTAAACTGTTCAACATGCTTACTCGACTATGTTTAGGGGAGGTTATTAGTGGGAATTGGTTGCGGACATACTAGGTAACCAACGTTACTCACCCTTTCCTTCCTATTTTTTTTAGTTTCAGCATTTGTAGTTACCGAGACAAGCACAGAGTCATTAAATGAGGAGTATCTGGTCAGTCAGATCGACGATCAGAGTCTATTGCTTTGTGAGCACTAGGACTACACCCCTTAGTGATGTCAGTTTCATCCAAGATATATGTAGATTTTGGAATGAGTGTTAGGTTTGTATTAGAGTAAGAGTACTTTGGAAATCTTGTATATTGTTAAACTTCCGCACTCTAATATACTCATGTATTAGATATTTTCAGTCTTCTGCTGTTATTTTCGTGTTGCCTTTATATATGGTCATAATTTGTGGTATATTAGATTACGATGTTCTCGATTTCCGTGGAACACTAACATAAACAGAGAGAGTCATGCCCAAATTTTGAGGTGCCACCTAGTACCTTGGGATTTGGCCTTGGGATTTGTGTTAGTGTTTGGCGGGGTGTCATACTAGTCAATCAAGTGAGACTTAAGTCAAAACCCTAATCAATCTAATAAAACGAAAGTCAAAACCCTAATAGAATTCTAATTAAACTCTAAAACTATTTAAAAGAATTCTAATTAAACTCTAAAACTATCTAATAGAATTCTAATTAAACTATAAAACTATCTAATGTAATTCTAATTAAACACTAACTCTATCTAAAAATAATTATAATTAAACACTAACTCTATCTAAAATAATTCTAATTAAACACTAAGGCAGTGTTTGTTTGCGCTATTTTTCAGTGCTTATTTGCTGAAAAAAATTAAATTCAGCACTTTTTGTCAAAATAGCACGTTTTTTTACTCTATATTTTCAGCGCTTATTGCTGAAAATAAGTGAAAAAAATTCAGCACTATTTTGATGCTGAAAAAAAGTGCTTAAGCGGTAAGCACTTTGCTTTTTTCAACACGGACAAGTATGCCCTTCGTTTTTTGAGCATGGACAAGTATGCCCTTATTCTTAAAAGGATATTACCTCTTATATCCCATGGATAAGTATATAAGCACCACAAATTAATAAACCCACACCATGGCTAAATTATTTTGTCTTATATGAGTTAAAAGTTTTGGAATGAGTTGATTTTTGGTGAAGATGATCTCCTCATTAGTATATAAGCACCCCACAAATGAATAAACCCACACCATGGCTAAATTATTTTGTCTTATATGGGTTAAAAGTTTTGGAATAAGTTGATTTTTGATGAGGATGATCTCTACAATGAGGAGATCATCCTCACCAAAAATCAGCACATCCTGAAACTTTTAACCCTATGAAACAAGTTCAAGAACCGTAAATCGTCCTTTTAAAAAAAAAACTATTTTTGACGAGTTAGAAATTTTAAAATGGACTGATTTTTAGTGAGGATGATCTCTAGACCATCCTCACTAAAAATGTGCTCATTCCAAAAACTTTAACCCATATAAAACAAAAAAAAAAATTGGCTATGGTGTGGGTTGCCCTTATTAATTCATAAGGTGCTTTTATAATTACACATCCTTTATTTCTATTGAAAATTATTCATCCAAAATTAAGTTATTTTAATGTTGATTTCAAATTTTGGTGACTTGTATGAAATTATTATTTTTAATTTGAAATTTGTGGGCTTTTATAAATATAAATTATTATTTATAAATTGAAGATTTGAGTATTATTTATTATTTAAAAATGAATTATATTTTAATTTTATAAAAAATAATATATTTTATTGTGTTTGATAAGAAATAGGCATTTGAAATATGCAAACAATGTATAATATGATTGTAAGGGTAACAAAGACAATTTACTAGCTTCAACAATGTGTAACATATATGATTCAGCATCTAAACAAACAATTTTTTCAGCACTTAAATTCAGCGCTTATAAGTTTCAGCGCTTAACGTTATTCAGCACTTATTTTTTTCAGTTTAACAAATAGCACCTAACTCTATCTAAAAAGCACTTAAAAAAATATATAAATAAGGGTCTCTACAACCTATTTTCTTGTGAAAAAATAAACCCTAAGAAAAGTAGGTCAAAAAGTCTCCCCAACCTTCCCAAAACCCTAATTTTTGAAGCCCTAACTCCTTACCTAACATCCATACCCCAACTTTAGCTTAGAAAACACCCAAAAATCCTTCTAAAACACCTTAAAATCCATAAAAAAAAATTAGAAAACTCATAAATCTAAGAAGAAGATACCTCAACTTGGAGATCCGAAATCAGATCCGATAATGGGCGAATAGCAAGGAAATACATACGAGGATACTCTCCGTTAGTGCTGAGAGAATCGTTGTAATCCGTTAGGTAATCTTCTTTTTTATTATTATTATTTGTTGCGTTTTTGATCTACGGTGCAATGTAATCATTTTTAGAAATTAGTAGAGATCGGCGTTTGCCGGGTGAGGTTGGTGCCTAACACCTTCCAACCCCGTAACGTGATCCCCGGACTCATATTTTCTTTCCTAGATTAGTGTTATTTACCTTTTAGAGTCAATGTTTGGTTCCTAGACCGTAATAACTAGGTGGAAACTCCCAAACCTCAAAAGTCAAAAGTGGATCCGCGCACCCCGCGGATCAAGGGCGCTTTCAATGGCGACTCCGCTGGGGAATATTGAGGATCAAACTTGAAAAGCTCCAAGTATGGGAAGCATTGCCAGTAGGACCTTGTATTTTATTTTATTTTTAGTTATTTATTTATCTGTTTATTTTATTTTTTTATCATTCTTTTTGGCTTAATTATCGATAATTTGTTTGGATTTTGAATACTTTGTTTTTACACATTTTTATGGTTCAATTTAGGATCATTCGGAATGACCCTAAAAAATGCAGGATGTCAAGAGGATAATAGTGTGAAAAAATGGTTATTGAACCATTTTCATTATTTGGTTTATTTTATATTTTTGGATTATATTATCTTTTCTTGGCATTATTTGGATTGATTTTGGGTATGTCATTTCGGAGTATCACTTTTTATGATTCAATCTAAGGTCATTTTGGGATGATCCTAAATAATGAAAGATTCAAATTGACATAAATTGAGGATGGAATGATGGTGGTTGGGATGGGGAGCCATGAATATTTATTTTTTTTAAATAGAAAAATATTTTAACCGGTGTTGCTGTGCCTGGTGCGTGGTTAATTTTTTCCCTTTCTCAATCTTTTTGTGATGAATAATATCAAAGAAAAAAATAAAAAAATAAAGATTCTCTCTTTTCCCCAAAAAAAATTTTATTAAGAAAATCATTTTTTTTATTTTTTATTTACTGCCTGTGTTGTGTTAACGGGAGTTTGTTTTTCAAAAAAATAAAAATAAAAGAACAGTGCTACTGTTTGTGGGGTGCTATTAGTAAAAAAAGATTTTTTATATTTTACTTTTATTTCTCTTTCATCTGTGTAGAGAAGAGGCAGCAAAGAGACATCTTTCATATTTGTTTCTTTTTCATCTATGTGGAGAAGAGGCAGCAAAAAGAGAGACCTCTCTCACTCCTTCGTCTCTCTTCCTCTCTCTCCAATTCAGACCTCATCTTCATCGGATCTGCTTCTTCATTCTTCAACCTCTCCACCTTTTTTTTTCTTCTCTGATCCTCATCTCCCGACCCATTACTTTTATTATCTTCATTACTCGAATTTGCATTGAAATCAGCACCACTAAAATTCGAATTTGCTCTCCTTCGAGCAGCAACTCTGAAATTTCTAGTTTCTCCATCAGATTTGAAGTTCTTGGTAATGAAAGAAGCACAAATCTTGTTGAAATCTTTTTTAGGCTTGGGTAGATTCAAGATAGGGTTTATAATTACTGGATGATATTTACAGTCTGACTGTTTGAGGAAAGCTTCTGTCTACTAACAATGTCAGGTTTACAAGCAAAACTGCTATGGTTTCCAATGTATCTTTGTTTAGGCTTTGTCTCTTCGATTTTTTTTCCTTTCTACGATTTTTCTACTTACTTCTCGGTCAAAATTTCGCTTCTCTGTTGGTGATTTTTAAGAAGACCAAGTTTTGATCTCGAAGAGGTTTGATTAGCTTTGATTCTATCTAAAAAAATAAAAAAAATCGTGAGATTCAATTCGTTTTTAAAAATAAAAAAAATCCTCATATCTAATTTGGTGTTTGAAGAAACGGAGAAGTTTGGGATATCTGAGATTAAATTTTAACGATTTTGCGGATTTTGAGTGAACTCTGAGGTACCCGAAAAAGAAGAATAGTGTGGGACAAGATCGTACTAATGATGTAAATGTAGCGAAGAACGAAGCACTTTCGAGGATTCCAAAGGAATGCGTGATTTATAGATCATCAAATTTCAAGGCATATTTGGTCTTAAAAACTTCTTACTTGTAGTAGAGGTTGAAAATCTGAACATTTTCTTCTTTCATTGGGTTTTTTTCAATCTTCTTCATTTGCTGGTTTACTAATTAAAATCTAAAAAAGTGTGTTCCAACAATCAATTTGTCAAGATTGATACCGACAATTTGTAGCTACGAAGTAGAAAATGCAGTTGAAATTCCAATTCAATGTTTTCTCTCTTCCCTCTTTCTACAGATGCCTCTCAATGATTTGCTTTACCTACTAGCTATTGCCTCTCAAGGATTTGCTTTACTTGCTGGTTGTAAATAGCTCATGGAATTGTCTTTGTGGCATTAAGAAGACAGATGCCTTCAAGCATAGAAATTATGAGCTGTTCATTGAGTGACTAATGGAAACTAATTTGATTAAGATTGTAACTTCTGGAGAGCACTTTTATGGACCCATTTTTTATGTTGCTTTTTGAAAAAAAATGTGAGTTGTATTTGCTAGCAGCAACCAAATAAAAAAAAAAAAAAGGGAAAAGCTAGCATCATGGTGAGATATAATTCTTACTAAGGGTCTTTGGGCTCACCATGTGACACCCCAAACCACGGTCCAATGCCACAGGCTCGTGAAAGACGAAATTCTTAGTCTTTTTCAAAAAAAAAAAAAAAAAACTCTTTCATGTCTCTAATCTCAAATAGATAACCCATTGGGTATTTAGTTCTATTCGAAGATCACTCGAACGGGAGGTTTTGGGTTTAACCCATTTCAGAATTTTTTCTGAATTATTTTGGAGATAAAAAAATAGTGGATTGGACAAGAAACCATGGTTGAATGAGTTTTTTTTTATTGTGGAGAAATTTTGGTTTCTTGGTTGATCTCATCTTGAGCTAACCTTGACACACCAATTGCTACTTGTAATACACCAATCCATATATATACAATTATTTATTCTCCAAAAGAATTGGTGTGTTGTAAGTAAACATTGGGTTGCTAATAATATCAATTTTTGTCCCAATTGTTATAAAGGACTAAACATTGGTCTGTGATTTAAAAAAATTTTTTTTTATTAGTAATAGCTTTTTTTTTAAAAAGAAAAAAAAAGCGAAAAAAATATTTTTGGTTTGGATTAAGAATTGTATGCTTGTTTCAACGATCAAATCCGATTATTAGACTTTGTGTTGATTGCCTATCTAACATTGATATGATCTTGGTTGAGATATATGTTTGATGTGTTTATTTTGATGTGATGGGATATGATTGGATTGGTATTTGTCTTGATTAATATTCATGTGGTATCAATGTTGTGATAATATGATCGGGCCCATGGGCCCATTTGTTTGAAAAAGGTCCCAGGCACACCCCACCCTGTATTGCATACACCACAAGCACGTTTACTGTTTTGCAGGCTTGCATGTCCCAATATAGCCAACGTGGCACTAGTGCGTGACCCGGTCTTTTCGGAGAGGTGACGTCATTCATGAAAACCACAACTCCAGTCACGTACCTTAGGGTATATAAAACTGGGGCATTAGTACCGTTTGATCAGGTGACTCTGAAAGGTATATCGATGCACTTAGGTTGGAGCGAGTTGAGTCTTTGACCTATTGTAAACCGCACAGTCACATGTCTCGTTTGCCAATGTAGTACTTGTAGACACCCAAATTTGACCGGGCCCTCGACGCAAAGTGCCCAAAAAGATAATAAAAAACGAATTGGGTCCTCAAAGCCCATACCTCCAAAAGCCCTCTATTTCTTTCAATAAATGGCCTAAGGCTTCCCACGTGGCTCATGGACCCCAATTCCTCACCATCCTTCTAAATTCTTCAACTCAATCCAACATAAGTCCAAACCCATTTTATTCTACCCAATACCTAAACCCATTCAACTCAACCCAAACCCATTATTATTCAACCCCTCACCTAAGCCCATTCAACTCAACTCAAACCCATTATTATTCAACCCCTCACCTAAGCCCACTCAACTTAACCCCCAAACCCATTCTTATTCAACTCCTCACCTAAGCCCACCCAACTCAACCCCTAAACCCATTCTTATTCTACTCATTACTCAAGCCCATTTAACTCAAATCCATTCATATTCAACCCACAACATAAGCCCAATCCAACACTATACCTACCTAACACTCTACCTAAGCCCAACTCATTACCTAAGCCCAATTCTCAACCCAACCCAACATCACAACCAATCATCAAGGTGAAACACATGTCACCACCCCAACTCACCTCCCTCATCCCCAACCTATCCCATCACCTTTTCTCTAAACATCATCTACCTACACTCCTAACCTATACCTCCCCCTAATCCACCCACATCAACCCATCATATTTTCTCTAAAAAAATTTAATCTACCTACACCCGTAACCTATACCTCCCCCTAATCTACCCTCATCATTCCCTACAAAACTCACATCTACAACCTAAACCCACACCCCTACTCTCAAATCAAACACTCATACTCTCCCATAAATTCATCTCAACCCTTCATTTCCACCCAAAAACACATGGCATCATCTCCCACTCCCTCCCAAAATATCATTAACCACCCTCTGACCCCCCCCATTCTCAAATCCAAATACTACTCCCCAAACACTAAACCCATCCATCACTCTCTTACACCCCATCCTCACCGTTTATTATCCTTCACTTAACACTCAATCCAAATGGGTTGAAAGATCCAACCCATTTAGGTTATAAAACAACCCATTTAACTTTCTTACACAAATACCCTCCAAACACTTCTAATTTACCCCTACCTTTCTCTTAAACCCCACACCATTCTACCATTCCTCCTCATTTCACCCAATTTTACCCTTAAAAATAAATCCCAAACTCTATAAAACTGCCCCTTATTCTCAATTTTCACTACCTAATGAAAATTTGAGAAAAATATTATCTAAAAAAAAAAACTCTCTACTCACCTCACTACTCTCAACTCTCAACTCACCTCCATTACCCTCAACTCTCAACTTCTTCTCAAGAAAATCCAAGAAGGTCAAAGGGATTCATCAAGAAAAGGCAAAGAAAGTCAACAAAGGAGCAAGGTGGGTTTGGACAAAAGAACACCCCCTCCAACTCCCTTCTTCTACTTATCCCTTTCTACACACCTTCACACACATCACCATGGTTTGAACCATCAAAGGGTCCCTTTTATAATAAGGGTGCCCTCAATGGGTTTAACCAACATCAAAGCCCCTCATACTTGAGGGCACATATCGGATTTTTCGATTCTTTTTCTTATTTTATTTTTATTTTCAAGATGGACTGAGTTCGAGGTTATCACCAATGGTGGATGGAGTAGGGTGCTTAACACCTTCCCTACTCCATAAAATATACCCCCTTACCTTGAATCAAAAGTTGAACCAAATGAGTCATATCCATACGAGAGTCATCAAATGCCAAAAACATGATTTTTCAAAAAAAAATACAATCCAGGTGACCATTCACACCCATTTCAAATATGAATAGTGGCGACTCCAAAATCCTCCAAAGTGGATGATATATTCAAAATTGAATAAATCATGTGTCCATAGCTTGGCGACTCCACTGGGGAATGAAGGCTCTACCCTCGTGTCAACTCGATTATTTTGAAAAAAATATAAAATATTCTTATTTGCAAACTAATATTATTTGTTGCATTTGTTGTTTAGGTAGGTTTCTCTTTGTTTATTTACTCCCTTTAGTTAAGAAAAAAAATTGTTTTTTTCTTTAGTTATCCGATTATGTTTCTTTTAAGCATGTATATCATCAAAAAAAAAAAAAAAAATATTTTTTTTTTCTTCTGGCCCAAGCCAAAAACCAGAGGCAATGTGCCTCAAAATGAGTTTTAAAAAAAAAATTCAGTTTTTTTTCTTTAGTTATTCGATTATATTTCTTTTAAGCATGCATATCATAAAAAAAAAATATAAAATGGAAAAAATGTTTTTTTTTTTTGGCCCAAGCCAAACACCAGAGGCAATGTGCCTCAAAATGAGTAAAAAAAAAATTTTCTTTTTTTTTTTTACCGAATGGACAGTCGAACTTAAACGGATTGTAACTTTCTCGTCCGATCTCTGATTAACCATTATAGCATATCGATTTGGGGTAAAACGAAATTTTCTTTGAAATGTGACAAGTCAGCAAGATTTTAACCAGTCAGAATGGATTTTTGAGGCCGTTTACTATCCGTTCCGCTAATATTTTCGTTATGCTTCTTGTATGGATATAAAATAAAAATTAAAAAAAAAAAAACATAAGAAAAAAAAATTTGGCCCAAGCCAAAAAGTAGAGGCAATGTGTCTCAAAATGAGTACAAAAATTAAAATAAATATATATTATAAAAAAAAAAAATTCTCAGTTTGTTCCTTACGTCAGTCTTGGCAACTTTCCTCTTGGATTTTTTTTTTTATAGTTTTAAAGCTTCTAAAGATCAAACGGATCACTGTAAGTTAAACTTAGGGCGTATCACTCGCCACCTTTTAATTAATCAAAATGGAAATTTAAAGCGATATTTGGTTGGACAAAAAAAGAAAGAAAGAGAAGTTCTTTTATGATTAGGTCATTCGTTTAAAAAAAAACTAAAAAAAAATTTATCGATGGTTAACTATGGATGTGCTATCTTTGTTGATCAATTACGGATGCCCATTCATCTAGAAAATGCCCTGGGCATACCCTATCCTATTTGCACACACAACTAGCATATTTACTTTATTGTAGTGCATGTTTGCATGTCCCTAATAGCCAATGTGGCACTAATGCGTGGCCCGATCTCCTCGGATATGCGACGTCATTCATGAAAATCACAACTCCAATCACGTACCGTAAGGTATATAAAATTGGGGCATCAGTACCGTTTGATCGGGTGATTCTGAAATGTATATCGATGCACCCATGTTGGAGTGACCTGGGCACTTGTCTTATTATAAGCCGCACGGTCACATGTCCCGATTGCCAACGTAGTACTAGTAAGTGGTCAGTCCCCTCGCGGGATGCGAAAACCATTTATGGAAGCTACAACCCTAGACTCGTACCTATACGGTATATCAAAATAATCTAAGTTCACCAATTGCACTTCTTGGTGAAAATCAGTGCCTAAGCGAGATCGTGCCCCGATGTACTACGGTACTAAGGGGATAGACAATGTCTATTCTAGACGAGAGGTGACTTAAGAGTGTCCTTGCTCAGCATCGTTCGCCACCTCTCAATTGGGGATTAACCGGTTGTTTTTTACTTCAGAGATTGTGAGTTGGATTCTTAGATCATCACCTATATAGGATATCAAACCAAGTCACCATGTACCGTCTGATTGAGTACGCTCGAGAGGTATATAGGTGCACTTGGGCAAGGGTGGCTAGATAAATTTCATTGCACATAGTAAACCTAAAGTCTAAGAACCTTCCTACAGGTCACAACTCGAACTTATCGTGGGTGTTCCCGGGTTGTTTTTCGGGAATGGACATTATAAATTGGTGAGATCAGGAAGTTACGATAATGAAACCATTTTTTTTACCTGATTCAAAACTATTATATCAATGGGTACACCAACCCAATAAAGAATCCATTTTAAATATGGTAGTGAGGCACAATGACCTAGTTCATCTCGATTTAACGATCACGATGGGCTGGACCATTTAAGTTGAAATGGCGTTCAAGTTCTTTTTTTCTCTAATGCGGGTCCCAACCCATTTCAAGAGAAGAAAAATATTTTTCAAAAGAAAAGAAAAGAAAAAATGATTTACAAAAGATTTATTGTTTACAACAAAAAAAATGACTACAAAGATATGTTTTGTATGGACATTGGAAATGTACTGAAATATTCTTTTGTGTCAACTCAGGATGTTAGCTGCAAGCAATAACCCAATCGACCAGTTGGTCAAAACAACCATCACAGGGATGCACACCGTAGAGAAATTCAACTTTGGGAAATTTATGTTGAAATGTGCCCTATACTTTCATGAGTTTGGGATAGATTGGAACCTTTTGTGCGCCATGGCTAAACGTTGGAACCCTTATCTTCACATCTTTCACATTGGGCATATGCACTTGTGTCCTACTCAAGAAGATTATTGTGGCATCATGGGGATATCTACTTTAGGTCCTATAGTCAGGCCTTCATTGAAGACATGATATTCTAGTGACCTCGCCATAGGCCTAAACATTTCAAAAGAAGAAGTCAAGGCCTTAGTCCGTAACGAAAGATTGGATTTAGTACCTTTATTGAGTCCATATCACTCCCGCAGTCATCCCATCAATGTAAAACCAGAAGCCTGGCGAGCCACTAGAGACTATCGGTTGTGTTTAGGAATCTTAGCCCAATACATACTGACCTCCAAAAGTGAGGGTCAAATTCTCCCTGAGTCCTTCATAGACATAACTTCCCAACTCTCCAAAAAAGCCAACCCTGTACCTCTCATTCTAGTTGAAACCTTCTCAGGTCTAGATGCCCTAACAAATGGTGAGGGAAGGGGTTTCAAAGGAAGCCCTCACCTACTTTATATGTGGCTTTGCGATCGTTTTAAAATTGTGGACATTCCTTCAACCCTCGAGTATAGGCTAGAGCACTTTTCCAAAAGAAACATGTTAGTGCGTCACAACTCAGTCAAGGCTTAGAGTAAATGGTTGGATTATCGCCTTGCCGGTCATATTGGTTTGAGATGCCCTTGGTGGATGGCTGACTACCCTGTTTTAGGTACTAAAGGATCCTATTATGTCCGTTTGATTGGACTGGAGAAGACATCTTTTTACCAACTTGCCTTAATACTAGAATAGTACGAAATGCCTATAGAGTTTTCGCTGTCTCAACCCAAAGAATTCTTTTCTCCCGAACTATTGATAGAAAAATTAGTGCATATCATTGAGAAGGCTTGGAACAAGTGCACCTTAGGATATCCAGATGGACCAGCAGAATTCAAAGAGCTAGTCGTTAGAACTAAGAGAAGCAATCCTAATTGTCCTAGCAATCCTAATAACGATCAAAACAAATCCAAGCGTCCATGTAAAA
Organism: Akebia trifoliata; assembly: GCF_017979445.1. Lineage (NCBI taxonomy): Eukaryota > Viridiplantae > Streptophyta > Magnoliopsida > Ranunculales > Lardizabalaceae > Akebia > Akebia trifoliata. Next base: position 16,480,477 of record NC_141384.1, on the reverse strand, counting down.
AAATCTAAGTCAGAGTTATTAAAAATTGTTATTCAAGAAAAATCTTATCTGTCAAATAATTTTCAATAGTTCAATAAAATTTTATTTAGTTTCTTTGTGAAAAATCATTGCATAAATGAATTATTTAATGGGTTGGTGTACAAGATTCAATCTTAGGATTCACCAAAATGTTATCAAAGGGGTAATACCGCAATTAATAATCCACCTCAAATGGGTCCACAACCCACATCTATTTCAGATTGGGTCCACGACTCATATCCAATTTCGAATCAAGCCCATGACCCATCAGTTAATCTACTTTTGCAAAAATGTCATACCGATTCCGTGTCGATGCCAACTCCATGTTGATAAAATTATTTTTAAATTTTATCGACTCCGTGTCGATGCCGTGCTGATGAAATCATTTTTAAATTTTACCGACTCCGTGTCGATGCCAGCTCCGTGCTGATAAAATCATTTTTAAATTTTATCGACTTCGTGTCAATGCCAGCTCCGTGCTGATGGAATTCATTTTTAAAAAGTTTTACCGACTCCTTGTTAATGCCAGCTCCATGCTGATGTAATCATTTTAATTTTATCGACTCCGTGTCGATGCCAGCTCCGTGCTGATGAAATCATTTTTAAATTTTACCGACTCCGTGTCGATGCTAGCTTCGTGCTGATGGAATTCGTCTTTCAAAAGTTTTACCAACTCCGTGTCGATGCCAGCTCCGTGCTGATGTAATCATTTTTAAATTTTACCGACTTCGTGTCGATGCCAGCTCCGTTTGATGAAATCATTTTTAACTTTTATCGACTCCGTGTCGATGCCAGCTCCATGCTGATGAAATCATTTTTTTTTTTGTTTTTTAAAAAAGGGTTTTACCGACTCCGTGTCGAGGCCAGTCCCGTGCTGATGTAATTTATTTACCGACTCCGTGTCGATGCCAACTCTGACTGATGTAATTCTTTTTCAAAATTTTTTACTAGTCCCATGCTGATGCTGACTTAACGTTGATGTCGGCTCCGTGCCGAAGAACTCTTTTCTTTAAAACTTGTTTACTTTAAAATAAATAACTTTACCCGACCTAATAAAACATCATGCATTTTCCTTTCGTAAAATAAGATGGTAACACTTGGTCTTCTGTACCCAAAGGTGGCCAAATGAAAGAAGTACAAACACCTTGAGAAGCCTCTGTATTTCCTTCGATCTACATCAATTATGAGCAACCCAGAGGACCCACAATCTGCGATAAGTGAACTTGCCGAAGCTAATGCAATGATAGCAAAGCTAGTAGAAACAACGAAAAGACAACAACAAATGTTGATGGGCATTTTGAGTAGTACCAACTTTCTACAAGCGCAAGCTGCTCAGCACCAAGCATCTGGATCAAATTCGATCCCCCCTGAACAGACAAGACCAGACCACCCCACCTCCTACTGTGCCAATGTATCAGGGCCCTCCACTTTACATCCCATAGAATCAACCACCTTCGGTGGTAATCCCAGACGATGAATGTGACGTCAGAGTTCCCGAGGCCAAAAATGCCATTGATGACAAAATGACCCAATAGATTGAGTCTCTCCAAGAGGAAATGAGATGGATGAAGGGTACAAATACTTTAGGAGGGACAAGATTCAGGGACCTTTGCTTCTATCCCAACGCCCAACTGCCGGCTAAGTTCAAATGCTCTGAATTTGAGAAATATAATGGCGTTGGGTGTCCTCTGTCGCACCTCAAACTATATTGTGGATCGATGTGCCAATATGGCGAGGATGACAGATTGTTGGTACAGTTATTCCAAAGAAGCTTAACAGGGCTAGCCCTCAAGTGGTTTTCAGGACTAGATCACACGCTCATCAAGAACTGGCAAGACCTGGCTAAAATGTTCTGGCACAATTACCGATTCCACACAGATGTAGGTCTAGACCGGATTGATATGGCTAGAATGACGAGGAAGCAGAGGGAAACAATGAAGGAATACACCCAAAAGTGGCGAGAGTCAGCTTCCCAGGTACGGCCCGCTATGACCGAACAAAAGATGAACACCACGTTTATCTCTACATTGGGGCATTCGTTATACACCCATCTAGTAAGGTATAACACGAGCACTTTCTCCAATCTTGTTTAAGTAGCAGCTCGGGTCGAGGACGGGATCCGAACCGGTTTAATATTTGACTTCACAGCCCTGAGTGCAGCAGCAGGGACATCGGCACAAAAGAAGTCAGTGTCTTTTGTCAAAAAGAAAGAGGAAACTCAAGTCAATAATGTACAACCCAGCCAACCTCTTTTTATTCAGGCACCAGTTGAGAGGCCATAGGCACCACAAGTCCCTTGGGTGCCAGTACCTCGAGTTGCCTGGGCTATAGTACCACAGAATCCCTTTTGGACAGTTCCTCCGCATGCACAACCAACACCACAGTATGGGCAAAATCAACAAGCACGGCCCAACAGAGTAAACAGGGTATTCACTAGATTTCCTATGACGTTGACAGAATTACTTCTGATCTTGCTCAGGGAAGAGTACCTCTCAAAACGACCACCAAATTCAGAGGCTGTGAAAAGACCAAGGTATAACCCCAGCTTGTTTTGTGAATTTCATATGGGTGCACTGGGGCACTCTACTGATCAGTGTTGGCAACTCAAGCATCAGATACAAAATTTGATAGATAAAAAAATACTCATACTAGATGAACCAGCGAATCCTACTCAGCAGCAAAACATCAACCAAAATCCCCTACCTACCCACAATGGAGGGGGAAGTGGGCACAGGGTAAATGTCATTCTTGGGGAACTCGATTTTAACCCATCAGCTTTAATAGCTCTCATCGGATCGAAAATCAGGATCCATCTAGCAGAAGAAACAGAAACACCAATAGTTCACACCATCGACTAGTACACAACAAATCCACCTCGAAACTTGCAATTGCCCCTCAGAATGGCTGATCTCACCATCCATCCCACTCATCAAACTCTCAATACTGTTACTCAACCGCCTCTCATTATACCAAATGCATCGTAAGGTTCTCAATCTATGACTCGACCACTCCTTCATATACCTTACACTTCACGACCACCACTAGTCATTCCTTACACTTCACCAGTCCCTCAAGTAGATCCTTCCATCACCACAACAGTCAAAACACAATCACCACCCCTCATCCTTAATGTAAAACCTGATCCGTCCCCACTAATCATATGCTCACCAAAACCCTTTACATATAACTCTAACCAAGCAGTCCCTTGGAACTACGAGATGACTATCACTACATCAGCAGGGGTCGAGACAATGAAGAAGGCAATGGTAGCTAACATGGGCCACATGACCAAAACAGAAAGAAAAAGGGCAAGGGCAAGATAAACGAAGAGGGCAAAGAAGAAAAAATAGGGAAGGTGACAGATAAGGAAGCAGTAGACTTCATTAAGCTCATTCGCAAGAGTGAGCACAATGTCGTGGATCAACTGAACAAACAGTCGACTCAGATCAGCATCCTGGGTCTGCTACAAAAGTCAGAAGAACATCAAGAAGCACTGCTGAGAATTCTGGAAAAATCACATGTACCTACAACTACTTCGCCAGCATAGTTAAAACAAACAGTGGGTCAAATCATGGCTCCCAATCCCATCGTCTTCATAGAAAGTGAGTTCATGCCAGAGGGACGGGGGCACGTCGAGCCACTAAATATTATGGTCATGTGCAAGGGCATGATGGTTGCAAGGGTGTTAATCGATAATGGTTCGGCCCTTAATGTCTGTCCTCTCGAAACATTTCGTAAACTCAATGCTGACTGGTCACACGTCAAACCTAACAATAAGGTTGTCCGAGGTTTTGACAGTTCGATAAGGGACTCTCTAGGAGAGATAGATTTACCAATTACTATAGGACCCTGTACCTTCGAAGTAACGTTCAAGTTCATGGAGATACCAACGACATTCAATTTACTGCTGGGCAGGCCATGGATCCATATTGCTGGGGCAGTACCTTCCTCTTTGCACCAAAGAGTCAAATTCATCATGGGGTAGAGGATGATATCCATCTTGGCAGAGAACCTAATCCCGGCTGGGAGAGCCCTGGACATTCGCTTCATTGATATAGAAATGACAAAGGACAAGACACTATACCACTCCTATCAGTTCGCTGCCGTTAATCATGTCGAAAAAGGGAAAGATAGGGTAAATGCAGAACTATCAAAGGATAATTTGATGATTGGTCGGGTCTTGAAGAAGGCTGGTTACCGACCCAGGCAAGGGTTAGGACTAGGAGGAAAAGGGAAAGTTATGCTAGTTGAAGTAAAAAAGCATACTCCTTATTTTGGCTTGGGGTTCAGACCTACGAAAAATGATATATCGAATATGAATGATGTAAAGAAAGAACTTCGACTAGCAAGGAAGTAAAATCGTGAACCAAAGATTTGGAATCTGGGCAAGGTTCCTCACATCAGCATCAACTTCCCGAAATCACAAGTCAGACCCGATAATCTATCAGAACCACTGCCAACAAAGTCAACCAAAAAGAAGAAAACAGTAAATTTCAAACCCCAGTGCATTCGAAAAGACTCAGTTGTTGAGTCCCAGCCATCCCTCATGGAGGGCATTGATATCTTATTCAATGAGGATTCCAACGAGAATCTAACAAAAATGACAAGGAAAACTACAAAAGTAGAAATCACCGTGAACAAAGAGAAAGATTCACCCTTCCCCACTGGCATTGACTGGGCATCAGTCGTCATCCCACCAAACTTGGGAGGAGCTATGCCCAATTCTAACAATAATCCACCAGAGATCATGGTCATCACCGAACCACCAAACAAACCACTTTCTTACCTCATCTACCCCATCAAGGAAGGAGAGATTTTGAACAATTGGGAAGAATTCCCTCTAACCCTTGAGGCTGCTGAAGCTAAAAAAAATGTCGTTAGGCAAAATCAATTTGCCCGAGGATCATAACGAGCCCTCGTCCTCGTGTAAAGACTGTTTTGAGGGCTCCCTATCTTTACTAATGAATTTGCACGATTGTTCTTCTTATTTTAGGTGTCCGAAAATAACACCCAAAAATCAAAAAAATTAAATAGTCTTTAAAAATAAAAAAAATCAAAAATTCTTCAAAAAATAAAAAAATCAAAAAGCTTTCAAAATCTCAAAAAAATAGATATCTTCCAAAAACCAAAAAAAGACTTTTCTCAGAATTTAAGGGATTTTTCTCAATCGAATGGACCTTTGGATAGAAAAGAATATGAAAGGGATGAGTATGACTTCGATCTCGAACTCGATTTCCTCCTAAAGAAATCAAAGACCTTCTAGAACGACATGAAAAAGGTGTTCAACCAAACATTGAGGATATAGACTCAGCTAATCTCGGCACTTGTAAAAATCGGAGCCTTGTTAACCCCTTAACAGAAAAAAGAAATGATTCAACTACTATGTAACTATCAAGACATCTTCACCTGGTCCAACAGAGATATGCCCGGCTTAGACACAGATCTCGTTGTTCATAAACTGTCAATTGCTCATGGGAGCAAGTCGATCAAGCAAAAGTTGAGAAGACTCAAGCTAGAATGGACACTCAAGGTCAAAGATGAAGTAATGAAACAGTTTCAAGCAGGATTTCTCGCAGTCTCCACGTACCCCGAATGGCTAGCCAATGTCATTCCGGTACCAAAGAAGGATGGGAAAGTATGAATGTGTGTCGATTATCGGGATCTGAACAAAGCCAGTCCTAAAGATGATTTTCCACTACCCCACATCGACACTCTAGTCGATAACACAGCAGGGCATGGTATGTTCTCATTCATGGATGGTTTCTCAGACTACAATAAGATAAAAATGGTCGAAGAAGACCAGGAGAAGACAGCATTCATCACATCCTGGGGCACTTTTCATTACAAAGTCATGTTATTCGGGCTCAAGAATGCTGGGGCAACTTATCAACGCGCAATGACGGCCTTATTCCACCATATGATCCACAAGGAAATGGAGGTCTATGTGGATGATATGATTGCAAAGTCTAATTTGGAGGAAGATCATTTGATAAACTTGAGAAAGTTATTCGATCGACTAAGGAAATACAGTCTAAGGCTCAACCCGACAAAATGCGTCTTTGGGGCAACATCAAGAAAATTGTTAGGCTTTATCGTCAGTAGAAGAGGCATTGAGATAGATCCAGCAAAGACCAAGTACATTCTTGAAATGAAAGCACCAGTATCAGAAAGGGACGTCAGAGCATTTTTGGGCAAAATACAGTATATTAGCAGATTCATTGCGCAACTCACGCCTATCTGCGAACCAGTCTTCAAACTACTGAGAAAAGATGTACCAAAAACTTGGAACAAGGATTGTCAGGAAGCCTTCGACAAGATAAAGAAATATCTGCTCAATCCGCCAGTCTTGGTTCCTCCTACGCCAGGGCAACCCTTACTAATGTATATCTTAGTGCAAGAAACATCTATGGGCTGTGTACTGGAAATACGACGAGTCAGGTCGAAAAAAGTAAGTCATTTACTATCTCAGCAAGAAGTTCACTGATTATGAGGCAAAGTACTCGGCGTTTGAGAAGACTTGTTGTGCACTAGTCTGGGCATCTCAACGATTGCGCCATTACTCCTCAGCTACTCAACTATACTTATTGCTTGAATGGACCCTCTCAAGTATCTCTTCGAGAAGCCAACGTTGACAAGTCGCACCGTAAAATGGTAATTACTATTATCTGAGTTCGACATCACTTATGTCACTCAAAAGGCCATTAAGGGACAAGCCATTGCCGACCACTTAGCTGAACATCCCTTACCTGACTATGAGCCATTAAAGACAAATTTCCCAGATGAAGCCATCCTGTTGATAGAAGTTGAAGATAGTGACGAAGAGCAAGGTTGGAAGATGTATTTCGACGGAGCTACAAATCAGAAAAGAAATGGAATAGGGGCAATGTTGATCAAATCAGATGGATCTCATGTTCCGATTGCCATCCGATTGAAATTTCAATATTTCAATAATGAGGCAGAGTATAAGCATGTATCGCAGGGTTAAAAGCAGCAATCGACTTGGAAGTGGATGAAATTGATGTATTCAGAGATTCAAGTCTAGTGGTCTATCAGACAACTGGAGAATGGAAGACTCGAGAACAAATATTAGTCCCTTACCATGAGTACTTGGAAGAACTGAGCTCAAACTTCACCAGGATCTCATTCACTTACATGTCGCGAGCCAAAAATCAATTTGCAGATGTACTGGCCACGCTTACTTCCATGATCAGTATTTCAAAAGACCTAGTCATCGGTCCTATCGAAATTGGCGTCCAAGACGAACCAGTCTATTGTTTACCAGTGGATATAGTAGAGTCCGAGGAGAAATCGTGGTATTCAAACATCAAGGCATATTTAGAAGATCGAACCATCCCGTCAGATATAACGGTAAATGAACGAAGGACCATCCAAAGATTGGCAGGTCAATTCTTCCTAAGTAACGGGACTCTGTTCAAAAAATCACATCACGAGGTTCTTCTCCGTTGTGTCACAGAAACAGAGGCTAAACGATTAATCGAGACTGTACATGGTGGAGTTTGCGGACCTTGCATAAATGGTCACATGCTTATTAAGAAGATCATGAGAATGGGATATTATTGGACAACAATGGAAAGCGATTATTATCAGTACGTTCGTAAATGCCATCTCTGCCAGATCTATGCCAATAAGATCAACGCTCCACCTTCAGAATTGCATAGCATGACTACTCCTTAGCCCTTCTCACTCTAGGGCATGGACGTTCATGGGCAGATTTCCCCAAAAGTTTCAAATGGACATCGCTTCATCCTGGTCGCTATTGATTACTTCACAAAATGGGTAGAAACTGCATCATATGCCAATGTCACCAAAAGCAATGTATTGAAGTGAGTCAAGAACAACATCATCTGTCGATATAGGCTTCCCAGCGGATTAGTAACGGACAATGCTAAAAACTTCAAGAACAAAGATATGATCAAGATGTGCGAAGACTTCCAGATCACTCATCACAACTCAGTACCCTATAGACCCAAGATGAACGAAATCGTCGAGGCAGTCAAAAAAAATATTAAAAGAATCATCGAGAAAATGGTTGTTACATACAAAGATTGGCACGACATGTTGCCTTTCGCCCTTCACGCCTATCGGACTTCATTTCGAACCTCGACTGGAGCAACTCCGTACTCGTTGGTATACGGAACGGAAGCAATCTTACCCGTCGAGGTTGAGATTCCCTCCCTCCAGATCTTAAAAGAAGCAGAGTTAGACGAAACAGAATGGGTTCAAGTTCGATTCGATCAATTGAACTTAATAGAAGAGAAATGGCTTGTAGTTATCTGTCATGGACAAATTTACCAACGGTGAATAGCTCATGCTTACAACAAAAAGGTCAAACCTAGAAATTTCTCATCAGGAGACCTTGTTTTGAAGAAAATTTTGCCAATCCAAGAAGATGTCAGGGGAAAATTTTGACCAAACTACGAGGGACCATTTATTGTGAAAAAGGTAATGACGGGAGGAGCTCTGATTCTCACAGAAATAGACGGACAAGTCTTCTTGCAACAGATCAATGCTGACACTATCAAGAAATACTACGCCTGAAGACTGATCCTGAGATGACGAAAGGCCATCTTTGTTATCCTGAAAACAACTATCTAACCTTAGTCAACGTTTTTGAGCCATCATGTTCATTTCTTAACTTAAGAATAGGGCAAGTCAACAGTACAAAAAAAAAAAAAAATCAAAGCACCAAAGTACTCCTGGCCCGCATGAGGATAAACTATGAACGGCTAAAAATACAAAAAATCAAAAAAGTAAAAAACTTGGACACGTGATCTAAGCTCGACCCAAATATTCAGCCTAAACAAGTTCGAGAGACGTTGGGAGGAGACATAGATCACCTTTTCGAAAGAAAAATAATCGAGCCCCATGTCTAAACCATTCTAGAGAAACCTACCGTAACATTTTTTGTATCCTTCCACTACCATTAGCCTAAGCCAACGTTTCGTCCAACTAAAAGTCCTTTTTGATAAGGAAATGTTCCAGGGCAACATGATGATAGTGGCAGCACCAATGATTTCGTGACTTGGTCCGGACCTCAAAGTCTTGTTAGTCGTGGGAAGACTCGAGAAGGAAATCTAAGTCGGATATTCAAAAAAAAAGAGTAATCGAAGTGTAGAGTAGTCGATCTCGCGGCTCAACTCGAGTTGCCAAATCATGAATAGTCGTCGGAAAACTCGAGAGGGGAATTTAAATCTATTACTCAAGAAAGAGTGTCACTACAAGAGTAGAGTCGTCGATCTCGCAGCTCAACTTGAGTCACCAAGCCACAAAGACATAAAGACTCCGAGCATAATTGTAATAAAAAATTAAAAAATACAAGCATGGTCTGAAAGGGCATAGTGAAAATCCGAAAGGGCGCTATGAGTAAAAAAATCATACTATCACAAGATCAAAGCCACCGGTACTATGAAAACCCAAAAGGGCGTCGATGCGCAAAAATGTGGAAACCGGGTTTGGTGAAAACGTAACTGGAGCTAGGGGCAATAAGGGCAAAAAAAAAATTAAAAAAAAAAAAAAAAAACTCCTGGCCCGCATGTGTATAAACTGTGAACGACAAAAATTTTCCTGAAATCCCAAGTCTCATGCTCAATTGATATTCACCCAGTATTGGGGCATTGTGGATGACTCTAAAAGGAGCCTAAGAACTACTGACATCTATATCCTCAGTAGTTGGCGAAAGCACAGATATTATCAAAGTAACAAAGGTTTTTCAAAAGTCTTCATATTCTATATCTACAATATCTATTCGACAAGGACAAATCTCAAAAATTCAAACATTTTCAAAACTAATATTTTGGTCGATGATGAAAAATCTAGGACTTACTCAAACTTCATATTTTCAAAGCAAAAGATACACATGAGGCCAAGTAAGTAAAAAACCTATTTTCTTTTCATTTAAAAAAAGTTTCATATTACATGTCGTTTAAATAAATTAAAAAATAAAAATAAAACAAAACAAAAAACATAAAAATACCTGGTGCCAATCATACGTCTCGACAAGAAATGAAGAAATAATCAAGTCTTTCTTCCAAGGCATAAATTCGGGCAGCTTGCCCCATCACCACCACTTCAGCATCCGAAGCATCATGACTCACCAGGTAAGACGAGAAGGCATTGAAGCAGGAATCCTAAGCAAGCCTCTCCCGTAGATTACCAATCTTAGCCTTCAAAATGGAAGATTCCTTACTCCTCAAAAGACTCAAGCCGATCTCCTGATCTTGGCAACTGTGTATCTCTACTGCGAGTAAATACTCCAAATATCCAAACCAGAGGAACATGTTGATATTACAAGAGAGCAACACCAATGCAATAGGCTCATTCGTAGTTTATACTCCTGTTGATATTGTTGCAATGAATGTGGTTCTAAAATATGGGTGACTCAGACTATGTAGCCCTCCTACCTTCAGATCTTAGTTGATTCAACTCCAAAAACAAAACTCTCTTTTGGATCAGTAACAACTGTTAACAACCTTATTGCTTGCACCGTTGAAAGGATCAAAGGCGCCGTTACAAGGGATAGGGCATGAATAAGGAATATTAACTTGTGGTAAAAATAAAGTAAGACAAATAAGAGTGGATTTTAGGTTGAAAAAAAAATAAATAAATAAAACAAAACAAAACAAAAAAAACAAAAAAACAAACCGACAAAATAGCATTTTCACAAAAGCGAAATTTAAATTTGTTCAAGACTCATTAGAAAAGTCTCGTTTCAAAGTTTTTCTCTAAACTATCACAAATCTAAGACTTCACACGAGCTCCGTGCCACGAGGTCGAGGAAATCAAGAGGCTAACCCTGTCAGACCTCGTGCTTGGACAGCCACTTCTTGTCATCAAATTCGTTAAATCAAATTGGTATTTTCAAACTTATCCAAGAAGAATCCTCGGACCCGCACAAATCAGGATTTCATCTATTCTTTGCAGTTCTTTGCACGCAACTCTTGCAAAGAGGGGCAGCTGTTGACACCCAAATTTGACCGGGCCCTGGACGCAAAATGCCCAAAAAGATAATAAAGGCCTCAAAGTCCATACCTCCAAAAGCCATCTATTTCTTTTAATAAATGGCCTAAGGCTTCCCACGTGGCCTATAGACCCCAATTCCTCACCACCCTTCTACATTCTTCAACTCAATCCAATATAAGTCTAAACCCATTTTTATTCTACCCATTACCTAAGCCCATTCAACTCAACCCAAACCCATTATTATTCAACGCCTCACCTAAGCCCATTCAACTCAACCCAAACCCATTATTATTCAACCCCTCACCTAAGCCCACTCAACTTAACCCCTAAACCCATTCTTATTCAACCCCTCACCTAAGCCCACCCAACTCAACCCTTCTACTCATTACTCAAGCCCATTCAACTCAAATCCATTCATATTCCACCCACAACCTAAGCCCAATCCAACACTATACCTACCCAACACTCTACCCAAGGCCAACTCATTACCCAAACCCAATTCTCAACCCAACCCAACATCACAACCAATCACCACAATCATCAAGATGGAACACATGTCACCACCGCAACTCACCTCCTTCATCCCCAACCTATCCCATCACTTTTTCTCTAAACATCATCTACCTACACTCCTAACCTATACCTCCCCCTAATCTACCCACATCAACCCATCATATTTTCTCTAAAAAAATTTAATCTACCTACACCCGTAACCTATACCTCCCCCTAATCTACCCTCATCATTCCCTACAAAACTCACATCTACAACCTAAACCCACACCCCTACTCTCAAATCAAAGACTCATACTCTCCCATCAATTCATCTCAACCCTTCATTTCCACCCAAAAACACATGGCATCATCTCCCACTCCCTCCCAAAATATCATTAACCACCCTCTGACCCCCCCATTCTCAAATCCAAATACTACTCCCCAAACACTCAACCCATCCATCACTCTCTTACACCCCATCCTCAACGTTTATTATCCTTCACCTGACACTCAACCTAAATGGGTTGAAAGATCCAACACATTTGGGTTATAAAATAACCCATTTAACCTTCTTACACAAATACCCTCCAAACACTTCTAATTTACCCCTACATTTCTCTTAAACCCCACACCATTCTACCATTCCTCCTCATTTCACCCAATTTTACCCTTAAAAATAAATCTCAAACTCTATAAAACCCTCCCTCATTCTCAACTCACTACTTAATGAAAATTTGAGAAAAATACTATCTAAAAAAAAACTCTCTACTCACCTCACTACTCTCAACTCTCAAACTCTCAACTCTCAACTCACCTCCATTACCCTCAACTCTCAACTTCTTCTCTAGAAAATCCAAGAAGGCCAAAGGGATTCATCAAGAAAAGGTAAAGAAAGTCAACAAAGGAGCAAGGTGGGTTTGGACAAAAGAACACCCCCTCCAACTCCCTTCTTCTACTTATCCCTTTCTACACACCACCATGGTTTGAACCATCAAAGGGTCCCTTTTTCAATAAGGGTGCCCTCAATGGATTGAACCAACATCAAAGCCCATCATACTTGAGGGCACATATTGGATTTTTCGATTCTTTTTCTTATTTTATTTTTATTTTCAAGATGGACCGAGTTCGAGGTTACCACCAATGGTGGATGGAGTAGGGTGCTTAACACCTTCCCTACTCCATAAAACCTTGAATCAACAGTTAGACCAAATGAGCCATATCTATACAAGAGTCATCAAATGCCAAAAACATGATTTTTCAAAATAAAATGTAATTTGGCTGACCATTCACACCCATTTCAAATATGAATAGTGGCGACTCCAAAATCCCCCAAAGTGGATGATATCTTCAAAATTGAATAAATCACATGTCCACAGAACTAGTACGTGGTTGGACCCCTCGTGGGATGCCAAACCTTTTATGAAAGCTACAACTCTTGACTCGTACACATAAGCATATCAAAGATGATCCAAGTAAATCAATTGCACTTCTTGGTCAAAACCAGTACCTAAGCGAGATCCTGCTCCGATGTACTATGGTACTAAGAGGATAAACTACGTCTATTCTAGAAAAGAGGTAATCTAAGAGTGCCTTTACTCAAGCATCATGCGCCACCTTTGATTTGGGGATTAAACTGGTTGCTTTTAACTTCAGAGAAGTGGGTTGAAGTTTTAGATTATCACCTATACGGTATATCAAACCAAGTCACCACGTACCGTCTGATTGAGTACGCTCGAGAGATATATAGGTGTACTTGGGCAAGAGTGGCCAAATAAAAATGCATTGCACGTAGTAAGCTTAGAATTTAGAAACCTCTCCAGTAGGTCACGACTCGAACTTATCGTGGGTGTTCCCGGGTTGCTTATTGGAATGGACCTTACAAATGATGAGATCAGGAATGTATGATTTTGTTCTCAAGGATCAAATTTTTTGTTTAAATTACTGTATTACTGGGTGCACCAACCCAATAAATAAGCCATTTTAAAAACTCGACAATGGTTCATAATGACCCAGTCCATCTCGATCCAACAATCATGATGGGTCAGACCATTTAAATCAAAATGGTATTCAAACTTTTTGTTAAATTTGGGCTTCAATCCATTTTCTTTAAATGTTCTCCAAAAGAAAAATATTTTTCAGTATTTTCCAGAAGAAAATATTTTTCCAAAGAAAAGAAGGAAGGAAAAATGATTTACAAAAGATTTATTTTTTTCGCATGGACCTTGGAAAATTTCTAAAATATGTTTACAAAAAATATATTTTTTGCATGGACTTTGAAAAACTACCAAAATGTATTTTTTTTAAAAGAAAATGACTTGCAAAAAAATAATCAGATTTGTGAAAGTTTTTATTCAATGAAAACATTATTTCTCAATAATCTTCCAGATTGCAATAAAATTATTTTCTTTCTAAATAATCATTACATGAATGAATTGGTGCATAGAATTAAATAAAATCTCAGGGTTCATTTAAAATGTTATCAGGGGGGTAATACTGGAATTGATTAAATTCACCTTAAATGAGGTTTAAGGGTTATCATTTTACCTAAGTTCAATCGTCCATCGTTTAGCTAGGGTTGTAAGTCCGGTTAGTTAGAACAAATGTCAGTACCAAGTCAACAGTTAGAAATGACAGCGAAATCTCTCAAAATTACACAGTTGTTCCCTGAAGATCACATTGCCTCAATCCTGCTGGTTGTAAGCAATATCCAGAGTCCTCAGCCTATAGACAAGTCCGTTGTGTGTGGGTAATTGTCTTTCATGAGTTTTGAATCAAGTTTTTTTTCTTTAGATCGAGTCTACTCTTTTTCTGTTGAGTCGAGTTAGTTTGTCGAGTTGTAGAGGTATCTGTCGCCTCTTCTGAATTTGATTGGATAAATAAAATTTTTGAATACCTCGAGCGCATTAACGAATTAACTAATAATCTGGCTTCAAGGATATATTTTTCTTCTGAACAAGAAGATAAGGGTTGGGCTCAATAACTTTCAATCAGAAAGCAAAGGTCATTGAACCTTAGAATAAAAAATAATTTTCAAGAAATTCAGATAAAAACTATCATATCCTTAGAGGAACACAAGGGGATAATGATTTACTCAGAAATTTCAAAAGACTTGTTCGTGTGATCATATGAGGGTATGTTAGGTACAAGCTTGGGTGTTGTTCAACACGGAATATATACTCGTCTATATCGATGAAATAAAAGAAGATGTTAGAAAATATATTAGCGCTATGCCCACTACATCTTGAGTTGAAAAGTTCATTTAAGCACTTGTTATCAGTCGATATGGGGGTACCTTTGAGTTGATCTCTGATAATGGGTCGTACTTCAAAGCGTAAGTCATTACTCTGTGTTCAAAGTTTAGGATTCGACATCACAAATCATCTCCCCACGTTCTCAGACTAATGGAAAGGTTGAAACAGTCAATAAAAAAAATCTCAAGATAATTATCAGAAAAATGTGTCAATTGCACCAAGATTGGTCAGAAAAGCTACCATTCACACTATGGGGGTGTCGTACTTCAAATACAGTCTTCCACTGGAACTATTCCATACTCTCTAATATATGATATGGAAACAGTCTTACCAGTTGAAATGAAAATCCCGTATCTCAAGGTCTTAATGGAAAGTCAATTGCTAAAAACAAACTAAGCTCATCATTGGGTACGAAAAGCTAAACCAGATTGAAACAAAAATAACCTAGAAGTTCTGTACCACGTGTAAACTTATCAGAGAAGAGTCACTTACAAGAAAATCAAAGTTCACTACTTACAAGTCAAGGATTTAACCATCAGACTTCAAAGAAAATTGATCACCCCTCCTTGACTATAGGAGGAATTCTGAACCCAATTGGAGGGATTCATTCATTAAGAAATCTTCTTGGAAAAATCGTCAGACTTCAAGATTATGATAGAATTGAACTACCAGAATCAACCAACCTTGACCAGATCAAGCAGTATTACATTTAAGGAGGCTATCTTTGGCCAAATCAATTTTCCTGTTACCCAATTTAATATCTCATTTCTCAATCATTTGCAGCCTTTTTTTGAAAAAAAAATCATTTTTTTTCTCAGCCCAATCACCCAACCTAGGGGAGGGAAAAATTTGAACTACGTTTTGGTTTAATCCCAAAATTTTGGGGTACGTTGGCAACCTGAGAAGTTACTTTAGGCCCGATCACATCAAAATAAAAAAAAATATAAATAGATTCCCCGACAAAGAAAAAAATTCAAAAGAAAAAGAAATATCATCCAAAATGGGGAAGAAAATTCAAAGAAAAAAGAAAACAATTGAAACGGAAATGCCACACAAGGGGCATTCTGGTTTTTAAGTCTTAGAATTTATTTCTTTTTATATCCAGTCCTAAGCTTACCCATGAAAGTCCTCCAAAGTACCGTTCGAAAAAGTTAAGGAAGGTAGTAAAGCATGATCAGACAGTAACTCCAGAAGTTCAGAAGGGAAGAAAAACAAAAAGAAAAAAAGCCTGCTAAGTTGAAAACCTAAAAAGGGCGACTTGGGCAAAAATTAAGGCAAGCTCGCAAAGTTGAAATTCCGAAAGGACGATCTTGGCAATAATCAGAGCAAAGAAAAAAAAAGCTCCTTAGATCAAAAACCTGAAAAGACAATCTAGGCAAAAGTTAGAGCAAGTTTGCAAGATCGAAAATCTGAAAAGGCGATCTAGGCAAAAGTTAGAGCAATAAAGAAAAATAGAAGAAAATCTCAGGAGGTTCGAACCGAGACATTTGAAGTCTGAATAATGAAGTTCAACACTTAGCTTAAACTAAACAAAGACTCAGAAAGCCACAAGTATCTTGTCTACGATTGATTTAAAAATTTTTGCTTCCCCAAGTGAATCAAGGGAGAGAAGGGTGAATTCTATGATGAGTCTCTAAAGGAAATATTTTGTTCTCTTGAGCCTGACTCAAAATCTTCAATATAAAAAGTTAAAATTAAAAAGTTGAATCTTTATTGCACTTGTGGTAATCAAATATTTCAAACCTTCATACAAGGGGTAATTTCTTTCTTCTTTGATATGTAGTCTCCCCTTATACTAGGGGCATTTTTTATTTTTTACAAGATGTGTTCAATACAATGTTTCCTGTCAAACTAGGCGCATTTTTTATCTCAAGCCTGATCAATATTAATCTTAAAGGATAATGGGAACCCCGGATTTAAGGTTACCCTCTTGATAGCAATTTTTTTTGAAAATCCCTGAGGTACAAAGAAATTAAAAAAATTCATAAAATTTTTGAAAAACTTTGAGATTCAAACATAAGCATTTCTGATCTCATATTTGGTTTTGTCCAGAGATTAACTCATTACCCTTTTACCTAGAATAGGAGATAGGCATTCTTTCTTTCCTAGATTCAAAATTCTTTCTCATATCTTTTCATTACCAAATTCAATCATTCTTTCCCAGATCTATTCCTTCACAGATTCAATTATTCTTTCCCAGATTTATTCATTCCCAGATTCAATCATTCTTTTTCAGATTCATTCATTTCTTCCCAATTTTACTCAGTCATATGCCACCGAGGGTTTTCTGGAATTATGCTCAGATGCCACCGAGGCTTTCTCGGAATTATGCTCAGATACCATCGAGGATTTCTCAGAATTATACTCAGATACCGTCGAGGGTTTTCTCAGAATTATGCTCAGATGCCACCGAGGGTTTTCTCAAAATTATGCTCAGATACCGCCGACGATTTCTCGGAATTATACTCAGATACCGCCAACGGTTTCTCAAAATTATACTCAGCGAATTCTCAGAATTATGCTTAGATACCACCGAGGGTTTTCTCGGAATTATGCTCAGATACCGCCGAGGGTTTTCTCAAAATTATGCTTAGATACCACCGAGGGTTTCTAGATTTATGCTTAGATATCGCCAAGGGTTTTCTCGGAATTATGCTCAAATGTCGTCGAGGGTTTTTCAGAATTATGCTCAGATGCCACCGAGGGTTTTCTCAGAATTATGCTCAGATACCGTCGAGGGTTTTCTCGAAATTATGCTTAGACCGTCGAGGGTTTTCTCATAATTATTTTCAGATGCTACCGAAGGTTTTCTCAGAATTATGCTCAGTTTATGTCTAGTTTTGCAATCACCTGATTAATCAACTCGTCAACCCGATTACAACGGTTCCCAATGATGGATGATTATTTCAATCATTTATTTGTTACTAGATATGTTTCAAAAATTCAGATGAGGTATCTCAAACTAACAAAACTATAGAAACTACGCTACGCTCGGAAAATATAACCCCAAAAGCCTAGTATTCATCATTTTTCAGACAAAAGGAAGCTTCACGATAATAAAAAAATGACCAAATTACCAAAATACCCCTAATCTCAAAACATCCCTAGAGCCTACATTACGCTTAAGAAAACCCTTTCAAACACATAAAATAATAAATCGAAACTAAATAAATCATTTCGCCAATTTTCACAAAATTTGATAAAATTACGAAAATGCCCCTCATAAAGTTCACTACCATTTCGCATAAAAAATTTCATAAATGACACAAACCAATATTCCCATTGAATTTCTTATGAAAAATTAATTCTAAAACATCTAGAACATTGAAAAATGACTTAAAACGCAAAAAGTCTTCTTCAAAGGCAAAACATTAATTTTACAATTTTAATAATTAAAAATATCAAAATTAATAATTAAAATATTAATTAATGTAAAGTGAAATCCTAATTAAAATTCAAAGTCAATCAAATAAGACTTAAGTCAAAATCCTAAAGTCAAGTCAATCAAGTAAGACTTAAGTCAAAATCCTAAAGTCAAGTCAATCAAGTAAGACTTAAGTCAAAATCCTAAATTCTAGTCAATCAAGTGAGACTTAAGTCAAAACCCTAATCAATCTAATAAGACCAAAGTCAAACCCTAACCCTTATAGAATAGAAATTAAACTATAAAAACTATCTAATTTAATTATAATTAAACTATAAAACTATCTAATGTAATTCTAATTAAACACTAACTATATCTAAAATAATTCTAATTAAACTCTAAAACTATCTAATGTAATTCTAATTAAACACTAACTCTATCTAATAGAATTCTAATTAAACTCTAAAACTATCTAATATAATTCTAATTAAACACTAACTCTATCTAAAATAATTCTAATTACACACTAACTCTATCTAAAAAACTCTTAAAAAATCTATAAATAGGGGTCTCTACAACCTATTTTCGAATCCAAGAGAAACCCCTAGAAAAAATAGGTCAAGAAGCCTTCCCAACCCTCCCACTACCCTAATTTTGAAGTCCTAAGTTCTTATCTAACATCCATACCCCACCTTTAGCTCAAAAAACACCCAAAAATCCTTTCAAAACACCTCGAAATCAATAAAAATTAGAAAACTCATAGATCTAAGAAGAAAACACCTCAACTTGGATATCAGAAATTAGATCCGGTGACGGGCGAATAGCAAGGAAGTACATACGAGGATACTCTCTGCAAGTGTTGAGGGAATTGTTGATATCCGCAAGGTAATTTTCTTTTTATTTTTTATTATTTATTTTTTTTTTGTCTATTTTGCAATGTAATTGTTTTTGAAAATTAGTAGAGACCGACGTTTGCCGGGCGGGGTTGGTGCCTAACACCTTCCAACCACGTAACGTGATCCCTAGACCCGTATTTTCTTTCATAAATTAGTATTATTTGTCTTTTACAGTCAATGTTTGATTCCTATACCGTAATAACTAGGTGGCGAGTCCCAAATCTCAAAAATCAAAAGTGGATCCGCGCACCCCGCGGATAGAAGGCGTTTTCAGGATCGAAAAACTAAAAATTCGTGAATTTGTTTAGTGCTGTTGGCAGGAGCCGACGAAGCCTCCACCACCTACTGCAGGCCATTTTGGTGGTTCCACTGCCAGAACCAAGCTTTTGTCATCAATAGCTACTGTTAAATTTTTTTAATCAAAACTAACTTCTAACTTTTGTGTTGTTTTCCTTATGATTTATATATGTTTTTCCACCCTTTATTTTATTAAAAACATTTAAGTAAATGTCCATTTACTTTAACTTTTTTAATTAAATTAAAGTTCTACCCCCCATTTCAAAATAATGGGAATGGTTTCAAGGTCCAAATCTCAAAGGATTAAAATTTGAATTTTTGTTTCAAGAACAAAATGTAAATTTCGACGTTTACGACAAATTTTTCAAAAGTTAATAGCTTTCGCGTTACTTTGAATTGGACTATAAAAATTATATAGTGTCAAATCTAATGTTCAAGGATTTCATTTCCAAAAACTCATTTTCAATTTTGAGGACTTTGAAAAATTGAGTTTCCAGCACTTAGCCAAATTTTCACCAACTTTTTCAATTTTAATTGTTTGACTTTGAACACTTATTGAGACCCTATTTTATTAAAAATTTGATAGTTTTTTGATTGAATTTTCAAAGTAATTTGAAAGCTTGAAAAAGAAAAGTTTGGCTTAAAAATTATGAAAATTGAAAATGTTGAAAGAATGGGTAAGAGATGAAACGGTAAAATGTTATAATCAAACCCAAGGGGTGATGTCTGCATTTTACATTGTATGTTGTGTGTAAGTTGGTGAAGAGATATCTAGGGATAATGATTTGTTGCATGCTTATTCAAATTCTATTAGTGCAGAGGCGTTGAGTTCTATTATTTATTTTAGGCCGGGTGGCCACAATTGCATGGTAGGAAACTGGATATCAATTCTCAACCTTGTATTGTTAATTTCTCTTTTATTTTCAAATAAAAATTATATATATATATATATATGCGTAGCTATTTTATGAGCTGTTAAAAAGCCTGAAGGGATAGTACGTCATATCATCCTAAGTGTTATACTATCCTGGGATGTACGGTAGGGACCACCAAGCTCATACGTGGTATGGGAACCATATGAGAGTGGAGTCACAACTAGAATCCGATTTTATTCCTTTCTATCTTTATCGGTGAACTTGTATTGTAAAGGTGGTCGTATATGAATGGAGTTGTACATTTTAGAAATCACATGCACACCTAATAGGCATAGACAAAAATGATTAGTCAGTGATCTCTAACAATCTAAAAGTAGTCAAATGTTCTGACACATTGAGAAAAGACTCATTGCATATAGTTATGTCAAACAGCCCACCTGAGCCGGATAAATGGTCATCCAATGTGGTAAGTATAGCGATCGACCATAAAATCGGGATCTAAAAGCCAATGAAATATTGTAACATGATGTCCTGACTGGGAGCAATCTAGTCGTAATTCCCAACTCTCTAACTCTACTACTCCACTATTATGTAATATGTACCTATTGTTCTATTTTTAATTATAAACTAAAAAGCATATCTACTATTTCAATGTTGTCAATTATATTTGTATAAGAAGGAAAATATATAATGAGTACAGATGACTGATATTATGTGGAATTTTAAACTCTCTAATTGCTCATCCCTAGCTATATGTACCAGTTAATCATAATTTAATTTGTAAAGCTAGCATGTTTTGAAATGATTCAATATGATTACTCGATCACGCTAGGTGAGGTTATTAATGGGAATTGTTTGTGGACCTATTGGGTAACCATTGTTACTCACCCTTTACTTCATATTTTTTTTAACTTTAAAACCTGCTGCTGGAAAAGCAGTCGTAGAGCCATCGAGTAAGGATTGATAGGTCAAGAAAATGGTTTTGAAAAGTTTCTTCTCCTCTGCAGGACAGATATGTCAAGAGATTGGTTTCTTTGATGGTTCAAATATGACCATCACTTCTGGTTGATTGTTGTTAGATCCGGGTACAGACACCTAAAGGGTAGGGAGAATTACAACAGATCCTTAATTGATCTTGAAGGAGAATAGTGATTCTTCTTCTTTGCATATTACGACTTTCGCCTTGGCGGGCGCTTTTTCTTTTCTACTCACTTCAGAATCCCCTTTAAACAATATATCCATGCCATCCATGAAGAGATGCGAGGACTCAACAAATGAGTTTTCTTGTATTTGAATAGGCTCAAAATTTACAACTCTTGGCTTTCTCATGTTGTTTGTTGACGATGGTCCTGACAGATCATATGGTCTTTTCAATGATCGTTGGAAATTAATGCTAATGTGTGGTATTTTGCCTAAGTTCCACGGGCTCTCAATTTTTTCTTCTTGCGAGTCGAACCTCTCTCTCTTTTTATCATTCATGTCAAAGCTGTCCTTTTTTGTAGACCTGAATCCCAGATCGAAGTAGGGGGTATGTTTTTGAGTATTGATCATAGTGGCCTTACCTCTTCCTCCGAGTCTTAACCCTTGCTTTGGACAATACCCTGCTTTCTTCATTACTCGCCCGATCATCAAATTTGTTTTTGACAATTCTAACTTTGTATTTTCTTTTTTTTCTTGGGATATGATTGACTAATGTGAATTGAAAGGAATGATACCCCTCTTTGTCTTCAGTCATTTCCACATCGATATAAGGTACATCTGGCGATCGATAAATTTGTATGAGATTCTCGACAAGGACGAAGATCACCCTCTGTCCTTTGATGAATTTGACTCATTGGTACAAAGAAGAAGGGACTGCCTTGCAATATGGATTCAACGTCTTCCTAGAAGGAGATTGAATGCCTATGTCCGAGATCTCAAATGTCACTTCAAATGTGCATGATCTGATGGTGACGAGAATATCCAATTCTCCTAGCGACTCAATTTTTCTGCTATCAAAAGCTCTAACGGTCTTTCTAGTTGGCCTGATGTAAGACATATATGCATTTAGCATGTGTAAAATTTGTAGAGGATAGACATTTAAAGTTGAGCCATTATCGATCAATACCCTTGCTACCATCATGTCTTTGCAGATTATTACGATGTGGAATGACTCAATGTTACCACGTCTTCCACGGATAAATTCATCTTCTGCGAAGGTAAGCGGATTGGGGGTCATGATCTTCCCCACCGTCTTCTCTAATTTTTTCGATGAGGTAGTCTTAGGCACATGTGCATTACTAAGAACTTTAAGTAGTGTTTTCTGATGTTGTTATGAATTTAGTAGCAAGTCGAAGATACTAATCTAAGCTGGCATCTTGTTCAACTGCTCCATTATGTTATACTAATTTTTTCAAATGAGTTTGAGGAGATCAATCCCTACCTTCTCAGTTACTCTACTCTTCTTCTTCTCTAGCTATCTTTGTAGTACTTGTTCCTCTTCCACAAACTTTTCTTTTCCTCTTTCTTTTATTTTTTTCTCCTTTGTTTGTCTCATTCTTCTTTTGTTTTTTTTCTGGTATCTAGTAACATCTCCCTAACCTGGTCATATGCCTAATATATGTAACCATAGCCTCTCTTGGCTTTTCAATCCTTCCTAATATGACAATCACGGTCTCATAAATCCATGGGATGGCTTGGTTTGACTGGCATGGAAAAATCTTAGGGGATATGATAGTCATGGATTGAGGTTTTGGTTTTAGATGGGTGTATCGAGGTCAGGGATTTGTAGGTAATACATAATAGGATGAGATATGGTTAGGAGGAAAATCTTGAAGTGTGAAAGATCAGTATAATGTAGGATATGATGAGGGGTGGTTGACAAGAAGAACTTGAAGTTGGTATGGTATAACGTATAATGAAGGGTAGTCGAAAAGAAGAATTGGAAGTTGGTAAGGTGTAAGGTATGATGAGTGGCAGTTGTAAAGGATTTGAGGTTAGGGGCTGGAGTGAATAGTGAGACCGACCATTCTGATTGGGAGTTGGGATGGTGATTGGTTAGTTACATCTTAAGGTAAAGTATTGATGCTTGAAGATGTTGGTTCCTTCCTTAAGTTGACTCTAACTTTTAAGCCAACAGGTGCTATCAAAGTTGAAGGGTCGAAGTTTGATTCATTTCTCTCCATAGCATTGACCATAAGCCCATTGCCTCCCCCATTATGCGTTAGTAATGGGTTCTGGTTGATGTTCTGTTGAGGTGCTTGGACTGCCAGACCATCAAGGATGATTGTTTCTTTGTCAATCAAATTTTAAACTTGGTGCTTAAGTTGCCAACATTGGTCTGTGGCATGCCCCGACACACCCATATGAAATTCGTAGAATTGACTGGGATTGTACCCTGGGCCCTTTATTGCCTTTTGGGTTTGGTTGTCTCTTGGTGAGATATTCCCCCTGAATATTACTGAGTGAGTTTTGATAAAGTCATAGGTAGACGAGTGAATACTCGAGGGACCCTATTGGATTTGTGCTGCTCGATTTGATAATTCTGGGCGAACTGTGAGTTTTGAACAAATACAAAGTTTTGACCAAACTGAAATGCTTGTGGAATAGGTGTGGCTTGAGATGGGTTTACCTTGAAGGAGACCTGAGGTGCTGGCGACCTCTGGTTTGGTGTGTTGAGATGAAGAAAGATCGAACGGGTTGTGAATTATTAACTTATGCTTCATTTTTTTTCTTGTTCAATATTACCAATTTTCATTTGGTAGACCCCCTATTGGTGCCTTTAGATTGGATAAGTCATAAATCAGACTCGATCAGCTACTTGGACCAATTTCGAGAAGCTTGCAGTTGTATAACCTACTAGATACGTGCAGAATGAGTGGCCCAGAGTTGAGATAAATATGGTATTCAGGAAAATTCTCACCACCTTTGGGCATACTTCTTTACGCTTTTCTTTAGCTTTCAAGTCATCTTTGCCATGTCATTCCTATCCAATCCTATGCCAGTATTGAATCTGTACTCCTCGAAGAAAATTATAGCTAGATCTTGCTAGCTCTTAAGTCAAGAATAATCCAATTGAGAGAACTATGAGAGGGCCACCCTCGTTAAATTTCTTTGGAAGAGCTAGACTAACAACCTGTCGTCATTCCCAAACTGGTACATGGATTCACAATAAAGTTTCAAGTGGGACAAAGGGCATCCAATGTCGTTATACTTCTTGTAGTTAGGACACTTGAACTTTGGCTGTAATAACGAACTTGGGTATAGGCCTTTGAACCTCATTCCTTTTGTGGAATCCTTCCCTTTCATTCTTCTGATTTCTTCCTCGACTATCTCAAGCTTATTGGCTAGTTTTTCCTTTGTGGTGTTTCTCACCTCAACTGGTTTAAATTCGCATTCTTCTTCTTGAACGACCTCATGTCGTTGTGGGTTGCAATGAATATGAATTGGTGGTCCTTGGTTGGCATAAGCCATGGGTGGTAAGGTATTCTATGCTAGTAGTGATTGTTGTTGTTGCGATTGTTCCGATATAGCCTGATTTGAGCCGAAAGCTTGATGTTAGACAGCCTAAATGATGCTTGAATTTGCTCTTAACAGATCTAGAATCTTGTCATGTTTTTCTAGTGACTTCACCATCGTATCTAACTTCAAGGTGAGATCTGTTACCACTTCTACCACTGACTATTGAGGTTGCTCCAAAGTACTTATGGTTGGTTGCGAGCGTAGAAAGTACGATGGATTATCAGGTGGCAAGTACTTCTTTTTGGGTCGTTTGGCCACCTGCAGACAAGAGGTTGAGTATTATTATATTATTTACATAATGAAGATACATGATAATTCATTAGGTCAAATTGGGTTAATTGGTAAAATTGAATTAAGAAAGCCCTGGATTGGGTTTGATATTGAACTTGGAGTCAAAATTTTGTCAGCATGGAGTTGGAGGTTCATCGGCATAGGATTGGAAGTTTGTTAACACAAGACTAGAGGTTTATTGGCATGGAGTCAGAGCTTTATCACCCCGAAGTAGGGAGTTTATTGGCACGGAGTCGAGGGTTTGTCAGCACGGAACTGGAGGTTTGTTAGGGCGGATTTAGTGGTTGGTCAGCATAGAGCTAGAGGTTCATTGGCATGAAGCCGAAGATTTGTCAGCATAGAGCTTGAGATTTGTTAGCACGGAGCTAGGGGTAGGGTTAGCTCACAATTGTATTTTTATTCTAGTTAATTTATTTTTATTTTCCTATTTTAAGAAAAATTGAAAAAAATAAAAAATACTTAACACTTGCAAAATATTTTCTTCAAACTCCTTGTATATAGAGTTTACATATGAATTTCAAATCTTAGGCTCATTTTCGAAAAAAATTTAAGCATGCATTATTTTTGTTCCTAATCAAGAAAATGAAAAAATTACTTTGAAAAATTCATGACACTTCTAATTGATTAAAAATAAGATTTATATAACAAAAATCGACCTTATTCTCTATCTAGAGTATTAGAGGACATCGAATCTAGTGAACTATGACTTCCTTGTCCATTGGGTGGCTGGTTAGAAGAAAAATAAAATTGGAGTTATTATGACTTGGACAGCAAACATAGGATTAGACTGGTTACCTTGAAAAGGGCTACCTGCTTTTTGAAAAAGAACACAAATGAGACCAAAAAGTTTCAGTTGGGTGAAAGACGTCAATGGTAAAAGTATGAGTAACCTGAAATATTATAGATAAAGTCCCTTAGAAGTATTAAAGTGAACATCCACACCTCCACACAATTCAAAATCCTAGATAGGATGCTTAGTTTTTAGTTAAAAATGAGGTAAAATCGACCATTCTTAGCAGTTAGGAGGTGAAATCTTATTCCTAAAAAGATATTTTTTAAAGGAAAAATAAAAAAATTTGCACGAGTACTCAAGTCACCTTTAAAATTTTAGAAAATAAGGAATGAAACTGAGAACTTTGCTTAAACGTAAAAAACTTTTGACTAATTTGTGAAATGTCAATATGAATACCTTACATACTTTGACTTTGACTTTGATATTTTTATGAAGTGCTGGAATTTTGTGGGTATATTCACTGCAAACCCTCAAGAGTCAAACTCATCCACTAGAGGTAACCTAGGGATTTAAGGACTTGCTACATCCACTAAATACAATCATGTAATTTATGAAAGTGACTTTATTTTTTTATTTTACTCAGAAATAGCAAAATCTAAGTTTGGGGTGTGATCAAGGTTTAAAAAAATGTTTCTAGAGCCCTTATTGCAAAAGTTCTACAGACAAATTACATACTAAATATCTTCATTAAGCATAATGAATTGTTAGTCAATATTTCTCATAGATTTTTATTTAATAAAGTGTTTTGGAATTAATTATGTTTAACTTCATGTAAATAGGAAAGACAATAAATTTCGAAAATAATTCAAAAGATTTGAAGCAGTCATTATGACCAAGGAACCAAGATCAGTTAATTAGCCAAGACCCAAGTTACGTGGGCCTAGGCTGACCATGCAACCTAGGTTGACTAGGATCGCGCAATCAAAGCAGAGAGATTTTTCTCGAATTCTGAAAGACATTAGAATTAGACTAAGGTTTTACAATTTTTATGTTCACGAAATATTCCTAAAATCCTAATTTTCATAACAAATCATAATTTGGGCTTTTTATAAATAGGAAACCAGACCAAGAGCTAAAGGCATCTAGAGAATTAGTAGTGTTAGTT
Source organism: Akebia trifoliata (assembly GCF_017979445.1). Taxonomy (NCBI): domain Eukaryota; kingdom Viridiplantae; phylum Streptophyta; class Magnoliopsida; order Ranunculales; family Lardizabalaceae; genus Akebia; species Akebia trifoliata. The sequence goes on along the minus strand of NC_141384.1, from coordinate 16,453,615 downwards.
TTTATTTTTTGTTTTTCTTAGTTTTACGAAAGTTTATAAGGAAACTCTATCGATTTCAGAATCAAGAAGCAATAAAAAATTCATTTTCTCTCATATCTACACTTTCTTTCATGTTCTTTTTATTTTTTTTACTTCACTGTTCTTACGATGACTATTGGTTAACTTCTCTATTAGATTGGTTGAGGAAGCCGGAGCAAGACTTTGTGAGTATTTTTATTGTTATCATAATTGCTTCATAGTTTATTGTGATAGTTGTTAGGTGTGACGCCCTGTCGAACACTGACACAAATCTCAAGGCCAAATCCCAAGGTACTAGGTGGCACCTCGAAATTTGGGCATGGCTCTCTCTATTTATCTTAGTGTTCCACAGAACTCAAAAACCTGATAATCCAAAATATAATAAATCATGTACACTAGAAAAATGCAAACACGAGATAACAAGACTAAGTATATCTAATACATGAGTATAGCAGAGTGCGGAAGTTTAACAATATATAGGATTTCAAATAGTACTCTTTCACTCTAACATAAGCCTAACACTCAACTCCAAAATCTATATAAATCCTGGACGAAACTGACAATACTAAAGGGTGTAGCCCTAGTACTCACCATGCAACAGACTCTGGTCGACGATCTAATCAACCAGATACTCCTCACTTGCCGACTCCGCGCCTACCTCGATAACTGCAAGTGTTGAAACTAAAAAAAATAGGAAGGAAAGGGGTGAGTAACAATGGTTACCCAGTAAGTCCACAACCAATACCTACTAATAACCTTCTCTAAACATGATTTAGTAAGCATGCTGAGCAGTGTAACATATGCAAAGTTTTACAAGAGAAAATACGATTAACTGGTACATATAGTCAGGGATGAGCAACTAAACAGTTTAAAGATTCACATGGCATCAGTAATCAGTACTCACTATACATTTTCATTTGTTATACAACTATGATTTATCACATTGAAATAACAAACATGCATTGAAGTTTATAATTCAAAATATAACCACAGATACATAATACAAAATGGTGGAGTAGTGGAATTATAGAGAGTTGGGATTCATGATTGGATCACTCCCAGTCGGGACATAATGTTACAACATGAATCTGGCTTTTAGTTCCTGATTTTGTGGCCGGTCGTTGCTCTTACCACACTGGTGAACATTTATCCGGCTCAGACAGGCCGTTTGACGTGACCGTAAACAATAGGTCTCTTTTCGATGTGTCAGAACGTTCGACTACTACTAGATTGTTAGTGATCACTGACCAATCATCTTCGTCTATACCTATCAGGCGTGCATGTGATTCTCAAAATAATACTCCAATCGTATACGATCATCTTTACAATACACGCTCACTGGTAAAGATAAGAAAGGAATGGACCCGGATTCCAGTTGTGACTCCACTCTTATACGCGGCCCATACCACGTATGAGCTTGGTGGTCCCTACCGTACATCCTAGGATTGTACATCCCTCTGGATGATGTGACGCACTATCCCGTTAGGCATTCACATACCCTTTAATAGCTCACAAAATAGTTACATATATATATTATTTTTCATTTAAAATAAAAGAGAAATTAACAAAACAGGGTTGAAAATGGATATCCAGTTCCTACCTTGCAACTGTGGCCACCCGGCCTAAAATAAACAACAGTACTCGGAGCCTCTGGGCCAACATAAATTTAAATAAAAATGCAACCCTTTCATTTATCCCTGGATATCCCTTCACTAACCTACACACAACATACAACGTAAAATGCAGACATCACCCTTCGGTGTGATTATGACATTTTACAGATTCATCCCTTTTCCATTCTACCGTATTTTTATTTCTTAACCTTTCAAATCAAATATTTCTTTTTCACACTTGAAAATACACTTTGATCATTCGATCAAAAAAATATCCAATTTTTCTTAAAATGGGATCCCAATAAGTATGCGAAGGCAAATTACCAAAACTGGAAAAATCGGTGAAAATTTGGCTAAGTGTCGAAAATTCAATTTTTCAGAGTTGTCGAAATTAAAAATGAATTTTTGTAAATGAATTTCCTTGAAAACATGAGAAGGGTCATGTAATTTTGTAAACTAATTCAAAGTAATGCGAAAGATATCACGGAAATACTTTAAACATTCCTGTCGTGATGAAATTTTGTTTATTTTTTTCTCGCTTCGTATGAAAGAGTTACGGGGACCATAAGTAGTCGTTTTGGCATGTTAAAATCATGAGGAATCCAAAAAAAATATCAAAAAAAAAAATTCGGCCATTTTTTTATTTTCACGGTGGCACCGTCAGAACGCTGGAAATTCACGAATTTTTTTCATTTTTTTCTTCGTTTTTCACTCGTTTTCGATTCTAATAACCCACCCATGAATCAAATATTCAAACCACGATAAAACACATCAAACATAACGATTTCTAGCATGAATTTGAAATAATTTAAACAACATTCTATAAATTTAAAACATACTTAAGTTTCGAAAGATCCCTAAATGTAATTTTTTCAAAATCTACGGTTATTAATAAGAATCGAGAGTTCCTTACTTGGTTGTGATTGTCGGACACGCTTAACTAACTCGAAAATCAAGGATTGACAGCAAGGACTCGAGGTTGAATGACTTCGGGGCCCAACGGTCGGGTTACTTGCAAAACCTTCGATGGAGGTGTCCCTCTTCCCTAAACAACGATGGATCATTCTTCTTCAAACTAGGTGGAACTCCAAGTGGGTAAAATCAAAACCCCTATTGCTGATTTTTAGTGGGAGCCTAAGAGAAAGGAAAGGAAATGGAGGTTGGATGGGGTGAGAACGTGGAGCTCGACAACGTCGACGATTTTTCCTTCTTCGTCGAGGTTTAAGTCGGACTTGTTTACGATAGATCTTGATGGGAAGGGTGGAAACCCTAGGTTTGGAGAATGGGCTGATCTTTTGTGAGTTGGAGAGTAGTAAGTGAATAAAAGAAATGAGTTGTTTCTATTTATAACTAAAGTTGGAGGGCATTTTAGTATTTTTTTTCGTTTTCTAATTTCGATGAAATCTTGACCATTCGGACTCGAAAAATGACACATGAGTATTCCATTTCGAATAATTTTTCGTTGCGGACCTCATGGTGTAATCCAATTTTTCTAATTTTCGTTTTAATAAAATTTCACTATTTTGGATCTCACTTAACACGAAATTCGAGGATTTTATAACTTTTTCATCCGAACTCGAATTCGAACATGCTTACAGGCTAAAGTATATATTTCAATCTCTTTAAATCCAATGGTGGAGTCGATTGTCCTTAAAAATGATCGAAACAAAATCCGAGTATTTTACTCTAATTTCCTTCTTCGGTATTTTCCTCAAAATATCACCATTTGACTTCTTCGATATACGAGTTAAAAATCTATGGTATTACATTCTCCCCCCCTTAATAAAAATTTCGTCCTTGAAATTGAAATTGTACCTTATCAAACGTTGTTGTCATTCCACTAGCACGATATGTATAACCAACAACACCTATAAGTGATTAGCAATCATTCTTGGTCTCTAGCCAATTTCATTCATAACTCCTAAACCTCATGTCAGATGCTTTTCATCAACCCGATATATGCGTTGATTAATAGTACAATTCATTCTCATATTCCAACTAATTCATCATTTGTATAACTCTAAGATAACAATTAGCTCACATTATACCAATTCCTTACCAATTTCTATCAATAATTCTTTCACACCTTCACTATCCTTTATCTTTGTTTTTGCCACCAACTACGTCGTCTATTATGCGTATTTGTGCTTATAATGAAAATTTCTCCTTAATACGCAGTTTTACTACAAACACACCATTACTATAATGCAAGTATTTACCAACACTAACTTCGCAATTCGTATCAAAACCTTTATTCCTAATAAACCAATATATCTACATTCGACTCAATATTCCATGTTCTGCTTACCGTGATATCTCTTCAAGGCCTTTGTCATGATCTTCATGATTTAAAACCTTAATGACGAGGGTAAATCCTACATCAAATAAATTATTTCGCAAATTGACCACATGTAAAAGGTTAGGCAAATACTTCTTCAACATGAACACACAGTGAACCTGCTCAAGATCTGCTCCTCTACTTCAAACGGTCTCATGAGCTGCAAGTCACACGCTTTCTTTCTCTACTTCCAAATTCACAGTATCTCCCAGTTACTGTTTAAGCATCATTGTAATATCAAATAAATCCTTATTCATGTATCATCCAATATTGCTATTACAATAATTAGCCTTTGCAAATCTCACAACTATCTCTCATGACTTTCAATTCATAAGCAATATTGCTATCTCACCTTCTTCATCTATTTTCTCACAATTCTATTAAGTTACCATTAATGCAACTTTGTCACAAGGACATTCTTTCTCGCATCTTACATTGACCCACGTCCTAACTTATACTCTGTTAAGTTTCTCTTCTTTTGCATACTACATGCTCTTTCGAAATCGTATGCTACATTTTCCAAAGTTCATCAATTCTTCCACTTAGATCATATATAACATCAATTGCTGCACGTACATAGTCACATTACTAGTTTTACAAATAGTCCTCATCTTCTCACACTCTTCAACCCTCCTAACACCTAAAACATATTCATTAATGAACAAAACACACGTTACGATCCACCCCTTATTATACCCACCTTGTTTTCAAAACTACCTTTTTCTATCTAACTCTTCCTTACTGTAAGTCTAATCTTTTTAACATTACTTTTAACTTATACAATCGTTAAATCCAACATGCTCCATTATTCATAAATTTACTCCTTACCTCTCCTAATGAAATACCACTCTCACACATCAAGTTACCTCCAAATACTCGTTCATTTGTGTCACATACAAAGTTTCAATTTTTGATTGAACACCTCTATTATGTAGTTTCCTACTTAATCTCTCAAAAACCTCATTCTTTCTTCACAAGTTATCATTCTAAACATCACTTACCCACACATACTTTTAGCCTTTACTCACACAATCTCAACCATATTATTTCCATGTTATAATTATATTTGTCCCCATAACACACATTTTCACTTATGATACTCCTTTACGACCCTACTCTACTATGCCTATCTCATCAACGTTCTTTGCCCCAAAGTACTCAACAACTTTTTGACAATCATAATCTTCTAGTGGCGTAGATATTTTTATCACTCGGCCTATCTTGGTAATTTCTAACTCTAGTAAGGGTGTAAAATCTTAACATAAGTATATAATCCAAAAGAATCAGTATTGAATAGAAATCTGATTTCTAACATTATAATTAGTAATTGTACCTTCCAAAATTTCGTCGGAGATAGGTACTTTCTCCTGAATCACAATCCTTGCTTGCGACTGTGATAGATGGCATTCTCTCCTTATATGTCCCACCTAACTACACGCGTAGCATGTCAACACTTTTATCTTCGTAGATTTCTGTGGAGCGGACAGTTGGTAATTTGGAGCCTGTAATCTCTGGACTTGTCTCGTTGGTTCTCTTGGCCCTGCTAGCCTCGCTGGAGTTCCAACCGTTATATGACTTAGTGATAAGGGAACCGCACAACTCAGTGGTAGTGTAGCTCTATACTGTGGGTAAACTAATCCCGGGGCGATTAGTCTCGAATACATCGGCCTCTTAGTCGAGTATGACCTGGAAGGATGAGAGGTCTGGGGTTGACTGGTCTATCCTTGGGACATCTGTAATTCCATCCCCTCTCGTTTTTTACTACTAGTTCGGTCTACTTGTGATAGTATAAGTATGCCATTAACCATTTTAAAATCTGATGACCTTATGGTTTCTTGAATTGGTCCACCTAACATCTTTCTAAACCATGTATCTTTAATTGGTTGACATCGACCCGAACATTGTACCCTTTGTGTCCCAACTTACCACATTCGTAACATGCCACTACTTTTTTATTTCGATTGATTACACACTGTTGTTTCTTACAAAATTCCTTAATTTCTTTAATGGGTATTTCTATAGTTTCGCTTCTTATGTATGGTCATTTTTTCTCGTGACTCTGCTAGTTTTGTAATTGTTTGCCTCTTATTGGGTCCTAACTACCTTTCTTCTACTAGGTTTTGAGGCGGTGACTGTACTATCCCTTTCTCTTCTTGTAGTTCTCCCCGTGTTGGGATATTTACTCTTAGATCCTTTTGGGATTTATCCTTAAGATGGTGGTCAAAATTTTCTTCTATCCTCTTTAGTATTTTTGTTAATTAACCCATCATGATCATTTGAGTCTCAAACATCTCCAATTGTCTCCTTTCCATGCGTATCTGACTCTAAGATAACCCCGAGACTACTTCTATCAACTATTCTATCTAGGTAAGTTGACTCAACCCAGGTAGGCCTTCTCCAGCAATTTGATTTCTTGTTATGGGTCTGGTCGTAACTCTATTTTCTTGCCTCTTTTCCTAGCCTATAAGTTTATAAATTTTCTATTTATCATAACCAAGACACTTCTCCGAACTACGCCAACATCATTCTTAGGGAACCATTAACTACTATTATAATAAGGAATCTAGTAATTAACACCATTTTCATTACTATAGAATGAACCTAGAGTTTTATTTTAGTCATCAATAAACCCTATAGAAGATTGTAGTAAAGTGATTTGTAGGGTATCGTTATTGGCCGGGGATTGCGGGTACTCCTATTCTAAAGAGTCATAACAAATTTTAGTTAGTTTAATTAACAAATTGAAAACAAACGTACTACACAAATTTGTAGGGGTTTCAATTTTGGTGATTCGGATTAAAAAAAAATAATAATAAAAATAAAAAGAAAGAAATAATTATTTACAATTGATCATCTTCTCTCACAATTCAGAAAAAAAAATTCATTAAATGACTAATCAAATTGCTTCAACATAGATAACGAATTTTATGCCTTAATTACATATCCGAATTGAATCAAAGTGCAAGCCTAAAGAGATCATGCATCTTATAAATTCCTTCTTAGATAATCCCTAGGATTTTGGAAAAGTCCATTACCTAGTTATTTTGATTAAGCAATCAAGTTAATACTTAGCGTATCCTTACAACTTCTTAAACAAATCATTAAGATCAAAAGGAATTATGATTCAATAACCTACTCTTCAAACCTATGGAAAAGTCCATGGCTAAAGAACATGCAATTTTCAGATCACAACTATTGTTCATAGTTTTTACCACTTTTAAATCATATTCCAAATCAATTAGGTGATTAGAGATACAATTATGGCTTCAATGACCGTTAATATCAAAGTTTTCAATATGACCAAACTGAAAATTCAGCATACATAATTAAAATTCACTGATTCATGTGTCTACATATCACCAATCCGAAAACATCAATTAATGAATCTGAAAGTCACTAACTCATTGAATTAAAAATTTCCAACTTAAGAATCCAACAAGATGTTCTTTAATCCAAAAGCAACTAGGGTTGCAATAATAAAAATAAATAAAAGTCATAAGGGTTACACTTTTTAACACAACCAAAGAAGTTTGAGATGTGTTGGTGGTGATGTTCCTCACGGTAATAATGTTGCTGAAAAATTTCAGCAACTTCTCCTTCTTCTTGACAGCAACTCGTTGGCCCCTAGTTCCCCCAGTTTCAGCCACCTCTTTCCTAAAGAAAAGATTAAAAAAAAAAAAAAAAAACCCTAATCGAGAGAGAGCAAGAGAGAGAGAGATAGAGATCTTCCTTTTTTTTTTTTCTTTTACCCGTTCTTCTCTTCCTTCTTAGAAGCTAACAAAATCTCCTAAAAAAATCCTAAATCTTATCCTCCAATAACAATATATAAATCTGACTAATTAAAATAAAATAAAGTCCTAATATAATTAGGAAAGTGGTGTTTTAGTTGGAATTTTCGTGCACTAGATTTGGAGACTTTCGAAAATAAACCTCGTCAAATTTTTAATAAATTCGCGTCAACAGTTTACGTGCAGCAACTTCAAACCCAATTTTGACCTTGATACAGTTATTATCTCTTAAAACTCAAAACACGAAAGTTGTAGATATTTTTCTCAGCGTTCCATATCATTTGGAATCATCTCAATTGGAGTTCGGATGAGAGAGTTATGCCCAGATTACGAAGCGATGTCAAAACTGTCCAAAATCGCCCAATTAATTTCGTTTTGCACTTAACACCTCCATTTGCATCCTAAATCAAAATAAAAGAATAATGAGTACATTTAGGCACTAAATATGTATAAAGGACTAAATATTAAAGGAGAAAAATATGACATTTTGCATTCTTATCAAATTCCCCCACACTTAACTTTTGCTCGTCCTCGGGCAAAACAGAACAAAATGTAACCTAATAGAAACTCAAGGAAAACAACAAAGACTAACTAAAAACACCACAATGACTTAACACAAATTAAATGACTCTAATCCTTCCAACTTACATCTCAGAGATCCTTTAGATGGTATGGCATAATAAAGTAGGAAGAGCACAAGTTTACTTCAAAAATAAGCCACAGAGTTATTAAGACTATATAGCATGCATACTTGGAGTGTGTGTGTGTAGCCAAATATAAGTGTAATATGCATCCTCAAGTTAATGCACAAATTGTATCAAACTTTACTTCTCACGATGTATCACTCTGATTTTCTCTCAATTTGATATGGTGCTAGCTACACTAATCACTCAAACACTTGTGAAAACAGTTTAAACCATAGGCTTGCTTGTCCACCCACTCTCCACATTTAAAACAAACATCAAAGGATCAAGAGGTCTTTGAAAAGGTTGTAATGGGGCTAAAGGGTCAAGGGTTCATAAGAAGGAAAAGAAAGGATATCACAAAATTTCCTCAGAACTAGAAAGCAATTAGAAATGTCAATAAATAGGTCTTCATCATTAAGTACCACATTTCGATCGCTCTAAGGTAGATTTCATCAATTTTTTTTTTTTTTCACTTTGCTTGAGAGATTTGTAATGCTCCCATTTCTTCAGAACTTGTATTCTTTAAATCACAACACTTCTTTTCATGTCCCTACTTCTCCTTTGATCACATTTTTTTTTTTTTTTTAACAAATCTTACACCTTAGAACCATATGAAATCCTCCCCCACACTTATGCTTTTCCACCCTTCTTGATATCACCTTATAAACAAGATCCAAGCTCACTAGTTCCAAGGAAAAGGGTAAGTAAAGTGTTTAAGTTAAAAAGAGTAAGTGAATGTGGGTTAATGAAGAAAATAGGCTAATGAAGGCTCAAAGGGCTATCTAAGGGTCAAATCACAATCAGGACAAAGGCTATTTGGTCATGGTGGTGAAATCCTAATTTGCCTCCGTCTTCTCCAAATCTGAACATGTAAAATTGTCTCAAGCAGGTTTAAAGCAAGTTCTAGAAAACATGATATTCACAAGATGCACTCAGAAAAGAAGTTTAAATTGATATGTATAATGAATCAATTATAAGGCTCGAATAGCTCACAAATATTGTGGAATTATGCAAGTATCATTCAATATGTCTCCATGCTTCACTTTAAGATAACATATTACTCGAATCAAGGCTAATGTGCATCAAAATTTCCAAGTATGACTACAATATAAGCAAATTAACTCCATTTCTTGTTTTATCTGTAAAAATATGCTCAATTCTATTTACAAGCCATCTATCTTAAGAATCAGTTTCATCATTGAGTTGGAAGGAATTCTAAAAACAAAACAATTTTTTTTTTTTAATTTTTTTTTTTTTTGTTAAAGTTGTAAATCCCTCCCCCACACTTAAATCCTACATTGTCCTCAATGTAAATCAGAATAAGCCTGTAAGTAGAAATATAAACATGAGCAAGGTATTCACGAAAATCACACAATAAAAAAAAAATGAAATCCACCAAAGTAAATAGAGGAGAGAAAGAAAATGCAAATCTGTGTTGATGTATCCTCAATAGCCTTGGCTGAATTGGGTTGCCTCCCAGTAGCGCTTGAATGTTTACAGTCCTTCAGCCTAGACTTTGTACCTCGTTTTTAGTCCTTTGTGAGTGGAGCCTCTAGGAGGGGTACTTCTTCCACAGTGTGCTCCTTAAAAGCCTCATAATAAGGCTTCAAGCGATGGCCATTCACCTTGAATTCATTTCCAGTTTTGTCACTTTTTATCTGTACAGCACCATGAGGAAAAACATTAGTGACAACGAAAGGACCAACCCATCTAGAACGTAACTTACCAGGAAAAAGTTTAAGTCTAGAATGGAAAAGAAGAACTTTTTGGCCTACAACAAAGGCCTTGCCACGGATCATCTTATCATGAAAAGCTCTACTTTTCTCCTTGTAAATCCATGCGCTATCATATGCCTCGTTTCTAATCTCCTCAAGTTCATTCAGTTGCAATTTTCTATGTAAACCGGCCTCATCAATGTCTATGTTGAAAGACTTAACAGCCCACCACGCCCTATGCTCAAGCTCAACTGGTAAATGACACGCCTTACCATAGACAAGTCTAAATGGAGACATCCCAATTGGTGTTTTGTATGCTGTCCTATAGGCCCAAAGTGAATCATCAAGTCTTTTACTCCAATCCTTGCGTGTATAACCCACAGTCTTTTCCAAAATTCCCTTAATCTCACGATTTGAGACCTCTGCTTGTCCATTCATTTGAGGATGATATGGTGTTGCCACCTTGTGATTCACCTTGTATTTTTTTAGCAGAGCATCAATTGTTTTGTTGCAGAAGTGTAATCCACCATCACTAATAATCGCACGAGGCACTCCAAACCTAGTAAATATGTTAGATCTCAAGAAATCTGCAACAACTTTAGAATCATTAGTTTGGTGGCCTTAGCCTCTACCCACTTGGACACATAATCAACAGCCAAAAGAATGTAAAGAAAACCGTTAGATGAAGGAAATGGCCCCATGAAATCAATGCCCCAGACATCGAAAATCTCAACAGTTATGATATGGGCCATGGGCATTTGATCTTTAGAACTTAAATTACCTGTTTTCTGGCACCTATCACAAGTCATGCAGTACATATATGCATCCTTAAAAATAGAGGGCCAAAAGAAACCACAATCTAATACCTTACGGGCTGTCCGACGTGCACCAAAATGTCCACCACAAGACTCAGAATGACAAAAGGCAAGTATAGATTTATGCTCAGATTCAGGGACACACCTCCTAATGATTTGATCACTACAATGCTTCCACAAATAAGGTTCATCCCATACATAATATCTAGCCATTTTCTTAAGCTTTTCTTTATTAGACTGAGGTAAAGTATCAGGGAATTGCTTAGTAACTAAATAATTCACAATATCTGCATACCATGGTTCACTTACCTCAATCCCAAAGAGCTGTTCATCTGGGAATGATTCTTGCAAGGGTAAGGTGTCCTCCTCATGTACAAGTCTGCTCAAATGGTCAGCTACCAAGTTTTCACTCCCCTTTTTGTCTTTGATCTCCAAATCGAATTCTTGAAGTAACAACACCCATCTAATCAGCCTCGGTTTGGCCTCCTTCTTTGTCATCAAATACTTCAAAGCTGCATGATCAGTATAAACAATAACTTTAGTTTGAAGTAAATAAGAGCGAAATTTATCTAAAGCAAAAACCACAGCAAGGAGCTCTTTTTCAGTTGTGGAATAGTTCAGTTGGGCATCATTGAGCGTCCTAGAGGCATAGTAGATAGCATAGGGCTTTTTATCTATTCTTTGTCCAACACAGCCCCAACAGCGTAATCTGAGGCATCACACATCAATTCAAAAGGTAAGGACCAGTTAGGTGGAGACATAATTGGAGCAGTAGTCAATAACTCCTTCAACTTCTCAAAAGCCTTCTTGCACTCCTCATCAAACTCAAATGAAGTATCTTTTTGGAGCAACCGGCACAAGGGCCTTGATGCCTTAGAGAAATCCTTGATAAATCTCCTGTAAAATCCTGCATGACCAAGAAATGACCGAACCTCTCTCACACAAGTGGGAGAGGGTAAGTAACGCACAAGATCTACCTTAGATTTATCAACCTCAATCCCCCTAGCAGATATAATATGTCCTAAAACAATCCCTTGAGTCACCATGAAGTGACACTTTTCCCAATTCAGAACCAAATTAGTTTCAACACAACGTTTTAAAATAAGTTCCAAATTTCCTAAGCATGTATCAAAATCTCTACCAAAGACACTAAAATCATCCATAAAGACCTCAATGATATTCTCAATGTATTCAGAAAAAATGGAAAGCATACAACGTTGAAACGTACCTGGTGCATTGCATAATCCAAATGGCATACGTCTGTAGGCATAAGTGCCAAAAGGGCAAGTGAAGGTGGTCTTCTCTTGATCCTCTTGGGCTATACAGATCTGGTTGTACCCACTATATCCATCCAAAAAGCAATAAAAAGGGTAACCAGCTAATCTCTCAAGCATCTGATCGATAAAGGGCAGAGGGAAATGGTCCTTCCTTGTTGACGCATTGAGCTTTCTATAATCTATGCAAACTCGATAACCAGTCACAACTCGTTGAGGTACTAGCTCATTCTCCTCATTCTTTACTACAGTAACTCCAGACTTCTTTGGCACAACTTGAATAGGAGACACCCACTTGCTATCTGAAATAGGGTAAATAACGCCACAATCAAGTAATTTTATTATCTCATCTTGTACTACCTTCATCATGGGTGGATGTAGGCGTCTCTGGGCTTCTCTGGTGGGTTTGGCACCATCCTCCAATAGGATTCTATGGACGCACATGGTTGGGCTGATTCCCTTGATATCTGCCAAAGTCCAACCAATGGCGGTCTCGTACTTCTTAAGAATGTCCACAAGCTTCTTCTCTTGATTCTCCTCCAACTTCGAGGATATAATAACAGGCAGCGTCTCCTTATCCCCCAAAAAGACATACTTCAAGTGATCTGGCAAAACCTTAAGCTCAAGTGTAGGGGCCTGTATCACTGAAGGTAACATCTTGTTAGTAGAAATAGGAAGGGACAAAGGAGGAATATACCTTGGTAAAATGGGTAGGGACTCAAGGGAGGCCACGGTTCTAATCACAATGGGCTCCTCAGCCTTCTCCAACTCAGCTTTAGAAATGGAATCTCCATTCTCATTATAACCAACTCCTTGAGAGAGTGTTACTTTCAACTCATCCTCTTCCATTGCTTCCATAAACCTCTGCGCAAATGAATCAATAATATCAATAGAAAAACAGGGTTTAATGTCAGTCAATGGATACCTCATAGCTTCAAAGATGTTGAAGCGTATAATTTCATTATCAAATTCCATGGTCAATGTTCCTCCATAAACATCGATCTTTGTTCTTGCAGTCCTCATGAATGGGCGCCCTAAAAGTAATGGAGTGGAATTTAGGGGTGCCTCTTCCATATCAAGGACATAGAAGTCAACGGGAAAAATGAGTTGATTCACCTGCACAAGAACATCCTCAATGTATCCTTTAGGATACTTGTTAGATCGATCAGCCAATTGGATAACAACATTATCACTTTTAAGTTCACCCAGATCTAAAGAAGCATAAAGACTATAAGGCATCACATTAATTGAAGCTCCTAAGTCTAACATGACATTATCAAATTTATTCGTACCAATCACACAAGGAACAGAAAAACTCCCTGGATCCTTAAGCTTTGGTGGTAATTTCCTTTGGATGACAGCAGAGACTGTCTCATTCATCTTTACCACCTCTTTCTCACGAGTTTGTCTCCTTGTAGTACAAAGCTCTTTCAGAAATTTGGCATATTTTGGCACTTGCTTCAAACACTCAATCAAAGGCATGTTGACTTGTACCTTCTTAAAAATCTCCAAGATGGCTTGATCAGATTCATCCTTCTTGGTTTTGGCAAACCTACTAGGAAAAGGCACACGAGCAAAAGGACTATAATCGAAAGAATTTTTAGGGTTTTGCTCATTACCTTGAGGTTTCAAAGCCTTCTCAGATGATGAAGGACTAATCATTTCTGTCTTTGATGTGGCAGGATCTTTCTCTCTGTCCTTTTCCTCATTGTGGGTCACTTGGGCCTTCTTTAGGGTTTTGGGAACATCCACAAGGGTCTTACCACTCCTTGTCGTAACAGCTTTAGCTTGTTCGATATTTGGGTTGGGAACAGTGTTGCTAGGCAATTTTCCGCTCTCGGTTATCTTTCCCATGAAGTCTACCACTTGTCCCAACTGCTTTTTCAACTCTACAATGTCTTTAGTGTGAGCCTGTTGACCTGTAACAAGAGCTTGAGTAGCAGTATTTAAATTCTGTTGCCCTTGAGCAAGGGACTTTAAAATCTCATCATAATTAGGAGCATTAGAATTTGTAGGCACATGAGGATTAGATACAAAGTTTTGAGGTACCTGAGGTGAGACAAAGTTTTGAGGTACCTGAGGTCTCATCAGAAAACCTGGAGGGCGTGGAAACACTTGCCCTTGTCCTTGAGAGTTCTGAATATTATCATTGTTGGCCCAACGTAAATTGGGGTGATCTCTAAGTCCAGGGTTATATGTGTTAGAGAAAGGGTTATACCTTTGTCCACCTTGATTACCTTGAAACCCAACAGCGTTAAGAGACTCCCATCCTCCATTATTGATCAGTTGGGGGCATTGGTCAGTTGGATGCCCTTGAGTACAGCACACACCACAGATTTGAGCAACTTGTTGTACTTGTACTCCATTCACGTTCAATACCTGAGACAGAAGAGTAGACATTTTATTAACTTTTTCCTCAAGAGTAGAGTTAGAAGATACCTCATTCACCCCACGAGTGGAGTTTAACACTCCTTCATATTGTTGATAATTAAGAGCACGTTGGGCGAGCAACTCCTTAGCAACTTCAGGTGTCTTATCCACAAAAGAACCTCCAGCAGCAGCATCTAACAATTGACGTTCAAGAGGGAGGAGTCCCTCATAAAAGTAAGTAAGTAGATTTCCTTCCTTCATCCCATGTGAAGGACATGATGCAACTAAGCTCTTGAATCTCTCATAGTAGGCATAAAATGCCTCATCCTTCCTTTGCTCAATTCCAGTTATTTGCTTTCTCAAGACAATGATCCTTGAGGCGGGGAAGTACTTAGTCAAAAACTCAGTCATCAACTTCTCCCATGTGTTGATATAGCCTGAAGGTAGATCAAACAACCAAGTCTTTGCCCTATCTTCAAGTGAGAAAGGGAATGACTTTAGCTTCAAAATGTTGAGATCCGCATTCTGTGGGCACATACTTGAACACACAAACTGAAACTCCTTGAGATGCTTATGAGGATCTTCATTAGTAAGCCCATGGAATTTGGGCAAATGGTGTAAAAACCCACTCTTCAGTTCAAACTCAGCTACTTTGCCGATTGCTGGTTCTGGATAAGTAATACAAGTTGGTGCGGTTCCCCCATCAGTTGAAGAAGACATTTGTCTAATGGTTTCAGCCATTGGTAATTCTTCTTCTTCACTTTCTTCTTCTAAATCAGGTATGTTTTCTTCCTCGTCTGACAAGGGATAGGAAGAGCTATCTGACTCTTCCGACTCTTCCCTTTCCTCTTGGTGAGGTGGGGGTTGATGTGCAACTTCTTTTAGCAAGGCCAAGCGTTTTGCAAGTTCTTGAGTCTTTCTTCTAACTGCGGACATTCATGGACCTGAACCCAAAAGTAAAGACAACAATATACAAGTTAGAGTTGAAAGAATAATAATAAGCTTCCCTTCCTAAAAACATCACAATGTGATCGCCATAGAGATAGGAAAGATTCATGTTAAAATTTCAATAAGTATAACACAAGATATATTACATGCAAGCTCAACAAGTAAAATAGAATATTAACAAGTTAAATGACACTAAAACATAGGGATTTTGCAATCCCCGGCAGCGGCGCCATTTGATTGACCATATTTTTAGTCATCAATAAACCCTATAGAAGATTGTAGTAAAGTGATTTGTAGGGTATCGTTATTGGCCGGGGATTGCGGGTACTCCTATTCTAAAGAGTCATAACAAATTTTAGTTAGTTTAATTAACAAATTGAAAACAAACATATTACACAAATTTGTAGGGGTTTCAATTTTGGCGATTCGGATTAAAAAAAATAATAATAAAAAAAAAAGAAAAGAAATAATTATTTACAATTGATCATCTTCTCTCACAATTCAGAAAAAAAAATTCATTAAATGACTAATCAAATTGCTTCAACATAGATAACGAATTTTATGCCTTAATTACATATCCGAATTGAATCAAAGTGCAAGCCTAAAGAGATCATGCATCTTATAAATTCCTTCTTAGATAATCCCTAGGATTTTGGAAAAGTCCATCACCTAGTTATTTTGATTAAGCAATCAAGTTAATACTTAGCGTATCCTTACAACTTCTTAAACAAATCATTAAGATCAAAAGGAATTATGATACGATAACCTACTCTTCAAACCTATGGAAAAGTCCATGGCTAAAGAACATGCAATTTTCAGATCACAACTATTGTTCATAGTTTTTACCACTTTTAAATCATATTCCAAATCAATTAGGTGATTAGAGATACAATTATGGCTTCAATGACCGTTAATATCAAAGTTTTCAATATGACCAAACTGAAAATTCAGCATACATAATTAAAATTCACTGATTCATGTGTCTACATATCACCAATCCGAAAACATCAATTAATGAATCTGAAAGTCACTAACTCATTGAATTAAAAATTTCCAACTTAAGAATCCAACAAGATGTTCTTTAATCCAAAAGCAACTAGGGTTGCAATAATAAAAATAAATAAAAGTCATAAGGGTTACACTTTTTAACACAACCAAAGAAGTTTGAGATGTGTTGGTGGTGATGTTCCTCACGGCAATAATGTTGCTGAAAAATTTCAGCAACTTCTCCTTCTTCTTGACAGCAACTCGTTGGCCCCTAGTTCCCCCAGTTTCAGCCACCTCTTTCCTAAAGAAAAGATTAAAAAAAAAAAAAAAAAAAACCCTAATCGAGAGAGAGAGAGATAGAGATCTTCCTTTTTTTTTTTCTTTTACCCGTTCTTCTCTTCCTTCTTAGAAGCTAACAAAATCTCCTAAAAAAATCCTAAATCTTATCCTCCAATAACAATATATAAATCTGACTAATTAAAATAAAATAAAGTCCTAATATAATTAGGAAAGTGGTGTTTTAGTTGGAATTTTCGTGCACTAGATTTGGAGACTTTCGAAAATAAACCTCGTCAAATTTTTAACAAATTCGCGTCAACAGTTTACGTGCAGCAACTTCAAACCCAATTTTGACCTTGATACAGTCATTATCTCTTAAAACTCAAAACACGAAAGTTGTAGATCTTTTTCTCAGCGTTCCATAGCATTTGAATCATCTCAATTGGAGTTCGGATGAGAGAGTTATGCCCAGATTACGAAGCGATGTCAAAACTGTCCAAAATCGCCCAATTAATTTCGTTTTGCACTTAACACCTCCATTTGCATCCTAAATCAAAATAAAAGAATAATGAGTACATTTAGGCACTAAATATGTATAAAGGACTAAATATTAAAGGAGAAAAATATGACATTTTGCATTCTTATCAACTCAACCCAGGTAGGCCTTCTCCAGCAATTTGATTTCTTGTTATGGGTCTGGTCGTAACTCTATTTTCTTGCCTCTTTTCCTAGCCTATAAGTTTATAAATTTTCTATTTATCATAACCAAGACACTTCTCCGAACTACGCCAACATCATTCTTAGGGAACCATTAACTACTATTGTAATAAGGAATCTAGTAATGAACACCATTTTCATTACTATAGAATGAACCTAAAGTTTTATTTTAGGCTTACTAGGCTCTACGGACATCTAGACACAGAAGAGTTCGCAATCCCTATATGGAACTACTGGTGAGCTCAGATATCAAATTCCTAATGACGCTCCATCACTATCTCTAATGTCTGTGGTATTAACCTATTCTTAAAAATGTAACAGATCTGTATCCCATATGGATCTAGTGCTATGCTCTGATACCATTTGTGACGTCCCGTCGAACACTAACACAAATCTCAAGGCCACATCCCAAGGTACTAAGTGGCACCTCGAAATTTGGGCATGGCTATCTCTATTTATGTTAGTGTTCCACGGAACTCAAAAACTTGATAATCTAAAATATAACAAATCCTATACACTAGAAAAATGCAAACACGAGATAACAACGGAAGATTAAGTATATCTAATACATGAGTATATCAAAGTGCGAAAGTTTAACAATATACAGAATTTCATAAAGTACTCTTTCACTCTAACATAAGCCTAACACTAAACTCTAAAATCTATATAAATCCTGGACGAAACTGATAATACTAAAGGGTGTAACCCTATTGCTCACCATGCAACAGACTCTGGTCGACGATCTAATCAACCATATACTCCTCATTTGTCGACTCCGCGCCTACCTCGGTAACTACAAGTGTTGAAACTAAAAAAAATAGGAAGGAAAGGGTGAGTAACAATGGTTACTCAGTAAGTCCACAACCAATTCCTACTAATAACTTCCCCTAAACATGATCGAGTAAGCATACTGAATAGTGTAACATATCCAAAGTTTTACAAGAAAAAATACGATTAACTGATACATATAGCCAGGGATGAGTAACTAAACAGTTTAAAGATTCACATGGCATCAGTCATCAGTACTCACTATACATTTTCATTTGTTATACAACTATGATTTATCACATTGAAATAACAAACATGCTTTGCAGTTTATAATTCAAAATATAACCACAGATACATAATACAAAATGGTGAAGTAGTGGAATTAGAGAGTTGGGATTCACGACTGGATCGCTCCCAGTCGGGACGTGATGTTACAACATGAATCTGGCTTTTAGTTCCTGATTTTGTGGGCGGTCGTTGCTCTTACCACACTGGTGACCATTTATCCGACTCAGGCGGACCGTTTGATGTGACCGTAAACAATGGGTCCCTTTTCGATGTGTCAAAATGTTCGACAACTACTAGATTGTTAGTGATCACTGACCAATTATCTTCATCTATGCCTATCAGGCGTGCATGTGATTCCCAAAATAAAACTCCACTCATATACAATCACCTTTACAATACATGTTCACTGGTAAAGATAAGAATGGAATGGACCCGGATTCCAGTTGTGACTCCACTCTTATATGCGTGCTATACCACGTATGAGCTTGGTGGTCCCTAGCATACATCTTAGGATAGTACATCCCTCCGGATGATGTGACGCACTATCCCTTCAGGCATTCACAGACCCTTTAACAGCTCACAAAATAGTTACATATATATGTATATTGTTTTTCATTTTAAACAAAAGAGAAATTAACAGAACAGGCTTGAGAATGGATATCTAGTTCCTACCATGCAACTGTGGCCACCTAGTCTAAAATAAACAACAGTACTCGGAGCCTCTGCGCCAACATAAATTTAAATAAACATGCAATCCTTTCATTTATCCTTGGATATCCCTTCACTAACCTACACACAACATACAACGTAAAATGCAGACATCACCCTTCGATGTGATTCTGACATTTTACCGATTCATCTATTTCTCATTCTACCGTATTTTTATTTCTCAACCTTTCAATTCAAATATTTTTTTTTCAAGCTTGCAAATACACTTTGACCATTCGATCAAAACAATATCCATTTTTTCTTCAAACGGGGTCCCAATAAGTATACGAAGGCAAATTGCCAAAATTACAAAAATCGGTGAAAATTTGGCTAAGTGTCGGAAACTCGATCTGTCAGAGTTGTCGAAATTAAAAATGGATTTTTGTAAATGAAGGTCCTTGAAAATTGAGAAGGGTCATGTAATTTTGTAACCTAATTCAAAGTAATGTGAAAGATATCACGCGAATACTTGAAACATTCCCATCGTGATGAATTTTGTTTATTTTTTTCCCGCTTCGTTTGAAGGAGTTACGGGGTCCATAAGTAGTCGTTTAGCATGTCAAAAGCATGAGGAATCAAAAAAAAATATCAGAAGAAAATTTCGGGCACTTTTTGATTTTTACGGTGGCACCGTGAATCACTGTGGCTCACGGTGGCACCGTCAGAACGCTGGAAATTCACAAAATTTTTCATTTTTTTCTTTGTTTTCACTCATTTTCGATACTAATAACCCACCCATGAATCAAATATTCAAACCACGATAAAACACATCAAACATAACGGTTTCTAGCATGAATTTGAAATAATTTAAGCAACATTCTATAAATTTAAAACATACACAAGTTTCGAAAGATCCCTAATTGAAATTTTTTCGAAATCTACGGTTATTAATAAGAATCGAGAGTCCCTTACTTGGTTGTGGTTGTCAAACATGTTTAACTAACTCGAAAATTAAGGATTGGTAACAAGGACTCGAGGTTGAATGACTTCGGGGCCCAACGGTCGGGTTAGTTGCAAAACCCTCGATGGAGGTGTCCCTCTTCCCTCAACAAAGATGGATCACTTTTCTTCAAACTAGGTAGAACTCCAAGTGGGTAAAATTAAAACCATTACTGGTTTTTAGTGGGACACTAAGAGAAAGGAAAAGAAATGGAGGTTGGATGGGGTGGGAACGTTGAGCTCGACAACGCCGACGATTTTTCTTTCTTCGTCGAGGTTCAACTAGGACTCGTTTGCGATAGATCTTGATAGGAAGTGTTGAACCCTAGGTTTAGAGAATAGGATGACCTTTTATGAGTTGGAAAGTAGTAAGTGAATCAAAGAAATGAGTTGTTTCTATTTATAACAAAAGTTGGAGGGCATTTTTGTATTTTTCTTTCGTTTTCTAATTTCGACAAAATCTTGACCATTCAGACTCAAAAAATGACAAATGAGTATTCCATTTCGAATATTTTTTCATTACGGACCTCATGGTGCAGTCCAATTTTTCTAATTCTCACTTTAACAAAATTTCACTATTTTGAGTCCCACTTAACGTCAAATTCGAGGATTTTATAACTTTTTCATCTGAAATCGAATTTGAACTTGCTTACAGGCTAAAGTATATATTTTGACCTCTTTAAATCCAATGGTGAAGTCAATTTTCATTAAAAATGATCGAAATAAAATTCGAGTGTTTTACTCTAATTTCCTTCTTCGACATTTTCCTCAAAATATCATCATTTGGCTTCTTCGAGATACGACTTAAAAATTTGGGGTATTACATTAGGTAATTATTATTAGGTTAAACATGGATTGTTTTCTCAAATTTTTTATGGTTCTTTCTTTGATAAGTTCAAGATGAATCATGCTTCACAAAAAATAATTAATGCTTGTCCAATAATCTTAGCATAATTTATTGCATACTTTCAATCTTATTTTTAGTATAACTATTTGATTTTCTGATCCACAAATATTAATTTTGTTTAATGGATCAAGATAAATAGAGAACCAAAAATCATTGATAAAGCTTGTAAAGGTGGATCCGACTGATCTACACTTCTCTATCGTATTCTAAACGTTTTTCTTTAGTAGTTTATTTTAGATAATTCCATCTCGAAAATTATTTTAAAATCGCTTGTTAAAATTGAATTGGATTTAAAGTAGAAAGATTTTTGGATTAACGTTGTCTCTATGGTTCAACCCTTGCTTGCTAAGGTTTTCTTTTATTATTTATTTTCTCATCATCTACAGCTCGAACAATAAACAAATCGCCTACAATTCTACCTCTATTATTTTGGTATTAATAATAAGGATGATTATAGTGTTATATTGTTATAAAGAACATCTCTTCCTTGAAAAAAAAGGATTTCATGAAAGAAATGTTGTCCCAAGACTTTCTTTAGGACTTTCAGGCTATCTGCCCATTTTTCTATTAGATTCACATTTTCTATTATTATATATGATTCTGGTATGCATGCTATATTAACAACATTTCATGAAAGTCATTAGGCCAATTTTGCAACAGAGCATGATGAGAAACCATCAAAACCTAAACACTCCAAATCCCATGATAGGATGTGCCAGCCCTTACTATCTAATGGAAACTATTGTAGTACACACTTCATTCATAAATCAAAATCTCAACACTCTTTTAAGGAGAAATTAAATAAAACAAAACAAACAGTCCAAACAAAAAAAAAAAGGCAAGTTTACTTTTGTACTTTAATTTGAAGATATTTGGTTAGACTTTGAGATCAAGGTTCATTTTGTATGTTTGTTTTAGGATTGTACTGATTTTTTAGTTGTAATGGACTTGAGTTTTAATGTTTTAATTGTCGATTATTGTGCTTATGGTCTTAGGATTTTTGTGTATCTCATTATGTTGGCTTGAAAGTTGAAGTTAGTTAGTTAAGCTCAATGTAAGATCTTAAAATACCTTTTGAATTGATTTGGTATTTATTCAATGCTTTATGTTGGTCATTTTGTTGTGATTCATCAAACATTGGACCCTTTGTACCCATGCCAAATGAATGAATCAAGTAAATTTTATGAATGCATGAGAAACTTTATCAATGTTTGCGTGGTGCACATCTAATATTTAGTAAATCTCTTAAGAGTATAATTTGGATCATTTACCTACTATTTGATCTTATTGTTTTGATACCTCTATATTTGTTTGATTTTGGTCCACTCGTATTCTTTTTTCTTTTAATTACTTTCTATTGGGATTAATAACTATTATAATGCTTCAAAGATGAATGTAATCATTTTTAGCTCCGTAGTATTGTTCACAGAAACTTCTCCTTCTCAGTCTCATTGCCAGTCTCATTGCCACTTTACCTCACTATAGATATCATTTTGTTCAAATATCAAAAAACTTTTGCACTCCACAAGGTGAGCTTCTAAGAGGTTGATTTTAGCAACTATTACTTTCTTTGTTATTGGGATTAACAACCATTACATTTCTTTGTTTGCTTTATCTATAGGTTGATTTTAGCTCTGTACCTTTGTTGTATTGTAGGGATTGAAATGTGTTTATTATTTCTATTAAGGATCATTATTTACGAGTCAAAAAGTAAAGGCTAAGGATCTAAGCGTGCTTATTATTTATATTAAGGATTATTATTTATGAATCAAGGAGTACGTAAGGTTAATATTGATAAAGTAGATAATCCATATTGATTAGTAGAATTAGTTCGATGATATGAGGGACCATTTGAAGTTAGATCCTAAAATATATTTTTAAACATTCTCAACTTAGTTAGGATTTAGAAATGTAATATTACTCTTCTCTCTGATGGTTATTTCATCAATTATGTCTAGCATTACATAATCTAGGGTGAAAAATAACCCTTGAAGCTTGGTGCTTAAGAAATGAGCTTGTCGTATCACATGTAATCCCTTCACCACAACTCAATTCTTAATACACATTATGAGTTTTATTTGTTATTAACTATGAACAAAATCTTAAGTTGTCTTTTCAATATGTGTGTGTTAGAGTTGATTCTTGGGTTTAATTGTTATTTCCAATATTTATTGCAACATGTGATACTTCATATGTTGTTAGACCATTTATTGTCTCATCTACTAGCACTACATAATCCAAGGTTAAGAATAATCCTTGAAAGTTGGTGCTTAGGAAATAAGCTTGTGTTATCACATGTGATCCCCTCACTACAACTTGATTCTTAATACAGATTATGAGCGACAATAGATCTGAGACAGGTTACTATTACTTAACTAGTTATTATTGATTTTTTTTAGATTTTCAATTAAATCATCTTAATTGTAAATAATTTATGAATTGATGATCACATTATGTGTATGTATAGAATGTGGTGTGGCTTGATATGAAATATAGAAAAGAGGGTAGGATATATATTTGGAAGTGGATGGTTATATTTAGATCGAGAAAAAAGATTATGAATGTATGAATGGGGTTTTTTATGCAGGTTTTGTGTATTTTATGATAGTTTTCTACACTATGCATGGGTCAGATCATTTGTTTTCTTATCCACGAGCACTACATAATCTAAGGTTAAAAACAATCCTTGAAGCTTGGCATTAAGGAAACGAGCTTGTGCTATCACATGTGTTCTCTTTACCACAAATGGATTCTTAATACAAATTATGAGCAATAATAGATTTGAGATAGACCACTTTTACTTATCTAACTATTATTATATATTTTAGATGCTTAATTAAATTATCCTAGTTGTAAATGGTCTATGAATTGATCATCACATTATATGTATGGATAGAATGTGGTGTGACTTGGTATAAAATATAGAAAGGAGATTAGGGTGTATATTTAGAGTTGGATGATTATATCCATATCGAAAAAAAAGATTATGAATATATGAAAGGGGTTTTATTTTTTGCAGGTTTTGTGTATCTTATTATGATTCTCTATACTCCTTGAGATATGTTTAGATGATATCGATTATTTGGAACTAACATGATCAATTAATAGACTTATCCAGGTTCCTTGGAATTGTTAATTAAATAAATCTGTTCAAGGATTATGATGGGCTCAGATATGATTTTCAAGTCAAAACATCATCCTTCATTCGTCCTTTTGGGCAGTTTGAGAATTGATTTAGTCTATATGTTGTTCACATTTATGTGAGTTTATGTTCTATTTATTCGCAATCTATCAATGTCTCCCAAATCCTCACTGAATATACTATTTTTATTATTTTTGTGCCCCTTAACTATCTTTCACTAGTTAGATGGCACGAGAATCAACAAAAAATGTATATAT
The DNA here is from genome assembly GCF_017979445.1 of Akebia trifoliata. Taxonomy (NCBI): domain Eukaryota; kingdom Viridiplantae; phylum Streptophyta; class Magnoliopsida; order Ranunculales; family Lardizabalaceae; genus Akebia; species Akebia trifoliata. Next base: position 16,429,058 of record NC_141384.1, on the reverse strand, counting down.
ATATATATATATAGGTGGGGTGGGTAGATGTTGGATTTTAAACAAAGCAAAGAGACTACATATGGATAACACATAAACTAATCAAATTCTTGAATATGTTAGGTAGAACTACTTATAAACCAAAGTAGGTATTATGCGTCACCCAAAACTATACGCTATTACATGGGTTTAAACTTGAGTTGTTTCATTAATATTACAAATTAACAAATATTGGATGTCTAAACATAGATTATTAGTAGAATGTGAGAAGGGTTGAACAGTTTATAAAATTTGCAGCAAATAATGCGAGTGTCCCTAATTCAGTACAATGTCCATGTAGAAGGAGTGGTAACTTCAAAAAACATACGTTGAAAAAGATGTCATTTGTTTAGTGATGGGATAGATCAAACATATCATACATGGGTTGCTCATTGAGAAGAAACTTCCAAAAGTACATTAACAAGTGTAAATGTATAACAATTCAGTTGTGAGGCGGCATATGATCATTTTACAAGTAATCATGATAAGTTTCGAGAATTGCTCGAAGATGCTAAATAATCAATGGGTTGATCAAACTTTATAAATTTATTGACATTAATCAAATTGTGAAACTTGAAGGTAAGAAATGGTTGGTGGGATAAAAACTTTTCAGAGTTGTTGAAATTATTAGGAAACATGCTCCCAAACCCCAATGAGATGCTTGTATCAATTCATCAAATCAAGAACCTATTGAAAACATTAGGAATAGAATAAGAGAAGATACATGCATGTCCCAACATTTGCATATTATATAAAAAGGAGTACAAAACTACCCAATGAAAGCGCCCTCGATTCGCGGGGTGCGCGGATCCGCTTTTGACCCTTGAGGTTTGGGAGTCGCCACCTAGTTATTACGGTCTAGGAACCGATCAATGACTCTAAACGGATAAAAACTAATCTAAAACCAAAAAAACTAAATTCGGGGATCAAGTTACGGGGTTGGAAGGTGTTAGGCACCAACCCCGCCCGGCCAAAGCCGGTCTCTACTAAATTCCCAAGTAAATTACATTGCTAAAACCTAGATAAAAATAAATAAAAATAAAAATTTACCTTTCCGATAGCAAGGACTTTGTTCCCTCAGATCTGACAAAAAGAGCTCCTTGTACCGTGCTCCCTTGCTTCGTTCTGTCTCCGGATTTGACTTCGGATCTCCTAGACCGAGGTATCTCCTTGCTTTTGGATCTGAATTCTTCAAGTTTGTTGCGGATTTGAGGGTGTTTTTAGAGGGCTTTTAGGCGTTTTCTAGACTAAAATTGAAGGGGGGATGTTAGGTAAAGACTTGGGACTCCAAAACTAGGGTTTATGGGGGGCTAGGGGAGCTTCTAGACCTACTTCTCTTAGGGTTTATTATTTGATACGAAAATAGGGTGTGAGCACCTCTATTTATAGATGTTTTTAGGGGTTGATTTGGATAGAGTTAGTGTTTAATTAGAGATCTTTTAATTAGAGTTGTGTTTTAGTTTGACTTGTTTTAGGTAGAATTGTGTTTTAATTCAAATTGTTTTAGGTAGAATTGTTTTTAAGTTAGAACTCTATTAGATAGAGTTATTATTTAATTAGAATTCTATTATGACTTTTGGTCTTATTTGATTGACTTTTAATGTTTTGACTTTAGTCTTAATTGATTGATTTTTAATATTTTGACTTCAGTCTTGCTTAATTGACTTTAATTTTGACTTCAGTCTCACTTGATTGACTTTAATACCTTGACCTTAGTCTTGCTTGATTTACTTTTAATTTTTGGAGAACCCCTTCCATTATTTCTTTAATTCTTTGGACCCCCAAATGGAGGGGTCCTTAAAGAAATATCTCACGAACCCTCAACAATTTTGCCTGAGAGCCCAATTGATCGATTTTTTAGGTTCAAATTTTTAAATTAATTTTATTAATGTTTAAATTTAATTATTTCATATTTTATTCATTAATTTCGGAATTTTTTATCATGAAAATTGTGAAATTACCGTTTTGCCCCCGGAGAGGACTTTTCACATTTTAAGTCAGTTTTTGATGTTCTAGGATGTTTTAGAATCAGTTTTTTCGTAAGGAATTCAATGCGAATGTTGGTTTGTGTCATTTATGAAAATTTTTATGTGAAATGATTGTGAACTTTATGAGGGGCATTTTCGTAATTTTGTCAAATTCTGTTAAAATTGGTGAAATGATTTATTTGGTTCCGATTTGTCATTTTATGTGTTCGAATGGGTTTTCCTAAGCGTAACGTAGGCCCTAGGGTTGTTTTGAGGTTAGGGGTATTTTGGTAATTTGGTAATTTTTAGTGATTTTTATCATGATGTTTCTTTTTGGTCTGCAAGATGATGATTTCTATGTTTCTGGGGTCGTATTTTCCTAGCGTAGCGTGGTTTCTAAGGTTTTTTCAATTCGAGATACCTCATCCGGATTTCTGAAACACATCTGGTAACAAAATAAAGCAACGGAATACACATCCATCATTGGGAATCATTACGATCGGGTTGACGAGTTGATTAATCAGGCGAGTGCAAAAATGGGGTGTCTACAGATGCCCCTCTTTGGCAGAGGGTTGAAGCAAACTAGATAGCAAATCTATTTTGGTAGATAGTGCGATATCTGAATGCCAAAGCTAGTGACAGTTCATTTTGCAGCCTGATTTAGCAATTCGTCAAGGTGTTCGGATCCTTGAGGGTAAAGCTCTCCCCGAATCAAAAGGTTGTCAGATCATCGAGTGCAGACTCTCACTGACGGTGTCAGATCCTTGTATTTTAGATAATTCTCCCTGACTAAAAAGTGCAAATGTGCAAGTGTGTGCACTGTGTGAAACTAAGTAAAACCTGAGCATAAATTGAGCACACTCTGAGTATAAACTGAGCATAATTTGAATATAAACTGAGCAAAATTTGAATATAATCTGAGCATAAACTGAGCATAGTTCCTGAGCATATTTCCGAGAAAACCCTCAGCGGTATCTGAGCATAGTTACGAGAAAACCCTCAGCGGTATCTGAGCATAATTCCGAGAAAACCCTCGGCGGCATCTGAGCATAATTCCGAGAAAACCCTCGGCGGTATCTGAGCATAATCCAAGATAACCCTTGGCGGAAACTGAGCAAAATCCAAGATAACCCTTAGCGGCATCTGAGCAAAATCCAAGATAACCCTTGGCGGAGACTGAGCAAAATCCAAGATAACCCTTGGCGGAGACTGAGTAAAATCCAAGATAACCCTTGCCGGCAACTGAGCAAAATCCAAGATAACCCTTGGCGGAGACTGAGCAAAATCCAAGATAACCCTTGGCGGAAACTAAGCAAAATCCAAGATAACCCTTGGCGGAGACTGAGCAAAATCCAAGATAATCCTTGGCGGAAACTGAGCAAAATCCAAGATAACCCTTGCCGGAGACTGATCAAAATCCAAGATGACCCTTGGCGGCAACTGAGCAAAATCCAAGATAATCCTTGGCGGCAACTAAGCAAAATCCAAGATAACCCTTCTCGGAGACTGAGCAAAATCCAAGATAACCCTTGGCGGAGACTGAGCAAAATCCAAGATAACCCTTGGCGACAACTGAGCAAAATCCAAGATAACCCTTGGCGGAGACTGAGCAAAATCCAAGATAACCCTTGGCGGAGACTGAGCAAAATCCAAGATAACCCTTGGCGGCAACTGAGCAAAATCCAAAATAACCCTTGGCGGAAACTGAGCAAAATCCAAGATAACCCTTGGCGGAGACTGAGCAAAATCCAAGATAACCCTTGGCGGAGACTGAGCAAAATCCAAGATAACCCTTGGCGGCAACTAAGCAAAATCCAAGATAACCCTTGGCGGAGACTGAGCAAAATCCAAGATAACCCTTGGCGGAGACTGAGTAAAATCCAAGATAACCCTTGGCGGAAACTGAGCAAAATCCAAGATAACCCTTGGCGGAGACTGAGCAAAATCCAAGATAACCCTTGGCGGCAACTGAGCAAAATCCAAGATAACCCTTGGCGGAGACTGAGCAAAATCCAAGATAACCCTTGGCGGCAACTGAGCAAAATCCAAGATAACCCTTGGCGGAAACTAAGTAAAATCCAAGATAACCCTTGACGGCAACTAAGCAAAATCCAAGATAACCCTTGGCGGAAACTGAGAAAATCCAAGATAACCCTTGGCGGCAACTGAGCAAAATCCAAGATAACCCTTGGCGGAGACTAAGCAAAATCCAAGATAACCCTTGGTGGCAACTGAGCAAAATCCAAGATAACCCTTGGCGGCAACTGAGCAAAATCCAAGATAACCCTTGGCGGAGACTGAGCAAAATCCAAGATAACCCTTGGCGGAGACTGAGCAAAATCCAAGATAACCCTTGGCGGCAACTGAGCAAAATTCAAGATAACCCTTGGCGGAAACTAAGCAAAATCCAAGTTAACCCTTGGCGGCAACTGAGCAAAATCCAAGATAACCCTTGGCGGCAACTGAGCAAAATCCAAGATAACCCTTGGCGGAGATTGAGCAAAATCCAAGTTAACCCTTGGCGGCAACTGAGCAAAATCCAAGATAACCCTTGGCGGAGACTGAGCAAAATCCAAGATAACCCTTGGCGGAGACTGAGCAAAATCCAAGATAACCCTTGGCGGAAACTGAGCAAAATCCAAGATAACCCTTGGCGGAAACTGAGCAAAATCCAAGTTAACCCTTGGCGGCAACTGAGCAAAATCCAAGATAACCCTTGGCGGAGACTGAGCAAAATCCAAGATAACCCTTGGCGGAGACTGAGCAAAATCCAAGATAACCCTTGGCGGCAACTGAGCAAAATTCAAGATAACCCTTGGCGGAAACTAAGCAAAATCCAAGTTAACCCTTGGCGGCAACTGAGCAAAATCCAAGATAACCCTTGGCGGCAACTAAGCAAAATCCAAGATAACCCTTGGCGGCAACTGAGCAAAATCCAAGATAACCCTTGGCGGAGACTGAGCAAAATCCAAGATAACCCTTGGCGGAGACTGAGCAAAATCCAAGATAACCCTTCGCGGAGACTGAGCAAAATCCAAGATAACCCTTGGCGGAAACTGAGCAAAATCCAAGATAACCCTTGGCGGAAACTGAGCAAAATCCAAGTTAACCCTTGGCGGCAACTGAGCAAAATCCAAGATAACCCTTGGCGGAAACTGAACAAAATCCAAGGTAACCCTTGGCGGCATCTGAGCAAAATCCAAGATAACCCTCGGCGGTATCTGAGCAAAATCCAAGATAACCCTTGGCGGAAACTGAACAAAATCCAAGGTAACCCTTGGCGGCATCTGAGCAAAATCCAAGATAACCCTCGGCGGTATCTGAGCAAAATCCAAGATAACCCTTGGCGGCAACTGAGCAAAATCCAAGATAACCCTTGGCGGAGACTGAGCAAAATCCAAGATAACCCTTGGCGGCAACTGAGCAAAATTCAAGATAACCCTTGGCGGAAACTAAGCAAAATCCAAGTTAACCCTTGGCGGCAACTGAGCAAAATCCAAGATAACCCTTGGCGGCAACTGAGCAAAATCCAAGATAACCCTTGGCGGAGACTGAGCAAAATCCAAGTTAACCCTTGGTGGCAACTGAGCAAAATCCAAGATAACCCTTGACGGCAACTGAGCAAAATCCAAGATAACCCTTGGCGGAGACTGAGCAAAATCTAAGATAACCCTTGGCGGAGACTGAGCAAAATCCAAGATAACCCTTGGCGGAAACTGAGCAAAATCCAAGATAACCCTTGGCGGAAACTGAGCAAAATCCAAGTTAACCCTTGGCGGCAACTGAGCAAAATCCAAGATAACCCTTGGCGGAGACTGAGCAAAATCCAAGATAACCCTTGGCGGAGACTGAGCAAAATCCAAGATAACCCTTGGCGGCAACTGAGCAAAATTCAAGATAACCCTTGGCGGAAACTAAGCAAAATCCAAGATAACCCTCCAAGTTAACCCGGCAACTGAGCAAAATCCAAGATAACCCTTGGCGGCAACTGAGCAAAATCCAAGATAACCCTTGGCGGAGACTGAGCAAAATCCAAGTTAACCCTTGGCGGCAACTGAGCAAAATCCAAGATAACCCTTGGCGGAGACTGAGCAAAATCCAAGATAACCCTTGGCGGAGACTGAGCAAAATCCAAGATAACCCTTCGCGGAGACTGAGCAAAATCCAAGATAACCCTTGGCGGAAACTGAGCAAAATCCAAGATAACCCTTGGCGGAAACTGAGCAAAATCCAAGTTAACCCTTGGCGGCAACTGAGCAAAATCCAAGATAACCCTTGGCGGAAACTGAACAAAATCCAAGGTAACCCTTGGCGGCATCTGAGCAAAATCCAAGATAACCCTCGGCGGTATCTGAGCAAAATCCAAGATAACCCTTGGCGGCAACTGAGCAAAATCCAAGATAACCCTTGGCGGAGACTGAGCAAAATCCAAGATAACCCTTGGCGGAAACTGAGCAAAATCCAAGATAACCCTTGGCAGAGAAACTGAGCAAAATCCAAGTTAACCCTTGGCGGCAACTGAGCAAAATCCAAGATAACCCTTGGCGGAAATTGAGCAAAATCCAAGTTAACCCTTGGCGGCATCTGAGCAAAATCCAAGATAACCCTTGGCGGAGACTAAGCAAAACTGGCAGAGGAATGAATGAATTTTGGAGAAATCTGATTAGAACGAACCGGAGAACGAATAAATCTGGAAGATAATGAATCTGGAAGAGAAATGATCGAATGAATGAATTTTGGAGAAAACTGATTAGAACGAACCGGAGAACGAATAAATCTGGAAGATAATAAATCTGGAAGAGAAATGATTGATTTCAAGAATGATTGAATCTGGAAAAGAATCTGGAGAACGAAAGAATGTTATATCTCCAATGTGAGACTCAAAATGCTTTTGTTTGAACCTCAAGGATTTATCAAAAAGTTTTATGAATTTAAAACCTGAGTTTTTATTTCTTTTGAACCTCAAAAGTTTTTCAAAAAACTGTTATCAAGAGGGTAACCTTAAGTTTGGGGTTCCTATTAATTTTTTAGGATTAACATTGCTCGAAGACAAAATGCCCCTAGTTTGACAATGTACGTGGCATTGAAGATAATTTGAACACATCATGCAAAAATTAAACAAATGCCCCTAGTATAAGGGGGAAAAGTTACATTAAAGAAGAAAGAAAATGCCCCTTGTATGAAGGTTTGAAATAATTGATTACCATAAGCGCAATAAAGACTCAACTTTTTTAAATTTGATTAATTTTATTGGAGGTTTTGAGTAGGCTCAAGAGTACAAAATTATTTCCTTTCGAGATTCATCATAGAATTCACCCTTATCTCCCTTGGTTCACTTGGGGGAGTAAACATTTTCAGTTCGATCGTAGACAAGATACTTGTGGCTTCTGAGTCTATGCCTGGTTTAAGTGAAGTATTGAACTTGATTATTCGGACTTCTGATGTTCCAGCTCGGACCCCTCTCAGCTTGGGATTTTCTTCTGTTTTTTTTCTTTATTGCTCTAACTTTTGCCTAGATCGCCTTTTCAGGTTTTCAATCTAGCGAGCTTGCTCTAGCTTTTGCCTAGATCGCCTTTTCAGGTTTTCGATCTAGCGAGCTTTTTTTTCTTTGCTCTGATTGTTGCCAAAGTTGTCCTTTCAGATTTTCAACCTTGCGAGCTTGCCTTAATTTTTACCTAAGTCGCCCTTTTCGGGTTTTCAACTTAGCAGGCTTCATCATTTTTTTTATCTTCTTTTTCTCCTCTGCACTTCTGGAGTTGCTGTCTGACCATGCTTTGCTATCTTCCTTGACTTTTTCACACGGTACTTAGGAGGACTTTCATGGGTAGGCTTAGGACTGGGTATAAAAAAGAAAGGGATTTTGAGGCTCAAAAACCCAAATGCCCCTTGTGTGGTATTTCATTTAAACTTTTTTCTTGAATTTTCTTCCCCATTTTGAATGATATTTCTTTTCTTTTGAATTTTTTTTCTTGATTTTTTTTTATTATTTTGTGGGGAAATAGATTTTTTTTTATTGATGTGGTCGGGCCTGAAGTAACTTCTCAGGTTGCCTACGTACCCCAGAATTTTGGGATCAGACCAAAACGTAGTTCAAAACTTCCCTCCCCTAGGTTAGGTGATCGGGCTAAGAAATACAAGGCACAATATAAAAAAGACTGCAAAAGGCTGAGAAAGGAGATAATGAACTGGGTAGCAAGGAAATTGATTCGGCCAAAGATGGCCTCCTTAAATGTAGTACCGTTTGACTTGGTCAAGGTTGGTTGGTTCTGGTAATTCGATTCCATCATGATCTTGAAGTTTGACAGCTTTTCCTGGTAATATTTCTTTGATGATGAACGGACCTCCCCAATTTGGTTTGAACTTCCCCCTGGGATCAAAAATCGGTGCCCTGTTCTCTTTGAGTACTAAATCCCCGACTTGTAAGTGACGGGCCTTGATTTTCTTGTCAAACGCACGGGCGACTCTTCTTTGATAAGCTTGCACGTGATACAACGCTCTTAGTCGTTTTTCTTCGATCAAATTCAACTCTTCATACCGTTGACGAACCCAATCTGCTTCTGACAACTGACTTTCTAACAAAATTCTAAGAGATGGAATCTCCATTTCAACTGGCAAGACTACTTCCATGCCATACACTAAGGAGTAGGGAGTAGCTCCAGTGGAGGATCGAATTGAGGTTCGATATGCCTATAATGCAAATGGCAGTTTTTCTTACCAATCTTGATGTGATTGGCACATTTTCCTGAGGATAGTCTTAATATTCTTATTAGCTGCTTCGACTGCTCCGTTAGTCTGAGGTCGGTAAGGAGATGATTTATGGTGTGAGATTTTAAACTTTGAACACAATTTGATAACCTCAGCTTTGAAGTGCGACCCATTATCAAAGATCAGTTCAAAAGGTATCCCCATATCGATTGATAATATGTGATTTGCAACTCAAGATGTAGTAAGGATAATGCTGATATATTTTATAACATCTTCTTTAATTCCATTGATATAGATGAGTATCTAGTCCATGTTGAACAACACTTAAGCTTGTACCTAACATACCCTCATATGATCACACGAACAAGTCTTTTGAAATTTTTGAGAAAATTCATTATCCCCTTGTGTTCCTCTAGAAATAAGATGATTTCTATTTGAATCTCTTTAGAAATTTATTTCTGTTCCGAGGTCAATGACCTTTGCTTTCTTGAGCCCGACTCTTATCTTCTTGTCTTTGAAGCTAGATTATTAGTTAATTCGTTAATGCGCTCGAGATATTCAAAAATTTCTTTTGTACGATCAATTCAGAAGGGGCGACAGACACCTCTATAAACTCGACGAGCTAACTTGACTCAATAAGAAAGAGTAGGCTCAATCTAAGGAAGACATGACCTTGCTAGAAAAAAGGACTCGAGCTAACCCAAATGACCCATGAAAACTCAAGACTACCCAAAACGGGCTTGATGAGAACTGAGACATTACTTACAACCGGTAGGATTGAAGCACTATGATTTTCAAAGAACAATTGGATGATGTTGAGAAATTTGAGGTCATTTCTGACTGTTGACTTGATATTGACGTTTACTCTAATTGATCGGATTTACAACCCTACCTAGACGATGGACGATTGAGCTTAGATACAATGATAACCCTTAAACCTCTTTGAAGATGAATTTAACCAATTTCAGTGTCACCCCCTTGATAACATTTTAAATGAATCCTGAGATTTTATTGAATTTTGTGCACCAATCCATTAAAAAAATCATCCATTTAATGATTATTCAGAAGAAAAATAATTTTATTGCACTCTTAAAAAAAATATTGACAAATAATGTTTTCATTGAATAATAACTTCAAACATATTTCAATAATTTTTCATGCAAATATATATCTTTTGTAAATCATTTTTCCTTCATTTTCTTTTCTTTTAGAAAATATTTTCTTCTGAAAAATATTTTTTCTTTGAAAAATAGTTTTTATTTAGAAAACATTTTCTCTTGGAAAATCTTGTTCTTATGGAAAATATTTTCTAGAAAATATTTTTTTCTTAGAAAACATTTTTTCTAGAGAATAACACTTTTTCTGGAAAACACTTCTTTTGGAAAACATTTTTTCCTAGAAAATACTTTCTTTTTCTTCTTTGAAAATTCGATTTCCATTTTGATTTAAATGGCTTGGTCCATCATGATTGTTGGATCGGGATGGACTGGGTCATTATTGTAAGAGGATGGATTCTTTACTGGGTCGGTGCACCCATTTTAATTTTCAAAAATAAAATTTCTTTGATCCTTGAGGACAATCATGCACTTTGATCTCAACATTCATATCACTCACAAACAATTATCCAACAACAGGCATTCATTCAATAAACAACCCGGGAACACCCACGATAAGTTCGAGTCGTGACCTATGGGGAAGGTTTCTAGACTCTAGGCTTACTACGTGCAATGCATTTTTATCTGGCCACCCTTGCCCAAGCACACCTATATACCTTTCGATACGTGGTGACTTGGTTTGATATACCATATAGGTGATAATCTAAAACCTCAATTCACTTCTCTGAAGCCAAAAACAGCCAGTTTGATCTCCAGTTGAGAGGTGGCGCACAATGCTGAGCAAGGGCCCACTTAAATACCTCTCGTCTAGAATAGACGTAGTCTATCCCCCTCGTACAGTAGGGTACAGCGGGGCAAGATCTTGCTTAGGCACCGGTTTTGACCAAGAAGTGCAATTGATATACTTAGATTACCTTTTATACCTACGGGTACGAGTCAAGAGTTGTAGCTTTCATAAATGATTTGGCATCCCACGAGGGGACCGACCACGTACTAGTACTACGTTGGCAATCGGGACATGTGACTGTGTGGCTTATAATAGGACAAAGGCTCAGGTCGCTCCAGCCTGGTTGTATCAACATACTTCTCAGAATCACCTGATCAGATGGTATTGATACCCCCAGTTTGATATACCCTAAGGTACGTGACTGGAGTTGTGGGTTTCATGAATGACGTCGCATCTCCGAAGAGACCGAGCCACGCACTAGTGCCACGTTGGCTAAATAGGACGTGTAAGTGAGTAAAATAGTAAACGTGCATGTGGTGTGTGCAAAACAGGGTGGGGTGTGCCCGGGGCCTTTTTCAAACATATGGGCCCATGGGCCAATCAAACCAATCATACATTTAATCAAAACCAAAATCATTCAAATCATATGAATATTCAATTAAGATCACATTATTCCCATCACATAAGCACATTAACATTACGATCAATATCAATTATGTATTTCAAGTAAGATCATGGTAAATTAATCAATAAATATGGCATATGATAATGATCAAACAAATATTGCAATAGGCATAATTTTTATAATTTTTAAGGTCCAATCAATGATCACTTTTGGGTGATCCAAATAAATCGAATTCCAATAAGTGTTACATTGATGATAGAATGACAATGGTTGAGATGAGCTCACTCTCAAGAACATTAATTGTGCCAACATTAGATAAATTCAGATTTTCTGTAAATTAGGAAAATACAATCTGAACTTGCATCGACGATATCTAAGGCTTCTGATAACGAAATCGAGTGAACTCAAGTTCTAAATTAATCTACTCGATGAGATCTACATTTTATTAAGAGGTGCCTAGACTTAATTCTCACCAGAATGTTCTGTAAAAAAGTTTTAACGTTGCTGTCCCAACTTTCATTCAGAAATAATTCCAGATTTACAGATTGAACTTGCATCGATGATATCTAAGGCTTCCGATAACGAAATTGAGTGAACTCAGATTCTAAATTAATCTACTCGACGAGATCTATATTTTATTAATAGGCTCCCAAACTTAATTCTCACTAGAATATTCTCTAAAAACGTTTTAATATTTCTGTCCAACCTTCATCATTCCATCAATTTGAATCTTTCATTATTTATGGGTCATCAAAAAGTGATCCTTAATTGAAAAAAAAAAATGCAATACCCAAAATCATCTACAATCAAGACAAAAAAAAAATAAAGATAGAAATAAAAATAAAAATAAACAGAAAAAATAAATAAAATAAATCCAACTAAATAATAAAAAAAAAACTAGGTCATCTTGGCAAAGCTCCCATACTTGGGGTTTTTCAAGTTTGATCCTCAATAGTCCCCAGTGGAGTCGCCACTGAAAGCGCCCTCGATTCGCGGGGTGCGCGGATCCGCTTTTGACCCTTGAGGTTTGGGAGTCGCCACCTAGTTATTACGGTCTAGGAACCGATCAATGACTCTAAACGGATAAAAACTAATCTAAAACCAAAAAAACTAAATTCGGGGATCAAGTTACGGGGTTGGAAGGTGTTAGGCACCAACCCCGCCCGGCCAAAGCCGGTCTCTACTAAATTCCCAAGTAAATTACATTGCTAAAACCTAGATAAAAATAAATAAAATAAAAATTTACCTTTTTCGATAGCAAGGACTTTGTTCCCTCAGATCTGACAAAAGAGCTCCTTGTACCGTGCTCCCTTGCTTCGTTCTGTCTCCGGATTTGACTTCGGATCTCCTAGACCGAGGTATCTCCTTGCTTTTGGATCTGAATTCTTCAAGTTTGTTGCGGATTTGAGGGTGTTTTTAGAGGGCTTTTAGGCGTTTTCTAGACTAAAATTGAAGGGGGGATGTTAGGTAAAGACTTGGGACTCCAAAACTAGGGTTTATGGGGGGCTAGGGGAGCTTCTAGACCTACTTCTCTTAGGGTTTATTATTTGATACGAAAATAGGGTGTGAGCACCTCTATTTATAGATGTTTTTAGGGGTTGATTTGGATAGAGTTAGTGTTTAATTAGAGATCTTTTAATTAGAGTTGTGTTTTAGTTTGACTTGTTTTAGGTAGAATTGTGTTTTAATTAGAATTGTTTTAGGTAGAATTTGTTTAATTCAAATTGTTTTAGGTAGAATTGTTTTAAGTTAGAACTCTATTAGATAGAGTTATTATTTAATTAGAATTCTATTATGACTTTTGGTCTTATTTGATTGACTTTTAATGTTTTGACTTTAGTCTTAATTGATTGATTTTTAATATTTTGACTTCAGTCTTGCTTAATTGACTTTAATTTGACTTCAGTCTCACTTGATTGACTTTAATACCTTGGCCTTAGTCTTGCTTGATTTACTTTTAATTTTTGGAGAACCCCTTCCATTATTTCTTTAATTCTTTGGACCCCCAAATGGAGGGGTCCTTAAAGAAATATCTCACGAACCCTCAACAATTTTGCCTGAGAGCCCAATTGATCGATTTTTTATGTTCAAAATTTTAAATTAATTTTATTAATGTTTAAATTTAATTATTTCATATTTTATTCATTAATTTCGGAATTTTTTATCATGAAAATTGTGAAATTACCGTTTTACCCCCGGAGAGGACTTTTCACATTTTAAGTCAGTTTTTGATGTTCTAGGATGTTTTAGAATCAGTTTTTTCGTAAGGAATTCAATGAGAATGTTGGTTTGTGTCATTTATGAAAATTTTTATGTGAAATGATTGTGAACTTTATGAGGGGCATTTTCGTAATTTTGTCAAATTCTGTTAAAATTGGTGAAATGATTTATTTGATTCCGATTTGTCATTTTATGTGTTCGAATGGGTTTTCCTAAGCGTAACGTAGGCTCTAGGGTTGTTTTGAGGTTAGGGGTATTTTGGTAATTTGATAATTTTTAGTGATTTTTATCGTGATGTTTCTTTTTGGTCTGCAAGATGATGATTTCTATGTTTCTGGGGTCGTATTTTCCTAGCGTAGCGTGGTTTCTAAGGTTTTTTCAATTCGAGATACCTCATCCGGATTTCTGAAACACATCTGGTAACAAAATAAAGCAACGGAATACACATCCATCATTGGGAATCATTGCGATCGGGTTGACGAGTTGATTAATCAGGCGAGTGCAAAAATGGGGTGTCTACACCCAAACATGCCCTACTTCTGCAACATCAAGATGGTAGTTAAAACAGAATGGGACCCAAATAAACAAAGGCATGCTTGGAAAAATTATATGGTATTTTTCAATTATCTTGAGGTTGAGGAAATGATTTACATTTAATCAAACAAAAAAGGATCTGACATGTCATGATCATCAAAGAATAGATGATGGTAAAGTTCATCATCTAGCGGACTCCCCATCATGAAAGCTAAGACTATAAGTGGCCAAAGTTTGCTTCAAAGTCAAGAAACCTCCAACTAGTCCTTTCAGCAAGGAGATGAAGTTTATGATGTTAAAATTGTTGATATTGAGTCTACGACAACCTAAAAATGACATCGATGTTTATCTAGCATCACTAGTCGATAACTTAAAAACTTTATAGGAAGTTGGTATTTATGCTTATAATAGATGCCGAAGATAATTTTCTAAGTTGAAAGCAGTACTATTGTAGATGATCAGCGACTTTCCTACATATGAAAACTTGTGCAATTGCCAAGTAAAAGGATATCATTCTTGTCCAATATGTACAGAAGAAACAGATTCTCATAGATTGAGTCACAATAAGAATATTATATACGTAGGTCACCAAAAATATCTTCTAAAGACACATCAGTGGAGGAATCAAAAAAAAACATTTGATGGTAAGCAAGAGAAACGGTTTTCTCAAAAACCATTAAGTGGGGATGAGAAATTAAAAAAGATTGAGGGGATCAAAATCTCTTGGGAAAAATCTATCAAAGTAAACAAGAAAGGAAAAAATATGGTACAACCAAAAGATGTGGAAATAACTTATTTTTGAAAAAATAAGTCCATATTTTTTTATCTCGAATACTAAAATTATTTGCATGTCGGACACAACTTAGATGCCATGCACATTGAGAAGAATGTGTGTGAGAACATTATTGTTATATTGCTTAACATACCTGAAAAAACTAAGAATGGGAAAAAGAGTTGTAGATGCATGATTTTCAATTCCGAAGATCACCTTTGCAAAGATTTGGAGTCCCCACCATTCTTTTTTGTAAAAGGATGTGAATGATTATTAGAAAAATATTTTTAGAGAAAATGTCATTTTGACATCTTAGTAACTCTCATACAAATTAAGATACCGATCTACTTAGGATTTAGGTATGTAATTCAATTAGAGAGAGGAAAAGGTGTTAGGCACCCTCTTTCTCTATCAAATGATGGTAACCTCGAAAGACATGGTCATTTTAGATAAATAAAAGAAACTAGGAAAATTCGATTAAACGACAATTTTGTGCCCTTCTAACGAGGACACTTTTAATATCAACTTAAACTAGGAAGGTCATTTCATTCAGAGAAGAGACCCTATCATATTTTGCCTTTAGAAAATGAGTTTTGGAAAAGTGTCGGCTTTGCGATCATGGGCCCTTTTTCATGGACTAAAAAGGAACCAACTTCTTTTAGCCTCAAAATGAATTTGGAAGTGTGTGCAACTTGTGTTTAGGGATTAAAGATGACTTTCTTTTAAAGGTGATTATTACCCCTACACTTTCAATCGAATCAACATCCAATCCACTGAAGGTAGGGGAGGGTGAACACTACATTTTGAAGACTTTTAAGAATAAAATTAATGAAGTGAAGGGGGAGGTAGAAAAGAAAGATGGATAGGAGAAGAGACAAGGGAGATTTTTCACATTACTTATCCTTACTCTACCTTATCTTTGGAGTCTTCCTTTTTTAAATTTTCTTCTTCTTGATGTTCTAATGTATCCTTTTATTCATGTATTTGAATTTAAGGATGATAGTGAAGGTATTTAGTGTAGGGATTATAAGTTGTAAGTTAAGAGAATTTGAGAGTTGAGAAGGGTGAGAGATTGAGAGTTGAGACAGATGACTTAAATGGGGGTATTCAAGCCTTGATTTCTTTGTAAGGATTGTGTTGAAAGGGATTAGGACTTTGAAAGTAACTTTTAGGAGTAAAATGGGATGGAAGGACAAAAAAATATAGAATGATGTGAGGTTTGTAAGAGGGGGTGTGTGTAAATTGAGAGTGGTGGAAGGGTTTTTATGGAAGGAGGTGTAACTGGGTATTTATGATCCAAATGGGTTCGATCTTTCAACCTATTTGGATTGAATGTTAGGTGAATTGAAATTAGTAGATTTTGGTTAGAAGAATGGAGTGGTTCTGGATTGAGTGTTAAATGAGTTGAAATGAGTGGATTTTGGTTACAAGAATGTAGGTGGTTGTAGATTGAATATTAGATGAGTTGAAATTAGTTGGTTTTGCTTATAAGAATGGGAGTGTAAGGGGTTGTTGTGGCATCCCCAAAACATTAACACAAAATCCCATATCAAGTCTCAAGGTACTAGGTCGCATATCAAAATTTTTGCATGGTTTCATCTGTTTATGTTAGCATTCCAAGGCACTAAACCTACTTCACCTGATATACAATATATATTATATCCTACATATATACATACAAAATATAATAATAGCGAAAGCTTATATACATCTAATAACGTACGATAGATAAGAGTACAGAAGGATAAACAAAATATAGGATTATAAAAAATTCTTATTTCTAACAAAAGTCCTAACACTCAACCCAAAATCTATATTACTACCTGGACAACTGACGCCACTAGCTATAACCTAATGCTTATCATGAAAAGGACTCTGATCGTTTATCTGACCTACCAGATAATCCTCACTCATGCTCTACACCTGGTTTACCAAGCTCCGAATCTAAAACTAAAAAAAATGAAGAAGGAAAGGGTAAGTAATAATGGTTACCCAATAGGGAAGCAAACAATTTCGGTCAACAACTTCTCCTAACATAAATGAATAAACATACTGAATCATTTTAGTATATCCAAAGCTTTATAAAATAAATTACGATTAATAGGTACACATAACCAGGGATGAGCAACTAAATATTTTAAAACCCACATTACACTAATCATCAATACTCACTATAACATTTTCTTTTTATACAAATCTAGTTGACCAAATGGAAACATTAAACATGTATTTCATTTTATATATCAAAATAAGACAACAGATACATAATACACTATGGTGGGGTAGTGGAATTAAAGAGTTGGGATATACGATTGGATCGCTCTCAATCAGGACATGATGTTTCATAATAAAGTATTAGTTCTTAATTTTATGACTGGTCGTTGTTTACCATACTTATGGGACCATTTATCCAATTCAAGTTGACCGTTTGACATGACTGTAAAAAATGGGTCTCTTTTAGATATGTCAAAACGTTCAACTACTATAGATTATTAGTAATCACTGACTAATCATCTTCGTCTATGCCTATCAGGTATGCATGTGATTCTCAAATACACAATCCCATTCGTATATGACCACCTTTACATTATAAATTCACTAGTAAAGATAGAGAGAAATAAATTCGGATTCCAATTGTGACTCTATTCTCGTACGCATCCCATATGACGTATGAGTTTGGTTGTCCCTATCGTATATCCTAGCATAGTATATCACTTTAGATGATATGACAGACTATCTCTTCAGGTATTCATAAGCTCTTTAACAATTCACAGAATAGTTATATATACATATCATTTCTTTTCTTTGAAAATAAATAAAAAAAATTCTTTAAAAATAAATAAGAAATTAACATTACAGAGTTGAGAATGGATATCCAATTTTCTACCATGCAATTGTGGTCACGCAGTCTAAAATAAATAACAATACATAAAAGTAAATCAGCGTCTCGCGCTAACAAAAAGTAAATAAATATACACGTCACCTCGTGATAATAGAAAGTAAATTAACACTAGATATCCGTTCATCAACCCACACATAGCATCACAATGTAAAATGCAGACATCACCCCTCGGGTGTGATTCTAACATTTTACCGTTTCATACCTTTTTTTTCCTTTTTTTTATTTCTATAGTTTTTAATCTTTCAAATACAATATTCATTTTTCAATATTCATCAACTCAATATGAGTTCATTGAACATTAAAATATTTTTCAAGCTTTGAAATCTATTTTTTCTCAATTAAATTAAAATATTACAAAACTTAGATAAAAATGGGGTCTAAGTAGTGCGTAGGACCCAATTGGCAGAACTAACCTGGTGAAATGTTCTATCCACGTATAATTTGTTATAAAATACAATTAATTTTTTAAATAATGAAAAGAATTCTAAATTTTTTTTAAACACATTAAAAATTTTCGTTAAAAATCCTAAATGTAATTTTTACAATTTACGATTACTAATAGAAATTGAGAGTCCCTACCAATCTCTGTGCAATAGAATTGAAGTACATATGCAAAAATCGAGAAAATTGACAGAAAAATCAAGATAAATTGGACGTCAAGACGACTAATTTTTAAATTGAGATTGGTGAATTGGAAAATCTCGATGTCGTCATATTTTCACCTTTTTACGACGAAAGACGATTTGGACTTGAAATAGATGAAATCTGGGGTCAAAGTTTTGAAATTCTTGTGTATCCTACGACTATTTTTCAATGAAGCGGGAAGAAAGAGAAGAAAAAAATAAAAGAAAATGAGTGGATTTGTAGATTTCGATGCTACAGACATTTTTTCCTTCTTCGTCGGAAGTCGACAAAGACTTGTTCGTGACGAATCTCGAGTTGAAAATTGGTAAAAATTGAATTTTTTTCGTTTAAAACTCTCGACTGGTTTTGGACGATTATAAGTGACGATGAATAGTAAATTTAATTTTAAAAATTATTTATATAAGCTACGGGACGAAATCGATATTTTACATGTTTTTTCATTTGATGATAATTTGACCATCCGGACTCCAAAAATGATGAGTGAATACTTTATTTTATATAATTTTTCATTTTAAAACTAATAGAATTTTCAAATTCTAAAAAAAATTCTCTAACAAAAATTCACTTTTTCAGCCAGATGGAACCTTAAAATTGACGTTGTTTCTATTTTTAACGATAAGTTGACTTTCTGGACTTTAAAAATGACAAGTAAATACTCCATTTTCTATAAATTTTTGTTATGAATCCAATGGTATGATCATATTTTTAAAATTATTATTCTAGCAAAAATTTATTTTTTTAGTCTAGTCTAGCTAGAAAATCGAAGATTTTGTAATTTTTTTGTTTGGACTGGCATTTAGGTGTGCTTATAAGCTGAAGTATGTTTTTTCGATAATTTTGAATCTAATGGTAAAATTTAATTTCATTAAAAATAATTAGAACAAAATCCTAAAGTTTTACCCTAAGTCCCACTCTCAAAATTTCATTATTTATTTTTTCTTGATATACGAATAAAAAATTAGGGGTATTACACTGATCATAGATTGAGTGTTAGATAAATTGAAATGAGTCAATTTTGATTGAAAGAATGAGAATGTAAGGGGGTGATTGTAAATTGAGTGTTGGATGAGTTAAAAGAAGTGGATTTTGATTAGAAAAAAGGAAGTGTATGGGATCATTATAGATTGAATGTTAGATGAGTTGAAATGAGTGAATTTTGATTAAAAGAATGATGATATAAAAGGGGTGGATGTAGATTTATTTGGAGGGTGGAAGATGTGGGAATATGTGTAAAATCCCAAGTTTTGATTCGTATCTCGAGGAAATAAATAATGAAATTTTGAGGAAAATCTTGAAAGTGGGACTTAGGGATAAAAATTTATGATATTTCTAATCATTTTAAATGGAATCTGACCTCACCATTGGATTTAAAATGATCAAAAAACATATTTTAGCCTATAAGAACGCTCAAATACGAATCCGAACAAAAAAGTTACAAATCCTAGATTACCGAGTTGGATTAGGTAAAAATAATAATTTTTTGCTAGAGAAATAATTTTTAAAATTTGATCATACCATTGGGTTCATAATGAAAAATTATTGAATATGAACTATTTATTTATCATTTTTGGAGCATAGAAAGTCGAATTATAATAAAAAACGAAAATGACGTCAATTTTAGGGGTCACCTCAGGTCAAAAATATAAATTTTTATTACAGATAAAATTTGTAGAAATTGATCATACCATTAAATCCGGAATGAAAAATTAGATGAAATAGAGTATTCATTCATCACTTTTGGAGTCCGGATGGTCAAGTTATCATCGATCGAAATAATAGGCAAAATATCGATTTCGTTCCAAGATTTATATAAATAAATTTTTTTAATTTTTTTTACTATTCACCTTCATTTTAAACGACCCAAAACCAGCCATGGATTTTTAAAAAAGAAGTTATTTTTTTTTCAAATTTTCAACCTCAGATCCGTCGTGAACGGGCTGTCATTGATGACCGACGTAGAAGGAAAAAAGGTCTGGAACCTTAACATCTACAAAATCCACCCAAGATCTCTTCATTTTCATCTTCTCTTTCGTCCCATATCGTCAAAAATCAGTCGTGTACATATACGGGGGTTTTGAAACTTTGACCTATAATTTCACCAGTTTTGAAGTCAAACCGTCCTCCGCCGTAGAAGGGAGAAAAATGACGACGTCGAGATCTTCAAAATCACCGGGTTAGATTCGAAAATCAACTGTCTCTAAGTTTGAACCATCTCGATTTCCATGCAATCACCTCGATTTCCGTGCATGTGTTTCAATCCCATCGTCCAGAGATAGTAAGGAACTCTCAATTTCTATTAGTAATCGTAGATTGTGAAAATTACATTTAGGATTTTATTAAAAATTTGTGGTATGTTTCCAAAATTTTATAATTTAATTGATTATTTCAAATTCATGCTAGAACTTGCATATTTGATATGTTTAATTGTATTTTATAACAAATTATATGTAGGTAGGATATTTCACCAGGTTTTGTGTAGGTCAGTTGGGTTCTGGGCAGTGCTCGAACCTCATGTTGATAAAAGTTTTGTAATTTTTCAAGTTAATTGAAAAAAAAAATTTAAGGTTTGAAAAATGATTTAATATTCAATAAACTCATATTGAGTTGATGAATATCAGAAAGTGGATATTTTGTTTGAGAGATTGAAAACTGTAAAAATCGTAAAAAGGAAAAAAGGGTATGAAACGGTAAAATGTCAGAGTCACACCCGAGGGGTGATGTCTGTATTTTACATTGTTGTATTGTGTATAGGTTGGTGAACGGATATCCAGGGATAATGTAATTGGTTGCATGTTTATTTACTTTCTGTTAGCGTGAGGCGCTGTTTACTTTTTCGTTCGATTATTTATTTTAGGCCGGGTGGCCACAATTGCGTGGTAAGAAACTAGATATCCATTCTCAACCTTGTATTGTTCTTTTTTCTTTTATTTTCAAAAAAAATTATATATATATATATATATATATATATATATATATATATATATATATATATAGATGTAGCTATTTTGTGAGCTGTTAAAGAGTCTGTGAATGCTTGAAGGGATAGTGCGTCATATCATCCGGAGTAGTGTACTATCTTGGGATGTACGATATGGAGCACCAAGCTCATACGTGGTATGGGACGCGTATGAGAGTGGAGTCACAACTGGAATCCGGGTTCATTCTTCTCTATCTTTACCAGTGAACTTGTTATGTAAAGGTGGTCGTATACGAATGGTTTGTATATTTGGGAATCACCTGCACGCCTGATAGGCATAGACGAAGATGATTAGTCAGTGATTACTAACAATCTATAGTAGTCGAACGTTCTGACACATCGAAAAGAGACCCATTGCTTACGATCACGTCAAACGGCCAGCCTGAGCCGGATAAATGATCAACCAAGTGTGGTAAGTGCAGCGACCGGCCACAAAATCAAGAACTAAAAGCCAACAAGGAATTGTAACATCATTTCCTGACTGGGAGTGATCCATTCGTGAATCCCAACTCTCTAATTTCACTACTCCACCATTGTGTATTATGTATATATTGCCTTATTTTGATATATAAAATGAAATACCTGTTTAATATTTTCATTTGATCAATTAAATTTGTATATAAAGAAAATGCTATAGTAAGTATTATTGATTGATGAAATGTCAGTTTTAAAATGTTTAGTTGCTCATCCCTGGCTATATGTACTAGTTTATTGTAGTATCTTCTGTAAAACTTTATATTATTAAAATGATTCAGTATGCGTATTTGTTTGTGTTAGGAGGGGTTATTGAACGAAATTATTTGTTTCCCTACTGAGTAACCATTATTACTCACCATTTCCTTTCTATTTTTTTAGTTTCAGAGCCTGCAGTTGGCGAGACGGGCATAGAACCAGCAAGTGGGGACTATCTGGTGAGTCAGATAGATGATCAGAGTCCATTACTGGTGAGTACTCGGGTTATTACCCCTAGTGGTGTCAGTTAGACCAAAAGCATTATAAATTTTGTTCTGAGCGTTAGGACTTTTGTTAGAGTAAGAAATTTCTGTATAATCATGTATGTAAATTTCTTCTTCCGTACTCTGATCTATCGTACGTTATTAGATGTATATAGGTTTCTGCTAGTATTCTATTTTGTATGTATATATACAGGATTGTATGTCGTTTATTAGGTGCAGGTTGAACGCCTTGGAATGCTAACATAAATAGAAGAGACCATGCCAAAATTTCGAGGTGCCACCCAATACCTCGAGATCTGACATGGGGTTTTATGTTAGCGTTTAGTAGGGCGTCACAATATGTGTCCCTTTGGGATGATCTTTAATGATTGCTTGTGATTATTAGATTTGGGTTGAGACTTGGACTTAGGATGATGGTTTGATTTTGAGTTTAAATGGGCTTGGTGGTGGGTTGTGGTGTGTTTGGGTTAGGGTTGGGTTGAATTGCATTTGATTAGGATTGGGTTGAGGGATATGTGATGATGGTTTGGGAGAGGATGGGTTCCTAGCCCATGAGTCATGTAAAAGGGGAGGGTCCTAGGCCATTTATTTGAAAAATAGATGAATTTTTTATGATTTAGGCTTAATGACCCATTCTAATTTTGTTATTTCTTTGATATTGTAGTTCATCTTACATTGCATCTTGTAAGATAGATCAAACTATGTGAACCAATTCATTTTCAATGGATGTACCCATTTGAAAAGGTCATAAAGGTTTAAAGGGTTGCGTACTTATCAAAGATGACCAAAAGATTGTATTATTAAATATTATATCATAAAAGATACAATTGAATTTTGCACAGAATACCTATATATGGTATATGAAATTGGGATACCACGTGTTAGAATGAAGGAAATGGAAACTACAAAATACGGTAATATACTTATGGGTAGCGTATCTTTATCTGGTTGTATCGTTGAAATAGATATTTTGTCAAAGGAGAGGGCATATCGATATGATAGTAGTCACGTCACCTAGAATAATAGGGTTATTGTAGAGGCCACGTCTATGTATGTCGTAAATGCAAAAGATAAGAATCTCGTGATTGAAAATATGTGTTTCTACGATATTATTGTTGAGATATTGTTGCTTGACTATGGTATATTTAAGATTATATTGTTTTAGTGTGACTAGGTAGATAAAAATAACGGTGTCACAATTAATGACTTTGGTTTCACGATAGTTGAGTTTGGTAGACTTGGTCATAAAAATTATCCTTTTATTTTTACTTCTCAAGTCAAACTAGTTTTTTATGTTGAAAACCAACTTGATTCAAAATATTTAATTGTTCTATCAACTCTTACAAAGAGTATTCTATAGACGACGACATTTATAATGTCGTTTATGTCTTCAACAAACTTCAACCTTATGCCAATGCATTGCCAAACACAGAATCATTTAATTTAGTTGATGATGATGGATTAGTATCATCTTATATAAGATACAAGTTTAATAGAATGTGGACCGATTCATAAGTATTTTAATACATGCATTTCTTTAAATTGTAATTTTTATTTTTCATTATTCTTTTGATATTTAATTGTTTTAATATCCATTTGTTCTAATCCAATCACACTTAATATTAAATTGTTATTTTAGAAATTAATCCATTTCAAGCTACTAGCAGTCAGGGTTTAAATTGTAATTTTTATTTTTCATTATTATTTTAATATTTAATTGTTTTAATATCCATTGTTCTAATCCAATCACACTTAATATTTAATTGTTATTTTAGAAATGAATCCATTTCAAACTACTAGGAGTCAGGGTTGAAAGAAGAAAAATATATGCGGTCCAACAATGATGTTAGAATTGACTAGGGCTAATAATAGGAAACAACTTGAATACAATACCATATGGTATCCAATAGGACCAACAACCAAGAGTTTTAGTTCATACCTTGGCTCATTGGCATGTCAACGAAATCAAGTACCTACATCAACGAAAGACAATTTATGGTCTTTGCTAAATATCGTAAATATTTTAAATTACTAATTTATTTCAAAATTAACCAAATAATCCAATATTATATTCCAATCCAAGTTCATAATAGAACCAACAACCAAAAACAAATAATCCAGGATATTGAGACAAAATGGAGGAATTTCAAGAACCCACTAACAATGAAGCATATTGTTCCTTATGTGAACGACGCCAAGTATGAAAATTTTTATAATGTTCAAAATCATTAGAAGCTCATCCAACAAACTGACTAGGATGAATTCGTAAAATTCAGTGTGATAGAGTTTCAACAACTTAGAATGACTCAAACTAAAAAATAGTTAAATAATGTTTACTCTCATCACCTTAATAAAAAAGGTTATTCAAGCTTGATAGAGGAGATGGTAATTGGCTTCCAAAGTTTATTTTCATTTAATTTATTTAAATCTTATTGTAATTAATTTAAGTTAATTATATTTAACAAAAAAGTTAGCAATGAGATTTCTTCGGAAGAAACAATTGAGCGAAGAAAACTTTAGAAAAAGCTAGCCAAAATTTTAAAAAAAGATTATATCAGTAGACTCATGAGACTAAAGGGGGCTAAAACTATGAGTTATCACATGCAATTATCTATTTTTTTAAAATTCAAAATTTTATATCATTATTGAATCATTGATGTTTATTTATAGGACGAATTATTACAAAAAGTTGAGGAGGATAGCTTAAGTACCCAGGGATCTAACGATGTTTTCTTTCTAGCACTAGAAACTCTCGAGCATCCCAATCGGATCAAGGGGTTGGGACGATATATAACACTAACCCAATACTTTTAGATTCCTCACAGAGGATCAAAAATATATGTGACACAGTTCGAGGAAAGTGTGCATACATAGGTAGAAGTTTTTAATGATTACAGAGAATACAATAAGAGGCGATGGGAAGATATGGAAGTTAGAATGAAACATGTCTGGGTTAATAAAAAACTAGAAATGAATGTACCACCTGTTGGTTCAAAACAAATTGGTTATAATACCAGACTGCCAAAAGTAATTCATCTTCCTTATACAAACCTTTTTTGTTATGTTAAGTATGGCCTTTAATGCATATTTTTATTTCTATTTTGGTTTAAATTGATAATGAATATTTTCAACCAACCCACATTTTGATTCATATTGTAATAAACTTGGGTAAGAAAAGCAATGCAGAATGGCATTAGATTAGTTCAAGACTAACATTATTGGTCAAGGAATCTATTATATGAGACTTGTAAATGAGTCTTGCATGGTGAAGCATTAGTGGAGGGACACGTTCGTGTATCAATACACTTTTTCATACAACCAAATTCTTCTATCCATGTGCCAATAAATTATGAGATTACTACTATCAAAGAAAATATCGACAGTTTTGTTGCTTGGCCAAGAGATCTACTTGTAACGGACTTAGAAGTAAATATGAATTAATTTGTGGCTTAGTAGTTATATAGATCTATGCATATTGATTTCTAATATATATTTGAATGTTTAATATATTAGGGAAAGAGTGATTCTAATGATGACGACAATATCGATATTATAAAATTTCAAGCGCTTATATTAGGAGACCTAAGAATAATACTTATGAAATAAATTTCAATCAAGGAATTTATAGTGAAGGTTTTCGGTTATTTCATTTAATCGATAATATATTGGTCGTTTATCAAATGGAAGAATTGACGATCAGCATTGTAATATTATATATAAGGTGAGATATATGTACTTGTTATTTAATTAACCTTAGTTATTCATAGTTTTAAATGTTATTATATTATAATTTTCCCTATTTTTTCAGTTACTTGTACGAATAGAGTATATTGTTGAATCATAATTGATTTCACTTCATTAACCCATATACTATCGGTACTCTATTACAAAATGTTGACAATGAGCTAGTGTATGAATACCTTGGAAATAAGTTATTGTAATGTTGACAAAAGTTAGTTCTTATTTCAATATGCCTTGAGTATGTATTTTTATTAAAGATATTGCTAGTTGTAATATTTAAGTATAAATGATGATTGATTGCATTACTGATATATGTGACATATTTAATTGTAGTTGGCATTGGATCTTAATTATAATGGACATATCAAATAAGAAGATTTACAATTTTGATTCTATAGGAGAATCTACTTCGCTATAAGTGAAAGCATTTGTTTTAAAGTATGTTTCTTATGAAATATTTATTAATGTTGTTATCCTTATTTTTTTATTAATATTTAATATTTTCTTAAAGTTCATTAAAATAATTGGCAAAAATAGATGGCATAAAAAGGGACACAATGAGCTTGAAAAATATAATGGTAAAAATTGAAACATTTATTTAGAGTTCAAAGTTGATCATTACTAATTATATGTATTATTATACATATATTGATTATGTTGTTATGATTAATGTAAATAGTGTCCTACACAAGCAGACAATACAAGTTGTTAGTACTATGTACTGAGATTCACGAAAGAACTCATTGAAATTCTTGAAAACAACACAAAAAAGATCTTCAACAAGGTAATATATGATAAACTTTAATAATTTTAACCTTCAATGATCAGTACACGTGTTTGAATTACTAATGATTTATAATATATATTTTAGTTCAATAATGATAAGAAGAAGATATATAGTTAGGAAGACATTGATGAGGTTCAGAGAGAATACATCA
This sequence comes from Akebia trifoliata, assembly GCF_017979445.1. Lineage (NCBI taxonomy): Eukaryota > Viridiplantae > Streptophyta > Magnoliopsida > Ranunculales > Lardizabalaceae > Akebia > Akebia trifoliata. The sequence continues at coordinate 16,402,216 of NC_141384.1, read as the reverse complement.
AGAAAGTAAAAGAGTTAATTCAGATATAAAACCTCAAAATATCCTCCTTATGGACTCTAACAAATAAAGGTTGCTAACTTTGGGTTAGCACAAAGAATTCCAAATGATAATAGACTTAGATCTTTTCTTTTGTACGCATTTAAACTTAAACTTGTTTATGGTTTTTAAGTAAAGATATCTTTTAATAATATTTTGGTTATATGGATGATTTCAGGAATTATATAAAAATAAATAAATTCAAACAACAAAAGTGTTTTAGTGGTGCAATTTTTTATGGCTGAGCTCAAGGCAAAGTATGACAAAACTATGTAGAAATTCAACTATGGAAATGGAAAAGTAATATAAGTTTTAATTAATTTTAATATTTTACTCTCTTTTTTTGTTATTACTTTCTAACAATGGGGTTCTTATTTTTCTCACATTAATCAATAATAGGAAGGTTCAAAGAAAAGAGAATATTAATTAGTGGTAGCTATAACGATGATATGTTAAAAGTTATTTGGGTCTTTTTTTGTGAATTTCTAATAGTAGTGGCCATGTTGGTGGTTGTGATGGTGGTGTTCATGGGATGGTGGTGGTGATTGGTCGTGATAGTGGTCATGGTGGGTGGTCGTGGTGGTAGCAATGGCGGTGATCGTGACATAGTGGTTATGATTGATCGTGGTGGGGGTGGTGGTCGTGGTTATAGTAGTTGGTCAGTTGCACGATGGTGGTTGCATAATTTTCACAAGATTGGTCGAGATTGACTCCAAGGAGTTCTAATATTGGTATTGGACATGTGTAAAGTTTTGTGAGATAACTTAATTATTTTTTCCAATTACTTGTAAGACAAAAGTTGGGATTTGGGGAACCATTTGTACTATCTATTTTGATATAGTGATTTGTTGTTGATTTGTCTCATGGTTATTTTTTCTCTTCATTGGAGGGTTTTTTTACGTTACAAATTTGGTGTCACTTGTGTGTGCTTGTTAGTTTATCTATATTAATTTTTCTTTACATTTTATGAGTTTCTATCAAACATATTTGGTTTATGAACCTATAAAGGACATATGACTTAACTAAGAACCTTGAATACTATTCATACCTTCTTTCAAAGTCTTAGAAACCAATATTTGAAACCAAGATATGAATTTGAGTTTATAGGTTTCTATTTGTAAAACTTCGAGCTTTTATTCGTATATATATATATATATATATATATATATATATATATATATATATATATATATATATATATATATAGTGAAAATTTGAGAAAATCTTGAAAGTGAAAATTAGGGTAAAACTCTAGCATATTTCTAATCATTTTTAATGGAATCTGACCTCACCATTGGATTCAAAATGATTGAAAAACATACTTTAGCTTGTAAGCACATTCAAATGCGAGTCCGAACAGAAAAGTTACAAAATCCTCGATTACCAAGTCGAATCAGGTTAAAATAATGATTTTTTGCTAAAGTAAGAATTTTTAAGATTTGATTATACCATTGTGTTCGTAACGAAAAATTATAGAAAATAGACTATTTACTTATCCTTTTTGGAGTCCAAAAAGTCAAATTATCGTAAAAAACGAAAACGACGCCAATTTTAGGGTCCCATTGGGCCAAAAAAGTAATTTTTTGTTAGAGACATAATTTGTAAAATTTGACTACACTATTAGATCCAAAACAAAAAATTAGATAAAATAGAGTATTCATTCGTCACTTTTGGAGTCCGGACGGTCAAATTATCGTCAAACGAAACAATAAAAAAAATACCGATTTCGTCCCGTATTTATATAAATAACTTTTTTTTTATAAAAACACTATTCATCTTCACTTTCTTCGTCCCAAAACCAGCTAAGACGTTTTTTTTTAAACACAAATTTATTTTTTTCTCTGGACTTTCAAACTCAGATCCGTGGCGAATGGACCGTTGTTGACTTCCGCCGCAGAAGGGAAAAAGATCTGCAACATCAACATTTACAAAACCCACCTAACTTCTTCTCATTTTCTCTTCTCTTTCGCCTCATATGATCAAAAATAAGCGTATATATATACGAGAATTTCGTAACTTCGACTTCGAATTTCGCTTGTTTCGGGGTCAAACCATTCTCCGTCGCAAAAGGGAGAAAGGACGACGGCGTCAAGATCATCGAAACCATTGGGTCAAATTCAAAAATCAGTCACTTAAAAGTTCAATCCACCTCAATTTTTGTGCACGCACTTCAACCTCTCACACAGAGATAGTAACTCTCAATTTCTATTAGTAATCGTAGATTGTGAAAATTAATTTAGGATTTTATTAAAAATTTGTGATGTGTTTCCAAAAATGTAGAATTTAATTGGTTATTTTAAATTCACGTTAGAACTTACATATTTGATATGTTTAATTGTATTTTATAATAAATTATACGTGGGTAGGATATTTCACAGAGTTATTTCCGTCAGTTGGGTCATGTGTACCGCTCGGACCTCGTTTTGATATAAGTTTTGTATTTTTTCAATGTTATTGAAAAAAATAATTTAATATTCAATGAACTCATATTGAGTTGATGAATATCAGAAAGTGAATATTTTTTTTGAAAGATTGAAAACTACGAAAATTAGAAAAAAGGGAAAAGGGGATGAAACGGTAAAATGTTAAAATCACTTGTCTACATTTTACATCCGAAAAGATGGGATGTCACACCCCGTGCACATGCCAAACTGGGCCCGTGATTAGCTGGGATAGCGATGTGGTAGCAGTGCTACACATGACAAGCTCCATGAACTGACACGTAGTTGCGGGTAGTAAATATGACAAAGAAGTGATGTCTGCATTTTACATTGTAATACTGTGTGTAGGTTGGTGAAGGGATATCCAAGGATAATGATTGTTTGCATGTTTATTTAAATTCTGTTGGCGTAGAGGCTGCAAGTTATGTTATTTATTTTAGGCTAGGTGGCCATAGTTGCATGGTAGGAAACTGGATATCCATTCTCAACCTTTTATTATTAATTTCTCTTCTATTTTCAAATGAAAATAATATATATATATATGTAGTTATTTTGTAACCTGTTAAAAATTATATGAATACTTGAAGGGATATGCGTCATATCATCCGGAGTGGTGTATTATCTTGAGATGTACGATAGGGACGACCAAACTCATACGTTGTATAGGACGCGTATGAGAGTGGAGTACAATTGGAATCCGAGTTATTCTTCTCTATTTTTACCAGTGAACTTGTAATGTAAAGGTGGTAGTATATAAATGGATTGTATATTTGAGAATCATATGCACGCCTGATAGGCATAGACGAAGATGATTAGTTAGTGATCACTAACAATCTATAGTAGTCAAACATTCTAACACATCGAAAAGAGACATATTGCTTACGGTCATGTCAAATGGCTAGTCTGAGCTGGATAATTGGTCAACCAAGCGTGGTAAGTGCAGCGACCAACCACAAAATCAGGAACTAAAAGTCAGTAAGGAATTGTAACATCATGTTGTAGACACCCCATTTTTACACTCGCTTGATTAATCAACTTGTCAACCCGATTGTGACGGTTCTCAATGATGAATGAATATTCCAATATTTTTATTTGTTACTAGATATGTTTCAGAAATTCAAATGAGGTATCTCAAACAAATAAAACTTTAAAACCACGTTATGCTAATAAAATATGACCCAAAAACATAGAAATCGTTATTTTTGAGACAAAAAGAAACTTTACGAGAAAAATCACTAAAAAATGACTAAAATACCCTTAATGTCAAAACATCCGTAGAGCATACGTTACGCTTAGGAAAATCCTTTCAAACACATAAAGCAATAAATTAAAATCAAATAAATCGTTTTGTCAATTTTTACTAAATTTGATAAAATTACGAAAATACCCTTCATAAGGTCCACGATGATTTCACACTAAAAATCTATAAATGACACAAACCAATACTCCCATTGAACTCCTTACGAAAAATTGGTTTCAAAACATCCAAAACATCAAAAAACGACCTCGAAATGTAAAAACCCTCTTTGAGGGCAAAACAGTAATTTTTCAACTTTAAAAATTGAAAATTTTAAAATTAATAATTAAAATATTAATGAACATAAAGTGAAATCTTAATAAATTAAATTTAAAATTTTAAACAAATAAAATGATTAATTAAGCCTATTGGCCAAATTTTAAGTGGTAGCCCATTTATTCAAATGGAGCCTACTTGATATTTATTAAAAGAACCCTCCATTTTGGGGCTTAAAGAATTAAATATATAATTGAAAGCACCCTCGATCCGCTTGGTGTGCGGATCCGCTTTTTTACTTTTGAAGGTTTGGGAGTCGCCACCTAGTTATTACAGTCTAAGAACTGAACTTTGACTCTAAAAGGCAAATAACACTAATCTACGAAAGAAAACACGAGTCCGGGGATCATGTTACGGGGTTGGAAGGAGTTAGGCACCAACACCGCCCGACAAATGCCGGTCTCTACTTTTTTCAAATAAAACTACATTGCTGAAAAGACCTAAATAATAATATATAAAAAATTTACCTTTACGAACGCAACGGTTTTGTTTCCTCAAATCTGATAGAACAGCTTTTCGTGCAACAATCATCGCTTCGTTCTGTCACTAGATTCACTTCAGATCTCTAAGACGAAGCACCTCCTTCTTAGATCTAAATTTTTCTAATTTATTTATGAATTTATAGGTGTTTTTGAATGGTTTCTAAGTGTTTTTTGAGCTAAAGTTGGGGTATGGATGTTAGGTAAGGAGTTAGGACTTCAAAATTAGGATTTTGGGAAAGTTGGAGAGGCTCATTGACCTACTTTTTCTAGGATTTTCTCTTAGATACGAAAATAGGTTGTAGAAACCTTTATTTATACATTTTTTTAAGTGATTTTTAGATAGAGTTAGTGTTTAATTAGAATTATTTAAAAATAGAGTTAGTGTTTAATTAGAATTATATTAGATAGTTTTATACTTTAATTAGAATTCTATTAGATAGTTTTAGAGTTTAATTGGATTTCTTTTAGATAGTTTTAGAGTTTAATTAGAATTTTATTAGGGTTTTGGCTTTGGTCTTATTAGATTGATTAGGATTTTGACTTAAGTCTTACTTGATTGACTAGAATTTAGGGTTTTGACTTAAGTCTTACTTAGTTGACTAGATTTTAGGATTTTGACTTAAGTCTTACTTGATTGACTTGACTTTAGGATTTTGACTTGAGTCTTACTTGATTGACTTGACTTAAAATTTTAATTTTAATTAGGATTTCACTTTACATTAATGTTTTAATTAAAAATTTTAGAATTTTTAATTATTAAATTTGTAGAATTACCTTTTTATCTTCGGAGATGACTTTTTATGTTTTAAGTCATTTTTTAATGTTTCAAGATGTTTTAGAATCGATTTTTCAAAAGAAATTCAATTGGAATATTGGTTTTTATCATTTATAAAAAACATTTATGCGAAATGGTCGTGAACTTTATCAAGGGCATTTTCGAAATTTTATCGAATTTTATGAAAATTGGCAAAATGATTTATTTGGTTTTGATTTGTTATTTTATGTGTTTGAAAGGGTTTTCCTAAGCGTAATGTAGGCTCTAGGGATGTTTTGAGGTTAGGGGTATTTTGATAATTTGGTCATTTTTAGTGATTTTTATCGTAAAGCTTCTTTTTGTCTACAAGATGATGATTTTTATGTTTTTAGAGTTATATTTTCCTAGCGTAGCGCGGTTTCTATAGTTTTGTTAATTTGAGATACCTCATCCGAATTTCTAAAACATATCTAACAACAAAATATAGCATTGGAATAATCATCCATCATTGGGAACCGTCGCAATATGGTTGACGAGTTGATTAATCAGGCGATTGCAAAAATGGGGTGTTTATAGATGCCCCTCTTTGGTAGAGGGTTGAAGCAAACTAGATAGCAAATCTATTTGGTAGATAGTGCAATATATGAATGCCAAAACTAATAAAAGTTCATTTTGCAGCCTGATTTGACAATTCGTCGGGACGTTCAGATCCTTTAGGATAAAACTCTACCCGAACTAAACGGTTGTCATGCCCTTGAGCATGAACTCTCACTGACGGTGTCAGATCCTTGAATTTTAGAAAATTCTCCCTAACTAATGCAAAAGTGCATGTTTGTGCAATGGTGTGATGCTTACTAAGTAAAAATGTGTTAGGACTTAGAGATCTCTCACTGACAATAATGATTCAAAATTGAAATGTGCTTATCCAATGAAAGCAATCATAGCGAAGTTGAACAATGAGGTAATTAGAGTCATAACATTGTAGGAACTTCGTTAGGATTTGAAATTCTTTTTTAGTGTTCGAAATAGTTTGAGTCTCATTTATTGGACTTGAGCCTATTCTAGCCAAGCTTCTCGGGCTAAGGAACTTAAACAATCTTGTTAATTCATTCTATGATTCAAAAAAGTTGGAGTCTCGTTTCTCGGACTTGAACTTATTAGAGTTACGTTTCTCAAGTTAAGGTTTACAGGAACTTAAACAATCCTGTTAATTCATTCTATGATTCAAAAAAAATTGGAGTCTCGTTTCTCTAACTCGAACTTACTAAGTCACGTTTCTCGGGCTAAGGTTTACAGGAACTTAAACAATCCTATTAATTCATTCTATGGTTCAAAAAAAGTTGGAGTCTCGTTTCTCGGACTCGAACTCATTAAGCCACATTTCTCGGGATCAGATTTATCGGAACTTAAACAATCCTATTAATTCATTCTAGGATTCAAAAAAAGTTGGAGTCTCGTTTCTTAGACTTGAACTCACAAACCACATTTCTCGGACTTAGATTTATAGGAACTTAAACAATCCTATTAATTCATTCTATGATTCAAAAAAAGTTGGAGTCTCGTTTCTCGGACTCGAACTTACTAAGCCACGTTTCTCGGACTTAGATTTATAGGAATTTAAAAAATCCTATTAATTCATTCTATGATTCAAAATCTAGCTCAAAGTTTGAAAGATCGGGCCTTTATTAGCTTATCATGCATCTGGATTCATAATTATCATTGGACTTCATCGAACTTTTAAGTAAGATTTTTCCCTTTATCATGTGATTAAGAATAAAACTTTGGACTTAAATGACTTTCAAAAATGCCCCTAGTTTCAAGGTTGGTTTTAACTGGAACTTGACTACGAGACTGATGAAATAGATTACGCTTGAAAAATATGGACTCTAATGTATGACAGATAGAAGAACTGACATTTCCTTAAATTTAAGATTTTTGAGATTATCATATGTGCAATAAGGGATTGATCATTTTCTTTCGAATTTATTTTGAAAAATGCTTGAGCTGGACTTAAAAAATCTTGATAAATATTAAAATAGAAGATCTTTCTCTTTAAAGTGGTTGATGATTCTACATCTTCCATTAGCGAACACTTGAACAAGTAAACATACTCTTGAAGATCTTACAATGTTCAAGATGACTTCTGATTTTTTCGACTTCAACATTATCTTCAATTTTTTTGCATTTCCTAGTTTCTGCACAAGCTTCCTTCTAAATTTTTCTTCTTGATGGGACCTTTCCTCCTATTTGATGATGCCCTAATTTTTACTTTGGTTGCCTTTTCAGGTTTTCAACCTAGCAGATTTTTCTTTTCTTTTTCTAAAGATGCCTTGATTTTTGCCTAGGTCACCTTTTTTAGGTTTTCAACCTAGCAGGCTTTCTTTTTTATGGTTATGCCTTAACTTTTGCCTAAGTCGTCTTTTCGGGTTTTCGACTTAACGGGTTTCTCTATTTTCTCGATGATCTTGAATATTCAACTCAATAGCTTCTTGGTTCTCTACACCTTAACCGAATCAATTAGCATTCAGGAGGACTTAATAAGTGGGCTTAGGACATAGTTAGAAAGAAAGGGTAAAAGACTCGACTTCCCAAAATGTCCCTAGTCTAATATTCTCTTTTTTTGTCATTTTCTTCTGTAAATTCTTTTGACTCTTTTTTTTCTAATGCCTCTAGTTTGGCATTTTTTCTTTTTTTTCTAATGCAACTAGTTTGGCATTTTTTTTTCTAATGCCCATAGTTTGGCATTCTATTCTTTTTAACCTTTCAATAGGGGATTTTCCTTTTGGATGACACTTTTCTTAAGAGAATACATTTTTTACGTGATCGAGGCTGAAGTAACTTCTTAGGTTATCTACGTTCCCCAAATATTTCTTTTTTCTCTTGGGATCAGGTCAAAATGTAGTTCATACTTAAACTTCCCTCCCGAGGTTGGTTGGTGTGGTTTAGAAAGAAACAGGCTATTTGATTTTTTTAGAGGCTGCTAGGGGCTAAAGAAAGTTATCTTGTTTTTTTGGTAAGATAGGAAAATTATTCGACTAAAGAAGGTTTCCTTTGGTGAATGTTGCTTGACTTGGTCAAGATACTAGGAACTCGATGTCTTGATTGCCCTGTCGAGTACAATCTTCTTTTGAGAATGAATATTCTTCAGTCTTCTTTTGTGAAATCGAGTATGATCGAGTTTTCTTTATTCGACTATTCAACTCTTCTAGAACTTGAGAAAATCTTTTATTTTTTTATGAATGAGAACTCTCCTCTCTTGAGTGAAAAGCATGGTACATCTACTTGTAGGTCTTAGCACCTTTGTCGATGGTTTCAACTGTATGATTCTTAATTGATAATCTTTAATTTTGAAGTTCACTATCGACTTTATGCCCTGATCTATTTTGGTACATTCTATTCTCATGAGACCATGTAGGAACGTTGTTGAATTTCTCAAGTAAGTTTATTATTCTCTCATGTTCTCCTGAGGATAACGTATCACCAATTTGCACTTCTTGAATGTACTCTTTAATTCCAATATTTATCAAATTTGATTAGTGAACTTTAAGTCATTTCTCATGTTAGATTTTATGTTCACATCATTATTACACACATGATAATCAAAAACTTCTTTATTTATTAGAATAAAAAAAAAACATAAACTAACAAACCTGACTGAAGTCCAAAACTAAATATGACTAACTCAAAGACTGACGCAACTGAAGCTAAAAACAACTAAGAAGACGACATCATTCTGAATGGAGGGACATAATTCTAAGGTTTATGTCACTTCGGTTATCTTTGATTGATGAACTGAACTTGCCTGCTTTTATTATCTCTTTATATTCTGATTCAAGCCTGTCATATGCTGGACAACCCGTTGCTCCAATAATCTCTCTATTTTTTAATTCTAGTATTGCCTTGGAGTAGATATGCTCATCTTTGCATGGTGGGGGTACACTGTAGGACCGACTGAATAAATGAAGAAAATTGGGTCAATCAACTCAGATTTGAATAAGGATATCAGGTTCAAAATAGGGAGAGGTTGATTTTGGAAGGTAGGGTAAAGGATTAGTTTTAACATTGGGTGCGGTAAGAGCGGGTATGGTGACATTTCCTTGTTCAATCAAGTCTTGAATAGCATGACGAAGAGTAATACACCTGGCAAAAACATGACCAGGCATCTGATGAAATTCACAGAATTGCCCATTATCCATGTTTGGAAGAAGAGGATTAGGCAAAGGCTTAGGTTGTAAAGGTGTCAGCAATCTCCTTTTCATCAATTTTTGATAAGTAATACTAAAGGACATTCTAAGATTGGTAAATTGTCTCCTAGACTTGGTTTGTGAGGGCTGAGTAGCTTGAGGAGATAGTGCGAAAGAGGTGTTGGCCACTTGTAAGGAATTAACATTAGATTTGAAATGTTTGGATTTTGACTCAGATGATTTACTAAAAAGTTCCGAAGAGTAGGCATCCTCAACTTGATTTCTCGCCTCAAGGAGGGATTAAAAAGTGGGAAGGTACTGAGGCATCAAATACTTGGCATAATTTGGAGTAAGATTCCTGAGGATGATATTGACTTGTTCCTTCTCTTGAGGTCGATCCCACAATTGAGCAGCTTTAGCTCTCTATCGAGCAATGAACTCAGTGAAAGTTTTTCCGGGCTTCTATTTAGTAGTTTTTAGGTCTCTTCTTGTGAGTTCAATATCAGTGTTGAATGAACACCGAAGAATAAACTCCTTCTTCAATTCATGTCATGTTCTTACCCGAGATGAATCTAATGACATGAGCCAGCGTAGGGCAGGACCTGTAAAGGTTCTTTGAAAACATTGTGCCATCTGTTCTTCACTCAAATCCTGAGATTGTATGATGCCGACATATACTTTTAAGTGAGTCTTAGGGCATCCAATCCCATCAAACTTCTCCATGTCTAGCATCGTGAACTTCTCTAGTAGACAAACCATGGGAAATAATGTCATTGCCCCTAATCCAAGAGTAAGACCATCGGGGTCTTTAATGTTCTTCAAAACAGTTTCAACCTGAGTTATTCGATGAGCTGAGATAGGGCCGACAGGTAATTCATCATCTTCTTGATTTTTGATGAGGTCAAACACATCCTGAGGTTATTTATCTTTTTCTTTTTCAGTCTTTAGGCTTCAACTTGTGTCTAGACAGAAGTGATAATTTTTACTTGAAAAGATTCCAAAATCTGATGGAGCGTTGCTTCATCCATTGTACTTATTTCTTTTTGTGACGAGGGCTGACTACTTGGACTTGACAATGATACTCTGGAAAGAAGACTTTTTTCACGGACCCAAAGTGGTATAGATGGTGGTTTAGAACGTTTAGGAGCAATTATCACCTAATTGGAAGTAAACCAAGGTTAATCGTTGACTATAAGGTTTGACTCTTAACCACATGATTAAAGTTTCGATATAGATTAGCCCAAGTCCGGTGGGAAATATCGAATCCAAATGCACTAGAAGTCTATAGTGACCAAGAAAGTGAAAAAGGTTAGACAAGGGTCTACCCCTGATTGGGATTGAACCTTTGAGCAAACAAATTAATTTGATTTTAAGATTGAATATTTTTATATAAAGTGGTCTAGATCTTTACAATTAGTCCAATTGATTTAGTATTGATCAGTTTGATCCATTTGTCAATTGGGCCAACTGGTTTAATTGGTTCAAATTGATTGGTACATTTTACCGATTGGGTCAGACCGATATAGTGGGTATAGTTTGAACAGTTTGGATCATTCCACCCATTTACCTGTTGGTTGGATTAAATAAAGCAATCCGGAAACACCCATAGTCAGTTTAGGTCGTAACCTATAGGAAGGTTTTTAGACTTTAGGTTTACTACGTTCAATGTAATTTATCTGACCACTCTTACCAAGTGCACCTATATACCTCTCGAGCGTACTCAATCAGACGGTACGTGGTGACTTAGTTTGATATATCGTATAGGTGATAATCTAATACTCGAACCCATTTCTCTGAAGTCAAAAGTAGCCAGTTTAATCCCTAGTTAAGAGGTGGTGCACAATGCTGAGCAAGGGCCCTCTTAAATACCTCTCGTCTAGAATAGATGTAGTCTATCCCCCTTATACAGTAAGGTACAGCGGGGCAGGATCTTGCTTAGGCACTGATTTTGACCAAGAAGTGCAATTGGTGAACTTGGATTACCTTTGATATACCGTATAGGTACGAGTCTAGGGTTGTAACTTTCATAAATGGTTTAGCATCCCACGAGGGGATCGACCACGTACTAGTACTACGTTGGCAATTAGGACATGTGACTGTGCGGCTTACAATAGGTCAAAGCCTCAGGTCGCTCAAGCCCGGGTGCATCGATATACCTTTTCAGAGTCACCTGATTAGATGGTACTGATGCCCCAGTTTGATATACCCTAAGGTACGTGACTGGAGTTATGATTTTCATGAATGACGTGACATCTCTGAAAAGACCGGGCCACGCACTAGTGCCACGTTGGCTATATTGGGACATGCAAGTGTGCAAAACAGTAAATGTGCTTGTGGTGTGTGCAATACAGGGTGGGATGTGCCCGGGGTATTTTTTCAAATAAATGGGTATGTGAGCCATATCAAATCACAAAATATGGATATCCCATAGCATCAAAAATTAAGACCAAGGCATGCACATAAAAAATATATATCAAACAAAATCATGGCATGTCAGATAAGCGATTAATCAGTATAGCACAAATAATAATCAATCAGATCCAATATTGAAACATGCACAAAATTTTTTATTTTTTTGTTTTAATTTTTTTTTTATCTATGGTTCATCAAGGATCATTTTAGGTGATCCAACATAAATCAAGATTCCAATAAATATTGAATTGATGATAGAATGATGGTTGTAGGGATAAGGAGCGATAAACCCTATTTTTTTCTAAATTATAAAAAAAAAATTAGAAACACATCCCAAAAGAAAATAAAAAAGAAAGGTCCTAGTGCCAAATGAGCTCGCTCTCACAAAATAAATCAGAAACATTAACTATGCTAATACTAGATAAATTCGGATTTTCTATGAATTAGGAAAATATAATCCGAACATGCATCGATGATTTCTAAGGCTCTTGATAACGAAATCAAGTGAATTTAGATTCTAAACTGATCTACTCATTGAGATATACGTTTTATTAATAGGTGCCTAGACCTAATTCGGACTAGAATGTTCTATAAAAACGTTTTAACCTTCTTTCAGCAATAATTTCAGATTTAGAGATTAATCCGAACTTGCATCGATGATATCCAAGGCTCCCGATAATGAAATTGAGTGAATTCAGGTTCTAAATTAATCTACTCGATGAGATCTACGTTTTATTAACAGGTGCCTAAACTTAATTCTCACTAGAATGTTCTGTAAAAACATTTTAACATTGCTGTCTCAACCTTCATTCAGCAACAATTCCAGATTTACAGATTAATCCGAAATTACATCGATGATATCCAAGGCTCCGGTTAACGAAATTGAGTGAATTCAGGTTTTAAATTAATCTACTCAATGAGATCTACGTTTTATTTAGAGGTGCCCAGACTTAATTCTAACTAAAATGTTTTGTAAAAACGTTTTAACATTACTGTCCCAACCTTCATTCAGCAACAATACCAGATTTACAGATTAATCCGAATTTGTATCGATGATATCTAAGGCACCCGATAATGAAATTGAGTGACTTCAAGTTCTAAATTAATCTACTCGATGAAATCTACATTTTATTTACAGGTGCCCAGACTTAATTCTTACTAGAATGTTCTGTAAAAATGTTTTAACATTGCTGTCCCAACCTTCATTCAGCAACAATTCCAAATTTACAGATTAATCCAAACTTGTATCGATGATATTCAAGGCTTCCGATAACGAAATTAAATGAATTCAGGTTCTAAATTAATTTACTCGATGAGCTCTACATTTTATTAAGAGGTGCCTAGACTTAATTCACACTAGAATATTCTGTAAAAATGTTTTAACATTGTTGTCCCAACCTTCATTCAGCAACAATTCCAGATTTATAGATTAATCCGAACTTGCATCGAAGATATCCAAGGCTCCCGAAAATGAAATTGATTGAATTTAGGTTCTAAATTAATCTACTCGATGAGATCTATGTTTTATTAATAGGTGTCCAGACTTAATTCTCATTAGAATGTTCTGTAAAAACGTTTTAACATTGCTGTCTTAACCTTCATTCAGCAACAAACCTCCGGCTCCATGCTGATGAACCTTCGACTCCGTGCCGATAAACCTCCGTTTCCGTGCCGATAAACCTCCAGCTCCGTGCTGACAAACCTCCGGCTCCGTGCTGATGAACCTTCAGCTCTGTGCCGATAAACCTCCGGCTCAGTGCTGATGAACCTCCGGCTCCGTACCGATAAACCTCCAGCTCCGTGCTGACAAACCTCCAGCTCCGTGTTGATGAACTTTCGGTTCCATGCCGATAAACCTCCAACTCCGTGCTGATGAACCTTCGGCTCCGTGCCGATAAACCTCCAGCTCCATGCTGACAAACCTCCGACTCCGTGCTGATGAACCTTCGGCTCCTTGCCGATAAACCTCCGGCTCCGTGCTGACAAATATCTGGCTCCGTGCCGATGAACCTCTAACTCCGTGTTGACAAACCTCCAGCTCCTTGCTGACAAACCTTTGGCTCCGTGCGGACAAACCCCAGTTCCGTGCTAATCAATATCTGGCTCCGTGCCGACGAACCTCAACTTCGTGCTGACAAAAAATCCAACCTCAACCAAATTCAAGATTTTCTTAATACAACTTTACCAATTAATCCAATCTGACCTAACAAATCATCATGCATCTTCATTATGTAAATGATATATTAACGCCTAACCTTTTATCCACAGGTGGCCAAACGACCCAGAAAGAAATACTTACCACCCGACAATCCTCCGTATTTTCTACGCTCGCAATCAACCATGAGCACTTCAGAGCAACCTCAGCAGACAACGACAGAAGTAGTAACGGATCTCGCATCAAAGCTTGATTTGATAGTGAAGGCACTAGAAAAACACGATAAGATTCTTGATCTGCTGATGGCCAACCCAAGTATCATCCAGGCTGTCCAACATCAAGCTTCTGGCTCAAATCAGGCCATGTTAGAGCAACCACAACAACAACCTCCGCAAGCACAGAATACCTCACCACCCACCGCTCCTGCCAACCAAGGACCTCTAATTCACATTCATCGCAATCCACCACGACATGAGATCGTTCAAGAGGAAGAATGTGAATTCAGGGCAGCTGAGGTAAGGAGTACTACAGAGGAGAAACTTGCAAGCAAGCTCGAGGCAGTCAAGGAAGAGATCAGAAGGATGAAAGGCAAGGACTCCGCAAATGGAATGAGGTTTAAAGATCTGTGCATATACCCTAATACATCATTACCGCCAAAGTTCAAGTGTCCCGACTTCGATCTAAAACTTTATTGCGGATCTATGTGTCGATTTGGGAATGATGACAGGTTGTTGGTTCAGCTTTTTCAAAGGAGTTTAACAGGGACGGCCCTCTCATGGTTCTCTCAGTTAGATCATTCGCGGATTAAGAGCTGGCAGGATCTGGCTACAATGTTCTCAGAAGAATATAGGTTCAACACAGATATGGGGTTAGATTGGAATGACATGGCAAAAATGACATGGAAGCCAAAAGAAAGTGTGAAAGAGTATGCGCAAAGGTGGCGGGAATCAGCCTCCAAAGTAAAATCACTGATGACTGAACAAGAGATGAACACCATATTCATCTCAACTTTGGGCCACTCATTTTATATGCATCTAGTGGGTCATACAACTGCAAGCTTCTCATCATTGGTCCAAGTAGCGGACCGAGTTGAAGATGGTATTCGGTCAGGATTGATTTATGTCTTTTCCAGTCTAGGGGCACCAACAGGGGGATCTACTAAATGGAAACCAGCGGTCTTGAACAAGAAGAAAGATGAAGCCCAAGTTAACAATGTGCAACATATTCGTCCTTTCTTCATCTCAACACCGAACCTAAGGCCGCCAACACCTCAGGTCCCCTTCAAAGTTAACCCACCTCAAGCTGCACCAGTCCCGCAGGCATTCCAGTTCGGGCAAAATCCAGTATTTGATTAGAACCCACAATTCGCTCAAAATCATCAAACTGAGCAACTCAGACCCAACAGGACCCCTCGAGTTTCACCCACCTGCATATGACTCTATCAGAACTGCTCCAAGCATTACTCATGGGAGAATATCTCACTAAGAGACAGCCAAACCCAGAGGCAGTAACGGGACGAGGGTACAATCCCAATCAATTCTGCGAATTTCATATGGGTGCACCGGGGCATGCCACCGACTAATGTTGGCAACTCAAGCACCAAGTTCAGAATCTAATCGATAGGAAAACGATCATCTTGGATGGTCCGGCAACCCAAGCACCTCAGCAGAATATCAATCAGAACCCGTTACCGACGCATAATGGGGGAGGTAGTGGGCCGACAGTCAATGCCATAGAGAGTGATGAACCGGGCTTCAACCCTTCAGTTCTGATAGCACCAATTGACTCTAAGGTTAGAGTAAATCTGAGGAAATAACCAACATCATCAAGCATCAATGCATTACCACCAGATACAAACAACCAATCATCATCCCAACTTCCAATCAATTTGGCTAATCTCACCATTCACTCCAACTCCCAAACCTCAAATCCTTCACGACCACCTCTCATCATGCCTTACACATTACCAACTTCAAGCTCTTCCTCTCGGCCACCTCTCATTATACCTTGTACCATACCAACTTCAGGCCCTCCTTCCCGACCTCCTCTTATCATATCCTGTACTGCACCGACCCCTCAAACTTAAGTTTATCCTCCCGACCACCCCTCATCTATCTTATACCAATCCACAAACTCCAAATATCACTACACCAACCGTCAAACCCAATCCACCACCTCTCGTCCTTCATCTAAAATCGGACCCTCAACCCATGACCATCATATCCCCTAAACCCTTCCCATACCGCTCAAGCCAAACCGTCCCATGGAGTTATGAGACGATGATTGTGACATCTGCAGGGGTTGAGAAACCGAAATAGGTCCTAGTAACGGACATTGGTCATATGACCAAATCGGGAAGATGTTACAAAATACCAGAAAGGGACCAGAAGAAACAAATAAAAGATGAGGATAAAAGGAAAGAAAAGGAAAAAAGAAAGCTTGTAGAAGAGGAACAAGTACCACAAAAGGAACCAGAGAAGAAGAAGAGCAGAGTAACTGACAAGGAGGCAGCTGACCTCCTCAAACTCATTCGAAAGAATGAGTACAACGTTGTAGAGCAGTTGAACAGAATGCCAGCTCAAATCAGTATCTTTGACCTGTTATTAAACTTGGAGCATCATCGGGAAGCATTGCTCAAAGTCCTTAGCAGTGCACATGTACCTGAGACCACCTTGCCAGAAGAGTTAGAAAAGACAGTAGGCCAGATCATGACCCCCAATCCGATTACCTTCACAGAGGATGAATTTCTCAACGGGGGACGTGGACACATTGAGCCATTACACATTATGGTAATGTGCAAGGGTATGATGGTAGCAAGGGTACTGATCGACAACGGTTCGGCTCTTAATGTCTGTCCTCTACAAACTCTACACAAGTTAAACGCAGACTTGTCTCACGTCAGGCCAATTAGAAGGACTGTAAGGGCTTTTGATAGTAGGAAAATTGAGTCGTTAGGGAACTGGATCTCCTAGTCACCATTGGATCATGCACGTTTGAAGTGACATTTGAAATTCTGGACATACCTTCAGCATTCAATCTTCTCCTAGGAAGACCTTGGATTCACATCGCTGGAGTAGTTCCTTCTTCCTTACATCAACGGGTCAAATTCATTATGGGACAAAGGGTGATCTCTGTCCTTGCAGAGAATCTCATACCCGTCGATCGATCGCCAGATGTACCTTATATAGATGTGGAAATGACTGGGGATAAAGAGGGATATCACGCTTTCCAGTTCACATCTGTCAATCATATCCCAAGGGGAAATGAGAAAACAAAGGCAGAATTATCAAAAGAAAATATGATGATCGATCGAATAATGAAGAAGGCGGAATATCGTTCGAAACAAGGGCTAGGGCCTAAGGGAAAAGGTAGGGCCACTTCGATCAACATGCAAAAACATACTCCCTACTTTGGTCTTGGATTCAAGCCTACGAGGAAAGACATCTTTGATATGAATGATAAAAAGAGGGAGCTTCGACTTGCACAATGACAGAATAGAGAGCCTAATGTGTGGAACTTGGGAAAAGTACCACACATCAACATCAGCTTCCCACAATCACAAAAAAGACCAGATGATCTGTCAGAGCCATTGTCAACAAACCATACAGCAGGACCAAGTATTGTAAGTATCGAGCCCATTCAATTGCAAGAAGATTCATTCGTTGAGTCCCCAAATTCCTTCACAGATGGCAAGGATATCTTGTTCGGAGGAGATTCCGAATGGAATCAAGAGGAAGAAGAAAGAGAGCCCCCCAAGGCGGAAGTCGCAATGTGCGAAGAAGAAAAATCACTGTTTCCCTTTCAAATCGACTGGGGATCTGTCGTAATTCCACCCACCCTACAAATGCCTGTACCCGGATTTGACAACAATCACCCGGAAGTGATGGTCATATCTGAACCATCAAGGGAGCCACTTTCCCGACCTATCTACCCTGCAGAGGAAGGGCAAGTCCTCAAAAATTTGGAGGAATACCCAATTACTTACGAGGCCACCATGGGGTCCAGAATCCCTACGGCCTCCAAAAAAAATGTCATTAGCAAAATCTCGTTTGCCCGAGGATCGAAATGAGCCCTTGTCCTCGGAGCAAGACTATTTTCGGGGCTCACCGTCGTCGCTAATGAATTTGCATGATTTTTCTTGTTTCAGGCATACGGATAGTCCGCAAAATCCAAAAAAATAAAAAATTTTACAAAACTCAAAAAAATAAAAAATCTTTCAAAATTCAAAAAAATCAAAAACTCTGCAAAATTCAAAAAAATCAAATATCTTCAAAAATTCAAAAAAATCAAAAATCTTTAAAATACCAAACGTTTTCAAAGAATTTCCTCAGTTAAACGAATCCTGTGACAGAATAGAGTATGAAAGAGATGAATACGACTTTGACCTTGAGCTCGACTTTGATCTCATGGGGATCGAAGAAGAGTTAGAGGAAGAGGTTGAGTATCCTCTAAGAGAAATCAAAGAACTCATGGAACGTCACGAGAAGGGTGTTCAGCCAAATATAGAGGATACAAATTCAGTAAACCTGGACATCGAAGATGACCCACACATCGTTAAGATCGGGGCCCTATTGACGATTGAACAGAAAGAAGAGATGACAAAGTTTTTACAACAGTACCAAGATGTTTTTACATGGTCCTATCAAGACATGCCCGGGTTAGACACAGATCTAGTCGTCCACAAGTTACCTATCAAATCAGGAAGCAAGCCAGTCAAGCAGAAATTACGAAGGTTAAAATCAGAGTGGACACTTAAGGTCAATGATGAAGTAATGAAGCAGTTCCAAGTAGGGATTCTCGTAGTATCCACCTATTCTGAGTGGCTCGCAAATGTCGTCCCTGTACCAAAGAAAGACGGAAAGGTACGCATGTGAGTAGACTACCGAGATCTGAACAGAGCCAGTCCTAAAGATGACTTTCCATTATCGCACATCGACACTCTAGTTGATAATACAACTGGATACAATATGTTCTCCTTCATGGATGGTTTCTCGGGTTATAATCAGATAAAAAAGGCAAAAGAAGACCAAGAGAAGACTGCGTTCATCACACCTTGGGGCACCTTTCACTACAAGGTTATGCCATTCGATCTCAAGAATGCTGGGGCAACTTACCAACGAGCCATGACTGCCTTATTTCATGCATGATCCACAAGGAGATAGAAGTATACGTGGACGACATGATAGCTAAATCCAATCTCGATGAGGATCATCTGGTAAACCTGAAGAAACTGTTTGATCGATTAAGGAAGTATAGTTTAAGACTTAATCTGGCAAAGTGTGTATTTGGGACCACGTCAGGAAAGCTATTGGGGTTCATTGTCAGTAGAATAGGCATCGAAATCGATCCAGCTAAAATGAAGTACATCATAAATATGGAGCCACCCAAATCAGAGAAAGAGATCAGGGGATTCCTAGGGAGAATTCAATACATTAGTCGGTTCATCGCACAATTAACTCCGATCTGTGAGCCAGTATTCAAGCTACTGAAGAAGAATGACCGAAAGAATGGAATGAAGACTGTCAGGAAGCTTTCGACAAGATTAAGAGATACCTACTTAATCCACCAGTCTTGGTTCCACCTACACTAGGTCGACCTCTACTGATGTATCTTTCCGTACAAGAAAACTCCATGGGCTGTGTATTGGGGCAACATGATGAAACAGGTCGAAAAGAGCGAGCCATCTATTACCTTAGCAAGAAATTCACAAGTTATGAGGCAAACTATTCAATCCTCGAAAAGACATGTTGTGCCCTTGTCTGGGCATCACAATGACTACGCCACTACTTGCTTAGCTATTCGACTATGCTTATTGCTCAAATGGATCCTTTAAAATATCTCTTCGAGAAGCCAGCACTAACGGGACGCACCGCAAAATGGCAACTACTATTATCTGATTTTGACATCACCTATGTTACTCAAAAAGCCATTAAAGGACAAGATATCGTTGACCACTTAGCAGAGCACCCTTTACCTGATTATGAGCCACTAAAACGAATTTTCTTGATGAAGCCATCTTATTTACTGAAGCCGAGAGCGACGATGAAGAATCTACTTGGAAAATGTATTTCGATGGAGCAGTAAATCAAAAAGAAAATGGAATTGGGGCAGTTCTGGTTAAGCCAGACGGGACTCATATCCTTATTGTAGTCAGACTGAGGTTCCAATGTTCGAACAACGAAGCCGAGTACGAAGCATGCATTGTGGGGTTGAAAGCAGCGATCTACCTCGAAGTGGATGAAATAGATGTATTTGGAGACTCAAGTCTGGTAGTCTACCAGACAACAGGAGAATGGAAGACTCAAGAGAGAGACTAGTTCCATATCATGAGTATCTCGAGAATCTAAGCTCAAACTTCGCTCGAATCTCATTCACTTATATGTCGAGGGCTAAGAATCAGTTTGCAGACGCATTGGCTACACTAGCCTCCATGATTAGCATCTCCGAAGATACCATAGTCGACCCTCTTGAGATTGGTATTCAAGACGAGCCGGCATATTGCTTGCCTGTGGAGATCAAAGAACCTGAGGAAAAATCATGGCACGCCGACATCAAGGCATTCTTAGAGGATCAAACTTTTCCACCCGATGCCACGACAACGGACCGAAAGACTATTCAGAGACTGGCAGGACAGTTCTTCTTGAGTAGTGGAGTCTTATACAAAAAGTCGCATCACGAAGTCCTCCTTAGGTGTGTAACACAAACAGAAATTCAACGCCTAATCGAGATCGTGCATAGAGGAGTCTGTGGACCTCACATGAATGGTCATATGCTCGCAAAGAAGATTATGAGAATGGGTTACTACTGGATGACTATGGAGAGCGACAGGTACCAACATGTTCGGAAGTGTCATTTGTGTCAAATCTATGCCAACAAAATCAATGCACCACCTTCAGAATTGCACAATATGACTTTCCCCTGGCCTTTCTCACTATGGGGTATGGATGTCATTGGGCAGATCAATCCTCAAGCTTTCAATGGGCATCGCTTCATCTTAGTCGCCATCAACTACTTTACAAAATGGGTAGAAGCAGCATCTTACGCTAATGTTACAAGGGGCAATGTCTTGAAGTTTGTGAAGAACAACATCATATGTCGATATGGCCTCCCAAGCGGAATAGTAACTGATAACGCCAAAAATCTCAAGAATAAAGACATATCCAAAATGTGCAAGGATTTTCAGATCACCCATCACAACTCAGTCATTTATAGACCAAAGATGAACGGAGCAGTTGAAGCCGCTAATAAAAACATCAAGAAAATCATCGAGAAAATGACCGTTACTTACAAGGATTGGCACGAGATGTTACCTTTAACTCTACATGCTTATCGAATGTCAATCCGAACTTCGACTGGGGCAACGCCTTATTCACTGGTCTACGGAATGGAAGCAGTCTTGCCTGTTGAGGACGAGATTCCCTCCCTTTGGATATTAAAAGAAGTTGAATTGGATGAAGCAGAATGGGTCCAAGCCCGATTCGATCAGTTAAACTTAATAGAGGAAAAATGACTTTTAACAATCTGTCATGGGCAAACTTATCAACGGAGAATAGCACGAGCTTATAACAAGAAGGTTCAACCTAGAGAGTTCTCGCTAGGAGATCTTGTCTTGAAGAAGATTTTGCCAATACAGGAAGATGCGAGAGGGAAGTTTCGTCCGAATTACGCTGGGCCATTTGTTGTCCAAAAGGTACTATCCGAAGGAGCGCTGATTCTCACAGAAATGGACGGGGAAGTCTTTCCGCAACTGATCAATGCTGACAACATTAAAAAATATTACACCTGAATTCATCCTTTGAAATGAAGGGAGGCCATCTTTCCACTACCTGAATAACTATCTACCCTTAGTTAACCCTTTTTGAGCCATCACATTCATTTCTTAACCCAAGACCGGGGCAAGTCACCGCTATCAAAAGAATCAAATAAACAAACAAAAACAAAAAAAAAGAGGCAATCAAAAGTCAAAACAAAAGTACCAAAGTATACTCCTGGCCCACATGAGGATAAATTGTGAACGGCTAAAAGTACAAAAAAATCAAAAAGTCAAAAATATCGAATGTCTGATCAAAGCTCGAACCAAATCTCCAAGTTCGTGTGACGATGGGAGGAGACATAGATCATATTTCCGAAACAAAAATAGACAAACCCCGTGTCCAATCTACCCCTCAATAAATCCAGACTCAGCCTTCCTTATATCCTTTCACAACCTAGCCTAAGCCTACGTTTCGTCCTATTTAAAGTCCTCTCAGATTAGGGAATGGTTCAAAGCAACTCAATCACGGTAGAAGCACGTCATAAAAAACATGGTCAAGGTATAGTTGATTTTACTACTTAATTGGGATTTCAAGCCATCAAAGTCGTTGGAAGACCCGAGAGGGGAGGTCAGGTCAAATATTTGAAAAAAAAAACGACTTGAAGTGTAGAGTCGTTGATCTTGAAGCTCAACTTGAGTCACCGCACCATGAAAATCGTCAGAGGAACTCGAGAGGGGAGTCCAGATCTGTTACTCAAGAAAGAGCGCCACTAGAAGAGTAAAGTGTTCGATCTAGCAACTCAACTTGAGTCACCAAGCCACAAGGGGCATAAAGAACCGAAAAGACATTCAAAGCAAAAAAATCTATAAATAAGCATAGACTGAAAGGGCATAGTGAAAACTTGCAAGGGTATTATGAGTAAAAAAATCAATCTATGGCAAGATCAAAACCACCGGCACGATGAAAACCCAAAAAGGGCGTCGATGCGCAAAAATGTGAAAATCGAGTCTGGTAAAAATCGTAATTGGCTCCAGGGCAAAAATGAAAAAAAAAACAACTCCTGGCCCACAAGTGTATAAACTGTGAACGTCAAAAATCTCGAAATCCTCAATATTCCAACGGATACAGCGAAGATAACTCAATCAAAATTCTCAGTCTCGGGGATGATTCTAAAGAGGCTAAGGATTAATTGACACTTGTATCCTCGGCATTTGGCAAAAATACCATGATCATTAATTTTCAGAGTTTTCAAACACAGTCTGTCACAGATTATTCGACAAAGGCAATCTTTTAAAACCTAAAACGAAAAAAAAAATGCATCATCAAAATTACTATTTTTGGCTTGTGACGAAGAATCTATAAGACTTTTCTTAAAATCAAAAATTTTTGAAAGCAGTAGATATATCTGAGGCCACTTCATAAAAAACCTATTTTTTCATTTCATTTATTTCAAATAATACTACACAGCTCTTCTTGAAAGTAAAGTACAAAAGGGGACAACGGAGGAAGAACTACTGAAACATTTCCATACAAAGCATAATAGGCATCAAATCTATCCTCTGAGGCTTTGATTTGAGCAGCTTGGTCAATGATGATTATCTACGCATTCGAGGCAAGATGACTCACCGAATACTCAAATATCAGGTCGTCATGCATCTTCAAAGCAAGCCTCTCTCAAGAACGGCCACGCTACGCTAAGCCCTCTCAAGACGATCCTGTAACTTTCATGAGAAGAGAAGAAGGAAGTTCGAAATTTGGAATTAACAAGGAAAAAGAAAAATATCTCAAAATTGCATTGCATGGTTTAAAACGTCAATCACTTTCAAAAGTTTTCAAAAAATCAATCCAAGACTTCAAACGAGCTCTATGCCGCAAAGTCAAGGGTTTCAAAAAAGCTAACCCTATCAGACCCCGTGCTTGGGTAGCCACGTTCTACGAAAATTCTTCAGTCCATCCGATGTTTTTAATCATCATGCAATAAATTATTTCGGATTCGTGCAAATAAATGGTCTAATTTATTCTTTGCAGTTCTTTGCAAGCAACTCCTGCAAAGAGGGACAGCTGTAGACACCCCAATTCGCACGAACCCATTAGGAAGATCCAAATTTTCTCGAGTTAATTCCGAAATAGAACTCAAGCTCTTTGACGGACCCTTATTGCCACTTTGCATTATTTTCATGCATACATACATACATGCATCATGTCATATAGTTTGCATGCTCAACCTTGTCCCTAATCCAATCTAATTTCATACCATTTCCCTAATCCAATCTAATTCCATACCACATCCCTAATCTAATCTAAATCCATACCTAACCCACCTTCCTAATTATGGACCAACCCAATCCATTCTCCATTAACCAAGCTATTATCCATAACCTAAATCCATAAGCTAAGTCCTACTAAACCTAACCTTAATACCTAAAATCCATAACCCATTATCCATGAATCAAGTCCATCTCCAAACCCATAGCCATAATACCTAAAATCCATAACCCATTATCCATGAATCAAGAACATCTCCAAACCCATAGCCATAATACCCATCTTCTAACTCAAATCCAAGTCCATTCTTTTAGGCCACTTTCAATGCCAAGTCCATCACCTAAGCCTAATACCAAGCCCAACACTAAGCCCATTCTCTCACACCCCTTCAAAAGATGACACATGTTGATCTCTCATAAGTCCTCAATATCCAATGCATCATCTAATTGGAGAGTCAACTCCCTCTTGTGAAAATTCAGGAATGCCCTTCTCAAAAAGGTTAGTCAAACAAAAAAGATACTTTGGTCTTTGGTAATAATTCATAAAGTTGAGAGAATTTCCAATCATACCTTCAAAAGGTGAGAATCTTCAAGTACATACATGGAGTTCTCTCATTAGTCTATTTCAAAAATATACTTCCACCCTTGCTTTATTTGTTATTTACAAATGAACCAAGGTCTACTTTTTACCTACCACTCCACCTTTACACATGTCACTCTCCTACTCACCCTCCAAAAAGTACTTGTGTTCTCCCATTGGTCTATTTTAAAAATATACTTTCACCCTTACTTTATTTGTTATTTACAAATGAACCAAGATCTACTTTTTACCTACCACTCCACCTTTACACATGTCACTCCCTTATTCACCCTCCTAAAAGTATTTTTGTTCTCTTAAATCTATTTACCAAAAAAACAAAGATCAAATAATAATTTTAGGATTTCTTCAGAAATGTCATCTTTATCCTCATACAAATGAAAATTTCAAAAAGAAATAACCTAAACCCCATATCCATTTTCTTTATTTTTAGGGTTGGACCACTTTATCTCTAAAAATTCTTCAAAAACTCTATAAATACCCTCATTTTCTATGAACAACTCATGCTCTCAAGCCCCCATCTCTCAACCTAAAACTCTACCAAAATTTCTACTCACTCTCTCATCTTCTAAACTTCAATCCACTCAACCCCAACCATCTCATTCAACTCTCAAGTCTACCTTTCAAGGTTCAAGTTCATCAAGGGACAAGTTGGGGTTTAAGATGTAGTTTACTTATTTTAAAGTTTGTATTCTCTTCTTCTAATCCTCTCTTTTCTTTATTTTTAGAAATCCCTAAGATGTAATGTATACCCTCTCCCATCCCTGGTAGATTGGACTAAGGGTCGATCGAAAAGATGGGGGTTGAAGCCCTTTTCACCCTAATATCATGCATCATCTTGTACACAATGCACACACTCACCTATGCATGACAATGATGAAGAAATGTGTCACCCTCTTGATGGGGTGAAACACTAAGTTTCTAGTCATGCATACATGCATCAAGGTTGTGGCTTCAAGGGAACTCCATCATGGAGTCTCTCTAAGAGCTCAAACCTACATTCACATATATAAATTTAACGTGACTACATGGGTCATTCTCTTCCATAGAATGCCCTTAATGTCACTTTGAAATAAAAAACCCTTTGAAAAAGGGACATTTCACTCTAATGCACACACCACCCTCATCATGCATTCTTATGCATTTTAATGTATATTTTCTTAATTTTTACAAGAATAATGGCCAAGCAAGGTAACCACCTTTGGTGGAGAGGATGGGGTACCTAACACCTTCCCCATCCTCTAACCGGACCTCCTTACCTAGATCTTAGGTAGACCTTGCCCTTTCCAACACATGAGAGTCACTACAATGCCATGAAAAAAAATGATTTTCAAAAAAATCAATTCGGGTGCCCATTCACACCCATTTCCAAAAAAAAATGGTGGCGACTCCAAACAATGTAACATTGAGGTTCATTGTGAACATTTCATATCTACAGATATTATCAATAAAAAATATTTTCTGATCGCTAGTGAAAGCGCCCTTGATCCGCGGGGTTCGCGGATCCGCTTTTGATTTTCAAGGTGTAGGAGTCGCCACCTAGTTATTACAGTCTAGGAATCAAACATTGACTCAAGATGGATAACAGTAACTAATCTACAAAAATAAACTAAATCTGGGGGACATGTTACGGGGTTGGAAGGTGTTAGGCACCAATCCCACCCGGTAAACGTCGGTCTCTACTATTTCCCAAAAAATAGATTACATTGCTAAAAGACCTAAAACAAATATAAAAAAAAAGAATACCTAGATGATCGCAACGATTTGTTCCCTCAGTACTAACGATGAGCGTCCTTATACGAGTTTTCTTACTTTTCCTCCGTCACTAGATCTTCTTCGGATCTCCAAGATGAAGTACCTCTTTCTTAGATCTGAGTATTTCTTAAATTTTTTGATGGATTTCTAGGTATTTTTGAAGGGCTTTTGGTATTTTTTGAGTAAAAACTAGGGCTTGGATGATAAGTAGAGGGTTAGGACTTCAAAATCAGGATTTGGGGAAAGCTAGGGAAACTTTTTGACCTACTTTTTCTATGGTTTATTTTGACCTGCAAAATTAGGTTGTGGAGGTTCTCTATTTATATATTTTTTTGGAAGAATTAGGGTTTGAATAGGTCTCCTTTTAGATAAGATAAATTAGGATTTTGACTTTAGTCTTATGAGATTAACTTAGTCTTTTTAGATTAGGGTTTTGACTTAAGTCTTATGAAATTGACTTGGTTGTTTTAATTAGGATTTTGAATTAAGTCTTATGAGATTGACTTAGTCTTTTTAGATAAGGATTTTAATTAGGATTTTGGCTTAAGTCTTATGAGATTGACTTGGTCTTTTTAGATTAGGATTTTAGTTAGGGCTTTGACTTATGTCTTATGAGATTGGTTTGATTTAGATTTTTAAATTAATTTTATTAAGGTTTTACTTTACGTTTATTAATATTTTATTTATTAATTTTGAAATAAAATTTTTTTTTAGAATTAAAATTTTTTTAGAATTAAAAAATTATCGTTTTGCCCTTTAAATAGAACTTTTACGTTTCAAGTTGATTTTCGATATTCCGGGATGTTTTAGAATCAATTTTTCATAAGGAATTCAATGGGATTATAGCTTTGTCACTTATGAAATTTTTTGGCATGAAATGATTATCAACCCTTATGAGGGGCATTTTCGTAAATTTGTCAAATTTCGTAAAAATTGGCGAAATAGTTTATTAGATTTCATTTTGTTATTTTATGTGTTTGAATGGATTTTCCTAAGCGTAAGGGATTCTAAGAATGTTTTGATATTAGGGATATTTTGATAATTTGATCATTTTTTAGTGATTTTTATCGTAAAATTTCTTTTTGTCTGTAAGATAATGATTTCTTGTTTTTGGGGTTATATTTTCCTAGCTTAACATAGTTTTTATAGTTTTGTTAGTTTGAGATACCTCGTCTGAATTTCTTAAACATATCTAGTAACAAAATAGAGCATTGTAATAATCATCCATCATTGGAAACCGTCGCGATCGGGTTGACGAGTTAATTAATCAGGCGAGTGCAAAAATAGGATGTTTACAGATGCCCCTCTTTTGCAGAGGGTTGAAACAAACTAGATAGCAAATCTATTTTGGTAGATAATGCAATATCTGAAAGCGCCCTCAATCCGCGAGGTGCGCGGATCCGCTTTTGACCCTTGAGGTTTGAGAGTCGCCACCTAGTTATTACGGTCTAGGAACCGATCAATGACTCTAAACAGATAAAGAACTAATTTAGAAAAAAAAACTGAATTCGGGGATCATGTTACAAGGTTGGAAGGTGTTAGGCACCAACCCCGCCCGGCCAAAACCGGTCTCTACTAATTTCCAAAATAAGTTACATTGCTAAAAAAACCTAGATAATAAAAAAAAAGTAAGAAATTATACCTTTCTGATAGCAAAGACCTTGTTCCCTCAGATCCGACAAAAACTGCTCCTTTTACCGTTTCCTTGCTTCGTTCTGTCTCCAGATTTGATTTCTGATCTCCGAGGCAAGGTATTTCCTTTTTTTATCAGGATTCTTCGAGTTTGTTATGGATTTTGGGGTGTTTTTGAAGGATTTTTAGGTGTTTTTTAGGCTAAAATCGAAGGAGGGATGTTAGGTCAGGAGTTGGGACTCCAAAACTAAGGTTTATGGGAGGCTAGGGGGGCTTTTAGACCTACTTCTCTTAGGATTTATGATTTTATACGAAAATAAGGTGTGAGGACCTCTATTTATAGATTTTTTTAGGGGTTGATTTAGATAGAGTTAGTGTTTAATTAGAGTTTTTTTAATTAGAGTTCTTTTAATTAGAGTTGTGTTTTAGTTAGAATTGTTTTAGGTAGAGTTGTGTTTTAATTAGAATTGTTTTAGGTAGAGTTGTATTTTAGTTAGAACTATATTAAATAGAGTTATTATTTAATTAGAACTCTATTATGATTTTGACTTTTGGTTTTATTTGATTGACTTTTAATATTTTGACTTTAGTCTTAATTGATTGACTTTTAATATCTTGACTTCAGTGTTGCTTAATTGACTTTAGTCTCACTTGATTGACTTTAATACCTTGACCTTAGTCTTGCTTGATTGACTTTAATTTTTTGGAGAACCCTACTCTATTATATCTTTAATTCTTTGGACCCCCAAATGGAGGGGTCCTTAAAGAAATATCTCATAAACCCTCAACAATTTTTCATGAGAGTCCGATTGATCGATTTTTTTAGTTCAAAATTTTAAATTAATTTCATTAATGTTTCACTTTAATTATTTAATATTTTATTTATTAATTTCGAAATTTTTAATTATGAAAATTATGAAATTACCGTTTTGCCTCCGGAGAGGACTTTTCACGTTTTAAGTCGGTTTTTAATGTTCTAGGATGTTTTAGAATCGATTTTTCGTAAGGAATTCGATGGAAATATTAGTTTTTGTCATTTATGAAATTTTTTGTGTGAAATGGTCGTGAATTTTATGAGGGGCATTTTCATAATTTTGTTAAATTTTGTGAAAATTGGCGAAATGATTTATTTGGTTTCGATTTGTTATTTTATGTGTTTGAAAGAGTTTTCCTAAGCGTAACGTAGGCTCTAGGGTCGTTTTGATGTTAAGGGTATTTTGATAATTTGATCATTTTTTAGTGATTTTTATCGTAAGACTTCTTTTTGTCCGAAAAATGATGATTTCTAAGTTTTTGGAGTTATATTTTCCTAGCGTAGCGCGGTTTCTACAGTTTTATCAGTTCGAGATACCTCATCTAGATTTTTGAAACATATCTGATAACAAAATAAAGCAATGGAAATAACATCCATCATTGGGAATCATTACGATCGGGTTGACAAGTTGATTAATCAGGCGGATGCAAAAATGGGGTGTCTACAATATCCGAATACTAAAGTTAGTGACTGTTCATTTTGAAGCCTGATTTAACAATTCGTCGAGGCGTTCGGATCCTTGAGGGTAAAACTCTCCCTTAACTAAAAAGTTGTCAAGTCCTTGAGCGTGAACTCTCACTAACAGTGTCAAATCCTTGAATTAAAAAATTCTCCTTGACTAATGAAACAAATGTGCAAGTGTGTGTACTTGAAATCTGAGATAAATCTCAGAGATGGTCTGAGCCAGATCTGAGCATAAATTAAGTAAAATCTGAGCATAATCTGTGCATAAAACTGAGTATAAACTGAGCATATCTAAGCATAAACTGAGCATAATTTGACCATAATCCGAGAAAGCCTTTGATGGCAACTGGCTGAGTATAATCTGAGAAAACCCTCGGCGACAACTGGCTGAGCATAATCTGAGAAAGCCTTCGACGTAAACTGGCTGAGCATAATCCGAGAAAACCCTCGGTGGTAATTGACTGAGCATAATCTAGAAACCCTCGGTGGTAACTAGCAGAGCATAATCCGAGAAAATCCTCGGTGGCAACTGGTTGAGCATAATCCGAGAAAACCCTCGGCGGCAACTGGCTGAGCATAATCCGATAAACCCTTGGTAGAACCTAGCTGAGCATAATCAGAGAAAGCACTCGGTAACAACTGGCTGAGCATAATCCGAGAAACCCTCAGTGGTAATTGGCTAAGCAAAGCAACTGGCTGAGCATAATCCGAGAAAACCCTCAATGGAAACTGGCTAGGCATAATCTGAGAAATCCTCGGTGGTAGCTGGCTGAGCAAAATCTGAGAAAACCCTTGGTGGTAACTGGCTGAGCAAAATCTGAGAAAACCCACGGCAGCAACTAGCTAAGCATAATCTGAGAAACCCTAAGTGGTACTGACTAAGCATAATCAGAGAAAACCCTCGGTGGCAACTGCCTGAGCATAATCCGAGAAAACCCTCAGCGGTAACTGAAAGCGTCCTCGATCAGCGGGGTGCACGGATCGACTTTTGACGTTTGAGGTTTGGGAGTCACCACCTAGCTATTACTGTTTAGGAACCTAACATCGACTCTAAAAAGATAAAAAAACTAATCTACCAAAAAAACTAAGTCCAGGGATCAAGTTACGGGGTTGGAAGGTGTTAGGCACCAATCCCGCCCGGCAAACGTCGGTCTCTATTATTTTTCAAGAAGACTACATTGCTAAAAATACCTAAATAAAAAATATTTACCTTGATGATTGCAACGGTGGTTCCCTCAGAACTGGCAGAGAGATCCCCTTGATTAATATTCCTTACTTCGTTCTGTCACCGGATTCGCTTTAGATCTCTAAGATGAAGTACCTCCTTCTTAGATCTAAATCTTTCTTATTTGTTTATAGATTTCTGGGTGTTTTTGAAGGATTTCTAGGTGTTTTTTGAGCTTAAGTTGGGGTATGGATGTTAGGTAAAGAGTTAGGACTTCAAAATTAGGGTTTGAAGGAGGCTAGGGAAACTTTTTGACCTACTTTTCTTAGGGTTTATTTTGACCTACGAGATTAGGGTGTGGAGACCCCTACTTATAGATTTTTTTAAGAGCTTTTTAGATAGAGTTAGAGTTAGATTATGTTTCTTTTAAATAGTTTTAGAATTTAATTCTATTAAGGTTTGACTTTGATCTTATTAAATTGATTAGGATTTTGACTTAAGTCTCACTTGATTGACTAGAATTTAGGGTTTTGACTTAAGTCTTACTTAATTGACTTGATTTTAGGGTTTTGACTTTAAGTCTCACTTAATTGACTTGATTTTAGTATTTTTACTTAAGTCTCACTTGATTGACTTGACTTAAAAAAAATTAATTTTGATTAGGATTTCACTTTACATTAAATAATATTTTAATTATTAATTTCAGAATTTTTAATTATTAAAATTGTAAAATTATCGTTTTACCTTCAGAGAAGATTTATTGCGTTTTAAATCATTTTTCAATGTTCCAAGATGTTTTTGGAATTGATTTTTCGTAAGGAATTCAATGGGAATATTGGTTTGTGTCATTTATAAAAATATTTGTGCGAAATGATCATAAACTTTATGAGGGGTATTTTTGTAATTTTATCAAATTTTGTGAAAATTGGCGAAATGATTTATTTGGTTTCGATTTGTTATTTTATCTGTTTGAAAGGATTTTCCTAAGCGTAATGTAGACTCTAGGGATGTTTTGACGTTAGGGGTATTTTGATAATTTCGTCATTTTTTAGTAATTTTTATCGTAAAACTTCTTTTTGTCTGCAAGATGATGATTTCTATGTTTTTGGGGTCTATTTTCTTAGCGTAGCGTGGTTTCTACAGTTTTGTTAGTTTGAGATACCTCATGTGAATTTCTGAAATATATCTAGTAATAAATAAAGTCTTGGAACAATCATCCTTTATTGGGAATCGTCGCGATCAGGTTGATGAGTTGATTAATCAGGTGAATGCAAAAATGGGGTATCTACAGATGCCCCTCTTTGGCAGAGGGTTGAAGCAAACTAGATAGCAAATCTATTTCGGTAGATAGTGCGATATCTGAATGCCAAAGCTAGTGACAGTTCATTTTACAGCCTGATTTAACAACTCGTCGGGACGTTCGGATCCTTGAGGGTAAAACTTTCTCCAAAAAAGTTTGTCAGGTTCTCGAGCTTGAACCCTCACTAACAATGTCAGATCTTCAAATTTTAAAAAATTCACCCTGACTAATGCAAAAGTGCACGTATATGCAATGGTGTGATACTTACTGAGTAAAAATGTGTCAGGTCCTAAAGATCTTCTCTCACTGACAATAATGATTCAAAATTAAAATGTGCTTATGCAACGAAAGAAATCATGGCAAGGTTGAACAATGAGGTAATTGGAGTCATAACATTGTAGGAAATTCGTTAAATCCTATTTGAAATTCTTTTTTAGAGTTCGAAAAAGTTTGAGTCTCATTTATCGGACTCGAGCTTATTGTAGCCATGCTTCTCAGGCTAAGGAACTTAAACAATCCTGTTAATTCATTCTATGATTCAAAAAAATTAGAATCTCGTTTCTCGGACTCGAACTTATTAGAGCTATGCTTCTCGGGCTAAGGTTTACAGGAACTTAAACAATCCTGTTAATTCATTCTATGATTCAAAAAAAGTTAGAGTCTCGTTTCTCGGACTCGAACTTACTAAGTCACGTTTCTCAGGCTTAGATTTATAGGAACTTAAACAATCCTATTAATTCATTCTATGATTCAAAAAAAATTATAGTCTCGTTTCTCGGACTCGAACTTACTAAGCCACGTTTCTCGGGCTTAGATTTATAGGAATTTAAACAATCCTATTAATTCATTCTATAATTCAAAAAAAGTTGGAGTCTCGTTTCTCGGACTCGAACTCACTAAGTCACGTTTCTCGGACTCAGATTTATAAGAACTTAAACAATATTATTAATTCATTCTATGATTCAAAAAAAGTTGGAGTTTAGTTTCTCGGACTCGAACTTACTAAGCCACGTTTCTCGAGCTTAGATTTATATGAATTTAAACAATCCTATTAATTCATTCTATGATTCAAAATCGAGCTCAAAGTTTGAAAGACCGGGACCTTTATTGGCTTATTATGCATCTGGATTCATAATTATCATTGGACTTCATCGAACTTTTAAGTAAGATTTTCCTTTTTATCATGTGATTAAGAACTAAACTTTGGAATTAAATGACTTTCAAAAATGCTCCTAGTTTCAATGTTGACTTTAATTGGAACTTGACTATGAGACTAATGGAATGGATTACGCTTGAAAAATATGGACTCTGATGTATGAAAGATAAAAGAACTGACATTTCCTTAAATTTAAGACTCTTAAGATTATCATATATGCAATAAGGGATTGATCATTTTCTTTTGAATTTCTTTTGAAAAATATACTTGAACTGGACTTAAAAAATCTTGATAAATATTAGAATAGAAGATCTTTCTTTTCAAAGTGGTTGATGATTCTACATCTTCCATTAGCGAACACTTGAACAAGTAAACATACTCTTGAAGATCTTACAATATTCAAGATAACTTCTGATTTTTTTGACTTCAACATTTTCTTCGTCGAATATGAGCTCGTGGCTGAAAAACGAATGTTGTAGCTTGAATGGTTTTACATTTCCTAGTTTATGCACAAGCTTCCTTCTAAATTTTTCTTCTTGATGGGACCTTTCCTCCCATTTGATGATGCCCTAATTTTTGCTTTGGTTGTCTTTCCAAATTTTCAACTTAGCAGGTTTTTCTTTTCTTTTTTTAAAGATGCCTTGATTTTTGCCTAGGTCACCTTTTCAGTTTTCAACCTAGCAGGCTTTCTTTTTATCGTTATATCCTAACTTTTGCTTAATTCTTCTTTTCGGATTTTTGACTTAGCAGGCTTCTCTTTTTTCTCAATGATCTTGAATATTCAACTCGACAGCTTCTTGGTTTCCTACACCTTAACCGAGTCAATTAGCATTCAGGAGGACTTAATAGGTGGGCTTAAGACATGGTTTAGAAAAAAAAAAGGGTAAAAGGCTCGACTTCCCAAAATGCCCCTAGTCTAATATTCTCTTTTTTTGTCATTTTTTTTGTAAATTCTTTTGATTCTTTTTTTCTAATGCCCCTAGTTTGGCATTCACTTCTTTTGAACCTTTCAATAGAGGATTTTCCTTTTGGATGACACTTTTCTTAAGAGAATACATTTTTTTTGCATGATCAGGCCTGAAGTAACTTCTTAGGTTGCCTACGTACCTCAAATATTTCTTTTTCTTTTGGGATCAGGTTAAAACGTAGTTCATACTAAGATTTCCTCCCAAGGTTGGTCGGTGTAGTTTAGAAAGAAGAGGCTATTGATTTTTTTTAAAGGCTACGAGGGGCTAAAGAAGGTTATCTTCTTCTTGGTAAGACAAGAAAATGGTTTGACCAAAGGAATCCTCCTTTGGTGAAATGCTAATTGATTTGGTCGAGATTCTAGGAACTCGATGTCTTGATTGCTCTGTCGAGTACGATCTTCTTTTGAGAATGAATATTCTTTAATCTTTTTTAGTGAATTCGAGTATGATCGAGTTTTCTATATTCGACTATTCAACTCTTCTAGAACTTGAGAAAATCTTTTATTCTTTTATGAATGAAAACTCTCCTCTCTTGAGTGAAAAACATGGTAGATCCACTTATAGGTCTTAGCACCTTTGTCGATGGTTTCAACTGCATGATTCTTAACCGATAATCTTTGATTTTGAAAATCACCCTTGACTTTATGTCTTGCTCTATTTGGGTGCAATCTATCAATATATCCTCATGAGACCATGAAAGAACATTGTTGGATTTTTCAAGTAAGTTTATTATTCTCTCATGTTCCCCTGAGGATAATGTAGTACCGATCTGTACTTCTTGAGTATACTCTTTAACTCCCATATTTATCAAGTTTGATTAGTGAGCTTTGAGTCATTCCTCGTGTTAGATTTTATGTTCACATCATTATTCCACGTATGATAATCAAAAGCTTCTTTATATATTGAAAATAAAAAAACATAGACTGACACACTTGATTAAAGCCCAAAATTAAGAAAAAACTGATGTAATTGAAGTAACCATCTGAGTTTAAAGACTGAAAAAAATTGAAACTAAAAAAGAAGACTTAAAGCGAGGACATCATTCTGAATGGAAGGACACAATTCTAAGGTCTTTGCCACTTTGGATATCTTCGATGTATGACTTTAACTTGTCCACTTTTGCTAACTCTTCATGTTCTGATTTTAACCTGTCATATGCTGAACAACTCATTGCTTCAATAATTTCTCTGTTCTTTAATTTTACCACTGCCTTAAGGTAGTTGAGCTCATTCTGGCATGAAGCGAACGCACTGTTAAGACCAATTGGGTGAATGAAGGAAACTGGGTCAACTGATTCGGATTTGGATATGGATATTAATTTCAGAATAGGAGGGGATTGATTTTGAAAGGTAGGCAAAGGGTTAGTCTTAACATTGGGAGTAGTAGGAGTGGGTACGGTGACTATTCCTTACTCAATAAGGTCTTGGATAGCATGACGGAGGGTAATGTACTTATCAAGAATATGACAGGGCATTTGATGGAATTCACAAAATTGCCCATTGTCCAAGTTTGGAGGGAGGGGATTAGGTAAAGTCTTAAGTTGCAGTGGTGCCAACAATCCCTTTTTCATTAATTTTTTATAGGCAACACTAGGGACATTCCAAGATTGAAAAATTGTCTCCTCGACTTAGTTTGTGAGAACTAAGTGGCTTGAGGAGATAGTGTGAAAGAGGTGTTGGCCACTTGTAAGGAATTGACATAGGGATAGAAATGTTTGGGTTTTGACTCAGACGAGTTACCAAAATGTCCAAAAGAGTAGGCATCCTCAACTTGATTTCCAACCTCAATGAGGGATTGAAAAGTGGGAAGGTATTGAAGCATCAAGTACTTGGCATAATTTGAAGTGAGATTCCTGAGGATGATCTTGACTTATTCCTTCTCTTGAGGTCGATCCTACAATTGAGAGGCTTTAGCTCTCCATCGAGCAATAAATTCAGTGAAGGTTTCCCCAGGCTTCTATTTGATAGTTTCTAAATCTCTTCTTGTGAGTTCAATATCCGTGTTGAATGAATACCGACTAATAAACTCTTTCATCAATTCATGCCATGTTCTTACCTGAGATGAGTCCAATGACATTAACCAGCGTAGGACAGGACCTGTAAGGATTCTTTGAAAAAGTTGAGCTATCTGTTCTTCACTCAGACCCTGAGATTGCATTATGCCGACATATACTTTCAAGTGAGTCCTAGGGCATCCAATCCCATCAAATTTCTCCATATATAGCATTGTGAACTTCTCTGACAGACAGACCGTGGGAAACAAGATCATTGCCCCTAATCCAAAAGTAAGATCGTCGAGGTCTTTGATATTCTTCAAAGTAGTTTCAACCTGAGTTATTTGATGAGCTAAGATATGGTCGACAGGTAATTCATTATCTTCTTGGTCTTCGACGAGGTCAAACACAGCCTGAGGTTCTATAACTTTATCTTTTTTCTTTTCAATTTTCAAGGATTCAATTTGTATTTGGACATAATCAACAATCTGTGCCTGAAAGGATTCTAAAATCTGACGGAGCGCAGCTTCATCCATGGTACTCATTTCTACTTATGGCAAAAACTGACTACTTGGCAATGGTATTCTAGAAAGACAATTTTTTTCACGGACCCAAAGTGGTACAGATGGAAGTTTAGAACATTTGGGACCAATTATCACCTGAGTGGAAGTACACCAAGATTAACCATTGATTCTGAAAGTTTGATTCTTAACCACATGATTAAAATCTTGCGATTAGCTTAAGTGCAGTGGGAAACATTGAATACAATTGCACTATAAGTCTATAGTGACCAAGAAGGTGAAAAAGGTTAGTCACGGGTCTGCCCCTAATTAGGATAGAACCTTTGATCAGACGAAATAATTTTGACCCTAGGATTGCATCTATTTGGTATAAAATGGTTTGAATCTTTGAAGGTAAAACCAATTAGTCAAACCGGTTTGATGTTGATCAGTTTGATCCATTTGTCGATAGGGCCAATTGACTTACATTTCACATATTGGGTCAGACTGATATTACGGGTCTAGTTTGAACGGTCTGGATTGGTCTGCCCATTTACCTGTTGGTTGGATTGATTAGAGCAACCCAAGAACACCCATAGTCGGTTCGGGTCGTGACCTATAGGAAGGTTCCTAAACTCTAGGTTTACTACGTGTAATACAATTTATCTAGCCACCCTTACCCAAGTGTACCTATATACCTCTCGAACGTACTCAATCAGACGGTACATGGTGACTTGATTTGATATGCCGTATAGGTGATAATCTAAAACTCTAACCCACTTCTCTAAAGTCAAAAGCAATCAGTTTAATCCCCAGTTGAGAGGTGGCGCACAGTGCTGAGCAAGGGCCCTCTTAAATACCTCTTGTCTAGAATAGACGTAGTCTATCCCCCTCGTACAGTAAGGTACAGCGGGGCAGGATCTTGCTTAGGCACTGATTTTGACCAAGAAATGCAATTGGTAAACTTGGATTATCTTTGATATACCGTATAGGTACGAGTCTAAGGTTGTAGTATCCCACGAGGGAACCGACCATGTACTAGTACTACGTTGGCAATCGGGACATGGGACTTTGCGGTTTACAATAGGACAAAAGGTTCAGGTCGCCCCAACATGGGTGCATTGATATACCTTTTAGAGTCACCTGATTAAACGGTACTGATGCCCCAGTTTTATATACCCTAAGATACGTGACTGGAGTTGTGGTTTTCATGAATGACGTCGCATCTCCGAAGAGACCAGGCCACGCACTAGTGCCACATTGGCTAGAAAGGACATGCAAGCGTGCAATGTAACAAAATAAACGTGCTAGTGGTGCGTGTAAATTAGGGTGGGACGTGTCCGGGGCATTTTTCGAATGAAATATCCCGTGGGCCAAATCAAACCTGTAACACCCCAGATTTTCAACTCATGTCTCGAGGAAATTAAATGGTGAGATTTAGAGGAAAATGTCGAAGGAGAGATTTAGAGTAAAATACTCGAATATTGCTATGATTAATTTTGAGGAAAATCGACTTCGCCATTAGATTCAAAAGGATCAGAATATATACATTAGCTTGTAAGCAAGTTCGAATTCGAGTTCGGAGGAAAAAGTTAACAAATCCTCGAATTTCGCGTTAAGTGGGATCCAAAATAGTGGAATTTTGTTAGAGCGAGAATCGAAAAGATTTGATGATACCATTAGATCCGTAGTAAAAAATTATTCAAAATGGTATATTCGTTTGTCGTTTTCCGAGTCCGAATAGTTAAGTTACGATCGAAACTAGAAATGATGGGGAAATTACAAGTATACCCTCAGCCCTTTTATAAAAGAAAACTCACTTTCTTTTATTTCATTTCACTTCTTCATTCTTCTCCAAAGAACTCAACTCAGCCATTCTCTAGACCTAGGGTTTCAACCCATTCTCACCATGTTCTAGAGCGAACGAGTCCGAGTTGAACCTCGACGAAGAAGGCAAAGTTGTCGGCCACGACGAGGGCTACAACTTCACCACCTTTGGTTGTTCATTCTTGTTCATTTTCTCCATCCTCCATCAAAACCAGCCGGGTAGCTCGAGTAAACCCCAACACATTCCATCCGAGGGCTTCATCGAGTTAGGAGCTAGGTCTATACTTCATTGTAGAAGCGAAGGAGAACGTCATTGTCGGATACCTTGCAAACCCTTGCTTATTTGGCATCCAAGTCAGCCCAACCTCAACTCTCGAGCCATCCAACCCTGATTTGTAGTGCTAGCTTGTATCCTTGGCGTCCACAACCAAGTAAGGGACTTCCAATTCTTATTGGTAGCTTTAGATTTCCGAAATGTGCATTTAGGGTTTTGAAACAAAACTTATTGTTTGCATTTAAATCGTAGAAATTGGTGTTTGATTTCAAATTCATGATAGAAGTAGGTGTTTTATTTATGTTTTATCGAATTTTGATAACAAAATCGTGGGTGGGTCGAATGGTTCGAAGAGTGGAAGAAGAAATCGAGAAAGGGATCGAAAAACCCAAAAAAAATCGCGAGTGAGGTTCAGGCTGTAGGTGGGAAGGGTCGGTGCCACCGGCACCTACCGAAGGTATCCTGTCGGTCCCACCGACAGAATGAGGTTTCTGCCACCGACAAAACCAAATAACGCGAGAAAATTTTGTTCTGGCGGCAGGACCGTCGGTCCCACCGACATCTGCCGATGACCAATCTGTCGGTTCCACCGACAGAATCCTGGTTCTGCCACCGACAGCCACTGACAGACACAGTTTTGATTAGAACAGTGTTCTGACTCTTGGCTTGACCTCCTCACACCTTATACACTATTTGTCACCCTTTATTTCATTAAAAACAGTAAAGTAAATGGAAAGTAAAAATTATCAATTTACTTTAAGTTCTTTAATGAAATTAAGGTTTTACCCCCCATTTCGGAACAATGGGAATGGTTTTAAGATCCAAATCTCAAAGGATCAAAATCCAAATTTTGGTTTTAAGAACAAAACGTAAATTTCGACGTTTTCGACAAGTTTTCAAAATATAATAATTTTCACATTACTTTGAATTAGATTACAAAAACTATATGGTGTCGAATCTCGTAAGCGAGACTTTCATTTCGAAAAACCCATTTTCAATTTCGAGAACTTTGAAAAATTGAGTTTCCGACACTTAGCCAAATTTTTACCAGCTTTCATTATTTTTAACAGTTTTTGCTCCGTGCGTCATCGGGACCTTGTTTGTGAATAAACTTTGAAGGTTTTCAATGGAAAGACCGAAATAATGACCTTGAAAGATTGGAAATGGATGGTTGATTTGAAAAGATGAAAAATGAGAATGTTGAAAGAATGGGAAAGGGATGAAACGGTAAATTGTCAGAATCACACCCGAGGGGTGATGTCTGCTTTTTACATGGTATGTTGTGTGTAGGTTGGTGAAAGGATATCCAGGTTATTAATGAAAGGGTTGCATGTTTATTTCCGATTATGTTAGCGCGTGCGCTGAGTACTGTTATTTATTTTAGGCCGGGTGGCCACGGTTGCATGGTAGGAACTGGATATCCGTTCTCAACCCTGTTCTGTTAATTTCTCTTTTGTTTAAATGAAAAATCATATATGTACGTAGCTATTTTGTGAGCTGTTAAAGGGTTTGTGAATGCCTGAAGGGATAGTGTGTCACATCATCCGGAGGGGTACACTATCCTGGGATGTACGGTAGGGACCACCAAACTCATACGTGGTATGGGACGCGTATGAGAGTGGAGTCACAACTGGAATCCGGGTCCATTCCTTTCTTATCTTTACCAGTGAACGTGTATTGTAAAGGTGGTCGTATACGAGTGGAGTGTCATTTGGGAATCACATGCACGCCTGATAGGCATAGACGAAGATGATTAGTCAGTGATCACTAACAATCTAGTAGTAGTCGAACGTTCTAACACATCGAAAAGAGACCCATTGCTTACGGTCACGTCAAACGGCCAGCCTGAGCCGGATAAATGGTCCCGCAAGCGTGGTAGACACGACCAGCCACAAAATCAGGAACTACGATGTTTTTGAGGAATATCATGTCCTGACTGGGAGCAATCTAGTCGTAAATCCCAACTCTTTAATTCCAATACTCCACCATTTGTAGTATGTATATGTTGTTATATTTCGAATTATAAACTGAGAAGCATGTCATTTATTTCAATGTTGTCAATACTATTTGCATAAAATGGAAAATGTATAATGAGTATGGACGATTGATACTATGTGTAATTTTTAAACTGTTTAGTTGTTCATCCCTGGCTATATGTACCAGTTAATTGTGCTTCATATTGTAAAACCTTACATGTATTAAAATGTTCAGTATGCTTTATTCGATCATGCTTAGGAAGGGTTATTAGTAGGAATTGGCTGTGGACTTACTGGGTAACCATTGTTACTCACCCTTTCCTTCCTATTTTTTTTTTAGTTTCAGTACTTGCAGCTACCGAGGCAGGCGTAGAGTCAGCAATTGAGGAGTATCTGGTCGATCAGATCGACGATCAGAGTTTATTGCCTGGTGAGCACTAGGGCCACATCCCTTAGCGTTGTCAGTTTCATCTAGGATGTGTGTAGTTTTTGGATTGAGAGTTTAGGCCTATGTTAGAGTGAGAATGTTTTGGTAAGCCTGTATATTGATAAATCTTCCGCACTCTGATCTACTAACATATTAGATGTAATTAGTCTTCCGCTGTTATTTTTTTCTGTATCTACATTTTTATATGCAGGTTTTGTTATAAATTGGTTTATCAGGTTTGAGTTCCGTGAAATGTTAACATAAACAAAGGAGACCATGCCGAAATTTCGAGGTGCCACCTAGTACCTTGGGATTTGGCCTTGGGATTTGTGTTAGCGTTTGGCGGGGCGCCACAAAACCATCACAATATGGATTTCAAATATTAAACAAAATACAAACAACATCCATAATATTCGATTCAAAATCAAAGCATGCACATGATAAAGATATATCAGATCATGGCATATCAAATGGACAATCACAGAATATTCAATTAGATTTAACATTGAAACCGGCATAGAATGAATCAAAACAATTTTTTTCTTTTGTTTTATTTTTATGGTCCAGTCAAAGATCATTTTGGACGACCTTAAACAAGTTGAGATTTCAAAGAATATTTGAATCTCAAGGTTTTTCAAAAATTTTATGAATTTTTTAACTTCTTTGTACCTCAAGGGTTATCGAAAAACTACTATCAAGAGGGTAACCTTAAATTCGGGATTCCCATATCCTTTAGGATTAACATTGATCAAGCTTGAGAACAAAATGCCCCTAGTCTGATAGGAAACATTGTACTGGAGATAATTGAACACAATTTTTTAAAAAATACCCCTAGTATAAGGGGGAAAAGTACATGTTATGGAAAAAAAGAAAGTGCTCCATGTTATGAAGGTTTGAAATATTTGATTACCACAAACGCAATAAAGATTCAACTTTTAATTTTAACATTTTACATTGAAGGTTTTGAGTCGAGCTCAAGGGAACAAAGCATTGCCTTTTTGAAATTCAATGTAAAATCTACCATTTTTCCTTTTGGTTCACTTGGAGAAGTAGAAAATTTTCAAATTAATCGTAGATGATGCTTGTGACTTCTGAGTCTTAAGCTGGGTACTGAAACTTGGTGGCTCGGACTACCCTTTTAGCTTTTCAACTTCATGGAAGTTTTCTTCTGTTTTTCTTTGTTGCTCTAACTTTTGCCTAGATTACCCTTTCAAGTTTTCAAACTAGCTAACATGCTCTAACTTTTGCTTAGATCGCCTTTTCAGGTTTTTTATCTAGCGAGTCCTTTTTTTCTTTTATTTTCTTTGCTCTAATTGTTGCCAAAGTCGTCCTTTCGGATTTTCAACTTTGCGAGCTTGTCTAAATTTTTGCCTAAGTCGCCATTTCGAGTTTTCAACTTAATAGGCTTTTTTCTTCTTTTTTTATTTTCTTCCCTTCTGAACTTCTGGAATTACTATCTGATCATGCTTTACTACATTTCTTGACTTTTTTGCACGGTACTTAGAAGGACTTTCATAGGTAAGCTTAGGACTGGGCATAGAAAGAAAGGAATTTTGAGGTTCAAAAACCCAAATATCCCTTATGTGGCATTTCTTTTATTTTACTTTGAATTTTCTTCCCCATTTTGAAGATGTTTTTTTTTTCTTTTGAATTTTTTTCTTTCTAGGTTTTTTTTTGTGTGGGGAAATATACTTTTTTTTATTTTGATATGGTCGGGCCTGAAGTAACTTCTCAGGTTGCCTACGTACCCCAGAATTTTTGGATCAGACCAAAACGTAGTTCAAATTTTTCCTTCCCCTAGGTTAGGTGATCAGGCTGAGAAAGAAAAAGGTATTTAAAAAAAAAACGATTACAAAGGGCTGAGAAAGAAGATATTGAACTGGGTAGCAGGAAAATTGATTTGGTCAAAGATAGCCTCCTTAAATGTAGTACCGCTTGATCTGGTCAAGATTGGTTGGTTCTGGTAGTTCAATTCTATCATGATCTTGAAATCTGATGGTTAAATCCAAGAATATTTCTTAATGAATGAATCTCTCCTCAGACTTCCTCCTATAGTCAAGGAGGGGTGCTCAATTTTCTTTGAAGTCTAATGGTTAAATCATTGACTTGTAAGTGGTGAACTTTGACTTTCTTGTAAGTGACTCTTCTCTGATAAGTTTACATGTGGTACAGAACTTCTAGGTTGTTTTTTTTTTCAATCTAATTTAGCTCTTCGTACCCAATGACGAGCTTAGTCCATTTTTAGCTATTGACTTTCTGTCAAGACCTTGAGATACGGGATTTCCATTTCAACTGGTAAGATTGCTTCCATATCATATACTAGAGAGTAGGGAATAGTTCTAGTAGAAGACTGTATTTGAAGTACGACACCCCCATAGTGTGAATGATAGCTTTTCTGACCAATTTTGGTATGATTGACATATTATCACGATGATTATCTTGAGACTCTTACTAGCTACTTCAACCGCTCCATTAATCTGAGGACGGTAGAGGGATGATTTGTGATGCCGAATCTTGAACTTTGAACACAAAATAATTACTTAAGTTTTGAAGTACGACCCATTATCAGAGATCAGCTCAAAAGGTACCCCCCTATCGGCTGATAATATGTGTTTGAATGAACTTTACAATTCGAGATGTAGTGAAGATAATGCTAATACATGTCATAAAATCTTCTTTGATTCCATTGATATGGGCGAGTATCTACTCTGTGTTGAACAACACCCAAGCTTGTACCTAACTTATCCTCATAAGATCACACGAACAAATCTTTCAAAATTTCTGAGTAAATACATTATCCCTTTGTGTTCCTTTGGAGGATAAGATGTTTTCTATATGAACTTCTCTAGGAATTATTTTCTTTCGAGGTCAATGACCTTTGCTTTCTTGATTAAAGATTGAGCCCGACCATTATCTATCCTTGAAGTTAGATTATTAGTTAATCCGTTAATGCACTCGAGGTATTCAAAAAATTTCTTTATCCGATCAATTTCAGATGGGACGACAGACACCTCTATAAACTAACTTGACCCAACAGGAAAATAGTAGACTTAATCTAAAGAAAACATGACATTGATGGATTGGTATAAAAAAAAATTGGACTCAGGCTAACCCACATAACTCATGGAAACTCAAGATAACTACCCACAACGGGCTTGATTATGGATTGAGGACTAGG
Organism: Akebia trifoliata; assembly: GCF_017979445.1. Lineage (NCBI taxonomy): Eukaryota > Viridiplantae > Streptophyta > Magnoliopsida > Ranunculales > Lardizabalaceae > Akebia > Akebia trifoliata. The sequence continues at coordinate 16,357,914 of NC_141384.1, read as the reverse complement.
GGCATTGCTTACAACCGGCAGGACTGAGGCATTATGATCTTCAGGGAACAACTGTGTAATTTTACAAGATTTTGGGGTCATTTCTGACGATTCACTTGGTGTTGACATTCATTCTAACTGACCGGACTACTGACCCTAGTAAAATGGTGAACGATTGAGCTTAGGTGCAATGATAACCCTTAAACATCATTGAAGGTGAATTTAATCAATTCCAAGGTTACCCCCTTGATAACATTTTAAATGAACCCTAAGATTTTATTGAATTCTGTACACCAATCCATTAAACAATTTATCTATTCAATGATTATTTAGAAGGAAAATAATTTTATTGCACTCTTGAAAATTATTGGAAAATAATGTTTTTATTATATAAAAATTTTCACAAATCTGATTATTTTTTTACATTTATTTTCTTTTTAGAAAAACATATTTTGGTAATTTTTCAAGGTCTATGCAAAAAAATAGATTTTTTGTAAAAAACATATTTCAAAATTTTTCTATGTAAAAATAGATCTTTTGTAAATCATTTTTCCTTCCTTTTCTTTTCTTTTGGAAAATATTTTTTCTGAAAAATATTCTTATTTCGGAAAATATTTTTCTTGGTTGAAACCCGAATTAGAAAAGGGTTTGAATTCCATTTTCATTTAAATAGCCCGGCCTATCATGGTCGTTAGATCGAGATGGACTGGGTCATTATGAATCATTGCCAAATTTTTAAAATGGACTCTTTATTGGGTTGGTGCACCTAGTAATACAGTAATTTCGAATCAGGTTTAAACAAAAAGATTGCTCCTTGAGGACAAAATCGTACATTCCTGATCTCATCATTTGCAAGGTCAATTTCCAACAAACAACCCGGGAACACCCACGATAATTTTGAGTCGTGACCTATAGGGAGGTTTTTATACTCATGGTTTACTACATGCAATGCGATTTATCTGGCCACCCTTGCCCAAGTGCACCTATATACCTCTCGATACGTGGGACTTGGTTTGATGTACCGTATAGGTGATAATCTAAGAGTCCAACTCAAATCTTTGAAATCAAAAAACAGTCAGTTTAATCCCCAGTTGAGAGGTGGCGCATAGCGGGGTAGGATCTCGCTTAGGCACTGATTTTGATCAAGAAGTACAGTTGGTGAACTTAGATTAATTTTGATATACCGTATATGTACGAGTCTCGGGTCATGACATGTGACTTTGCGGCTTACAATAGGATAAAGGCTCAGGTCGCTTTAGCCTGGGTGCATCGATATACCTTTCAGTGTCACTTGATCGAACGGTACTGATGTCCTAGTTTTATATATCATAAAGGTACGTGATTGGAGTTCTGGTTTTCATACATGATGTCGCATCTCACGAGGAGACCGGGCCATACACTAGTGCCACGTTGGCTATAAGGGACATGCAAGCGTGCAAAGCGGTAAACGTGTCAATGGTGTGTGCAAAACAAGGTGGGGTGTGCCCGGGGCCTTTTCAAACAAATGGGCCCATGGGCTTCATCATATTATCACAACATGGGTATCACACATATTAATCAAAACAATACAAATCCCATCACATCAACATTAAGATCAAAGTAAGCACATTCAAATATCTATCAAGATCATGTCATAATAGATAAGTAATCACAAAATATTCAATCAAATTCAACTTTGAAACATGCATAGAATGAACCAAAACAATTTTCTATTTTATTTTTATGATCCAATCAAAGATCACTTCGGGTGACCCTAAATTAATCGAGATTCTCAAAAAATATTGAATTAATGATAAAATCATGCTTGTGGAAATGGAGATTTTTTTATTATTTATTATTATTATAAAAAACTACTAAAAGCAAAAGTCTAAAAAAATAAAAAATAAAATAAAAAAAATCATGTAACCCGCAAGTGAGTCATTATTGCCATACCATCTTTTACTAATGCCACCCCAATTTTTATGTAAATCACTATGTAACTGCTATCATTGAGGTAACATTAAAAAAATTGGTGTGTCAATAAAAATCTCTTTGGTCACAAATAGGGCTGCCAATAGTATTTTACAACAATTGAGACATTATGGCACACCCAATGTTTACTTACAACACCAATTCTTTTGGAAAATAAATAATTATTTACATATGGATTGGTGTGTCACAAGTACAAATTGGTGTGTTAATAATAGATCTCTAAAACTTTCGTCAAGCTTCCTGGCCCCCCTTCTTTTAAAAAAAAAATTGATTTTTTTTCTTTTTATGTGTGTTGCTGCCAACACAATACACACAGCACTCGCAACAACCTTTTTTTATTTTTTTTATAACAAATCAACACCCCATGTAGCGCTAACAAAAATTGGTGTGTCTATAGCCGATCTCAAACAACACAGAGAGTTATTTCTTCTCAACAATGGCTGCCATGATATGTATTCTCCTTAATGAGATTAAAAGATTCACGATCGTGGTTGCCACAAAGAAAAGAGATCGGCTCATAAAGTCGCTTGACTTTTCCATCTCTCCGATCCTTCAATTTGTTTATATAATTTAAAGATGCAACAGAAATTATAGAATCTATGATCGTCGAAACATCTAAACCAGATTTTCCCCAAAGTAGATCTAATTCCATCCAAATCGATGGTGATGAGATCATCCTAGCTAGATAATTTCAGCAAAAAGTTTCAGATTTGTCTTTCAAATTCTAAAACTCTCCAAGTTCATCCACTTCTGCTTGTAGAAACATATTTGATTCGATTCGATCCAATCGATCATCCCTCATCATAACGGAAGGTGACGAAAGATATCCCACTTTTCTTAAAAAGATAAATCAAAACACTCCAAACCCAAGAATACGTCAGGTTCATAAAGTACTGAAGAAATCATAAAAAAACGAATCTTGCAAAAAAATCTCGCACTTAATAAAGATGGATCGCCTGTTCAAATTTCTAATCGACAGTGAAACATCAAATTTTTTTCAGGAAATCTAATGCACCAATTTTTAACATTTCTCTTTCTTGATATTCTCTTCGTTTTGGTCATTGTGGTCCAGATTGAGAACCTGTGTTTCAATCATGGAGAAACAATAGTTTCTTCATGAACGAAGGTTTGGATTTTGGTTTGAACAGTGAGTGTGTGTGTGTGTGTGTGTGCGTGCAAAAGAGAAAGAGAGGTCAAAAAGAAAGGCATTTTTTTCTACTATTTTTTTCGTCCCCTTCTTTTGCTCACATTGGGGAAGAAGATAGAAGCAGTAAAACACGTTTTCTACTAATGGCACACCACGTGTAAAAAAAACTTTTATGATTTTTTTGTTTGCACTTTTTTTTCTTGGAATCCTCTCTTCATCACAAACGACATTAAAAAGGCAATTTTTTTTTTCTTAGCGCATCACTCACAAATAATTTATTTTCATAACTTCTCACCTATGCATATTAACGTGCTAAAAAAATAAATTTTCATTCAAAAAAAATTCCTTTAAAAGTCTATGGCTCCTCATCCCAACCACCATCATTCCGTCCTCAATTCATATGTCAATTTGAATATTTCATTATTTAGAGTCATCCCAAAATGACCCTAGATTGAATCATAAAAAGAAAATTATATGCCAAATCAAAGTATCCAAAATCGAACCAAAGAATACCAATAAAGGATAATACAAGTCCAAAAATAATTCAAATAATAAAAATGGGTCAACACCCATTTTTTCACATCATCATCCTCTCAATATCCTGCATTATTTAGGGTCATTCCAAATAACCCTAAGTTAGCAAATAATATTCCATAATAATACGCTAAAAAATGATGCCGAGAGACCATAATACCATCCCAAAAATAAATGAATCAAATAAATTAAAAAATAAACAAAACAAACATAAAAAAAACTAGGTCTAAATGGCAATGTTCTCATACTTGGGACTTTTCAATTTGATCCTCAATAATCCCCAGTAAAGTCATTACTGAAAGTGCCCTCGATCGGTGGGATGTGTAGATCCGCTTTTGATTTTCGAGGTTTGGGAGTCGCCATCTAGTTATTACGGTATAGAAATCGAACATTGACTCAAGATGGATAAAAACAACTAATCTACAAAAAGAAACTAAGTTCGGGGATCATGTTACGGGATTGAAAGGTGTTAGGCACCAACCCCGCCCAGTAAACGCCAGTCTCTACTATTTTCCAAAAAATAGATTACATCGCTAAAAGACCTAAAACAAATAAAAATAAAAATAAAAGTAAAAAAAAGAATACCTAGATGATCGCAACGATTTGTTCCCTCAATACTAGCAGGGAGCGTCCTTATACGAGTTTCCTTGCTTTTCCTCCGTCATTGGATCTATTTTGAATCTCCAAGCTGAAGTACCTCTTTCTTAGATCTGAGTATTTCTTAAATTTTTTGATGAATTTCTAGGTATTTTTGAAGGATTTTTTGATATTTTTTGAGTAAAAACTGGGGTTTGGATGATAAGCAGAGAGTTAGGGCTTCAAAATCAGGGTTTGGAGAAGGTTAAGGAGATTTTTTGACCTACTTTTTTTATGGTTTATTTTGACCTACGAAATTAAGTTGTGGAGGCTCTCTATTTATAGATTTTTTTTTAAAGAATTAGGGTTTGAATAGGTCTCCTATTAGATAAGATAAATTAGGATTTTGACTTTAGTCTTATGAGATTGATTTGGTCTTTTTAGATTAAGGTTTTGACTTAAGTCTTATGAAATTGACTTGGTCTTTTTAGATTAGGATTTTAATTAGGATTTTGACTTAAGTCTTATAAGATTGACTTGGTCTTTTTAGATTAGGATTTTAATTAGAATTTTGACTCAAGTCTTATGAGATTGGCTTGGTTTAGATTTTTAAATTAATTTTATTAAGGTTTTACTTTACGTTAAATAATATTTTATTTATTAATTTCAAAATTAAAATTTTTTTTAAATTAAAAAATTACCATTTTGCCCCCGAAGAGAACTTTTGCATTTCAAGTCGGTTTTCGATGTTCCGGGATGTTTTGAAATTGATTTTTCGTAAGACATTCAATGGGATTATTGGTTTGTATCACTTATGAAAATTTTTAGCATGAAATGATTGTCAACCTTATGAGGGGCATTTTCGTAAATTTTTTAAATTTTGTACAAATTGGCGAAATGATTTATTTGATTTCATTTTATTATTTTATGTGTTTGAATGGGTTTTCCTAAGCGTAAGGGGGCTCTAAGGATGTTTTGATATTAGGGGTATTTTGATAATTTGATCATTTTTTTAGTGATTTTTATTGTAAAGCTTCTTTTTGTCTACAAGATGATGATTTCTATGTTTTTGAGGTTATACTTTCCTAGCTTAGCATGGTTTTTACAGTTTTGTTAGTTTGAGATACCTCGTCTGAATTTTTGAAACATATCTAGTAACAAAATAGAGCATTGGAATAATCATCCATCATTGGAAACTGTCGCGATTAGGTTGACGAGTTGATTAATCAGGCGAGTGCAAAAATGGGGTGTCTCAACTAGTAACCTACGCACAGATATAGCATTAAAAGTTGGATCCCCCTTGGATCTAGGCTTACATAGGTCTTCTCTACCTTAATTTTCAAGGTAAGAAACTGGTCGGGGCCCTAATCTGATAAGAGTTGTGGACATGAGATTTTTGTTTCCAAATATCTCTCACTTTGGGTTTGGAATCGCCACCATTCTTTTTATAAAAGGGGTATGAATGGTCACTCAGGTTGTATATTTTGAAAAGTGTGTTATTTTAGCATTTAATGACCCTCGTACGGATGGGGCTCGTTGGTCTACCTTGGATCTAGGTAAAGGGGTTCATATTAGGGAGTAGGGAAGCTGTTAGGCACCCTACTCCTTATACCGTTTGTAGTAACCTCAAATTTGGTGGATTTGAAAATAAACAAAAAAGAAAAATCAGATAGATCTGATTGTGCCCTCAAATGTAAGAGACTTTGATATTGGTTTAAACTGTTGAGAGCCTCCTTATTGAAAAAAGGGCCCTTCTATGGCTTAAACCTCTTGTGGCGTATAAGTGTAGAGAAAAGAGAGGAATAGAAGAGGAGAAAGTAAAGAAAAGAAAAGGGAGTTTATTTGCTTCTTTTTTTCCAAAAAGCCACCTTGATTATGTTTTGATCTTCTTTGATCTTCAGATATGTGCTCCCTTGTCTTGATTTTGATATGACAAGGAGTTGGACTTTTGATGATTGAAGGTTGTGGGTGTTGATATTATGAAAGAAAGTTGTGAGTTGAGAGTGATTTAAAGGGAATTGTGGGTTGAAAAAGTGTTGAAAGAGAGTTGTGAGTAGAAAAAATTGTGAGTAAAGGGGTATTTTTTCATTGGGTCCTATTTTATTGAGAATGAAGGAGAATTTCTAGATTTTTGAAAGTCATTTTTAGGGGCATAGTTTGGTGAAATAATGAAAATAAGTAAAATGGTTTGAGGTTTGTGAGAGGGAGTGTGTATGAATTGATGGTGGTTGTATTTTTTCATTAGGTCTTATTGTGTTGATTGGAGAGAAGAAATGTTTAGATTGGTAAGGGGTGTAAAGATGACTTGTAAGGATAGGTTTGTAGGAAATGATGAGAATAGGTTAGGTAAAGGTATGGGTTGAGATGTGGGTAGATTTTTTTTAGAGAAAGGTGATGGGGATAGGTAGATGAAGTAGGTGAGTTGAGGTGGTGACATGTGTCCCACCTTAATGATCTTCGGTGATTGGTTGTGATTTTAGGATTTGGATTGAGAATTGGGCTTGGGTAGGGTGGCTTGGGTGGGTAGAATGATTGTGGTAATGGGTTAAATAAGTATGATGATGGGTTGTGAGTCCAATGAGCTAGGTGTGGTAGGTTGGTGGTTTCGATGTAATAATGGGTTGAATAGGTATGATGATGGGTTGAGTCCAATGGGCTTAGGTAGTAGGTTGGGCTTGGGTATAGTAATAGGCTGAGTTGAATTGGGTTAGGCCCTTCTATGGCTTAAACCTCTTGTGGCGTATAAGTGTAGAGAAAAGAGAGGAATAATAGAAGAGAGAAAGTAAAGAAAAGAAAAGTGAGTTTATTTGCTTCTTTTTTTCCAAAAAGCCACCTTGATTATGTTTTGATCTTCTTTGATCTCAGATATGTGCTCCCTTGTCTTGATTTTGATATGACAGGAGTTGGACTTTTGCTGATGAAGGTTGTGGGTGTTGATATTATGAAAGAAAGTTGTGAGTTGAGAGTGATTTAAAGGGAATTGTGGGTTGAAAAAGTGTTGAAAGAGAGTTGTGAGTAGAAAAAATTGTGAGTAAAGGGGTTTTTTTTTCATTGGGTCCTATTTTATTGAGAATGAAGGAGAATTTCTAGATTTTGAAAAGTCATTTTTAGGGGCATAGTTTGGTGAAATAATGAAAATAAGTAAAATGGTTTGAGGTTTGTGAGAGGGAGTGTGTATGAATTGATGGTGGTTGTATTTTTTCATTAGGTCTTATTGTGTTGATTGGAGAGAAGAAATGTTTAGATTGGTAAGGGGTGTAAAGATGACTTGTAAGGATAGGTTTGTAGGAAATGATGAGAATAGGTTAGGTAAAGGTATGGGTTGAGATGTGGGTAGATTTTTTAGAGAAAGGTGATGGGGATAGGTAGTTGGATGAAGTAGGTGAGTTGAGGTGGTGACATGTGTCCCACCTTAATGATCTTCGGTGATTGGTTGTGATTTTAGGATTTGGATTGAGAATTGGGCTTGGGTAGGGTGGTTGGGCTTGGGTAGAATGATTGGGTAATGGGTTAAATAAGTATGATGATGGGTTGAGTCCAATGAGCTTAGGTGGTAGGTTGGGTTTCGATGTAATAATGGGTTGAATAGGTATGATGATGGGTTGAGTCCAAGGGCTTAGGTAGTAGGTGGGCTTGGGTATAGTAATAGGCTGAGTTGAATTGAAAACAAACTTTATCATTCACTTGCTTGTTAGGATAGATCTTTCTTTATGCCTTTGCTTTGTTCATTCTTTTATAAGCTTCTATTGTATGAAAACCCTTGCTGTATACTTGTTACGAATGCTTATTTTGCTTGGCATGCTTTCATTATTTATCATGTTATCCTTCGAACATGTGCCATTAGAAATTGTAGGATTTTCTTTGAATGTTGGGGTAGTTTCTTTAGGTTAGGTTGGGATGGATTTCAGAGAATGAGTGGGGGGTGGTTAGGAATGGTTCGGATGAGTCTAGGGTGAGTTTTTCGTTGGGCATTTATGGTAGGTTGAGTTGGAATTGGTTTTTACGAGGTTCGAGGTGGTGAGGCATAGTCACGGAAAAGGATAGGGTCAAGCTTTTGGTTTGTGGGGAATGTCTTGGATGGATTCTTTTGGCCGGGTTAAGGTTTTGGTTGTTGGCGAGTTTGGTCCGGGCTAGGGTTTTGGTTGTTAGTAGGTTTGATCCGGGTTAGATTTGGTTTTGATGCGCTGCCTTTATCAAATAGTTGGTTTTTCCTGTAAATGGTATGTACTCCAAGGAGTAGGGCAGCTTTGATTGGTGAGGTCAAGGATAGGTCAACTATGAGGACTAGGTATAAGCGGGATACTATCAGGGCATCACCCGTGGAGGAGGCAATGTAGTCTTCGGTGAGCAGTTAGTTTTCCAAGAGCAAAGCTGAGGTTGGTACTTCCTGACGTCGTGCTGCAATTAGACATGGACCCGGAACGAACTGTAGACACCCCATTTTTGCATCCGCCTGATTAATCAACTCGTCAACCCGATCGCAAGGATTCCCAATGATGGATGTGTATTCCGTTGCTTTATTTTGTTACCAGATGTGTTTCAGAAATCCGGATGAGGTATCTTGAACTGACAAAACCTTATAAATCACGTTACGCTAGGAAAATACAACCCCAGAAACATAGAAATCATCATCTTGCAGACCAAAAAGAAGCTTCACGATAAAAATCACTAAAAATTGATCAAATTACCAAAATACCCCTGACATCAAAACAACCCTAGAGCCTACGTTACGCTTAGGAAAACTCTCTTGAACACATAAAATAACAAATCGAAATCAAATAGATCATTTCACCAATTTTAACAGAATTTAACAAAATTACGAAAATGCCCCTCATAAAGTTCACAATCCTTTCACATAAAAATTTTCATAAAGGATACAAACCAACATTTCCATTGAATTCCTTACGAAAAACTGATTCTAAAACATCCTAGAATATCAAAAACTGACTTAAAACGTGAAAAGTCCTCTCCGGGGGGGTTATTAAACGGTAATTTAAACAATTTTCATGATAAAAAAATTCCGAAATTAATAAATAAAACATTAAATAATTAAATTTAAACATTAATGAAATTAATTTAAAAAGTTGAACCTAAAAAATCGATTAATCGGACTCTCAGGCAAAATTGTTGAGGGTTCGTGGGATATTTCTTTAAGGACCCCTCCATTTGGGGGTCCAAAGAATTAAAGAAAGAATAGAGGGGGGTTCTCCAAAAATTAAAAGTAAATCAAGCAAGACTGAAGTCAAGGTATTAAAGTCAATCAAGTGAGACTGAAGTCAAAATTAAAGTCAATTAACCAAGACTGAAGTCAAAATATTAAAATTCAATCAATTAAGACTAAAGTCAAAACATTAAAAGTCAATCAAATAAGACCAAAAGTCATAATATAATTCTAATTAAATAATAACTCTATCTAATAGAGTTCTAACTTAAAAACAATTCTACCTAAAACAATTCTAATTAAAACACAATTCTACCTAAAATAATTTAACTAACTAAAACACAACTCTAATTAAAAGATCTCTAATTAAACACTAACTCTATCCAAATCAACCCCTAAAAACATCTATAAATAGAGGTGCTCACACCCTATTTTCGTATCAAATAATAAACCCTAAGAGAAGTAGGTCTAGAAGCTCCCATAGCCCCCCAAAAACCCTAATTTTGGAGTCACAACTCCTTACCTAACATCCCTCCTTCAATTTTAGTCTAGAAAACACCCAAAAGCCTTCTAAAAACACCCCCAAATCCACAACGAAATTGAAGAGTTCAGATTCAAAAATAAGGAGATACCTTGCCTCGGAGATCCGAAGTCAAATCCGGAAGCAGAACGAAGTAAGGGAGCACGGTACAAGGAGTTCTTTTTGTCAGATCTGAGGGAACCAAGTCCTTGCCATCGGAAAGGTAAACCTTTTATTTTTATTTATTTTCTTATCTAGGTTTTAGCAATGTAATTTACTTGGGAATTTAGTAGAGACCGGCTTTGGCCGGGCGGGGTTGGTGCCTAACACCTTCCAACCCCGTAACTTGATCCCCGAATTCAGTTTTTTTGGTTTTAGATTAGTTTTTATCCGTTTAGAGTCATTGATCGGTTCCTAGACCGTAATAACTAGGTGGCGACTCCCAAACCTCAAGGGTCAAAAGCGGATCCGCGCACCCCGCGGATCGAGGGCACTTTCACGAACAGGACTGGAGAGGAAGCTGGTAGGAATAGTCATGGTGGTAGAGGGAGAGGGGTCAAGAGAGCCCGTATTACAATACCAGTAGAGGCAAAAGATGAAGTATCAGACACTCCTCTTTTGACTAGATTGAGTAGACACGTCTCGATGTATGTGAAGATGGACGTGCCGACTCCTTATCCATCGAGCAACTTCAGAGGTAGCTGGAGGACATTCATGATGGAGTTTGCCCTCTTCACTGAGGACTTAAAGGGCCAATTTACCCGGATCAGGTTTGGAGATTTCTTGCGGATCTCCAATTTCAGATCGAACCAGCCAATATTTGTAGCAAGAGCAACATTCGCAGGGCTCGGGCTCACTTCAATAGGTGTAGGCTTCATGAGGTGAGTAACTTTATTTCGTTTTGTAGAATTAGAGTTTTCTTTTATCTTTTAGGATCTCATTATTTTTTATTGAGCAGATATTCTCAATCTCCTTTCCAGACCTTCCTTATTCTGTTCAAGAACGTCGAGAGGTGTGGACATCCTTCGATCGAGACATGCGATGGGAGATCTATCCAGGTTTTATCGGGCATCTCTCCTATTTATATTACTTTAGGAAGCGATTGTTCTTTCAGTACAATCAATCTCTCAATATCCCGACAGCTCCAATGACGCCTTCTTTAATGGATTTACTGGCAGAAGAGTACTTGGCCTGGGTCGATGAGGTACCAACGCGAAGGCTTCTAGTGGAGGGTGACTATATTAGTTGGTTCAGGACTGCCTCCATTAGTTCTTTGATGCCTGTTATGCCTGTCCGTGTTGGGGTTAATGAAATCGGTGGGGTCTTCATCCGAGAGCATGATGACATAGTAAGTTATTACTCTTCTCTTTCTTTTCCATTTTGATTTTATGTATCTCTCCATTTCTAATTGTCTAATTTTTTCTCAGGTTTATGATCTACGTCACCTCCGATAGGTACGGTGTGATCAAGGCTCAAGAAGCCTGATGTGCTGAGATGGAGGCTCAGTGGAGAGTAGCTCAGGCAGAGGTGGAGGCCTAGGTGAAGTGCATCCACGAGCTTGAGATGATGCTAGCTATGAGGGAGTCCTGTTCACAAGCTGAGATGGTAAGTTCTTCTTTTCCCTTACTTCTTTCAATTCAGTATCTTTATCACTGTCACTTGATTTCTTGTTATTTTGCTTTCTTGTAATGTTTCAGGATTATCGTCGATGCTATGATGAAGCCAGCACATCGGCTCATCCATCCCCTCCTATGCTTCTATTTTTTTTACTAGTTTCAGATGGTGTTGGACCTTCTACCTAGCCCCCAACTTTCATGACAGATCTTTCAAAGACTTCCGATATGGGCTTAGGGATGCACGATCTGCCTGCCTATTCCAAGACCGACTCCGTCTTCTCCGGTCTTGGAGACATAGATTTTTCTAGCGTCGATTTAGCTTTCCCATATGCTCCTGGGTCAGACGAGGATAATGTATATATTTCCCTTGCACTCATTGTGTAATTGATTTTGATTATATATATATATAACCATGTTTATTTCATTTTGGATTTGTTGGGAAGAGATCCCTTGTGTAATATAAGGCCTTTAAGTATTTGAGTACGTGAGTCTCTAGGACTCCCAGTTGGCCCTTCTCTTGATCGAGAAGATGGAGTCGGTCTTGGAATAGGCAGGCAGATCGTGCATCCCTAAGCCCACAAAGGCTTTGATGGTATTTTCAGGCTTCCTAATAGTCTAAATGCGTACTCCAGGATGTTTGGGCCCACAAAGGCCCTTTCGGTGTGATCAAGACCTTAGACACCCCCAGATGAGCGTGATTGGAGTATCGGAGTCTTAGTAAACCTATTGTGACTACAATTGAGCAATCGGGGCTTAGAATTGGTAAAATCGAATGATTGGGGCCTGTAGGACCTGCATGTATCAGTTCAACCACAACACAAAATATGAATGTACTGGTCCGTGCATACAACACGAACTGCGCAAATTTTGATGGGTCTGTGTTGTATGTACGGACTGTTTCATTTGTATTCAATCCATGCATGGAGTATGGACTCAAGTGAATTTATTCAATCTGTACTCTATATACAGACCAACGCCTTTTATTTTGGCTTTTTACCCGACAAAACCTCGTTTTATTCTTATCATCTATGATTTCAAAATATTTCACACATCCTAGGGCATCAATGGAACCCACTCATGCTTTGGGGAATCCAACCAATTTCGGTCTCGTGGCCAAAAGCTCATCTCCCATTCTTAAAGGTGTTCCCAACCTCCCAAATCTCAAAAGGTACGCCATTGTAGACCCATTTTTGCAACAATGGCTTAACTCTATGACTCATGAAGAGAGAGTTAGGTGGGACTCCAATAAACTTGGGTTTACTCTCTCTTTGTCAAAGATGACCATCATGTGGGACTTGATGGAAACTCTTATAAGATTTTGGTTCCCAAAACTCAACTTGTTTCGTTTTGGCAATAAAGAAATAACTCCTACGATTGAGGAGTTTGAACGTATTCTCGGCCATTGCCAATTGCCTCGAGTGGTCATACCACCCTTGCGTGAAAGCTACAGAAATGAGGTGTCGGGATTCTTTGGGGGGTCCCAAAACAACAATTAGAGTGAATTGATGGAAATTCGAATCTTTTCAAGGTTTATAAGGCATTTTTGCTTCGATGAATGGCACCATATATATATATATATATATATATATATATATATATATATATATATTCTTTTTATTAACAAAAAATGTAATGTGAAACCTTTTGAAATGAAGAAAAAATAAGTTTTTTACTTACTTGGCCTCAGGTGTATCTATTGCTTTGAAAACATGAAGTTTGAATAAGTCCTAAATTTTTTTCCTCATTGGTCAAAATAATAGTTTTGAAAACATCTGAATTTTTTTATTTTTCTTTGTTGAATAAATATTGTAAATGTAGAATATGAAAACTTTTGAAAAACTTTTGGGACTTAGATGATTTCTGTGTTGTTGCCAATTACTGAGGATATAGATGTCAGTAGCTCTTTGGCTTCTTAAGAGTCATTCCCAGTGCCCCAATATTGGATAAATATCAATTGAGCGTGAGACTTAGGATTTCGAGAAATTTTTTGTCATTCACAGTTTATACTAATATGGGTCAGGGTTCATTTTATTTAATTTTTTTTCCTTTTTTCCCCTTATTGGCCCTGGTGCCAGTTACGATTTTCACCAGACCTGATTTCCACATTTTTGCACATCGACGCCCTTTTAGGTTTTCATCATGTCAGTAGCTTTGATCTTACCATAGTCTGATTTTTTACTCATAACACCCTTTCAGATTTTCACTATGCCCTTTCAGGCTATGCTTGTATTTTTTTTATTTTTACATTACAATTTTTGCTTGGAGTCTCTGTGTCTTTGTGGCTTGGTGACTCAAGTTGAGGTACGAGATCGGTGACTCTACTCTTGTAGTGGCACTCTTTCTTGAGTGATCGATTTTGATTCTCCTCTCGAGTTTATTGATGACTTCTCGTGGCTCGAAAACTCAAGTTGAGCTGTAAGATTAGCTACTTTACGCTTCAAGACGCTATTTTCCTTAATATCCGATCTGGATTCCCCTCTCGAGTCTTCCAACGACTGATAAGACTTGAGTTTTGGATCATGTTGCAAGGTTATTGATGCTGCCATCGTCATTATGATGCCTTAAAACGTTTCTTGATCTGAACGAACTTTTGGTAGGACGAAACGTTGGCTTAGGTTAAAGGTAGTAGAAAATACAAAAAAAATGTTAAGGTATGAGTTTACTTAGAGTGGGTTAGACATGAGGTTTGTCTATTTTCATTTTGAAAAGGTGATCTATGTCTCCTCCCAGTGTGTCTCGAACTTCTTTAGACTAAAGATTTGGGTCAAACTCAAGATCAAGTGTTTGAGTTTTTACTTTTTTTTATTTTTTTGTATTTTTAGTCGTTCATAGTTTATCCTTGTGCGGGCCAGGAGTACTTTGATACGTTGGTTTTTCTACTTTTCTCTTCTTCTTTTTTTTCTTCTTTTTTATTTCGTTTTGTAATGTTGACATGTCCCAATCTTAGGTTAAGAAATGAACGTGATGGTTCAAAAGGGCTGACTAAGGTTGGATAGTTATTTTAGGATAGCAAAAATGGCCTTTCGTCATCTCAGGGTCCGATCTCATGCGTAGTATTTCTTGATAATATCAGCATTGATTGATTGAGGGAAGACTTGTCCATCCATTTATGTAAGAATCAGAGCTCTTCCTATCATTACCTTCTACACAATGAATGGTCTCTCGTAGTTTGGTATGAATTTTCCTCTAACATCTTCTTGAATCGATAGATTTTTTTCAAAACAAGGTCTCTTGGTGAGAAATTTTGAGGTTTGATCTTCTTGTTTTAAGCACGTGTGATTCGTTGCTGGTAAATTTGCCCATGGCAGATAGCTACAAGACCTTTCTCCTCTATTAGATTCAGTTGATCAAATCGAGTCTGGATCCATTCTGTTTCATCTAACTCTACTTCTTTTAAGATTCGGAGGTAGGGAATCTCATCTTCAATAGGTAAGACTACTTCCATTCCATATATCAATGAGTACGGAATTGCCCCAATTGAGTTTCGAAATGAAATCTGATAAGCGTGGAGGGTAAAAGGCAACATGTTGTGCCAATCCTTGTAGGTAACTGTCATCTTCTCAATGATTCTTTTGATGTTCTTGTTAGCAGTCTCAACTACTCCGTTCATTTTGGGTCTATAAGGTATAGAGTTATGATGCGTGATCTGGAAGTCTTCGCACATTTTTACCATGTCTTTGTTCTTGAGATTTTTGGCGTTGTCAGTTATTATTCCACTAGGAAGAGACCATACCGACAAATGATATTATTCTTAACAAATTTCAAAACGCTGCTCTTTGTGACATTGGCATAAGAAGTTGTTTCTACCCACTTTGTAAAGTAATCAATAGCAACTAGGATGAAACGATGTCCATTTGAAGCTTTTGACGAAATCTGTCCAATGACGTCTATGCACCAGAGCGAGAAGGGCCAAGAGGTAGTCATGCTATGCAATTTCGAAGGTGGAGCGTTGATTTTATTGGCATAAATCTAACAAAGATGGCATTTACGAACGTGTTGATAGCAATCACTTTTCATTGTAGTCTAGTAACATCCCATTCTCATGATCTTCTTAGCTAGCATGTGACCATTCATGTGAGGTCCACAGACCCACCATGTACAGTCTCGATCAATTGTTTAGCCTTTATTTCTACGACGCAATGAGAGAGAATCTCATGATGTAATTTTTTGAATAAAATCCCATTGCTTAGGAATAATTGACCTGCCAACCTCTAGATAGTTTTTTGTTCTTTTACCATTATATCTAACAGAAAGGTTCGATCTTCTAAGTACACCCTAATGTCTGAGTACCATGGTTTCTCCTCAGGCCATGTTATATCCACCAGTAAGCAATAGGCTGGTTCATCCAAGATGCCAATTTTGATAGGATCAATGACTAGGCCTTCTAAGATACTGATCATGGAAGCAAGCATGGCTAGTGCTTCTGCAAATTGATTTTTGGCTTGAGGCATGCAAATAAATGAGATCCTGTGAAGTTTGAGCTCAGTTCTTCAATGTATTAATGGTAAAGGACTAATTTTTTTTCTCAAGTCTTCCATTCCCTGGTTGCCTAATAGACTACTAGACTTGAATCCCTGAATACATCGATTTCGTCCACTTCTAGGTCAATTGCTACTTTTAACCTATGATATTTATTGGAATATGTGAATTTTAGTCAGATAGCGATTAGGACATGAGACCCATTAAGTTTGA
Organism: Akebia trifoliata; assembly: GCF_017979445.1. NCBI lineage: Eukaryota > Viridiplantae > Streptophyta > Magnoliopsida > Ranunculales > Lardizabalaceae > Akebia > Akebia trifoliata. Next base: position 16,341,718 of record NC_141384.1, on the reverse strand, counting down.
TCAAAACCGCCCCTATTCCATTTCTTTTCTAGTTTATAGCTCTATCGAAGTACATTTTCCAACCTTGCTCTTCATTACTATCTTCAACTTTGATCAATAGGACGGCTTCATCCGAGAAACTCGTCTTTAATAGCTCATAATCAAGTAATGGATGCTCAGCTAAGTGGTCGACAATAACTTACCCCTTGATAGCTTTTTAAGTGACATAGGTGATGTCAAACTCAGATAACAACAATTGCCATTTTGCGGTGCGACCTGGTAGTGTTGACTTCTCAAAAAGATATTTGAGAGGGTCCATTCGAACGATGAGCATAGTTGAGTAGCTGAGGAGGTAATGACGCAGTCGTAGAGATACCCATACCAATATGCAATAAGTATTTTTGAATGCCAAGTACTTTGCCTCATAATCAGTGAATTTCTTGCTGAAATAGTAAATGACTTGCTCTTTTCAACCTAAGTCATCGTGTTGTCCCAACAAACAGCCCATAGACGTTTCTTGTACCAAGATATACATTAGCAAGGGTGTCCTGGTGTGGGAGGAACCAAAACTGGTGGATTGGATAGGTACTTATTTATCTTGTCAAAGGCTTCTTGGCAATTTTCATTCCATGCTTTTGATACATCTTTTCTAAACAGCTTAAAGACTAGTTCGCAGATAGGTGTACGTTGTGTGAAGAATCTATTGATATATTGTATTATACCCAAAAATGATCTAATGTCCCTTTCTGACACTAGTGCCTTCATCTTGAAAATGTACTTGGTCATTGCTGGATCTATTTTGATGCCTCTTCTACTGATGATAAAACCTAACAATTTGCTTGACATTGCCCCGAAGACACATTTTGCCCAGTTTAGCTTCAGACTGTACTTTCTTAATTGATCAAATAACTTCCTCAAATTCATCGAACGGTATTCCTCCAAGCTGGAATTAGCGATCATGTCATCCACATAAACCTCCATTTCTTTATGGATCATATCATGGAATAAGACTGTCATTACACGTTGATAGGTTGCCCCGACGTTCTTGAGCTCGAATGGCTTGACTTTGTAATGAAAAGTACCCTAGGGTGTAATGAATGATGTCTTCTCATAGTCTTTTCTACCATTCTTATCTGATGGTAGTCGAAAAAATCATTCATGAATGAGAACATGTCATGCCCTGTTGTACTATCAACTAGAGTGTCGATGTGAGGTAGTGGAAAATTATCCTTAGAGCTGACTTTATTCAAATCCCGATAGTTGACCCACATTCGTACTTTCCCATCCTTTTTTGGTATCGAGATGACATTGGCTAGCCATTCAGCATATGTAGACACTACAAGGAAACCTACTTGTAATTATTTTATTACTTCATCTTTGACTTTGAGTGTCCATTCTGACTTGAGTCTTCATAACTTTTGTTTAATTGGCTTGCTTTCAAGAGTGATTGGCAACTTATGAACGACGAGGTTTGTGTCTAGGCTGGGAATATCTCTATAAGACCAGACGAGATGTTTTGATAATCACGAAGTAGTTCGATAATTTCTTCTTTCTGCTAAGGTGTTAAAAAGGCTCTAATTTTTACAGCACGTTAATCATCTTTAGTGCCAAGATTAACCAAGTTTGTATCCTCAATGTTTGGCTGACAACATTTAACTGCAGTTGTCAGGGTCGGGTTTAGCTCCCCCCAAGTTGGGGAAAATGACAACTAACGCCCAGTCAATGCTGGTAGGGAAGGGTGACTTTTTCTTCTTGCTCATGGCAACTTCCATTTTCGCGGGTTCTTTTATTATTTATAAAGAATTATTGCCGGAATCCCTATTTAATAGAATATCAACGCCGTCCACGAAAGAGGGTTATGACTCAACAGTTAAGTCTTTCTGTATGTATTTTGGTTTGAGACTTACAATTATTGGCTTCCTCGCTGGCTTTGGTAGCAGTTGTTCAGATAAGTTATCGAGTCTGGCTTGCGACCTTAGGAAACTAACGCTGATATGAGAGACGTTGCCCAAGTTCCAGACATTTGGCTCTTAGTTCTATCTTTTTGTTAATCAGAGTTCCCCTTTTCTTATCGTTCATGTCAGCAATGTATTTTTTTGTAGGTCTAAAGCTGAGACCGAAGTAAGGGGTGTGCTTACTTGCGATGATCGGAGTGGTTCTACCTTTTCCTCTAGACCTAAACCTTGCTTGGGTCGGTAGCCAGATTCCTTCATTATCCATCCAATCATCAATTTTGCCTTCAACAATTATGCTCTTACCCTTTCCATTCCTTTTTCAACTTGGTTGACAATAATGAACTGGTAAGAGTGGTACATCACCTTGTTTTTTATCATTTCCACGTCTATGAATTGCATATCTGGAGTTTTACCATATGGGATTAGGTTCTCTACTATTGTAAAATCCTGAGTTTTATTCGTATCTCGAAGAAATAAATAATGAAATTTTGAGAAAATCCTGAAAGTGGGACTTAGGGGTAAAATTTTAAGATGTTTTTGATCATTTTTTATGAAATCTTACCTCACCATCGGATTCAAAATGATCGAAAAACATACTTTAGCCTATAAGCACGTTCAAATGCGAATTCGAATCGAAAAGTTGCAAAATCCTCAATTATTGAGTCGGACCAAGCTAAAATAATATTTTTTGTTAGAGCAAGAATTGTTAAGATTCAATCATACCCTTGGGTTCCTAACAAAAAATTATAGAAAATTGACTACTTGTCATTTTTGGAGATCAAAAAGTTGAATTATCATCAAAAACGAAAACGACGTCAATTTTAGTGTCCTATCGGGCCAAAAATTTAAATTTTTGTTAGAGATAGAATTTATAAAAATTGACCACACCATTAGATCCAGAACCAAAAATTAGACAAAATAGAGTATTCACTAATTACTTTTGGATTCCGGATGGTCAAGTTATCGTCAATCGAAACAATAGGCAAAATATCGATTTCGTCCCAAGACTTTATATAAATAAAATTTTTAAATTTTTTTTATATTCATCATCATTCTCACGCGTCCAAAACCAGCCAACATTTTTATAAAAAAAAATTATTTTTCCCTCGACTTTCCAACTCAGATTCGCCGCGAACGGTCTGTCGTTGACAATCGACGCAGAAGGGAAAAAAGTCCGCAGCCTCGACATCTACAGAACCAACCCAATTTCCTTCCGTTTTCTTGCATTTTTCACCTCGTATAATCAAAAAACAATCGTATATATATACGGGAGTTTCGCAACTTCAACCTCGGATTTCATCCGTTTCGGGATCAAATCGTCCTCCGTCACATAAAGGAGAAAAGATGACGACATCAAGATCTTCGAAACCACCGGGTTAGATTCGAAAATCAATCATCTTGAAGTTTGAACTATCTCGATTTTCACATACGCACTTCAATTCCTTCGCTCAGAGATTGTAAGGAACTCTCAATTTCTATTCGTGATTGTAGATTGAATAAACTGCATTTAGGATTTTATCAAAAATTTGTGATATGTTTCCAAAAATTTAGAATTCAATTGATTATTTCAAATTCACACTAGAACTTACATATTTGATATGTTTAATTGTATTTTATAACAAATTATACATGAGTAAGATATTTCACTAGGTTATTTCTGTTAGTTGGGTCCTGTGCACCGCTCGGACCCCGTTTTGATCTAAGTTTTGTACTTCTTCAATGTTATTAATAAAAATAAATTTCATAGTTGAAAAAATGATTTAATATTCAATGAACTCATATTAAGTTGATGAATATTAGAAAGTGGATATTTTGTTTGACAGATTGAAAATTGTAAAAATCGAAAAAAGGGATAAAGGGTATGAAACGGTAAAATGTTAGAGTCACACCCGAGGGGTGATGTCTGCATTTTATATTGTTATGTTGTGTGTAGGTTGGTGAACGGATATCTAGGGATAATGTTACTAATTGCATGTTTATTTACTTTCTATTAGCACGAGACGTTGTTTACTTTTATATTCCATTATTCATTTTAGGCCGGGTGGCCACACTTGCATGGTAAGAAACTGGATATCCATTCTCAACCTTGTATTGTTAATATCTCTTTTATTTTCAAATAAAAATAATATATATGTAGCTATTTTGTAAGCTGTTAAAGAGTTTGTGAATGCCTGAAGGGATAGTGCGTCATATCATCCGAAATGGTGTACTATCCTAGGATGTACGGTAGGGACCACCAAGCTCATACGTGGTATGGGACGCATATGAGAGAAGAGTCACAACTAGAATCCGGGTTTATTCCTCTCTATCTTTACCAGTGAACTTGTAATGTAAAGGTGATCGTATACGAGTGATTTGTATATTTGGAAATCACATGAACGCCTGATAGGCATAGACGAAGATGATTAGTCAGTGATTACTAACAATCTATAGTAGTCGAATGTTCTGACACATCAAAAAGAAATACATTGCTTACAGTCACATCAAACGGCCAACCTGAGCCGGATAAATGGTCCCGCAAGTGTGGTAAACAGCGACCAGTCACAAAATCAAGAACTAATACTTTATTATGAAACATCACGTTCCGACTGGAAACGATCCAGTCATGAATCCCAACTCTCTAATTCCACTACTCCATCATTGTGTATTATGTACATGTTACCTTATTTTGATATATAAAATGAAATGCATGTTCATACAAAAATATAATATTTTCATTTGACCAATTAGATTTGTATAAAAAGAAAATGTTATAGTGAGTATTATTGATCGATGTAATGTGAGTTTTAAAATGTTTAGTTGCTTATCTCTGGCTATATGTACCAATTAATCGTAGTTTATTCTATAAAACTTTACATATGTTAAAATGATTTAGTATGCTTATTCGTTCATGTTAGAAGATGTTATTGGCAGAAATTATTTTCTTCCTTACTGGGTAATTATTGTTACTCACCTTTTCTTTCTTCATTTTTTTTAGTTTCAGATCCAAAGCTTAGCGAGGTAAGTGTAGAAAACGAGTGAGAATCATCTGGTGGGTCATATAGACAACCAGAGTCTGTCACTTGGTGAGTATTGGGGTTATACCCCCTAGTAATGTCGATTTGTCAAAGAGTATTATAGATTTTGTTCTAAGCGATAGGACTTTTGTTAGAGAGAAGAAATTTTTGTATAATCCCGTATATAAATTTATTTTTCTGTACTCTGATCTATCGTACGTTATTAGATGTATATAGGCTTCCGCTAGTATTATATTTTTATATGTATATATGCAGGATTGTATGTCATTTATCATGTGCAGGTTGAATGTCTTGGAATGCTAACATAAACAGAGGAGACCATGTCAAAATTTTGAGGTGCCACCTAGTACCTCGAAATCTGACATGGGGATTTGTGTTAGCGTTTGGGCGGGCCACCACAACTATAACTGATATTATCTTTTACCTCATTATGAACTTGACCCTCTGGTATAAAGAAGACGGTACTGCCCCTGCAATCCATGGCTTCCCTAATAGAAGATTGAACGTTGTTGGTATGTCTATGAATTTAAAGATAACTTTAAAAGTACACGGGCCGATAGTGACTGGCAAATCAATTTCTCTGAGAGAGTCCCTCCTTGAGTTATCGAATCCTCTAACGACCTTGTTGTTAGGCTTGACGTGAGAACATTCCGCATACAACTTGCGGAAGATCTCTAGAGGGCAAACATTTAAAGCTGAGCCGTTATCGATTAGCATTATAATGACCATCATGCCTTTACACATAACCATGATGTTTAGTGGTTCAATAAGTTCACTTTCCGTGAAGACAATCAGGTTGGGAGCCATGATTTGTCCCACTATCTGCTCTAATTGTGTAGGTGAAGTAGTTGCTAGTACATGTGACTTACCCAAGACTTTTAAAAGTGCCTGTTGATGTTCTTCTGAGTTTTGCAGCAGACCCAAGATATTGATGTGTGTCGGGGTCTTGTTCAGTTGTTCCATTATAACTCACTCTTGCGTATGAGTTTAATGAAATCTGATGCTTATTTGTCTATCGTTTTATGTGTTTTTCCTTGTCCTGCCTTGTCTTCCTCAAATATTTTATCTTTCCCTTTCTCCTTTATTTTTTCCTCATTCTCTTCTACCACTTCTTCTTTCTTTTTTTCGACCCTTATTGCATTTCCCAGTATCCTATGGCATGCCCAAATCTTGGTCATGTGACCAATATCTACTACCATAGATTTCTTCATTGTTTTTACCCATGTTGAAGTGACAATGCTTATCTCATAGCTTCAGAGGACTATCTAGTTGGAACTGTATGGTTATTGGGGATGGTTCGGATTTTACATGGAGGATAAGTGGTGGTGGTTCTGATGAAGGTGTAATAGTAGTTTGAGTGAGAATTGAATAGACGTAAAGAACAACTAGTGATAGTCACGAGGATGAAGCATATGATATGTGAAGAGGTGGGCGAGGAAATGAGTTCTAAGGGTTGGGAGATGCGTATGGAATGATGAGTGGAGAGTGTATGGTTATTGGGGATGGTTCAAGTTTTACATGGAGGATGAGTGGTTGTGGTTCTGATAAAGGTGTGGTAGTAGTTTGAGTGGGAATTGAAGGGGCATAAAGAACAACTAGTAGTAGTCGCGAGGATGAAGTATATGGTATGTGAAGAGGTGGGCAAGAAAATGAGTTCTGAGGGTTTGGAGATGCGTATAGAATGATGAGTTGAGGTCGGATAGTGGAACTTGTAAATTGGTCATCGGAGTAGATGGTCAAGCTAAATACCCTGAGTAGTAATTGAGTGGAGTTCACGGTGTATTGAGGGAGAGTGTTAACAGTTGGTATTGCTAGGTTTTTTGTTAGGTGGACTCTAACTTTTGATCCTATAGGAGCTATCAGCACTGAAGGGTTGAAGTCAGATTCCTTTCTTACAACTATGTTCACTACGGATCCATTACCTTCTCCGTTATAGGCAGGCAGAGGGCTCTGATTGATGTTTTGTTGTGGAGCTTGGTTTGTTTGACCATCCAATATAATGGCCTTCCTATCAACCAGATTCTGTACTTGGTGCTTAAGCTGCCAACACTGATCAGTGAAGTGTCATGGTGCACCCATATGGAACTCATAGAAAAGGTTGGGATTGTACCCCAGTCCTTTAACAGCTTCTGAGTTCGGTGGTCGCTTAGTGAGGTACTCTTCCTGGAGTAATGATGAAAGTAGTTCCAACAATGTCATTAGTAGCCTGGTGAATACCCCATTGATCCTGTTAGGTCTTGCTTGCTGGTTCTGACCGAACTACAGAGTTTGCTATATTGGAATAAGTTGTCAAAGAATCATCTAGAAGGGATTTTGTGGCGCTAGAGCCCAGGCTGCTCGAGGTACTGGCATCCAAGGAACTTGAGGTGCTTGTTGCTTTTGAACCAATGCCTGAATAAAGAAAGGTTGGCTAGGTTGTACGTTGTTCACTTGAGTCTCCTCTATTTTCTTGACCAAAGACACTAATTATTTTCTGCCAATGTTCCTACTGCTGCGCTTAGAGCTGTGAAATTAAATATTAGACCGGTTCAGATTCCATCATCGACCCAGTCTGCTAATTAAACCAAATTGGAGAAAGTACCCGTGGTATGCCCCACCAGATGGGTGTAGAATGAATGCCCCAATATAGAGATAAACATCGTGTTCATTTCTTATTTGGTTAAGGCTAGCCTTACTTGGGAGGCTGATTCTCGCCACCTTTAGGCGTATTCCTTCACCGTTTCCTCGTCATCTTTGCCATGTCGTTACGATCCAAACCAACATCTGTGCTAAACCTGTAGTTGTGCCAAAACATTTCAGCCAAGTCCTGCCAGTTTTTTATGAGTGTATGATCCAGTCCTAAGAACCATTTGAAGAATGACCCAATCAGATTCTTTTGAAATAATTGTACTAATAATCTGTCATCCTCGCCATATTAGCACATTGACCCACAGTACAATTGGCCTGAGGCCCGATTTATCTTACTCAATACCTCCCTGAGGAAGGGAGAGAGAGGGAAACTAAGGCCAACATTAATTTGGTTGGCGTAGACCATAATCTCCCCCTTGACAACATTCACCAGGGTCCTTGCATACCTGAATAAACACAAATGCAGGGATATAGTCCCTTCCGAAGTTGGGTCATGTTAACAGTCATTCAGAAATCATGTTTGTAGAAAAGAGAAAAAGATTACCTCAACCTGAAAGAGGTAAAAAGGATGGTAAAGTAGAAAGAATAAAAGAGAAAGAGTTTCATAAAATGCAGCGACATGAGATCACAAAGAACAATAGCACAGTAAGAGGAAGAATGAGCACTAAGTCTCCTATTTATAAAAGAAAGTAAATGAGTATGTATGCCTGAGAAAATAGCCTAATCCAACCTAAACGTCACAGTTTGGGGGTAGTGCCGATGATAGTGGGGCATGTGGATGGACACAGATGAAGGTCTATTCGTCTTAGCCGTCAGAAATGATTTGCAACGACATTGCATTAAATTGTTTGATTCATTAAGAGTAAAGGTAATTATGGAGAATCAAGGCAGCTAATAAGAAAGAGGTTATGTGTCTCGAGAAGACAGTGAGACTTCGCATCTCTTTGAGATGGGATAATCGTAGAGGAAAATAACCAATCAATTATCTAGATCATACACGTATCCAGGCCAGTTGAGTGGTACCATGCGCAGATTAGCATGCAGGCACTACCCAGCAGTAGGGTAGGTCAAAATAGAGATCTCCCTAGTCTTACTAGAAGGACAGCATAGCACCGAATAATACTTGGTCTGTCAAGTAGGGCAAACCTGATCAAAGAATACCCGTAATCCTAATATGCGCACCTCAAGCCCAGAGATCTCCCTAGTATAGTATATCCAATCTAGAAGATCCCCATTCTATTAAAGGATCCAAAGAATCAGGGATTCCTCGGGATCACCCCCAATGAGAAGGGGAAACCTAAATTCGCAAGAAGGATCTATAAATAACACGATTAGCACAGAGGAAGGGAGCTTTTTGGTGGATTGGAGGTCTAAACAGTTGATTAAATTATTTATCTGCTTTTCTAACTTGAGCGTTGAAAAAATTTTGGCATGTACAACGCCGACATAAGAGGTGAAAGGATTGACTTCAGACTTATGAAGCAGAGTCCATCAGTACCATTCACCGAATTCTAACCACACAAGCATTCATGTCAATAATGTGGGAAACAATTTCAGTTTTAATGTCACTCCAACAGGACTCTTATTATTATAATGAGAGAAGGCGGAGTAGAAGATCTTTACATTTAAACTTTCTATAATCAAAGGTCATTTTGATATATAAAAAAAACCAATAAAATTGCAACACACCACTTTAGAATCACGTGGGTTAGTTTTTAAAAGTATCTTTTTTATTATGTAATATTCACAATCCTTTTAATCAACATCTTAAATGACAGATAAACCCTTTTGAAACATGTGCGTTCCCACGTACCACCTTCTACTTATAAAATAAAAGAAGTTATTTTTTTTTTGTCCTCCACAAAAATATATCGCATAACTGAATAACTCGACCAAGTTTGTAACCCGACTTGCTGCATTTTTCAAAGACCCAACCAGTTTAATGAGTTGATTTTTCGCTGGATTTTTTGGTCATCTCGATGAGTTTTAAGTCAACTCTCTCTCTCTCCATCGAGTTTTGCTACCTAGGGTATCGATGGAGGTGCTTTGCTGAAACTTGGAAGTAGCCCTCACTACCTCATGTAATGCACATATGCTTGGTTTCCTTCATTTAAAATTTTAAATGGAATCACATTAGCAACAGAACCCTTATATGTTTACCTCGAACACCTCAACGATAATTTTAATAGTAAGTTCTTCCTCCTCCTAGCTGGGTAACCAGTGTGGTACCTGTCAAATGCCCTCCCTAGTGTGCTCTATTATTCTATTAAGTAATCAGTTCGATTCAGTTATGCTAAGCTGGGCTTCTAAGCACCTTAGGTACTGATTAGCTTTGTTGAAATACTGTCCTAACTTACTTTCCAATCCCTTAGATTATGCCACGTAGTAGGACGTAGATATATCCTATACAATGTCCTTGATCATTGCTCCTCTACTTGATTTCCAATGTCTTGATCAAACAACCTTTGAATTCGTTCTTCGCGTATTGATCTTTAGGGCATGAAAAAATCATTTTACAGTTGAATTGCTTAAAATGCTAAGCTGATAGACTCCAATCCATAAGTGAAAGTACAAATAGAATATCTACCAGTCTAGAGGATAGACAGGAATGAAATTACTAAACCCCCAAGGTACCATTTGTAAAGAAATTGCTCCATCAACAGTATAGATAGAAAAACATAGATGAAAGAATACAAAGAAACAATGAGATTTACATGATTCCCACAAGACTGAGAGACGGTCAAGAATCCACACCGATTCCATCACAAAGAGAAAACTCTCTATAGGAAATATACCCTCTCACCAAATAAAGAGAAAAATATATGCCACCCAAAAAAGTAACTAGGATTTTACAATTCGAGCGCAATAGATGTAGCACTTGTTCCCATAACACCATACCATTTTCGTTGTGCCTACCAATCTAAACATTGCACAAGAATTTTTGGGAACTTGTTCCCAAGAGTGTATCGAAAGATAGCAACCAAACACTCATCAGGCCAATAATAACGGACAAGTCAAATCAGACGTATTTTGAATAGGAGCCCTTAAAACCACATATGGAGAAATTAGTGATACCCCGGTGCGAAATGCAAGATGAGGTCTGTCCCATTTGACTTTCGTTAACTTGATCAAATCATTAAACAGTTTTTTGTTAACTAAAAGTGTGAAATGATCGTAATACCCTCATTTAAGTAAAATTACCAAAATATTCTTCATTCAAACAAAACCTAATGAAGATCAAATCCCTAGGAAAAACAAATTAAAATTTGGAATGCCTAAATCTAACGAATTGACCATAGCATCTAAATCCTAACCCTCGGTTGAATAGAGACTCACAGTTGAATCTTTTCAATGGAGATCGAGTGGTTGGATTTCTTCATTCCAAGATTTTATGATGATGCTGCCATTAACGACTCGTGTAAGTTGCGGAGAGATCTAATTAGATCTGATATTCAAGTTGGCAAAGAGTCTGACTAGCCTAACTAAGGATTGAGGTCCTAGGGCTCAACATGTGCAATCCAAAAACAAGATCCAATGCTTCAAGGTTGTAAGAGGATAAAATTCTATGAACTTCAACAAAAGTAAAATCCCAAAAATAATTATTTTTCATTGTTGAATTTCCATTTAAGTTTGGTAGCTGTCCATTTTCAAAACCTTGGATCAAGTTCAAAAAAAATTGTTTTTCTATTTTTTTTTTTTCTTTTTTTGGATTTGAGTTTTTCAAAGCAAATTAAAGAGTTGTGGAGTTGGATGGCTGAGGTGGTAATCCATTTAAGCAAGACAAACCTTAGAAATGCTCATTCTTTACTAAGTTACTTAGGAAAATGTTTCTCTTTGGGGAGGGTGAAAGAGTCATGATCTGAACGGTGTCTTGTTCCTATATCAAGTCCGGTTTCTACGTGGTATGTTTTGTTTTGATTTAAAATCCATAGGGCTTGGTGGAGGGTGGAGGGTGGAGAACAATCCTTAATTTATACTCCATAAAGATAAATATCAAAGCCCTTGTAAAGAGGTTGAGAACAATCCTTGATGAAATCATGTCACCTTACTAAGAGTTTCCTCCTCAATCACAAAAGACAGGTGGTACCAAACAATGTGGTACGTGCCCATGATGTTCTTAACAGTGCTCTTAAACTGGAAAAAAGGGAAGTCCTCGTATTCATTAAATCGGATATGTCTAATGCCTATGATAGAGTGGAATGGAAATCCCTATTAGAAACAGTTTCTATGAACAATGGTAGCGCTTAATTGAACAAAGCATATTAACTGTATTATCCTCTTAAAAAAGAACCGTCTTTTCAGCTACTTTCCCTGGTTCTGCTGCTCTACACAATGGATCGGATGAGATCACATATATATCCCTACAACACAATATAGGTCATCGAAAGGAATTCAGACGCCCCACCAAAGCAGAAAGCCAACATCTTACAGAAAATGGATTCCTATTCGAAGAGTACATAACCATATAGATAAGCTCACGCTAACTCGTCCATTTGGGATCCAATTCGAGATTTTCCTTGCAAGATATCGGGAAGGTAACTTTTGAATGAGACCCCAATAGGAATTTTCTATAAATCATCTCCACGCCTCTTCATTATCATAGCAGAAGCCCTAACCAGACCCCTAATAGAGGTGAAAGAGAATATTCATGACGACACCCTTGTCTCCCACCTCACGCTCACTTGGAGTTTGGAAGAAAAATACCTAGGGACCCCTATGTCCATTGGTAAGACCAAACGCATAGCTTCTTACTCCAACAAACTTAAAGGATGAAGAAGAAAATTCATGCATAGCTTTTTAGAAGTAAGAACACAATAGATAGAATCTCCAAGAAACTTGAAGACAGGAGAACAAAATTCATGCCCCATGCAGATAGAGCTGTGCGACTCCAGCCATTCTTTCTTATGTGATGTCTTGCTTTGCATTTCAGAAGTCCTAAATGATCAAATAAAAAAGACAACTCTGGTACCAAAATTCTATCCACACAATTAATTAGGATAAAATATATGTAGACTGAAACAACTTGTTAAGACGACTAGGAAGTTCCCCATTTCAACCTTTTGTTCCAGTCAAAAATGGCTTGCAATATGATTCAAAACCACCAATCACTTTGGACCCAAACTCTTAAACGCGAAATATTTCAATCATCTCAACCCATTTTGTGCAGTAATTTAAAATGATGGATAATGGTGTTCGAAATCGAAGGGCCTCAATGTTATTAAACAACAATTTGGTACATGGAGAATAGGTAATGGCGAAGTTAGGGTGTGAGAAGATAATTGGGTTCCGGAATGAAATAGAAACCAACTTTTATCAAATGTGAATCAAGAAACCATGGTTACTACAGAAAATTGGAGAGAGAAAAATGCTGACAGGTTAGAGATATATATATATATAATACTCCACTGGTTGTCAAATACTGACAAGTTAAAAGAACGAGTCATGGCGGAGGGATTGATGGCACAGCAAGATTGCTGTCATAACAGCACCCTCCAGAATCCCTTAGGTGCGTGCCTAAATCCTTAATTGGTGTGTAATATATATATAATATTACTAATTAATCAGCTAAAAAAAAAAAAAAAAAAAAAAAAAAGTAAAGTAAAGTTAGTGCGGCAATGTAAGTTATCTTATTTATTTATTTATTTATGGTCTTCCCAAAACATGTGACAAAAAGAAAAAGTGCACAACCGGATTCTATGTCAGAAACAAGTGAAGTGTATGGCTATCCCAATAACAAAATTTGAAAAATGGTGGCGATGGTGATTATACCACGACTTTGTTACTTGTTTGTCACTTAACCTTCAAATACCTCCGACCACTTGGATCCATTACCACACAAAAGCAACACAATAATTAGTCCACAAGTTATTTCTTCCTTATCACGGAAACATCTTAAACAACAATTTCAAGCTAGGTCATAAAATTCTTACTGGAACTGTTGAAGAAAAGGGAAAGTAGAAGAAAATCTGAAGCCAATATAAGCAACTGAGAACGTCGAAATAAAGTAAAAAGGAAATGTCAACTAAAAAACATTCTAGGACCAAAGGATACAGTCCCACATGTTTGATATCCCTACCGAACCCGATAAGCTCCAAGTTACTCTGGCAACTGGAACTAAGTCTCACATTCTTGTTTCAGAGATCATTCTTCACATCCTTCGCAACACCAAGAATCTTAGCCAACTTTCCACTTTCATAAGCTTCAACAGTATCTGATATTTAGATAAAAATGAGCTAAAAGGTTAATGTCTTGCTAAAACAAATGTTTACTTTGAAGAAAAGCATGATGATGAGTAAATTACCATCTGAGCCACCTATGTGCTTTCCATTCACGAACACCTGAGGTACAGTACTCCTCCCAACAATCTCACTCAAGGCATCCTGGATACCCCATCCATCCTCTGTGGACACATGAAAGCAGACCCTTTTCAATATATTTTTATATGGATATATTCCAAGTGTAAGAAAAGTTGATGGAGATGGCTTTGTGAAGGAGCATTGAAGCTCCATGGGGATAGAGATATGTTTGAGAAGGTTGTCTTATCTACCCTCACTAGATTGGAAGTCATTATGGGCATCTCAAATGATTAACCCAAGATGCAATTTCAAGCATTATGGTGAAAAAATTATTAAGCTTCTGTTACAGTTAAATGTGTAACAAAATCTGTCTCTCACAGCTCCCTAGGCAATGAAAATAGAACATGGGCCATACAGGTAACCAAAATTCGTTAAGAACACATTTATACAACTGGACAACAAGTTGGTCAGTCTATTTCTGCATTCATCTTAATTTTCCTTTCCTCGTGAACCTACGATTTTGGTGACAAATTCCTGAGATTGCTCAAACTAAGGTATTGAAACGTGTTAAATGATGCAGGGAACACAATATAAACCCTGTCTTTCAGTTGAAACAAAAGTTCTTTTTGCAGTTATATCAAGGTAATCGCAAATAAACCTCTCTGGTCTAGCTCAATGACATGTGGTGCCTGGTTCAACTCTTTGAAAACAGCTTTGGCCCTCTTACAATATCTGCACAATACACAATTAATGGTGAGAAACATTTCTGAATGGGATCCAACTCAAAGTCTAGACATAAGTATATTAAAAAATTCTTCCTTTTTAGACTGAATTTTCAATTATGTTCTAGATATGTAAATTACCAAATCTGGTAATAATGTATCAAAGTTTTGCAAGTTAATATGGAAACCCTAGACTTGGGCATAATTGGTTCAACATGTACACAAACATGTTTGGAATGTGAAAATAACCAAAGAATGCAAGAAGTGAAGAGGTGGAGAAGGAAAAAGGTGTTCATGTTTACTCTTCATCCCAAGTGCACTTAATTTTCAGATCCCCCATTTATGTTTTGTTGATGACTTCAAGGTATTTTATAGGCGAAATATTGTTTCAGCTCCCACACTTGGTGAGACTTAAAATATGTTTGCAGGGTTAGCACGCTGGAAGCGAATCTCAAGAAAAATAAAGCCTATAGTGCAGGTATACCGTCCTTTACCAGGGAGATTATTCATGACATTCTCAATTTCAAAGAAGAGGTATTTCTCGTGAAATATCTGGGGCTTTGGTTCATGCTTGCTCCACCATCATCGACAATGTCCTTTTTGGCATACAATCCGGAAGGGAAAGCTCCTATTTTATGTAGGGTAGGCTGAAGCCTTGTTTATTGGATTAACTGTTTCACCTTCCCAGGGAAGGTTTTTTGCCAAATTTCTTTGGTCTAGGACAAAGCTCCCAAGGAAATTCCATCCTATTAGATGGAGCCGAGTGGGCTCTCCAAAGGAAGTCTTGGGCTCAGGAATCTCTGAATAAGGATCAAAAGCAGCAAATCATTTGCCATGTTTAGACCATTGCTAGAAAAAATACTCTTTGGGCGAATTGGGTCTGACGCAATTTAATGAGAAACTAAGTCTTTTGGAAACAGTTCTTGTTCATGGTGAGAAATATTGGCTTTAAAAGGTGGCCTAAAAATGCAAGATAGGTTCACTTCTATGGGCATCCTTAACCAATCAAATTATTTCTTTTGTTGGGCTGCCCGGGAAAGTGAAACTCATTTTCATAGGGTGTTGGTTTGCTCAGTTCATATGGAAGGAAATAATTCGCCTTTCAGGCTAAAACAGAATCTTTGGTGAAATTTGTGAGCGCATAGTCTCCAATGATCCATTGAACATGGGATCCAACTTAGAGAAAAGTTCCTAATTCACTTCATATGAAGGACTTCTGCTTGATATGGAAGCTACAAGCAAAGGAGGATGCTAATCATTGGGTGTACACTAGACTATAAATACTTTTTGTCTTAGTATGCTCTGGTTGGTGTCTGCCTAACCCCTGCTTTCTTTTTCGCTGATCAATTAAAAAAACACAGGAATTAAATGTATAAAGAGGGTATATCCCCAAGCTTACAAAACACGAAATAAAGTAAGACCATCCCTTTTTGTTTAGAGCCTTCTTTGCTTCGATGGGCATCAAAAGTAAAGAATCTACTACTAGAGATTTTTCTAAAATGGGAAGCATAATTTGCCAAAGCAGAAATGACTATTTTATCTCTCAACAAAAATTAGAAATAATCACTTCAGGGTATTTCCGACCATCCATTCTTACTAGTCCTTCCTCTCTATAGGCATCACAACAAAGTTGCATTCCACGTACTTTATCTTAGCATTACTTATTCCAAAGCCTTTTAATACCAAAGCAGTACTCCAGAGCTTTAGTTTTGTGATGACTCACTCTCCGGTCTCATCAACTAACAGTATGTGATTTGCACATGACATACACTAGGGACCAACTCTTGAATATGAGCAGTTACTTTATTTATAACTATAACAAACAAACATAAGACTCAAGCCGACCCCTGATGTAATTGGGAACGCATTTTTTTCCACTGTTCATTTCACACTAGCAACATGTGAAGCAAGAAACATGCCTATACGATGAGTGTCATAGAGATGGGTATGTTGAGATAAATGAGTGAAAAGACTGGGAAAGACAAACTAGAAATAATCACATCTAAGAAAATCTACAAGCAAAATCAACAAGAAATTACAAAAAATATATATATATATATATATAGATTAGTGAAAAGACTGGGAAAGACATACTAGAAATAATCACATCAAGAGAATCTACATGCAACAACAGGATCTTTTTTGTTTTGAAAGGTAAATAAAGACGTTTTTTGCAATTCCAATGAAGACCAATGATGGAACCACATGGGTGTGGTTTAATGCTTGTCAATACCGTAAAATGGAGAGGATGAATTGAAAAATAACATGGATCGATGTAGTGAAAAAGAATTGAAGACAAAGCTTAACAAAAGATATATCTCTAAATAGAATTGAATGGAGGAATAGGATTCACATTATTGAGTCTCGACAATTAATTTTTTGGACAAGGCATGAGGTGAATATGAAGAAATACATAAAAATAGGGAAAAATAATAAATATACAAAGGGCAACAAACCTATCCATATATGACATATCTTAAGCATACTAGAATGCAGATTAGGAACCCTACCAATTAAGATTTCTATTAAAGGGACATCATCATCGAAGGATCATTCCAAAGCCATGTCTACTGTTATTGCAAGTGTGTTCACATCCACTCTTTTGTTTTTTGCTAAGCAAACAAGGGTTATTCGTCAGGAGATGAAAGTGGGGATCAACACTCCACACGCCTCAATCCACATACTTTGGATCTTCCTCATGCTTAACCTGTTCTTAGTTTTATTGCCAATTGGTGGCTACTACTAAATTTTCATGTATCCATTCAGTACTAATTTTATCTTTATTAGTCTTTCCACTCTTCATCCTCATCTATGTTACACTCAATCTATTAATATGTGCTTCTTTATCACCCAACATTCAAAACTCCATAAAGCCTAGTGGTTCTTACTGTTGTCTTACATAATTTTCATTTTAATGTTAATTTGACTGGGGGATTCCTAGATCACGTAGAGCTGTAGTAGGACACCTCTATTTTAACCATCCATCTCTAAGAGCGACAAGTACAAAATATAGTAAATATTAAATAAAAAAGAGACAAAAGTGCAATCCAACATATTAGGCTATTTGGTGTGGAGACACTGTGTGGCACGTGAGTGGTCCCATCACCAAGACAAGTGAGAAATATCATCAATCAGTTCACAAGGTGTAATAAAAATACAAATAAGGGGAATGCACTAGTGATGGATTGGCTGGCTTAGATCTAATAGGGCTGATTGGTTAAGTGGGAGTGTGATGAAGGGCCATCTTTGGTGATGTTATACTAGGCTGGAGACTTATAGATTTTTAAAGAGTGGATTTGGATACTTATGTTAGAATCTAGTCTCACACGGTTTTGATTCCATAACAGAATGCCAGTCTTGAAGCCCTTGCTAAGAACCAAAATCTAAATTTTTGTTTCATTCCTAAATCTTGTTCCTGTGTTTTTCACTCTTTTCAGACATTTCTATTTTCTATAATTATTGTTGGCATTTTTTGTCTATTTTCAACATTTAAAAGCTCTGTGGCAAGTTCTCCAAGTTTTCAAACATCAAACTAGCTGAAAAGTAATGTATATAAGTTTGTGGAAAACTGTGATCGGGCTAAGAAGAAAGGGGAAAAAATGGTAGGAAACAACATAGCAATATAAACAAGCTAGAAATTTAAAAGTCTCTTGTTGTTCAGTCTCACACATGGACAGATATAACATGGAATTTATGAATAACTAAATTAGGCTCACGAAAACTAAGACATGTTTGTTTTGGTTTTATAAAATATCCAAAAATACCCATTTTTGTGTGTTAGCTCACCCATATGCAAACAAGTGTTGTGCCCAAGGTTTAAAATCTCAGTTCAATGTAATGTTTCAGTTCAGAGAAAAACCAACAAGATCTTAACCACAACATTCTTGAAACATTCAATGTTGATGGGGACATCGTGAAACCACACAGAATTTACCAGATGAGCTGGAGACCATTAGCACTTTGGATAGATGATTTAGTAGCATTAGCGTCTAGTTTAGTTAGTTTGGTGTTTAGTATAATTTTTTGGAGTTTTATTAGAGTATTGGGCTTTTTTGTGCTTAGTGGACCTTAATGTTTTTGTTTTTTTTTTTTTATTAATGGGTGGACACACTCACTTTAATTAAGTGGGTCACTTCTTTTTATTATTAAAAAGTTTTGGGCACAATAGGGGTATTTTGGTCCTTTTATATTATTTTAGTTAAATTAGAATTTGAACTATTATAGGATTAGGATTTGAGTTATTATAAAAGGCTTCTTTACTGTAAATTTTCACTAATGATGGATGTTATGAATGAAGAAAAGAGATTTTATCAGTTTTGTCCATATTTGGATCATGGTGTGAGACCATTCTTAGTGTGATACCAGGGTACCATCTACTTTCTCTATCTACCTCTCTAAAAATCTGTAAGGGCTTTTCTTTTCTCTTCTTATTTCATATTTTCATAGATTTAAACTGATCAGATCTGCCACAAATACTATGCGTACTAATCCTAATTTCAACCCTTTGATTCCATCAGTTTTTCCCCCAAAACAAAAAGATCCAATCATTAAATTTTTAAATAAAACTATAATATTGGGAATGACTGCCCTTATACCCCTAGCCAAACCCTCTTTTGTCCTAAGAAACGAATCAGACAGTCTGAAACCAAAATTTTAACCCTAGATTACCTCTAATCCTAATTTATTTTGATTTTTACCCTGCTGAAATTGATTTTAACCAAAACTCTTGTGCAACCCTCCTAAATCTTTCAAAACCTACCTCAACATCATCCCATAAACCTAAACCCCTATTACATCAATCCTACACTTCATTTTCCTTACTTTAACTATACTCTTGGAATTATTATTTTTTTATAGGTATGCTTGATTAGTATAGGTAATATGGTTAGTAGTTAGCATAAGAAGTATGGGTCCAAGGGGGTTTGAACCTAGGACATGGGAACAACCCTCCACACGTCTTACCATTTATCTAAGTGGCATCTCTTAATATGGGAATTTCTCCCTAGAGATAACAAAACGTGTCTTGTTGTTGCTATCTTAAGATAAAATTGATACCTATTGATTACATTTTTGGACATTGACCATCCCTGTTTTTTTTTTTTTTTTTTTTTTTTTTTGATTAGTTAAAATTTTATTAGAAAAGATGGGGATGAGAAGTCCCATAGTATAATAAGAAATAGAAGAGTACAAATCAAAGACAAAAACCATAAAGAAAAGCTGCTGCTCTCCTAAATTACAAACAAGATCCCATAACAAAACGTACCTTGAAACCCTTGATTGGGTTTAAGAAGCTTCCCATTGATACTAGATTAATACCCTAGGCTAATTGAAGTTCTAACTTCCTTTAGGATCCGTTGATTTAATGTTAGGGAGTAGCACCGCACGATGGTGATGGACCTAAATCTATTCACTAACTATTTGTTAGGTTTTTCTAAATTTGTGGAAGTTTTAGATCATAATAGTTTTTATTTCAGCAATTAATTTTTTGATCTCACGTCATCATTTTATGATTACTTAATCCTGCCTCAAATGATTTAGAGTACGTTTTATTTTGGTCTCAGCCAAAATCGAAATCTATTGCCAAAACATTCCAAACTGGCACCATACTTTGACCCATGGGGAGTGTTAAGAGTTATTTATTTATTAGTTGGGCCCACATCTTCACTAAGTGTAAGTGGGTCCCACATGCTTTTATATATAATATAAGTAGAGAAGGGGAGGAGGGTCCAAACTAATTCAAGTTTGACCCTCTCTCTCCTCTCCATCTCTCCTTGTTTCTTCTATTCTTTTTCTCTTGTGGATTGATTCTTGGTCTCCAACTGTATTATATATGTAAATCCACTGGAAAATACCATGAATCATCTCCCTATTCATTGTGACTTCGTCCATAAGGTTTGGATCCTTTTTTTTATCTATTTCAGATGTCATGATTTTTTCTTAGCTCAACTCTTCCTTTATCTCAATGCTATGAACCGCAGTAGTAGTGGACAAGAAGAGGATTCTTTGGAAACTAACGCCCTTTGTGGTTAGTTAGGACTTATGGAAGGACAGGAGCAAAAGTACTTTTGAAGGGAATGAGAAATCTTTGTGGGGAAGCATTATTTGTATCTTGGGTTTTGTGTTCAATTGATGTAAGTTGTTTAAAGAAATGGAGAATTTATTGTTGTTTTTTTTAGAATCTTCTCTATAGATGGGACTTGATTTGTGAAAGCAATGTTTAATCTTGTTGTCTTCTTGTCGTAACAGAAGCATGTGAATCAATAGATTCAATAGATAAAAAAAGCAATAGCTTGAAAAAGATAAAACAAAGAGCTAGAAATTATTTAATTAAGTAATTAAGAGGGAAAAGAGAATTGAATTGATATTTGTTGTTAAAATTCGTTTTTGAAGCTTCTTACATAGATAACTCTATCATAACAACTTAGAATCCTTCAAAAATACTAAGAAGTAACTTTCCTAATCTATCTATAACATAATAGCAACTTTCTAAACCTATTATAACTCAATTTGGACACTTTTAAGAACTTCTAATTATAGCCTAAACAATAAAAACGAATTTAGACAAAATTTGAAACTACCAAAGTATAGTACTCCAAAAATAACTATAAAATAGAAATCCAACTAGAATTAGAAAATAGAAATAAATCCTACTAGAATTAGGAAACTACTTAAGACTAATTAGAATTATAGAGGAACTACATTAAGCATCAAGCATCAAGCCCCCGTTTTTGAAGAGAACTTGTCCCTGCGTTCAGCGCAATAAAGAAACTTCATCGAACAAGATAGTATTGTCTTCCAGTAAGTCCACACAACATAAGCATTATCGCTGTTTTTCTTGAGCATGCGGAGTGGACCTATCGTCTTCAACTTAGTCTTGTTATAAGTGCTCGTAGGAAAACAATCCTTACTAAGGTAGACCACCAAATCTCCTTATTCATAGGATTTGAAACGCCTATGCTTATACTCGAAGAAACGTTTCACATTAACCAATCAATCAAGGAAATCCTCGATGTGGAGAAGGTCATTGAATTATGGGTGTTAGTTACATATTTTGTCAATCCCGAGACTAATGTTAAGTGTCTAATCGATTTGCCATTGAAGACTTCGGTAAAGCTGCTCAACTGCACACACCTCGACAAAAAGCTCAAATGTTTGTGCACAAAGCCTAAAAGGTAATGAGACCACCTAAACCATTCCCCACCACTTAAATAATTGATAGGTCGACCCATATTGATTAGGAAAACTCTGTCCTCGACCCGTTCCTTGATCAGACCTTTTAGGAACCAAATTTGGTCATTTAGGAGACATTAGAAATTTGACCACCCTAAGACCATCCTCTTTCCTTAATGATTATTTGGAGACCTTATATAGGTAAAATCTACTACACCTCTAAACCCTTTCATCACTTCACTTCCCAAAAGCTTGTTTTGACCAAAAATGGCAAAAAGGGTATTTTGGTCATTTTACACAGTTATGCCATGGCCCACCCCTTGGTGGCAGTTTAGAGATATTATACATAGTAAAATGTATCAGATCCCCGAACGACGTGTCAATCCAACGTTTGAAAGTTATGGCCGAAATACCCCTCGATGGCATTTTGGTAATTTTCTAAAGGTGCTACCCTTAAAATTAACAATTTCATCGTTGGAACTTCAGGTGACACCTAGCGCCGTTGACAACAAGCAATAAATGGTTATATTTTTTACCGCTAAGCTTCAAAAACCTCCCAGATGTCTTTAAAACTCATTTTTGAGTTCATTAGGAGGTTGGATTGATCCCTAGAGAACTTGTGCTCTCCCCTCACCCATCTAGAAAGCATTTTCTAAATATTAGAAGGTCCAAACCTTAGTTGAAACCCCATTCAACCAATGCCCTTCCTTTGATTCGATCCCTTCTTCAAATTCCCTCAACCCTTGCACACATTAGCACATCTATTGGAGTAAGACGCTGACATTGAAGGAAGGAGTGAAGCACGAAAAGCCGAAGAGCTCGAAAGATTGATTGGAAGATCCAACCATCAAAAAGCTCTCGTGGACACAAGGACTCAAAAAATTCAAGATCGACATTTGCAAACCTTAAACAACCATCTTTTGTGGATCTTACCAAGAGTTTTGATACCACTTGGCCTAGCAGAAGCGTGTAAATCAATAGATTCAATTGATAAACAAGCAATAGCTTGTAGAAGATAAAGTAAAGAGCTAGAAATTAAGTAATTAAGAAAAAAAAGAGAATTGAATTGATATTTTTTATTAAAATTCGATTTTTTTTTTTTTTTTTTGATAACGAAGGGTATTTGGGCCAGCTTGCACGCATCCTGACTAGTCCCTACGCCCCACACCCAAGCTATGGCTGGTGCTTGCTTGGTCCAAGCCAGTGTGTGGCCACCACAAGAATATAATTGGTGGGATTCGAACTTGAAACCAACTAGGGAGCAAACCTAATGATACCCAAGTCTACCACTCAACAACTTAGAATCCTTCTAAAATACTAAAAAGTAACTTTCCTAATATATCTATAACATTTTAGCAACTTTCTAATCCTATTATAACTCAATTTAGATACTTCTAGGCACCTCTAATTATATCCTAAACAATAAAAACAAATTTAGATAATAAAAAAAAAAAAAAAAACTTGAAAACCAATTAGAAACTGACAAGGAATAGTACTCTAAAGTAACTATGCAATAAAAATCCTACCAAAACTAGAAAATAGAAATCCTGTGTACAAGAAAATAGAAATAAATTCTACTAAAATTAGGAAACGACTGAAGACTATAACTAGATTTGTGGATGTCCTACATCAGGTAGATGTCTTGCACCACTTCTCTTGAGAGGTTATTTTGCTTTCCCATTACTAAAATCTTCTTTTATTTATCTGGAAAAAAAAATTACTGAATAACTCGACTATCACTCTACAGCAAAAGAAATATCAATAAGATCAAGTAACGGTTAAGAGAAATTTTGAGAATTTGAAGTAGGAGAAATGACTTTTTTTTCCTAATTAGAATCGTACCACCATCACCAATATTATCTACCAATTGATATGCCACGAAAGCATTGTCCATTTGATATCATGACAAAACTATCTACTCAACAAACACAAACAACTTCAATTTTGTTCAACATCAAATGGAGTAGCAAGTAGAATTGAAAGAAATTTTTGGGAATTTGAAGTCGGGGAAACAAATTGTTTACAACTACAACTGTACCACTAGCATCATCTGGGTAGATCTAGATGCCAATTCTAAATTTCTACGATACCGAAAAATGGATAGATTGTTTATAGATTAGGGTTGCCAGATTTAACAAGAGCTGAAAAACTATCGTATATTTAATACAAAGGTTGGGACTTTTACTTATAATACTTGGAGTCTTCTTTGGTAGAGGAAGGTAACTCATAGAGTAACTTTTTATTAAGTGATGATGGGAACATCAAAGCTTGAAAAGTAATTTTTTTTTTTTTTTTTTTTTTTAATTTTCTGTTCTAGACCTTTATTTTTATGTTTTTAGGGCTTATTTTCATGT
This sequence comes from Akebia trifoliata, assembly GCF_017979445.1. NCBI lineage: Eukaryota > Viridiplantae > Streptophyta > Magnoliopsida > Ranunculales > Lardizabalaceae > Akebia > Akebia trifoliata. Next base: position 16,317,597 of record NC_141384.1, on the reverse strand, counting down.
TTTATTAGCCAATGGAATTACTATAATGTTTGGGGTAGTTTGGTAATTTTATTATGTGTTTTATTTAAATTTATAAGAGTCAGAAATTGAGGATAAATAAAGTTACGAAAATTAGAATATTTATTGGGTATTTTAGTTCTATTAGGATTCTTAAAGAGATTTTCTTTATTTATAGATTGTATTAGGATTTTTTAATGAAAAGTTGTGAATGGAGTAAAAACAAATTACAAAATTTTTCATGTTTGAATGTTAGTGCATTCAACGTGGTAATAATACCATGAAAATCATTAGGGTAATTCCAAAGTAAATCTACCAATTTTTTCTTTTTAATCATATTTTTTTATCTCTATCTTCTTCTTTAATCTTTTTTTTTTTTTTTTTTCTTGTTTATCTATGAGAAATCAACCCATCCAAACCCTTCTTGAATCTTGTTAAAATTCTTGAATCTTGAATTTTAATTCTTGAAACCCCTTTTCCTCTACCCTTAATCATTTCCTATTTCTATTAACACTTACCCAAGTCCAACCAAGTACCCAGTAATTGAAAATTTTTGTATTTTACATATCAACATATGGCCATTGGGATTGTAGTTGTAATTGCAAAACATCAAAATTAAACCCCACAACTCAAATCCTTTTGGATTTACCGTATCGTAGCCCAAATTCCTAACCCAAATCCCAAATCAGATTCCCCTAATGCCCCTATTTCATCGTCGTGCATCATTAAGTGTATAAATTTTGGGTTAAACTCTAGATTTCAGGGTTCCTTAATCATTCGCAACTTTGATGTTACTTTTCATCATCATCATCAAAGCCATATCCCAAAACTCCAAGGTCAGCTAGATGATTCATGTTCCTCTACTCAATTATATCTAAAGTCATCTCTCTTTTGTTAATTCAAGTGTCCAAAAAATCACTCTCACCATTGAAACTATGATATTACATGCGAATCTCTAAATTGTTAAATTCTGACTTATGAATCCGTAAATTCTAGAAGTTATAATGCCACAAAAAAAATGAAAAAAAAAATAATAATGATGATAATGAGAAGGGACTCAGAAAAATTACGGGCAATAAGACTTGGAGAAAATGACAATATCATGGGAGGAGACGGTTTTCTTTACGAACGCGGCCTCAGGAGTAGAAGCCCTTGCAGATGAGTATGACGTAGTGCAAAGAGAAGCAACCATGATAGATATCACCAAAGGCATGCTTCCATTCATCATCATCCTCCTCCCTATCAAAGCCATTTCAATATCAGATCTCCTCTTTGATGTCACTGCTTTAATGCTCCTCTGTAACTACAAATTCACACAATCAGAAAACCTAATTTTGAGCTTTCCTTCAATTTTTTTTGTAGGAAAACACTGGATAGATAATAAAAGAAATGACTAGAGAACCCAAATTAGGGGAGAGGGGACCTCTTGAATCAGAAAATCAGCATGAACTAAAAAATAAATCTGATTGGATCATCTCAAGTTCTCAACCATTGAACTTTACATGCTTTGTGAACTCTATTTTTTAATAACGAGGGGTAGGGGTGAAATTCTTTTTGAATATTTTCATCATTGCAAGATAAACAAACAAATATTTTGTAAGAAATGACTTTAATTACGCTTTATTTTCCATGATTTTTTATATGCACTCTTACAAGCAATAGTCATAAAAATCTCCATTTTTTTTTCAAAAATTTGTAAAATCTCTGAATAAAGGACTAGCCAATTAAAACAGTGAATCGGCAAATTACTCCATGATCTATAAATTATTTGCAGAATATTGTAACATCTACACCCTCAAAAATGTTGTTCTCTTCAAAATTCAAATCTCGAAAACAACATAAGGGGGTTTGTAGGAAGGTTGAAGATGATTGGTTTTGGTAAGAAACTTTATCAAATTTACCCAAATTAACCGAATAGTTACCAAATTCGAACCTGGTCGCTATGCTACAAGGTTAAAAATAAATAAATAAGGTCTGCAGTTCATCACAGACAACGAGGCATTGGGGTTTGATGCGTTGCCCTAATCTCTCTGTGTCCACAAAGAACACGGTTTGGATCGGATCATGGTGTTTCAGGACCGATCAGATAATAATCAAATTAGCTAACTCAAACCCTAACCCTAACAATTACAAGCAAATCCAAAGCCTAAACCGGTATATAAGAAATAGAAATAAAAAAGGAAAAAACCTTAGATTGAGGGGAAATGTAGGAGATGCGACAGTTCAATTGAGAAGTAACGAAGAAAACGTTCGTGTTGTTGTCGAAACGTAGATTGTCTGATTCAAGAAATAACAGAGAAAGAGAAAGAGAGAGTCAGAAAAAATCATAGAAAGTTACAAATACGAAGAGAAGAGAACTGAAAAAGAAAAAGAGATCGTACTGTTGGAGAGGAATCGAAGAGGTGTATGTGTTGAGAAATTCCTCTTTGTTTGAGAGAGAATTGCAGATGAAGAAAAATTCACAGTCTTCGCTGTGGCGATTGTAAATGCTTCCATGGATTGGTGACTGCTGAGGAGAATAATGTCCTTTCACTCAATGTCATTCCGAATTCCGAAATCCATGTATCTCGTCTCGTCACAAACACAAACCGAGTTGTTGGAGACGAGTCATATTATCTAGAACGAGTCAAACTCTAGCAAGTTGCATTGAAACGCCCACACTACTACTCTTCATCCCATCAACTTTTCTTTTTTTTTATAAGCGTAAATTTTATTTAAGGAAAAGAGGTCATGGACCCTCCTTCCCCAATTATCCCTTTTTTTTTTTTTTAGTAATATACCTCATTAATTTTACCATTTTTTTTTCTTTAACGATAAAGAGAATGCATGTGTAATAAGTAAGATAAAACTCTAATCTATATAATAAAATACACCAGTGGACTCTATTCTTGTTATAATTTTTTGAGTATAAAAATTGAGACAAAGGAGTAAGGTCCACCCAACTCTATTTTATTTTCTTCCCTCTTCTACCCCCTTCAATTTTATTGTCTTTTTTCTCCTCATTTTTTTCAATGAAATCCCCATAGCATTATTATATTTCCTCTTTTACCCCTATTAATCTCAAAGATAATTTATTAGTACCTCAAAACACTGATTTATCTATATTTTTTTCAGGCATTTATCTCAGTTTTTATTCATATTTTGTTATGTTAAGTTAATAATTATTTTAAGATTCAAAATATCATATTGCATGTTCTACCATGTTAAATAAGTTTATTTACATGAATTAATTGTATTTGTCAGAAAACCTGATTATGCACGTGTTCATTATGCAGGTAAAAGTTCAAATCATCAAATTTGGATACCTAAAATCAAGAATCGACTTTGCATTACCATCTAGAGGACCAAAGAAGCAAACCAGCAAAATCTCAGAACCTAAGGAGCTAATTCCACCGCGTTGCGGTGAGCTCTAGTTGGTGAAATTAACTTGGAACGCCTAATTTTTTGTATGTTACTCCCTCACATGCACCTAAATGCAATGTTGATGGCGGTTTGAAATGGATTTTTCCATATTCTTGTATTTCTATAAATATAATATTTTCCCAATGAGGAAAAGCTCATCTTCCTTTAACCCAAGGCCTTTGGGCTTTTCTTTTGTAATTTTTATTTGTATCTTAAGTTTTTTCTTTTTAAATTTCTATAATTTTATGAGAAAGAGAGAACAAGAGAGTGTAACTTTGGTTCGACATGAATACAAGTATTGGTTCTATGACTTCTTCTCGTTTTCTTGTCATAGCCATGGGTTAGAACTTCATCCATTAGTGAGAGAAGGAGCCTAGGAGCAAGTTTTTATTGTTGTATTTTTGTCCTCTATTTTTCATTAATGCTTTAATGTTTATTAGGTTCATTTCAAGGTCTTGTCCAACTCCATTGGATCAAAACTCTATTTAAACCCTTACACCTTTTATTCTTAACTTAGATATTCCATGTTTAGATAAGTATAAGATGCCACATACTTAATCTAAATAATTGGTAGTGAGGGTTTCACACATTAGTGAGTAAAGGAGTCCTAAACTCCATTGTTAATCAAACTTGCTTCATCTTCCAACCCATTGAGCTCACACCAAGTCCTTGGAGTTGAGTTAAAAGAAAGATAGGACTTAGATTAGCTCTAATACTTGTCGTAGGTGACTCTAATCTCTAATGATGCATGTTTCTCTAATTTTTCTTCTCTATTAGTTTAATTTCCAGCACATTTAATTTTATTTTTGTGACTTAAAAACATAAAATTAGTTTTAATAGTTTGAATTAATTTTGTACTTTTTACTTGATTTTATCACATTTCCTAGTGTTTGTATACACTCTATTTTACAGGTACCTGATTTGACAGTCCGTCACTCGATTGTTGTGAGAAGTCCTTTTTTAATTTTCTCCAAATCCTTCCAGTTCTCAAAGTTTTTGATTTTCTATGATTCCATTATTTGCTCTTCTTGGCACACTTGGCGTAGAAATTACGCATGCTTAGAATCGTCGCCACTTCTACACTCGATTTAACAAGTACATATGCTTAAGATCGCTATACATTTTGATAACTTAAGGACCTCGCAATGCTAGAAAAATAGGATCTAGAGACTTAAAAATAATCATATTAGAACTAAACAAAGCTTTTCGTCGAAGTTCACACAAATTGACAAAATGATTAAAATACCCCTAACATTCGACTCACAATTAGAAACTTCGCTCCACTAGGAAAATTGGGACCCGTGTGGATACAGGAGCCAGAAGTACTTAAAATATAAGTACTTCCAGAAGTACTTTCTAAAGTACTGTCTCAAGTAGCTGAATACGTGTTGTACGTTTGGATACAAGATCTGAGAAGTACTTCTCATAGAGTTTTGTGTTAGGAAACTATTCTGTATTCTGTTAAAATGACCAGAATACCCTTATATGTAATAATTACTGTTTTAACATTATAACTCAACAACATATGCTAAAAAAAAAGTAACAGTTATTATTTTTATTAAATAAAAACATTATAACATCATTTTATATTCAAAATATACTTATTCTTAATTTTTTTAAATTCGACAAAACCTTCCCTAAATATTAGACATGTGAAAAATAAAACCTGTATAAAAACATAACAACTATCATATAATAAAACTGTATCATCATACATAAAATCATATGTAATAATCACACCAACATATGTAAAATAAAAAGAAAACATTCATAAATAAAATTTATATATGATCGTCATACTAGTAAACAAAGATGTTCATATAGTAAAAACATACTAAATTTACCCAAAAATATAATTTATTCAGTTAATAGTAACTTTTAAATAATAAAATTATATAATTATATCACGTCGATCATAAGCTTCTTTTATAGCTTCAGCTATGACTTCTCTCCTACGTTCTATTTCTCTATGTCTTTCTCGTTGTGAACGTCTTGAGGGTCCAAGCTCATCTACACTCCTAGGGACGGCTTCATCTATATAATCTAATTCTTCGTACATAGCAAATTCAACATCTGCCAAAGCTTCATTTCGAATGAAATTGTGCAGTCCCATGCAAGCAATGACGATATCCCTTTGAGTATCAATGGAGTATGTGTGCATGTCCCTAAGAATTGCCCATCTTGCCTTTAATACCCCAAAACACCTCTCTATAACATTACGCAATGAGGAATGAAGATGATTAAATAACTCCTTCTTTTCCTTTTGCCATGCACCCCGTCGAAAGTCTTATAAATGGTAACAGACACCCCTATATGGTGTCATATACCCATCCATTAATGGATAACCAGAGTCAACCAAGTAATATTTGCCTACAAATGAATAATAATTTCATTATTTTATATATATAACGTATAATTGAATGTACTTCTAAGTAACATTTTGAATACCAACTTGACGGAGGGTGAGGAAATCCTGAATTAGGATTATTTATGGTTTTTAATAACACGTTCGCGTCATTTGCTTGTCCTTCCCAACCAACAACTACATATGTGAAGAACATATCGAAAGAGCATACAGCCATTACATTTTGCGTTATACCTTTTCGACCTAAATATCGAAGTTGATCCGCTATTGGAACTCAGCCCCAATATGAGTACCGTCAATCGCTCCCACACAATCCTTTATATAAAAAGAAATTTTATATTAAAGATTAAACATTATAATTTTTTTGAATATAAATATAAAATTACCTTAAAGAAAGACCAGAATCTTCGATTTGTGCGAATTGGATGAGGGATCACATCCAAAGAACGATGCACAATTAGAGTTTTGCACAATTCAATGACAGCTTTCAAGATTTTATGAAAGTGTCTACTCACGGTTTCTTCAGAACGTTGAAATCGATTACCAACACTTCGCATGCCCTCATTTTGTCCTAATATCTTTAAGAACATTCCTAAGGATACTTCCAAAGAAACGTTCCTTGTTCTTTCGAGACCTACATCTTCGTGTAAAGTATTGCATAATTTCTCGAATACATGTTTCTCCATTCGAAATTGTTCATGACATATTGCATTATTCCCGAACAAAACATAATTCATATAATTTTGTCCAGTAAAATTACAATTAGTCTTGGGTTGTCGAACTAATTTATTTTTACGAGCCATGCGATAATGATTTGCTGCAGCAAGTGCAGTCATACATATAATCTCATCGTCTGAATCTGAATATTCCATCTTGTTTCTGTTTACATTATTAATAAAAAAAATATCATTTAATATTCCATATTAACAATCATATAAATATATTCAATTTATAAACAATCATATAAAATATTAAAACAAACATTTTTAACAACCAAAACATAATCCATAAGACATAATCAACAATCCACAAACCATAAATAAATAGAAACTTAATCCATACAAAATAAATCCAAATCATAATCCATGAAACAAACTTTCTTTTATTAACCACATAATCCACAAAAATAAAGGATTCATAAAAGACCGACCTATAAAAAAAAAATTATACTACTCTCTAGTGATCACCACAATAACGACGGTATTCAAAATCAAGGTACGATAAACGAGCATCATTTGTCGGCAAGTTATAAAAAAGCATTCCTAAAATCTACACTCTCCACAAACTTGGATACTGCATAACAATATCGATACTACCTATAGGAATCTCATCCACTAATTCATTAAGAAGTGACAAGCATTCACCGGGAGTAAACTTTTTTTGCTCGTTTGGAAGTTGATCATTCTGAATTTTTGATTGGAAAAGATCCACCAAACGACTGAATTCAACCTCGAATAAATCAGATTTTCTTCCCTTACTGCGTTTTGATCTAGAATCCCCACTTATTGACGACCTTCTTTGTGATGGTCTTGAACTTGGTGACTCATCAATATCATCATCAAGGTGAGTTGGGAGTATATTTTCTTGTGTCGTTGGAATGTATTCAAGAGTATCATCATCATCATCATCATCAGCAATTGACTCATTCGTCATGTTTGTCGTTGTAGAATATCGAACACGAGATCCGGTAGCTGTGGTACCAACTTGTCCAACTCATCTCTGTGCTCCAATGCCTTATAACGAAACTTATTATCTCCAGAATGTTGCTATAAAAAAATGATGAATATTATTAATAAATATTTATTGACATCTTCATAAATAAGTGAAATCAAATATATTAAAAAAATATGTATTACCATTTCTCGTTCAATCCACCATTCATCGCTCATGATGATAGAATGACCGTTCCAATCGATTCCAGTTACACTCATTAGATTGGACCAAGCCTTCCAATCTAATTTTGTTTTGTTCCAATGATTTTTGAATTGTTTTTGTTCAAATTACATCCCGTTTTCTTGAAAAATTCATTTCGAACAAACTTCCATCCTAATCTGTCTAGAGTTGGCCCATTCCTATGACCTTGCGCGACTGCTTCAACACATAGTTCAACAAAGGTCTTGTGTAAATACGGACTCCAATTTGCTTTACCCTTGTCATTTTGTGTTGCAACTTGTTTGTCCTTGTTCATATTTGTTGTTTCAGAAGACATCTTAAAATGAAAATAAACAAATATGTAAAAAAAAATCATGTGTTAGAGAAAAACATAAATAAATCAATAAAAAACATTCTCTTATAATAATAACCTAAAAAAAATATTTCACGACAACTAATTCTCATGGATTAGCACTTGAAATTCAAAGCATACAAATACATGCATTGCATACTTTTTAACTAAAAAATCATTTCAAAAATAGTTTACTCTTCTCTTTTGGCCAAATCATGTCTTAAACAAATATATTTTTAAAACTTGTCTTATGGTGTTAATTCACACCTTAAACACTTTAAATGATGGTGACTCCCAAACTTAAGTAGACAAGGTTTAAATACCCTTAATGTTGATAATGCACCAAAAGTGATCAAAATACCTTAATAAATATATAATTACATTATATATATATATATATATTAAAAAATTAGAAAAATAATTATTATCAATTAATTTTTTTTTTAATTTTATAATTCTATCAAAATTTCGGCAGCATCACCTCTTAAAAATGAACATATGAAATTTTCCTGATAAAAAAAATACCTGCATAATATACTACATAATACACAATCTAACATCCACGCAACATCCCATACACATTAACATTTAAAAAAACACATATACGTGTATCAACATATTTTAAACCATTAGGACTCCAAGAGAATTATTAAAGTTTCAACTTCTCTAACAAAGCAATTCTAACTAATGAAATAATACTTTTAGTTTGATGTAGATCTTGTGTGTGTGTGTGTGTGTGTGTCATCTTTTACATTAAGGGATAAAGGATGCGAAAAAGAAAAAAATTTGTTCATTTTGATTTTATTTGTATTTTTCTCAACTTTGAAAGAGGATTTACTTGTCAAGGATTACTGTTTATTGTTAACACTACTTGTTTAATTAGAATTTTCTTCTTATTGACCACACACGCCATTAAACAATATGAGGAGATCATAAAATATGAATTTCTACTTTTAAAATTAAAATTATGAAATTTTATCTCATGTTTCGGAAAAAAAAAAAAAAACAAACAAACCAACGTCAACATCCATACAAATTTGTTATATATTTATAATTTTCTCTGTGTAGATCGAATTGAGCACAATATAAAATCTGAATCAATCAAAAGAAACTAATCTCATTAATTTTGCTGAAATGTGCAGCTCAAAATCTCTGATTTGAGTGGCAAAATCATTATATTATATTTCTCAGATTTATGATGGGGTCCATGTCGTTGGAGCATCCCAAACATAATCGGTATTTATAATGAGCTCTCCACAAAAAAAGATCTAGAAATGATCTTTGTCTCTGGTGATACAGATCAGGCGTCATACAATGAGTTCTTTTCTGAAATGCCATGGCTAGCAATCCCATTCCCTGATTTGGAGACACGTAACCGCTTGAAAGAAATTTTCAAAGTGCCAAATGCGGCACCATAGTTTCTGATCATCAATCAAAATGGGAAGGTTTTGTTTGGTGTTGAAGAAATATTCGTAAGAGAACATGGAGACGTTGCTACTGCACGAAAAATCATACGAGAATAAGAAGTAGATGCATACCCATTTACGCCAGAAAGAATCAAAGAATTGAAAGAAGTAGAGACAATCAAGAGGGATTACGTTGAGATCACTCTTGGTTTCTACCTCTCGTAACTTTTTGATTTTGAGGGATGGAAATAAGGTAATTGCACATAAATTTTGCTCCATATAGGTATACAACAAACATTGTAGGTTTTTCATGGAAGTTTTTTTTGCAATATGCACGCACATTATTTTTTTATTTGTTGTTTTCATGCAGGTTGATGCATAGTGTGATTTGTTTACTCATTTTGTTTATGTTACATCTTTCTCATGTATGTTAATTGTGCAACTATTACTTCCTATTTTAGGACTACTTAACAGAGGAAAAGCTATATTTGGAGGTCTGTAGGGACAATATTTTACAAACATAAATATAATGATATTTATCATTTTACCATTAAAGTTTTCGCATACCTTCTCATGGTCTTCTTTCATGGAAACATTGTTTTGTGCTTGTTCAGTAAAGCTTTTTCTTCTTTGTGAAGTTTTATTGTGAGGCATAAGATTGTGTTTGTTTTGTATGCCTTTTGGTTGGAAACAACTTGATTGAAATCTAAAGATTCCTTGTGTCATCAACTTAAGACTAAATTCACCACCTCATCTACACAGAAATTCCTATGTTCGAAAATACGAACTATATTTTTATTCGATCGATTTTGTATAATCAGTCGATTTTGTAACAAAATTATCAAACATAGAAATTCCCCAAATTATCAAATACAGAAATTCCCCTTTGCCTTAAAAGATATGAGAAGATAAGAGAACATCGAATGAGTGTGAGCCGATCGACTTACCTATGAGGAGAGGATGAAGTCGCCGCTGCAATCGTCGGAGACGTCGTCACCGTACTCACCTGAAGGAAGTTATGTTTTCATCGTAGGTAGGAGAGGGTTTTGACAAAACTTCTGTCAAGGATTTAGGGTGAACGACGAAGGTTTACAAAATGAAAAAAACAGGGATGGTTTGCCGAACTGACTCAGAGAGGTCGGAGAGACCGTCGTCGTAGTCGCCTGAGGGAGGAGAGGCTTTCGTCGTAGAGAGGAGAGGGTTTCGGCAGAACTTCCGTTGAGGGTTTCGGGTTGAAGACGAGGGTTTACAATATAAGAGGGATTTTTTTGACGAAGTGAATCGAGATATACGGGGTAATTTCTAATTTTCATGAGGGTAGTTTTGGAACCGCACCCTATTAATTGACGGACAAATTGGCTCCCCGCAAAAATAGATTTGAGAAGCACTATTCTCGGTATTTCTCATAGAAGTACTAATTTTACTTTTTTGAAAAATTATTTTTCAAAGTACTTATTCGTCCAAATGATCCATATAGTGCTTCTGGCTCCCTGTTGAAGCTAGAAGTACTTTAAGAAGTCAATTCAAACTTTAAGAAGTACTTTTTGGATTCTAAAACAAAACTAAGTTTTTCACCAATATTTGCGTAAATCAATGAAACTTAGAGATTTATGATGCTTAGGGACATGAAACGTCGAATTTTCTCATAAAATAACGATTTTTGTTACACGAAATGACATTTTTTCGTGAAACGAAATGACATTTTTTCGTGTAAGAAAATGACAATAAATGGCTACATAAAATGATGATTTCCATTATATGGAATGACACCCAACAATCATAATGAAAAGATAAAATTAGAATTTTAATTTTAAACATGAAATTGGGTATTGAATTCTTGTCGATAAAAATTCAAGTTTTTTATTTAATGCAACTCAGTAAAAATGGAATACTAAATTAAATGAAGGTGGGGTGCCAATACTACTCATTTAAATTAAAATACTAATGACTCATCATCTGCAAATCAAGAAGATTCAAGATCAACAAATCTTAAAAATAATTAAAATCAATCACCAACCTTAAAATAGTTGATCACAAATTTGAACAATCAATGGAAAAATAAACCAATTGAGCACTAGAATTAATTAAAATCAAGCCCATCGAATCAATCAAAAATAAAAATTTATCCTGTAGAAAAGAAATCTAAGCCAATCCTAAGTATCCAATCAAGCTCATTAAATCATGAATTAAAATTTAAAACCAGTCTTTGATAAATCATAACCCATAAATTTAAATCTTTTGAGCCAATCGAACCGATTGATGCCTTAAACCCACTAATATGCCTACAAATCGTCAATCTTTAATGAATAACCAATCAATTTAAAAATCATCACCCAATCAATAGAGAAGACTTAATGAGATCAAGATGGGAAATGTGCGAGATGCACATGATCACCACCCCTCCATGGTTTGGCCAAACAAGTGACACACAAAAAAATAAAAACAAAAGAAAAATAATTGGATTAGGAAAATAAATAATGTGGAGGCAAGTAAGTTTCTAACAAATCATCCACAATTCGCATAGAAATCCAATAATGTAGGATTCTCCCAAATTCTTTGGTAAGAAATTGATTTTAGAAACCGAATTTTATAGAGATATCAACAAAAAGAAAATCCCATGATATCCATGTTGAAGTGGAGAAAAAAAATAAGAACTCTTTATTCTTTGCATAAAATCATGGTTGAAGGAAATTTTGGAATTGACTAAATCAAAGAGTTTCTAAAGAAGAAAAAAAAAGTTTATAAAAGGAGGAGGATGGTCTAATCTTCACAATCCTAGAGAGTCTTGGTAGCTACCTCTCATCTCTCTCCCACCACGTTTCAGAACCTCTCGTCCTAACTCTTTTCTTTCACATCAACAACAAAAAAAAAAAAAAAAAAAGTTTTTAGATGAAAAGGAGAAGAGGAAGAGGAAAAAAAAAGAAAAAAGAAAAAACTCACCTTTGTTTTTCTCGCTCATCCAACCCCAGCAACAACACCCAATTGGCTTTTATCTCCCTTTCACCCTCTCACGCACAATCAGACCCCCACAAGTTACTTCCTTCTTCTTTCTTAATCTTCTTCAAACAAACTCCCACAGTCCATACCTCCATTCATCTTGTTCTCCACATCCAAACAGCCCAACCTTACATTCATCTTCTTTTCTATGACCACAACATCCCCTCTCTTAACATCACACTCTCATCTCTATTCCCTTCTCTTTCGGCCTTACATAGCCCAATAACACCCATCTTCGTCTCCAAAATCATATTTTTTCCCTCTCAACTGCTCCTCATCTCTTTCATTTTCACCTCAATCAGCCCCTCTTCTCTTTTTTCGCTTCATTATAGACACTATCAAAGAACTAATCTATTTCTTTCATCTTTCTCTCTATCTTACTTTCTTACAACAACCTCATAAAGCTCACGTCATCTCCTCTTGGCCATCTCCCTCTACCTCTCTATCAATCTTACTATCTTAAGACTTACCTTTTTACATGAGATAACAAAAGCAAAAGTGGAAAATTTCATACCACTGACTCCTTTGTTCATGTGGCTCATGTTGTCGAATCAAACTTACCCATTCTAGCCGTCTTCCATGTGTTCATCTCAGCTATCGAGTCATCACACCTCCAATCACTACAGTAAAATAGGGTTATAGCGATGGTCGTGACCATCGCTATAGGGAAAAATACCGTTGCAAAAAGCATCTAGCGACAGCCAGGGAGGTTGTTGGTAGTCATCACTAATAGTCCCATTGTTATAAGTATTATCGATGGCCAACTATTCATTAGGTATAGGCTATAAAAGATTTTTTTTTATAATAAAAAAAAACCAATTTTACACCAGCCCCCTCATGTATTGCTAAATATTGGAGATACCCCTATGTTTTGAAATTAATGACCTTGACCCTAACTACCAATATTAAAAGACCCAAATGCCCACTCTACTAGAGTTCATTATGTTACTATTACCAGACGGATACAACTTCTCACCAGACATCCTTGACGAGCTACTAATTTTACTTTTACATTACAAAAATTAATGGACATGGAGTAATTAAAACCACTTGTCACCAACTACAACATGTTAAGCTCCTTTCATCTAATATCCACTCCCAATGTCATATAATAGTGGACAACACAAGAACAATTCTTACAAAAACAAAACGAAAAATGCAAAATAAAGTAAATAATTAAGGAAAGACCCAACAAATGTAATTGAAAATGTAACTTTGATTTGTCTCCCCACACCCATACCTCAAATCTTGAAGGAGCAAACTTCTGTAAAAACTATGATGCTTGACATTGAAAGCGCCCTCAATCCGCAGGGTGTGCGGATCCATTTTTTACTTTGAGGTTTGGGAGTCGCCACCTAGTTATTACGGTCTAGGAACCGAGCATTGAATCAAAATGAATAAAATAATTAATCTATAAAAGATATTAAATTTGGGGATCACGTTACAGGGTTGGAAGGTGTTAGGCACCAACCCCGCCCGGCAAACGTCGGTCTCTACTAATTCCCAAGAATATTACATTGCTAAAGACCTAAAATAGATAAATAAATTATACCTGTGACGATCACAATGACTTATTCCCTCAGATATGGTAGAACAACTTCTCGTATAAATTCTCCTTGCTTTGTTCTATCACCAGATCTACTTCGGGTCTCCAAAATAAAGTATCTCCTCCTTAAATCTGAGTTTTTTTTATTATTGTGAGGGGTTTCTAGGTAATTTTTGAGGAGTTTTGAGAGTCTTTTTAATAAAAGTTAGGGTTTTGATGATAGGTAAGGGGTTAGGGCTTCAAAATCATGGATTTGGGAAGGATAGGGTGACTTTTTGACTTACTTTTTCTAGGGTTTTCTTTGACCTACGAAATTAGGTTGTGGAAGCTATTTATTTATAGAATTTTTTTGGTAGAGTTAGTGTTTGATTATGTTTTTTTAGGATTTTAATTAGGGTTTTGACTTTAGTCTTATGAGATTGACTTGGTCTTTTTAGATTAGGGTTTTGACTTTAGTCTTATGAGATTGATTTGGTCTTTTTAGATTAGGGTTTTAATTAGGGTTTTGACTTAAGTCTTATGAGATTGACTTGGCTCCTTTAGGATTTTGACATAAGTCTTATGAGATTGACTTGGTTCCTTTAAGGTTTTAATTAGGGTTTTGACTTAAGTCTTATGAGATTGACTTGGTTTCTTTAGATTAGAATTTTGACTTAAGTCTTATAAGATTGACTTTATTTCTTTAGATTAGGATTTTGACTTAAGTCTTATGAGATTGACTTGGTTTAGATTTTTTAAATTAATTTTATTAAGGTTTTATTTCACATTAATTAATATTTTATTTATTAATTTTAAAAATTAAAAATTATTGTTTTACCCCCGAAGAGAACTTTTGCGTTTCAAGTCAGTTTTCGATGTTCCGGGATGTTTTGGAATCGATTTTTCGTAAGGAATTCGATGAGATTATCGATTTGTGTCACTTACGAATTTTTTTAGCATGAAATGATTGTCAACCCATACGAGGGGCATTTTCATAAATTTATCAAATTTGGTGAAAATTGGCGAAATGGTTTATTTGATTTCATTTTATTGTCTTATATGCTCGAATAGGTTTTCCTAAGCGTAAGAGGGGCTCTAAGGATATTTTGATGTTAGGGGTATTTTGGTAATTTGATCATTTTTTAGTGATTTTTATCGTAAAACTTCTTTTTGTCTGTAAAATGATGATTTCTATGTTTTTGGGCTTATATTTTCCTAATGTAACGTGGTTTCTATAGTTTTGTTAGTTTGAGATACCTCATTTAAATTTCTGAAACATATCTGGTAACAAATAGCGATCGGGTTGACGAGTTGATTAATCAGGCAAGTGTGAAAATGGGGTGTCTACAGATGCCCCTCTTTGACAGAGGGTTGAAGCAAACTAGATAGTAAAATCTATTTTGGTCGATAGTGCGATATCTGAATGCTAAAGCTAGTGACAATTCATTTTGCAGCCTGATTTAGCAATTCGCCGGGACGTTCGGATCCTTGAGGGTAAAACTTTTCCCGAACTAAAAAATGTCAGGTCCTTGAGCGTGAGCTCTCACTGACAACGTCAGATCCTTAAATTTTAGAAAATTCTCCCTGACTAATGCAAAAGTGCATATGTGTGCATTGGTGTGATGCTAATTTTGAAAAAGTGCGCTTTTATTTTGTGCATTCATGAAAAAAATTGAGTAAGGTGACTGAGCAAAACATGAAATCTGGGCAAAACTGAGAAAAAATTTGAGTTTGAACAAAGAAAAATAAGATCTAAGAAAAATTCGAGCAAAAGTTGAATGTCTTACTCTACCTGCCCAAGGTGAAAGAGTAATGAACTGATTTTTTAGGGAGTCCTACTCTATCTTATCAGGGTGAAAGAGTAATAAAATAATTTTTTGGGAGTCCTACTCTACTTACTTAGGGTGAAAGAGTAATGAACTAATTTTTTGAGGAGTCCTACTCTACCTACTCGGAGTGAAAGAGTAATGAACTAAGCTTTTTTGGGAATCCTACTCTACCTGTCAGAGTGAAAGAGTAATGAAATGATTTTTTGAGGAGTCCTACTCTACCTACTCAAGGTAAAAGAGTAATGAACTAATTTTTTGAGGAGTCCTACTCTACCTACTTGGGGTGAAAGAGTAATGAACTAAACTTTTTTGGGAGTCCTACTCTACTTGCCTAGGCTGAAAGAGTAATGAATTGATTTTTTAAGGAGTCCTGCTCTACCTACTCAGGGTGAAAGAGTAATGAACTAATTTTTTAAGGAGTCCTACTCTACTTACTTGGGGTGAAAAAGTAATGAACTAAGCTTTTTTAGGAGTCCTACTCTACCTACTCGGGGTGAAAGAGTAATGAACTAAGTTTTTTTGAGAATCCTACTCTACCTACTCAGGATGAAAGAGTAATAAATTAATTTTTTGAGGGAGTCCTACTCTACCTACTCAGGTCAAAGAGTAATGAACTAATTTTTTGAGGAGTCCTACTTTGCCTACTTGGAGTGAAAGAGTAATGAACTAAGCTTTTTTGGGAGTCCCACTCTACCTACTCAGGGTGAAAGAGTAATGAACTAATTTTTTGAGGAGTCCTACTCTACCTATTTGACGTGAAAGAGTAATGAACTAAGCTTTTTGGGAGTCCTACTCTACTTACTCGAGGTGAAAGAGTAATGAACTAAGCTTTTTTGGGAGTCCTACTCTACCTACTTATGGTGAAAGAGTAATAAACTAATGTTTTAAGGAGTCCTACACCTACTCGGAGTGAAAGAGTAATGAACTAAGGTTTTTTGGAAGTTCTACTCTACCTACTCAGAGTGAAAGAGTAATGAACTAATTTTTTGAGGAGTTCTACTCTACTTACTCGGGGTGAAAGAATAATGAACTAATTTTTTGAGGAGTCCTACTCTACCTACTCGGGATGAAAGAGTAATGAGCTAATTTCCTGAGAGAAACAAAGGGGGGATTAACACCGCATTTGACTTTTTCTTTAAAAAACAAAGAGTTGGATTTTATGAAGGTCCGATCAACATTTTAACTTGCTTTTGAACCCTAGGGATTTTCAACAAATTGCTATCAAGAGGGTAACCTTTTAATTCAGTGTTAATCTTATCCTTTGGAGTTGATTAAACTTCAGAACAAAATGCCCCTAGTTTGACAGAAAACATTATACTAGGAATAGTTGAATTCAGTTTGAAAAAGACTACTCCTAGTGTAAAGGGGAAAACTATATACTTTAGAAAAGGAAAATGCCCCTTATTTTGAAGATTTGAAATCTTTGATTACCGCAAGCGCAATAAAGATTTAACTTTTAACTTTGCCTTTTTTATATTGAAGATTTCAAATTCGGCTCAAAGAAATTGGAATAAAATATTTCTTTCTGAAATTCATCATAGAATCTGTTCTTTCTCCCCGTCGGTTCACTTAGGGATATGAAGCTCTTCAGATCAATCATAGACAAGATACTTGTATCCATTGGGTTTATATTTGATTTAAACTAGATATTGAAAATTGATCATTCAGACTTTTAATGTTTCGGCTCGGACCGCCTTTTAGCTTTTCAACTCCTTGGATTTTTTTTCTGTTGCTCTTATTTTTGCCTAGATTGCCCTTTCAAGTTTTCAATCTGGCGAGCTTATATTTTTTTATTTTTGCTCTGATTGTTGCCAAGGTCATCTTTTTGGATTTTCAACCTTGCGAGCTTGCCTTAATTTTTGTCTAAGTCACCTTTTCGGGTTTTCAACCTAGCAGGTCCCATTTTTTTTTTCTTCTTTTCTTTTTCTTCCCTTCTGAACTTCTAGAGTTACTGTCTGATCATGCTTTACTACATTCCTTAACTTTTCGCATGGTACTTAGGAGGACTTTCATGGGTAAGCTTAGGACTAGGTAGAAAAAGAAAGGAATTTTGAGGTTCAAAAACCCGAATGCCCCTTGTGTGGCATTTTCTTTTAAATTTTCTCTTTTCCTTTGAATTTTCTTCCCCATTTTGACAATATTTTTTTTTTGAATTTTATTTGTGGGAATTTTTTTTTATTATTTTGATGTGGTCGGCATGCAGTAACTTCTCAGGTTGCCTGCGTACTCCAAAATTTTCGGATCAAACCAAAACGTAGTTCGGATTCTTCCCTCTCCTAGGTTAGGTGATCGGGCTGAGAAAGAAAAATGCATCATTTTTTTTAAAAGGCTGCAAAGGGCTAAGAAAGGAGATATTGAACTGGGTAGAAGGAAAATTGATTCGGCTAAAGATGGCCTCCTTAAATGTAGTACAGCTTGATCTGGTTAAGGTTGATTGACTCTGGTAGTTCAATTCTATCATGATCTTGAAATCTGACGTTTTTTAGGTAGTATTTTTTAATGGATGAATCTCTCCAATTGAATTCAGACTTCCTCCTATGGTCGAAGACGAGTGCTTAATTTTTTTTGAAGTTTGATGGTTAAATCCTTCACTTGTAAGTGGAAAACTTTGATTTTCTTGTCAAACGTGTGAGTGACTCTTCTTTGATGAGTTTGCATGTGGTACAGAACTTTAAGTTATTTTTCTTCAATCAAGTTTAGTTCTTCGTACCCTTGACAGATCTAATATGCTTTTGACAATTAACTTTCCTTTCATATCACATAACAACGAGCACTACAACTTCCGTAGAAGATCGAGTCATACTAATAGTGCAAAAGATAATTTCTTATACCAATCTCAATGTGACTGAAACCTCTTTTATGATGATAGATTCAAGATCCTTGTTGGCCACTTTAATTGCTCCATTGGTCTTATTCTGGGAGCTCTAATGTGTTGAGAAGTCCAACATTGATATATTTCGTAACTTCTCATCTGATTATGTGAGTCCATTCTGGTTTATACATGTGGTGTTCCCATAGGATGAGTATATATTTCGTGTTGAACAACACCAAAACTTAACCAATATATCCTCATAGGACCACGCAAGCAAGTCTTTTGAATTTTCTGAATTAATTCATCATCTCTTTGTGTTCCTTGGGGATAAGTTAGTTTTAATCTGAATTTCTTGGGAATTATTTTTGTTCTGAGGTCAATGACCTTTGCTTCCTCGAGGAAGACATTTATCTTCTCATTCAAGAAGGGGTTCCTTATTAGAGGAATTTCTCCTTGAAGCCAGTTTATTAGTTAATTCGTTAATGCTCTCAAGGTATTCAAAAATTTCTTTTACTCAATTAAATTCAGATGGGGTGACTGACATGCAGACTCGACAAACTAACTTGACTAATAAAAGATAAAAAAGACTTGATTATTGAATTGATAAAAAAAAACTAGACTCAAGACTCATAAAAAAACTAGAGACAATTACTCACAACAGGTTTGATTACAGACTGAGAACTTGGGACACCGTTTCCAAGTAGTAGGACTGAGTCTTCTTCTTCAGAATCTTTGCCTTGTTCAAATTTAATTCTTCTTCCTTGGCCAAGGCTGCATTTGATGGCAAAAAACTCATTAAGGACCATCACTCTAGTAAGAGGGGGTTGGGAGGCTTATGATTGACTAAACGGATGAGAATGATTGAGCAAAATGAGAGTTGAGTGTTAGATACCATGTTCAAAGTTTGAGGATGTTGGTAAGTGGATAGAGAGTTGGTAGTAACATTTGGCTGCTCAGGGACAGGAACAATAACTTTTTTGGCGTCAATGAAGTCTTGAACTATGTGACGAAGAACGACGCAACGATCAGTAAGATGATCGGGATTTTGGTAAAACTCATAAAATAGGTTGGGATTGTGAGAAGTGGGAAGTGGATTTGGTAAAGGTCGAGATTGGAGAGGTGCAATGAGCCCTTTACTTAATAGTTTCTGAAAGAAATGCTCAAAGGCATCCCAAGATTGGTGAATTTCCTGCGTGGTCGAGGTTGATTAGGGTTAACTTGGTTACTAGGCAGGATAGTAGATTGGAGGGGTGTATTAGACGTTTTGGCTACATAGGTGTGATCAGTGCTAGACTTGGAATTAGTGAAAGGATTTTTGAGCTTGTTATCAGAAGGATTGGAAAAGATTCCAAAAGCGAAAGCATCTTCCACTTGGCTACCGACTTGCAACAGAGACTCGAATGTAGGAAGGTATTGGGAGACTAGATGTCGAGCATACCCTTACGAGAAATTTTTTAAGATAATAGCCACTTGTTCTTTCTCTGAAGGTCTATCCTACATTTGTGGAGCCTTGGCCCTCCAACGACCGATGAGTCATTAAATGTTTTCCCATTCTCCTGTTTAGTTGACTCCAAATCCCTTCTTGAAGTCTCAATTTCGGTACTGTATTTGTACTGATGCCAGAAAGCCTTTAACATATTTTCCCATATACCTATTGTAGCTGGATCTTGAGACATCAGCCATCGTAAAGCTGATCCTGATAGAGTTCGCTGAAATAGTAATGTCATATGTTCGTCGCTAAGTCCCATAGTACGCATGTTAGTGACATATACTTTGAGATGGGTTCTTGCGCAACCCACTCCATTGAACTTAACCATTTCAGGAATTACAAATTTCTCTGGCAATTAAATCCTAGGGATACGATTCAAAACTTCAATACCTGCCGCAATCTCATCAATACCCTTTATAGTCTTTAGAGTTGACTCTAATTGAGACATCCTGTTGGTTAACACAGGATTTTCATCAAAGTGTTATTCATCCCCGTCAAGTTCAAAGACCTCATGTGTACGTCTTGTTGCATTTTCTTCTACCCTTTTTCCTTTTGGATCATCAAGGGGATTGTCTGTTGATTCTGAAATCTGTTCTAAGGCTTCCACCTTGCCTTTTATACTGTTTATATCAGTGGCAAAGATTGTCAAAATCTTATGGAACTCTGTAAGCTCAGATTCTGAAACCATTTTCTACTGTTGACTTGGCATTGACGTTCGTTCTAACCGACTAGACTTACGACTCCAACTAAGAGATGGACGCTTGAGTTTGGGCGTAATGATAACCCTGAAACCCCATCAAAGGTGAAGTAGGCTCTTAGCAATTAGAAATAGAGGTCCCTCTTGATAGTATTGGTTAAGTTAACCCCTAGATTCAAAACTCTAACCAATGCAATATTCTGATAAGAAAAACATTACATGAAGATGATTTACCGATCGATCATGAATCTTAGAAAATTTTGAATCATGATTAAGGGTTGTACGATTTTCTAAAAGTAACATCCAGATTGTACTAATCAGTACATCCCTTATTATGATTTTTTTTAACCGATTCCAATTTTGTGAAATATTCGATCCATTGAATTAAACTAGCCAATACAAGGTGATTGGGACTATGTACCCAATTGAGTTTGGACCGGTTCGATCCAATGGATCCGAATGTTCTTGAATCACTTCTTCCAATATTTTTAAGCCAATTAGTACAATCGGCCCATGTGTTAATCCTAAGATCCATTTACTAATTGGGCTAATTAGTTTAATTTGATATTGATCGGCATATTTCATCAGTTGAGTCTATTGGGTTGGATCGGTATTGCAGGTTCGATTGAAGCAGTGTGAACCAATTCACCCGCTTACCTCTTGGATGGATTGAATAGAGCAACCCGGGAACACCCATAGTGGATTCGAGTCGTGACCTATAGGAAGGTTTCTAGGCTCTAGGTTTACTACGTGCAATACAATTTATCTGGACACCCTTGGCCAAGTGCACCTATATACCTCTCGATACTTGGTGACTTGGTTTGATATACCGTATAGGTGATAATCTAATACTCCAACTCAAATCTCTGAAGTCAAAAAACAGCCAGTTTAATCCCTAGTTAAGAGGTGGCGCACAATGCTAAGCAAGGGCTCTCTTAAATACCTCTCGTCTAGAATAGACGTAGTCTATCCCCCTTGTACAGTAAGGTACAGTAGGGCAGGATCTTGCTTAGGCACTGATTTTGATCAAGAAGTGCAATTGGTAAACTTGGATTACCTTTGATATACCGTATAGGTACGAGTCTAAGGTTGTGGTTTTCATAAATGGTTTAGCATCTCACGAGGGGATCGACCACGTACTAGTACTACGTTGGCAATCGGGACATGTAACTGTGCGGTTTACAATAGGTCAAAGGCTCAGGTCACTCCAGCCTGGGTGCATCGATATACCTTTCAGAGTTACCTGATCAAATGGTACTGATGCCCCAGTTTTATATACCCTAAGGTACGTGACTGGAGTTGTGATTTTCATGAATGACGTCGCATCTTCGAAGAGACTGGGCCACGCACTAGTGCCACGTTGGCTATATGGGACATGTAAACGTGGAAAGCGATAAACGTGGTAGTGGTGTGTGCCAAGTAGGGTGGGGTATACCCAGGGCATTTTTCAGATAAATGGCCCATGGCCAAAATCAAACCATTACAACATAGATTCCACATGAATATTAATCGAAGCATTCAAAATTCATAACATAGATCAAAGTAAGCACATTAGAAATATATATCAACTATGATTACGGCAAACCAATCAATGAATATGGCATGGGATAATTAATCAGATCTAATCATTGCTACAGGCACAATTTTTTCTTTTATAAATTTTATGGTCCAATCAAGGATTGCTTTGGGCGATCCCAAAATAAATCGAGATTTCAATAGAATATTGAATTGAGGATAGGATGATAGTCGTTGAGACAAAGGGTGATGATTTTTTATTTTTTTTAAATAAATTGATTTTTTCAAAGAATTTTTTGTTTTTTTAAAGAATATTTATCAAACGAACCCATCTCTTGAAATTTTCATACAAGTAATTTTACTTCATGAAATTTGTCACTCAGCAAACTTAGGGTGAAAATAAAGCTTACCTAGCAACACAATAGGATTTCAAATTTTACTAAGGGCGTCTCGTCAACATGATCACTTCATCAACAATCCAATTCCAAAGTTTTTTTTTTTTTAGAGATTTGATTGAAAAAATGGGTGGCTATGAACTTTAAAATTAAAATTCAAAGTGAAGAATTTTTTCCAAAATTTTCTTTTAGAAGATTGTTAAAATTTCTTCCTCCACAAGATTGTGATGTTGGATCATTTTTTGGGTGCCACGTGGGGTGGTCAATGACTCTTAGTAAGATTTGGGATCTTACCAAATTAGTAGGGCTACCTCCTTCACAACCTGTTTTTACAGACTCAATGAACACTTATCGGCAAAAAGAATTGGTTCGATTCACAAATCTAAAACAAATCAAACGATAGGATTTTTCTCATATATATATATATATATATATAAATCGATCAAAGCTTTCTTCAAACACCAAATCAGGTTTTTTTTATAGCAATTTCTTTAAACCTTTCCAATAGAATTCAAGTCAAGGTATGTTAGACACCAACGAAACCTTAATTTAATCCTTCTCTAAACTCTTGATTCAATAAAACAATCTTTATTTTTATGAACAGAGGTTCAAAAAATGAGGATTTGTAGAAAAATGCAGCCTAAGGACAAAAGTTTTCAAAGTAATAAGGGTAAAAGAAATCAAGATTCTACCTTGAAATCGTCATAGCTCAACCGATCTAATCTAGAGGTGTGTTGGTGAAGGATGAGAGATGGTAAAGAGAGAGAGAGAGAGACATTTTTTTTTCTGTT
The DNA here is from genome assembly GCF_017979445.1 of Akebia trifoliata. Classification (NCBI taxonomy): domain Eukaryota; kingdom Viridiplantae; phylum Streptophyta; class Magnoliopsida; order Ranunculales; family Lardizabalaceae; genus Akebia; species Akebia trifoliata. The sequence continues at coordinate 16,294,153 of NC_141384.1, read as the reverse complement.
GTTTTTTTTCTTCCTCTTCTCATTGGAGAAGAAGATAAAAACAACAAAAAACATTTTCTACTAACGGCACACTACAAAAAAAAATTTTGATTTTTTTTCTTGAAATCCTTCCTCATCACGAACAACATTAAAAAAAGGCAAAATTTTTATTTCTTAGCGCATCACTCACTAATAATTTATTTGAAAAGAAGATGAAAAATAAAAAATCATTTTCTGCTAACGGCACACCACGTAGAAAAAATATTTTTTTTAATGATTTTTTTTGTGATTTTTTTCTTGGAATCCTCTCCTTGTCACAAACAACATTAAAAAAATAATTTATTTTTTTATTTCTTAGCACATCACTCACAAATAATTTATTTTCACAACTTATCACCCATGCATATTAACGTGCTAAAAAAACCATTCATCCAAAAAGAAAAAAAAAAAAAAAATTCTTTTAAAAGTCTAAGGCTCTTCATCCCAACTACCATCATTCCGTCTTCAATTCATATGTCAATTTAAATATTTCATTATTTAGGACTATTCTAAATAATCTCCGATTGAACAAAATATATATATATATATGCCACATCAAAGTATCCAAAATCGAATTAAAGGATACCAATAAAGGATAATACAAAACCAAAAAATAATCCAAATAAAAATGGGTTAACACCCGGTTAACACCTATTTTTCCACATCATCATCATCCTCTCAATATCCTGTATTATTTAGGCTCATCCCAAACGACCCTAAATTGAATCATAGTAGATAATATTCCATAATAATATGTTAAAAATGATCTCGAGAGAATATAATACAATCCCAAAAATAAATGAATTAAATAAACTAAAAACAGATAAAAAAATTAGGTCTAAATGACAATGTTCCCATACTTGAGGCTTTTCAAGTTTGATTCTCAATAATCCCCAGTGGAGTGCCACTGAAAGCACCCTCAATCCACGGGGTGTGCGGATCCACTTTTGACTTTAAGATTCGGGAGTCGCCACCTAGTTATTACGGTATAGGAACCGAGCATTGAATCAAAATGAATAAAACAACTAATCTACAAAAGATACTAAGTTCGGGGATCACATTACGGGATTGGAAGGTGTTAGGCACCAACCCCGCCAAGCAAACGTCAGTCTCTACTAATTCTCAAGAATATTACATTGCTAAAGACTTAAAATAAATAAATAAATTATACATGTGACGATCGCAACGACTTGTTCCCTCAGATATGGTAGAACAACTTCTCATATAAATTCTCCTTACTTTGTTCTATCACCGGATTTGCTTCGGATCTCCAAAATGAAGTATCTCCTCCTTAGATCTGAGTTTTTCCTAGTATTGTAAGGGTTTCTAGGTGATTTTTGAGGAGTTTTAAGAGTCTTTTTAATAAAAGTTAGGATTTAGATGATAGGTAAGGGGGTAGGACTTCAAAATCAGGATTTTGAGAAGGATAGGGTGGCTTTTTAACCTATTTTTTCTAGGGTTTTCTTTGACCTACGAAATTAGGTTGTGGAAGCTCTCTATTTATAGAGTTTTTTGGGTAGTGTTAGTGTTTGATTAGGTTTTTTTAAGGTTTTAATTAGGATTTTGAATTTAGTTTTATGAGATTGACTTGATCTTTTTAGATTAGGGTTTAAATTAGGATTTTGACTTAAGTCTTATGAGATTGACTTGGTTCCTTTAGGGTTTTAATTAGGGTTTTGACTTAAGTCTTATGAGATTGACTTGATTTATTTAGATTAGAGTTTTGACTTAAGTATTATGAGATTGACTTGGTTAGGATTTTAATTAGGGTTTTGACTTAAGTCTTATGAGATTGACTTGATTTCTTTAAATTAGGATTTTGACTTAAGTCTTATGAGATTGACTTTGTTTATTTAGATTAGGATTTTGACTTAAGTCTTATGAGATTGACTTGGTTTAGATTTTTAAATTAATTTTATTAAGGTTTTATTTTACTTTAATTAATATTTTATTTATTAATTTTGAAATTAAAAATTTTAAAAATTGAAAAATTATCGTTTTGTCCCCGAAGAGAACTTTTGCGTTTCAAGTCAGTTTTCGATGTTTCGGGATATTTTGGAATCGATTTTCGTAAGAAATTCGATGGGATTATCGATTTTTGTCACTTAAGAAATTTTTTTGGCATGAAATGATTGTCAACCCTTATGAAGAGCATTTTCGTAAATTTGTCGAATTTGGTGAAAATTAGCGTAATGATTTATTTGATTTTATTTTGTTGTTTTATGTGTTCGAATAGGTTTTCCTAAGCATAAGGGGGGCTCTAAGGATGTTTTGATGTTAGCGGTATTTTGATCATTTTTTAGTGATTTTTATCGTAAAACTTCTTTTTTGTCTGTAAAATGATGATTTCTATGTTTTTGGGGTTATATTTTCCTAGCGTAGCGTGGTTTCTATAGTTTTTTTAGTTTGAGATATCTCATCTAAATTTTTGAAACATATCTGGTAACAAATAAAGCATTGGAATAAACATCCATCATTGGGAATCGTCGCGATCGGGTTGACGAGTTGATTAATCAGGTAAGTGCGAAAATGGAGTGTCTACAGACATCCTAAAACTCTCCAATATAATTGAAAATTCTCACTTACAATTAGGGGTGCACATTGGATTGGGTAAATTCGGGAACCAAACCAATCCGAGCCTTTTGGATTGGATTGGTTCGGATTGAGCATGGTTTGGTTCGGGTGTGGATTGTAAAAAAAAAATCCGACTGATTTGGTTTGGTTCCGGATTAGGGGTATAATAGAATCGAACCAATTAATATATATTTAAAAATAAAACCCTTTCTAAATTTTGTTCTTCTATTCTCTCTATCAACTGTATTAGTGTGTAAAACCCCGAATTTTCGATTCGTATCTCAAGGAAAATAAATAGTAAAAATTTGAGAAAATCTTGAAAGTGGGACTTAGGATAAAATTTTAGGATGTTTCTGATCATTTTTAATGGAATCTGACATCACCATTGGATTCAAAATGATTAAAAAATATACTTTAGCCTGTAAGCACGCTAAAATACGAATCTGAACAGAGAAGTTGTAAAATCCTCGATTACCGAGTCAGATCAGGCTAAAATAATAACTTTTTGCTAGAGTAAGAATTTTTTAAATTAGATTATACCATTGGATTTGTAATAAAAAATTATTGAACATGGACTATTTATTTGTCATTTTTGGAGATCAAAAAGTTGAATTATCGTCAAAAATAAAAATGACGTCAATTTTAGGGGTCACCTCAGGCCAAAAATGTAAATTTTTATTAGAGATAGAATTTATAGAAATTAACCACACCATTAGACCCAGAATGAAAAATTAGGCGAAATAGAGTATCCATTTGTCAGTTTTGGAGTCCGGACGGTTAAATTATCGTCGATCGAAACAATAGGCAAAATACTGATTTCGTCCCAAGATATATATAAATAAAATATTTTAATTTTTTTCATATTCACTTTCGTTTTAAACGACCCAAAACCTACCAACACATTTTTTTTTAAAAAAAATTCATTTTTTCTTTCGATCTTCCACCTTAGATCCCTTGAAAACGGCTCGTCGTCGACGACTGATGCAGAAGAGAGAAATATCGGCAGTCATGTTCTCTACAAAATCCATCCAATCTTTTTCCATTTCACTTTCTCTTTCACCAAGTATCGTAAAAAATCAGTCGTATATATATACGGGAGTTTCGAAACTTCGACCTCGGATTTCGTCTGTTTCGAGGTCAAACCGTCTTCCGCTGCAAAAGGAAGAAAGGATGACGACATCGTGATCTTCAAAATCACCAGGTCAGATTTAAAATCATCCACTTCAAAATCTGATCCGTCTCGATTTTTGCGTCGATCGCCTCAATTTTTGCGCATGTACTTCGATCATTTCGCACAGAGATTGTAAGGAACTCTCAATTTCTATTAGTAATCGTTGATTATGAAAATTGCATTTAGAATTTTATTAAAAATTTGTGGTGAGTTTTCAAAAATATAGAATTCAATTGGTTATTTCAAATTTACGTCAGAACTTGCATATTTGCTATGTTTAATTGTATTTTATAACAAATTACACGTGGGTAGGATGTTTCATCGGGTTATTTCTGGCAGTTCAGTCCTGTGCACCGCTTGAATCCCGTTTTGATATAAGTTTTGTACTTTTTCAAGGTTTTTGATAAAAATGAACTTCATAGTTAGAAAAATGATTTATTATTCAATTAACTCATCTTGAGTTGATGAATATCAGAAAGTGAATATTTTGTTTGAGAGATTGAAAACTGTAAAATTTGAAAAAAAGGGAAAAAGGGTTTGAAAACGGTAAAATGTCAGAGTCACACCCGAGGGGTGATGTCTACATTTTACATTGTTGTGTTGTGTGTAGGTTGGTGAAGGGATATCTAGGGATAATGTTACTGGTTACATGTTTATTTACTTTCTGTTAGCGCGAGGCGCTGTTTACTTTTCCGTTCTGTTATTTATTTTAGGCTGGCTGGCCACACTTTCATGGTAGAAAACTGGATATCCATTCTCAACCTTATATTGTTAATTTCTTTTTATTTTATATAATATATATATATATATATATATATATATATATATATATGTAGCTATTTTGTAAGCTGTTAAAGAGTTTGTGAATGCTTGAAGGGATAGTGCGTCATTTCATCCGGAGTGGTTTACTATCCTGGGATGTACGGTAGGGACCACCAAGCTCATACGTGGTATAGGACACGTATGATAGTGGAGTCACAACTGGAATTCGGGTTTATTCCTCTCTATCTTTATCAGTGAACTTGTACTGTAAAGGTGGTCGTATACAAATGGTTTGTATATTTAGGAATCACATGTACGCCTGATAGGCATAGACGAAGATGATTAGTCAGTGATCACTAACAATCTATAGTAGTCGAACGTCTTAACACATCGAAAAGAGACCCATTGCTTACGGTCACGTCAAACGGCCAGCCTGAGCCGGATAAATGGTCAACCAAACGTGATAAATGCAGCGACCAACCACAAAATCAGGAACTAAAAGCTAGTAAAGAATTGTAACATCATGTCCTGACTGGGAGTGATCTAGTCGTGAATCCCAACTCTCTAATTCCACTACTCTACCATGTGTATTATGTATATGTTGCCTTATTTTAATATATAAAATGAAATACAAGTTTAATGTTTCAATTTGATCAATTAAATTTGTATAAAAAGAAAATGCTATAGTGAGTACTGTTGGTTGATGTAATATCAGTTTTAAAATGTTTAGTTGCTCATATTTGACTATATGTACTAGTTAATCGTGTTAAATGATTCAATATGTTTATTTGTTCATGTTAGGAGAGGTTATTGACAGAAATTATTTACTTCCCTACTGAATAACCATTGTTACTCACCCTTTCCTTCTCCATTTTTTTAGTTTCAGATCTGAAGTTTGGCGAGGCAAGTGTAGAAAATAAGTGAGAATCATCTAGTAGGTCAGATAGACAGTCAGAGTCCGTCACTTGGTGAGTATTGGGGTTATACCCTCTAGTGGTGTCAATTTGTCCAGGATTATTATGAACTTTGTCTTGAGTGTTAGGACTTCTGTTAGAATAAGGATGTTTGTATAATTCTGTATTTTGTTATCCTTCCGTACTTTTATCTATCGTTTGTTATTAGATGTATGTAGGCTTCCGCTAATGTAATATTTTATCTATATATATATATATATGTGCAGGATTGTATGTCGTTTATTAGGTGCAGGTTGAATGCCTTGGAATGCTAACATAAACAGATGAGACCATGCCGAAATTTCGAGGTACCACCTAGTACCTCGGGATATGACATGGGGATTTGTGTTAGCGTTTGGCGGGACGCCACATAGTATGTTAGAGGTAACTCATCAAAGTCTTCAACTTCATCTCCTCTATTTTTTCTAACAAAAACTCATAAAAAAATGTGCTCTCTTACTTTCATCACAAAACAACAAGCAACAAGCAACATTTGATTTCGACTTTGAACAAGCAACAAACAACATTTGGTTTTAGGAATGACTTTGATCTTTAATTATCCCTTACAATTTAAGTGTTAAATGATTTTTATTTTTAATATGTTATGCGTGATACTTTGTTTATGTTGAAATAATAAGTATGTTTATGCTTTGTTTATGCGTGTTATGTGTTATGCGTGATGCTTTGTTTAATATTTATTTTGCTTAGTTTTAAGTTTTAACTATTTTAATTTTACTATTGAAAACAATAGGTATGAGAAACAAGAACTGATCTGAACTAAGGTTGGTTTGGATTGGTTCGGTTCTATAGGATAATTGGATTGGTTTGGTTCCAAATTTGTGGAAACCGATCATGTTTGGTTCGGTTCTAATTTTGCCAAAATCCAAACCAATCCGAATCATGTGCACCCCTACTGACAATTAGTCATAAAATATGCCCAATTACATAACAAACTAACGAGCAGGAAGACATTAACCTTAGTAACAAATGAAAACAATGGATCCACAACTAACTTAGTGACCAACATGATGAGAGATGTCAAGTTCCTTGTGTGTGACAAAAAATTCAATATCAAAAGGTGCAATCTAGAACATCAAATATTTGGAGTTATTAGTTGTACAGTTCTCGATATAAACTTTAATAAACTAAATAAATACATACATAAAGACTTGACAAATAAAGACTATAACGAGAGAAAGAAAGTAGGAAACAGATAAATAGATATAAGAGAACCTATTCCCTTAAGATAATAAGTGATAAGGAAAAGTTGCCCATCCATTGTTGATGACTTCTTTGCAATGAGTTTGCTTGCTTTCTGTAGCGAAAAAGAAAATAACAAAACAGAGCCTTCGACTTATGAACCAATAATTCAACACATGGTCTTGTGAGTAACTCAAACCAAACTTACAAGGAATAGTTCTGTGCCTCAAGGGCATTGATCTACCCTCAAAATATCCATAAAGGAAGACGGCATTACGGATTTACAGTATCATACTTATAGTAGTGATTCATTCAAGACAACAAGCAAACCAGAATGTAAAACAAAATATCATTAGCTTCCTCACTTGGATAGATATTGAGCAAACTCTACTGCTTCCTGACAGAGACAACAAGAAAACCAGAATGTAAGAAGTTTAAGCAAGGATGTCAATACAAAAAGTCAAAACACTCGCATATCTGTGTTAAACTAGTAAAAAACTGAAAGTTCTAAGCAACGATACAACTTTGACGGACATGACAAAGTTTTCTCCAATGGCGGGTACCAAGTTTTGAAACATCCAGGTTTCCCTCATCCTATAGTTAATAACCAATTACGATAATAAATACTTAGAACATGTGTACTTAAAAGATAAGGACACAGTAATTGTAAATTCTCGCTAACTTCCCCCAACCAATTAGCTCGAGTGGTGCTATCAACAACTTTCAACTCAGCACTTAGCTAATTAAGTGCAAAACCTTCATGTCAAACTAGATCTTCCACATGGGGCTTTGTAATAAAATGATAATTCACAGATATAAGTAGTGCGGAGGGTTTTCATTCTAAGCATGTGAAAGGCTGAGGGATGGTGATAGTTTACCAGGAAGTTACTGATACCATCTCAGAAGATCGTTGTAGCTTTGTAGGATAATCCAAGTCTTCATTAAAAGGGAAATAATTTGCAATCCACAAAGAAAACAATAGAAAACTTAAACTGTAAGTAACATATTTGAAAGAAATAGATGATGATTTGCTCCTCTTATTTAAAACTATATCGAAAGAGCAAAAGCACACCACTGGACACTTCAACTAGGGTAAAAGAATAAAGAAAAGTTAGAGAACAACTAGAGTAAATGGGATCTAAATGTTGGTAATGCCTGTAAATCGAAGATCAAACTTCATGTCCCTGAAATAAATTGATAGAACTTGGCAAAACAAGCCATCTACCCATACTCAGTAATGATGAGAATCATGCTATTTTTCATTAAGTGTAGATGTATGTGGATTCCTCGAATTATCATGGAAGGAGCATAAACACTTTAGACAAAATGATCAAACCAGGTGTACTCCTAAACTCCCTTAAAATAAATGAACACTTGTACATCAAGGCCATCAATACTGCCATTTCCAAGCTATCCTTTGGATGCCATAGATACTAAGTTTGCTGAAATCCCATAAGAGTTCTGTAGTGATGTTAGCTAACTTATTATATGTGTTAGGCTACTCACTTTGAACTCTCCAAAAGTTTATGTTGTCCAACTCTCATTTTTACATGCTTCAAGTAAATTTTGGTCAATGTCAATTCAAGTTACTTTATTATTAGTGATAATTTCCAAATCCAACAGCTAATGAACAAATATTTTGGGCAGGGTGATAGATAACTTAAGAGGGATCAAATAAAAGTAATCAAGAATTGAATAGTAAAGAAATAGTTCTCAAGTAATACCTCATCACGAATATGAGTTCGAACACGAAAAGTCAATCTTTCATGAACATCAACTAAAATCCTATGTAACGTAGGACATAGCCCTATTAATGACTCACTTCGTTTACTCAGTTGTTCTCTCAAGACTTCAACTTTAAGAATGTTAACAAGTTCACAAAGAAAATCAAGATTTGTTTCATGAATAAGTTTTGGGCGTAGTGTATCATACAAATAAGTACACCTGCGAAAATACTTGACCATTGTGAGGGTACTCTATGCAATTAAAATCAAGGTGGATAGCTGACCAACTCATGTTCATAAAATTCTAGAGAATTGGAAAAATGGAGGAGAGGTGTTGAGAAAAACTAGGAATAACACATGAGCTATGTAGTCTGAAGTATCAAAACAACAATTTAATATTCACATTCACTTCTAGAAAACATTAAGGAAAACTTGCAAAGGATCGATTAAAAGGGACAAACTTGAAATATCTTCGGATGAAGATGGGAAAGAATGATCAAAGAGTTGGTGCTCCAAATGACACACCTGAAATTTATGATAACTTCAATTAGATTATGTCAAAAACCATACTCCTGCAATCAAGTTAAATTTGACATGTAGCTATAATCAAACTTCAAATGCATATAATAAAAAAAAAGGCATAAGACCAAAAAAATTTATCATATAGAATTAAGAATAAAAGAAAATTAGTAACAAATATTAAATATACATCGTGATGAATACACACTAACATATAACTAGGTATATGATAGGAGACCAGCACATACCCTTATTTCGTACAAATGGCACCCTGGAGAAGATGTCGAGGGATCACCATTCAATGGGTCTTATCTTGGAGACCTCCTTCTAGGTCAACTAAAAACTTTTATTACCACCCAATAGGGTGCAATAAATAATATTTCAGATGAATTAAGTCTCGCACCAAGAGACCTGGGTGCACCCATAAGTGGTATGCTCCATATTCCCAGCATGTATAACATGAAAACCACACAGGATAAGGTGTATTTACCACCTGCCATAGAGGATAGGACATGAAACTATGTATACACAAGTCAATCTAAATTTTTATCCCTTTATAACGTGTCAGTGATCGGTCTCATTAGACGAATAAAGACGACTTTTTCATAACATGAACATTTTTATTTTTTGATAAGTAAACATTTTTTTTTAAGAATGCTAGAGCGGTTGAAATAACCTGCCTAAAAATAAAGACATTTCCAAGCATGAACAGTTGGGTACAATATAAGACAATATTTGAAGCACAGAACAATAGATGTCTCAACAAAAGGTATAAAATTTTTAGCTTTTCTTCAACCATCCATCATTGAAAAAAACAAAATAATGTAACTAAAACATTACACTTAGAGCACAAGCTCACCTGCATCAGGTATGCACATCCAGACCTAGTCAATGATGGCAGTGCCTCTTTCTTGGAAAATTCAGTGATAACCAAAACATCGACCTTGTAAGAGGTCGACATGATAACCATATTACCAACTGGATGCCTAAGTCCATGTAATGCCTAGCTTGTAACAAATGCTCTGAAATAAGAACAAAATCTATTACCTCACTAGCAGCTGCTTTAAAGTGAACATAAATAACAGACACCTCCATACTCTTAGAAACAACATTTTACTATTGCCACCACCACGGATCACTGTTTGAACTTGGTGAAGAAATCAAAAAGTGAAAACAAGCCTCCGATCAGCATTTTTGTTGCTTCACTGCCTTTGTTGCCGACTAGAGAGCTTCAAAGCTAGATACACGAGGAAAATTTGCTGCATATAAGAAAAGAGTTCAGATATCTACCAAACTTGATTATTTATGTCTTGAAATATGAAACAATTGACTTTATAGACATATCATCCCAAATGCCAACAGTACAAAACTAAAATTGATTAAGTGAATCAGATGAAAGCCAAAAATAAGGGGTGAAACAATACCTTATTTAGAAATTAACAATACCTTATCTTTTCCCTCATTCTTTATCTAGCTTTGGGATCGGTAATGTAAAATATTAAATTTTACATTGGCAGAGTTAAAAAGGGGTTAGTTACAAAAAAAAAGTTATTAATTAAACAATATATACGTAAAAAAGTCAAAAATGGAAAGATTAAATATACCAAAAACTAAATGTATCTAATTGACTTTCAAGGTCATTGACTGGGAAGATGACAATTAGGAAACATGGCATGGAAGTATAGGGCTATATGCTCTTGGACTTGGCTTTACACTTGGCTATGGATCTCTCTTTGTATTTGCATATGCATCTGCATTTCCATATGCATATGCATCTCCCTTTGTAGCTCAACATTCCTCTCCTCATGTTGTTGATCACATTCCACTTGCGTGTTTTACAACTTAGCAATCATCTCCTCATGTTGCTGATCACGTTCTACTTGCGTGTTTTGCATCTCATTCAACTGGGACTGCATATTACGAGATGAGTTAGAAGCATATGTAAAGATCGAACTTGGGGTCGGGCTAGTCCATATGTACGTACTCTACCATGTCGCTCTAGTCCCATCTCCTCAATAAATATCTTCTCGTTTATGGGTGAAGAGTTAGATCTGTCACTATCTTTATGTTTTTTTATCATATTATTCTGTATAGAAAAATACATTAGTAATTATTTTACATTGAATAATTTATCTTACAATTGATTTCTTACGTATAATAAGCTCGGCTGATTTAGGATCATTATAAGACCCATTTTTCCTAGTATGGATTTTCTTGAAAACTTTTGCTCGGGTAGGTAAACTACCATCTTCTTTGCCCTTGGCCTATAATTACATGAAAAAAAATCAAATTAGTATATGTCGTAGGTCACTTAAATATTAAAAGAAAATAATATAATTAACATATAATTACGCACCATCTATGACCGGTACTGTGCACAACTTTTTATCCCCCTGTATGTTTAATTACTTGGCTTTTCCTATTCTTGCTATTCTTTTTTTAGATAACCTACACAAATTTAATAACATAACAAACATATCATTCTTAAAAAATGATTAATTAAGAAATTTGTAATAATTTATACCTAAGCCTCAGGGAAACTCCAGTAATGGACAAGCCAAGTTCAATTAATCTTTGAGATGCTAGTAGAAATATGTAGCAATCTTTCCTCATCTATTTTATATTTTTTGTAATTATTCTTTAAACTATTCTTCCAATCTCTGTATCTCGCCAACATACGTTGCATCACCCACTTCTTCTTTGAATCATCAATTTCAGTATTATTCTACAAAAACACACAATTTAAGAAATAGATAAAAAATTATATTATTAGAAAAATAACAAATACATTAATTTATATTTACCTGGACTTCTTGCCACAATGAGTCCTTTGAATGCTTTGGAATGTCATCCCATTTGCATTGCAAAGGGGCATGACCAGAATGCCTAACAATAGTCCTCGATAATTGTGAAAAATGACTAGCATTCTCTCTTATCGCCTAATCATATTTATTCAAATCCAATGACTTCTTTTGGCCAAAATTACCCATGCCTCGCGTAAGGCCTCTCTTCCTCGTGCTAGTAGAAGCTAAAAAGATGAAAATATAACAATAATTTAATACAATATATCATACCTGCACTACTAGCACTGTCTCTAACATCTCCGGATGGTATAACTCTAGAAGATTCTCCATGAGACATATCTAACTAAGCAATTAATAATAATGAAAATCAATATATTCATCTATTAGAAGGAAATTTCACTTAAGAAACTATCAATAAATAAATATTTTATTGAAAAGTAGACAATGAGCCCTCAAGAGAAAAACAAACAACAAGAAAAAAGAAATAAAATAAAGTGACTAAACATCATCATCATCATCATCATTAATGAAGTCATGATCATCACCATTTCCTTTGACAAGTACTCCTTAGATATCATTCTTATACCAAGTGACAACATAGTCATCAATGTTGACCTCTGTTTAGTGCAATTCATGTTCATTCTCATTCTCTTAGAAAGGCTCTTCTTCAACATCCTCTTCAGGCATCATATTGTATAGATTTTGTAGTTGCGTATTTATTACTACACGTCAATCATCATTAGTATTGTCTTTAATATAAAAAAACTTATTGTGCCTAGTTTGCAAGGATATAAGGTTATTGGTAGATAATACCCGTGCAATATTCACACAATTGAACCCATATTCATCTTGCTTGAATCCCCTATGACTTAAAACATCCCACCAATGACATTTAAATAATACAACTCGATATCCATTAGGATACTGTAACTCTAAAACATCATTTAAGATGCCATAATATCCAACATTGCATGTCATCGTATTCATGTCCCTCGTGTTTGCAAAGTTATGCGTCTCTATAGATACGATCACACCATTGTTTTGAGTCTTTCATTGTCTATCGCGCTCCTTTATGTGAAATCTAAAGCCATTCACAATGTATCCCTTCAAAAAAATCACATTATGTGATGGGCCCAACGTTAAATTCTCGATACGTTCATCAACAGGCTCACTATGTAATTGCATTTGAGTAACCTGTTAAAGATTAGAAAATGGGATAGCTAAAGTTACAAGTGTATTGATATGTGCTTAATGAAAAAAATGTAATCATGATATTGAATACATACGTGATGTTTAAACCATTCGAAAAACTTTTTAATATGTTTTCATTCCATATCCCTCACACTCATGTGATTATGAGTATCTTTAATCAACTGTCTATATTGTTTATAAAATAAATTGTTCCATTAATAAGTGAATAATTAAAATTATGAATATATAAAAATTCGATTTGAAAAAAATTATCTTATCGAACAAATAGAGCAATTTCATTCCAGTTCAACACATAAAGACGTGCTTGTTCCCACTCACTGGATCCCAATATTTGTGGGATAGCCTTTCCAATAACATGACTATTTTCTATAAAAATTGATAACTTTTCACTCAAGTCAGTATCAACACCATCGTTATTACGCTCTAGTCGGTTGAATCTTATCTCGATCCCATGCAAGTACTTCGAGCAAAATGTTAATGATTCTTTACAGAGATAACTTTCTGCAATTGAACCTTCTGGATAATTTTTATTACGCACATATGACTTAAACCTGTGCAAGAACCTCTCTATTGGATACATCCACTTGTAGTGCACTAGACAGACTAACTTAGCCTCACTGGCTAAATGAATGGGTAGATGTACCATAATATCAAAAAATATCGATGGAAAGATTATCTCCATTTTGCAGAGTGTTAAAACAATTTGATGTTCAAGAAATTTTAGTTCCCTTACCCTGAGTACCTTATGACATAATTATCTGAAAAATGTGGATAATTTAATTAAAACAGAACACACATTCTTAGGCAAAAATCCTTGTATTGAAAGTGGAATAAATTGTTGTATCAGTACATGAAAATCATGACTCTTCAATCCCGAGATCTTGCATTGTTTAACCTGAATACACCTTTAGAAATTCGAAGAATAACTATCTGGAACCTTTACACCCTTTAAGCATTCACAAAACTTCTTTTTTTCAAGTGACGACATTGTGTAACATGTACGAGGCAGTAACAATTTCCCCTTTTCCGGTATCGGGTGAAGTTATTTCCTTATACTCATTAATTGCATGTCAAGATGACTTTTCAAATTGTCTTTTGTTGAACCCTCAATGTTCAAAAGTGTTCCAATCAAATTATCGCATACATTTTTTTTGATGTGCATAACATCTAAATTGTGATGTAATAAAAGATCTTTCCAATATGATAAACTGAAAAATATGTTTTTTTCTATTAATTTTTTAGTAACTTGCAATCATCATTTTTTCTCTTCCTTCCAATTCTATTTTTATTTGCCTTACCAAAAATAATTTGCTCATATTCTCGTAATTTATCAAGCACGTCTTCTCTACTCAATAGTTTTAGTGTAAGTTCCAACTCTTTTTTTTTTCATTAAACAAATTTTTATTTTTTCAGAATCTATGATCAAGTGGTAAGAATTGACGATGTCCCAAGTAACATTCTTTGTTTCCTTTCTGCAATATGACTGAACAAGTTTCTTTGTGGCAAGAGGGGCGAGCAACTTTTCCTTTAGTGCTCCATCTTGATAAGTTTGTATATGTAGGAAAGTCATTGATAGTCCATAAATCGAATGCATGCATCTTAAAATTTTATTTTTTTAAGGCATCGTATGTCTCAACTGCATCTGTCCACAATTCATTCAATTCGTCTATCAATGGTTACATATACATATCGATATCATTCCCAAGAGCCTTAGGACTTGGAATGAGTAACGATAACATAAAAGAAGTTGGTTTCATACACATCCATAGAGGTAAGTTATACGGAATCAAAACAACATGTCATGTGTTGTGAAGAGTACTCATGTAACTGAAAGGAGTAAAGCCATCGCTTGTCAATCCAAGTCTAACATTTCGAGGTTCAAAACCAAATGACGGATAATCCTTTTCTAAAGTTTCCCACGCCATAAAGTTAATTGGATGCCTCAACAGGCCATCTTTTATATGACTATCAGAATGCCATCTCATGTTCTCGGTTGTTTTTGAAGACATAAATAACTGCTTAAGCCTCAGTTTTAACGGAAAATGACGCAAAATCTTTGTAGTTATTTTCTTATCTTTTACAAATGAACGGGAAGGTTCCTCAGTTGACTAGCATCCAATTGATCTCCATCTAGACTCACCACACACTATGAATTCATTTGCATTCTCATGCTCCTTCCAATATAACATGTAATCATTCATGCATGAATATATCTTCCTATAATATAAGTCAAGTTCTCGCAGGATTTTCTTCGACTCATAATAATTCTTTGACAACTTTTCACCAGTAGAAAATGCATCTTTTAACAATTCGAGTAATATATCAAATGATTTATTACTCCATCCATTAAGATATTTCAGATGTAACAACTTTACAATAAAAGATAGTTTTAAAAATTTAGTGCAACTCAAATATAACTCAGTCTCAACAACTTTCAACATTTCATAAAACCTGTATGCATCCTCATTTGGCTCATCTGGACCGATATTATTTGACTCATTAACATCTTCACAATCAGAGTTTGGGATTTCAAATGCATCTTGTAACATTCCTTGCATATATCATTATCCTCTTTGAACTCATCAATTATATATTCATCTTTGAATGTCTCACCATGACGTGTCTAATGTATATATCTCTTATCTATCTCATACCATAATAAGTCACCATAGACGTTTTCTCTATTCTTTACCAACACATTGAGACATTTGACGCAAGAACATTGGATCGCATTATCGAACCTTGAACGAGAAAATGCAAAATCCAAGAACTTATTAACTTCTGCTTCATACTCAGGGGTATCTCTAGGCAACTGAATCCAACTTTTATCTATCGGTATATCCACTTCACAGCAATATCACCTTTAAATCAAAAGCACATGGTCACTGTAGACACCTCAATTTTGCACTTGCTTGATTAATCAACTCGTCAACCCGATTGTGACGGTTCCCAATGATGGATGATATTCCAATACTCTATTTTGTTACTAGATATGTTTTAGAAATTCAGATGAGGTATCTCAAACAAATAAAACTGTAGAAACCATGCTACGATAGGAAAATATGACATAAAACGTAGAAATCATCATTTTTCAGATAAAAAGAAGTTTTACGATAAAAATTACTAAAAAATTATCAAATTTTTAAAATATCCCTAACATCAAAACATCCCTAGAGCTTACATTACGCTTAGGAAAACCCATTTGAACACATAAAATAATAAAATGAAATCAAATAAATCATTCCACCAATTTTCATCAAATTCGACAAAATTATGAAAATACCCCTTATAAGGGTTCACAATCATTTCATGCCAAAAATTTCATAAGTGACACAAATCGATAGTCTCATCGAATTCCTTACGAAAAATCGAATCCAAAACATCCCAGAACATCAAAAAATGACTTGAAGGGCAAAAGTTCTCTTCGGGGGCAAAATACTAATTTTTTAATTTTAACAATTTAAAATTTTGAAATTAATAAATAAAATATTAATTAACATAAAATGAAACCTTAATAAAATTAATTTAAAAATCTGAACCAAAAAAATTAATCAATCAAGCCCTCAGGTAAAAGTGTTGATGGTTGCCCACTTATTTAAGTGGAGCCCCCCTTGATATTTATTAAAAGACCCTTCCATCTGGGGGTCCAAATAATTAAAGATATAGTAGTGGGTTCTCCACAAAATTTAAAAAACTATATTCTTTCATTGTACGCAAGATTAAAAAATCTAATTTAAAAGACCAAGTCAATTTCATAAGACTTAAGTCAAAACCCTAATTAAAATCCTAATCTAAAGAAATCTAGTCAATCAAATAAGACTTAAGTCAAAACCCTAATTTACCTTATCTAAAAGGAGACTTAGTCAAACCCTAATTCTTCCAAAAAATTCTATAAATAGGAGCCTCCACAATCTAATCTCGCAGGTCAAAATAAATCCTAAAAAAAATAGGTAAAAAAATCTCCTTAACCTTTTTCAAACCCTAATTTTGAAATCCTAACTCCTTACCTATAATTCAAACCCCAGTTTTTACTCAAAAAATCTCAGAAATCCTCCAAAAATACCCATAAATCCCTAAAAAATTTGAAAACACTTAGATTTAAAAGAAAGATACTTCAACTTGGAGATCAAAAACAGATCCAGTGATGGACAAGGACACTTTCAGCCAGTATTGAGGGAACCGTCGTAATCCACTAGGTAATTATTTTTATTATTGTTTTTGGGTCTATTTCGTAATGTAATATTATTTGGGAAAAGTAAAGACCGGCGTTTGCCGGGTGATGTTGGTGCCTAACACCTTTCAATCCCGTAACCTGATCCCCAGACCTATTCTCTGTGTAGATCAGTATCTTATCTATTGGTAGAGTCAATATTTGGTTCCTAGACCATAATAACTAGGTGGCGACTCCAAACCCAACAAAAAAAAGTGAAACTTCACACCCCGTGGATCGAGGGCGCTTTCAGTGGCGACTCCGTTGAGGACTTTTGAGAATCAAACTTGAAAGATCCCAAATATTGATACATTGCTAAATAAATCATTTTTTTATTTTTATTTTTATTTTTTATTTTGTTTATCTTGTTTATTTATTCATTTATTTTTTGGGTTGTATTATCTTCTCTTGGCATTATTTGAATTTATTTTGGGTATGTTATTTTAGAGTATCACTTTCTATGATTCAATCTAGGTCATTTGGAATAACCCTAAGCAATGAAATATTCAAATTGACATATGAATTGAGGATGTGATGATGCTGAATTAGCTATAAAAGTTTGGAGATCATATTCTTGGATGTTTTTTTTTATGGTCCCAATTAAAGGTCGATTTAAGAGACTCCCAAATAATCTAATGATTTAAAGGAAAATAATGAGGTAAAATGGAATGAGGGTTGTTGGATCATAAAGATTTTATTTTAAATAAAAAAAAACTTTTTTATTTTTTTATTTTTATTTTTATTTTTTTAATTTTTTTACTTATTTAATTTTTTTCGGGTACATGCGTTGATCTTTGATAGTAATTTTTTTTAAATAAAAAAAAACATTTAAAAAATGTTAAAAGAATTATTTTTTGATTTTTCTCTTTGTTTCAGAATTTTTTATTTTAGGTTTTTCTCTTTAAAAAAAAGAACAATGTTTTTTTAAAACTGAATTCAGTTTTTCTTTATTTCTTTAAAAAAATATATTTTTTTATAAAACAGAATTTAGTTTTTCTGAATGTTGTTGTTGTGTGTTGCAGTTGTGTGTTGTTGTTATCACTGTGCTGTTGCTGTTGTATGTTGCTGGTAGCAATATATACAAAAAAAAGGAGTTCTTTTTAGGTTTTAAAAAAAAAATCAATTTCTTCAAATAAGAGAGATGTTTTTTGATGTTGCTCGACAAAACAAAAATCAATTTATTTTCTTAAAAGAAATAATAAAAAATAATTTTTTTTAAAGAATGATCATAATTTATTATCTCGACAATTATCATTCCATTCTTAACTTAATATATTCTTTGAAATCTCAATTTGTTTAAGGTCGTCCAAAATGATCTTCCATTGGACCATAAAGATAAAATAAAAAAATTGTTTTGATTCATTCTATACCAGTTTCAATGTTAAATCTGATTAAATATTCTGTGATTGCCCATTTAATATGCCATGATCTGATATATCTCTATGATGTACATGCTTTGATCTTGAATTAAATATTATTGATGTTGTTTGTATTTTGTTTAATATTTGAAATCCATATTGTGATAATCTGATCTAGCCCACGAGACCATTTATCTTAAAAATGCCTCGGGCAGACCCCACCCTATTTTGCACACACCACTAGCACGTTTATTTTATTACATTGCACACTTGCATGTCCATTCTAACCAACGTGGCACTAGTGTGTAGCCCAGTCTCCTCGGAGATGCGACGTCATTCATAAAAATCACAACTCCAGTCACATACCTTAAGATATATAAAACTGGTGCATCAGTACCATTTGATCAGGTAACACTGAAAGGTATATCGATGCATCCATGCTGGAGCGACCTGAGCCTTTGTCCTATTGTAAGACGCAAAGTCGCATGTCTCGATCGCCAACCATAGACTCGTACCTATGCGGTATATCAAAATTAATTTAAGTTCACCAATTGCACTTCTTGGTCAAAATCAGTGCCTAAGCGAGATCCTGCCCCGTTGTACCCTATTGTACGAGGGGGATAGACAACGTCTATTCTAAACGAGAGGTATTTAAGTGGGCTCTTGCTCAGCATTGTGCACTACCTTTCAACTGGGGATTAAACTGGCTATTTTTTTACTTCAGAGATTTGAGTTGGAGTTTTAGATTATCACCTATACAGTATATCAAACCAAGTCACCACGTACCGTCTGATTGAGTACGCTTAAGAAGTATATAGGTGCACTTGGGAAAATGTGGCCGGATAAATTACATTGCACGTAGTAAACCTAGAGTTTAAAAGCCTCCCTGTAGGTCACGACCCGAACTGACTATGGGTGTTCCTGGGTTGCTCTAATTAATCCAACCAACAGGTAAGTGGACGGACTGATCCAGACCATTCAAACTAGACCCGTAATATCGGTCCAACCTAATGTGTGAAATGTAAATCAATTGGCCCAATCAACAAATGGATCAAACTAATCAACACCAAACCAGTTTGACCAATTGGTTTTACTTTCAAAGACTCATACTTTTTATACCAAAAAGATTTGATCTTAGAGTCAAATTAATTTGTTCGATTAAAGGTTCTATCCTAATCAGGGGTAGACTTGTGACTAACCTTTCTCACCTTCTTGGTCACTATAGACTTATAGTGCAATTGGATTCGATGTTTTCCACCGGACTTGGGCTAATTTACATCAAATTTTTAATCATGTGGTTTAGAGTCAAATATTTAGAATCAATTGTTAATTTTAGGTATACTTACCCTCAGGTGATAATTGCCTCCAAATGTTCTAAACCGTCATCTATCTACTTTGGGTCCGTCAAAAGAGTCATCTAGCCAAAGTACAAATGTCGAGTCTACCCTTGCACCATAATATTATGTCCATTCACCTAGAAGGACCTCCCCACTTTGTAGATAAGTGTTCTTGAGTTTCTTTTTAGTTTCAGTTCAGTTTTCGTCAATCTTGAAATTCAATTGACCATTTAAGTTACGTTAGTTTTTTTTAGTCGAGTTTGTCAGTCTATGTTTTTTTAATTCCAATAGAATAAAGAAGTTTCTGATTATCATGCGTGTAATAACGATTTGAGTATAATATCAAACATGAGGAATGACTAAAGGCTAATAAATCAAACTTGATAAATATTGGGATTAAAGAGTACACTCAAGAAGTGCAAATTGGTACAACATGATCCACAGGGGAATATGAGAGAATAATAAACATACTTGAGAAATTCAACAACGTTCTTGCATGTTTTCATAAGGATATATTGATAGATTGCACCAAAATAGATCAAGGCATAAAGTCAATGGTGAACTTCAAAATAAAAGATTATTGGTTAAGAATGATATAGTTAAAACCATCGATAAAGGTACTAAGACTCACAAGAAGGGATCTATCATGTTTTTCACTAGAGGGAGAAGAGTTCTCATTCACAAAAGAATATGAGATCTTCTTCGAAGTTTAAAAAGGGTTGAACAAGTCAATGTCAAATACAAAGAACTCAATCACATTTAATTTCGTGGAAGAAGACTGAAGATTACTCATTCTCAAAAGGAGATCGTATTCGACAGAGCAATCAAGACATCGAGTTCCTAAAACCTTGACCAAATCAAATAGTATTTCACCAAATAAGGCCTTCTTTGGTTGAACCATTTTCATGTCTTACCAAGAAAAAAGACCTTCTTTTGCCCCTCGCAGCCTCTAAAAACATCAATAGCCTTTTCTTTCTAAACCACACCAACCAACCTCGGGAGGGATATGTAACACCCCAAATTTTTAATTCATATCTCGAGGAAAAAAAATAAATAGTGGAATTTTAAGAAAATCTTGAAAGTGGGATTTAGGGTAAAAACTTTAGGATGTTTCTGATCATTTTTAATGGAATCTGACCTCACCATTAGATTTAAAATGATCGAAAAATATAGTTTAGCCTATAAGCACGCTCAAATGCGAGTCTGAATATGAAAATTGCAAAATCCTCGATTACCGGGTCGGACCAGGCTAAAATAGTGACTTTTTGTTAGAGAAAGAATTTTTAAAATTTGATTATACCATTGGGTTCGTAACGAAAAATTATTCAACATGGACTATTTATTTATCATTTTTGGAGATCAGGAAGTCGAATTATCGTCAAAAACGAAAACGACATCAAGTTTAAGGGTCACCTCAGGGCAAAAATGTAACCTTTTGATAGAGACAAAATTTGAAGAAATTGACTACACCATTAGATCCGAAATGAAAAATTAGGCGAAATAGAGTATTCATTTGTCAGTTTTGGAGTCCAGATGGCCAAGTTATCGTCGGTTGAAACAATAGGCGAAATACCGAATTCGTCCCACATTTTATTTAAATAATATTTTTAAAATTTTTTTTCTCTCATCTTCCCCAACGCGTCCAAACAGCCGAGACTTATATAAAACGAAAAATTTATTTTTCTTCAAACTTTCACCTCAGATCTCGTGCAAACGGCTCGTCGTCAACGATCGACGCAGAAGGGAGAAATGTCCGCAGCTACGTTCTCTACAAAACCCACCCAACCTTTCTTCGTTTCACTTTCTAATTCATCCAATATCGTCAAAAATCAGCCGTATTTGGATACGGAAATTTTGAAACTTTGACCTCGGATTTAGTCCGTTTCTGGGTCAAACCGTCTTCACAGCCTCATTCTCTACATAACCCACCCAAATTTCTTCTGTTTTCTCGTCTTTTTCACCTCGTATAGTCAAAAATCAGCCGTATTTTTATACGGAGATTTCGTAACTTCAACCTCGGTTTTCATCGATTTCGGGATCAAACCGTCTTTCATCATAGAAGGGAGAAGAGACGAGCACATCGAGATCTTCAAAACCACCAGGTCGATTTCAAAAATCAGCCGCTTTGAAGTTCAGTCCGTCTCGATTTCCGTGCCGATCGCCTCGATTTCCGTGCACATGCTTTGATCCTTTTGCCTAGTGATTGTAAGGAACTCTCAATTTCTATTAGTAATCGTAGATTGTGGAAATTGCATTTAGGATTTTATCGGAAAAGTTTTGGATATATTTCTAAAATATAGAATTCTTTTGTTATTTCAACAATTCACGCCAGAAATTGCATGTTTGATATGTTTAATTGTATTTTTAACAAATTATACGTGGGTAGGGTATTTTAACGGGTTATTTCCATAAATTGGGTCTTGTGCACTGTTCGGACCCCGTTTTGATATAAAATTTGTTTTCTTTTTCAATATTATTGATAAAAATAAATTCTTTAGTTGGAAAATGTGATTTAATATTCAATGAACTCATATTGAGTTGATGAATATCAGAAAATGGATGTTTTATTGAAGAGATTGAAAATTGTAAAAATCGGAAAAAGGGAAAAAGGGTATGAAACGGTAAAATGTTAGAGTCACACCCGAGGGGTGATGTCTGCATTTTACGTTGTTGTGTTGTGTGGAGGTTGGTGAACAGATATCCAGGGATAATATTATTGGTTGCATGTTTATTTACTTTCTGTTAGCGCGAGGCGCTGTTTCCGTTTCAGTTATGTTATTTATTTTAGGCCGGGTGGCCACACTTGCATGGTAGGAAACTGGATATCTATTCTCAACCTTGTATTGTTAATTTATCTTTTGTTTTCAAATGAAAATAATATATATAAGTAGCTATTTTGTGAGCTGTTAAAGAGTTTGTGAATGCCTGAAGGGATAGTGCATCATATCATCCGGAGTGGTGTACTATCCTGGGATGTACGGTAGGGACCACCAAACTCATACGTGGTATGGGACGCGTATGAGAGTGGAGTCACAACTGGAATCCGGGATATTCTTCTCTATCTTTACCAGTGAACTTGTAATGTAAAGGTGGTCGTATACGAATGGTTTGTATATTTGGGAATCACATGCACGCCTGATAGGCATAGACGAAGATGATTAGTTAGTGATCACTAACAATCTATAGTAGTCGAACGTTCTGACACATCGAAAAGAGATCCATTGCTTACGGTCACGTCAAACGGCCAGCCTGAGCCGGATAAATGGTCAACCAAACGTGGTAAACAGCGACCAGCCACAAAATCAGGAACTAAAAATCAGAGAGAAATTGTAACATCATGTCCCGACTGGGAGCGATCCAGTCGTGAATCTCAACTCTCTAATTCCAATACTCCACCATTGTGTATTATGTATCTGTTGTTTATTTTGATATATAAAATGAAATGCATGTTTAATGTTTCCATTTGATCAATTAGATTTGTATAAAAAGAGAATGTTATAGTGAGTAATGCTGATTGATGTGATGTCAGTTTTAAAATGTTTAGTTGCTCATCCCTGGCTATATGTACCAGTTAATCGTAGTTTTCTTCTGTAAAATTTTGTTTATTTTAAAATGATTCAGTATGTTTATTCGTTCATGTTAAGAGAGGTTATTGGCAGAAATTGTTGTTTCCTTACTGGGTAACCCTTGTTACTCACCCTTTCCTTCTCTATTTTTTTTTTAGTTTCAGATCTGAAGCTTGGCGAAATAAGTGTAGAAAATGAATGAGGATCATCTGATTGGTCAGATAGACAACTAGAGTCCGTCACCTGGTAAGTACTAGGATTATACCCCCTAGTGGTGTCAGTTTCTCCAAGTAGTCTTATGGATTTGTCTTGAGTGTTAGGAATTCTGTTAGAGTGAGGAATTTTGTATAATCCTGTATATAATTTTTCTTCTTCCGCACTCTGATCTATCGAACATTATTAGACGTATATAGGCTTCCGCTAGTATTATATTTTGTTTGTTATATGCAGGATTGTATGTCGTTTATCAGGTGCAGGTTGAATCGCCTTGGAATGCTAACATAAACAGAGGAGACCATGCCGAAATTTCGAGGTGCCACCTCGTACCTTGAAATCTGACATGGGGATTTGTGTTAGTGTTCGGCGGGGCGCCACAAGATATCTTAGTATGAACTACGTTTTGACCTGATCCCAAAAAGAGAAAAGAAATATTTGGGCTACGTAGGCAACCTGAGAAGTTACTTCAAGTCCGGTCTCACAAAAAATTTATTCTCTTAAGAAAAGTGTCATCCAAAAGGAATATCCCCTATTAAAAGGATCAAAAGAAAAAAAATGCCAAACAAGGGGCATTAGAAAAAAAAGAATTGATAGAAGAGAAAATAATTTCAAACTAGGGGCATTAAAAAAAAGTCAAAAGAATTTACAAAAAAATACCAAACTAGGGGCATTAGAAAAAAAGAGAATATCAGACTAGGGGCATTTTGGGAATTCGAGCCTTATACCTTTTCTTTCTAAATCATGTCCTAAGCCCACCTATTAAGTCCTCTTGAATGCTAATTGACTCGATTAAGGTCCAAGGAACCAAGAAGTTGTCGAGTTGAATATTCAAAATCATCAAGAACAAAAAAAACCCGCTAAGTTGAAAATTCAACAAGATGACTTAGACAAAAGCTAGGGCATAACCATAGAAAAAGAAGGCCTGCTAGGTTGAAAACATGAAAAGGCGACCTAGGCAAAAATTAAGGGCATCATCAAAAGAAGAAAAACAAAGCCTAATAGATTGAAAACCTGAAGAGGCGATCTAAACAAAAATTGGGGCATCATCAAATAGGAGGAAAGGTCTTATAAAGAAGAAAAATTTAGAAGGAAGCTTGTGCAGAAACTAAGAAATGCAAAAAATTATTCAAGTCACAACATTCATTTTTCAACTGAAAGCTCACATCTAATAAAGATATGGTTGAAGTCAAAGAAACTCATAAGCCATCTTAAACATTATAAGATCCTTAAGAATATGTTTACTTGTCCAAGTATTTGCCAAAGGAAAGTGTATAACTATTGACTACTTTGAAGACAAACATCTTCTATTCCAGTAATTATCAAG
The DNA here is from genome assembly GCF_017979445.1 of Akebia trifoliata. Taxonomy (NCBI): domain Eukaryota; kingdom Viridiplantae; phylum Streptophyta; class Magnoliopsida; order Ranunculales; family Lardizabalaceae; genus Akebia; species Akebia trifoliata. The sequence goes on along the minus strand of NC_141384.1, from coordinate 16,269,205 downwards.
ATTCTAAGTCCAACGTAAGTATTTCGCAAAAGAAATTGATCAAATTTCTTATTACGCATATGATAATCTTAAAAGTCTTGAATTTAAAGGAATGTCGATTCTGCTGTCTGTCATATATCAAAGTCCATAATTGCTCGTTCATATTTTCTAAGTGTAATCCATTTAATCAGTTTCATAGTCAAGTTCCAGTTAGAAGCCAACCTTGAAACAAGGGGCATTTTTTTAGAATAACTATGATTCCGAAGTTTTCATTCTTGATCATATGATAAAACGAAAATCTTACAAAAGCTTAAAAGTCCGGCGAAGTCCAATGATAATTATGAATCCAGATATATGATAAGCCAATAAAGGCCAAATCTTTCAAACTTTGAACTCGATAATACCGATTATTTAACTAATTCAAGCCCGAGAAGCGTGGCTCCAATAAGTTCGAGTCCAAGAAATGAGACTCTGATTTTTTTTTAATCATAGAATGAATAGATTTTTTGAAGTACATACAACCCTAAGTTCGAGTCCGAGAAACGAGACTCCAACTTTTTGAATCATAGAATGAGTAGGTTTTTTGAAGTACCTACAAACCTAAATTTGAGTCCGAGAAATGAGACTCCAACTTTTTGAATCATAGAATGAGTAGGTTTTTTGAAGTACCTACAAACCTAAGTTCGAATCCGAAAAACGAGACTCCAAATTTTTTGAATCATAGAATTAGTAGGTTTTTTGAAGTACCTACAAACCTAAGTTCGAGTCCGAGAAATGAGACTCCAACTTTTTGAATCATAGAATGAGTAGATTTTTTGAAATACCTACAAACCTAAGTTCGAGTCTGAGAAACAAGACTCCAACTTTTTTGAATCATAGAATGAGTAGGTTTTTTAAAGTACCTACAAACCTAAGTTCGAATCCGAGAAACGAGACTCCAACTTTTTGAATCATAGAATAAGTAGGTTTTTTGAAGTACTTACAAACCTAAGTTCAAGTCCGAGAAACGAGACTCCAACTTTTTGAATCATAGAATGAGTAGGTTTTTTGAAGTACATACAAACATAAGTTCGAGTCTGGGAAACGAGACTCCTACTTTTTGAATTATAGAATGAATTAATAGGATTGTTTAAGTTCTTGTAAACCTTACCTAAAGTCCGATAATCGAGATACAAATTTTTTTCGGATTCTAAAAAAGAATTTTGATAGGATTTAAAGAAGTTTCTATTTCACCTATCTCGTTATTCAAACTTATCATAATTCAATATTGTGTCATTGTCTTCATTGTATATGTGCATTTCAATTTGAATCATCATTGTTTGTAAGAGAAGATCTTTAGGACCTGACATTCTTTTTTGATCGATGAGAGTTTATTCTCAATGATCCGATAGAATACTCAGTAAGCATCGCACCATTGCATATACATGCACTTTTGCATTAGCTAGGGAAAATTTTCTAAAATTCAAGGATCTGACATCGTCATTGAGAGTTCGCGCTCGAAGACCTGATAATTTTTTTAGTTCAGGGAGAGTTTTACCTTTAAGGATCCGAACGCCTCAACAAATTGCTAAATCAGACTGCAAAATGAACTGTTACTAGCTTTGACATTCAGATATCGTACTATCTACCAAAATGGATTTGCTATCTAGTTTGCTTCAACCCACTACCAAAGAGGGGCATCTGTAGACATCCTATTTTTGCACTTGCCTGATTAATCAACTCGTCAACCCGATTGTGATAGTTCCCAATGATGGATGATATTCCAATACTCTATTTTATTGTTAGATATGTTTCAGAAATTCAGATGAGATATCTCAAACAAACAAAATTGTAGAAATCACGCTACGATAGGAAAATATGACCAAAAATGTAGAAATCATCATTTTTCAGATAAAAAGAAACTTTACGATAAAAATCACTAAAAAATGATCAAATTACCAAAATACCCCTAACATCAAAACATCATTAGAGCTTACATTACACTTAGGAAAATCTATTTGAACACATAAAATAACAAAATGAAATCAAATAAACCATTCCGCCAATTTTCACCAAATTCGATAAAATTATGAAAATACCCCTCATAAGGGTTCACAATCATTTCACGCCAAAAATTTCATAAGTGACACAAATCGATAATCTCATCGAATTCCTTACGATCGATTCCAAAACATCCTGAAACATTGAAAAACGACTTGAAAAGCAAAAGTTCTCTTTGGGGCTAAAATAGTAATTTTTCAATTTTAACAATTTAAAATTTTGAAATTAATAAATAAAATATTAATTAACATAAAGTGAAATCTTAATAAAATTAATTTAAAAATCTGAACCAAGAAAATTAATCAATCAAGCCCTTAGGTAAAATTGTTGATGGTTGCCCACTTATTTAAGTGAAGCACACTTGATATTTATTAAAAGACCCTTCCATCTAGGGGTCTAAATAATTAAAGATATAGTAGGGGGTTCTCTACAAAATTTAAAAATATATTCTTTCATTGTACGTGAAATCGCCTCGACCCTTTTCACTAAATTGTGGATAAGGGTCCGATTTATTAATGGGGGACTTTTGAGAAATGGGAGTCGCCATCTAATTTAGGTCTAGGAATCATAAATAACTCCAAATGGATATGAGTCGGTCCACGGATCAGAGAGATGGGTAAGGGGTCAGATTACGGGTTTCGAAAGGTATTAGGCACCGAACCCGCCCGATCAAGATGATCAGTCTCTATTACGATCCAAAATCATCCTATGGTCAACATACAAAGACTACAGTCAATGTCACAGTCCAATCATCATCATCAATTTATGTTGGATTTGTTAAACAAATCCTATGGCTAAAATTGTCCCAATTATTACATGATCGTTTTTTGAATTTCATAAAATATGGAAGGGTTTGAAAAAGCCCTGATTAGCTCCATGATCTAAAATCAATTAAGAAATTCCACCTGCAAGTATTTTTCAAACTGTCCAAAATAGAAACTGTCAAATTAAAACTTAGGATCTCCAAATTGAGAATCCGAAGTTCCCCAAATTAATATTCAAAAATATATGCTGAATTTCCAAATTAGAATTTTTAAAAATGGAACTTTCCCAAAATAGAAGTTTTCTAAAGATATCACAGTTTTGAATTAGAAACTTCTAAATCCATGAACTTTTTAAATATGAAATTGCAAAACCATCTAAATTAGAAATTGCTAAAATGTGAAATTCCTAAAATAGAGATTTGTAAATATATTCTTTCCTCAAATAGAAAATTGTACGATTTTCCTATCAGAAAATTCCAAATACCAATTTTCAAAATGAAATTATGAATGGGAATTTTTGAATTAAAAAAATATGGATTTACCAAGGATTACCGATTTGGAAATTTATGAAATAACAAGAAAAAAATTCACAATACCATGCTTACCAAATTGTAGATCAATAAGCACCAATGCATACAAAATATTGGAGATCAACACACACCAATGCATACAAAATTTCCAAACTCAAATAATTCTTAAATCGACTCAAACAGGCAAGCATCTAGGAACATCATTTTTTCCAAAATAACTATCAAGCTTAAATACAAGGATCATGTCATCACAAATTCATAAAAAATGCATAAAAAATAAAAATAAAATAAAGACAAAAACAAAACAATTTATTTCCTAATCCTATCGATATGCAAAAAAACACAGAAACATATATAAACAAAATATCCTCCTAATCCTACTAACATGCAAACAATAAAAATAAAAACAAACACAAAACAAAAAAATAAAAATAAATAAAAAAGAAAACATAAAAAAATAAAAACGAACAAAAAAGAAGCATAAAACCTAAACATTCTCCTTTTCCTATCAATATAAAAATAAATGAATATAAAGAAACCCCTAACCCTATCGATATACAAGAAAAAAAAACAACAAAATGCATAAAAAAATCTACTAATCCTATTGATATAAAAATAAAAATATAAACTAAAAAATAAAAAGAAACAAAACTTACCTATAGAGACAGACGATGAGGGCCGATTCCTTGAAATAGGACCTCCAAAGCTTGTGAGTATCCATGTGTCGCGAAGGGGATAATGGCTGAAGGATGATTGCTGGGACTTCGGTTCAAAAAGGCGACTGGAAGAGGCTGCTGGGCAGAACGTGAGAGAGGTGATGGCTAAGAATGAAAGAGATGGCTGCAGCAAGGTTGGATGGGTCACGTTGGCCGTAATGAACTGTAGACACCCCATTTTTGCATCCGCCTGATTAATCAAGTCGTCAACCCGATCGCAAAGGTTCCCAATGATGGATGTCTATTCCAATGCTTTATTTTGTTACCAGATATGTTTCAGAAATCCGGATGAGGTATCTCGAACTGACAAAACTTAGAAACCACGCTACGCTAGGAAAATACGACCCCAGAAACATAGAAATCATCATCTTGCAAACCAAAAAGAAGCTTCACGATAAAAATCACTAAAAATGATTAAATTACCAAAATACCCCTAACCTCAAAACAACCTTAGAGCCTACATTACGCTTAGGAAAATCCGTTCAAACACATAAAACAACAAATCGAAACCAAGTAAACCACTTCGCCAATTTTCACAAAATTTGACAAAATTACGAAAATACCCCTCATAAAGTTCACGATCATTTCATATAAAAAACTTCATAAATGAAAAAAACCAACATTCCCATTGAATTCCTTACGAAAAACTGATTCCAAAACATCCTGGAACATTGAAAAACGACTTAAAACGTAAAAAATCCTCTCCGAGGGCAAAACGGTAATTTCACAATTTTCATAATTAAAAAATTCGAAATTAATAAATAAAACATTAAATAATTAAAGTGAAACATTAATGAAATTAATTTAAAAAGTTGAACCTAAAAAATCGATTAATTGGACTCTCAGGCAAAATTGTTGAGGGTTCGTGGGATATTTCTTTAAGGACCCCTCCATTTGGGGGTCCAAAGAATTAAAGATATAATAGAAGGGGGTTCTCCAAAAATTAAAAGTAAATCAAGCAAGACTGAAGTCAAGGTATTAAAGTCAATCAAGTGAGACTGAAGTCAAAATTAAAGTCAATCAAGCAAGACTGAAGTCAAGGTACTAATCGAGTCAATCTCATAAGACTAAGGTCAAAACCCTAAATCAAAACCCTAATCTAAACTAATCAAGTCAATCTCATAAGACTAAGGTCAAAACCCTAAATCCAAACCCTAATCTAAAACTAATCAAGTCAATCTCATAAGACTAAAGTCAAAACCCTAAAACCCTAAAGACTAAGTCAAAACCCTAATTGAAACCCTAAAAGAAACCCTAATCAAACCCTAATGCTTCTAAAAACTTTATAAATAGGAGACTCCACACCCTATTTTCGTATCAAAGAAGAAACCCTAGAAAAAGTAGGTGAAGAAGCCTCCACAACCTCCCCAAAACCCTAATTTTGGAGCCCCAACTCCTTCCCTAACACCCCTACTCCGATTTTAGCCTAAAAAACACCTAGAAACCTTTCAAAAACACCCCAAAAATCCACCACAAATTCAAAGCATCCAGATCCAAAAAGGAGACACCTTGCCTCGGAGATCAGAAATCAGATCCGGGAACAAAACGAAGCAAGGAGTACGGTACAAGGAACTGTTTTTCAGATCTGAGGGAATAGTACTTTTGCAGATCGAAGGTAAGGTTTTTTTTATTATTTTTTTAATCTAGGTTTTATCATTAGCGATGTAGTTATATTGGGAATAAGTAGAGACCGGCATTGGCCGGGCGGGGTTGGTGCCTAACACCTTCCAACCCCGTAACATGATCTCCGGATTCAGATTTCTATAGTAGATTAGTTCCTTTTTATCCATTTTAGAGTCAGTTTGGTTTCTAGACCACAATAACTAGGTGGCGACTCCCAAACCTCAAGGGTCAAAAGCGGATCCGCGCACACCGCAGATCGAGGGCGCTTTCATGAACACAGAGAGAGGATGGCTGGGGCGTTGGATACTGTAAGAACGAGTTGAATATGGGGGTGGACAACAAGGTGCTGGTTTGATAGAGATGAAGGAGATGGAGATTATAAAGATGTGGGTTGTAGGTGCTGTAATTTTCAGCAATAGAGAAGGAGAGAAAGGTGAAGGAGATGATGAAGGCTGAAATAGGTGCTGTTGTAGAGGATGACAACAATAGCAATGAACTGAGGGTGTTGTAGGTGGGATGTTGGTTCAACAGAGAGAGAGAGAGACAGATAGAGAGATGGCTGCAATGGCCACGTTTTGCAGAGAGGGTTGTTGAAGTTGATGAAGGTCTGTTACAATGGAATTCTGAAGAAGAAGAATGTAGGAATGGATGAAGCAGCAAGTTGCTGTATTTTACAGCAATGGAAAGAAGCAGCAAGTTGCTGATTTTTAGCAGTAATGGAGAAGGAGACGCTCTATTATTGTAGCAGCACTGCTGTGCTTCAGGTTCAGCCCCAAGGACTTTGAGAGGGAGGCGTGAATGAAGAAGAAGAGGAGTTCAACCCAAAGGAGAGGTCTTGCAGTACATGAGGGAGACGTGAGGAAGATGAAGCCGTCCAGCCAGCCCAAGGATCTTCAGCCAAAACGAATAAAAAAAGAAGATAACCAACCTCCTCTCAAGAAAGAAGACGTTTTCTCTTTTATAGAAAAGAAATTTCTATTTTCGTTTTTTTTTCTTTCTAATTCTTTTGCTTTTCTTTTTTATTTTCTACACGTTTTCTACCTCTTTTTTTTTCCTTTTAGGAGAATGATGGTGGGGCGATCCCACGCTACTCATACTTTGTTTGTCGAGTTATGGTTGGTCGATCGATTGGTTAATCATTTTATTTCAAGTTTTTGTTGGTTAATTAAAATTTTATTTATTTATTTTAATTTTGAGTTTTATTAGTCGACAAATTTTGAATTTTTGGGTTTAATTAAAAATTTTAATTTATTTTTTAATTGACCGTTTGATTTCGATTTTATTTGGTTGCTCGATTGAATTTGACTTCGAATTTTAAATTTGTTGATTAGATTTTGGCAGAATTTCAATTTAACTTTAATTGTTGATTAATTGATTTTTTTTTATTATTTTGATTGCTCAATTTAAATTTTTTTATAGGATTTAATTTATTGATTGCGTTTTAATTTGATCGGTTGAATGGTTTTTAATTTGTTTTTGATTAATTCGATTGATTGATTAAATTTTAATTATTCGATTGTTTGACTTTGAATTAGATCTTAATTGTTTAATTATGAATTAAATTTTAAGTTTTAATTGTTTAATTTTGAATTTTTTAATTTTGAATTAAATTTTAAGTTTTAATTGTTTAATTTTAAATTTGAGTTTGAATTGTTTGGAATTGTTTTATTTGAATTGTTTAATTTTAAATTTGAGTTTGAATTGTTTAGAATTATTTTATTTGAATTGTTTAATTTTTTTAATTTGAATTTGATCGGATTTTTAATTAGATTTCTTTTATTACATTTTCCTAAGGATCGAAATCTCTAAGTTGAGTTTGGAGGTCGAGGGGCATTTCGGTCATTTTTATGAATTTCTTAAATTTCTCTATTTTGTTGGTTTGGGTCCCGTTAGACTCGAAATCATGTGCTGAGTGCAATGGAGGTACTTTCGAAGTCTTTCGGAGGTCCGAAATTTATGAGGGGTATTTTCGTCATTTTGTCAATTTTTGTAAATTTTTACGAATTTTAGCGTGAGATTCTTTCTGTCCCAACGTGATTATTTCTATGTTTCAAAGTTATATTTTTCTAACGTAGCGAGATTTCTAAGTTATCGAACTGTGTATCGAACCTAAGGCGTACGTGCTTGCTAAGTCGAGTGTAAGGTGTAGCGATCCTAAGCGTGCGTAAATTTCTATGTCGAGTCGTAACGAGTAGGGGAGATGAAAAAATGGAAATGGAGGGAATCAGGGATAGTACTCACAAGTCTTCGAGTCCTTTACAATCATCATTAGGAATTCACGGTAACCGGGTGATGAATTGTCGAATTAAGCATATGCAAAAATGGGGTGTCTACAGTACGCAAGATTAAAAATCCTAATTTAAAAGACCAAGTCAATCTCATAAGACTTAAGTCAAAACCCTAATTAAAATCATAATCTAAAGAAATCTAGTCAATCCAATAAGACTTAAGTCAAAGCCCTAATTCACTTTATCTAAAAGGAGACCTAGTCAAAACCTAATTCTTCCAAAAAAATCTATAAATAGGAGCCTCCACAACCTAGTCTCGTAGGTCAAAATAAACCCTAAAAAAATAGGTCAAAAAGTCTCCATAACCTTTTTCAAACCCTAATTTTGAAGTCCTAACTCCCTACATAAAACCCCCAAAAACCTTCCAAAAATACCTAGAAATCCCTAAAAAGTCAGGAAACACTTAGATCTAGAAGAAAAATAATTCAACTTGGAGAGTAGAAATAGATCCAGTGATATAGGAATAACAAGGAAAGTTCAAGGACAATTTCTGCCAGTACTGAGGAAACCATCGTAATCCGCTAGGCAATTTTTTTTAATATCTTTTTTTTATATTGTTTTTAGGTCTATTTTGCAATGTAGTATTATTTGGAAAAAGTAGAGACTGGCGTTTGCCGGGCGGGGTTGGTGCCTAACACCTTCCAACCCCGTAACCTAATTCCCGGACCTATTCTCTGTATAGATCAGTATATTATCTATTGGTAGAGTCAATATTTGGTTCCTAGACCATAATAATTAGGTGGCAACTCCAAATCCAAAAAAAAAAAAAGCGGATCCACACACCCAGCGGATCGAGGGCGCTTTTAGTAACATACAACTAAAATTAAGGAAACAACTAGTCAACTATAGATAAAATATTTGACCCAAATGAAGCGGTCCATCTACGGACTGTACTTGACGTAATATTATCTATGAATTGACCCAATTTACCCGATCCAACCCATTAAAGTGAAAGCTAAATTAGGAAAAATCAAGGCAATCTTTCTATTTTGATTATGAATCAACTTTTGTTAAATATATAGAAAGTTGCTTTATAATAAAAATATAAAGCAAATTAAAAGAAATAAGAACACGATAAAATAATTTATGTGATTTAATGACTGCTTATTTCCACAAGTGATGATGAGATATCTTCATTATTTTTATCAAAAGCAAAGGGCTCTAAACTCTCAACCTTTACTCATCTCAGAAAATGCTGAAAATCGCTCATCGAAACATTGAATGATTTTGATATAGACAATACGATGTTGAAATTGCCCGTAGTAGAAAAAGTTACAAAATTGAGATAAAAGTCACTCAAAAGAATACAAGGCATAAGCATTACAAGGATGTTTACCATTTAAGATTCTATATTAGACAATTTTATTCCCAATAGACACAAATTTAGCACACAATGGTGTATACTTGGAGTCCCATTAGGAAAACTAGAATCCATGCTTATTATCAACCAACTATAATATATAAGAGTCCAAATATAAAAGATTTGTTCACTAATCATTCAAACAAGGTTAGTAGAAAAATAAAATAAAAAAACCAAATTACAATAGTGCTCCTATGAGCAAATATTATTCAACAACACACTTTAAAAAAACACTATGCGAGTTCTCATATTTGATAAGCAGAATTGGGGAATGGTGGTCACTTGAAATCTGATTTCGTCCAAACATTGAATTAAAATTATAGAAATTGGGATTTTGGTTTGAAATCAAACCAAAATTTGAATCAACGCTATAGAAATTAGGATTATACAACAAAATCAATAAAATATCAACAAAATATGCAGCAAAACAAACTATGTAGAAAAATCTAAGTTTAGGGATCGATTGGAGAGAAAAATTAACAAAATATGTAGAAAAACATACATTAATTTTTAGGAGGCCGAGATTAGATCGAATCTATTTAGATTAGACCCTCACGCGTTTGAGAGATCAAGAGAGAGAGAGAGATTGATAGAAAGAGAAAGATTGATAGAGAGGTTTTATGCCGAATAAATCCTTAATTTGAAGATCTGTTTCAAATGAGATCTTCGAGTATGAGATGAGAGACAGAGAAATCAGTGAGATCAACGGAGAAAGAGATAGAAGCTTCATTTTCAAGCTTGAGATCTGTTTCAAACAAGATCTTCGAGTATGAAATAGAGGCTTCGTTTTCAAGCTTGAGATCTATTTCAAATGATATTTTCAAGTATGAGACAGAGGTTTCGTTTTTGAGCTTGAGAAAGAGATTATTTTAGAGAGATAAAGAGATCAGCGAAAATGAGAGAGATTATTTGGATTTCAGACGAGAGAAAGACTGTTCGAGTTTCAAACGAGAGAAAAAGATAGAGTAAGTCAATAAAAAAGTGAGAACCGAGTTGGATATCCAATTTTGTAAAATAAATGGCTTTATAGCGACGATCAAACTATGACTGTTACTAAAAACTATTGTTGTAGCTTTTTTTTCCTGTAGTGAATCTCGCACAAACACTATTCGATCCTTACAGTTCTAAAGGAACCATCATAACAGCCACCATTCTACACAATTATTAAAGATAGGATTGTTTTTTTTCCTTTTTTCTTTTCTTTTTCTTTTCATTCTAATAGGCTAATTTTTTTTTATCTTGACAGATGTAATGGGGTAATATAGCAAATTCGACGAGAAGCGATGGTCGATGAGTATGGACTCACCACATGAGGAATTATCATATAATCAATTTAAATTTTATCTTTAAGAAATGAATGAGTACGAAGTGAGGGGATGATTGAGCAAGTTGTGTGATGATTTTTATGTTGTTTACTAACTCTTATTACAGATCATGGTCAGGGTATTTTTGGTTTAACTTTTTTTTTAGTACATAAAACCATACAACATGATCTTCATTCACCTTAGTCCAATGGATCCCTTTCACATGAAATAATAATGAAAGCGCCCTCGATCCGCGGGGTGTGCGGATCCGCTTTTGATTTTTAAGGTTTGGGAGTCGCCACTTAGTTATTGCGGTCTAGGAACCGAGCATTGACTCAAGATGGATAAAAACAACTAATCTACTTAAAAAAAATACTGAGTCCAGGGATCACTTTACGGGGTTGGAAGGTGTTAGGCACCAACCCCGCCTGGCAAACGCCGGTCTCTACTAATTCTCAAGAATATTACATTGCTAAAGACCTAAAATAAATAAAAAAGACAAAGAAATTATACCTGTGATGATCGCAACGACTTGTTCCCTTAGATATGGTAGAACAACTTTTCGTATAAATTCTCCTTGCTTTGTTCTATCATCGGATCTACTTCGGATCTCCAAAACGAAGTATCTCCTTCTTAGATCTGAGTTTTTCCTAGTTTTTTGATGGGTTTCTAGGTGGTTTTTGGAGAGTTTTGAGAGTCTTTTTTATAAAAATTAGGGTTTGGATGATAGGTAAGGGGTTAGGACTTCAATTTGGGAAAGCTAAGGTGGCTTTTTGACCTACTTTTTCTAGAGTTTTCTTTGACCTACGAAATTGGGTTGTGGAGGCTCTTTATTTATAGAGTTTTTTAGGTAGAGTTAATGTTTGATTAGGTTTCTTTTAGGGTTTTAATTAGGGTTTTGACTTTAGTCGTATGAGATTGACTTGATCTTTTTAGATTAGGGTTTTAATTAGGATTTTGACTTAAGTCTTATGAGATTGACTTGATTCCTTTAAGATTTTAATTAGGATTTTGACTTAAGTCTTACGAGATTGACTTGGTTAGGGTTTTAATTAGAGTTTTGACTTAAGTCTTATGAGATTGACTTAATTTATTTAGATTAGGAATTTGACTTAAGTCTTACGAGATTGACTTGGTTTAGATTTTTAAATTAATTTTATTAAGGTTTTATTTTATGTTAATTAATATTTTATTTATTAATTTCAAAATTAAAAACTTACCGTTTTGCCCCCGAAGAGAGCTTTTGCATTTCAAGTCAGTTTTCGATGTTTCGGGATGTTTTGGAATCGATTTTTCGTAAAGAATTCAATGAGATTATTGGTTTGTGTTATTTATGAAATTTTTTGGAGTGAAATGATTGTCAACCCTTATGAGGGGCATTTTCATAATTTTGTCGAATTTGGTGAAAATTGGTGAAATGATTTAATTAATTTCATTTTGTTATTTTATGTATTCGAATGTGTTTCCCTAAGCGTAAGGAGGGCTCTAAGGATGTTTTAATGTTAGGGGTATTTTGATAATTTGATAATTTTTTAGTGATTTTTATCGTAAAGCTTCTTTTTGTCTGTAAAATGATAATTTCTATGTTTTTGGGGTATATTTTCCTAGCGTACCTGTAGACATCCTATTTTTGCATATGCCTAATTCGACAATTCGTCATCCGGTTACCGCGAATTCCTAATGATGATCACAAAGAAGTCGAAGGCTTGTGAGTACTATCCCTGATTCCCTCCATTTTCAATCTTTTCATCTCCCCTACTCATTACGACTCGACATAGAAATTTACGCACGCCTAGGATCACTACACGTTATGCCCAATTTAGCAACCACATACGTTTTAGGTTCGCTCACGGTTCGATAACTTAGAGACCTCGCTACGCTAGGAAAACATGACTTTGAAACTTAGAAATAATCACGTTGGGACCGAAAGAAATCTCACGCTAAAATTCGTAAAAATCTGTAAAAATCGATAAAATGACGAAAATACCCTTCATGAATTTCGGACCCCCGAAAAATCCCGAAGGTACCTCCATTGCACTCAAAACATGATTTCGAGTCTAACAGGACCCAAATTGATGAAAACAGAAAAATTTAGAAAAATTCATAAAAATAACCGAAATACCCCTCAGCATCCAAATTCAACTTAGAGATCCCGATCTTTAGGAAAATATAATAAAAGTTGAAATCCAATTAAAAATCCAATCTAACTAAAAATAAAACTCAAATTAAAAATTAAACAATTCAAATTCAAACAATTAAAACTAAAAATAAAATTCAAATTAAAAATTAAATAATTCAAATTCAAACGATTGAAATTAATAATTAAACAATTAAACAATTAAAATTAAAATTAAGCAACAATTAAAATTAACATCAAGAAAAATTAAAAAATTAAACATTTAAAATTAAAATCAAACAACCGATCAAATTAAAATCAAAATGCAATCGATAAATTAAATCCAACTAAGAAATTTTCAAATTAAAATTGATCAACCAAAATAAAAATTTCAATTAATCAACTCATTCAAAATTCAAATTAAAAATCAAACTTAAAATAAAATTACATAATCAACTAAAATGAAAAATCAAATTAAAACTTAAATCAAAACGTTGACGAAATCCAATTAGAATCAAAACTAGATTTACTGATCGCCATTCGTTAATGGGGGACAACTAATGTGCTGCGAGTAGCGGGGGATCGCCCCACCATCATTCTCTAAAAGAAAATTAAAAGCAAAAAAGAAAGAGAAAAAAAAAATTAGAAATTTTTTTGATATAAAAAAAGAAGACGTCTTCTTCTCCATGGACTAAATTCGGCTGGGGGACATCTCTTCTTCTCTCCTTCGACTCTCTCTCTCTGCTCTTGGGTTATCTTCTTCTCCATGGGCTGAACGGCAGCACCTACAAAGTCCCTTGTTCCTCATCACCCTCACGTCTCTCACATTCATGATCTCTATCTGTTTTTCACGTTTTGGGCAGCACCTCTCTGAAAGACTCGACCTTTCTCTTTGCTACCCTCATTTTCTCACATTCCTCTCTCTAACAACCTCCTCTCTTTGCCTTCCTCATGCCTCTGCCCTTCTCTCTGTCATGCCCCAACAATCCCCCTCTCTTTTCCATTAACGCCCCTGCAACACTACCTCTTGCTGCCCCTCTATCAGCTTCATTAAACCTGCAACTCATTCTCGCTCTCTGCCTGCAACAGACATTTCTCCCCAGCCCTCTCTCTATTCTCTTCTCCTTCACAACACCCACAATACAGCCACGTTTTGTTGAAACAAACCAACCTTGCTGTCCCCTTCTCTATCTCCATATCTAGAACACCCCCATTGCTGCAACAGTTTCCCAGCTACGTTTACATCATTAACTGACAGTCCTCCCAGCCATCTCTCAGACATCATCTTCTACGGAACGTGCCACAAATACTTACAAGCCCTTCGGGTCATACCTGAAGGAATCAACTCGCTGTCCTAGTCCAATAGGTAAGTCTATTGTTATTTTTGTTTTTATTTTTGTGTTCTCTTATTCTTCCCCCTCATTTTCATGGTACATTGTTAATTTTTATGAACTTTTTATTTTCTTATTTGCTTTTACACTCGGTATGATTAGGAGAATTTTTTTTAATGTATTTTTATGTATTCGTTTGTTGTTGCGTATCGATAGGATTAGGAGAATATTTATTTTGTGTGTGTTTTATCTATTTTTTTAATTATTTATTCTTTTTACATAGCGATAGGATTAGGAGAATATTCTCGTGCCTCTCTTTTCTTTTTTATTTTTGCATGTTAATAGTATTAGGATTTTTTTTTTTGTTTTTAGAATGCTACAATCATTGTGCCCGAATTTGATTTGTATGACTCGCGAGGATATTCAAGTTCCTTACAATATGTTAAGGTTGGGAATATGTTTTTGTGATGAGTTGGTGATGCGTTTAAGATTATTCCATGTGATTAATGTATTCCTTGAGTTGAAAAATACATATACCCGTTTGGTCGATTTAAGATTTGTATGAATGTGGATTCTCTTTTGTGATATTTATATATTTTCGATTCGATGATTCATTATGGATTCATGGTTTTCTAATTTGGAATTCCATGATCTACAATCATTCCTTGGGAAGTTTTGTTTGTAAATTATTGAAAAACCCATGTTTGAAACTTTCTAATATGGAAATGGCATAATTTTCTGTTTTGGGAAGATGAATATTTAAAAATTTCTATTTTAGAAATTTCACATTTTAGCAATTTCCCAATTTAGAAGATTTTGTATTTTTTTGTTCGGAAATTTCATGTCTATCAATTTGGGACTTTCTAATTCGAAAATTGAATTTCTTTTGGAAAATTTCCCTTTTGAAGGATTCATTTTAGAAACTTCTAATTTTGGAACTCATCATATATTTTCGAATTCTAATTAGGGAAAATTTAAATTCCTAATTTAGAAGCTTTTTAATTTTCAATTTGGCAGTTTCTACTTTGGACGATTTGGAAAATACTTTCATGTAAAATCTTTTAATTGATTTCAGATCACGGAACTAATTAGGATTTTTTCAAACCCTTCCATATTTTATGGAATTCAAAGAATGATCATGTAATAATTGGGACAATTTTAGCCATAGGAATTGTTTGGCAAATCCAATATAAATTGATGATGATGATTGGACTGTGACCTTGACCGTAGTCTTTGTATGTTGACCATAGAATGATTTTGGATTGTAGTAGAGATCGATCATCTTGATCGAGCGGGTTCGGTGCCTAATACCTTCCGAAACCCGTAATCTGACCTCTTACCCATCTCTTTGATTCGTGGATCGACCCATATCCATTTGGAGTTATTTATGGTTCCTAGACCTAAACTAGGTGGTGACTCCCATTTCTCAAAAGTTCTCCATTTAATAAATCGGACCCCTATCCACTATTGAGTGGAAAATGGTCGAGGCGATTTCAGTGGCAACTCTACTGGGGACTTTAGGGTCAAACTCGACCCGATCCAAGTCTATCCTTAAGTTGACTTTCATTCGAGTTAACCCAGTAGACTCAATGAGACTCTCAAATTAGGTTAGATTTTATCATTTTTTTTCATTGGATTGTGATTGGATGTAATCAATTATTGTATTCATTGTTATTGTTTTGATGATGAGATGAATGTGGTTTGTATGATTAGATATTCTCGAAAATGCCCCGGGCGCACTTTGTCCCTTTGCACACACTCACGAGCATGCATATTCATATTTGCATCATAACATGTCCCTCCAAACCCCGTAGCCCGATCCAAGCTAACCCTGTCCTTCTGAACACGGGGGATGACAGTGAACGCTACAACTTCAGTACAGTACCTTCGGGTATATCAAACTGGAGCACCACGTACTGCATGACCAAGTGAAACTAGGATAGTATATCGGTGTTTCGGGCTGAAGTGACCTAAGCTTTGTCCTAACCTAGCCTAAATCTTATAGTGAGCTTAGAACCTTGAACCTAAGTACGGCCCCACTAGGCCACGACTCGAATCGATCAATAGTGCTCCCGGCTTGTTTTACTTAATTTAACCAAAAAGTAAAAGGGTGGACCGGTCCACACCGCTCAAATTGAACCCGCAATACCAGTCCAACCCAATAAATATAACTGATGAAACATGTCGATCAATGACAAGTTAAACTAGTTAGCCCAATTGGTAAATGGATCTTATGGATCAACACATAGATTGGTTGGACTAATTGGCTTAAAAATAACGGATGAAATGATTCAAGAAGAATATTCGAATCCATTGGGTCGAACTGGTCCAAATTCAATTGGGTACATAGTCCCAATCACTTTTTATTGGCCAATTTAATTCAATGGATTGAATATTTTTATACTCAATAAAATCGAGATTTGTAAAAATCATATTAAGGGATGTACCGATTAGTACAATCTGGATCTTACTCTTTGTAGGTCGTACAAGCCTTGATTATGATTCAAAATTTTTTTAAATTTTTTGATCAATCAGCAAATCATCTTCATGTAATTCCTTGCTCAAAATGTTTCATCGGTTAGAGACTTTGAATCTAGGGGGTTAATTTAATAAACGTTATCAAGAGGGACCTTTAGTTCTAATTGTTAAAAGCTACCCTCGGGTCTTCAACGAATAATCCACCTTTGATGGGATTTCAGGATATCATTGCTTCTAAGCTTAAGCGTCCACCACCTAGTTGGAGTCGAGAGTCGGGTCGGTTAGAGCGAATATCAGCATTAAGTGAACCATCAAAAATGGCCTTTAAATTTGAACTTGCAGAAATTCGTAAGATCTTGACAATCTTTGCAATGGACATTAATAGCATAAATAGTAAGATAGAAGTGCTAGAACAAATCTCTGAATCAACAAGAAATCCCCCTGATGGTCAAAGGGACAAAGGACCTGAAGGAAGCAAGGCTAGAAATCTAGAAGATGTCTATAGCTCGATGGAACTGAAGAATACTTTAATGAAAATCCGATGCTGGCTAATAGAATGACGCAGTTGGAAACGGCCTTGAAAAACATAAAAGGAATTGCTGAAATTACAACAGGCATCGAGGCCCTAAATCAAATCCCTAAAATTTGTCTGCTTGAAAAGTTCGTAATGCTAAAGATGGAAAAATTCAATGGGGTAGGTTGCGCAAGAACGCACCTCAAAGTATATATCACTAACATGCGCACTCTTAGCTAAAGTGATGAACACATGACATTACTATTCCAACGTACCTTATCAGGATCAACGCTACGATGGCTGATGTCTCAAGATCTATCTGCAATTGGGACATGGGAGAATATGTCAAAGCATTTTTTGGCACCAATACAAGTATAGTATAGAGATAGAAACCTCTTAAAGGGATTTAGAGTCCACTAAGCAAAAGAATGGTGAAACCTTTATTGATTTCATCAGTCGTTGGAGAGCTAAGGCTGCACAAATGTAGGACAGACCCTTAGAAAAAGAACAAGTAGCTATCATCTTGAAAAATCTCTCCCAGGGGTATGCTCAGCATCTAGTCTCCTAGTACATTCCTATATTTGAATCTTTATTGCAAGCTGGTCCTCTCCAACCTTTCTGACAATAAGCTCAAAAAGCCATTCCCCAATTCCAAGTCTAGTACTAATCATCTTCATGTAGCTAATACATCTATTACACCCATCCATTCTACTACCCCGCTTATTAACCAAACTAATCCCAGTCAACCTCGACCGCGCAGGAAATTCACTAATCTTGGGATGTCTTTGAGCATTGTTTTTCAGAAGCTATTAAGTAAAGGGCTTATTATACCTCTCCAACCTCGACCTCTACCAAGTCCACTCCCTGCTTCTCACAATCCCAACTCATTTTGTGAGTTTTACCAAACTCCTGATCACCTTATCGATCATTGTGTTGCCCTTCGTCACACCGTTCAAGACCTCATTGATGCCAAAAAAGTTACCGTTCGTACCCCTGCGCAGCCGAATGTTACCACCAATCCTTTATCCACGTACCAACCTCCTCAGACCTTAAACATGGTGTCTGATACCTATTTCTCATTTGACCCAGTCCTCCTCATCCACCCAGTCAATCCTAAATCACCTAGCCCTCCGCTTATTGCAATGATAGTCCCCAAAGAAGTTCTCACCACTGGCTGTGAACCATTCAACCTAACTTCAAATGGAATATATTGCTTGTCTCCACCTCATTATGATAGCTCTACGCCCATCACTCAAATGGACTTGGGAGAATCTAGTTTCTTAAAAGATGAAAATCCTTACTTATTGGACCAAGAATACGAATGCTTTTCCCTCTGTTGCGATGAACGTGAATATGTGACTTGGGAAGAAATAAATTTCAAAATATCTGAACTCAATACGACCTTGGCCAAGGGAGAAGAATCAAGTCTGAATAAGAAAATATCAGAAAAGGACAAAGAATCTGAAGAAGAAGTTCAAGACTGGCAAATTACCACAGAGTCTCTCAACATTGTCTAGTTGTTCATTGAAAATTACCATGTTTCAGTCCCACCGGTTGAAAACGATGTCCTGAGTCCTCAGTTTGTAATCAAACCCATTGTGGATACTTATCTTTAATTTTTCATGAGTCATGTGATTTAGTTTGGATCTTTTCTTTTTTATTATTTATTTCACAATGTCTTATTCTTGTTAGATCAAGTCTAGCCTTTTATTTCTGCTGAGTCAAGTCAGTTTGTTGAGTCTGCAATGGTGTCCGTCGCCCTATCTGAATTTAATTGAATAAAAGAAAATTTTGAATACCTCGACTGCATTAACGAGTTAATTAATAATCTTGTTTTAGGAGAGGATCCTCTAATAAGGAATCCCCTCCCGAATCAATCAAATTTTTTAAAGAAGAAGACAAAGGTCAGGTTCAACCTCTAATCGAGGAAGCAAAAGTCATTGGCCTCGGAACAAAAAAATAATTCTCAAAAAATTCAGATCGAAACTGACTTATCCCCAGAGGAACACAAGGAGATGATGAATTTATTCAGAAAACTCAAAAGACTTGTTCACGTGGGCCTATGAGGATATGTTGGGTAAGCTTGGGTGTTGTTCAACAAGAAATGGGTACCTGTCCTACAAACTAGAACGGAATCACATAATCAGAG
This sequence comes from Akebia trifoliata, assembly GCF_017979445.1. Lineage (NCBI taxonomy): Eukaryota > Viridiplantae > Streptophyta > Magnoliopsida > Ranunculales > Lardizabalaceae > Akebia > Akebia trifoliata. Next base: position 16,250,013 of record NC_141384.1, on the reverse strand, counting down.
GATGAGTCACATCATTGCTGAATTTCTCAAAAATGGAAAGGAATCCAAAGTGGAGCACTGTTAAGGCAGCTAATAAGAATCTTGAAACTTCTATCACAAATGTATTAGATACATTGAGATTGACAAGAGAAATCATAGTTCACGCCTTCAACATGTCAAACTTCGACTCAATTTTCTATACGGACTGCTCAGGGTTCTATGTTATGTGGCATGAAAGGAAGTTTGAAACGGAAAGTTCGTTTCTTAAAGTGCGAATAAAATATCCATCGTTAGAAGCGAATTTGATTTATTGCCATGAATCATTTGATACGAAAGTGAAAATGCGGGACATACAAGTTGAAGATTGAGCCTTTAAAAAATTTGCAAATCCAACAAGGAAGGTCATCTCGTCACCAAAACAAGACTATTTGGAAAAGCTATCAGACTTCAAAGATCATCACGACGCTAAAATACTAGAATCAATCAACCTTGACCAGATCAAGCGGTACTGCATTTAAGGAGGCCATCTTTGGCCGAAACAATTTTCTTATTACTCAGTTGAATATCTCCCTTGTCAATCCCTCGCAGCCTTTCGGGTACGTAGGCAACCTGAGAAGTTCTTCAGGCCTGACCACATCAAAAAAAAAAAAAAAAGATTCCCCCACAAAGAAAAAAATCCAAAAAGAAAAAAAATTAAAAAAAGGATATTGACAAAATGGGGAAAAAAATTCAAATAAAAAATTAAAAGAAATGCCACACAAGGGGCATTTGGGTTTTGAGCCTCAAAATTCATTTCTTTTATGCCCAGTCCTAAGCTTACCTATGAAAGTCCTCCTAAGTACCGTGCGAAAAAGTCAATGAAGGAAACAAAATGTGATCAGACAGTAACTTCAGAAGTTCAAAAAGGAAGAAAAGGGAAAATAAATTCTACTAAGTTGAAAACTCGAAAGGGTGACTTTGGCAAAAATCAAGGCAAGCTCGCAAGGTTGAAAATCTGAAAGGACGGCCTAGGCAACAATTAGAGTAAAAAGAAAAGAAATAGAAGAAAAAAGGTAAGCTCGCTAGATTGAAAACCGGAAAAGGCGATCTAGGCAAAAGTTAGAGCACACTCGCTAAATTGAAAACCTGAAAAGGCGATCTTGGCAAAAATCAGAGCAATCAAGGAAAAATCTCACTTAAGTTGAGAATCTAAAAAGTTATCCGAGATAAAATCTTGAAAGTCCAGAGGGACAACTGCTTCAACTTTGGGGCAAACAATTAATCATCGTACAATCAATACCCAGTTTGAATCAAATATAGACTCAATGGATACAAGTGTTTCGTCTACGATTGATCTGAAGAGCTTCACGTCTCTAAGTGAACCGATGGGGAGAAAGAACATATTCTGTGATTAATTTCCAAAAGAAATATTTTGTTCCAATTTCTTCGAGCCTGACTCAAAATCTTCAATATAAAAAGTCAAAATTAAAAGTTAAAACTTTATTGCGCTTGTGGTAATCAAAGATTTCAAACTTTCGTAACAGGGGCACTTCCCTTTTCTAAAGAGTACAGTTCCACCCCTTACACAAGGGGCATTTTTTTCAAACCTGTTTGATTATCCCTAATGCAACATTCCCTATCAAACTAGAGGCATTTTGTTTTGAAGGCTGATCAATTTCAATCCCAAAGGATAAGGTTAATCTTGAATTAAAAAGTTACCCTCTTGATAGTAATTTTTGAAAACCCCCAAGGTTCAAAGAAAATTAAAATGTTGACCGGACCTTCATAAAATCCAACTTTTTCAAAAAGTGTTGTTAATCTCCTAATTGTTTTGCCCAGATAAGTAGTTTATTACTTTTCTACCCCGAGTAGGTAGAGTAGGACTTCCCAAAAAAATAGTTCATTACTCTTCCACCCCGAGTAGGTAGAGTAAGACTCCAGAGAACAGTTCATTACTCTTTCACCCCGAGAAGGTAGAGTAGAACTCTCAGAAAATCGTTCATTACTCTTCCACCCCGAGTAGGTAGAGTAGAACTCCCAGAAAATAGTTCATTACTCTTCCACCCTGAGTAGGTAGAGTAGGACTCCAAACAATAGTTCATTACTCTTTCACCCCGAATAAGTAGAGTAGAACTCTCAGAAAATCGTTCATTACTCTTCCACCCCGAGTAGGTAGAGTAGAACTTCCAGAAAATCGTCCATTACTCTTCCACCCCGAGTAGGTAGAGTAGGACTCCAAAAAATTGTTCATTACTCTTCCACCCTGAGTAGGTAGAGCAGAACTCCCAGAAAATAGTTCATTACTCTTCCACCCCGAGTAGGTAGGGTAGGACTCCAGACAACAGTTCATTACTCTTTCACCTCGAGTAGGTATGGTAGGACTCCTAGAAAATCGTTCATTACTCTTCCACCTCGAGTAGGTAGAGTAGGACTCCTAGACGAACAGTTCATTACTCTTTCACCCCGAGTAGGTAGAGTAGAACTCCCAGAAAATAGTTCATTACTCTTCCACCCCGAGTAGGTAGAGTAGGACTCCTAGACAAACAGTTCATTACTCTTTCACCCCGAGTAGGTAGAGTAGAACTCCCAGAAAATAGTTCATTACTCTTTCACCCAGAGTAGGTAGAGTAGGACTTCTCAGAAAAATGTTCATTACTCTTCCACCCGAGTAGGAAGAGTAGGACTCCCAGACAACAGTTCATTACTCTTTCACCCCGAGTAGGTAGAGTAGAACTCTCAGAAAATTATTCATTACTCTTCCACCCCGAGTAGGTAGAGTAGGACTCCCAGATAAACAGTTCATTACTCTTTCACCCCGAGTAAGTAGAGTAGGACTCTAGTCAATAGTTCATTACTCTTCCACCCCGAGTAGGTAGAGTAGAACTCCCAGACAAATCGTTCATTACTCTTTTACTCCGATTAGGTAGAGTAGGACTCTCAGACAAATCGTTCATTACTCTTTTACCCCAAGTAGGTAGAGTAGAACTCTCAGAAAAATAGTTTATTACTCTTTCACCCCAAGTAGGTATAGAGTGGAACTCCTAGAAAATAGTTCATTACTCTTCCACCCCGAGTAGGTAGAGTAGGACTCCCAGACAAATAATTCATTACTCTTTCAGCTCAAGTAGGTAGAGTAAGACATTCAACTTTTGCTCAGATTATACTCAAATTATGCTCAGATTACGCTCAGACCTTATGCTCAGTTATACTCACTGTATGCTCATATTTTACTCAGTTTTACTCAAACCATTAATTAATAATTTCCTCAGATTATGCTCAGATTTTATTATGCAGTTTTCCATCAATAAGTTTCTTATCCTCTCATCATGAATGCGTTGAATGGAGATGCGTCTTCTAAAATTATCACTACACAATTGCATACACACGCACTTGCAATGCATTTGCATCAGTCAAGGAGAATTTCCCAAAATTCAAGGATTTGACATTTTTAGTCTAATGAGAGGTTACCCTCAAGGATCTGGACATTTTGACAAATTACCGAATCAGCCTGTAAAATGAGCTGTCACTGGCTTTGGCATTCAGATGTTGCATTATCTATCATAATAGATTGGCCATCTTGTTTGCTTCCACCCTCTGCCAAAGAGGGGCATCTGTAGACACCCCATTTTTGCATATGCCTAATTCGACAATTCGTCATCCGGTTACCGCGAATTCCTAATGATGATCACAAAGAAATCGAAGGCTTGTGAGTTCTATCCCTGATTCCCTCCATTTTCAATCTTTTCATCTCCCCTACTCGTTACGACTCGATATAGAAATTTACGCCCGCTTAGGATCGCTACACGTTACACCTGATTTAGTAACCATGTACGCTTTAGGTTCGCTACACGGTTAGATAACTTAGAGACCTGACTTTGAAAATATGACTTTGAAACTTAAAAATAATCACGTTGGGACCGAAAGAAATCTCACGCTAAAATTCATAAAAATCTGTAAAAATCGACAAAATGACGAAATACCCTTCATGAATTTCGAACCTTCGAAAAACCCCGAAGGTACCTCCATTGCACTCAAAACATGATTTCGAGTCTAACGGGACCCAAACCGATGAAAACAAAGAAGTTTAGAAAAATTCATAAAAATGACCGAAATGCCCCTCAACATCCAAATTCAACTTAGAGATCCCGATCTTTAGGAAAATATAATAAAAATTGAAATCCAATTAAAAATCCAATCTAACTAAAAATAAATCTCAAATTAAAAATTAAACAATTCAAATTCAAACAATTAAAATTAAAAATAAAACTCAAATTAAAAATTAAACAATTCAAATTCAAACGATTAAAATTAACAATTAAACAATTAAAATTAAAATCAAGCAAAATTAAATAATTAAACATTTAAAATTAAAATCAAACAACCGATCAAATTAAAATCAAAATGCAATCGATAAATTAAATCCAATTAAGAAATTTTCAAATTAAAATCGATCAATCAAAATAAAAATTTTAATTAATCAACTCATTCAAAATTCAAATTAAAAATCAAACTTAAAATAAAATTACATAATCAACTAAAATGAAAAATCAAATTAAAACTTAAATCAAAACGTTGACAAAACCCAATTAGAATCAAAACTAGATTTACCGATCGCCATTCGTTAATGGGGGACTACTAATGCGCTGCGAGTAGCGGGGGATCGCCCCACCATCATTCTCTAAAAGGAAATTAAAAGCAAAAAAGAAAGAAAAAAAATTAGAAAGTTTTTTGATATAAAAAAAGAAGACGTCTTCTTCTCTTCAGGCTCTCGAAGGTGGCTGCTCAATGGACTAAACTCGGTTGGGGGACATCTTTTCTTCTCTCATTCGACTCTCTCTCTCTGCTCTTGGGTTATCTTTTTCTCCATGGACTGAACGACAGCACCTACAAAGTCCCTTGTTCCTCATCACCCTCACGTCTCTCACATTCACGATCTATCTCTGTTTTTCACGTTTTGGGTAACACCTCTCTGAAAGACTCTACCTCTCTCTTTGCTGCCCTCATCTTCTCACATTCCACTCTCTAACAACCTCCTCTCTTTGCTCTTCTCATGCCTTTGCCCTTCTTTCTGTCATGCCCCAGCAATCCCCCTCTCTTTTCCATTAACGCCCCTGCAACACAACCTCTTGCTGCCCCCTCCATCAGCTTCATTAAACCTACAACTCCTTCTCTCCACAGTACACACAACGCCCAGCAGCCTTCCTCGCTTTCTGCCTACAACAGACATGTCTCCCCAGCCCTCTCTTTATTCTCTTCTCCTTCAAAACACCCACAATACAGCCACGTTTTGCTGAAACAAACCACCCTTGTTGTCCCCTTTTCTATCTCCATCTCCAGAACACCCCCATTGCTGTAATAATTTCCCCGTTGTGTTTACATCATTAACCGACAGTCCTCCCAGCCATCTCTCAGACATCATCTTCGACGCAACGCGCCACAAATACTCCCAAGCCCTTCGGGTCATACCTGAAGGAATCAACTCGTTGTCCTAGTCCAACAGGTAAGTCTATTGTTATTTTTATTTTTATTTTTGTGTTTTCTTATTCTTCCCCTCATTTTCATGGCACATTGTTAATTTTTATGAATTTTTTATTTTCTTATTTGCTTTTACACTCGGTATGATTAGGAGATTTTTTATCTATTTATATGTATTCGTTTATTGTTGCGTATCGATAGGATTAGGAGAATATTTATTTTGTGTGTGTTTTATCTATTTTTTTAATTATTTATTCTTTTTACATAGCGATAGGATTAAGAGAATATTCTCGTGCCTCTCTTTTCTTTTTTATTTTTGCATGTTAATAGTATTAGGATTTTTTTTTAGAATGCTACAATCATTGTGCCCGAATTTGATTTATATGACTGACGAGGATATTCGAGTTCCTTGCAATATTTTAAGGTTGGGAAATATGTTTTTGTGATGAGTTGGTGATGCGTTTAAGATTATTACATGTGATTAATGTATTCCTTGAGTTGACAAATACGTATCCCGTTTGGTTGATTTAAGATTTGTATGAATGTGGATTCTCTTTTGTGATATCTATATATTTTCGATTCGGTGATTCATTATGGATTCATGATTTTCTAATTTGGGATTCCCTGATCTACAGTCCTTCCTTGGGAAGTTTTGTTTGTAAATTATTGAAAAACCCATGTTTGAAACTTTCTAATATGAAAATGGAATAATTTTCTATTTTGGGAAGATGAATATTTAAAAATTTCTATTTTAGAAATTTCACATTTTAGCAATTTCCCAATTTATAAGATTTTGTATTTTCTTGTTCGAAAATTTCATGTCTATCAATTTGGGACTTTCTAATTCTAAAATTGGATTTCTTTTGGAAAATTTTCCATTTGAAGGATTCATTTTAGAAACTTCTAATTTTGGAACTCGTCATATATTTTTGAATTCTAGTTAGGAAAAATTTAAATTCCTAATTTGGAAGCTTTTTAATTTTCAATTTGGCAGTTTTCACTTTGGACGATTTGGAAAATACTTGCATGTGAAATCTTTTAATTGATTTCATATCATGGAGCTAATTGGGGCTTTTTCAAATCCTTCCTTATTTTATGGAATTCAAAGAATGGTCATGTAATAATTGGAACAATTTTAGCCATAGGATTAGTTTAGCAAATCCAACATAAATTGATGATGATGATTGGACTGTGACCTTGACCGTAGTCTTTATATGTTGTCCCTAGGATGATTTTGGATTGCAGTAGAGACCGATTATCTTGATCGGGCGGGTTCGGTGCCTAACACCTTCAGAAACCCGTAATTTGACCCCTTACCTATCTCTTTGATTCGTGGATCGACCCATATTCATTTGGAGTTATTTATGGTTTCTAGACCTAAACTAGGTGGCGACTCCCATTTTTCAAAAGTCCCCCATTTAATAAATCGGACCCCTATCCACTATTGAGTGGAAAAGGGTCGAGGCGATTTCAGTATCGTGGTTTCTATAGTTTTATTAGTTTGAGATACCTCATTTGAATTTCTGAAATATATCTGGTAACAAATAAAGTATTGGAATAAACATCCATCATTGGGAATCGTCGCGATTAGATTGACGAGTTGATTAATCAGGCAAGTACGAAAATGAGGTGTCTACAGATGCCCCTCTTTGACAGAGGGTTGAAGCAAACTAGATAGCAAATCTATTTTGGTAGATAGTGCGATATCCAAATGCTGAAGCTAGTGACAGTTCATTTTGCAGCCTAATTTAGCAATTCGTCGGGACATTCGGATCCTTGAGGGTAAAGCTCTCCCCGAACTAAAAAATGTCAGGTCCTTGAGCGCGAGCTCTCACTGACAGCGTCAGATCCTTAAATTTTAGAAAATTCTCCCTGACTAATACAAAAGTGCATGTGTGTGCATTGGTGTGATGCTAATTTTGAAAAAGTGCACTTCTATTTTGTGCGTTTATGAAAAAAACTGAGTAAGGTGACTGACCAAAACATGAAATCTGGGCAAAACCTGAGAAAAAATTTGAGTTTGAACAAAGGAAAATAAGATCTGAGAAAAATTCGAGCAAAAGTTGAATGTCTTACTCTACCTGCCAAAGGTGAAAGAGTAATGAACTGATTTTTTGGGGAATCCTATACCTACTCTCCTACTCTACCTACTTAGGGTGAAAGAGTAATGAACTAATTTTTTGAGAAGTCCTATTCTACCTACTAGGGTGAAAGAGTAATGAACTAAGCTTTTTTGGGAATCCTACTCTACCTACTCGGGTGAAAGAGTAATGAACTAAGCTTTTTTGGGAGTCCTACTCTACCTACTCAGGGTGAAAGAGTAATGAACTAAGCTTTTTTGGGAGTCCTACTCTACCTTCTCAGGGTGAAAAAGTAATGAACTAATTTTTTGAGGAGTCCTATTCTACCTATTCGGGATGAAAGAGTAATGAACTAAACTTTTTTGGGAGTCCTACTCTACCTACTCAGGGTGAAGGAGTAATGAATTGATTTTTTGAGGAGTCCTACTCTACCTACTCAGAGTGAAAGAGTAATGAACTAAGCTTTTTTGGGAGTCTTACTCTACCTACTCAGGGTAAAAGAATAATGAACTAAGCTTTTTTGGGAGTCCTACTCTACCTACTCAGGGTGAAAAAGTAATGAACTAATTTTTTGAGGACTCCTATTCTACCTACTCGGGATGAAAGAGTAATGAACTAAGCTTTTTTGGGAGTCCTACTCTACCTACTCGGGTTGAAGGAGTAATGAACTAAGCTTTTTTGGGAGTCTTACTCTACCTACTCAGGGTGAAAGAGTAATGAACTAAGCTTTTTGGGAGTCCTACTCTATCTACTCAGGGTGAAAAAGTAATGAACTAATTTTTTGAGGAGTCCTATTCTACCTACTCAGGGTGAAAAAGTAATGAACTAAGTTTTTTTGGGAGTCCTACTCTACCTACTCAGGGTGAAGGAGTAATGAACTGATTTTTTGAGGAGTCCTATTCTACGTACTCAGAGTAAAAGAGTAATGAACTAAACTTTTTTGGGAGTCTTACTCTACCTACTCGGGGTGAAAGAGTAATGAACTAAGCTTTTTCGGGAGTCTTACTTTACCTACTCAGGGTGAAAGAGTAATGAACTAATTTTTTAAGGAGTCTTATTCTACCTACTCGAAGTGAAAGAGTAATTAACTAATTTTTTGAGGAGTTCTACTCTACATAGTCGGAGTGAAAGAGTAATGAACTAAGCTTTTTTGGGAGTCCTACTCTACCTGCCCAGGGTGAAAGAGTAATGAACTAATTTTTTGGGGAGTCCTACTCTACCTACTGGGGGTGAAAGAGTAATGAACTAATTTTTTGAGGAGTCCTACTCTACCTACTCGGGGTGAAAGAGTAATGAACTAATTTCTTGAGAGAAACAAACAGGGGATAAACACCGCATTTGAATTTTTCTTTAGAAAACAAAGAGTTCGATTTTATAAACGTCCGATCAACATTTTATCTTGCTTTTGAACCCTAGGGATTTTCAACAAATCACTATCAAGAGGGTAATCTTTTAATTCAGTGTTAACCTTATACTTTGGAGTTGATTAAATTTCAGAACAAAATGCCCCTAGTTTGACAGAAAACATTGCACTAGGAATAGTTGAACTCAGTTTGAAAAAGATTGCCCCGAATATAAGGGGAAAACTACATACTTTAGAAAAGAAAAATGCCTCTTATTTTGAAGATTTGAAATATTTGATTACCGCAAGTGCAATAAAGATTTAACTTTTAACTTTGCCTTTTTATATTAAAGATTTTAAGTCCGACTCAAAGAAATTGGAACAAAATATTTTTTTCTGAAATTCATCATAGAATCTGTTCTTTCTCCCCGTCGGTTCACTTAGGGAGATGAAAATCTTCAGATCAATCATAGATGAGATACTTGTATCTATTGTGTTTATATTTGATTTAAACTGGATATTGAAACTTGATCATTCGAACTTTTAATATTTCTGCTTGGACCGCCTTTTAGCTTTTCATCTCTATGGAGATTTTCTTCTATTTTTCTTTGTTGCTTTAACTTTTTCCTAGATAGTCCTTTCAGATTTTCAAACTAGCGAGCATGTTCTAGCTTTTGCCTAGATCGTCTTTTCAGGTTTTTGATCTAGCGAGCTTTATTTAATTTTTACTTTGCTTTGATTGTTGCCAAAGTTGTTCTTTCAAATTTTTGACCTTGCGAGCTTGCTTTAATTTTTGCCTAAGTTGCCCTTTTTGGATTTTCCACCTGTAGATACGTGATTTTCATCATTACGATGGCCACATCTACTAAAGTTTGGAGTCGCCACCATTCATGTTGTAAGTGGGTGTGAATGGTCACCTAATGTACATTTTTTAGAAAAATGACATTTTTGGCATTATATTGACTCGCGATGGATAAGGGGTAATAAAACCTTGAGATTCGGGTAAGCGGCTTAGTTGGAGAAAATGGAAGGTGTTAGGCACCCTTTTCTCCCCGCCAAGTGACGGTAACCTCAAAGAACTCGATCATTTTGATTTTAAAAAATGAAAATAAAGTGTCACGTGGGTGCATTTGTACCCGAAGTAGGGATTTACTTTCGGCTCGATCATAGGATCATCTCATTGAAGGAGATGATCCTAATGAATTATTTACCTTGAGGTCCATTCATCCTAAGTCCATTTGAACAAAGTGAAGATGAGAGGGGATAATAGAAGAGGGAGGAGGAGAGGGTGTAGAAGAAAAGGGGGTTATTTTTGTTGCACCCACCTTATATTTTCAATCTTCTTTTCTTCTTCTTCTTTGAGTCTTCTTGAGTCCTTAGTGATTTAAGAAAATACAATTCTTGTATGATTGAAGGAGCAGAGAAGAGATGATGAGAGAGATGAGTGTAGTCTGTGATTTTTTTTGTGTGAGACTTGGGGAGGATTAGTGTGAGAGAATTGGTAAGATTTTTCTTAGTGAGAGTGGTTAACCATTTTTGGGAAGAAGAGGGGGGTCTTTATAAATGTTTGGGGGGTGCTTTGGGGTATAATAGGGTGAAAGATTAGGATAATGGGTAATGACATTCCTTTTTTTTAAGATGGGGGTATGAAATTTGGAGTGGGATTAAGGGTAGTTTTGTAATAAATGAAAATGAGTGAGGTTTTGATCCAAATGATTTAGATCCTACCCAAATTCATTTGGGTAGAGTGTTTGGTAGGGTGAGATGAGTGGTGGTTGATGGGAGGAATGGAGGTGTAAGGGTGTTGTTTGGAGAGTAAGTGTTAGGTTGGTTGAAGAGGTAGGGTGTGTAGATTTAGGAGAATGGGTTATTTAAGGGGTTGGTAGATTGATTTTTGGGAGGATTAAGAGGATGATGACATGTGGCAAATGTGATGATGTTAGAGAATGATGATAGGTTAGGGTGTGTAGGGTATGGGTTGTGATGTGGGTGGTTGATGATGTTAGATAATTGGGATAGGTTAGGTTAGGTTAGGGTAGGGTATGGGTTGAGGTGATTTTGGAGGGAAGTGATGTGGGTTAGATGAATTATTTAGAGAATGATGATGGGGATAGGTGATTAGATGAGGGAGGTAAAAGGGGATGATGACATGTGTCACTTTTTGATGTTGGGAGGGTGATTGGTTGATGTGGGTAATGGTTAATGGGTTAGGGTTGTGGGTTGGATAATGATTTGGATAATATCTTGTGGGCTTTTAGTGTATTGGGCTTGGTTGCGGGTTATGTTAGTTTGGATAGGATTTGTTTTTGGGTTGGATTTTTGATGGTGGGTTCACTTTAGAGCTTAGGTAATATGGGATCGATTTTAGGTTGAAGGTAAGGTGAGAAATTATTTTAGGAAAGAGTTGGTGGTTCGTGGGCTTTTAATGGGCTTAGGGTGTTTGCGGATTCGGAGGAGGAGCGGTGGAAGGTAGAGGAAGGGTAGGTATCCCAAGTCTTAAATTTTTTAGTTTATTAATTTTTTTTGAGATTTTTTTGCAATCGTTGATTTGATAAAAAATGTCACGTGTTGGCAAATCGGGATTTTTGGGTTCGTTGGAGAATTTTACCGATTTTTTGGATGCAAGCGTGGAGCGGTGAAGGTTGGGACAACGTAGGATGAGTCCGGTCCCTTAGACCATTGGGTGGTCTTAGGGGCATCGATTCAATCAATTGTCATTTTTAATGTTTTGGGCCTTAGAGGCCCGTTGGCCTATCTTGTTGGAAAATTGGTATTTTGAATGGAGCGGGGTAGATGAGAGCTTGTCGGGTCCCTTTGATGCGGGATCATTAGACTTTCAGGGGTCTTAGGAAGCCTTGTTTTTGACAAAAGTGTCACATTTCAATTATTTGGGCTTTTGAGGCCCGTTGGCCAAGTTTATTGAAAAATTGCTATTTTTGGACCCTTTCGAGTGAAGGCCCGTTCAAATTGGGGTGCCTACAGCTGCTCTTCTTTGTAGGAATTGCGTGCAAAGAACTGTAAATAATAGACTAAATCCCTATTTGTACGGGCCAGATGACAATTTGCAAAACACAACTTCGAATTACTGGTTGAATTGATGACTTTTGTAGAAAATGGTTACTCAAGCACAGGGTCTGACGGAGTTACCTTATTAATTCCTTGATCTTGATGGCGTGGAGTTCGTGTGAGATCTCGAATTTGACGAAAATTTGATGAGTTTTGAAATTTGGATATTTCTCAGTCGTGTTTTAACAAATCGAAATTGAGTGCAACTTGAAAGGTTTTTTGAAAATTTTCTGATTTTTTGATTTTTTGATTTTTTTTTTGATTTTTTTTGTTTTTTATTTTTTTGACTGGTCCAGCTCTTGATTCAGTTTCATCCGTGTTTAAAACACGGACAGTTCTATTGTTTCTTTCACCCGTTTCTGGAGCACGGATCAAACTAAACTTTCTTCATCCGTGTTCGTGATACGGATAGGCTAATCTTCATTTCACCCGTACTGGTAGCACGGACCAGTATGAATTTCAAACGATAAAGCCTTCGCGCCCCTCTATTTTCTCCTTCTTCTTCGCTTTCTTTCGATTTTTTCTTTCTCTCTGGCAACTTTTGGCGATTCTTCTCCTTATTTTCTTCTTATTTTCATTGACTTGGGCATTTGAAAGATTTAGAGTATTTTTAGTGAGTGCTTGGGCGTTCGTGGAAGTGACTCTACGCTTCAAGGATTTCTTTTGGGGCTACGATCTCACATCGAGGTGAGTTTTCTTTCTTTTCTTGATTTTCCTTTTCTCGCTTGTTTTGTAGCATGAGAATTGACTTTGCAAACTGTCTCAAACACGACCACTTCTTTATGTTTGTTTACTTACTCTTTTGTGTGCTTTGTTTTTCTTTAGAACATTGATTAATCGTCTAGGGATTGTGCCCTTCGTTTATTTATTATTATTATCATATTTTTTTCATTTCGTTGGACATGAATGTTCTCCTTGTTTTGGTGGTTGTGGACGATACAGGGTGGTGGGGGTTTGGTTGGTTTATGGGACTCGGATAACGGCGGTAGCCCAATGGATGGAGTTATGGGTGATTGAGTTTGCTGGACTGATGGAAAGGTTGATGGCTTGTTTTTGAACGGTTGTTGGGACTGGTGGGTCAGATTGGGTAAGGAGGATTGGGTTATTTTGGGACTTGCCTGGACTGTTTTGGAGGGTTGGTGGTTGGTTATGGGGTGTTTGTTGGGGTTGGTGGGTTTGATTCATGGCTTGTTTAGTCAGATTGGGGTGTGTGGGGGTATGAAGAGAATTGGGTGTTCTTAGAATGTAGTTGATGAGGTGATAGCGGTGGCTGGTGTATGGGGGATTGGGTGGATTTGTTACTGTTTGAAAATGGTTTAAGGATAGATTGAACTGCCTTTGGGATTTTAGGTATTATTTGGGGGTGAGAATTGTGATGTTTTAGGGGCTGCTAGGACTGGGATTGGGTTAAGTTTTGGGGAAGTAGAATTGTTTTAAGGTTTTTGAGGGACTGTTTGGGTGATGAATTGGATGGTTAAGTGGTGGTTTTGGGTTGATATTGAAGTGGGGATTGCTAAGGGTGGTACAGTGGGGTGTTGGTAGTGGGGGCTTGGGCGGAAATTAATGTTATATTTAGGGATTGTTTGGATGAGGGGATAGGTTGGGATATGGTTTTGGACGGGGCTATTCAAGGTGGGGCAATTGGATGGTTGGGGCTGTTAGGGATTGTTTTAGGGACTGGATTTTGTGTGGGAATTGGCATAGTTTATGGACAGTTTGGGGACTATGTGTTAATTTTTCTCTTATTTTCTTTTCCTCCTTTTAGCATGCTCTAGGTCTGTCAATGTATGGTCATCATGCTCGTTGTATTTCCTCTCTCACCTTTGCTTCTCTTTGCCTGCTTGATTGTGAACATTTGACTTGTTCCGGGTATCCACGCATTTTCTTTCCTTTGAATGACATCTCGACGTGGTTGGTATGGGTTCTTGGCTAATTATTACCTGGGTTAGCTTGGGTTTGCTAAGTAGACCGGGCTGACTTGGTTTGACTGAGTGTAAGCTAGGTTGACTGGGGTACATGGGTTAAACTAGGTTTACTGAGTTGAGTTCGGTTGACTGGGTTAAATTGAGTTGAGTTGGGGTTTGATTGAGTTGACTGGGTTGAATGGGGTTGACTGAGTTTGAATAGGTTTGACTGGGATTGACTTGGTTGGATAGGTTTGACTGAGTTGACTGGGTTTGACTCAGATTGGATAGGTTTGACTTAGATTGGATAGGTTTGATTGAGTTGACTGGGTTTGAATAGGTTTGACTAGGATTAGATAGGTTTGACTGAGTTGACTGGGTTAAACTAGGTTCACCGAGTTGAGTTGGGTTGGGTTGACTGGGTAACTTGGGTTACCTCGAGATAGGCAAATAGGACGCTTTTCTTCATTGACTCAGTAACCTATTACCTTTCAGATGGGTAGAGAGCGGAGGACCCGTGTAGTGCATCAGTCGTCTGACGAAAAGGAGGAGGCGAGGCCCAAGACCCGGACCCGCTTTGCTTTGGGGTCCGGTGTGGCCACAGAGTATGGCTGGCCGAGGCAGCCTTCGCGGAGGCATGATTCGACTTCGATAGCTGGTTCTTCTTCCAGCAGTCGAGCAGAAGAGGCTAGTACCTCTCAAAGTGGTCCAGCTGAGGACCTGCCAGGTAGCAGTGGTGGTAGAGGTCGACATGGTGGCCGAGGCCGGGTAAATAGGGCCGTAGGCGCTGGCCAAGTAGGTCGTGAGGCTCTTAGGGTGGAGATCCCTGCGGAGGAAAGCGAGAGGGTCCCAGATACCTCTCTACTTTATGGCCTAAGGAGGCACATGTAGATGCTTGTCCGATTGGATATTCCTACTCCCTACCTGCCAGGCAGTTTCAAGGGGAGATGGAGTGCATTTCTTGCTACTGCTGCCCTATTTTCAGATGATATCAGGACGCAGTTTGCCATAGTGGGCTTTGCGGCTTTCTTCAGATACCAGCACTCAGAGCAGATTATCCCTTATTTTTGGCCATGGTGGAGAGATGGTTTCCGGTGACTCACTCTTTTCACATGTCAGAGGTAGAAATAGGCATCAAGCCTTCGGATTTTGTGGCGATTACCGGCATTTCCATGGATGGAGAGCCTCTGCCCTTAGCCATGCTGACTGTCCAGGAGGTGGGAGAGTTACTAGGCATCACTAGATTCCTGCCTCCATGGTGGGGAAGATGGGGCACATTAGTACAGAGGTTTTGATGGGGGCTATTGCTGATAGAGGGCGAGGATGGAGCCCCCCACACTTATAGAGAGAGGTCAACCCGGTTTGGAAATAGAGACTTCGACATCATTTTTCTTATTTGCTTCCTTCTCCTCATTGGTAGCTGTTTCTTCTTGGAGGACGACTCTTCAGTCTCTACTACCTCCCTCTCTGTCATGCATGACATCGACCACATCTGTGATTTTGACTGGGGGGAGTCTCATTTATGGTACCATTTTGGCTGGACTTGATCGAGTGGTGGAGGGCATTACTGCGCCTCGTGGAGCTGGGATCTCCACACGCTTCTTTGGCAGTTTGTTGAGGTAAAATGGATCTCAATTTCGTTTCTTTTCAATTATTTTCTCCATATCTCATTCGTTGTCTGATGCCTTCTTTCTTTTTTAGATTTTTGTTCACGTATACTTTTCTTTCTATCTACCCACTCGTCGCCACCCCGACGAGGGTTATCCTTTGGGAGCATTTTGGGCCACCAGAGATGCCAGAGATATCCGGAGTAGCCTTAGGAGTGCCTGGGCCCACATCGATAGATGTCATCTCCGAGACGTGAGTACTTGAACTTTTCTCTTTATTCAACTTTGAAGCTATTTGTATCTGTCATCTGATTGTCTCTTTTGCAGATATTCTCTATTACTCTACGAAACCTTCCCTGCACCGTTAGCGGGAGGCAGGAGGTGCGGAACACCTACAGGCGTAACAACAGACGACAGCGCTACCCCTACTTCATTGGAGAGTAGCGATATACATTTTACTTAGGGGAGCGTCTGTTCTTCCAACACAACGGGAGCGTTCCCATCCCTGTGGCTCCACCTGAGCTTATCTCGGGTGCTATGAAGGTGGATGAGTATCTTGCCCAGGCGAGGGGCGTAGATGCTGTTGGGTTGGTGAGGGGCGGTGAGTACCAGGCATGGTTCCGAGAGGCCTCTATTGGGTGCATCATGCCTGCAGTCACTGCCCGTGCTGGGATCACTGAGATTGGAGGGGTCCTTCTTCAAGAGCATGCTATTACTGTATGCATTCTATCATTGTCTCCTTTCTATAGGACTTTCTATTTCTTGTCTTTCTCACTTGGTCGCTATTTTTGCTTTTAGGCCGATGATTTCGTCGTCTCCAAGAAGGCTATGATGTGATCGAGGCCCAGGCGGCGAGGGCCGTGGAGATGGAGAACAGGTGGAGGGCCTCTAGGGCCGAGGTGGAGGAACATGCTGCCCAGATTGAGGAGCAGGAGGCTCGCATCGAGGCGCAGGCTGCTAGGATTCATGAGCTGGAACTGGAGATGGCCCTACGGGAGTCTCGTTTCCAGGCTGAGATGGTATGCCATTCTCTGTTTCTTTTTCTCATTCCTATGTAGACTGTAACATATTTTTTATCTAATCTGATTGATTTTCTCATGATCTCCTCAGTATTACTATCGACACCGAGACGGAGCGAGCACCTCTGCTCGTCCTCCGACACCTCCTAGGGTAAGTATCTGCATTTTAGTTGTTCATTTCCTTGCATATTCTGTATATATCTCTGCCTGTATTTTGATCTGCTTTGTTTCTTTATTTTCAGGCCTCCCCCTCCACTGGCTCTTCTGTCCCATGTGCTGATCTTGCGAGGACTACAGAGCAGGATGATGCCCTGGATGCAGACCTCTTATTCAAAGATTCTGAGGGATGACTGCAGATGCACGGTCTACCTTCTTCCGGGCTGTCGGGCTTTGGTGTTGTGGCTGGATCTTCTTTTGGAGCGGTTCCAGAGACTCAGAGTGCCCGGGATGATGCTCCCCCCTCGATCTGATTGTACCTTGCAACCACGTAGATATTTTTTTTATATTAGCTTTTGGACATCTTTGTATACATTTCAAACTTTTAAATATATATGTGCATTTATGTTCATCATTCCTTGTATTTGTTGTATCACTATGATCATCTGTGTAATTGATTCGGGCTCCAACGAGCTTCTTGGGCGTGGTATCAATCATTAGGGCTTTTGAGCCCTCTTGAGTGTTGGTGAGCCTACGGACGGGTAAAGGGTGCGATTAGGGTCCCAAGGACCCTTCGAGTATGTTCTTGAGTGGTGTGAGTCGTTTGGGGTCCATGGTGAGTGAGGCGGTCCTTGGAGGTTTGATTTGGCCTAATACGATTCTGGCGAGTTCCTACATGCTTGGTATACATCTTGAGAGCTTTTGAGAGTTTTGAACGCGTTTATCGAGCATGTAGGAGTTCCTGCTATTTTTCATGTGATTTTGAGGTTTTAAGACATGAGGTGCCTGTTACGCTGTGCTAAATCTTTCAAAATTTGCATGATCCATGTCCCTAAGGTTAAAACCTTCTGTTCCGTGTTCTCAACACGGATAGATTTTCCCAGCTTTCATCCGTGCCAGGAACACGGATAAGTCATTTTTGTTTTATCTGTGCCTTAAGCACGGATGAGTCACATTTTGTTTCATCCGTGTTCCCAACACGAATAAGCTAACGTTGATTTTATCTGTGTTTTGGTCACGGATCACTTAACATTTGTCCTTATCCGTGTTTCAAACACGGACCAGTATGATTTACTTTCCTCTTTAAGCCTGTTTCAGCTTCATTTTGCCCTAATATTTCACTTTTCACGATTTTTTACTTTCCTTTTTCACTTTTGACCAATTTTTACTCTCCTTCTTCCTTAAAGCTTCTTCTCAAGATCCATGGAGTTGCCCTCTACCCTTCCCAACTTGAAAAGGTACGGCATTATTGATCCTTTCTTGAGTAATTGGATAGATAGCATGGATAATGATGATAGAGCTCGATGGTGCTTGAATAAGTTAGGATTTACTCTTTCTTTGCCCAAGGTCCCATTGCAATGGGGTTTGATTGAGGTAATGCTAGGGGTATTGGATCCCCGAGCTCAATCTCTTTCGATTCCGGGAGCATGAAATGACTCCCACCATTGAGGAGTTTGAAGTGTTGTTGGGGCTTGAGATATCGGGCCCGGTTGTGGCTCCACCCTTGCGTGATGGATATTGAAGTGAGACTTCCAACTTTTTGGGGATAAACCGCAAGTTTTTGAAAGTTCCGAATGGTGGATTGGTTTTGAAAACAATATACAAATCCTTCTTGATTAAACGCCTCACGGATCCCTCGAAGCCGTTGATTCACTTCAATGCTCTCACTTTGATGGTGGTGAGTCAACTCTTGTTTCCGGGTGGCGGAGACATCATAGACCTTTTTCTCATTCACGTGATTTAACAAATCCGAGAGGGACATTGGTTGGCACCGATGCTTTTGAGTGAGATATTCCAATCTCTCACGGCTTGTTTTTCCGATCGTGATCGAGTTTTCCGAGGATGTGCTCCACTCCTACAGGTAAATTCCAAACTTAGCTTAAATTTAAACTTAAATTTACTAGTTTCCATAGTTTAGATTGCTCATGTTACTGCAGCTTTGGTTTATGGATCACATGGCTTCCACCGAAGTCGTTAGTCGTCCATTTTGCGTTAATGCTGATCTCATACTTATGATGTCGAGACGAGTTGCTCCCCTCGTCTCAGGTGGCAAAGAAGAGTGGTACTCCTTTATTAACAACTTTGATGATGAAGAAGTGAGGTGGATTGGTGCCTTCCAACCTCGAGGGTCTCCCATGATTGCATTTGATGGTGTCCATTTTCTCGTTTTGATTGGTCTTCACGAGGCAACTTATTATGTACCACTTCGGGTTCTTCGTCAATTTGGTTATGACCAGGGTGTGCTCATCCCCGAGAATTTTAATGCGTTGGTTGGCCCTTTATCGACTGCACTTTTGAGTCGACTTGTAAAAGAATGGAGTTGAGTTGAGGTTTTGAGTCGACCCGTCTTTGCAGCAAGCCTATTCCCGGGATACTTGCATTGGATTCAAGAACTCGTTTCTGGGAGACCCTCGGTGTCCATAGTTCCCCGAACACACCTTGGTGCTTCATCTGGATGACTTCTCCAATCTGGATCTGGTGATAGTGGCGAAGTGGCTAAACTTCGAGTTGAAGTTGCTGAGTTGCGGGACAGACTTTCCCTGTCCTCATTTTGATGACTTTGCAGCATATTTGGTGAGTGGTGATGCTTCAGATGCCGAAAGAGTGATGATGAGCCAGGCTGCCCGGATTCGTGCTTTGGAGGAACGCCTTGATTCCTTTTTCATTTCTTACCATGATATTTGATTGCGTTGTACTCCCAATTTTTATATTTTCTTTGTATTTTCTTTTCATTATATGAATGTATGCAAAATATTGAAGGACTAATGCAAAGAAAATATGTTTTGTACTTACTTGGCCTCAGGTATATCTATTGTTCTTTGAAAACATGAAGTTTCATTGGATGAGTCCTAGATTTGTCGTCATTGGCCAAAATAGTAGTTTTTGAAACGCAATTTTGTGAAATGCTCTTATCAAATGAGTCCGATAAATTCAGAGTTTGTAAAAATCTTTGGTTATGACGATTCTGGTGTTTTAGCTAGACACAGGGGATACAAACGTCAATTGTTTTTTCGATTCCTTTAGAGTCATTCCCAGTGCCTTGGTACTTGGAGGATTGTTATCTGCTCGGGACATGGGTCTTGGAAAAATTTCACCATTCACAGTTTATACTCTTGTAGGCCAGGAGTTTTTTTTTTTTACCCTTATTGCCCCTGGTGCTAATTACGATTTTCACCAGACCCGATTTCCACATCTTTACACATCGACGTCCTTTTTGGGATTTTGATATTTTCATCGTGCAGGTGGTTTTGATCTTGTCATAGTCTGATTCTTTTACTCATAGAGCCCTTTCAGATTTTCACTATGCCCTTTCAGACTATGCTTGTATTTTATTTATTTATTTTTATTTTTTTGAATTTTTACATTACAGTTTTTGCTCGGAATCTCTGCGTCTTTGTGGCTTGGTGACTCAACTTGAGCTGCGAGATCGGTGACTCTACTCTTGTAGTGGCACTCTTTCTTGAGTAACAGATCTAGATTCCCCTCTCGAGTTTGCTGATAACTATTCGTGATTCGGTGACTCAAGTTGAGCCGCGAGATTGGCTACTCTACACTTCAAGTACTCTTTTTTTTCGAATATCCGACTTGGATTCCTCTCTCGAGTCTTCCAACAACTAATAAGACTTTGAGATCCGGACCAACTTGCAAGATCATTGGTGCTGCCATTGTCATTGTGTTGCCCTGGAACATTTCCTGATCAAAAAGGACTTTTGTTGGGACGAAACGTTGGCTTAGGCTTATGGTAGTGGAAGGATACAAAAAGCTATGGTCTAAGTTTTAGTTTATCTAAACTAGGCTAGACATGGGGTTCGTCTATTTTTATTTCGAAAAGGTGATCTATGTCTTCTCCCAGCGTTTCTCGAACTTGTTTAGGCTGAAGATTTGGATCGAGCTCAGATCAAGTGTCTGAGTTTTTTTATTTTTCGAATTTTTTTATATTTTTAGCCATTCACAGTTTATTCTCATGCGGGCCAGGAGTAATTTGACGCTTTGATTTTTTTATTTCTCTATGATTTTCTTTCCTTTTGTCATTTTTTTTTGTTTGGTAGTTGTTGACTTGCCCTAGTCTTAGGTTAAGGAATGAACGTGATGGCTCAAAAGGGTTGACTAAGGTAGATAGTTTGTTCAGGATATCAAGGATGGCCTTTCGTCATCTGAGGATCAGTTCTTAAGCGTAGTATTTCCTAACAGTGTCAGCATTGATTGGTTGCGGGAAGACTTGTCCGTCCATTTCTGTAAGGATCAGAGCTCCTCCTGTCATTACCTTCTGCATGATAAATGGTCCCTCATAATTCGGTCTGAATTTTTCTTTGACGTCTTCTTGGATTAGCAAAATTTTCTTCAGAACAAGGTCTCATGGCAAGAAATCCCTAGGCTTGACTTTCTTATTGTAGGCATGAGCTATTCGTCGTTGATAGATTTGTCCATGGCAGATAGCTGCAAGTCGTTTCTCTTCAATCAAATTCAATTGGTCGAACCGAGCCTGAACCTGTAGACACCCCATTTTTGCATCCGCATGACTTGGCGATCCATCACCCGGTTGCTGTGGATTCCTAATGATGAGCACAAAGAACTCAAAATCTTGAAAGAAGCATCCTTCTAATTCCATTTTTTTTATTCTATTCCTTTATTTCTCTTTGCCACGTGACATAGAATTACGCACGCTTAGGATAGCTACACTATACACTTAACTTAGCAAGCACATACGTTTAGGCTCGCTACACATTAGGACAACTTAGAGACCTCGCTACGCTAGGAAAACATGACCTCGAGACTTAGAAATAATCATGTTGCGATGGAAAGAAACTTCACATCAAAATTCACCCAAATCAAAAAAATAACGAAAACACCCCTCAAGAATTTTGGATCTTTGAAAAGTCTCGAAAGTACCTCCATTGTACTCAGAATGGGATTTTGAGTCTAACGGGACCCAAATCGACGAAAACAGAGAAATTTAGGAAAAGTCATAAAAATGATCGAAATGCCCCTCGACCTCCAAACTCAACTTAGAGATCTCAATCCTTAGGAAAATATAATAAAAATTAAATCAAATTAAACAATTAAACAATTAAAAACTTAAATTTTAATTCAAAATTAAACAATTAAAATCTAATTCAAAATTAAAAAATTAAAACTTAAAATTAAACAATTAAAATCTAATTCAAAATTAAAACTTAAAATTTGATTCAAAATTAAACAATTAAAATTTGATTCAAAATTTAAACAATTAATTTGAAAACTTTAAACCAAAATTTAATAAACCCATCAACGTTTAAATAAAAATCCAAGCAATCGATAATATTTAAATCAAACTCTAATTGACCAATCAACATGTAAATTAAAAGCGATCAACCAACAAAAAAATAAAATTGACTAGTCAACATCCAAAGTAAATCAACCAATCAACTTGAAATTAAATCCAAATCAACCAATCAACATTCAAACTGAAATTAAAATAAACTAGTCAACGAATCAATCCAACCGATAAACTTAAACCAAAAATCTATGCGATGCGTGGGATCACCTCCTCTAAGAAGTCCAAAAAATTAGAAGTAAAATCTCTACCTTCCTTGGTTCGATCAATAAAGTTAGCAAGAATAAAAAATAAAATAAAATAAAATTTAAAAAGAAGAAAAAAATAAAAAAGCAAGTAAAAGAAAACATCAAAAAGGAAAGAAAGAGAAAGATTAGAGGGATAAAAAATTAGAAACTATTGTCTATAAAAAGAGTCATACGTCCTCTTGAGAGGAGAGGACTTTCTTTGGAGGAAAAAAGGAGGATATTCTTGAGAGAACACCAAGAGGTCTGACAGTTTTTGGACAAGAGAAGGCTGTTCTCTGTCCATTTCTTCTATTTCATAACTCACATACGGCAGCCAAGGACATAAAGAAAAATTCTGAAAAGCAAGAAGAAGGAGAAAGGAAAAAGAAAGAAGAGAGGAGAGGAAGGACTGACCTGGTTCGTCTTCTCCAATAGCTCCCTCTACTGTCTCCATATAACCAGCAATCTCATCACTCTGAACCATTCTCTCAATCCTCAATCTTTCCTCTCAGCCGTCCAGTCGCTTCTTCATTTTCTCTTCAATACATGCTCCTCCTCCCCTTCAGTTCTCTTTATGATTCACATTCGTTTGAAGAGAAGCTCTCTTCTTGGACAACAACAAGAAAGGAAAAACAAAAAAAAAGAAAGGAAAGAAGAAGAGAAAAAACAAGAAAAAAGAGAAAATAGAAAAAAAAGGACTTACCTGGGTAGCAGCTATCTTCTTCTCCCTCTCTTGAATGTCCCCAGCAGCAGCAGCTATCCATTTCAGCCTTCTATTAGCACCTCTTTTACTCCCCAATGTAGCCACACCTTGCTGCCCTTTCTTCCTCTCCGCTAAATCAGCAACCCCACTGTCCATTACAGCCCCCATTAATAGTCCCAAACGCCTTCTCCATCAGCACTATTTCAGCCTCCATTAATAGTCCTTACGGCAGCCCCAAATACCCCCTCCTTCATCACGTGTTTCAGCCCTACTTACTTAGCTTCGGCATGTAAAACAGCCCCTCCTTCACCTCCTCTCTTCCCTTCTCATATGGACAGTAGCCATTTTATCTTGCTCATTCTTATCGTACTCATAGCAGCCCCATCACGGACCCCTCTCATATTGCGTTCTCAAGGCTCCTTTGATCCCGGTTCTACTCAAGGTTTTTTCGAGTCGTCATTACCACGTTCCTCTAAAGAAGTCGAGCTTTCGAGTTCTTTGAAGGAATCACAATAACCAAGGATTTGGAAGGACCTCTGATCTTAATAATCAAGGTATGCCTTCATGTGTTTCAAATGTGGCATCAATTTGATTGCTGATTTTTATTTTGAATTTTCTTATTCGACTTAGTTTGCTATAATGTTCATATTAATTTTCGTTTTGGTTGAGCATTCATGTCCGCACTCTTAGTCTATGTATGAAGCTTACACACATTAATTTAATGTAGAATATTGATGCTGGAATTTTTGGAAACCTTAATTAGGTGCATGTTTCATATTTGTGAAATCAAGATAAAGACTAAGTTTTAATGAAATTAACACGTGGGCTAAGTCATTGATTTTTTGTGCACATTGGGAATTCAAAATTGGATCTTTCGATAAAATGGACATTGAATTAACTCACTGATTTCTATGTACATTGGAATTTCAAAAGTGATTTTTAATAAAGTTACCACGTGAGTTAACTCACTAATTTCTATGTACATTGGAATTCCAAAATTGATTTATTAACAAAATAGACGTTGAGTTAACTCATTGACTTGTATGTGTGCATAGGAAACTAAAATTGAATTTTTAATGAAGTTGCCACGTGAGTTATTTCACTGATTTTTGGTGTATATAGGAATTTCAAAATCGGATTTTTTGATGGAATGGACATGAGTTGACTCACTGATTTTGGTGGATAGTGGGGTGTGAAAAGTTATTTTACTGGTCAAAATGTTGTCAATGAGTCGACTCGCCGATTTATGTTCACGTGACAAAAATGGATTCTTGAAAATTCACAACTTACTAATTTTGGGGATTTATGATTTTTTGTTTGATTTAGTGATTTTCCAAAAATCATGGTTTTCTATTTTTGGAAAATTGATATTTATAGATTGCTAATTTGGGAAAACCAATATTGATAATTCTCTAATTTGGAAAACCCTTTTTTAAATTTCTAATTTTGAACTCTCAATTTAGGAAATTTCTAATTTCTAATTTAGGAAATTTCTAATTTCTAATTTAGGAAATTTCTAATTTCTAATTTAGAAATTTCATGAATTCCTAAATTAGAAGTTTCATATTCTCAGTTTTCCACTTTAGAAAGTTTTCACAAATTCCTATTTTGGTCGATTTGGAAAATCTTCACATATTTGGATTTGTAATTGAAATGTTGCCTTGTGGACTTTGAAGCATGATCTAGAATTTAGGCTTTTTCAAATATTTTCACTTTTGTGCGAAATTCAAGAAATTATATGATATTTGGGGGATATTAGCCTTGAGATTCGTTTAGCACAATCGATATAATTTGATGATGATGGTGACGATGATTGGACCATAATCTTGACTTTAGTCTCTACCCGTTGACCGTAGGACAATTTGGATCGTAGTAGAGATCGATCATCTCGATCACGCGGGTTCGGTGCCTAACACCTTCCGAAACCTGTAATCTGACCCCTTACCCATTTCTTTGATCCGTGGACTGACCCGATCCATTTTGGAGTTATTTTTGGTTCCTAGACCTAAACTAGGTGGCGACTCCTTATTCCCTAAAAGTCCCCAATTTACCAATCGGACCCTTATTCACCATTTGGTGGAAAATGGATCGAGGCGATTTCAGAACCCATTCAACTTCATCCAATTCTGCTTCTTTTAAGATCCAGAGGGACGGAATCTCAACCTCGACGGGCAAAACTACTTGCATTCCATAGACCAATGAATACGGAGTTACCACAGTCGAAGTTCTGAATGAGGTTCGATAAGCGTGAAGTGCAAAAGGTAACATGTCGTGCCAATCTTTATACGTAATAGCCATCTTCTTGAATATTTTCTTGATATTCTTGTTAGCTGCCTCGACTGCACCATTCATCTTATCCCTGTAGGGTACAGAGTTGTGATGAGTGATCTGGAAGTCTTCGCACATCTTGACCATATCCTTATTCTTGAAGTTCTTGGCATTATCAGTCACTGGTCCGCTGAGAAGCCCATATCTGTAGATAATATTGTTCTTGACGAACTTCAAGACATTGCTTTTCGTGACGTTGGCGTATGAAGCAGTTTCTACCCACTTGGTGAAGTAGTAGATAGCAACAAAGATGAAGCGGTGCCCATTAGCGGCTTTTGGCGAGATCTGACCAATGACATCCATGCCCCAGAACGAGAAAGGCCAAGGGGTAGCCATATTATGCAGTTCTGAAGGTGGCGCATTGATCTTGTTAGCATAAATCTGGCATAGATGGCATTTGCGAACATGCTGATAGCAGTCACTCTCTATTGTCGACCAATAGTATCTTATCCTCATGATCTTCTTCGCTAGCATGTGACCATTCATATGGGGTCCACAAACTCCACTGTGTACAGTCTCGATTAGTCGTTTCACTTCTGTTTCTACCACACATCGAAGCAAGACCTCGTGATGCAATTTCTTGTATAGAATGCCATTGCTCAAGAATAATTGCCCTGCCAATCTCTGAATTGTCCTGTGATCGTTCGACGTTGCATCTGATGGGAGGGCTCGATCTTCAAGATATGCTTTGATATCTGAGTACCATGGCTTTTCTTCGGGTTCTTCTAATTCAACGGGTAAGCAATAGGTCGGCTCATCTTGAATTCCAATCTCAATTGGGTCGATGACTAGGTCTTCCGAGATACTGATCATAGGAGCAAGTGTAGCCAGTGCATCTGCAAACTGATTTTTAGCTCTCGGCATGTATGTAAATGAAATCCTATCAAAGCATGAGCTTAATTCTTCTAGATACTCGTGGTAAGGGACCATCCTCTGTTCTCGGATCTTCCACTCTTCAGTCATCTGATAGACTACTAACCAGGAATCTCCGAAAACGTCGATCTCATCTACCTCAAGGTCCAGTGCTGCTTTCAACCCCGCTATGTATGCTTCGTATTCAGCCTCGTTGTTAGAACATTGGAATTTCAATCTGATGGTAATTGGCACGTGGGACCCGTCTGATTTGACCAAGACTGCCCTTATTCCGTTTCTTTTCTGATTAGCTGTTCCGTCGAAGTACATTTTCTAGCCTGGTTCCTCATCATCGTCTTCAATCTCAGTAAATAGTATGGCTTCATCCGGGAAGTTCGTCTTTAATGGCTCGTAGTCAGGCAATGGGTGCTCAGCTAGGTGGTCTGCGATGATTTGCCCTTTGATGGCTTTTTGAGTGACATAGGTGATGTCAAACTCAGATAATAATAATTGCCACTTCGATGTTCGACCTGTTAATGCTGGTTTCTTGAAAAGGTACTTCAGGGGGTCCATCCTGCCTATAAGCATAGTTGAGTAACTAAGCAAATAGTGACGTAGTCGTTGAGATGCCCAGACTAGTGCACAACAAGTTTTTTCAAGCGTTGAATATTTTGCTTCGTACTCGATAAATTTCTTGTTGAGATAGTAGATGGCCTATTCCTTCCATCCTGATTCATCATGTTGCCCTAGCACATACCCCATTGACGTTTCTTACACTGAGATGTACATCAGCAAAGGTCGCCCTAGAGTAAGAGGGACTAGGACTGGTGGATTGAGTAGATATTGATTGATCTTATCGAATGCTTCCTGACAGTCCTTGTTCCACTTCTTTGGCGTGTCCTTCCTGAGTAACTTGAAGACCGGTTCACAGATAGGCGTGAGCTGAGCAATGAAACGGCTAATATACTGTATTCTCCCTAAGAAGCCCCGAACATCCCTTTCTGAAACAGGTGCCTTCATCTTGAGGATATGCTTAATTTTTTTTGGATCTATTTCGATACCTCTTCTGCTGACGATGAACCCCAATAGCTTGTCTGATGTTGCACCGAATACACATTTCGCCGGATTGAACCTTAAACTGTACTTTCTGAGCCTGTCGAACAACTTCTTGAGATTTACCAAATGGTCTTATTTTATGTCAGATTTAGCGATCATGTCATCTATGTAGACCTCCATTTTCTTGTGGATCATATCATGGAATAATGCGGTCATCGTCCATTGGTAAGTCGCCCCTGCGTTCTTCAGCCCGAATGGCATTACTTTGTAGTGGAAAGTACCTCATGGTGTGATGAATGCAATCTTTTCCTAGTTTTTTTCTTTCATTTTTATCTGGTTATAGCCGGAGAAACCATCCATGAACGAGAACATGTCGTGCCTTGCTGTACTATCGACTAGAGTGTCGATGTGTGAAAGTGAAAAATCATCCTTAGGACTGGCTTTGTTCAAGTCTCGGTAGTCAACACACATGCGTACCTTTCCATCTTTCTTAGGTACAGGGACGACGTTAGCTAACCATTCGAGATACGTAGAGACTGCAAGAAATCCTGCTTCGAATTGCTTCATGACCTCATCCTTGACCTTGAGGGTCCATTCTAGCTTCAACCTTCTCAGTTTTTGCTTGATCGGTTTGCTTCCGGAGGTAATCGGTAGTTTGTGTACAACAAGATCTGTATCTAAACCCGGCATATCCCTCTATGATCATGTAAAAATGTCCTGATACTTTCATAAGAGTTTGACTATTTCTTCCTTTTGTTGTTGTGCCAGTATGGCTCCGATCTTGACGATTCGGGGGTCCTCTTCGGTACCAAGATTGATTGAATCTATATCCTCGATGTTTGGCTGGATGCCTTTTTCGTGACGTTCTACCAAGTCTTTGATTTCTTTGGACGGGTATTCCATTTCGTCCTCAGAGTCTTCTTCGATCCCCATGAGGTCGAAGTTGTGTTCAAGATCGAAATCATACTTGTCCCTTTCAAAATCTGTCTTATCTGGGTACTTATTTGATCTAGACAAATCCCTTGAAAACTTTTTTTTTTGGTTTTTGAAAAATATATATTCTTTTTTGCAATTTTGAAAGGTTTTTTATTTTTTTATCTTTTGAGAAATTTATGATTTTTTTTTATTTTTGAGGAATATTTGTTTTTTTGTGATTTTATGGATACCTGAAATAAGAGGAACAATCATGCAAATTCGTTAATAAAGATAAGGAGCCTTCAAAACAGTCTTTCCCCGAGGATGAGAGCTCATTATGATCCTCGAGTAAACTAAATCCGACTAACGACATTTTTTTTTGAAGCCTCAAGGGTTAATGGGAATTCCTCCCAATTATTTAGAACCTCCCCTTCTCTGAGGAGACGGATGAGATGAGAAAGTGATTTGTTAGGTGATTTGGTCGGTAGTTCGGAGATGACCATGATCTTCGATTGATCTTTGTCAGATTGGGGCATAGTCCCTCCCAAACTCGGTGGGATAACGACTGATGCCTAGTCAATGCAAGTGGGAAAGGGTGATTCTTTCTCTTGGCTGGTAGTGATTTTCCCGTTGGTAAATTCTGGAGCAGTCTCTAATAGACTTTCGTTGGAATCCCCATTGAATAAAACATCAATGCCTTCTATGAAGGATGAGTGGGACTCAACAACCGAGTCTTCATGAATGTGCACAGGTTTGAAACTTACTACTTTTGACTGTTTTACCGATTTTGTTGGTAGCAGTTCTGATAAACTGTTGGGTCTAATATGTGATTTTGGGAAACTAACACTGATGTGAGGGACTCTGCCCAGATTCCAAACATTTGGTTCCCAGTTTTGCTTTCTCGCTAGTCGTAATTTTTTCTTCTTGTCGTTCATTTCTACTATATACTTTTTCGTGGGCCTAGAGATATAATTAGGGGATTCTCCACAAGACTTAAAAATATATTCTTTCATTGCACAAAAGACTAAAAAACCTAATTTTTAAAAAAAAAGACAATCACATAAGACTTAAGTCAAAACCCTAATCTAAAGAAACCTAGTCAATCAAATAAGACTTAAGTCAAAACCCTAATTACCTCATCTAAAAGGAGACCTAGTCAAACCCTAATTCTTCCTAAAAAACTTTATAAATATAGAGTCTCCACAACTTAATTTCGTAGGTCAAAATAAACCCTAGAAAAAGTAGGTCAAAAAGTCTCTTTAGCCTTCTCCAAACCCTGATTTTTAAGTCCCAACTCCCTACCTAATATCTAAACCCCAATTTTTGCTCAAAAAATACCCAAAAATCCTTCAAAAATATCTAGAAATCTATAAAAAAATTAGAAAATACTTACATCTAAGAAGAAGATACCTCAACTTAGAGATTTGAAGCAAATCCAATAACGGAGGAAAAGCAAGGAATCTCATACGAAGAGTATTTTCGCCAGCTCTAAGGGAACACATCGTTGCGATCATCTAGGTATATTTTTTTTACTTTTTTTTATTTATTTTATTTATTTGTTCTAGATCTTTTTAGCAATCTAATCCTTTTTTGGAAAATAGTAGAAACCAACGTTTATCAGACGGGATTGGTGCCTAACACGTTCCAACCTCGTAACGTAATCCCTGGATCATAGTTTCATTTTATTCGTTGATTAGTTATTTTATTTGTTAGAGTCAATATTTGATTCCTAAATCATAATAACTAGGTGGCGACTCCCAAACCTCAAAAATCAAAAGTGGATCTGCACACCTCGCGGATCGAGGGCGCTTTCAATGGTGACTTCACTGGGGATTATTGAAGATCAGACTTGAAAAGCCCCAAGTATGGGAAGCATTGTCAGAACGATTTAGTTTTTTTATTTTATTTTTAGTTATTTGTTTCTTTGCTTATTTTTATTGTAGACATGAGAATCTTCATCTTTGAACCTCAATGCTACGTTGTTTGGAGTCGCTACCATTCTTTTTTGTAAATGGGTGTAAATAGGCACCCGAATCGATTCTTTTGGAAATCATTTTTTTATAGCATTGTAATGATTCTCAATCATGGAAAAGGTATGGTCTACCTAAAATCTAAGTAAGGGGATTCGGTTAGAGAATGGGGAAGGTGTTAAGCACCCCATTCTCTCCACCTAAGGTGGTTACCTTTAGATTTGGCCATTTTTGGAAAAGATTAAAATAACAAGTAGAATGCATGAGACGCATGAAGTGGGTGGGTGCACATAGTGTGTATGTACCTCATTAAAAGAGAATTTAATATTAGTGTGGACATAAGGAATATCCTATAGAAAATGGTATCTCATGGAGTCAATACACTTTTGCATGAGTTGAAATGTTGGTTTATGATTTTAGAGAAGTTCCATGAAAGGAGTTCTCTTAGATCTATAACCTTAATGCATGCATGTTTAGCTAGAAACTTAGTGTTTTAACCCCATCAAGAGAGTTACACATTTCTTCATCATAGCCAACATGTGTGATGTGTGTGCATAGTGTACATTATGATACATGATATGAGAATGGGTTAAAAAAAATGGGCTTATAAAAATAAAAAAAGGAGAGGGATAGAAGAAGAAGATGTAAGTTAAAAGATAAATAAATAACTTTTGTCCTACCTTGTCCCTTTTGGAAGTCTTGAAATAACTTGAGCTTGAGTAATGGACTTGAGAGTTGAAGGATGTAGTTAAGGGTTGAGAGAGTTGAGGGTTGAGAGATGAGAGATGAGTAGAGAATTTGGTAGAGTTTTAGGTTTAGAGATGAGTAGAGAATTTGAGGGTATTTATAGAGTTTTTGGAGAACTTTCGGGGATAAAGTGGTCCAACCCTAAAAATAAAGAAAATGGACATGAGGTTTAGGTTGTTTCTTTTTGGATTTTCTATTTGTATGAGGTCAAAGATGACATTTGTGAAGAAATCCTAAAAGCATTCTTTGATCCTTGATTTTTTGATAAATAGAGGTGAGAGAACAAAAGAACTTTTGGGAGGGTGAATAAGGGAGTGACATGTGTAAAGGTGGAGTGGTAGGTAAAAAGTAAACCTTGGTTCATTTGTAAATAACTCATAAAGCAAGGGTGGAAGTGTATTTTTGAAATGGACCAATAGGAGAACAAAAGTGCTTTTGGAAGGGTGAATGGGAGCATGACATATGTAAAGGTGATGTGATAGGTAAAAAGTAGATCTTGCTTCATTTGTAAATAACAAATAAAGCAAGGGTGGAAGTATATTTTTGAAATGGACCAATGGGAGAACTCCATGTATGTACTTGAAGATTCCCACCTTTTAAGGGCATAATGGGAAGTTCTCTCACCTTTATGGATTATTACCAAAGATCAAATAATCTTTTTGGTTTGACTAAACTTTTTGAGAAGGGCATTCTTGAGTTTTTTCATAAAAGGGAAGTTGACCCTCCAATTAGATGATGCATTGGGTATTGGGGGCTTATGAAGTATCAACATGTGTCATCTTGTGAAGGGATGAGAGAATGGAGTTGGAGTGGGCTTTGGTGTTGGGCTTGGGTTTGGATTAGGATATGGACTTGGGTTTGGGCTTAGAATGGGCTTGGCTTTGGATTTAGGATATGGACTTGGGTTTTGGACTTGGAATGGACTTGACTTTGGATATGGGTGATGGAGCGGTGAATGGAGAATGGTTACGGGTTAGGAATAAGGTTGAGCATTCAAGCTATATGAAATGATGTATGCATGTATGCATGAATAATGATGCCAAGTGGCAATGTGGGTCCATTGAGAGGCTTAAGTTCTAAATCGGAATCAACTCGAGGAAATTTGGATCTTCCTAATGGGTTCGTGCAAATTTGGGTGTCTACAGCTGCCCCTCTTTGCAGGAGTTGCTTGCAAAGAACTGCAAAGAATCAATTAGACCCTTTATTTGCACGAATCCGAAGTAATTTATTGCATGATGACTAAAACCGTCGGATGGATTGAAGATGTTTGTAAGATGTGGCTACCCAAGCACGAGGTCTGACAGGGTTAGCCATTTTGAAACCCCTGACTTCGTGGCACGGAGCTCGGTTTGAAGTCTCGGATAAAATGAGATGATTTTTGAAAGTGATTTACATTTTAACCATGTGATACAATTTTGAAATATTTTTTGTTTTTCCTTATTAATTCCAAATTTCGAACTTCCATCTTCCCTTTTCATAGAAATTACAGGATCGTCTTGAGAGAGCTTAACGTAGCATGATTGTCCTTGAGAGAGACTTGCATAATGGTATGATATTTGGGTATTTGGTGTGTCGTCATGCCTCGAATATGAAGAGAATCATCATTGACCAAGTTGCTTAGATCAGAGTCTTAGAGGATGACTTGATGCCTACTACACTTTCCAGAGAAATGCTTGAGTGGCTCTTTGCCCGCTTTTCCTTCTTGTACCCTGCTTTTAATGAGAATGATGTAGCACTATTTGAAATGAATGAAATAACTTTTTTACATAGTGACCTCAGATATATCTACTGCTTTCGAAAACACTTGATTTTAAGAAAAGTCCTAGATTCTTCGTCATAGGCCAAAAATAGTAATTTTGATGATGCATTTTTTTTTTTGGATTTTTTTTTTATTATTTTCGTTTTAGATTTTAAAAGATTGCCTTTGTCGAATAATCTGTGACAGACTGTCTTTGAAAACTCTAAAAGTTAACGATCATGGTGTTTTTGCCAAATGCCGAGGATACAAGTGTCAGCTAATCCTTAGCCTCTTTAGAATCATCCCCGAGACTGAGAATTTTGACTGAGTTATCTTCGCTGTATCCATTGGAACGTTGAGGATTTCGAGATTTTTGCCGTTCACAGTTTATACTCTTGCGGGCCAGGAGTTATTATTATTTTTATTTTATATTTTATTTATTTATTTATTTGTTTTTAGTTTTTTTTCATTTTTGCCCCTGGCACCAATTACGGCTTTCACCAGACCCGATTTCCACATTTTTAGCATCGATGCCCTTTTTGGGTTTTCATCGTGCTAGTGGCTTTGATCTTGCCATAGACTGATTTTTTTACTCACAGTGCCCTGACGGATTTTCACCATGCCATTTCAGTCTATGCTTACTTTATAGATTTTCACTTTGAAAACGTCCTTGATTTCTCTCTGCCCCTTGTGGCTTGGTGACTCAAGTTGAGCTACGAGATCGAACACTCTACTCTTCTAGTGGCGCTCTTTCTTGAGTAACAAATCTGGACTCCCCTCTCGAGTTCCTCCGACGATTTTCATGGTGTGGTGACTCAAGTTGAGCTTCGAGATTATTGACTCTACACTTTGAGTCACTCTTTTTTTTCGAATATTTAATCTGGTCTCCTCTCTAGGGTCTTCCAACAACTTTGGTAGCTTGAAATCTGAATTAAGTAGCAAAATCAACTATACCCTGACGATGTTTTTCATGACATGCTCCCACCGTGATCGAGTTACCTTGAGCCATTCCTTGATCTAAAAGGACTTTAAATAGGACGAAACGTAGGCTTAGGCTAGGGTTGTGAAAGGATGTAAGAAAGGTTGAGTCTGGATTTATTGATGGGTAGATTGGACATGGGGTTTGTTTGTTTTTGTTTCGAAAATATGATCTATGTCTCCTCTCATCGTCACACGAACTTGTTTAGGTAAGAGATTTGGGTCGAGCTTAAGATCAGACATTCGAGGATTTTGACTTTTTGATTTTTTGTATTTTTAGCCGTTCACAATTTATCCTCATGCAGGCCAGGAGTAATTTGATGCTTTGATTTTTTTGACTTTTGACGATTATTATTATTATTTTTTTGTTGTGGTGGTGACTTGCCCCGGTCCTAGGTTAAAAAATGAATGTGATGGCTCAAAAAGGGTTAACTAAAGGTAGATAATTGTTCAGGTAGTAGAAAGATGGCCTCTCTTCATTTCAAGGAATGACTTTAGGCGTAATATTTTTTTACGGTATCAGCGTTGATCGGTTGTGGAAAGACTTCCCCATCCATCTCTGTAAGGATTAGTACCCCTCCGGACAATACCTTTTGGACTACGAATGGCCCGTCGTAATTCGGACGAAACTTTCCTCTCGCATCTTCTTGTATTGGCAAAATCTTCTTTAAAACAAGATCTCCTGGTGAGAACTCTCTAGGTCGAACCTTCTTGTTATAAGCTCGTGCTATTCTCCGTTGATAAGTTTGCCCATGACAGATTGCTGAAAGTCGTTTCTCCTCTATTAAGTTCAACTGATCGAATCGGGTTTGGACCCATTCTGCTTCATCCAATTCAACTTCTTTTAAGATCCGAAGGGAGGGAATCTCGACCTCAACGGGCAAGACTGCTTCCATTCCGTATACCAATGAGTAGGGTGTTGCCCCAGTCGAAGTTCGGATTGACGTTCGATAAGCATGTAGGGCGAAGGGTAACATTTCATGCCAATCCTTGGAAGTAACGGCCATTTTCTCGATGATCTTCTTGATATTTTTGTTAGTGGTTTCGACTGCTCCATTCATCTTTGGTCTGTAAATGACTGAGTTGTGATGGGTGATATGAAAATCCTTACACATCTTAGACATTTCTTTGTTTTTAAGATTTTTGGCGTTATCAGTTACTATTCCGTTTGGAAGGCCGTATCGACATATGATGTTGTTCTTCACAAACTTAAAGACATTGCCCCTTGTAACATTGGCGTAAGATGCTGCTTCTACCCATTTCGTGAAGTAGTCGATGGCGACTAAGATGAAGCGATGCCCATTGAAAGCTTGAGGATTGATTTGCCCGATGACATCCATACCCCAGAGTGAGAAGGGCCAAGGAGAAGTCATATTGTACAATTCTGAAGGTGGCGCGTTGATCTTGTTGGCATAGATTTGACATAAGTGACATTTTCGAACATGTTGATATCCATCGCTCTCCATAGTCATCCAGTAGTAACCCATTCTCATTATCTTCTTTGCGAGCATATGTCCATTCATGTGAGGTCCACAGACTCCTCCATGCACCGTCTCGATTAAGCGTTGAGCTTCCGTTTGTGTTACACACCTGAGGAGGACCTCGTGATGCGACTTTTTGTACAAGATTCCGCTACTCAAGAAGAACTGTCCTGCCAATCTCTGAATAGTCTTTCGATCCGTCGTTGTGGCATCGGGTGGAAAAGTTCAATCCTCTAAGAATGCCTTGATGTCTGCATACCATGGTTTTTTCTCAGGTTCTTCGATCTCTAAAGGTAAGCAATATGCTGGTTCGTCTTGAATACCAATCTCAATAGGGTCTACGATGGTATCTTCAGAGATGCTGATCATTGAGGCCAGAGTAGCCAGTGCATCTACAAACTGGTTCTTAGCCCTCGGCATATAAGTAAAGGAGATTTGGGTGAAGTTTGTGCTTAAATCTTCGAGATACTCATGATACGGAACCAGTCTCTGCTCTCGGGTCTTCTATTCTCCCGTTGTCTGGTAGACTACCAGACTTGAGTCTCCAAATACATCTATTTCATCCACTCCGAGGTCGATCGCTGCTTTCAACCCCATAATACATGCTTCGTACTCGGCCTCGTTGTTCGAACATTGAAACCTTAGTCTAACCGCAATAGGGATATGCGTTCCGTCCGGCTTAACCAAGACTGCCCCAATTCCATTTTCCTTTTGGTTTACTGCTCCATCGAAGTACATTTTCCAACTAGATTCTTCATCATCGCTCTCGACTTCAACGAATAAAATGGCTTCATCAGGGAAATTTGTCCTTAGTGGCTCATAGTCGGGCAGAGGGTGTTTCGCCAAGTGGTCAGCAATAACTTGTCCTTTAATGGCTTTTTGAGTAACATAGGTGATGTCAAACTCGGATAATAGTAGTTGCCATTTTGTGGTGCATGCCGTTAGTGCCGGCTTCTCAAAGAGATACTTCAAAGGATCCATTCGAGCAATAAGCATAGTCGAATAACTAAGCAAGTAGTGGCGTAGTCGTTGTGATGCCCAGACAAGGGCACAACACGTCTTTTCGAGGGTCGAATAGTCGTAACTTGTGAACTTCTTGCTAAGGTAATAGATGGCTTGCTCTTTTCGACTTGTTTCATCATGTTGTCCCAGTACACAGCCCATGGAGTTTTCTTGCACGGAAAGATACATTAGTAGAGGTTGACCTGGTGTAGGTGGAACTAAGACTGGTGGATTAAGCAGATATCTCTTATTCTTGTCGAAAGCTTCCTGACAGTCTTCATTCCATTCTTTCGGCTCATTCTTCTTCAGTAATTTGAATACTGGCTCACAGATCGGAGTTAGTTGTGCGATGAACCGACTAATGTACTGAATTCTTCCTAGGAATCCCCTGACCTCTTTATCTGATTTGGGTGGCTTCATATTTATGATGTACTTCGTTTTAGCTGGATCGACTTCGATGCCTCTTCTGCTAACAATGAACCCTAATAGCTTTCCTGATGTGGCCCCAAATACACATTTTGCCAGATTAAGTCTTAAGCTGTACTTCCTTAATCGATCAAACAGTTTCTTCAAGTTTACCAGATGATCCTCGTCGAGATTTGATTTAGCTATCATGTCGTCTACGTATACTTCTATCTCTTTGTGGATCATGTCATGAAATAAGGCAGTCATGGCTCATTGGTAAGTTGCCCCAGCATTCTTTAGATCGAATGGCATGACCTTATAGTGAAAGGTACCCCACGGTGTAATGAATGCAGTCTTCTCTTGATCTTCTTCTACCATTTTTATTTGATTGTAACCCGAGAAACCGTCCATGAAGGAGAATATACCGTGCCCTGCTGTGTTATCGACCAAAGTGTCGATGTGTGGTAATGGAAAGTCATCTTTCGGACTGGCTCTGTTCAGATCTCGGTAGTCCACGCACATACGTACCTTTCCATCTTTCTTCAATACAGGAACGACATTAGCGAGCCGATCAAGGTAGGTGGATACTACGAGAAACCCTGCTTGGAACTGCTTCATTACTTCATTCTTGACCTTTAGTGTCCACTCTGGTTTCAACCTTCGTAACTTCTGCTTGATTGGCTTGCTTCCTGATTTGATAGGTAACTTGTGAACGACTAAATCTGTGTCTAACCCGAGCATGTCTTGGTAGGACCATGCAAAAACATCTTGGTACTGCTGTAAAAACTTTGTCATCTCTTCTTTCTGCTCAATCGTTAATAGGGCTCCAATTTTAACGATCCGTAGGTCATCTTCGGTGCCTAGGTTCACTGAGTTTGTATCTTCTATATTTGGTTGAACACCTTTCTCGTGACGTTCTATGAGTTCTTTGATTTCTTTTGAGGGATACTCCACCCCTTCCTCTGACTCTTCTTTGATCCCCATGAGATCAAAGTCGAGTTCGAGGTCAAAGTCGTATTCATCTCTTTCATACTCTGTTCTATCACAAGGCTCATTCAACTGAGAAAATTCTTTGAAAACCTTTGATATTTTGAAGATTTTTGATTTTTTTGAGTCTTTGAAGGTATTCGATTTTTTTGAATTTTGTAGAGTTTTTGATTTTTTTGAATTTTGAAAGATTTTTTTATTTTTTTGGATTTTGTAGACCATCTGTATTCCTGAAACAAGACAAAGAAAAATCATGCAAGTTCATTAGCAACAAAGGTGAGCCCCCAAAACAGTCTTACTCCGAGGACGAGGGCTCATTATGGTCCTCAGGCAGATGAGATTTTGCTAATGACATTTTTTTTGGAGGCCATAGGGATTCTAGATCCCATGGCGGCCTCGTAAGTGATTGGGTATTCCTTCCAATTCTTGAAAACTTGCCTTTCTTCTGCAGGGCGGATAAATTGGGAGAGTGACTCCCTTGATGGTTCAAATATAACCATCACTTCCGGGTGACTGTCGTCAAATCCGGGCATAGGAATTTGTAGGGTAGGTGGAATTATGACAGATCCCCAATCGATTTGAAAAGGGAACAGTGATTTCTCTTCTTCGCATATTGCGACTTCCGCCTTGGCGAGCTCTCCTTCTTCCTCCTTTTGACTCCATTCGGAATCCCCTCCAAAGAAGATGTCCATGCCATCTATAAAGGAATGTGGGGACTCAACGAACGAGTCTTCTTGCGAATGAACGGGCTCGATACTTACAACTCTTGGTTCTCCTGTGTGGTTTGTCGGTGGCAGTTCTGTTGAGTCATCTGACTTCTTCAAGGATGGTGGGAAGCTGATGTTGATGTGTGGTACTTTACCCAAGTTCCACACATTAGGCTATCGGTTCTGTCTTCGTGCAAGTCAAAGCTCCCTCTTTTTATTCTTCATATCAGAGATGTCCTTCCTCGTAGGCTTGAATCCAAGACCAAAGTAGGGAGTGTGTTTTCGTATGCTGATCAAAGTGGCCCTGCCTTTTCCTTTAGGCCCTAACCCTTGTTTCAGATGATATCCCACCTTCTTCATCACTCGTCAGACCATCAGGTTTGTTTTTGACAACTTTGCCTTGTCCTTCCTTCTCCCCTTTTGATATGATTGATAGATGTGAACTGAAAGGCGTGAAACCCCTCCTTATCCCCGGTCATCTCTACATCGATATAAGGCACATCCGGTAATCGATCAACTGGTATGAGATTTTCTGCGAGAACCGATATCATCCTCTGTCCCATGATGAATTTGACTCGTTGGTGCAAAGAAGAGGGGACTGCCCCTACGGTGTGGATCCATGGTCTTCCTAGAAGGAGATTGAATGCAAAGGGTATGTCCAGAATCTCAAGTGTTACTTCAAACGTGCATGATCCAATAGTGACTGGAAGATCCAGTTCCCCTAACGACTCAGTTTTCCTACTATCAAAAGCCCTTACGGTCCTTTTAGTTGGCCTAAGGTAAGATAAATCCGCGTTTAACTTGTGCACAGCTTGTAGAGGACAGACATTAAGAGCTGAACCATTGTCGATCAGTACCCTTGCTACCATCATACCTTTGCACATTACCATAATGTGCAATGGTTCAATGTGTCCACATCCTCCGCTAATAAGTTCATCCTTGGTGAAGGTGATCGGATTGGGGGCCATAATCTAACCTACTGTCTTTTCCAACTCTTCTGGCGAGGTGGTCTTAGGTACATGCGCATTACTAAGGACTTTGAG
This sequence comes from Akebia trifoliata, assembly GCF_017979445.1. Lineage (NCBI taxonomy): Eukaryota > Viridiplantae > Streptophyta > Magnoliopsida > Ranunculales > Lardizabalaceae > Akebia > Akebia trifoliata. The sequence goes on along the minus strand of NC_141384.1, from coordinate 16,210,952 downwards.
TAGTGCTTCCCGATGATGCTCTGAGTTTAAAAGCAGGTCAAAGATACTGATTTGAGCTGGCATTCTGTTCAACTGCTCTACTATGTTGTACTCACTCTTTCGAATGAGTTTGAGGAGGTCAGTCGCCTCCTTGTCAGTTACCCTGCTCTTCTCCTTCTTTGGTTCCCCATGAGGTGTCTGTTCCTCCTCTACCAACTTTCCTTTCCCTTTTTCTTTTCTCTTGTCCTCTTCCTCGTTCTGCCTTTTTTGTTCTTTTTCTGGTATTTTGTAGCACCTCCCTGATCTAGTCATATGACCAATGTCCGTGATCATTGCCTCTTTTGGCTTCTCAACTCCTGCGGATGTCACAATCATCGTCTCATAACTCCATGTGACGGTTTGGTTGGAGCGGTATGGGAAGGGTTTAGGGGACATGATGGTCATGGGTTGAGGATCTGGCTTTACATGGAGGATAAGAGGTGGTGGGTTGGTCTTGACGGTTGATGTAGTGGTGTTTAGGGTTTGTGGGTTAGTATAAGATAGGATGAGGGGTGGTCGGGAGGAAAAGCTTAAAGTTTAAGGGGTCGGTGCAGTGTAAGGTATGACAAGAGGTGGTCGGGAAGAAGGGTCTGAAGTCGGTATAATGAGAGGTGGACGAGCGGTAGAGCTTGAAATTGGTGATGTGTAGGGTATAATGAGAGGTGGTCGTGAAGGATTTGACGTTTGGGAGTTGGAGGGAATTGTAAGATTGGCCAATCTGACGGGAAGTTGGGATGGTGGTTGGTGGGTTGTATCTTGTGGTAACGCATTGATGCTTAATGACGTTAGTTCTTTACTCAAATTGACTCTAACCTTTGAGCCAATAGGTGCTATCAAAACTGAAGGGTTAAAACTCGGTTCATCCTTCTCTATGGCGTTGACTGTCGGCCCATTGCCTCCCTCATTATGTGTTGGTAACAGGTTCTGATTGATATTCTGCTGAGGTGCTTGGGTTGTCGGACCATCTAGGATGATCGTTTTCCTATCGATTTAATTTTGAACCTGGTGCTTCAGTTGCCAACATTGGTCGGTGGCATGCCCCGGCGCACCTATATGGAATTCGTAGAATTGATTGGGATTATACCATGGTCCCTTTACTGCCTCTGGGTTTGGCTGCCTTTTGGTGAGATATTCTCCCCTGAGTAATGCTGGGAGTAGTTCTGATAGAGTCATAGGTAGGCGAGTGAAGACTCGAGGGACCCTATTGGGTCGGCGCTGCTCGGTTTGATGATTCTGAGCAAATTGTGGTTTTGCCCAAATACTGGATTTTGTCCGAATTGAAATACTGGTAGAGCCGGTGCAGCTTGGGGTGGGTTCACCTTGAAAGGGACCTGAGGTATTGGCAGCCTCTAGTTTGGTGTAGAGATGAAGAAAGGACGGATAGGTTGCACATTGTTAACTTGGGCCTCATCTTTCTTCTTGTTCATGATCGTTGGTTTCCGTTGAATAGATCCCCCTGTTGGTGCTCCTAGACTAGACAGGTCATAAATCAACCATGATCGGATACCATCCTCTACTCGATCCGCCACTTAGACCAACGACGAGAAGCTTGCAGTTGTGTGACCCACTAGATGCGTATAGAATGAATGGCCCAGAGTAGAAATGAATATACTATTCATCTCTTGTTCAGTCATAGGTGATTTTACTTTGGAGGTTGATTCCCGCCACCTTTGTGCATACTCTTTCATACTTTCTTTCGGCTTCCGAGTCATTTTTGCCATATCATTCCTGTCCAATCCCATATCTGTATTGAATTTGTACTCTTTTGAGAAAATTGTAGCAAGGTCTTGCCAGCTCTTAATCCGCGAATGATCTAACTGAGAGAACCATGAGAAGGCCGCCCCTGTTAAACTCCTTTGGAAGAGCTGGACCAACAACCTGTCGTCATCACCAAACTGGCACATAGAACCACAGTAGAGTTTCAAGTGGGATAGAGGGCATCCAATGCCGTTATACTTTTCGAAGTCAGGACACTTGAATTTCGGTGGTAATGGTGCATTTGGGTAGAGGCAAAGATCTCTGAACCTCATTCCGCTTGCAGAATCCTTTCCTTTCATTCTTCGGATCTCCTCCTCAACTGCTTCTAACTTGTTTGCTAATTTTTCCTCTGTGGTACTTCTTACCTCAGTTGCTCTAAATTTGCCTTCTTCTTCTTGAACGACATCTTGTCGCTGAGCGTTGCAATGAATGTGGATTGGTGGCCCTTGATTAGTCGGGGCCGTGGGAGGTAGAATATTCTGTGCCGGTGGTGGTAGTTGTTGGTGTTGTTCCGGTGTAGCCTGATTCGAGCCTGAGATTTGATGTTGAACAGCCTGAATAATGCTTGGATTTGCCATTAGTAAATCCAGAATCTTACCATGTTTGTCCAACGCCTTTACCACTATATCTAGCTTCGAAGTGAGATCTGTTATGGCTTCCATTGCTGACTGTTGAGGTTGCTCTGAGGTACTCATAATTGGTTGCGAGCGTAGAAAATATGGAGGATTGTTAGGTGGCAAGTACTTATTTCTAGGTCGTTTGGCTACCTACGGGTAAAAAGTTAGGCATTAATATATCGTTTACACAATGAAAACGCATGATAATTTATTAAGGTCAGATTGGATTAAATGGTAAAGTTGCATTAAGAAAGCCTGGAATTTGGTTGAGGTTAAATTTTTTTTTTTTTTTGTTAGCACGGAGCTGGGGTTCGTCGACACAGAACCAGATATTTATCAGCACGGAGCTGGGGTTTGTCAGCACGGAGCCAAAGATTTGTCAACACGGAGCCAAAGATTTGTCAGCACGGAGCTAAAGATTTGTCAGCACGGAGCCGAGGGTTCATCAGCACGGAGTCGGAGGTTTATCAGCACGAAGCCGAAGGTTTATCAGCACTGAGCCGAATGTTTGTCAGCACGGAGCTGGGGGTTCATCAGCACGGAGCCGGAGGTTAATCAGCACGAAGCCGAAGGTTTATCAGCACGGAGCTGGGGGTTTATCAGCATGAAGCCGAAGGTTTGGCAGTACGGAGCCGAAGGTTTGTCAGCACGGAGCTGGGGGTTTATCAGCACGAAGCCTAAGGTTCCTCAGTACGGAGCTGGGGTATGTCAGTACGGAGTCGAAGGTTTGTCAGCACGGAACTGGAGGTTCGTCGGCACGGTGCCGGAGGTTTATCAACAAGGAGTTGAGGGTTTATCGGCACGGAGCCAATAGTTCATCATAGATTATGGACATGGTTGAGATTGAAAGATTGATATGGTACGGGTTGGGGATACGACTCGAAATGGATATGGGTCGTGAACCCATCTGAAAGTGGGTATGGGTCGTGGACTTAATTAGAAGTGGATATTGGTCGTGGACCAATTAGGATATGGATATGGGTCATGGACCCAATTGGAAGTGGATATGGGGTGTAGGCTTATTTGGATATGGATATGGGTCATGGACCCAATTGGAAGTAGGTATGGATCGTGGACCCATTTGGAAGTGGATATGGGTTGTAGGCCCTATTCGAAAGTAGACCCGTTGGAAGTGGGTATGGGTCGTGGACCCATTTGAGAGTGGATATGGGTCATGGACCCATTTTGACACGAATATGGGTCGTGGACCAATTTTGACACGAATATGGGTCGTGGACCCATTTTAAGAGTGGATATGGGTCGTGGACCCCTTTGAGAGTGGATATGGGTCGTGGACCTATTTGGACACGAATATGGGTCGTGGACCCATTTTGAGAGTGGGTATGGGTCGTGGACCCATTTGAAAGTGGATATGGGTCGTGGACCAATTTTGACACGAATGTGGGTCGTGGACTCATTTTGAGAGTAGATATAGATTGTGAACCCATTTGGACACGAATATGGGTCGTGGACCCATTTTGAGAGTGGGTATGGGTTGTGGACCCATTTGGAGGTGGGTATGGGTTGTGGACCCATTTGAGAGTGGATATGGGTCGTGAACCCATTTTCAGAGTGGATATGGATTGTGAACCCATTTAGACACGAATATGGGTCGTGGACCCATTTTGAGAGTGGGTATGGGTTGTAGACCCATTTGGATATGGATATGGATGGGGTTGATAGTGGGTCATGTTGGGTCGAGATCAATTTCGATAGGTAGAGTGTAGGCGAGCTCCATTTGGATCAAACACAAAGTAACGAGTGGTAGGCCCTAAGTTTAACAATAGAAACGGTGTATTTACTCATTTTCAAGCCTTAAAACGCAAAAGAAAAATAAAGTCCAAGGAGAAAAGTTGTCAAGACTGATGTAAGGGATGAAATGAGCAGAAATTTTTTTTTTAATTTTAGGGATCTGTTTTTAAAAAACGGATATGCATAATTTATACCTATCCGTTTTTAAAAAACGGATATGTGTAAATTATACCTATCCTTTCTTGTAAAACGGATGGGTGTAGTTTATACTTATCCGTTTCGCAAAAACGGACCAGAAGCGATTATTTCGGCCATGGACACTATGCTCACTGGTTGTGAGTACATTGTTCACTGTTCTTGTTCTTAAGTCGAAATTTTTTTTTATTTTTTTTATTTTTAGGCAAAGCAAGATGAGTAAACTTGAAAATGAAGATGCTTCCCTTTTACCTAGGGGAGAGTAGGAAAATAGAAAATCCTAAATTCTATACAATGTTGCCTTCACGGGCTTCAAACTGAAACTTACGATATTGCCTCTTTCAATGGGTAAAATTACAATAGTGAGGGGGTTGATAAATCATCTTTTCAAAATAGTGTCCTAAGCCTCTAACCGTGTTTAATGCATGTGGCTATAGGTGGTTTCACGGTTACCCATTCTTCAAACCTCGATGCATACCGAAATACGCATGTCTTAGGTTGGTGATTGGGTTGGATGTGTTCGTCCCCGTACTCGAAATAAGCGATCTCGAGTCGTGAAACTACTAGGCATCCGGGTTTTAAATTTTTATAGGTAAAGGAGATTTGTGCAATGGGCTATGCAAGCGTAGGTGCATGAGTGCATTTTAAAAACAATAAGTATCAACCCCCTTTTACAAGCATTCAACCCACAAAATGTAAAGAATATTACAACCATTCCTCAAGAAAAAGAAGACAAAATATTAAACAACACAAACAACAACAATGTTAGTAAACACATATCGGAATTTGTTTTTTTTATAAAAATGGCCAAATGGTCATTGTTTGAACCCGCAACGTCCCCAGTGGAGTCGCCAAGTTGTAGACATGAGAATGTTCATCTTTGAACATCAATGCTACGTTGTTTGGAGTCACCACCATTCTTTTTTGTAAATTGGTGTGAATGGGCACCCGAATCGATTCTTTTGGAAATCATTTTTTTTATGGCATTGTAGTGACTCTCAATCATGGAAAATGTATGGTCTACCTAAAATCTAAGTAAGGGGATTCGGTTAGAGAATGGGGAAGGTGTTAAGCACCCCATTCTCTCCACCTAAGGTGGTTACCTTTAGATTTGGTCATTTTTGGAAAAGATTAAAATAACAAGTAGAATGCATTAAATGCATGAAGTGGGTGGGTGCACATAGTGTGTATGTACCTCATTAAAAGAGAATTTAATATTAGTGTGGACATAAGGAATATCCTATAGAAAAGGGTATCCCATGGAGTCAATACACTTTTGCATGAGTTGAAATGTTGGTTTATGATTTTAGAGAAGTTCCATGAAAGGAGTTCTCTTAGATCTATAACCTTAATGCATGCATGTTTAGCTAGAAACTTAGTATTTTAACCTCATCAAGAGAATTACACATTTCTTCATCATAACCAACATGTGTGATGTGTGTGCATAGTGTACATTATGATGCATGATATGAGAATGGGTTAAAAAAAAAAGGATTTCTAAAAATAAAAAAATGAGAAAGATAGAAGAAGAAGATGCAAGTTAAAAGATAAATAACTATTGTCCCACCTTGTCCCTTTTGGAAGTCTTGAAATAACTTGAGCTTGAGTAATGGACTTGAGAGTTGAAGGATGTAGTTGAGGGTTGAGAGATGAGAGATGAGTAGAGAATTTGGTAGAGTTTTAGGTTGAGATATGGGGGCTTGAGAGCATGAGAGATGAGTAGAGAATTTGAGGGTATTTATAAAGTTTTTGGAGAACTTTTAGGGATAAAGTGGTCCAACCCTAAAAATAAAGAAAATGGACATGAGGTTTAAGTTGTTTCTTTTTGGATTTTCTATTTGTATGAGGGCAAAGATGACATTTGTGAAGAAATCCTAAAAGCATTCTTTGATCCTTGATTTTTTTGATAAATAGAGGTGAGAGAACAAAAGAACTTTTGGGAGGGTGAATAAGGGAGTGACATGTGTAAAGGTGGAGTGGTAGGTAAAAAGTAAACCTTGGTTCATTTGTAAATAACTCATAAAGCAAGGGTGGAAGTGTATTTTTGAAATGAACTAATAGGAGAACAAAAGTACTTTTTGGATTTTGGAGGGTGAATGGGAACATGACATGTGTAAAGATGATGTCGTAGGTAAAAAGTAGATCTTTGTTCATTTGTAAATAACAAATAAAGCAAGAGTGGAAGTATATTTTTGAAATGGACCAATGGGAGAACTCCATGTATGTACTTGAAGATTCCCACCTTTTGAAGGTATAATGGAAAGTTTTCTCACCTTTATGGATTATTACCAAAGACCAAATAACCTTTTTGATTTGACTAAACTTTTTGAGAAAGGCATTCTTGAGTTTTCACAAAAGGGAAATTGACCCTCTAATTAGATGATGTATTGGGTATTGGGGGCTTATGAAGTATCAACATGTGTCATCTTGTGAAGGGATGAGAGAATGGAGTTGGAGTGGGCTTTGGTGTTGGGCTTAGGTTTGGGTTAGGATATGGACTTGGATTTGGGCTTAGAATGGGCTTGGCTTTGGATTTAGGATATGGACTTGGGTTTTGGACTTGGAATGGACTTGACTTTGGATATGGGTGATGGAGCTGTGAATGGAGAATGGTTACGGGTAGGGACAAGGTTGAGCATTCAAGTTATGTGAAATGATATATGCATGTATGCATGAATAATGATGCCAAGTGGCAATGCGGGTCCATTGAGAGGCTTAAGCTTTAAATCGGAATCAACTCGAGGAAATTTGGATCTTCCTAACGGGTTCGTGCAAATTGGGGTGTCTACATTTATCATTCTTTTTTATTCAATTATTGATTACTTGTTAAATGGTGAATATTTTGTTTTGGCACATTTTTTTTATGGCTCAATTAGAGTCACTCGGAATGATCCTAAATAATGCAAGATTTCAAGAGGGTAATGATATGAAATAATGATTGTTGACCCATTTTTGTATCTAGTTTATTTTATATTTTTGGATTTTATTATGTTCTCTTGGCATTATTTGGATTGATTTTGGGAATGTTATTTTGGAGTATCATTTTCTATGATTCAATCTAGGGTCATTTTGGGATGACTCTAAACAATGAAATATTCAAATTGACATATAAATTGAGGATGGAATGATGGTGGTTGGGGTGAAAGTCATGGAATTTTGTTTTTGTTTTAGAAAATTTTTGGGTAAAATTTTTTAGCACGTTATTATGCATGGGTGATAAGTTGTGAAAATAAATTATTTGTGAGTTGTAGACACCCCAATTTGCACGAACCCATTAGGAAAATTCATGTTTCTTCAAATTGATTTCAATTTAGGACTTAAACCTCTCAATGGACCCACATTGCCACTTGACATCATTATTCATGCATGCATGCATGCATACTTATTGCATCTCATATCATTGCATGCCCATACCTTGTCCCTAATCCACTTTAAACCTATGTCCATCACCAATATCCTAATCCAAGTCCATATCCCAAACCCAAAACCAAATCCATCCTAAGCTCAAACCCAAGTCCATGTCCTAACCCAAACCCAAGTCCATATCCTAACCCAAACCCAAGCCTAACACCAAGCCCACTCCAAGTCCATTATCTCACTCCTTCATATGATGACACATGTTGATACCTCATAAGCCCTCAATACCCAATGCATCATCTAATTGGAGGGTCAACTTCCCTTTTGTGAAAACTCAAGAATGCCCTTCTCAAAAAATTTAGTAAAACCAAAAAGGTTATTTGGTCTTTGGTAATAATCCATAAAGGTGAAAGAACTTCCCATTATGCTATCAAAAGGTGCAAATCTTCAAGTACATACATGGAGTTCTCCCGTTGGTTCATTTTAAAAATACATTTCCACCCTTATTTTATGAGTTATTTACAAATGAACCAAAGTCTACTTTTTACCTACCACTTCACCTTTACACATGACATTCTCCTATTCACCTTCTCAAAAGTACTTTTGTTCTCCTATTGGTCAATTTCAAAAATATACTTCCACCCTTACTTTATTTGTTATTTACAAATGAACCAAGATCTATTTTTTTACCTACTATTCCACCTTTACACATGTCACTCCCTTATTCACCCTTCAAAAAGTACTTTTGTTCTCTCACCTCTATTTATCAAAAAACTAAAGATCAAAGAATGCTTTTACGATTTCTTCACAAATGTCATCTTTACCCTCATACAAATGAAAAATCTAAAAAGAAATAACCTAAACCCCATGTCCATTTTCTTTATTTTTAGGGTTGGACCACTTTATCCCCAAAAGTTCTCCAAAAACTCTATAAATAACCCCATTTTTTATGAACAATTCATGCTCAAAAGCCCCCATCTTTCAACCTAAAACTCTACAAAAATTCCTACTCATTATCTCATCTTTTAAACTTCAACTCAATCCTCAACCATCTCACTCAACTCTCAAGTTTACTTTTCAAGGTTCAAGACCACCAAGGGACAAGGTGGGGTTAAGATGTAGTTTCTTTTTTTCAACTTTCATCTTCTTCTTCTAATCCTCTACTTTATTTTCTTTTTAGAAATCCTTTAGGATGTAATGCATACCCTCTTCCATCCCCGGTAGATTGGACTAAGGTTCGATCGAAAGGATAGGAGTTGATGTCATTTTTACCTTAATTTCATGCATCATATTGTACACAATGCACACACTCACATATGTATGGCAATGATGAAGAAATGTGTCACCCTCTAGATGGGGTGAAAGACTAAGTTTCTACCTATGCATACATGCATCAAGGTTGTGGCCTCAAGGGAACTCCATCATGGAGTCTCTCTAAAAGTTTAAACCAATATTCACATTCATAAAAGTAATGTGTTTACATGGGTCATTCATTTCCATAGAATGTCCCTAATGTTATATTGAAATCAAAATCCCTTTTTAAAGAACATTCCACTTAATGCACACACCACTCTTATCATACATTTTTATGCATTTTAGTATTTATTTCAATAATTTTTACAAAATAAAATGGCCAAGCAAGGTAACCACCTTTGGTGGAGAGGATGAGGTGCCTAACACCTTCCCCATCCTCTAACCGGACCTCCTTACCTAGATCTTAGGTAGACCTTGCCATTTTCCAACGAATGAAAGTCACTACAATGCCATGAAAAAAAATAGTTTTCAAAAAATCAATTCAGGTGCCCATTCACACCTATTTTCAAAAAAGAATGATGGTAACTCCAAACAAAGTAGTATTGAGGTTCATAGCGAACATTTCATGTATACAACTTGGCGACTCCACTGGGGACCAAGTGGGTCCAAGCCAATTTGACTTGGCCATTTTCTTTTCTTTCTTTTTTTTTTTCAAAAGAAAAAAAATATTCAACTTTATTTTTTAGTTTCATTTTTGTTATTAACATATTTGTTGGTTGATTCACTTTGTTGTGTTTATGATGTTCTCTTCTTTGTGGGAATGCATGTAATATTTATTTTTTGCACTTGTTCAAAGTTGTAAGGGTTGATACACATTTGTAAGGCACTTGTGCACATTCGATTCATATCTCATTGCACAAACCACCTTCTCCTATTTTAAAAATCTAATCCCGGATGCCGGTACTCTCAAGCCCCCTAGATAGTTCATTTGGGGAGGTGGGGAGGAGAACATCCACCTTAATCACCAACCTAAGAAATGTACATTTCAATGTGCATGGAGGTTTGAAGATTGAGTAACCTCAAACCACCTATAGTCGCATGCATTAATATGATTAGAGGTGTAGGTCACAAATGTCAAGATGTATCAACCCTTGGGAATGTTGTAAGTTCTCACTTTTAGCCCTTGAAGGCAAGGTTGTAATGTCCAAAAGAATAAGGGTATATGAGTCCTAGGAGTCCCTATTGTTCTTCCCTTTGGTAAAAGGGAAGAAATTCTTTTAAGAACTCATGGTTATTACCATTTATGTGCGTGTTAAAAAAACATCTGAAAATAGCAGACTCTAGGCCTATAGCAATGAGTAAAACACTAAACATTAGGCAACAAAGCAAGTTGGAGTGGAAAATTAGCTACTGGTCCGATCACACAAAACGGACTGAAGAAATGAAGTAAAGTCCGTTAATACAGAACGGACTGGATGACTCTATCTCAGTCCGTTTTGTATGAACGGACTCAGAATTTTACCTTAAATCCATTTTTCATGAGCGGACTTAAGTGTTTTGCTTCAATCCGTGCTGTAAACACGGACCAGGATTTGAAAGCCCTCTAATCTTCATACTCTACGGCCACCCTCCACAACCCACATCCATATAAAATTGGGTCCACGAACCATGCCCATATCTAAATGGGTCTACGACCCATATCCATATCAAATTGGGTCCACGACCCATGTCCATATCCAAATGGGTCCACGACCCATATCCTTCCAATTGGGTCCACGACCCATGTCCATATCCAAATGAGTCAACGACCCATATCCGTATCCAATTGGGTCCATGACCATACCTACTTCAAAAATGGGTCCACAACCCTTATCTACTTCTAACAGGGTCTATGACTCGTATCCTTACCGATGGGGTCCATGACCCATAACCATTTTAAGATCCACTTGAGTAGGGTTCATCTCCGCGACCCACATCTTTTTCGAGTCGGAACCACAACCCGTACCTAACACAAATCAAAGCTATCAAGTAATCTACCTTTGCAAAACGCCTTTTAGATGCATGCTGACAAACCTCCGGCTCCGTGCTAGCGAACTTCTGGCTCCGTGCTGATGAACCTTCGCCTTCGTGTCAATAAACCTCCGGCTCCATGCCGACAAACCGCCGGCTCCGTGCCGACAAACCTCCAGCTCCGTGCCGATGAACCTCCAGCTCCGTGCTGACGAAACCTCCGGCTCCGTGCTGATGAACCTTCGACTCCGTGTCGATAAACCTCCAGCTTCATGCTGGCAAACCTCTAGCTCCGTGCTGAGCTGACAAACTCCCGGCTCCGTGCTGGCAAACCTTCGGCTCCGTGTCGACAAACCTCCAGCTCTGTGCTGACCAAACCTCCAACTCCGTGCTGATGAACCTTCAACTCCGTGTCGATATACCGCCAGCTCCGTGCTGACAAACCTCCAGCTCCGTGCTAACAACCCTCCGACCCCGTGCCGACGAACCCCAGCTCCGTGTTGACAAAAAAATCCAACCTCAATCAAATTCAGGAGTTTCTTAATACAACTTTACCAATTAATTCAATCTGACCTAATAAATCATCATGCATCTTCATTATGTAAGTGATGTATTAACGCCTAACCTCCTATCCACAGGTGGCCAAACGACCCAGAAAGAAGTATTTACCACCTGACAATCCTCGGTATTTTCTACGCTCACAACCAACTATAAGCACTTCAGAGCAACCCCAGCAAACAACAATAGAAGTAGTAATGGATCTCGCCTCGAAGCTTGACTTGGTAGTTAAGGCACTAGAAAAACACAATAAAATTTTAGATCTGCTAATGGCAAATCCAAGCATTATTCAAGCTGTACAACATCAAGCGTCCGGCTCGAATCAGGCCATACCCGAACAACTGCAACAACAACCTCCACAAGCAAGCATCCAATACTTTACCACCTACCGGCACTGCCAATCAAGGACCGCCGATTCACATTCACATTCACTGCAATCCGCCACGACATGAGGTCATTCAGGAAGAAAAATGTGAATTCAGGGCGGTCGAGGTAAGGAGTACCACAGAGGAGAAACTTGCAAGCAAGCTCGAAGCAGTCGAGGAAGAAATCAGAAGGATTAAAGGCAAGGTCTCTACAAATGGAATGAGGTTTAGAGATCTGTGCCTATATCCTAATACACCATTACCGCCAAAATTCAAGTGCCTAGACCTCGAAAAGTATAATGGCATTGGATGCCCTCTGTCCCACTTGAAACTCTACTGCGGATCTATGTGCCAGTTTGGTGATGATGATAGGTTGTTGGTCCAACTCTTCCAAAGAAGTTTAACGGAGGGGGTCCTCTCATGGTTCTCTCAATTGGACCATTCCCGAATTAAGAGCTGCCAAGATCTAGCTACAATTTTTTCAGAGGAGTACAAATTCAATACAAATATGGGATTGGACAGGAATGATATGGCAAAATGACCCGAAAACCGAAAAAAAGCGTGAAGGAATATGCCCAAAGGTGGTGAGAATCGGCCTCCAAGGTGAAGTCACCAATGACCGAACAAAAGATGAACACTATATTCATTTCTACGCTGGGCCACTCATTCTACACTCATTTAGTGGGTCATACAACTGCAAGCTTCTCATCATTGGTCCAAGTGGCGGATCGAGTAGAGGACGGTATCCGATCAGGTTTGATTTATGACCTGTCCAGTCTAGGAGTACCAATAGGGGGATCTACTCAACGGAAGCCAGCAATCTTGAACAAGAAGAAAGATGAAGCCCAAGTTAATAATGTGCAACCTATTCGTCCTTTCTTCATCTCTACACCAAACTAGAGGCCACCAATACCTCAGGTCCCTTTCAAGGTGAACCCATCTCAAGCTGTACCGGCTCCACCGGTATTTCAATTCGGACAAAATCCAGTGTTTGGGCAAAACCCACAATTTGCCCAGAATCATCAAACCAAGCAGCGCCGACCCAACAGGGTCCCTCAAGTCTTCACCCGCTTGCCTATGACTCTGTCAGAACTACTCCCAGCATTACTCCGGGGAGAATATCTTACTAAGAGGCAGCCAAACCCAGAGGGGGTAAAGGAACCAGGGTATAATCCCAATCAATTCTGTGAGTTCCATATGTGTGCACCGGGGCATGCCACCGACCAATGTGGGCAACTCAAGCACCAAGTACAGAATCTAATCGACAGGAAAGCGATCATCTTGGATGGTCTGGCAACCCAAGCACCTCAACAGAATATCAATCAGAATCCCCTACCGACGCATAACGGGGAGGCAGTAGGCCGACAGTCAACGCCATAGAGAGGGATGAACCGAGTTTCAACCCTTCAGTTTTGATAGCACCTATTGGCTCTAAGGTTAGAGCCAATTTCATAAAAGAACCAACGTCATCAAGTATCAATGCACTACCACAAGATACAACCAACCAACCACCATCCCAACTTCTCGTCAGACTGGCCAATCTCACCATTCACTCCAACTCCCAAACTTCAAATCCTTCACGACCACCTCTCATTATACCCTACACATTACCAACTTCAAGCTCTACCTCTCAGCCACCTCTTATTATACCTTGCAACATACCGACTTCAGGCCCTACTTCCCGACCACCTCTCATCATACCTTACATTGCACCGACCCCTCAAACCTCAAGCTTTTCCTCCCGACCACCTCTCATCCTCTCTTACACCAACCCACAAATCCCAAATATCACTACATCAACCGTCAAACCAAACCTGCCACCTCTTATCCTCCATGTAAAACCAGATCCTCAACCCATGACCATCATATCCCCTAAACCCTTCTCATACCGTTTCAGCCAAACCGTCCCATGGAGTTATGAGACGATGATTGTGACATCCGCAGGGGTTGAAAAGTCAAAAGAGGCGATGACCACGGACATTGGTCATATTACTAGATCATGGTGGTGCTACAAAGTACCAGAAAAAGAACAAAAAAGGTAGAACGAGGAAGAGGACAAGAGAAAAGAAAAAGGGAAAGGAAAGTTGGTAGAGGAGGAACAAACACCTCAAGGAGAACCAGTGAAGAAGAAGAGCAGGATAACTGACAAAGAGGCAATTGACCTCCTCAAACTCATTCGAAAGAGTGAGTACAACATAGTAGATCAGTTGAACAAAATGCCAGCTCAAATCAGTATCTTTGACCTGCTTTTAAACTCAGAGCATCATCGGAAAGCACTACTCAAAGTCCTTAGTAATGCGCATGTACCTGAGACCACCTCGTAAGAAGAGTTGGAAAAAACAGTAGGTCAGATCATGGCCCCCAATCCGATCACCTTCACCGAAGATGAACTTATTAGCGGGGGATGTGGTCACATTGAACCGTTGCACATTATCATAATATGCAAAGGTATGATGGTAGCAAGGGTACTGATCGACAATGGTTCAGCTCTTAATGTCTGTCCTTTACAAACTGTGCACAAGTTAAACGCGGATTTATCTTACCTCAGGCCAACTAGAAGGAACGTAAGGGCTTTCGATAGTAGAAAAACTGAGTCTTTAGGAGAACTGGATCTCCCAGTCACTATCGGATCATGTACTTTCGAAGTGACATTCGAGATCTTGGACAAACCATCGACATTAAATCTCCTCCTAGGAAGACCTTGGATTCATATCGTTGGAGCAGTTCCTTCTTCCTTACATCAATGGGTCAAATTCGTTATGGGATAAAGGGTGATCTCTGTCCTCGCCGAGAATCTTATTCCTGTCGATCGATCGTCAGATGTACCTTATATAGATATGGAAATGACTGGGGACAAAGAAGGGTTTCACGCCTTCCAATTCACGTCTATCAATCATATCAGGAAGGGGAAAGAGAAAACAAGGGCAGAATTGTTAAAAATAAATCTGATGGTCGGACGAGTGATGAAGAAGGCGGGATATCGTCCGAAACAAGGGTTAGGGCCTAAAGGAAAAGGCAGGGCCACTCTGATCAATGTCCGAAAACATACTCCCTACTTTGGTCTTGGATTCAAGCCCATGAGGAAAGACATCTCTGATATGAATGATAAAAAAAGGGAGCTTCGACTTGCACGAAGACAGAACCGAGACCCTAATGTATGGAACTTGGGCAAAGTACCACACATCAGCATCAGCTTCCCGCTATAAACACCCCAATTTGCACGAACCCATTAGGAAAATCCAAATTTCATTGAATTGATTCCGATTTAGAACTCAAGATTTTCGACAGACCCGCAATGCCACGTGTCATCATTTTTCATGCATACATGCATCATACCACATAATTTTGCATACTCAACCTTGTCCCTAACCCGTAACCATTCTCCATTCACCGCTCCAGCACCCATACCATAACCAAAGTCCATTCCCTCCTCCAACCTAACCTAAGTCCAAAACCCAAGTCCATATCCTAAATCCAAAGCCAAGTCCATATCTTAAATCCAAAGCCAAGTCCATTCTAAGTCCATACCAAAGTCTATATCCTAACCCAAACCCAAGCCCAACACCAAGCCCACTCCAAGTCCATTCTCTCACCCTTTCACAAGATGACACATGTTGATACCTCATAAGCCCCCAATACCCAATGCATCATCTAATTGGAGGGTCAACTTCCCTTTTGTGAAAACTCAAGAATGCCTTTCTCAAAAAGTCTAGTCAAATCAAAAAAGATTATTTGGTCTTTGGTAATAATCCATGAAGGTGAGAGAACTTCTCATTATGCCCTCAAAAGGTGGGAATCTTCAAGTACATACATAGAGTTCTCCCATTGGTCCATTTCAAAATTATACTTCTACCCTTGTTTTTTTTGTTATTTACAAATGAACCAAGATCTACTTTTCACCTACCACTTCACCTTGACACATGTAATGCTCCCATTCACCCTCTCAAAAGTACTTTTGTTCTCCCATTAGTCCATTCCAAAATATACTTCCACCCTTACTTTATTTGTTATTTACAAATGAACCAAGATCTACTTTTTACCTATCACTCCACCTTTACACATGGGACTACCTTATTCACCCTCCCAAAAGTACGTTTGTTCTCTCACCTCTTAGTTATCAAAAAACCAAGGATTTAAAGAATGTGTTTTAGGGTTTCTTCACAAATGTCAGCTGCCCTTAAAGAAATGAAAATCCAAAAAGAAATAACCTAAACCTTATGTCCATTTTCATTATTTTTAGGGTTGGACTACTTTATCCCCAAAAGTTCTCCAAAAACTCTATAAATACCCTCATTTTCTATAAACAACTCATGCTCTCAATCCCCCATCTCTCAACCTAAAATTCTACCAAATTCTCTACTCATCTCTCATCTCTTAACCTTCAACTCTCTCAACCCACCGATAACTACATCATTCAACTCTCAAGTTCACTTCTCAACCTCAAGTTCATTCAAGACTTCCAATGGGACAAGGTGAGATAGTAGTTATTTATTTATTTTCTTTTATCTTGCATCTTCTTCTTCTAACCCTCTCTTTTCTTTTTTAGAAGCCTCTAGGATAATGGAGAACCCTCCTTCATCCCGAGTAGATTGAACCTCAACCTTGGGCATGGAATGCTTGAGGCGGTATGGTCGAAAGGATGGAGGTTGAAGTCCCTTTTTAACCCATTCTCATATCATGCATCATAATGTACACTATGCACACACCTCACACATGTTTGGCTATGATGAAGAAATGTGTAACTCTCTTGATGGGGTTAAAACACTAAGTTTCTAGCTAAACATGCATGCATTAAGGTTATGGATCTAAGGGTACGCTATCCATGGAATTTCTTTAAAATCCTAAACTAACATCTCAACTTATGCAAAAGTGTGTTGACTCCATAGAATGTCTTCTTCTATAAGATATTTCTTATGTCAACACCAACATCAAATCCTCTTCTAAAGAGGTACATACACACCATGTGCACCCACCCACTTCATGCATTCAATGCACTTTACTTGTTATATTATTCTTTTCAAAAATGGCCAAATCTAAAGGTAACCACCATAGGTGAGAGAATGGGGTACTTAACACATTACTCATTCTCTAACCGAATTTCCTTACTTAGATCTTAGGTAGACTATACCTTTTTCATGATTGAGAGTCATTACAATGCCATAAAATTTTTTTTTTTTAAAGAATCGATTCGGGTGCCCATTCATACCAATTTACAAAAAGAATGGTGGCGACTCCAAACCACGTAGCATTGAGGTTTAAAAGTGAACATTCTCATGTCTACAACTTGGCGACTCCACTGGGGAGTTTGCGGGTTCAAACTATGACCATTTGGCCATTTTTACAAAAAAAAAAGAACAAATTTTAATATGTGTTTCTAACATTGTTGTTGTTTGTGTTTTGTTTGATTTTTTTATCTTCTTATTCTTGGGCAATGGTTGTAATTGTTCTTTAATATTTTGTGGGTTGAATGCTTGTAAAAGGGGGTTGATACTTGTTTTTAAAATGTACTTGTGCACTTACGCTTGCATAGCCCATTATACAAATCTCTTCTACCTATAAAAGTTTAAACCCGGATGCTTAGTAGTTTCACGACTCGATATCGTTTATTTCGGGTACAGGGACGAACACATTTAACCCAATCACCAATCTAAGACATGTGTACTTCGGTATGCATTGAGGTTTGAAGAATGGGTAACCATGAAGCCACCTATAGCCGCATGCATTAAATACGATTAGAGGCTTAGGACACAATTTTGGAAAAAATAATTTATCAACCCTCTCATTATTGTAATTTTTCCGATCCAAGGAGATGACTTTGTAAATTCTTTTTAGCCCACGAAGGCAAGTTATATAGATTGTAGGCTTGTTTTTGTTTTATTTCTTTACATGTCCCCCTAGGTAAAGGGGGAAATCTTTGTTTATGCTTTGCATCATAAAAAGAAAAATTTATGTACCCCAAACAAAAAAACAAAGGCTATGTGCCTCAAAATCTCAAAAAAAAAAAAAAAATTTTTTTTTTGCTCATTTCGTCTATGACATCAGTCTTGACAACTTTGCTCTTGGACTTTATTTTTCTTTTGAGTTTTAAGGTTTAAAAATGATTAAATACACCATTTTTTTGTTAAACTTAGGGCCTACCACTCGTTACTTTGTGTTTGATCCAAACAGAGCTCGCCTACACTCTACCTATTGATATCGATCCCGACCCAACATGGCCCACTATCAACCTTACCCATAACCGCTCCGAATCGGGTCCACGACCCATACTTATGCCAAAGTGGGTCCGCGACCCATATCCATATCCGATGGGTCCATGACTCATACCCACTTCAAATTGGGTCCACGACCCATATCAACTTTCAAATGGGTCCAAACCCATACCACTTCCAATTGGGTCTACGACCATATCCATTTCAAAATGACTCCACGACCCATATCCACTTCCAAATGGGTCAACAACCCATATTCGTTTCAAATGGGTCCATGACCCATACCCACTTTCAATTGGGTCTACGACCCATATCCATTTCAAAATGAGTCCACGACCCATATCCACTTTCAAATGGGTCCACAACCCATATCCGCTTCAAATGGGTCCACGACCCATACCCACTTCTAAATGGGTCCACGACCTATATCCATTTCAAAATGGGTCTACGACCCATATCCGTTTCAAATGGGTTCACGACCCATATCCACTTCAAATAGGTTCACGACCCATATCCATTTCCAAGTGAGTCCACGACCCATACCCACTTTCAAATGGGTATACGACCCATACCCACTTCTAAATGGATCCATATCCATTTCCAAATGGGTCCACGCCCCATATCCGCTTCAAATGGGTTCACGACCCATACCCACTTCAAACTAGGTCTACAACCCATACCCACTTCCAAATGGGTCCACGACCCATACCCACTTTCGAATGGGTCTACGACCCATATTCACTTCCAAAATGAGTCCACGACCCATATCCATTTCGAGTCGGATCCACGACCCGTACCCAACCCGAACAATATCTATCATTTAATCTCAACCATGTACATAATCTATGTATGAACCATCAAGATCAACAATTGGTCGATCAATTCAAATAAATCCAATCATTTTCCAACAAACTAGATTTGAAAAAAAAAAAAACAAACAATAAAGAAATTTTAAAGCACCAATTGCATTTCTTGATCAAAGTCGGTGCCTAAGAACGATCTTACCCTGTTGATACGAGGGGGATAGACTATGTCTATTTAAGGAAATAAGGTGATTTAAGAGTGCCATTGTGCGCCACCTTTTCCTTAGGGATTTGACTGGCCGATTTTAATTTTAGAGAATTAAATTAAGGGGCTAACAAAATAGTTTTTTGACTCAATCTTTTTACAATAATCCATTTTTACAAAATATTTTTTTTTCTCTAACTGATAAACCTTCAGCTCCGTGCTGACAAACCTCCGGCTCCGTGCTGATGAACCTCCGGCTCCGTGCTAACAAACCTCCGGCTCCGTGCTGATGAACCTTCGGCTCCATGCCGATAAACCTCTAACTCCGTGCTGACAAACCTTCGGCTCTGTGCTGATGAACCGTCGGCTCCGTGCCGATAAACCTCCGGCTCCGTGCTGATGAACCTTCGGTTCCGTGTCGATAAACCTCCGGCTCCATGCTGATGAACCTTCAACTCAGTGCCGATAAACCTCCAGCTCCGTGCTGACAAACCTTCGGCTCCGTGCCTATAAACCTCCGGCTCCGTGCTGATGAACCTCCAGCTCCGTGCTGACAAACCTCCGGCTCCGTGCTGATGAACCTTCGGCTCCATGCCGATAAACCTCTAGCTCCGTGCTAACAAACTTCCGGCTTCGTGCTGATGAACCTTCGGCTCCGTGCCGATAAACCTCCAGCTCCGTGCTGATGAACCTTCGGTTCCGTACCGATAAACCTTTGGTTCCGTGCTGATGAACCTTCGACTCCGTGCCGATAAACCTCCGACTCCATGCTGACAAATCTTTGGCTCCTCGCCAATGAACCTCTAGCTCCGTGCTGACAAACTTCCAGCTCCGTGCTGACAAACTTCCAGCTCCGTGCTGACAATCCTCCAGCTCCGTGCTGACAATCCTTTCGCTTCGTGCCGATAACCTTCCGACTTCGCGCCAATAAACCTTCAGCTCCGTGCTGACAAACCCCAGTTCCGTGCTAATCAATATCTGGCTCCGTGCCAACGCACTCCAACTCCATGCTAACAAAAAATCCATCCTCAACGAAATTCAAGATTTTCTTAATACAACTTTACCAATTAATCCAATCTGACCTAATAAATTATCATGCATCTTCATTATGTAAATGATATATTAACGCTAACCTCTTATCCACAAGTGGCCAAACGACCTAGAAAGAAGTACTTGCCACCTGACAATCCTCCACATTTTCTACGCTCGCAACCAATCATGAGCACTTCAGAGCAACCTCAACAGACAGTGACAGAAGTAATAACAGATCTCACCTCGAAGTTAGATATAGTGGTGAAGGCATTGGAAAAATACGACAAAATTTTAGATCTGCTAATGGCAAATCCAAGCATCATTCAAGCTGTACAACATCAGGCATCCGGCTCGAATCAGGCTATACTCGAACAACTATAACAACAACTTCCGCAAGCACCGAATCCCTTACCACCCACCGTCCCTACCAATCAAGAACCTCCAATTCACATCACTGCAATCCACCACGACATGAGGTCATTCAAGAGGAAGAATGTGAATTCAGGACAGCTGAGGTAAGGAGTACCACAGAGGAGAAACTTGCAAGCAAGCTCGAGGCAGTCGAGGAAGAGATTAGAAGGATGAAAGGCAAGGACTCCACAAATGGAATGAGGTTCAGAGATCTGTGCCTATACCCTAATGCATCATTACCGCCAAAGTTCAAGTGTCCCGACTTCGAAAAATACAATGGCATTGGGTGTCCTTTGTCTCACTTGAAGCTCTATTGTGGGTCTATGTGCCAGTTTGGTGACGATGACAGGTTATTGGTTCAGCTCTTTCAAAGAAATTTAACAGGGGTGCCCTCTCATGGTTCTCTCAGTTAGATCATTCGCGGATTAAGAGCTGGCAAGATCTGGCTACAATGTTCTCAGAAGAATATAGGTTCAACATAGATATGGGGTTGGACCGGAATGACATGGTAAAAATGATACGGAAGGCAAAAGAAAACGTGAAAGAGTATGCACAAAGGTGGCGGGAATCGACCTCCAAAGTAAAACCACCGATGACTGAACAAGAGATGAACACCATATTCATCTCAACTTTGGGCCACTCATTCTATACGCATCTAGTGGGTCATACAACTGGAAGCTTCTCGTCATTGGTCCAAGTGACGGATCGAGTTGAGGACGGTATTCGATCAGGTCTTATCTACGACTTGTCCAGTCTAGGGGCACCAACAGGGGGGTCTACTCAATGAAAACCAGTAGTCTTGAACAAGAAGAAAGATGAAGCCCAAGTTAACAATATGCAACCTATTGTCCTTTCTTCATCTCAACACCAACCCTGAGGCCGCCAACACCTCAGGTCCCCTTCAAAGTTAACCCACCTCAAGCTGCACCAGTCCCACAGGCATTCTAGTTCGGACAAAATCTATTATTTGGTCAGAACCCATAATTCGCTCAGAATCAACAAACTGAGCAACGCAGACCCAACAGGGCCCCTCGAGTTTTCACCCGCCTGCCTATGACTCTATCAGAATTGCTCCCAGCATTATTCAGGGGAAAATATCTCACTAAGAGACAGCCAAACCCAGAGGCAGTAAAGGGACTAGGGTACAATCCCAATCAATTCTGCGAATTCCATATGGGTGCACCGGGACATGCCACCGACCAATGTTGGCAACTCAAGCACCAAGTTCAAAATCTGATTGACAGAAAAATGATTATTTTGGATGGTCTGATGGCCCAAGAACCTCAGCAAAACATCAACCAAAACCCATTACCAACTCACAACAGAGGAGGCAATGGGCCGACAGTCAATGCCATAGAGAGGGATGAACCAAGCTTCGACCCTTCAATCCTAATAGCACCTATTGGCTCCAAGATCAGAGTCAACTTGAAGAAGGAATCAGCGACCTCAAGCATCAATGCCGTACCCCAAGACACAACAAACCAGTCATCATCCCAACTCCCAGTCAGAATGGCCAATCTCACCATTCACTCAAACTCACAAACCTCAAATCCTTCACGACCACCTCTCATCATACCTTACACATTACCAACTTCAAGCTCTTCCCCTCGGCCACCTCTCATTATAACTTACACCATATCAACTTCAGGCCCTTCTTCCCGACCACCTCTTATCATATCCGACACTACACCGACACCTCAAACCTCAAACTTCTCCTCTCGACCACCCCTCATCTTATCTTATACCAATTCACAAACCCCAAATACCACTACACCAACTGTCAAACCCAACCGCCACCTCTTATCCTCAATTTAAAATTAGAGCCTCAACCCATGACCATCATATCCCTAACCCTTTCCATACCGTTCAAGCCAACCTGTCCCATGGAGTTATGAGACGATGATTGTGACGTTTGCAGGGGTGAGAAACCGAAAAAGGCTATGGTAACGGACATCGATCATATGACCAGATCGGGAAGATGTTATAAAATACCGGAAAAGGAACAGAAGAAGCAGAATGAGGAGGAAGAAAGAAGAGAGAGAGAAAAGAGAAAATGAAAGTTTTAGAAGAGGAACACGTACCACGAAGAAACCAGAGAAGAAGAAGAGCAGAGTAACTGACAAGGAGGCAGCTGACCTCTTCAGACTCATTCGAAAGAGTGAGTACAACATAGTAGAGCAATTGAACAGAATACTAGCTCAAATCAGGTCTTTGACCTGCTTCTAAACTCAGAGCATCATTGGGAAGCATTACTCAAAGTCCTTAGTAGTGCACATGTACCCGAGACCACCTCGCCAGAAGAGTTGGAAAAGACAGTGGGTCAGATCATGGCCCCAATCCGATCACCTTCACCGAAGATGAACTTATTAGCGGGGGGTGTGGACACATTGAACCATTGCACATTATGGTAATGTGCAGAGGTATGATGGTAGCAAGGGTGCTGAGCGACAATGGTTCGGCTCTTAATGTCTGTCCTCTACAAACTTTGCACAAGTTAAATGCAGATTTATCTTACCTCAGGCCAACTCGAAGGACCGTAAGGGCTTTTGATAGTAGGAAAACTGAGTCGTTAGGAGAACTGAATCTTCCTGTCACCATCGGATCATGCACATTCGAAGTGACATTCGAGATCTTGGACATACCTTCAGCATTCAATCTCTTCCTAAGAAGACCTTGGATTCACATCGCTGGAGCAGTTCCTTCTTCTTTACATCAACGGGTCAAATTCATTATGGGGCAAAGGGTGATCTCCGTCCTTGCCAAGAATCTTATACCCGTCGATCGATCTTCAGATGTACCTTATACAGATGTGGAAATGACTAGGGACAAAGAGGGATATCACGCTTTCCAGTTCACATCTGTCAACTATATCCTAAGGGGAAATGAGAAGACAAAGGTAGAATTATCAAAAGTAAATATGATGATCGGTCGAATAATGAAGAAGGCGGGATATCGTCCGAAACAAGGTATAGGACCTAAAGGAAAAGGGAGGGCCACTCTGATCAGTACCCGAAAACATACTCCCTACTTCGGCCTCGGGTTCAGGCCTACAAAGAAGGACATCCTTGACATGAATGATAAGAAGAGAGAGCTTCGACTTCCACGAAGACAAAACCGCGAGCCTAATATGTGGAACTTGGGCAAAGTACCACACATTAGCATCAACTTTCCACAATCACAAAAAGGGCCGGATAATCTATTAGAGCCATTGTCAACAAATTGCACAGGAGAACCAAATACTGTAAGTATCGAGCCCGTTCAATCTCAAGAAGACCCATTCGTTGAGTCCCCCATTCCTTTACAGATGGCATGGATGGACATCTTGTTCGGAGGGGATTTCGAATGGGGTCAAAAGGAAGAAGAAAGAGAGCCCGCTAAGGCGGAAGTCGCAATATGTGAAGAAGAAAGATCACTGTTCCCCTTTCAAATTGATTGGGGATCTGTCGTAATTCCACCCACCTTACAAGTACCTGAACTTGACGACAGTCATACGGAAGTGATGGTCATATTTAAACCATCAAGGGAGCCACTCACCCAACCTATCCACCCTGTAGAAGAAGGGCAAGTCTTCAAGAATTGGGAGGAATACCCAATCACTTACGAGGCCACCATGGGGTCCAGAATCCCTACGGCCTAAAAAAAATTCCATTAGCAAAATCTCATTTGCCCGAGGACCATAATAAGCCCTCGTCCTTGGGGCAAGACTATTTTGAGGGCTCACCTTCGTCGCTAATGAATTTGCATGATTTTTCGTCATCTTGTTTCAGGCATACGGATAGTCCGCAAAATCTAAAAAAATTAAAAATATTTCAAAATTCAAAAAAATCAAAAACTATCCAAAATTCAAAAAAATCAAATATTTTCAAAAATTCCAAAAAATAAGAAATCTTCAAAATACCCAAGGTTTTCAAAGAATTTCCTCAGTCGAATAAGCCTTGTGACAGAACAGAGTATGAAAGAGAAGAATACGACTTTGACTTCGAGCTCGACTTTGATCTCATGGGGATTGAAGAAGAGTTAGAGGAAGAGGTTGAATATCCTCTAAAAGAAATCAAAAAACTCTTAGAACGTCACGAGAAAGGTGTTCAGCCAAATATAGAGGATACAAATTCAGTAAACCTAGGCACCGAAGATGAGCCACGCATCATTAAGATCGGGGCCCTGTTGATAATTGAACAAAAAGAAGAGATGACAAAGTTTTTACAACAATACCAAGATGTCTTCGCATGGTCCTATCAAGACATGCCCGGATTAGACACAGATCTAGTCGTTCACAAGTTACCTATCAAAGCGGGAAGCAAGCCCATCAAGCAGAAATTATGAAGGTTGAAACCAGAGTGGACACTTAAGGTTAAAGATGAAGTAATGAAGCAGTTCCAAGCAAGGTTTCTCGCAGTATCCACCTACCCTGAGTGGCTCGCTAATGTCGTTCCTATACCAAAGAAAGATGGAAAGGTACACATGTGTGTAGACTATCGTGATCTAAATAGAGCCAGTCCTAAAGATGACTTTCCATTACCACACATCGACACCTTGGTCGATAATACAGCGGGGCACAGTATGTTCTCCTTCATGGATGGCTTCTCAGGTTACATTCAAATAAAAATGGCGGAAGAAGATCAAGAGAAGACTGCATTCATTACACCTTGGGGTACCTTTCACTATAAGGTCATGCCATTCGGTCTCAAGAATGCTGGGGCAACTTACCAACGAGCCATAACGGCCTTATTTCATGACATGATCCACAAAGAGATAGAAGTATACGTGGACGACATGATAGCTAAATCCAATCTCGATTAGGATCATCTGGTAAACTTGAAGAAACTGTTTGATCCACTAAGGAAGTATAGTTTAAGACTTAATCCGGCAAAGTGTGTATTTTGGGCCACGTCAGGAAAGCTATTGGGGTTCATTGTCAGTAGAAGAGGCATTGAAATCGATCCAGCTAAAACGAAGTACATCATAAACATGGAACCACCCAAATCAGAGAAAGAGATCAGGGGATTCCCAGGGAGAATTCAGTACATTAGTCGGTTCATCGCACAACTATCTCCGATCTGTGAGTCAGTATTCAAACTATTGAAGAAGAATGAGCCGAAAGAATGGAATGAAGACTGTCAAGAAACTTTCGACAAGATTAAAAGATACTTGCTTAATCCACCAGTCTTAGTTCCACCTACACCAGGTCGACCTCTGCTGATGTATCTTTTCGTGCAAGAAAACTCCATGGGCTATGTACTGGGACAACATGATAAAACTGACCGAAAAGAACAAGCTATCTATTACCTTAGCAAGAAGTTCACAAATTACGAGGTGAATTATTCGACCCTCGAGAAGACTTGTTGTGTCTTAGTCTGGGCATCACAACGGTTACACTACTACTTGCTTAGTTACTCGACTATGCTCATTGTTCGGATGGATCCTTTGAAGTATCTTTTCGAGAAGCCGACACTAACGGGACGTACTGCAAAATGGTAGCTACTATTATCTGAGTTTGACATCACCTATGTCACTCAAAAAGCTATTAAAGGACAAGCCATTGCTGACCACTTAGCATAACACCCTTTGCTCGACTATGAGCCACTAAAGACAAATTTTCCTGATGAAGCCATCTTATTTGCTGAAGTCAAGAGCGACGATGAAGAATCTACTTGGAAAATGTACTTCGATGGAGCAGTAAATCAAAAGAAAAACGGAATTGGGGCAGTCTTGGTTAAGCCAGATGGAATGCATATCCCTATTGCAGTCAGATTAAGGTTTCAGTGTTCAAACAACGAAGCAGAGTACGAAGCATGCATTGTGGGGTTGAAAGCAGCGATCGACCTCGAAGTGGATGAAATAGATGTATTTGGAGACTCAATTCTGGTAGTCTACCAGACAACGGGAGAATGGAAGACCCGAGAGCAGAGACTGGTTCTGTATCACAAGTATCTCGAAGATCTAAGTTCAAACTTCACCCAAATCTCCTTTACTTACATGCCGAGGGCTAAGAATCAGTTTGCAGATGCATTGGCTACTCTAGCCTCAATTGTCAGCATCTCCGAAGACACCATAGTCGACCCTCTTGAGATTGGTATTCAAGATGAGCCAGCATATTGCTTGCCTGTGAAGATCGAAGAACCTGAGAAAAAAATCATGGTATGCAGACATTAAGGCATTCTTAGAGGATCAAACTTTTCCACCCGATGCCACAACGACGGACCGAAAGACTATTCAGAGATTGGCAGGACAGTTCTTCTAAAGTAGCGGAGGCTTGTACAAAAAGTCGCATCATGAGGTCCTCCTCAGGTGTGTAACACAGACAGAAGCTCAACGCTTAATCGAGACTGTGCATGGAGGAGTCTGTGGACCTCACATGAATGGGCATATGCTCGCAAAGAAGATAATGAGAATGGGTTACTACTGGATGACTATGGAGAGCGACGGATATCAACATGTTCGAAAATGTCACTTGTGTCAAATCTATTCCAACAAGATCAACGCGCTACCTTCAGAATTGCATAATATGACTTCTCCCTGGCCCTTCTCACTCTGGGGCATGGATGTCATCGGGCAGATCAATCCTCAAGCTTCCAATGGGCATCGTTTCATGTTAGTTGCCATCGACTACTTTACGAAATGGGTAGAAGCAGCATCTTATACCAATGTTACGAGAGACAATATCTTGAAGTTTGTGAAGAACAACATCATATGTCGGTACGGCCTCCCAAGCGGGATAGTAACCGATAATGCCAAAAATCTCAAGAACAAAGACATGTCTAAGATGTGCAAGGATTTTCAGATCACCCATCACAACTCAGTCATTTATAGACCAAAGATGAATGGAGCAGTTGAAGCAGCTAACAAAAACATCAAGAAGATCATCGAGAAAATGGCCGTTACTTATAAGGATTGGCACGAAATGCTACCCTTCGCTTTACATGCTTATCGAACATCAATCCAAACTTCGACTAGGGTAACGCCTTATTCACTAGTCTATGGAATGGAAGCAGTCTTGCCCGTTGAGGTCGAGATTCTCTCCCTTTGGATATTAAAAGAAGTTGAATTGGATGAAGTAGAATGGGTCCAAGCCCGATTCGATCAGTTGAATTTAATAAAGGAGAAACGACTTTCAGCAATCTGTCATGGGCAAACTTATCAATGGAGAATAGCACGAGCTTATAACAAGAAGGTTCGACCTATAGAGTTCTCGCCAAGAGATCTTGTTTTAAAGAAGATTTTGCCAATACAAGAAGATGCGAGAGGAAAATTTCGTCCGAATTATAATGGGCCATTCATCGTCCAAAAGGTACTGTCCGGAGGGGTGCTAATCCTTACAGAGATGGATGGGGAAGTCTTTCCACAATCGATCAACGCTGATACCGTAAAAAAATATTACGCCTAAAGTTGTTCCTTGAAATGAAGAGATGCCATCTTTCAACTACCTGAACAATTATCTACCTTTAGTTAACCATTTTTGAGCCATCACATTCATTTCTTAACCTAGGACCGGGGCAAGTCACCACCACAAAAAAAAAAAAAAAAATCATCAAGAGTCAAAACAAAATACCAAAGTACTCCTGGCCCGCATGAGGATAAACTGTGAACGGCTAAAAGTACAAAAAAATCAAAAAGTAAAAAACCTCGAATGTCTGATCTTAAGCTCGACCCAAATCTCTTATCTAAACAAGTTCGTGTGACGATGGGAGGAGACATAGATCATATTTTCAAAACCAAAAACAGACAAACCCCGTGTCCAATCTACCCATCAATAAATCCAGACTCAGCCTTTCTTACATCCTTTCACAACCCTAGCCTAAGCCTACGTTTCATCCTATTTAAAGTCCTTTCAGATTAAGGAATGGCTCAAGCTAACTCGATCACGGTGGAAGCATGTCATGGAAAACATCGTCAGGGTATAGTTGATTTTGTTACTTAATTCAGATTTCAAGCTACCAAAGTCGTTGGAAGACCCGAGAGGGTAGACCAGATCGAATATTCGAAAAAAAAGAGCGACTCAAAGTGTAGAGTCATTAATCTCGAAGCTCAACTTGAGTCACCGCACCATGAAAATCGTCGGAAGAACTCGAGAGGGGAGTCCAGATTTGTTACTCAAGAAAGAGCGCCACTAGAAGAGTAGAATGTTCGATCTCGTAGCTCAACTGGAGTCACCAAGCCACGAGGGGCACAGAGAAATCAAGGACGTTTTCAAAGTGAAAATCTATAAAGTAAGCATAGACTGAAAGGGCATGGTGAAAACCTGTCAGGGCATTGTGAGTAAAAAAAAATCAGTTTATGGCAAGATCAAAACCACCGGCACGATGAAAACCCAAAAAGGGCGTCGATGCGCAAAAATGTGGAAATCGGGTCTGGTGAAAATCGTAATTGGCGCCAGGGGCAAAAATGAAAAAAATAAAAAAATAATAAAAAAAAAAAAAATAAAAAACAAAAAAAATATATAAACAAAAATAATAATAATAACTCCTGGCCCGCAAGAGTATAAACTGTGAACGGCAAAAATCTCGAAATCCTCAACGTTCCAATGGATACAGTGAAGATAACTCAGTCAAAATTCTCAGTCTCGGGGATGATTCTAAAGAGGCTAAGGATTAGCTGACACTTGTACCCTCGGCATTTGGCAAAAACACCATGATCGTTAACTTTTAGAGTTTTCAAACACAGTCTGTCACAGATTATTCGACAAAGGCAATCTTTTAAAACCTAAAACGAAAAAAAAAAACAAAAAAAAAGTAAAAAAAAAATGCATCATCAAAATTACTATTTTTGGCCTATGACGAAGAATCTAGGACTTTTATTAAAATCAAGTGTTTTCGAAAGCAGTAGATATATCTGAGGCCACTATGTAAAAAACCTATTTCTTTCATTTCAAATAGTGCTACATCATTCTCATTAAAAGCAGGGTA
Source organism: Akebia trifoliata (assembly GCF_017979445.1). Taxonomy (NCBI): domain Eukaryota; kingdom Viridiplantae; phylum Streptophyta; class Magnoliopsida; order Ranunculales; family Lardizabalaceae; genus Akebia; species Akebia trifoliata. The sequence goes on along the minus strand of NC_141384.1, from coordinate 16,181,505 downwards.
CAAGAAGGAATAGCGGGCAAAGAGCCACTCAAGCATTTCCTTGGAAAGTGTAGTAAGCATCAAGTCACCCTCTAAGACTCTGATCTAAGCAGCTTGGTCAACGATGATTCTCTTCATATTCGAGGCATGACGACACACCAAATACTCAAATATCATACCATCATGCAAGTCTCTCTAAAGGACAATCACGCTACGTTAAGCTCTCTCGGGACGATCCCGTAATTTCTATGAAAAGGGAAGATGGAAGTTTGAAATTTGGAATTAATAAGGAAAAACAGAAAATATTTCAAAATTGTATCGCATGGTTAAAACGTAAATCACTTTCAAAAATCATCTCATTTTATCCGCGACTTCAAACCGAGCTCCGTGCCAAGAAGTCAGGGATTTCAAAGGCTAACCCTGTCAGACCCCGTGCATGGGTAGCCACATTTTACAAACCGCCTCCATCCACCCGACGTTTAAATCATCATGCAACAAATTATTTTGGATTCGTACAAATAAAGGGTCTAATTTATTCTTTGCAGTTCTTTGCAAGCAACTCCAGCAAAGAGGGGCAGCTGTAGACACCCCAATTTGCACGAACCCATTAGGAAAATCCAAATTTCCTTGAATTGATTCCGATTTAGAACTCAAGATTTTCGACGGACCCGCATTGCCACGTGTCATCATTTTTCATGCATACATGCATCATACCACATAATTTGGCATACTCAACCTTGTCCCTAACCCGTAACCATTCTCCATTCACCACTCCATCACCCATACCATTACCAAAGTCCATTTCCTCCTTCAACCTAACCCAAGTCCAAAATCCAAGTCCATATCCTAAATCCAAAGCCAAGTCCATTCTATATCCATACCCAAGTCTATATCCTAACCCAAACCCAAGCCCAACACCAAGCCCACTCCAAGTCCATTCTCTCATCCTTTCACAAGATGACACATGTTGATACCTCATAAGCCCCCAATACCCAATGCATCATCTAATTGGAGGGTCAACTTCCCTTTTGTGAAAACTCAAGAATGCCCTTCTCAAAAAGTCTAGTCAAATCAAAAAAGGTTATATGGTCTTTGGTAATAATCCATGAAGGTGAGAGAACTTCCCATTATGCCCTCAAAAGGTGAGAATCTTCAAGTACATACATGGAGTTCTCCCATTGGTCCATTTCAAAATTATACTTCTACCCTTGCTTTATTTGTTATTTACAAATGAACCAAGATCTACTTTTTACCTACCACTTCACCTTTACACATGTCATGCTCCCATTCACCCTCCCAAAAGTACTTTTGTTCTCCCATTAGTCCATTTCAAAAATTATACTTCCACCCTTACTTTATTTGTTATTTACAAATGAACCAAAATCTACTTTTTACCTACCACTCCACCTTTACACATGTCACTTCCTTATTCACCCTCTCAAAAGTACTTTTGTTCTCTCACCTTTATTTACTAAAAAACCAAGGATCAAAGAATGCTTTTAGGGTTTCTTCACAAATGTCATCTTTGCCTTCAAAGAAATGAAAAATTCAAAAAGAAATAACCTAGACCTTATGTCCATTTTCATTATTTTTAGGATTAGACTACTTTATCCCCAAAAGTTCTCCAAAAACTCTATAAATACCCTCATTTTCTATGATCAACTCATGTTCTCAAGCCCCCCTCTCTCAACTTAAAATTCTACCAAATTCTCTACTCATCTCTCATCTCTCAACCTTCAACTCTCTCAACTCACTCTTAACTACATCCTTCAACTCTCAAGTTCACTTCTCAACCTCAAGTTCATTCAAGACTTCCAAGGGGACAAGGTGGGATAGTAGTTATTTATTTATTTTCTTTTATCTTGCATCTTCTTCTTCTAACCCTCTCTTTTCTTTTTTAGAAGCCTTTAGGATGTAATGGAGAACCCTCCTTCATCCCGAGTAGATTGAACCTCAACCTTGGGCATGGAATGCTAGAGACGGTTTGGTCGAAAGGATGGAAGTTGAAGTTCCTTTTTAAACCATTCTCATATCATGCATCATAATGTACATTATGCACACACCTCACACATGTTTGGCTATGATGAAGAAATGTGTAACTCTCTTGATGGATCTAAGGGTACTCCATCCATGGAATTTCTCTAAAATCCTAAACCAACATCTCAACTCATGCAAAAGTGTATTGACTCCATAGAATGTCTTCTTTTATAAGATATTTCTTATGTCAACACCAACATCAAATCCTCTTCTAAAGGGTACATACACACCATGTGCACCCACCCACTTCATGCATCCAATGCAATTTACTTGTTATATTATTCTTTTCAAAAATGGCCAAATCTAAAGGTAACCGCCATAGGTGGAGAGAATGGGGTGTTTAACACCTTTCCCATTTTCTAACCGAATCCCCTTACTTAGATCTTAGGTAGACTATACCTTTTCCATGATTGAGAGTCACTACAATGCCATAAAAATTTTTTTTTTTTTAAAGAATCGATTCGGGTGCCCATTCATACCCATTTACAAAAAAGAATGGTGGTGACTTCAAACCACGTAGCATTGAGGTTCAAAGTGAACATTCTCATGTCTACACCTGCAATCCTTGAAGAGGCCAAAGGACTTATCAGAACTACCATCGAAAAGTCACACAGGAGAACCAAGTATTGTAAGTATCTAGCCCGTTCAATTACAAGAAGACTCATTCGTTGAGTCCCCGCAATCCTTTACAGATGGCATAAACATCTTGTTCGGAGGGGATTCCGAATTGAGTCAAGAGGAAGAAGAAAGAGAGCTCGCCAAGGCGGAAGTCGCGACGTGCGAAGAAGAAAAATCATCGTTCCCCTTTCAAATCGATTGGGGATCTGTCATAATTTCACCAACCCTACAAGCACCCGGACTTGACAACAGTCATCCGAAAGTGATGGCCATATCTGAACCGTCAAGGGAGTCATTCACCCAACCTATCCGCCCTGCAGAAGAAGGGCAAGTCTTCAAGAGTTGGGAGGAATACGAAATCACTTACGAGGCCACCATGGGGTCTAGAATCCCTACGGCCTCCAAAAAAAATGCCATTAGCAAAATCTCATCTGCCCGAGGACCATAATGAGCCCTCGTCCTCGGGGCAAGATTGTTTTGGGGGCTCACCTTCGTCGCTAATGAATTTGCATGATTTTTCTACATCTTGTTTCAGACATACGGATAGTCCGCAAAATCCAAAAAAATTAAAAATCTTTCAAAATTCAAAAAAAATCACAAACTTTCCAAAATTCAAAAAAATCAGAAATCTTCAAAATACCCAAGGTTTTCAAAGAATTTCCTCAGTTGAATGAACTTTGTGACAGAACAGAGTATGAAAGAGAAGAATACGACTTTGACCTCGAGCTCGACTTTGATCTCATGGGGATTGAAGAAGAGTTAGAGGAAGAAGTTGAATATCCTCCAAAAGAAATCAAAGAACTCATAGAACGTCACGAGAAGGGTGTTCAGCCAAATATAGAGGACACAAATTCAGTAAACCTAGGCACCGAAGATGACCCACGTATCATTAAAATCGGGGCCCTGTTGACAATTGAACAAAAAGAAGAGATAACAAAGTTTTTATAACATTACCAAGATGACTTTCCATTACCACACATCGACACCTTGGTCGATAATACAGCGGGGTACGGGATGTTCTCTTTCATGGATGGATTCTCGGGTTACATTCAAATAAAAATGGCGGAAGAAGATCAAGAGAAGACTGCATTCATTACACATTGGGGTACCTTTCACTATAAGTTCATGCCATTCGGTCTCAAGAATGCTGGGGCAACTTACCAACGAGCCATGACTGTCTTATTTCATGACATGATCCACAAGGAGATAGAGGTATATGTGGACGACATGATAGCTAAATCTAACCTCGACGAGGACCATCTGGTAAACCTAAAGAAATTGTTTGATCGATTAAGGAAGTACAGCTTAAGGTTTAATCCGGCAATGTGTGTATTTGAGGCAACATCAGGGAAGTTATTGGGGTTCATTGTTAGTAGAAGAGGCATCGAAATCGATCCAGCTAAAACGAAGTACATCATAAATATGGAGCCACCTAAATCAGAGAAAAGAAATCAGGAGATTCCTAGGGAGAATTCAGTACATTAGTCGGTTCATCGCACAACTAACTCTGATCTGTGAGCCAGTATTCAAATTATTGAAGAAAAATGAGCTGAAAGAATGGAATGAAGACTGTCAAGAAGCTTTCGATAAAATTAAAAGATACCTGCTTAATCCACCAGTTTTAGTTCCACCTACACCAGGTCGACCTCTACTGATGTATAAACTCCATGGGCTGTGTACTGGGACAATATGATGAAACAGGTCGAAAAGAGCAAGCCATCTATTACCTTAGCAAGAAGTTCACAAGTTACGAGGTAAATTATTCGACCCTCGAAAAGACGTGTTGTGCTCTTGTCTGGGCATCACAACGACTACGCCACTACTTGCTCAGTTACTCGACTATGCTCGTTGCTCGGATGGACCCTTTGAAATATCTCTTCGAGAAGCCGACACTAACGGGACGCACCGCAAAATGGCAGCTATTATTATCTGAGTTTGACATCACCTATGTCACTCAAAAAGCCATTAAAGGACAAGTTATTACTAACCACTTAGCGGAACACCCTTTATCCGACTATGAGCCACTAAAGAAAAATTTTCCTGATGAAGCCATTTTGTTTGCTGAAGCCGAGAGCGACGATGAAGAATCTAATTGGAAAATGTACTTCGATCGAGCAGTAAATCAAAAGGGAAACGGAATTGGGGTAGTTCTGGTTAAGCCAGACGGGACTCATATCCCTATTGCAATCAGACTAAGGTTCCAATGTTTGAATAACGAAGCCGAGTATGAAGAATGCATTGTGGGGTTGAAAGCGGCGATCGACCTCGAAGTGGATGAACTAGATGTATTTGGAGACTCAAGTCTGGTAGTCTACCAGACAACGGGAAAATGGAGGACCCGAGAGCAGAGACTAGTTCCTAATCATGAGTATCTCGAGGATCTAAGCTCAAACTTCCCCCGAATCTAATTCACTTATATGCCGAGGGCTAAGAACCTGTTTGCAGACGCATTAGCTACTTTGGCCTCAATGACCAGTATCTCTGAAAATATCATAATTGACCTTCTTGAGATTGGTATTCAAGACGAGCCAACATATTGGTTACCTGTGGAGATCGAAGAACCTGAGGAAAAATCATGGTATGCAGACATCAAGGCATTCTTAGAGGATCGAACTTTTCCACCCAATGCCACGATAATGGACCGAAAGACTATTCAGAGATTGGCAGGACAGTTCTTCTTGAGTAGCGGGGTCTTGTACAAAAATTCGCATCACGCAGTTCTCCTCAGGTGTGTAACACAAACAGAAGCTCAACGCTTAATCGAGACCGTGCATGGAGGAGTCTGTGGACCTCACATGAATGGACATATGCTCACAAAGAAGATTATGAGAATGGGTTACTATTGGATGACTATGGAGAACGACGGGTACCAACATGTTCGGAAGTGCCATTTGTGTCAAATTTATGCCAACAAAATCAATGCACCACCTTTAGAATTACACAATATGACTTCTCCTTGGCCCTTCTCACTCTAGGGCATGGATGTCATCGGACAGATCAATCCTCAAGCTTCTAATGGGCATCGCTTCATCTTAATCGCCATCGACTACTTTATGAAATGGGTAGAAGCAGCATCCTACGCCAATGTTACAAGGGGCAATATCTTGAAATTTTTGAAGAACAACATCATATGTCGATACGACCTCCCAAGCGGGATAGTAACCGATAACGCCAAAAATCTCAAGAACAAAGACATGTCTAAGATGTGCAAGGATTTTCATATCACCCATCACAACTCAGTCATTTACAGACCAAAGATGAATGGAACAGTTGAAGCCGCTAACAAAAACATCAAGAAGATCATCGAGAAAATGGCCGTTACTTACAAGGATTGGCACGAGATGTTATCCTTCGCTCTACATGCTTATCGAACGTCAATCCGAACTTTGACTAGGGTAACGCCTTATTCACTGGTCTACGGAATGGAAGCAGTCTTATCCGTTGAGGTCGAGATTCCCTCCCTTCGGATCTTAAAAGAAGTTGAATTGGATGAGGCAGAATGGGCCCAAGCCCGATTCGATCAGTTGAACTTAATAGAGGAGAAATGACTTTCAGCAATCTGTCATGGGCAAACTTATCAACGGAGGATAGCACGAGCTTATAACAAGAAGGTTCGACTTAGAGAGTTCTCGCCAGGAGATCTTGTTTTAAAGAAGATTTTACCAATACAAGAAGATGCGAGAGGAAAGTTTCGTCCGAATTACAATGGGCCATTCGTCATCCAAAAGGTATTGTCCGGAGGGGCGCTAATCCTTACAGAGATGGATGGGGAAGTCTTTCCACAACCGATCAACGCTGATACCGTAAAAAAATATTACGTCTAAAGTTGTTCCTTAAAATGAAGAGAGGCCATCTTTCTACTACCTGAACAATTATCTACCTTTAATTAACCTTTTTTGAGCCATCACATTCATTTCTTAACCTAGGACCGGGGCAAGTCACCACCATCAAAAAAAAAATCATCAAAAGTCAAAACAAAAATACCAAAGTATACTCCTGGCCCGCATGAGGATAAACTCTGAATGGCTAAAAGTACAAAAAAATCAAAAAGTAAAAAATCTCGAATGTTTGATCAAAACTCGACCCAAATCTCCAAGTTCGTGTGACGATGGGAGGAAACAGAGATCATATTTTCGAAACCCTGTGTCCAATCTACCCCTCAATAAATCCCAACTCAGCCTTCCTTATATCCTTTCACAACCTAGTCTAAGCCTACGTTTCGTCCTATTTAAAGTCCTCTCAGATTAGGGAATGGTTCAAAGTAACTCAATCACGGTGGAAGCACGTCATGAAAAACATTGTCAGGGTATAGTTGATTTTGCTACTTAATTGGGATTTCAAGCCACCAAAGTCGTTGGAAGATTTGAGAGGGGAGGTCAGGTCAAATATTTGAAAAAAAGAGCGAATTGAAGTGTAGAGTCATTGATCTTGAAGCTCAACTTGAGTCACCGACCATGAAAATCATCGGAGGAACTCGAGAGGGGAGTCTAGATCTGTTACTCAAGAAAGAGCGCCACTAGAAGAGTAGAGTGTTCGATCTCGCAGCTCAACTTGAGTCACCAAGCCACAAGTGGCATAGAGAAACCGAGAAGGTATTCAAAGCAAAAAATTTATAAAGTAAGTATAGACTGAAAGGGCATAGTGAAAACCTGCAAGGGCATTATGAGTAAAAAAATCAGTCTATGGCAAAATCAAAACCACCGGCACGATGAAAACCCAAAAAGGGCGTCGATGCGTAAAAATGTGGAAATCGGGTCTGGTGAAAATCGTAATTGGCGTCAGGGGCAAAAATGATAAAAAAAGAAAAAAAAAACAACTCCTGGCCCGCAAGAGTATAAACTGTGAACGGTAAAAATCTCGAAATCCTCAATGTTCCAACGGATACAGCGAAGATAACTCAGTCAAAATTCTCAGTCTCGGGGATGATTCTAAAGAGGCTAAGGATTAGCTGACACTTGTATCCTCGGCATTTGGCAAAAAAAAAAAATACCATGATCGTTAACTTTCAGAGTTTTCAAACACAGTCTGTCACAGATTATTCGACAAAGGCAATCTTTTAAAATATAAAACGAAAAAAAAAAGCAACAACAAAAAAAAAAACAAAAAAAGAATGCATCATCAAAATTACTATTTTTGGCTTATGACGAAGAATCTAGGATTTTTCTTAAAATCAAAATTTTTCGAAAGCAGTAGATATATCTGAGGTAACTACGTAAAAAATCTATTTTTTCATTTCATTTATTTCAAATAATACTACACAGCTCTTCTTGAAAGTAAAGTACAAAAGGGGACAATGGAGGAAGAACTACTGAAACATTTCCATACAAAGCATAATAGGCACCAAATCTATCCTCTAAGGCTTTGATTTGAGAAGACTGGTTAATGATGATTCTCTCCGCATTCGAGGCAAGATGACTCATCGAATACTCAAATATCAGGTCGTCATGCATTTTCAAAGCAAGTCTCTCTCAAGAATGGCCACGCTACGCTAAGCCCTCTCAAGACGATCCCGTAACTTCCATGAAGGGGAAACTAAGTTCGAAATTTAAAATCAATGAGGGAAGAAGAAAAAGTATCTCAAGATTGCATTACATGGTTTAAAACGTCAATCATTTTCCAAAACTCATCAAAAAAATCCAAGATTTCAAACGAGCTCTGTGCCACGAAGTCAAGGGTTTCAAAAAGGTTAACCCTGTCAGACCCCGTGCTTGGGTAGTCACAATCCACAAAAAAATCTTCAATCCATCCGACGTTTTTAATCATCATGCAATAAATTATTTCGGATTCGTGCAAATAAAGGGTCTAATTTATTCTTTGCAGTTCTTTGCAAACAACTCCTGCAAAGAGGGACAGCTGTAGACACCCCAATTTGCACGAACCCATTAGGAAAATTAATGTTTCTTCAAATTGATTTCAATTTAGGACTTAAACCTCTCAATGGACCCACATTGCCACTTGACATCATTATTCATGCATGCATGCATACTTATTGCATCTCATATCATTGCATGCCCATACCTTGTCCCTAATCCACTTTAAACCTATGTCCATCACTCATATCCTAACCTAAGTTCATATCCCAAACCCAAAACCAAGTCCATCCTAAGCTCAAACCCAAGTCCATGTCCTAATCCAAACCCAAGCCCAACATCAAGCCCACTCCAAGTCCATTCTCTCACTCCTTCATATGATGACACATGTTGATACCTTATAAGCCCCCAATACCCAATGCATCATCTAATTGGAGGGTCGACTTCCCTTTTGTGAAAATTCAAGAATGCCCTTCTCAAAAAATTTAGTCAAACCAAAAAGGTTATTTGGTCTTTGGTAATAATCCATAAAGGTGAGAGAACTTCCCATTATGCCCTCAAAAGGTGGGAATCTTCAAGTACATACATGGAGTTCTCCCGTTGGTCAATTTCAAAAATACATTTCCACCCTTACTTTATGAGTTATTTACAAATAAATCAAGGTCTACTTTCACCTACCACTTCACCTTTACACATGGCATTCTCCTATTCATCCTCTCAAAAGTACTTTTGTTCTCTCATTGGTCCATTTCAAAAATTATACTTCCACCCTTACTTTATTTGTTATTTACAAATGAACCAAGATCTACTTTTTACCTACCACTCCACCTTTACACATGTCACTCCCTTATTCATCCTCTCAAAAGTACTTTTGTTCTCTCACCTCTATTTACCAAAAAACCAAAGATCAAAGAATGTTTTTAGGATTTCTTCACAAATGTCATTTTTACCCTCATACAAATGAAAAATCCAAAAAAAAATAACCTAAACCCCATGTCCATTTTCTTTATTTTTAGGGTTGGACCACTTTATCCCCAAAAGTTCTTCAAAAACTCTATAGATACCCGCATTTTCTATGAACAATTCATGCTCAAAAGCCCATCTTTAAACCTAAAACTCTACAAAAAAATAAAAAAATTACTGTTTTTAATGTTGTTCATGATGAAGAGAGAATTCCAAGAAAAAAAGTGAAAAAAAATATTTTTTTCTGCGTGGTATGCCGTTAGCAGAAAATGATTTTTTATTTTTCATCTTTTTCTCAAATAAATTATTTGTGAGTGATGCACTAAGAAGCAAAAAAAATTTTTTTTATAATATTGTTCATGATGAGGAGAAGATTCAAATAAAAAATCTCAAAAAAAAAAAACAACAATTTATTTCTAAAAACAAAAAAAAAAGTCATCACCCCTTATCTCAATAATTATCATCCTATCCTCGATTCAATATTCATTAAAATCTCAATTTATTTTGCATCGTCCAAAGTAACCCTTGATTGGACCATAGAAAAAAAAATCCTTTGGGTTTTTGTGCATGTTTCAATATTAGATCTGATCAATTATTCTGTGTTATATTAATTGATTAATATGCCATGATCTTAATTGATATACGTATGAGATGTGCAGGTCTTGATATTAACGTTGTGGATTTTGAATGTTTGGTTAATATCATGTGATATTCTATGTTGTAATGATATGATCAAGCCCATGGGCCCATTTATTTAAAAAACTCCCCGGGCACACCCCATCTTATTTTGCACACACCACTAACATGTTTATTTTATTTCATTGCAGGCTTGCATGTCCCTTCTAGCCAACGTGGCACTAGTGTGTGGCCCGCTCTCCTCGGAGATGCGACATCATTCATGAAAACCACAACTCCAGTCACGTACCATAGGGTATATAAAACTAGGGCATCAATACAATTTGATTAGGTGACACTGAAAGGTATATCGATGCACCCATGCTAGGACGACCTGAGTCTTTTGTCTTATTATAAGCCGCACAGTCACATATCCCGATCGCCAACTCTTGACTCGTACCTATTCGGTATATCAAAATTAATCTAAGTTCACCAACTACACTTCTTGATTAAAATCAGTGCCTAAGCGAGATCCTACCCCGCTGTACCCTACTGTGCCAGGGGGATAGACAACTTCTATTCTAGACGAGAGGTATTTAAGTGGGCCCTTGCTCAGCATTGTGCGCCATCTCTCAACGGGGGATTAAACTGGTTGTTTTTTACTTCAAAGATTTGAGTTGGAGTCTTAGATTATCACCTATACGGTATATCCAACCAAGTCACCACATACCGTCTGATTGAGTACGCTTGAGAGGTATATAGGTGTATTTAGGCAAAGGTGGCCGGATAAATTGCATTGCACGTAGTAAACCTAGAGTTTAAGAGCCTCCCTATAAGCCACGACCCGAATTGACTATGGGTGTTCCCAGGTTGCTCTAATCAATCCAACCAACAGGTAAGTGGGCGGACCGATCCAAACCGTTCAAATTAGACCCGTAATATCGGTCCGACCCAATGTGTGAAATGTAAATCAATTGGCCAAATCAACAAATTGATCAAACTGATCAACATCAAACCAGTTTGACCAATTGGTTTTACTTTCAAAAACTTATAATATTTTATATAAAAAAGATTCGATCTTAGGGTCAAATTAATTTGTGATCATAGGTTCTATCCCAATCAGGGATAGATCCGTGACTAACCTTTCTCACGTTCTTGGTCACTATAGACTTATAGTGCAATTGGATTCAATGTTTCCCACCGGACTTAGGCTAATCTCAAAATTTTAATTATATAGTTAAGAATCAAACCTTCAAAATCAATGGTTAATCCTGGTGTACTTCCACTCAGGTGATAATTGATCTCAAACGTTCTAAACCTCCATCTGTACCACTTTGGATTCGCGAAAAAAGTCGTCTTTCCAAAGTATCATTGCCAAGTAGTCAGTCTTTGTCATAAGAAAAAATAAATACCATGGATGAAACAGCGCTCCGTCAGATTTTAGAATCTTTTTAAGCACAAATTATCACTTCTATCCAGACACAAATTGAAGCCTTGAAGATTGAAAAGAAAAAAGATAAAGCTATAGAACCTTAGGATGTGTTAGACCTCGTCAAAAATCAAGAAGACGATCAATTACACGTCGACCTTATCTTAGCTCATCGAATAACTCAGGTTGAAACTGTTTTGAAGAATATCAAAGACCTAGATGACCTTACTCTTAGATTAGGGGCAATGATGTTATTTTCCATGGTCCATCTGCTAGAGAAGTTCACAATGCTAGACACAGAGAAGTTTGACAGGATTGGATGCCCTAGAACTCACTTAAAAATATATGTCGACATCATGCAGTCTCAGGGTTTGAGTGAAGAACAGCTGATACAACTTTTTCGAAGAACCCTTACAGGTCTTACCATACGCTGGCTAATGTTATTAGATTCATCTCGGATAAGAACATGGCATGAATTGATGAAGGAGTTTATTAGTCGTTATTCATTCAACACGGATATTGAACTCACAAGAAGAGATCTAGAAACTACTAAACAGAAGTCCGGGAAAACTTTCACTGAGTTCATTGCTCTATGAAGAGCTAAAGCCGCTCAATTGTGGGATCGACCTCAAGAGAAGGAACAAGTCAAGATCATCCTCAGGCCTCTCACTCTAAATTATGCCAAGTACTTGATGCCTCAGTACCTTCCCACTTTTCAATCCCTCATTGAGGCTGGAAATCAAGTTAAGGATGCCTATTCTTCGGGACTTTTTGGTAGTTCATCTGAGTCAAAACCCAAACATTTCAAACCTAGTGTCAATTCCTTAAAAGTAGCCAGCACCTCTTTCGCACTAGCTCCTCAAGCTACTCAGCCCTTACAAGCCAAGCCTAGGAGACAATTCGTCAATCTTGGAATGTCCCTTAGTGTTGCCTATCAAAAGTTGCTGAAAAAGGGGATTGTTATGTAGACACCCCATTTTTGCACTCGCCTGATTAATCAATTTGTCAATCGGATTGCAACGGTTCCCAATGATAGATTGCTATATTTTGTTACTAGATATGTTTCAGAAATTCGGATGAGGTATCTCAAACTAACGAAACTGTAGAAATCACGCTACGCTAAGAAAATATAATTCCAAAAATATAGAAATCATCATTTTTCAGACAAAAAAAAGCTTCACGATAAAAATCACTAAAAAATAACAAAATTACCAAAATAACCCTAACCTCAAAACATCCCTAGAGCCTACATTACGCTTAAAAAAGCCATTTCAAACACATAAAATAATAAATTGAAATCAAATAAACCATTTCGTCAATTTTCACAAAATTTGATAAAATTACAAAAATACCCCTCATAAAGTTCACGACCATTTCGTATAAAAAATTTCATAAACGACAAAAAACAATATTCTCATTGAATTCCTTGTGAAAAATCAATTCCAAAACATTCTGGAATATTAAAAAACAACTTAAAATGCAAAAAAATCCTTTTTGAGGGTAAAATGGTAATTTTATAATTTTAATAATTAAAAATTCTGAAATTAATAATTAAAAAATTAATTAATGTAAAGTGAAATCTAAATTAAAATTCAAGTCAATCAAATAAGACTTAAGTCAAAATCCTAAAATCAAGTCAATCAAGTAAGATTTAAGTTAAAATCATAAAGTCAAGTCAATCAAGTAAGACTTAAGTCAAAATCCTAAAGTCAAGTCAATCAAGTAAGACTTAAGTCAAAACCCTAAATTCTAGTCAATCAAATGAGACTTAAGTCAAAATCCTAATCAATCTAATAAGACCAAAGTCAAAACCTTAAAAGAATTCAAATTAAACTCTAACTCTATCTAATAGAATTCTAATTAAACTATAAAACTATCTAATGTAATTCTAATTAAACACTAACTCTATTTAAAAATAATTCTAACTAAACACTAACTCTATCTAAAATAATTATAATTAAACACTAACTCTATCTAAAAAGTACTTTAAAAAATCTATAAATAAGGGTCCCTACAACCTACTTTTGTATCAAAAAATAAACCCTAAAAAAAGTAGGTCAAAAAACTTCCCTAACCTCCTATAAACCTTAATTTTGAAGCCTTAACTCCTTACCTAACACCCATACTCCAACTTTAGCACAAAAAACACCTAGAAACCCTTCCAAAACACCTAGAAATTCATAAACAAATTGAAAAAATTCAGATCTGAGAAAGAGGTACTTAACCTTGGAGGTCTGAAGCGAATCTAATGATAGAACGAAGCGAGGAGTGCTATACGAGGAGCTATTCTATCAGATCTGAGAAAACAAAACCGTTGCATTCGTAAAGGTAAATAATTTTTATTTTTTTTTATTATTTAGGTCTTTTTAGCAATGTAGTTTTATTTGGGAATTAATAGAAACCGACGTTTGCCTGGCGGGGTTGGTGTCTAACACCTTCCAACCCCCTAATGTGATCCCCAGACTTAGTATCTTCTGTGGATTAGTTGTTTTATCCGTTTTGAGTCAATGTTTGGTTCGTAGACCGTACTAACTAGGTGGCGACTCCCAAACCTCAAAGGTCAAAAGTGGATCCACACACCCTGCGGATTAAAAGCGCTTTCAGTGGTGACTCCACTGGGGACTATTAAGGATCAGACTTGAAAAACCCCAAGTATTAGAGATTGTCAGGATGACTTAGTTTTTTTTTTATTATTTAGTTCGATTTATTTTATTTATTTATTTATTTATTTATTTATTTTGTGGCTTTATTGTGGATGATTTTGGGTATTGTATTTTTGTCCAATTAAGGGTCACTTTTTGATGGCCCCTAAATAATGAAAGATTCAAATTGACATATGAAAAGGATGGAATGGTGAAGGTTGGGATAGCAATGTTAAAACATTTTTACAGAACATTCTAGTAAGAATTAAGTTTGGGCACCTATTAATAAAATGTAGATCTCATCGAGTAGATTAATTTAAAACCTGAGTTCACTCAATTTCATTATCAGGAGCCTTAGATTTCATCGATGAAAGTTCGGATTAATTTGTAAATTTGGAATTGTTGTTGAATAAATGTTAAGACAGTAATGTTAAAACGTTTTTACAGAATATTTTAGTGAGAATTAAGTCTGGACACCTTTAATAAAACATAAATCTCATCGAGTAGATTAATTTAGAACCTGAGTTCACTTAATTTCGTTATCGGGAGCCTTGGATATCATTGATGCAAGTTCGGATTGTATTTTGTAAATCTGGAATTGTTGTTGAATGAAAGTTGGGACAACAATGTTAAAACGTTTTTACAGAACATTTTAGTGAGAATTAAGTCTGGATACCTATTAATAAAACGTAGATCTCATCGGTAGATTAATTTAGAACATGAGTTCACTCAATTTCGTTATCAGGAACCTTGAATATCATCGATGCAAGTTCGGATTGTATTTTATAAATCTGGAATTGTTGCTTAATGAAAGTTGGGATAGTAATGTTAAAATATTTTTACAGAACATTCTAGTAAGAATTAAGTTTGGGTACCTATTAATAAAACGTAGATCTCATTGAGTAGATTAAGTTAGAACCTGAATTCACTCAATTTTGTTATCGGGAGCCTTGGATATCATCGATGCAAGTTCGGATTAATCTGTAAATATGAAATTATTGCTAAAAGAACGTAGGGACAGCAACGTTAAAACGTTTTTACAGAACATTCCAATCAGAATTAGGTCTGGGCACCTATTAATAAAATGCAGATCCCATCGAGTAAATTAATTTAGAACGTAAATTCACTTGATTTTATTATTGGGAGCCTTAGATATCATCGATGCAAGTTTAGATTATATTTTCCTAATTCACTAGAAAATCCAAATTTATCTAGTGTTAGCACAGTTCATGTTCCTGATTTATTTTGTGAGAACGAGCTCATTTGGCACTAAGATCTTTCTCTTTGATTTTCTTTTGGAATGTGTTTATAATTTTTTAATAATTTAAAAAATAAAAAAAGAGTTCATCGCTCCTCATCTCAACAATTATCATTTTATCATCAATGTAACATCTATTGGAATCTCGATTTATTTTGGATCACCCAAAAGTGATCATTGATTGGACCTTAAAAATTAACAAAATTGTGCCTATCTCAATGTTGAATCTAATCAATTATTCTGTGATTGATTTGCCATGATCTTAATCGATGATATGCATGCTTCAAGTTTGAATTGTATATAATGGATGTTTGTGTGTATATTTTGTTCGATATTTGAAATCAGTTTGTAATGATATGATTAGGGCCATGGGCCCATGTGTTTGAAAAAGGCCTTGGGCACACCCCACCCTATTTTACACACACCACTAGCATGTATATCGCTTTGCACGCTTGCATGTCCCTTATAGCCAACGTGGCACTAGTGCGTGGCCCGGTCTCTTCGGAGCTGCGACGTCATTCAAGAAAATCGCAACTCCAGTCACGTACCTTAGGGTATATTAAATTGGGACATCAGTATCGTCTGATCAGGTGACTCTGAAAGGTATATCGATACACTGAGGCTGGAGCGACCTGAGCCTTTGACCTATTGTAAGTCACACAGTCATATGTCCCGTTTGCCAACATAGTACTAGTACGTGGTCGGTCCCCTCGTGGGATGTCAAACCATTTATGAAAGTTACAACTTTTGACTCGTACCCATAGGTATATCAAAGATGATCAAAGTACATCAGTTGTACTTCTTGGTTAAAACCAGTGCCTAAGCGAGATCCTACTCCGATGTACTACGGTACTAGGAGGATAGACTATCTCTAGTCTAGAAAAGAAGTGATTTAAGAGTGCCTTTGCTCAAGCATCGCGTGCCACCTCTGATCTGGGGATTAAACTGGTTGCTTTTGGCTTTAGAGAAGTGAATTGAAGTTTTAGATTTCACTTATACAGTATATCAAACTAAGTCACCACGTACCGTCTGATTGAGTACGCTCGAGAGGTATATAGGTGTACTTAGGCAAGAGTGGCCAAATAAAAGTGCATTGCACGTAATAAGCTTAGAGTCTAGAAACCTCCCCTGTATGTCACGACTCAAACTTATCGTGGGTGTTCCTGAGTTGTTTATTGAATGGGACCTTGTGAATGATGAATGTATGTGAATGATGAGATCAGAATGTATGGTTGTCCTCAAGGAATAAAGTTTTTTGTTTTACCTGATTAAAATGAATGCACCGACCCAATAAATAATCCATTTTTTTGCAATAATTCATAATGACCTAGTCCATCTCGATCCAACAATCATGATATCAAAATGGAAATCAAATTCTTTGCTAAATTCGGGTTTCAACCCATTTTCAAAGAAGAAAAATGATTTACAAAAGGAAAGTATTTTCCAGGAAAAATGTTTTCCAAAAGAAAAGAAAAGGAAGGAAAAATAATTTACAAAAAATCTATTTTTGCATGAAAATTTTTTGAAAATGTTTTTTACCAAAAATCTATTTTTTACATAGACCTTGAAAAATTATCAAAATATATTTTTCTAGAAAGAAAATGATTGCAAAAAAAATAATCAGATTTGTGAAAATTATTATTCAATAAAAACATTATTTTTCAATAATTTTCAAGAGTGCAATAAAATTATTTTCCTTCTAAATAATCATTGAAGGGATGAATTGTTTAATGGATTGGTACACATAATTCAATAAAATATCAGGATTCATTAAAATGTTATCAATGGGGTAACACTGAAACTGGTTAAAAATTCACCTTAAATAAGGTTTAAGGGTTATCATTGTACCTAAGCTCAATCGTCCATCGTCTAGTTAGGGTTGTAAGTCCGGTCAGTTAGAACAAACGTCAGTACCAAGTCAACAGTTAGAAATAACCTCAGAATTTCTCAATATCGTCCAGTTGTTCCCTGAAGATCACCGTGCCTCAATCCTGTTGGTTGTAGGCAATGTCTCAGTCCTCAGTCCTAATCAAGCCCATTGTGGGTAGTTGTATTGAGTTTTCATGAGTTATTTGAGTTAGCTCGAGTCCAATTTTTCAATGTCATGTTCTCTTTAGATCGAGTCTGCTCTTTTTCTATTGAGTCAAGTTAATTTGTCAAGTCTATAGAAATGTTTGTCGCCCCATCTAAATTCGATTGGATAAAAGAAATTTTTGAATACCTCGAGTGTATTAACGAATTAACTAATAATCAGATAGATTTCCTGAACAAAAAGATAAGAGTCAGGCTCCACTTTTAATAGAGAAATCAAAGGTCATTGTCCTCGAAACAAAAAAATAATTCTCAAGAAATTCAGATTAAAACTATCCTATCCCCAAATGAACACGAGGGAGTAATGAATTACTCAGAAATTTCAAAAGACTTGAGGTGCAAGCTAGGGTGTTTGTAAACACGGAATAGATACTCGTCTATATCGATAAAATCATAGAAGATGTTAGAAAATATATCAACGCTATTCTCACAGCATCTCGAGTTGCAAAGTTCATTCAAGCACATATTCTCAATCGATATGGAGGTACCTTTTGGGCTGATCTTTGATAATGGGTCGTACTTTAAAGCTCAGGTCATTCCTCCGTGTTCAAAGTTCAAGATCCGGTATCATCTCCCTACCGTCCTTAGACCAATGGAGCAGTTGAAGTTGCCTATAAAAATCTCAAGACAATCATTAGGAGGATGTGTCAATCACATAGAGACTGATTGGAAAAGTTGCCATTCATACCTGTGGGCATATCGTACTTCAAATACAGCCTTCCACTGGAACTATTCCCTACTATCTTGTATGTGATATGGAAGTAATCTTACCAGTTGAAATGGAAATCCCGCATCTCAAGGTCTTGATAGAAAGTCAATTACTAAAAACAGACTAGGCTCGTCATTGGGTACGAAGAGCTGAACCAGATTGAAAAAAAAAACAACCTAGAAGTGTTGTACCATGTGTAAACTTATCAGAGAAGAGTCACTTATAAGAAAGTCAAAATTCACCATTTACAAGTCATGAATTTATCTATCAGACTTTACAGAAAATTGAGCACTCATCCTAGACCATAGGAGGAGGTCTGAACCCAGTTGGAAAGATTCATTCATTAAGGAAATACTGTCTAGAAAAGCTATCAGGCTTCAAGATCATGATGGAATTGAATTACTGGAACCAACCAACCTTGACCAGATCAAGCGGTACTATGTTTAAGGAGGCCATCTTTGGTCGAATCAATTTCCTATTACCCAGTTCAATATCTCATTTCTCAACCCTTTGCAGCCGTTTTAAAAAAAATACCTTTTTTCTTTCTCAGCCTAGTCACCTAACCCAGGGGAGGGGAAATTTGAACTACGTCTTAGTCTGATCCCAAAATTCTGGGGTACTTAAGTAACCTGAGAAGTTACTTCAGGCCCGACCACATCAAAATAAAAAAAATCTATTTCCCCACACACAAAAATTCAAAAGAAAAAAGAAATATCTTCAAAATGGGAAAGAAAATTCAAAGTAAAATAAAAGAAATATCACAAAAGGGGCATTCGGATTTTTGAGCCTCAAAATCCCTTTCTTTTTATATCCAATCCTAAGCTTACCCATAAAAGTCCTCTTAAGTACCGTGCGAAAAGTCAAGGAAGATAGCAAAGCATGATCAGACAGCAATTCCATAAGGAAGAAAAAAAAAAAAAAAAGAGTCTGCTAGGTTGAAAACCCGAGAAGGGCGACTTAGGAAAAAATTAAGGCAAACTCGCAAGGTTGAAAATCTGTAAGGACGGTTTTGGCAACAATCAGAGTAAAGAAAAAAAAAGAAAAAAACTCACTAGTTTGAAAACCTGAAAAGGTGATCTAGGCAAAAGCTAGAGCATGCTCGCTAGATTGAAAACCTGAAAGGGCAATCTAGGCAAAAGTTAGAGCAACAAAGAAAAGTAGAAAAAATCTCCAAGGAGTTAAAAAGTTAAGAGAGGTCCGAGTTGAAGTATCAGAAGTCTAAATAATCAAGTTCAATACTTAGCTTAAACCAGGCACAGACTCAGAAGTCACAAGTATCTTGTCTACGATCGATCTGAAATTTTTTACTTCTCCAAGTGAACCAAAAGAGAGAATGATGAATTTTATGATGAGTCTCAAAAGGAAATAATTTTGTTCTCTTGAGCCTGACTCAAAATCTTCAATAAAATTAATCAAAATTAAAAATTGGATCATTATTGCGCTTGCGGTAATCAAGGATTTCAAACTTTCATAACAAGGGCACTTCCTTTTTCTAAAGAGTACAGTTTCCCCCCTTACACTAGGGGCATTCGTTTTCAAATTATATTCAATTATCCCCAACGCAATGTTCCCTGTCAAACTAGGGGCATTTTGATTCTGAAGCCTAGTCAATTTCAACCCCAAAGGATAAGGTTAACTTTGAATTAAAGGTTACCCTCTTAATAGCAATTTTGAAAATTCCTACAATTCAAAGAGAGTTAAAATGTTTACCGGATATTCATAAAATCCAATTTTTTATTAAAAAAAAAATTCAAAAGCGGTGTAAATCCCCTATTTATTCTCAAAAAAATTAGTTCATTACTCTTTTACCCTGGGTAGGTAGAGTAGGACTCCCAAAAAAATTAGTTCATTAGTCTTTCACTCCGAGTAAGAAGAGTAGAACTTCCCAAAAAATTGGTTCATTACTCTTTCACCCTGGGCAGGTAGAATAGGACTCCCAAAAAGCTTAGTTCATTACTCTTTCACTCCGAGTAGGTAGAACTTCCCAAAAAAATTAGTTCATTACTCTTTCACTCCGAGTAGTAAAGCAGAACTTCCCAAAAAATTAGTTCATTACTCTTTCACCCTAGGCAAGTAGAGTAGGACTCCCAAAAAGTTTAGTTTATTACTCTTTCACCCTGAACAGGTAGAGTAGGACTCCCAAAAAATTAGTTCATCTCTTTCACTCCGAGTAGGTAGAGTAGAACTTCCCAAAAAAATTAGTTCATTACTCTTTCACCCTAGACAGGTAGAGTAGGACTCCCAAAAATCTTAGTTCATTACTCTTTCACTCCAAGTAAGTAGAGTAGAACTTCCCAAAAAAAATTAGTTCATTACTCTTTCACCCCGAGCAGGTAGAGTAGGACTTCTAAAAAAAAATTAGTTCATTACTCTTTTACCTTGGGCAGGTATAGTAGGACTCCCCAAAAAATTAGTACATTACTCTTTCACTCCGAGTAGGTAGAGTAGAACTTCCCAAAAATATTAGTTCATTACTTTTTCACCCTGGACAAGTAGAGTAAGACTCCCAAAAAGCTTAGTTCATTATTCTTTCACTCCGAGTAGGTAGAGTAGAACTTCCCAAAAAGAAAAAAAAGAATTAGTGCATTACTCTTTCACCCCGAGCAGGTAGAGTAGGACTCCATGAAAAATAAGTTCAATACTCTTTCACCCAGGGTAGGTAGAGTATAACATTCAACTTTTCTCAACTTTTTCTCAGATTTGTCTCAAATCTCAATTTGTTTTCAAGTTTTGTTTAAAGTGAAAATTTTTCTCAAGTTTTCCTAGATTTTATGTTTTGCTCAAATTTTACTCACCTTTATTCAAATTTTGCTCAGATCCTTTGAGATTTATCTCAGATTTCAAGTGCACACACTTGCACATTTTAGTTAGGAAGAATATTTTAAAATTCAAGGATCTGACACCGTTAGTGAGAGCTCTTGCTCAAGGACCTAATAACCTTTTGTTCGGGGAGAATTTTATCTTCAAGGATCCGGACATCCTAACGAATTGTTAAATCAGGCTGCAAAATGAACTGTCACTAGTTTTGGCATTTAGATATCGCACTATCTACGAAAATAGATTTGTTATCTAGCTTTCTTCAACCTCTGCCTAAGTGGGGCTTCTGTAGACACCCCATTTTCGCACTTGCCTGATTAATCAATTCATCAACCCGATTGCAACGATTCCAATGATGGATGATTATTCCATTGCTATATTTTGTTGCTAGATATATTTCAGAAATTCGGATGAGGTATCTTAAACTAATAAAACTGTAGAAACCATACTACGCTAGGAAAATTTAACCAAAAAAATATAGAAATCATCATTTTTCAGACAAAAAGAAGCTTCATGATAAAAATCACTAAAAAATGATCAAATTATCAAAATACCCCTAACTTCAAAACATCCCTACAGCTTACATTACGCTTAGGAAAATCTTTTAAAACACATAAAATAACAAATTGAAACCAAATAAATCATTTCGACAATTTTCACAAAATTCGATAAAATTACGAAAATACCCCTCATAAAGTTCATGATCATTTCGCACAAAAAATTTCATAAATGATAAAAACCAATATTCCCATTGAATTTCTTATGAAAAATTGATTCCAAAACATCCTGAAACATTAAAAAATGACTTAAAACGTAAAAAGTCCTTTCCGAGGGCAAAATGGTAATTTTACAATTATAATAATTAAAAATTTCAAAATTAATAATTAGAACATTAATTAATGTAAAGTGAAATCCTAATTAAAATTCAAGTCAATCAAGTAAGACTTCAGTCAAAATCCTAAAGTCAAGTCAATCAAGTAAGATTTAAGTAAAAATTCTAAAGTCAAGTCAATCAAGTAAGACTTAAGTCAAAACCCTAAATTCTAGTCAATCAAGTGAGACTTAAGTCAAAACCCTAATCAATCTAATATGACCAAAGTCAAAACCTTAAGAGAATTCTAATTAAACTTTAACTCTATCTTATAGAATTCTAATTAAACTCTAAAACTATCTAAAATAATTCTAATTAAACTATAAAGCTATCTAATGTAATTCTAATTAAACACTAACTCTATTTAAAAATAATTATAATTAAACACTAACTTTATCTAAAATAATTATAATTAAAAACTAACTCTATTTAAAAAATACTTAAAAAAATCTATAAATAAGGGTCCCTACAATCTATTTTCGTATAAAAAATAAACCCTAAGAAAAGTAAGTCAAAAAATTTCCTAGCCTCCCATAAACCCTAATTTTGAAGCCTTAACTCCTTATCTAACACCTATACCCCAACTTTAGCTCAAAAAACACTTAGAAACCCTTTCAAAATACCTAGAAATCCATAAACAAATTGAAAAAATTCAGATCTAAAAAGAAGGTACTTCACCTTGGAGGTCTAAAGCGAATCCAATGACAGAATAAAACGAGGAGTGCTGTACGAGGAGCTGTTCTATCAGATCTGAGGGAAAAAAACCGTTACATTCGTAAATGTAAATAATTTTTATTTTTTATTATTTAGGTCTTTTTAGCAATGTAGTTTTATTTGGAAATTAGTAGAGACTGATGTTTGCCGGGCGGGGTTGGTGCCTAACACCTTCCAACCCCGAAATGTGATCCCCGGACTTAGTATCTTTTGTAGATTAGTTGTTTTATCCGTTTTGAGTCAATGTTCGATTCCTAGACAGTAATAACTAGGTGGCGACTCCCAAACGTCAAAGATCAAAAGTTGATCCGCACACCCCACGGATCAAGGACGCTTTCATGCTAATACCATTACAACCTATGCCTTTGCCTAATCCTCTTGTTGTTGTCAGGTTGGGGCACAGTCCCTCCCAAACTCGGTGGGATGACGACTGATGCCCAGTCAATGCCGGTGGAAAAAGGTGATTCGTTCCCTTGGCTGGTAATGATTTCTATTTTGATGGATTTTGGAGCGGTCTCCGATGGACTTTCCTCGGAATCCCCATTGAACAAAACGTCAATGCCTTCTATGAAGGATGATTGGGACTCGACGATTGAGTCTTCTTGAAAGTGCAGTGGTGCGGTATTTACCGTTTTTACCCTTTTTGCCCGTGGTGGTTCTGATAAGTTGTCGGGTCTGATATGGGACTTTGAGAAGCTGACACTAATGTGAGGGACTCGGCTCGGGTTCCAAACATTCGATTCCCGATTTTGCTTTCTTGCTAGTCGAAGTTCTTTCTTCTTTTCTTTCATTTCTGCTATATCCTTCTTTGTGGGCTTGAACCCTAGACCAAAATAAGGAGTATATTTGCTTGCTTCGACTGGTGTAGCTCTTCCTCTTCCCCCTGGTCCTAACCCTTGCTTGGGCCGGTAACCTCCCCTTTTCATGACCCGACCAACCATAATGTTCGCTCTCGATAGCTTTGCCTTTACCTTCTCCTTTCCCTTCTCGATGTGGTTGACAGCCGCGAATTGGTACGAATGGTAGAGTGCCTTGTCCTTTGTCATTTCGATATCAATGAAAGGCACGTCTGGGGCTCTCCCAACTGGAATAAGGTTCTCTGCCAATACTGATATCATCCTCTGCCCCATGATAAATTTGACTCTTTGGTGCAACGAGGAGGGCACAGCCCCGGCAGTATGGATCCAAGGTCTGCCCAGTAACAAGTTGAAGGTCGTTTGTATTTCCATGACTTCAAACGTCACTTCAAAGGTGCAAGGTCCTATTGTGATTGGTAGTTCTACTTCGCCCAGCGAGTCCCTTTTCGAGCTATCGAACCCTCGAACAACCTTGTTGTTGGGCTTCACATGCGACCAATCGGCGTTCAGCTTTCGGAAGGTCTTAAGTGGACAAACATTAAGCGCTGAGCCGTTGTCAATCAGCACCCTGGCAACCATCATGCCCTTGCATATGACCATAATGTTTAGTGGCTTGACGTGCCCCGTTCCTTCAGGTGTAAACTCATTTTCTGTGAAGATAATAGGATTGGAGGCCATGATCTGGCCGACTGTTTGCTCTAACTGGGCCGGTGTCGTGGTCGAAGGTACATGTGACCCCCCTAGGACTTTCAACAATGCCTCTTGGTGCTCTTCCGATTTTTGTAT
Organism: Akebia trifoliata; assembly: GCF_017979445.1. Lineage (NCBI taxonomy): Eukaryota > Viridiplantae > Streptophyta > Magnoliopsida > Ranunculales > Lardizabalaceae > Akebia > Akebia trifoliata. The sequence continues at coordinate 16,157,309 of NC_141384.1, read as the reverse complement.
TAGCCCTAGGATGCTGACTTGGTCTGGCTGCTTGTTTAGCTGGTCCACGATATTGTGCTCTCTCTTGAGAACGAGCTTAATGAAGTCGGCAGCTTCTTGGTCTGTCACTTTCACTTTTTCTTCCGTCTTCTCCTCCTTGTACAGTTTACCCTTTCCCTTTGCTTCCCTTTTTTCTTCGTCGGTCACCTCTTTTGTAGTCTCTTTGCTTTCTTCCCTGATTTTTATCCCATTTTTTGATATTTTCTGACATTTTCCTACCCTGGTTATACGGCTGATATCAGCCACCATTGCTTTCTTCATTGTTTCAACCCCGTTGGTTGTGGTGATAGTGGTTTCATAGCTCCAAGGAATTGCTTGATCGGAACTATAGGGGAATGATTTAGGTGAGAGTATGGTTATGGGAGGTGGGTCGGGCTTCATATTGAGAATGAGAGGTGGTGGTAATGATTTGGATGTAGTGATGGTAGGGGGAGTTATGTGAGGAGTCGATGGAGTGTATGGAATGACGAGTGGTGGACGTGGAGATGAAATGTACGGTATATGGAGGGGGGTCGAGTTGAATTTTGATGATGGGATAATCCGTAAGGTATGACTAAAGGTGGTCGGGTGGTAGTATTTTGATGAGTGGGATGGATGGTGAGGTTGGCCATTCTGAAAGGCAGCTGTGAATTCTGCGATGAATCTGCATAGTGGTTGACTGTGTTAACCGTTGACATCCTTGATTCGTTTGTGAAGTGTACCCTGATTTTTGCCTCGATAGGTGCTATCAAATCTGAGGGATTGAAGTTGAGTTCTCCACAAATGACATTCACCCTGTGCCCACTCCCTTCCCCATTATGAGTAGGCAGGGGGTTTTGATTAATGTTCTGTTGTTGGGGCGGGTTGGCAGGACCGTCCAGTATGATGGCTTTTTGATCAATCAAATTCTGCACTTGGTGCTTGAGTTGCCAACACTGATTAGTGGAGTGTCCTGGTGCACCCATATGAAACTCACAGAAGAGGTTGGGATTGTACCCTGGCCCTTTAGAAGCTTCTGGGTTCGGTGGTCTCTTAGTAAGATACTCTCCTTGTAGTAATGTGGGAAGTAGTTCTGACAACGTCATCGGTAACCTGGTGAACACTCTATTAACCCTGTTCGGTCTTGCTTGTTGATTCTGCCCATACTGTTGCGCTGGCTGTGCTGGCATGGCTTGTGGAGGGACCATCCGGAAGGGATTTTGTGGTGCCGGGGTCCAGGCAGCTCGAGGTACTGGCGCCCAAGGGGCTTGTGGTGCATGTGGCCTTTGAACTGGTGCCTGGATGATGAGAGGTTGGCTGGGTTGTACATTATTGACCTGGGTATCCTCTTTCTTTTTGACAAAAGGCACTGGTTTCTTTTGTGCTGAGGTCCCCGTTGTTGCACTCAAGGCTGTAAAGTCAAATATTAGACCGGTTCGGATCCCGTCCTCGACCCGGTCTGCTACTTGAACTAAATTCGAGAATGTGCCTGTAGTGTGTCCAACCAAATGAGTGTAAAAGGCATGCCCCAGTGTTGAGATAAACGTAGTGTTCATCTCTTGTTCAGTCATTGCGGGCCGTACTTGTGAAGCGGACTCCCGCCATCTCTGGGCATACTCTTTCACTGTCTCCTTGTGTTTCCTCGTCATCTTAGCCATATCATTCCGATCCAGACCCACATCTGTATTGAACCGGTAATTGTGCCAGAACATTTCAGCCAAGTCCTGCCAACTCTTGATGAGTGTATGGTCTAATCCTGAGAACCACTTGAGAGCCGGTCCTGTTAAGCTTCTTTGGAAAAGTTGTACCAGCAGTCTGTCATCCTCGCCATATTGGCATATTGATCCACAATACAATTTGAGATGTGACAGAGGACACCCAACACCATTGTATTTCTCGAATTCCGGGCATTTAAACTTAGCCGGCAGCTGTGCATTGGGATAGAAGCAAAGGTCCCTAAATCTGGTCCCTCCTAAAGTATTTGTACCCTTCATTCGTCTCATTTCTTCTTGAAGGGACTCGATCTGTTGAGCCATTTTGTCATCTGTAGAACTTTTGGCTTCGGGAACCCTGAAGTTACACTCATCGTCTGGGATCACCACCGGAGGTGGTTGATTCTGTGGGATGTAGAGTGGAGGTCCCTGGTATATTGGCACAGTGGTAGGTGGGGTGGTTTGTTGATCTGGTCGGGTTTGTTCAGGGAGTTCGGGGTTTGACCCAGATGCTTGATGCTGAGCTGCCTGTGCTTGCAAAAAATTAGTGCTACTCAAAACGGCCGTCAAGATTTGTTCCTGCCTCTTCGTTGTTTCTAACAGCTTTGCTATCATCGCATTAGCCTCAGCTAGTTCATTCATGGCAGGTTGTGGGTCTTCTGGGTTACTCATACTTGATGAAGATCGAAGGAAATACGGAGGCTTCTCAGGATGTTTGTACTTCTTTCGTTTGGCCACCTGTGAGTACAGAAGACCAAGCATTACCATCTTACTTACAAAAAAGGAAAATGCATGATGTTTTATTAAGTCCGGTAATTATTAGGGATGCTGCTCAAAAGAGAAATTTAGTTAGGTGAACTTAAAAACGTGGTTTGTCAGCGTAGAGCTGGATCGTTTGGAAGAAAAAAAGAATTACATCAGCCAGAGCTGGCATCGACACGGAGTCGGTAACGTATTTTGAAAGTTACATCAGCACGGAGCTGGCATCGACACGGAGTCGGGAAAACAGTTTAGAAAAAGAGATTACATCAGCACGGAGCTGGCATCGACACGGAGTCGGTAAAACATTTTGAAAAGAAATTACATCAGCACGGAGCTGGCATCGACACGGAGTCGGTAAAACGTTTTTTTTTAAAAGAAATTACATCAGCACGGAGCTGGCATCGACACGGAGTCGGTAAACATTTTGAAAGTTACATCAGCACGGAGCTGGCATCGACACGGAGTCGGGAAAACAGTTTAGAAAAAGAGATTACATCAGCACGGAGCTGGCATCGACACGGAGTCGGTAAAACGTTTTTTAAAAGAAATTACATCAGCACGGAGCTGGCATCGACACGGAGTCGGTAAACATTTTGAAAAGAAATTACATCAGCACGGAGCTGGCATCGACATGGAGTCGGTAAAACGTTTTTAAAAGAAATTACATCAGCACGGAGCTGGCATCGACACGGAGTCGGTAGAACAGTTTGAGAAGAAATTACATCAGCACGGAGCTGGCATCGACACGGAGTCGGTAAAACATTTTGAAAAAGTAGTTTATGCGATAAATCGAGTTGGAATAACCCATATTTTTTTTGGTAGCCTCCAATTCAGTTCTCTGAAATCATCGTCGGCCAGGCGGATCTCCAAGGAAGAGGCGGCGCACAATGGCACTCTTAAATCACCTTGTTCCCTGAATAGACGTAGTCTATCCCCCTCGTATCAACAGGGTAAGATCTTTCTAGGCACCGACTTTGATTAAGGACTGCAATTGGTGCTTTTTTGAAAATTTTTTTATTTTTTTTTTTTATTTTTTTATTTTTATTTTTTTATTTTTATTTTTTTATTTTTATTTTTTTTTGAAAAAGTTGAATGCATTGGAGTTGATTGATCAGTTGTTATCTTTGTTAGATCATAGATGGATCATGAACTTGATTCGCTATGGGTCGTGGACTTGATTTGTTGTGGATCTAGGTTGTGGACCCAGTTGAAGTGGATCTGGGTCGTAGACCCAGTTTGATTGGATCTGGGTCGTGGACCCAGTTGACATGGATCTGGGTCGTGGACCCAGTTTGATTAGATCTGGGTCGTGGACCCAGTTGACATGGATCTGGGTTGTGGAGCTGAAATGGGTCTTGGTCGTGGACCCAGTTTGAAATGGATCTGGGTCGTGGACCCAGTTTGATTGGATCTGGGTCGTGCCCAGTGACATGGATCTGGGTTGTGGACCCAGTTGAAGTGGATCTGGGTCGTGCCCAGCTGAAATGGATCTGGGTCGTGGACCCAGTTGGAAACGGATCTGGGTCGTGGACCCAGTTCGGAATGGATCTGGGTCATGGACCCATTTTGAAGTGTATACTCGATGAAGGACAAGTTTGATTATGACCGAGATCAATAGTTAGCCGCGTTGGGCAAAATTCGTTTGGAGCGGGATCGATTACAAGTGGTAGGCCCTGAGTTTTCTTGTAAAGTGAATCATTTGATCATTTTCAAGCTTTAAAACTCAAAATAAAAAAAACTTCAAGAAGAAAAGTTGTTAAGACTAACGTTAGGAACAAAATGAGCAAAAAAACATTTTTTTTTTTTTTTTTTTTTTTTAGGGTCCGTTTTTCAAGTACGGACCTAACACTTTTTTGCTGGTCCGTGCTTCAAGTACGGACCAGAACATCAAATTTTTTTTTTTTTTTGGGTCCGTTTTTCATGCACGGACCTAACACTTTTTGGCTGGTCCGTGCTTCAAGTACGGACCAGAACATCAAAATATATATATATTTTTTTTTGGTCCGTGCTTCATGCACGGACTTAAGAGAATTTGCCCAGTCCGTTTTCTAAGCACGGACTTGACAATATTTCTTGAGTCCGTGCTTCAAGCACGGACCAGAGCCTTTTCTGGCCTTCCAACCTTGCTCTGTTTTTTATCCTCATCCCATTTTGGCCCGAAATTCTTGGGTTTTGAGGCACATAGCCTCTGTTTTTTGGCTTGGGCCACAAAAAATGTCACTTTTTTTTTTTTTTTTTTGATGATGCATATGATGACATAAAAAAAACAGATTTCCCCCTTTTACCTAGGGGGACATATAAATGAGAACAAAACATAAAAATCCTAAAATCTATACAACTTGCCATCGTGGGCTACAAGAAAAACAATAAAATAAAATTACAACACACACAAGTGGGATGGATACGGAATTAAATTTGGAAACCTTAGTGTCCTTTGTCTATTAGTTACGCTTCGATGCATGCGGTTTGTGGGTGGTTTTTCGGCTACCCATTCTTCAAACCTTGATAGACACCGAAGTGCACACATCTTGGGTTGGTGAATGGGGTGGATGTTCTCCTCCCAGCCACCCAAAATAGCGATCTCGGGGGCTTGAGAGTACCGGCATCCGTGGTTAGAAAATTAAATGGGAGGGGGGTGGCTTATGCATAGGGGTATGAATCGCATGTGCATGTGCGTGCATTTTTTTGAATCGTATCCATCCTTACATCCCTTGTTCAAAAGTAAAAATAAAACAAAAACATATGTAAATAAATATTACAACCATTCCCATGTGAAACTTGTGAAATAAAAAAAAAGAAACAAAGCAAACGCGTTAGTAGATAAACCAAAAGAAATAACACAAAAAGAAAACAAACTCTTTTTTTTTGTTGGAATAACCGAATCAAGGAAGAGGATCGGACCCACTAGTGTGTACTCCCCAGTGGAGTCGCCAAGCTGTGGACACGGGATTTTCGATGTTTTAAAAACATCCCTCCACTTTGGGGTGTTTTGGAGTCGCCACCATTCAAATTGGTAAAGGGGTGTGAATGGTCACCCGGATTTGTATTTTTGAAAAATCATGTCATTTTACCATTTTTTGTTGACTCTCGTAAGATAAGGTGTATGGTCCAACTTTGATTCAAGGTAAGGGGGTCCATTTATGGAGTAGGGAAGGTGTTAGGCACCCTACTCCATCCACATAATGTGGTAACCTCGGATTCGGTTTTTTTTTGAAATAGAAAAAAAAATGAAATTAAAAAAAACATTTGATATGTGCCCTCAAGTGTGAGGGGCTTTCGATATAGGTTCAAATCATTGAGGGCACCCTTATGAAGAAGGGGCCCTTTGGTGATTTAGACCATAGTGGTGTGTGCAAATGTGTAGAGAAAGGGAGAGTAGAAGAGGGAAGTTGGGGGGTGTCCTTTTGTCAAACCCACCTTGACCTTCCTTGACTTCCTTTGACTTTCCTTGATTTCTTTTTTCCTTGCTTGACTTGTTGGAGAGAAGGTTGAGAGTTGAGAGTTGAGAGTTGGGTGTTTAGAGTAGAGTAGGAGTAGAGAGTTGAGGTGAGTTGTGATTTTTTAGAGGTTTTTTGTCAAATTTTCATTAGTTGTTATAAGGGGAGAATGGGTGGGTTTTTATAGAAGTTGGAGGGTTATTTTAGGGGTATAATGGGGTGAAGGATTGAGAAGTGATAGAATGGTATGGGGTTTAAGAGAAGGGTGGGTGTAATTTGATGGAGGTTGGAGGGTATTTAGGGAAGGGGGGTTAAATGGGTTGTTTACAACCCAACTGGGTTGGATCCAACCCAACCCATTTAGGTTGAGTGTTTGGTGAGGGGAATTGATGAGAGTGGTTGAGAGGATGAGATTGTTTAAAGGGGGTAATTAATTTGTGGTTGTGATTAAGTGGTGTTTGATTTAAGAGAATGGAGGATTTAAGAGGGTGGTTGATGAGATTTTGAGAGGGTGGGGGAGATGATGACATGTGTCAAAGTGGGTGGAAATAAAGGGTGGAGATGAGTTGATATGAAAGGATGAGTGTTTGATTTGAGATGATAGGTGTAGGTATAGATTGTAGATATGGGTTTTGTAGGAAATGATGGGGGTAGATTAGGGGAGGGTGATAGGTTATAAGTGTTTGATTTGAGAGAATGGATAGGATAGGTTAGGGTAGGGTTATTGGTTGAATTAATTTTTGGAAGGAAGTAATGAAGTTGGTTGGTTGATTGAGGGAGGTGGAAGGGGGTAATGACATGTGTCATATTGGGTGATTGGTTGTAATATTGGGCTTGGGTAGAAAGTTGGGCTTGGGTAATGTGTTGGGTTGAATAGGAATGGATTTGGGTTTGTATAGAATGGGCTTGGGTAGTGAGTAGTATAAGAGTGGGTTTGGGAATTGAGTTGAGTGGGCTTGGGTTTGGTTAGAATAAAAATGGGTTTGGGGGTTGAGTTGAGTGGGCTAATTTTCGGTCCGTGGGCCACGTGAGAAGCCTTGGGCCGTTTATTGAAATTATTATGACAAAATTTATTGGATTTTTGTAGGTTTGGGCTTCGGAGTCCATTCCGATTTTTACTATTTTTGGGGCACTTTGTATCGAGGGCCCGCTCAAATTTGGGTGTCTACAGGATGCACGCACATTGCTGAACTATTATAAGTTTGATGTCTTATGCATGTTTTATAATTCCGCAATTTACACTTGAATGTCATGAGATGACATGAATGTCGAATAGGTAAATTCTATATGAATGTGCCATTGAATGACATGACAAAATGAATGTTTAGGTTCTAAATATATTTTTATTAAATGTAATTTAGAGACATAAATGCAAAATCTAGATTAGATGAATGACTTAGAACAAATATTAAAATTATCAGTCTAAGTTAAAATTGGATAATTAGAATAAATTTTAATTTATTCTATTCACTTCCCATCTAGGAGTAGATATGGTACGAAGTTTGTAATTTCAATTGGTATTAGAGCAGGTTACTCTTGACAGGCTTAACATCCTAGAGTTGATCCCAAGACTTTGAATCATATCTAAGTCCGACTATGATCATCTTCTAGACCTCCCATTTATTCATTAGCTCAATTATTATACTAGTAAATTAGGATGATGGTCTATATCAATTCCTTTGATCTATGATGTATGGAACTTAATAGAGGAAGGTTATGAGCTACCCAAACAAAAAAAGACCAAAAGTTTCAATAACATGAAAACTTTAAATACAAATTACACGGTCATATCACACGATGAATTTATATTAATATGCTTGTGATGGTTGGCAAAATAAGATTAACTTATCCTAGAAACTTATGTTGTTAAAAATTCAAACTTCAAATATTAACAAATTGTATTTAGAACATTAGGATGGAATAAAACAATTATGCCCAAGGATTGTATGCAAAACTTAGAGACTTTTGTATTTTTATGTACTTTCTAGGAGTACTTGTTTTGGAAAGAAGAATTTATAATAAAATTCTTAGGTCCCTTTTTAAGAGGATTGTTTCTAATGCGACCTCGTTTGTAATTTTGGGATGTGAAAGTAATAAGTATTGAAGAATTCATTGGCTCACTCACCACGTTTGAGCTCCATCTCAATGGTTTTCCCTAAAAAGGGAAGGCGGTGGTCCTGATTCTTTTCTTCGAACCAGGCTCTAAATAGTTAAATCACATGTCATCACATAAACAAAGATTTTCTCTTTGAAGGCGCTTTTAGTGGCATCTTTTGTTGGGGAATTTAGGGTCAAACTTGACCCAATCCGAGACCTTCCCCTTTGGTTGACTTTTCCTTGGGTCAACCGATTTGACCCAAGAAGACCTCAGTTTAAGGTATCTTTCTTCTTTGTTTTTTCTTTCTTCCTTCTCCATTTGCTTTTATTATTATTATTTATATGTTTATAATTCACGAAAATGCCCCAGATGCACCTTGTCCCTTTGCACACACTCATAAACTTGCATATATGATGTTTATATCATATCTTGTCTCTCAATATCCTTATAGCTGAAACATAGCCAACTTGGTCCCTTGGGACATGGTTGACACATGCGAACGCTACAACTTCAGTCTCTACCTTCAGATATATTAAACTAGAACACCACGTACTGTCTAACTAGGTGAAACTAGGAGGTATATGGGTGTTTTAGGCTGAAGTGACTTAAACTTTGTCCTAACCTAACCTTAATCATGTAGTAAGTTTAGGAACACAAACCTAGGTATAGTCCCTTTAGGCCACGACTTAAATAACCTATGGGTATTCTTGAGATTCAATTTTTCAATCTAATCAAAGGTAAGTGGGCGGACCGATCTACACCACTCAATATTAAACTTGCAATAACGGTCTGACCTAATAAAAATTGGTGAAATATATCAATTAAACTGAACCAGTTGGCCAATTGGAAAATGAATCAAATTGATCAATGCTAACCGATTGGAAAATTTGGTTTTGGATTTAAAAGTGCAGACCAATTCACAATAAAAGATTTATTCCAGTGATTTAATCAGTCGATCTGGCCATAGGTTCAACCCAATCAAGGTTAGACCTTGGCCAATCCATATCACTTTTATAATCACTATAGGCTTATAGGGCATTTAGACTCAATGATTGCCATTAGATTTTTGTTAATGCATCTTAAATATTTAATCATGTGGTTAAGGATCAATCTTTCAGAATCAACGGTTAATCTAAGTTCATCTCGACCAGGTTATTATTGCTCCTAAATGCTTTAAATCACCAATTATACCACTTTGGGCCCATTAAAAAAGTCTTCTTGCTAGAATACTGTCATCAAGTTCAAGTAACTTATCATTTCCTTGTGAAAGAACAACTATTATGGATAAAGCAACATTCCGTTAGATTTTAGACTTTTTTCAAACACAAATACTGCATCTATTAAAATACAAATTCATGGCCTAAAAGATCAAAAGAAGAAAAATAAAATTGAAGAACCTCAGGATGTGTTTGACTTCGATGAAAATCAAGAAGCAAATCAAGCACTCATTGACCTTTTCTTAGCTCATCGAGTAGCTCAAGTTGAAATTGCACTAAGGAATGTTAAGGACCCAAATGATCTCGTCCTTGGATTAGAGGCAATGACTTTGTTTCCTATTATTTGTTTACGAGAAAAATTCACTGTGCTAGATGTGGATACGTTTGATGGGATTGGATGCCCCAGGACTCATGTAAAGGTATATGGTGATATCATACAAGCTCAAGGACTAAGTAAGGAACAGATGGCTCAACTCTTTCAAAGAACTCTCACATCGTTTGGCTTATATTCATTCATATCACTAGACTCATCTCATGAAAAACCTGGCACAAATTGATAAAAGAGTATCGATCAATATTAGTTCAACACAGACATCAAACTCACAAGGTGGGATCTGAAATCCACTAAAAAAATTTTTGGGGAGACCTTCACTAAATTCTTCACCTGATGGAGAGCTAAAGTTGGTCAATTCTGGGACCAACCTCAAGAAAAATAATAGGCCCAAATAATCCTCAGGAATCTCACTCCCACTTATGCTAAGTATTTGATGCCTCAGTATCTTCTTACTTTTTAATTTCTCCTTGAAGTTGGACGTCATGTAGCAAATAAACTTTCTTTAGAATTTTTTTGTAATTTGACAATATCTAAACCCAAAAGATATAGACCAATGCAAATGTTGTACAATTGGCTAACACTCGATAGCATCAACTCCCTAAACTACTCAACTTTTACAACTTAGACCGCAGAGACAATTTCCTAACCTTGGGATGTCTTTCAGTACTGTATATCAAAAGATATTAAAAAAATATTTTCTCACACCTTTACAACCTAGGTCTTTGCCTAATCCCCTTTTCCAAAACCATAGGAGTGCCTTATTCTATGAATTCCATCAAATGCCAGGTCACCACATTGACAGGTGCATAGATTTGCACCATGCTATTCAAAATTTAATTAATTAGAAGAAAGTTATCATAACTGCTCTTATAATACCTAATGTCACCACCAATCCTTTGCCTACCTATCAAAATCAGCTTCCGCCCATTTTGAACCAAATTTCCTTAGTTGAACTACAACCACTTGGCCCCTTTTCCTTTATTAGCCCAATCGATCCTAACGGTCTGGCTTTACTATGTCGAAATGAGTCTATTTGTCCTATAAAAAAGACATTATTAGAAGAAAAAGAGTTTGTCAAAGTGATAAGTAATTAAACATCTTATAGGCTCAAATCAAAGTATGAAGCAGTGATCTATCATGAAAACATTCGAATAGGTAGCTTTGAAGTCAATCATCCTTAAATAGTTCCTAAATTTGATTAAGTTAGTTGTGTTAGACATGTTAGTTTTTATTCCACTAGTCACTTTAGTTTTTACTCAATTAGCCGCGTCTATTATGTCAGTCTTTATTCAGTAATCGTATTAGTCATTTGGTGGCTTAACACTAGTTGAGTCCGCCAATATTTGTTATCAAAGCTTTTTTTATCTATTCCAATAAAATAAATGAGTCTTTTAATTATCATGCGGGATATAATGATTCGAGCATAAAATATAATATGAAGAAGAGCCTGAGCTCAATGATCAAATTTGATAAATATTAGAATTAAAGAATACATCTAAAAAGAATGATTTGATACCGCCTTGCCCCCAAAGGAACATGAGAACATGATACTTTCTTGAAAAATTCGACAATGATAATATTTTTGCTTGAGCCTATGAGATATGTAAGGTATTATTACATTGGCTAACATCGGACCTTGTTGTATGTAAATATTGGACTGATTAAGACATAAATTCAAAGATGATTATCAAGGTCGTGGTTATTAGGACGATGCATTTGAAGTTACCGACAAGAATAACAAGATCCACATATGAAGAAATAACCCATCATGCTTTTCACTTCTAAAAGAAAGATTCCTTGAAGATCCTCAAGAGTTGAATGATTCCAAGTAGACGCGCAGAACTAAACATTGTGAAAAGGAATCATACGTAAGTCTTTGTGTGTGAAAATTCTAAAGATTAAAGACTTGTTCGAGACATTACATTCGTTCTCAAAAAGGGACTTAACTCGACGAACCGATCAAGACATTAGGCTTTTAAAGTCATAGCCAGATCAAACGGTCTTTCATCAGATGATGCCTTCTTTTATAGAACTGTCCTCCCTTTCTTACCAATAAAAAAATAAAAAAAATTCCTTTTTATATTAAAAAATCAATAGCCTCTTCTTTCTAAATCACACATACCAACCTTTGAAGGGTAATCTACTTAAAACTACATTTTGACTTGATTCCAAATAAAATTAGGGTTAATAGGAAACCTTAGAAGTTACTTTAGTCCCAATTACAAGACAAAGTATTCTCTCAACAAAAGTATCATTTAAAAGAAATCTCTTATAAAAAGGTACAAACAAACAACAATGCTAAACTAAGGGAATTCTAAAATAGAGAAAATAAAAAAATTGATAGAAAAAGTGAATACCAGACTAGGGATTGTAAGTTCCATATTTTGTCAATCTCGAAACATATGTTGAGTGCCAAATCGATTTATCATTGAAGACATATAAAGACTTCGAAAAGTTACTTAACCACCCTCGCCATGACAAAAAACCCCTATGTGTGTGCACAAAGCCTAAGAGATAATGAGACCACCTAATATCATTCTTCAACACTTAGATGATGGATAGGTCGACCCATTGCAACTAGAAAAATTCTTTCCTCGACCTGTTCACTCTTCGGACCTTTCGAGAATCGAATATAAACATATCGGGGACATTAAAGATTTGACTACCCTAAAAACATTTTCTATCCTTGGTGTTTTTTTGGTGTCATTATATCGATAACATCTAGTATACCTTCAAACTGTTTCGACGCCGAACTTTCTGAAAGTTTGTTTTGACCAAAAATGGTAAAAAGGGTATTTTGGTCATTTCATCAATTTTTATCATGGAACACCCATTGGTGGCAGTTTGGGATGTTCTAAATAGTAATATCTATCAACTTAGCGAATGAAATACGAAACATAGCTTCCGTTTGAAAGTTATGGCCAAAACACTTCCTAAGGGCATTTCTATAAGTTACTAATGTGCCTCTCTTGTCTTTAATGGTGCCACCGTCAACAAGTGCTCAATGATCATATTTTTGATCGTTGAGACATGAAATTGATCCCCTCTCTTCAATATTCATTCCTCTTCACTTCTTTGGGTTGGTTGAAGCTAGAGAGAAGAAAGTCCCCCATTTTACATACTTTTAACCCTCTCTCTAGCCATGGAAGGCTTCAAACTTAGTTGAAAATCCTTTCAACCCATGCCCTTCCTTTGGATCAGTCCAAGAGAAGATTGCCTCTCTTCTCTCCACACCTTGAGAGCCTTCTCTACTCTCATGAGAGTCGAACTTAGGTGAACTCCTTCAACGAGACTTCTCATTTGATCCTTTTCCAACCGTCAAACCTCACCTTGCACACACATTGGTATATTCATAGAACAAGGAGAAAAATGAGACGATAGTAGGAGTAATCACAAAGAGCCAATGAATTTGAAAGTTTGATTGGAAGATCCAATCGTCGAAACGTACTTGCGAGCTCAAGGACTTGAAGAACTTAAGATCGCCATTTACAAACCATATAGAGTTGAGTGAGTCTTTGATTTTGTTTTTAATTTTAAAAACATATGTATGTGGTTACTTGGTTTAGCCCTAAAAAATCAAGTTCTTGTTAGAATCGAAGATTCTTGACAATAGTAGAGGTTCGTGAGTTTCCGAGGAACAAAACTAACAATTTCGAGAGGATGTGTTCTCTTGATCTTAAGATTTTAAAATTTAACTTAGGTATAAAAATCCTATGTAAAAGGTTTAAGGTGAACCATAAACCTCTTTGATAGTGAATACCACTATAAGGTAGGAAGCTTGGGAGTGGATGTAGGCACATTGCCGAACCACTATAAAATGTTTGTCTTATGTTTGTGAAAATGCCTCTATCAATTTATACGTAGATGAATTGATGTAATGTATGAACACTATGCTATGTATGTTATGCCATGAATGTTTAAATTCTAAATGAACTTCAATTGTATTGCAAACTAAAGATTAACTGTGAGAATGGATGTAGGCATATTGTCAATCCACTGGATGTCTTATGTCTTGTGCATATTTTCATAATTCCGTAATTTACACTTGAATGTTTTGAATGTCAAGAGATGCCTTGAATATCAAATAGGTAAATCATATTTGAATGTGCCATTGAATGACATGATTAAATGAATATTTAAATTCCAAGTGTATTTTCATTAAATGTAAATTAGAGTCATGAGTGTAAAATCAATGCTAGGTGAATGACTTAGAACACATAGTCAAATTATCAATCCAAGTTAAAATTGGATAAATTGAAAGAAATTTTAATTATCCTATTCACCCCCTTCTAAGACTAGATGTGGCACGAAGTCCAGAATCTTCAGGTACTTTTTTTGAAATTTGTGCCTTTCACCCCTTTTTTTGAAAGGGTGATTTAGGCAAAAAAATAGGTCATAAAAAAAAAAAAAAAGAGCCTGCTAGGTTGAAAACCTAAAAAGGTAAACTCAACAAACATCAATGCACCTTAGAAAAGAAAAAAAGTCCGCTAGGTGGAAAACCTGAAAAAGGCAACTTAGGCAAAAGCTTTGACACCAAAAGGAAAATTCAAGTGAGCTGAAAATCCATGAGAACTACTTAACTAAAAACAATAGTAAGAATCATAATGCATTCGAGGAACAACATTGACTTTCTATTAAAAACTCACATCCAACTAGGACAACATCGAAGTCATCTTAAACATGTTGGATTTCTAAAGTAGGTTTACTTGTCCAAGTCTTTCGAAAGGGAAAAGAAAGGACCATTGACCTACACTGAAGGAGAGGATATTCGATTCCAATCATTATCAAAATTTTAAGTCCAACTCGAGCATTTCTTAACGAAAGGAAAATGATCAATTCCTTATTGCACATTTCATAATCTTAAGAATCTTAAAAATTTAAAGTAATGTCAATTATTCTATCTCTTATTTGTCAGGATTCATTGTTTCTTGTCCATACTTTCTAAGTAATTCAATTCATCAACTTTGTAGTCAAGCTTCGATTAAAAGTCGATTTTAAACTAGGGACCTTTTCGAACAGTCACCATGATTCAAGAATTCTATTCCTAATCACATGATCAAAAAGAAAAAATTACTGTCAAATTCTATAATTCTAGTGGAGCTAAGTTTAGTTATGAATTCAAATGCATGATAACCTTATGAAGGCCCTTCCAAGTCTGACAACATTGCGACTCTAAAATAAGCAAACTTGTTGGTGTGAGATCTCTAAGTCATCTAACTTTTATAAATTTTTGGTGTAAATCCTCCAAGGTTTTCATTTATTTTCAAAAAAACCAACTTTTTGGTTTGAGACCTCTAAAGCATCTAATTTTTTGAATCCTAGAATGTGAGTTCAAGTAGGATTTTAATGAAATTTTTACAAATCCCAGCCCAAGAAACGAGACTCCATCTTTTCGAACCCTTTAATATACGTTAAAGTAGGATTTTATATAGCTCCTACAAACCCCAACCCGAAAAACGTGGCCTTTATGAGTTCTAGTTCGATAAACGAGACTCCAACTCTTCGAACCCTAGAATGTGAGTTCAATTAAGATTTCATAAAGCTCTTACAAATTCAAGCTCGAAAATCCTATGGGTTTAACCCCGGGTCCGCCCATGACTTTACCCTCTTGAGTTTGACAAAACAGTGACTTCCAACACTTTGAGTCTAAAAGTATTTTGACTCCCATCATACTTTGCTCGAAAATATCGTGGCTTCAACCTTGAGTCGAAAAATACCATGACTCCCAATATCTCAGCCTGAAAATAGTATGGTTTAGAAAATTTTGCAAGTTCGAAAATATCGTGGCTTCTACCTTAAGTCCAAAAATACCGTGACTCCCTTTGATCCCGAGTTTGAAAATACTACTCCTTTTTCAATATTTTTGAGCCCGACAATATCGTAGCTCCAATTATTCAATCATATTTATTTCAAGATTTCATCAAGCTGCAGTCTAAAGATATCGAGACTTCACCATCTAGTATTCGAAGATACTGAAACTAAGTTCATTCCTATTGAAGAAACTTGCTTATATCATTGCATGCATTCACCGCATAGGTGCACTGTTTAAAGAATTTTTTTGAGTTTTATTGAGTTTTTTTATCAATATTTTATCATTATTTGTCGGTGAGAGTTTTGACACTCTAGGACTTAACACCTTTAATTGAGGAAACTTTACACTGGAGGATCCAATCAATGCTCAAAAATATTACACAAGCATACATTGCACTTTGATTTTATCCTATTGATTAGGGTCTAGAAAGTGGTTAGCCGATAATTATTATTGATTTCAAATAAATGATGTATTTTGGATCTAATTGCAGTTATTTTTGTGTAACAAGAAAAGTTACTAGGTTTTGAAAAAGAATCAACATAATCAAAAGTATTCACTACAATTTAAGATCCGAACCAAAGTCATAGGCTAAAATCTAGATCTATTGGGTCCACATGGATTGCGGTGCTTTGGTCAACTTGAGTTGCACGATGGTATCAGTGGAGAATGGTTCAAGATTTGCATAGAAGATTGGCGGCTATAGATACTTGGAATTGAAGTAGGTTTTGAAGTTGTTTTGTTTACGGAAACCCTAATCTGATCTCTATAAATAGGAGGCCATACCAAAGCTTAAAAAATCTAAATATCTCTACAATTTAAGATTAGAAATTAAAGTTTTTCATATTTTCTATTTCTTCCTTCTTAATTTGATTTTTGTAAGGAGACGCTGTCTGATTCAGTTCCAAGATAAATAAAAGATAATCTTTCTTTTCTCATCTATCTTTATTTTATTTTGCTATTATTATTCTTGTAATGTTTCTGAGCTAAACCTCCGTTTGAGAGGTCAATGAAGCCAAAACAACATACATTGAATGAACTTGTTTTGAATTTATCTTGCTTAATGTTCTGAGTGATTCACTATTTGTTTATAAGTCTTGAAATTCTATTTTAAATTATCAAGAATTCTGATGCTTTAATCTTAAATCAGGTCAAGTTAAATCATACTTAGTTCTTTTAATTAATTTTAGATTTTTAGATTTGTTTATTTAAAAAGAGAATCATAATTTTTAATTACTATATGTACTAAACCATATTTACTTTCCGATCTACATGCATTAGTTTTGTTTGAGTAGATTGAGATAAAAATGATTCGAAAGTAGTTTATTTACTATATTTGCTAGGGTGGATTTGACTGATCTAACTTTTCTCTTATAGTTCTAAATCTTTTGTTTCTATTAGTTTGATTGATAAATATTTCCAAATTAATTTTTAATTAGTTACCCAAAATCCTTAATTAGTTTGAGTTAGAAAGATAATTGAATAACGTTGTCTCTGTGGATTGGCCCTTGCTTGCCAAGGTAATTTAATTTTTGTTTTACTGTAAGAATTTGATCTCGAAATTCGAGACGAGAAAGGATGTGAGAATATGGTTGTAGACCATTTATCCAGGTTATTAGTTGAGTCTAGTTCAGATTCCCTTCCTATTTCTGAAAATTTTCCAGATAAGCAAATCATGTCGATCTCCAACCTTGACATACCATGGTACGTTGACATTGTTAATTACCCGGTAACAGGGCAAACACCAGTCTTATGGACTAAACAAGAGAAAATGTGATTTTTCACCAAGTCCAAACGATTTTTTTGGGATGATCCCTATTTATTTAAATATTACCAAGACTAAATAATCAAGCGGTGTATACTTGATGGAAATCAAAAAAACATTCTTGTGTTTTGCTACAACCACGTATGGGATGGACATTTTGATGATAAAAAGACAACTGCAAAAGTTCTACAATGTGATTTTGATTGGCCTACGATTTTTCAAAATGCTCACCTCTTTGCTAAGTCTTGTGACAGATGCCAACAATTAGGCAAGATTAGGAGGAGGAATGAGATGCCCCAACAACCAATCCTGAACATTGAAATCTTCGATGTATGGGGCATCGACTTTATGAGTCCCTTTCCCATTTCCCATGGATTTTAATACATTTAGTTGTAGTAGACTACGTGTCAAAATGGGAGAAGCCACAACATATGAAACTAATGATCATAAAGTCGTTGTTCAATTTCTTAAAAATACAATGTTTGCTATATTTGGTATACCACACGCAATAATCAACGATGGAGGTAAACACTTCTGTAATAGGATTTTGAAAGTTTGATACGTAAATACGCAATAACTCACAAAGTAGCCACCCCATATCACCCACAAACAAGCGGGAAAATAAAAATTTCAAATCGAGAGGTAAAGACCATTATTGAGAAAATAGTTAATCCTAGAAGGAAAGATTGGATTCTATGATTGACTGATGCACAAGGGGCCTACGTAACAACTTTCAAAATCCCAATTGGCATATCTCCTTATTGGTTAGTCTTTGGTAAAGCCTGTCACCTTCTAGTAGAACTAGAATATAGAGCCTATAGGGCAGTGAAACACCTTAACTTTGACCTTGCTAAGGTAGGTGAACACAAGAAGCTCCAACTCTCAGTAGTAGAAGAATTACGTAATGATGCCTATGTTTGTGCCAAAATGTACAAAGATCGCACCAAAAGTTGGCACGATAAGTATATTCATAGAAAAATGTTTCACGTAAGTCAGAAAGTATTGTTTTACAACTCTCGATTAGATCTGTTCCTTGGAAAGTTAAAATCTCGATTGACAGGACCTTTCGTGGTTTATCATATTTACCCACATGGAAACATTGAGATGCTTAATATGAAAGATGGCAGTACTTTTTAGGCCAATGGCCAAAGATTGAAATCATTTCTTCACTTTCCTATGTCCCAAGAATGAGAATCAATTTTGAGTGATTCTCTGTACCAGGATTAGCACCATATGTTTGTCTGGCTGAAGACTTTAAACTTAGCGCTTTCCGGAGGCAACCCTAGATGTAAAACGCTTGCAAATTATTTGTGCTACCACGTGGGACTGATTTTTAACTTCCTTTTCTCAATTTTAATTCACCATTGAGGGTTAAAAAGATTTAAAACTGTCAAAATTTTCATAAGCAATTTTCCTGTAAAATTTATTTTCCTTCTTGAAATTTTCCTGTAAAATTTATTTTCCAAGGATTTTCTAGGTCAAAATACTTATTTTCCTAAAAAATTAAGCACTTTTTTAAAACCCTAAACCTAATCTCTTTCTCATCACTTCATCTTCTCCAAAGTATCCATTTTCATTTTACTCATTTCTCAACGACTCGACGGAACGACATCCAACTGTCACAACTTCAATTCGATTGGCTTATTCTTTTTTTGTGCAAAACAACCACACTCTAGTCTCCATACCACCATCAACCACCACCCCATCACACCTTTCTCTACCTTCAAGGTGCCACAGTACACCTAGGGTCCACGGTATCCATTTTTTCAAAAAAAACTTCCTATCTTTCCACTCTTTTGAGCCATAGCTCTAAAACTTCGAGCAAATTTTTTCGAACATGCATGTTACTATGTATTCGGCACACCCTAAGGCATGTGGTTTCGTGAGGAAATCCTTGCATGTGATTGGAGTCATCTACTCTATAAAGGGGATGAAAATTTTGCCGATGAATTAGTTAGGGGATTTTATGGTTCTTATGTCTCTGTCGATTCCTCTACTCCTTCGATCACTATCAATCATCGTGGCATCTTGATCACAATCGATGCTTTAGATATTCAACTGATCTTAGGAATCGAACTTGTGGAAAATGGCACGTGTGAGCCCGATTTTGATTTCTATTATATCACACGACCTCTCTAAGTAAGCTATTCGCATCAAAGATGGCGGGTTGAAATCCAAGCGCTTATACGAAAATCAATATCTATGCTAATGTTGGATCATGACCAATGTGCTTAGTACACAACATTTTACAGAGATGTATACCAAGTATCTCTACATCTTATACGCCATTTAGACACTTGACCCGACATTTTGTTTGGTTCGTTTGTTTATGGAGGCACTCGTTCATTTGCATTACCTCATTTTGTTTGTCGCATTCTCCATCGACGGATGGGTGTCCCGATGTTTGGTTTGATCACACATGGTGAACTAAAGCAAATTCCACCCTTTAAAGGAAAAAAGGCTTTAAAGACCTGTGTGTAAGTCTTCTGGGCCTCGGGCATCAATAAAGAAGAACACGAAAGTCCCTATGACTATGGGCCCTCAAGAGAAGAATTTGATGAATGATGATCGAATACCGAGCCCGAACTTCAAGGATACTTCATTGCTTGATTAGATACCTTAGAAAGGGTACTGTAATCCCTTCGGGAAAGTTTTTAAAAGACTCAAGAAGGTTAGCCAATGTTTCAAGGATCTACAAATCGGTTAACACTTGTTGATTGAGTAGGAGAGACAGATAGTGACCTATATTGAAAAACATAAGGCATGTGTCAATGCTAGAGCCTCCCGTTTATATTCAGATTAAGATGTATTTTCTTAGATTAGTTGTTGTTTTCCTAGTTAGAATGCTTTCTATTTCATATGTAGGATTTCTATTCCTGCAAAACCTATCGATCATATGTATGTTATGACTTTTAAATCTTTGCAGATAAGTTGTAACATCAATGCCGATTAATGCCAACATCATTTCAGGTGTGCTCTAACCTTTTTTCTCTTTTTTTGTTGCTTCATATTGAGGACAATATTTCGTTTAGGTTTGGGGGTATAGTGTTAGTTCATAAGTGCATATTTTAGTATATAAAATTGCACATTTTAATTTAAAAATTTTTAGTTTGTAAAATAATAATAATAATAATAAATAAACACTTTTGAAATATTTTTTTCAAACTCCTTGTATGTATTGTTTACATATGAATTTCAAATCTTAATCTCATGTCCTAATTTTTTTTACCATAAGTTCTGTTTGGTTATTCCTCATAAAAAAATCATATAAGTATTACTTTGAGAAATTCATGACACTTCTGATATAGTTATTGGAAAAATAAAATTTTATACAACAAGAGTTGACCCTCTTCTTTGTCTGGAGTGATAGGGAAAATCTTGTCTAGTGAACTATGACTTTCTTTTCCTTTGGTTGGCTGGTTAAAAGAAAAACAGAACTAGGATTAGTATAACTTGGATAACAACCATAGGATTAAACTGGGTATCTTGAAAATGGCTACTTGTTTTTTTGAAAAAGAACACCAGAAAAATGGTGATGTGTGAAAAAAAGTTGAAAGATAAAAAATAAAAAAATGTGTAAAGACCAAATCAAAGCAAAAAATGCTTGAACTAAAAAAGTATAAAAATGAAAAGAGTCTAATGAGACTAAATAAAGTAGTTTCAGTAGTGTGAAACCTGTAAATGATAAAAATGTGAGTAAATTAGAATATCACTGATAAGAATGGAAAATGTCATATTTTTGTCCTTTAATATTTAGTTCTTTATACATATTTAGTGCCTAAATGTACTCATTATTCTTTTATTTTTATTTAGGATGCAAATGGAGGTGTTAAGTGCAAAACGAAATTAATTGGGCGATTTTGGACAGTTTCGACATCGCTTCATAATCTAGGCATAACTCTCTCATTCGAACTCCAATTGAGATGATTCCAAATGCTATGGAACACTGAGAAAAAGATTTACAACTTTCGTGTTTTGCATTTTGAGAGATAATGACTGTATCAAGGTCAAAATTGGGTTTGAAGTTGCTACACGTACACTGTTGACGCGAATTTGACGCGAATTTGATAAAAATTTGACGAGGTTTATTTTCGAAAGTCTCCAAATCTAGTGCACGAAAATTCCAACTAAAACATCACTTTCCTAATTATATTAGGACTTTATTTTATTTTAATTAGTCAGATTTATATATTGTTATTGGAGGATAAGATTTAGAATATTTTTTTTAGGAGATTTTGTTGGCTTCTAAGAAGGAAGAGAAGAACGTGTAACAAAAAAAAAAAGATCTCTCTCGCTCTCTCTCTCTTGCTCTCTCTCTATTAGGTTTTTTTTTAATCTTTTCTTTAGGAAAGAAGTGGCTGAAACTTGGGGAACTAGGGGCCAATGAGTTGCTGTCAAGAAGAAGGAGAAGTTGCTGAAATTTTTCCGCAACATTATTGCCAAGAAGTTTACAACGTTGCTGCTTGTATTCGTTTTCAACCATCAACATCATCGCCGTGAGGAACATCACCATCAACACATCTCAAACTTTTTTGGTTGTGTTAAAAAGTGTAACCCTTATGACTTTTATTTATTTTTATTATTGCAACCCTGGTTGCTTTTGGATTAAAGAACATCTTGTTGGATTCTTAAGTTGGAAATTTTTAATTCAATGAGTTAGTGACTTTCAGATTCATTAATTGATGTTTTCGGATTGGTGATATGTAGACACATGAATCAGTGAATTTTAATTATGTATGCTGAATTTTCAATTTGGTCATATTGAAAACTTTGATATTAACGGTCATTGAAGCCATAATTGTATCTCTAATCACCTAATTGATTTGGAATATGATTTAAAAGTGGTAAAAACTATGAACAATAGTTGTGATCTGAAAATTGCATGTTCTTTAGCCATGGACTTTTCCATAGGTTTGAAGAGTAGGTTATTGAATCATAATTCCTTTTGATCTTAATTATTTGTTTAAGAAGTTGTAAAGATACGCTAAGTATTAACTTGATTGCTTAATCAAAATAACTAGGTGATGGACTTTTCCAAAATCCTAGGGATTATCTAAGAAGGAATTTATAAGATGCATGATCTCTTTAGGCTTACACTTTGATTCAATTCGGATATGTAATTAAGGCATTAATTCGTTATCTATGTTGAAGCAATTTGATTAGTCATTTAATGAATTTGATTTTCTGAATTGTGAGAGAAGATGATCAATTGTAAATATTTATTTTTTTAATTTTAATTTTTATTATTTCTTTATTTTTATTATTGTTATTATTTTTTTAATCCGAATCGCCAAAATTAAAACCCCTACAAATTTGTCTAATATGTTTGTTTTCAATTTGTTAATTAAACTAACTAAAATCAGTGCCTAAGCGATATCCTGCCCCGATGTGCTATGGTACAAAGGGGAGATTACGTCTATTCTAGACGAGAGGTGACTTAAGAGTGTCCTTACTCAGCATCGTGCGCCACCTCTCAATTGGGGATTAAACTGGCTGCTTTTGACTTTAAAGATTTGGGTTGGAGTCTTAAATTATCTCCTATACAGTATATCAAATCAAGTCACCACGTACCGTCTGATTTGGCACGCTCGAAAGGTATATAAGTGTACTTGGGCAAGGGTGGCCAGATAAATTGCATTGCACGTAGTAAACCTAGAGTCTAGGAGCTTTCCTATAGGCCACGACCCGAATTGACTATGGGTGTTCCCGGGTTGCTTTATTCAATCCAATCAACAGGTAAGCAGGTAGACTGGTCTAGACTGTTCAAATTAAACCCGTAATATCGGTCCAACCCAATGTGTGAAATGTAAATCAATTGGCCCAATCGACAAATGGATCAAACTGATCAACACCAAACCAACTGGATCAATTGGTTTTACTTTCAAAGATTCAGACTATTTTATACCAAAAAGATCAATTTGTGAATTAACTCACAAATTATTACTCAAAGAAATCTTGATTTTATGAATTGCCACGTGTATTAAAATCAGTGAGTCTACTCACAATTTTTAATCAAAGAAATTTGATTTTTGAATTACCACGTGTATTAAAATTAGTGAGTTAAATTACAAATTATTAATCAAAGAAATCTTGATTCTATGAATTGCCATGTGTATTAAAATCAGTGAGTCGACTCACATGTTCAATTTCATAGAAAATTTTGTTTTAAAATTTTCAATGTACACAAAGTCAGTGAGTCGACTCAAAAATTTTAATCAATGAAATTCGATTTGTTAAAACGCTAAGTGTGTCCAAAATCAGTGAGTCGACTCACATGTCTATTTCATAGACAATTTCGATTTGAAATTTCCAATGCACACAAAAATTAGTGAGTCGACTCGTTGATTTTTATTGAGAGAATCGATTTTTATTTTTATTTTTCGTGTACACCAAAAAGCTTATGAGTAGATTAATATCAACATTAATGAGTTGACCTAATAACATAAAAAATCGACGAATTGATCCAATAAATATCAACACCCAATGAGTCGGTCCACCAACTTTATATTAGTAAGTTAACCAATCAATTTATCAACAAACAAATGGGCGAACCAATCCACTAATATTTCGGAACCGTAAAGATTTCCATAGTGCCACACATACCCCAAAAATAGGTGAATTGATTCAAATGCATACGAAATCAAGAAACAATAAAAATAAAATAAAAAAATTTACCTTTATCGAATAATTTTGGAGGTGTGGATTCCTTCAAAAAAGAACCTCCGAATATCTTGTAAGTTTTGCTGTGTGGGTCGCTGTGGTTGTGGCTGTGATATTTGTTATGGATATTGGAACTTGGTGAAGAGAAAGAAAAGCAAAGAGTGTGAGAGAGAGACGTTGGAGAAGAGAGAATGAGAGAGAAATGTGGGAGAAGAATTTAACGGTAGAAAAATGTGATGAACATGCGACTGTTTGGAGAAGAAGTTATTGGCGACAAACGTGATAAATGGGAACTGCTGCAAAACGTGACAGATGAGAGAGATGAGAGCTGTTGGGTGTTAATTAAGAAGAGATTGCTGATTTTTAATGGTGAAAAGATTACTGATTTTTAATGGTGAAGAGGGTGATGGAGAAGAAGATGTGGCTGTTGAGAATGTTAATGGAGAAGAGATTGTTGATTTTAATGGTGAAGAGGATGATAGAGAATGTGGTGAAGAGGTTACTGATTTTTAATGGTGCAGAGGGTGATGGAGAACAAGATGTGATTGTTAAGATTGTTAATGGACAAGAGGTTGCTGATTTTTAATGGTAAAGAAGAAGCTATAGATTTTTGAATGAATAATTGAAAGAGGGTAGCAAGGTGAAGATGGCTGGAGAGGGGCAGGAGTAATGTTGTAGCAAGGGAGGTACGTAGTGGGGAAAGAGAGAGGGAGGTGGCTGGGCATTGGGCAGCAATAGGGAAGGAAGATGTTGCAAGTTTAATGGAAGAAAGGTAGCCAAAACATATTTTTTTAGAGAGCAACCCCCAAAAAACGTTTTTTCCTCCTTGCTGTTATATGATGGTTTTCCAAAAACATGAGGGAGGGAGAGATGGGAAAGAGGAGAGAATGAGAGAGAAAGGAGTTGCATGTTTTTCAATGGAGGTTTCTTTTTATGTGAAAGAAGATGATGGAGCAGTTTTTTTTTCTAGAGAGCAGTCCCAAAAAATCCCCCCTTTCAATGGTTGCTTTTTCTTATGTTTTATAATGATCTTCCCCAATCAAAACGTGAGAGAGGGTGAGAGGGGAGAGATGGGAGAGATGGGAGAGTTGTGTGGGTAGTTATGGAGAGATGGGAAAGAAGAAGTGGGTTAGAGGAGTATTGGACACATTGGTGTTAGAGAAGAAGAAGAAGAAAATGTGGGTAATTTATTTATTTATTTTTATTTTTTTAATAGTGAATGGGAGAGGGATCCCACGCTACTCGTTTCATTAATGGTCCCTTGTCAATGAGTTGCCATTGGTCGATAATTTGATTTTGATTATGATCGGTTGATTTCAATTAAATTATTTATTTGAGTCGACATTTTGTTTTGAATTTTAATTTGATGTTTTAAATTAAATTTGAGTTTGGGTTTGATTTTAAATTTTGATTGTTTAATTAATTTCAATTTGATTTTAATTTTTATTATTGATTCTTTGTCGATTTGATTTTATTTTTATTGGTTGGTCGATTTGATTTAATTTTACTTTTTGAATGATCATCAACTTGATTTTCAATTTGATTTTGATTTTACATTTTAATTGGTTTCTTGATTTTTAATTTAAACTTAATTTTTAATTTTTATTTTAATTGAAATTTAATTTGATTTCTGATTTTAAATTGATGTTAAATTTTGAATTTTAATTGGATCTTGGTTAAATTTTAGTTTAATTTTTAATTTGAATTTTATTTTCATTTTCGGTTTCAATTTGATTTAAATTTTAAATTAGTTTCTTGGTTGAATTTTAGTTTGATTTTTGATTTAAATTTTATTTTCCTAGGGATCAGGGTTTCTGTGTTAGAGTTCAATATTGAGGGGCATTTTGGTCATTTTTATGAAATTTCTTTAATTTCTCTGTTTTTTTCGATTTCTATTAGACTTGAAATCACATTCTGAGTGCAATGAAGGTACTTTCATGATTTGTCGAGGGTCCAAAATTTATGAAGGGTATTTTCATCATTTTTGTGATTTTTACAAATTTTTACGAATTTTAACGTGAGATTTCTTTTAGTCCCTATGTGATTATTTCTAAGTCTCGATATTACAATTTCTTAGCATAGCATGGTCTCTAAGTTATCGAACTATGTAACGAACCTATGCGTACGTGCTTATTAAGTCGAGCGTAAGATGTAGCGATCCTACGCATGTGTAAACTTCTATGTCGAGTCGTGACGAGTAGGGAGATGAAAAGAAACTAGAAATAGAAGGAATCAAGAACAGTACTCACAAGCCTTCGAGCCTTCGAGTTCTTTTATACTCATCATTAAGAATCCACAACAACCAGGTGACGAATTGTCGAATTAGGCAGATACAAAAAATGGGGTGTCTACAATAGGAACATGCGAATACATCTTGGTACTGTTGTAAGAACTTTATCATCTCCTCTTTCTGCTCAATCATCAATAGGGCTCCGATTTTGATAATCCGTGGGTCATCTTCGATGCATAGGTTTATTGAGTTTGTATCCTCTATATTTGGCTGAACACCCTTCTCGTAGGTTCTATGAGTTCTTTGATTTCTTTTGGAGGATACTCAACATCTTGCTTTGACTTTTCTTCGATCCCCATGAGATCAAAGTCATGCTCAAGGTCAAAGTCGTATTCATCTCTTTTATACTCTATTCTGTCACAAGGCTGATTCAATTGAGGAAATTTTTTAAAAACCTTTGGTATTTTAAAGATTTCTGATTTTTAAAATTTTTTGAAAATATTTGATTTTTTTGAATTTTAAAAGATTTTTTATTTTTTTAGATTTTGTAGACTATCTGTATTCCTGAAACAAGATAAAGAAAAATCATGCAAATTCATTAGCAATGAAAGTGAGCCATCAAAATAGTCTTGCTCCGAGGACGAGGGCTCATTATGGTCCTCAGGTAGATGAGATTTTACTACTGGCATTTTTTTTAAAGACCATTGGGATTCTGAACCCCATGGCCTTGTAAGTGATTGGGTACTCCTCCTAATTTTTGAAGACTTTCCCCTTTTCTATAGGGTAGATAGGTCGAGAGAGTGGCTCCCTTGATGGTTTAGATATAACCATCACTTCCGGGTAACTGTTGTCAAATCCGGGTACAGACACCTGAAGGGTAGGTGGAATTATAACAGATCCCCAATTGATTTGAAAGGGGAACAATGATTTTTCTTCTTTACATATTGCGACTTCCGCCTTGGCGGACTCTCTTTTTTCTTCCTCTTGACTCCATTCAGGATTGAAGGGTCGAAGCTTGGTTCATTATCCCTCTCTATGGTATTCACTGTAGGCCCATTGCCTTCCCCGTTGTGTGTCTAGTAACGAATTCTGATTAATATTCTACTGAGGTGCTTGGGCTGCTGGCCCATCCAAGATGATTATTTTCTTATCTATCAGGTTTTGAACTTGATGTTTAAGTTACCAGCATTGGTCGGTGGTATGCCCTAGTGTACCCATGTGGAACTCATAGAATTGATTAGGATTGTATCTTGGTCCCTTTACCACTTCTGGTTGGGCTGCCTCTTGGTGAGGTATTCTTCTCTGAGTAATGCTGGGAGTAATTCTGATAAAGTCATAGGCAGGCGAGTGAAGACTTGAGGGACTCTATTTGGTTTGCGTTATTCGGCTTGATGGTTCTGGGCGAATTGTAGGTTTTAACCAACCAGTTCTAACCAAACTAAAAGGCTTGCGGAATAGGTGCTGCTTGAAGCGGGTTAACCTTGAAAGGGACTTGGAGTGTCTGTGGCCTCTGATTTGGCCTTGAGATGAAAAAAAATGAACGGGTTGTATATTATTCACTTGGGCTTCATCTTTTTTCTTGTTCAAAACCACTAGTTTCTGTTGGGTGGACCCCCCTGTTGGTGCCCATAGATTGGACAAGTCATATACATCAAACCTAACCGAATATCTTCTTCCACCTGATCTGCCACTTGGACCAATGACGAGAAGTTGGCAATCGTATGGCCCACTAGATGAGTGTATAATGACTGGCCCAAAGTAAAGATAAATATAACATTTATCTCCTATTCAGTCATAGGTGGTTTTACTTTAGAGGTCGATTCCGCCACCTTTGTGCATACTCTTTCACACTTTCCTTCGACTTCTGCATCATTTTTACCATGTTATTCTGGTCTAACCCCTTATCTATCTTGAACCTGTACTCTTCTAAGAAAATCGTAGTCAAATCTTACTAGCTCTTGATTCGAGAGTGATCCAATTGAGAAAACCATGAGAAGGTCGCCACTGTTAGACTCCTTTGAAAAAGTTGAATCAACAACCTGTTATCATTCCAAACTAGCTCATAGATCTGCAGTAGAGCTTCAAGTGGGATAGAGGGCACCCGATGCCATTGTACTTCTTGAGGTTGAGACACTTGAACTTTGGCGGCAATGGTGCATTAGGGTATAGGCACAGATCTCTAAACCTCATTCTATTTGTGGAGTCATTGCCTTTCATCCTTTTGAGCTCTTCCTCGACTGTCTTGAGCAAGGGCACTCTTAAGTCACATCATTTCCTTGAATAAACGTAATTTAATCCCCTCGTATCAACAGGAAAGATCATTCTTAGGCACCAACTTTGATCAAAAATTGCAATTAGTGCTTTAAAATTTTCTCTATTTTTTTTCAAATCTAATTTGTTGGAAAATGATTGGATTTATTTGAATTGATTAGCCGATTATTGATCTTGACGGTTCACACATAGATCATGGTTCGAGTCGAAAATGGGATGGATCTGGTTTGGGTTGGGTATGAGTCATGGACCCAATTTGAAGAGGGTATGAGTCGTGGACCCATTTGGAAGTGAACATAGGTCATAGACCCATTTTGAATTGGATTCGGATCGTGGGCCCAATTTGGATCTAACATTGGTCGTGGACCCAATTTGAAATGGATACAGGTCTCAAACCTAGTTTAGATTGAATATGAGTTGTAAACCCAATTCAAGTTGGATACGGGTCATGGACCCGATTCGGAATGGATGCGGGTCTTGGATTCAGTTTGGGTTGAACATGGATCGTGTTCCTAATTCAAAAAATTAATCTAGGTTGTGGACCCGGTTTGGACTAGATATGGTAGATATGGAGTCCATTAAGCCCATGGGTAGCTAGGTGAGAAATGGGCCCTAAAGAGAACTTCCATTCTCTTTGGGAAAAATTGAATATGGAAGGGTAGATTGGGATGCTTAGATATTGGGACATGGATGGTGGCCGTAGATTATGAAAATTAGCCAATGGAGGCTCGCTACAACTGCTGGTCCGTGTTTACAAAATGGATTAAAGTAGAACACTTGAGTCCACTTATATAGAACAGACTTGGGATATCATACTTGTGTCCGTTCATACAAAGTGGACTGGGATAAAAACCTCCAGTCTATTTTGTATGAACATACGTTAATTTGTTTCTTCAGTCTGCTCTGTATGACCAGACTAGTAGCTAATTTTCCAGTCCGAATTGCTTTGTTGCCCACTATTTAGTGTCTTGCTCATTGCTATAGGCCTAATGTCCACTGTTTTTAGTTTTATTTTTTATTTTTTTTACATGTAAATAAATGGTAAAAACCATGAATTGTAAGAGAGTTTCTCCCCTTTTACCTAAGGGAAAGAACAATAGGGAATCCTATGATCTATATACCTTTGCCTCTTTGGACATTACAACCTTACCTTCAAGGGCTAAAAGAAAGAAGTTACAACATTCCCAAGGGTTGATACATCTTGACATTTGTGTCATACGCCTCTAATCGTATTGATACATGCGGCTATAGGTGGTTTGAGATTATCCAATCATTAAACCTCCATGCACATTGAAATGTACATCTCTTAGGTTGGTGATTGAGGTGGATATTCTCCTCTCCGTCTTCCCAAATAAATGATCTAGGGGGCTTGAGAGTACCGACATCTGGGGTTAGATTTTTAAAATAGGAGAAGGTGATTTGTGCAATAAGCTATGAATCAAATGTGCACAAGTGCATTACAAATGTTTATCAAACCTTACAACTTTAAATCTCAACAAGATAAGGAAATAAATATTACATGCATTCTCACAAAAAAAAGAAAACCATAAACACAATAAAGTGAATCAACCAACAAATAAGTTAGCAATAAAAATAAAACTAAGAAAGAAAGTTGAATATTTTTTTGAAAGAAAGAAAAAAAATAGCCAAGTAAAATCGGTTTGGACCTACTAGTCTCCCCAGTGGAGTCGCCAAGTTGTAAACATTAAATGTTCGCTATGAACCTCAATGCTACATTGTTTGGAGTTGCCACCAATTTTTTTTTTGGAAATGGGTGTGAATGGGCATCCAAATCATTTTTTTTCATAGCATTGTAGTAACTCTTGTACATGGAAAATGTATGGTTTATCAAAAATCTAAATAAAGAGGTCCGGTTAGAGGATGGGGAAGGTGTTAGGCACCCTATTCTCTCCACCAAAGGTGGTTACCTTGCTTGGCCATTATTTTTGTAAACTTAAGGAAATAAATACTAAAATGCATTAGAATGCATGATAAGGGTGGTGTGTGTATTGGAGTAAAATGTCCCATTTACAAAGGGTTTTGATTTCAAAGTGACACTAAGGGCATTCTATGGAAAAAAATGACTTACATAATCACATTAAATTTATAAATATGAATATAGGTTTGAGCTTTTAAAGAGACTCCATGATGGAGTTCCCTTGAGGTCACAACCTTAGTGTTTCACCTCATCAAGAGGGTGACACATTTCTTCATCATTGCTATGCATAGGTGAGTGTGTGCATTGTGTACAACATAATACATGAGTTTAAGGTAAAGAGGGTTTTAACCCCCATCCTTTCGATCGAACCTTAGTCCAATCTACTGAGGATGGGAGAGAGTGTACATTACATCCTAAGGGATTTCTAAAAAGAAAATAAAGTAGAGGATTAGTAGAAGAAAATGCAAGCTTTAAAACAAATAAACTACATCTTAACCCCACCTTGTCCCTCAGTGGTCTTACATGAACTTGATCCTTGAGAAGTGAACTTGAGGGTTGAGTAAGGTAGTTGAGGGTTGAGTGAATTGAACTTTGGAAGATGAGAGAATAAGTAGGGATTTTGGTAGAGTTTTAGGTTGAGAGATAGGGGCTTGAGAGCATGAATTGGTTATAGAAAATGATGGTATTTATAAAGTTTTTAGAGAAATTTTGGGGATAATGTGGTCTAACCGTAAAAATAAAGGGAATAGACAAGAGGTTTATGTTATTTCTTTTTGAATTTTTCATTTGTATGAAGTAAAGATGACATTTGTGAAGAAATCCAAAAAACATTATTTGATCTTTGGTTTATTGGTAAATAAAGATGAGAGAATAAAAAGTATTTTTGGGAGGGTGAATAAGAGAGTGATATGTGTAAAGTGGAGTAGTAGGTGAAAAGTAAATCTTAGTCCATTTATAAATAACTCATAAAGTAATGGGGTGGATGTATGTTTTTGAAATGGACTAATGGGAGAACAAAAGTACCTTTGGGAAGGTGAGTAGGAGAATGACATGTGTAAAGGTGAAGTGATAGATGAAAAGTAGATCTTGGTTCATTTGTAAATAACAAATAAAGTAAGGGGTAGGAGTAAATTTTTGAAATTGACTAATGAGAGAGCTCCATGTATGTATTTGAAGATTTCCACTTTTTGAGGGTATGATTGGAAGTTCTCTTAACTTTATAGATTATTACAAAAGACCTAAGAACCTTTTTGGTTTGACCATCCTTTTTGAGAAAGGCATTCTTAGATTTTCACAATGGGGAATTGAGTCTCCAATTAGATAAAGCATTGAGAATTGTGGGCTTCTGGGAGATCAACATGTGTCACCTTTTGATAGGATGTGAGAGAATGGACTTGGTGTTGAGCTTAGAGTAGACTTGGATTAGGACTTAGAGAATGGACTTTATCTCGGGCTTAGGATGGGTTAGGAAATGAATTTGGGTTATGGGTTTAGAATAGCATTGAGTTTAGGACTTAGAGAATAGGCTTGAATTTATGTTAAAAGGTGGACTTTGTCTCGGGCTTAGATTTGGTTAGGAAGTAGACTATGGTTAGGGTATGGGTGATGGATCGGTTAATAGGGAAATGATATGAATCCGGGTTGGTTCATGATAGGGGGTAGGAAATTAGAGTGGATTAGAAGCAAGGTTGAGCATACAAAATTATATGACATGATGCATGTATGCATGTATGCATGAAAGTGATATTAAGTAGCAATGCGGGCTCGTTGAAAGGCTTAAGTTCTTAATTAGAATCAATTTGAGAAAATTTGGATTTTCCTAACGGGTTCATGTAAATTGGGGTGTCTACACATAGCATTTGTTATAGAAGATGATCTCAAACTCATTCCCGATGCTACTTTCAGAAGATTGTGCTGAATTGAAAGAAATGCGTAAGAAACAAAAGGTGGATGACTTCCTGTGCAAAAACTATATTCTCAATGCACTCTCCAATTCAATTTATGATATCTACCACACTGTTAATTCAACCAAATAACTTTAGAAAGCTTTGGAAAATAAAAACAAAATAGAAGATGCAAGTGTAGACACCCCAATTTGAACGGATCCCCACTTGAAAGGACCCAAAAATATCAGATTTTCTAATAAGATTCGATAATGGGCCTAAAAGGCCCAATGGATCGAAACGTGACATTTTGATCGAATCAAAGGTCCCTAAGACCCCCGAAAGATCTAATGGATCTACCAAATAGACTTGGTGTACCCCCACTTTTCACCGCTCCACCCTCGAGATTGAAAATACCCAAGCCCGTTTAGGGACTACAAACCCTTAATTCCCCAAAAATCATTTCTCACTTTATCCAACCTAACCTAGACTTAATCCCACATCACCTAAATCCTAAAATGCACCCATCATCAAAAAGTCACTCTAAAATATACCCTAACCAATCCTAAATAACCTAAAGCCTTTCCAAACCCAAGCCTATCACACCAAAGCCCAAATCAATTCTAATCCACATCTATAATCCACAAACCATTACCCACAAACCATTATCCATATCAACTAATCAACTTTTGATCATCAAATGGACACATGTCCACACTAGAACTCTCCTTCAAAAAAAATCATTCTACCCAACCTAATCCCCTTACTTTTCTCTAACACAACCACCAACCCACATCACAATCCATACCCCCCCATTCCATACTACTAAACCTAACTCATCACCTTTCTCTAACACAACCACCAATCCACATCACAGCCCATACCCCTCACACTCCATGTCATAAACCTAATCCATCACTTTTCTCTAACACAACCACCAACCCACATCTCAACCCATACCTCCTTTCATCATTCACCTTCAATCCATTCTCACAAGCCATCCTCATACCCCTTCCAACCAATCAACTCACCTAAACACTCTATCTTCGTATCTTTTTTACACATGTCATCATCTCTTTTCCTCTCCTAAAAATCTAAACACCTAATTCCTTACACAACCCATTCTTTTAATCAAACACCACACCCCCTTATTTCACCTAATACTAAATCCCATTCTTTCAACAAAATCCACCATTATCTCACTTCACCAAACATTCTACCCAAATAGATTGAAGATGATCCAAATCATTTGGATAAAAGACAACTCATTTACCCTCATTACACAAATACCCTCATCTCCACTCTAAATTTCACACTCCTCATCTTCCAATCCCATGCCATTATCTATTCTTTTATCTTTTCACCCCATCTTACCCTCAAAAGTAACCTTCAACACCTACAAATACCTCCCTCACCTTCCAAAATAGACACCAAGTCTAACACACACAAAAAAATCTTTCCTCAACTCTCTTCTGCTCCACTCCCATACTCTCACATAAATATTAAAAAATATATATTCTTCTAATTTTACTAAGGACTCAACGACGAAGAAGAAAGAAGGAAGGGAAGAAGATATCAAGGCTTTTAGGTAGAGTTGAAGATAGCATTGCATATCCCCTCTTTCTCCCCTCTCCATATCATTTTTCTATTTTCACCTCTTTAATTTTATTTTTAGAAGGACTTAAGATGTGATGCTCCCCCTCCCCTATCATAAATAGATCGGACTTCGGTTCGATTGAAAGTATAGGGGCTGAAACCACTTTCAAAATAAAATCTATTTTAAATCTTTCAAATCATTTTGAGGCAATCGGTATTCGAGTCTTTCTCAACCCAGGAGAATGGACCCATAACCATAGCCAACACTTTTCAAAAATACACATACTTCTCAAGGTTAATTGTTTATAGGTATCATCCCCTTCAATGGGACAATCTTATAATCCGAGCCAAAAGTAAATCCCTACTTAGGGTACAAATCGTCAACACGTGGCACTTTTCTTTATTTGCGTTTTCATCCAAAATGACAAAGTTATTTGAGATTACCATCACTTGGAGGAGAGAAAGGGGTACCTAACACCTTCCCTTTTCTCTAATCGAGTCTCTTACCCAAATCTTAGGTTGATTGGTACCTTATCCAAATGAGAGTCACCAAATGGCAAAAAAGACACTTTTTCTAAAAAATATACATCGGGTGACCATTCACACCCTTTTACAAAAAATGAATGATAGCAACTCTAATGACTCCACTAGGGAGACTAGGTTCAACCCTTACGTCAACTCGGTCATTTTGGGAGAAAGGAAGAAAAAAAGAGATTTCATTTTATTTGCTAACATTACTTTTTGTTTGTGTTCTTTCTTTTATTTACATATGACAAGTTGTAATATTTATTTACTTTCTTTCTTTTATTACAAACTTGTAAGGAAGTCGATGACAAAAAAAAATGAAAAAGATGCACAAGTACGTGTGAGCATTGCCCATTGCACAAACCACCCCACTCTCAATATATCTAGCCCCGATGCTTAATAGTTCTACGATTTGAGATCGTTATTTCAAGTGTCGGGGATGAAGACATCAAGTCCGATCACCAACTAACGATGTGTGTACTCCAGTATGCATTGAGGTTTGAAGATCGAACAACTGTAAATCTACCTATTAGCCGCATGCATGTGCCCAATTAGATACTTTAAGACACAAGTTCTCAAGAATGTATCGACCCCCGAAACAAAGTTGCATTTTCTTAAGTTGTTATCGGGCCACGAAATCCAAGATGTAAGCTCATGAAGGCAACCTTGTATAGATTATGATTGCATTTGCTTTCTCCTTAGGTAAAAGGGGAAGATGTGCTTGCTACATCATGTAAAAAAAGAAATAGTGGAAAACCTTCAAAATAGGGACCAAGAATCCAATCTTTGTGAATTCTAAGAACTGGATTTCTTTCTAGTCCATGCTCATAGCACGAATAACTAGAAATGTGTCTCTTCGTACTTGAAGCACGAACAAAATAGTGAATGCCTCATCCATGCTTAATGTAAAACCCTGAGTTTTCGATTAGTATCTCGAGAAAAAATAAATAATGAAATTTTGAGAAAATCCTAAAAATGGGACTTAGGGGTAAAACTTTAGGATGTTTCTAATCATTTTTAATAAAATCTGACCTCATTCAAAATGGTTAGAAAATATAATTTAGCCTGTTAGTACGCTCAAATGCGAGTCCGAACAGAAAAGTTGTAAAATCATCAATTATCGAGTCGGACCAAGCTAAAATAATGATTTTTTATTAGAGTAAGAATTGTTAAGATTCGATCATACAATTGGGTTCATAACGAAAACTTATAGAAAATGAACTATTTATTTATTTATCATTTTAAGAGTACAGAAAGTTGAATTATTGTCAAAAACGAAAACGACATCAAGTTTAAGGTCACATCGGGCCGAAAATGTAAATTTTTTTAGAGACATAATTTATAGAAATTGACCATATCATTAGATCCAGAATAATAAATTATACAAAATAAAATATGTACTCATTACTTTTGGAGCCCAGACGGTCAAGTTATCACCGAACGAAATAATAGGCAAAATACCGAAATTATCCCAAAATTTTATAGAAATAAATTTTTAAAAATTCTTACTATTTATTTTCATTTTAAATAACTCAAAACCATGAAACGCATTTTCAAAAAAAATAATATTTTTTTACAAATTTTAAAATTCAGATCCGTCGTGAACAGGCCGTTATTAACTTCCGTCGCAAAAAGAAAAAAAGTCCGCAGCCTCGACATTTACAAAACCAACCCAACTTCTTTTCATTTTATCTTCTCTTTCACCTCGTATCATCAAAATCAGTCGTATATATATACGGGGGTTTCGTAACTTCGACCTTGAATTTCGCTTGTTTCTGGGTCAAATCATCCTCCGTCGCAAAAGGGAGAAAGGATGACGGCATTAAGATCTTCAAAATCACCGCTCAGATTTAA
Source organism: Akebia trifoliata (assembly GCF_017979445.1). Lineage (NCBI taxonomy): Eukaryota > Viridiplantae > Streptophyta > Magnoliopsida > Ranunculales > Lardizabalaceae > Akebia > Akebia trifoliata. Next base: position 16,121,220 of record NC_141384.1, on the reverse strand, counting down.
AAATCAGCCACCTTGAAGTTCAGTCCATCTCGATTTTCACGCACGCACTTCAATCATTTCGCATAGAGATAGTAAGGAGTCTCAATCTCTATCAGTAACAGTAGATTTATAAAAATTGCATTTCAGATTTTATCGAAAATTTGTTATATATTTTCAAAATATAGAATTCTTTTTCATTGTTTCAAATTCATGCTAGAACTTGCATATTGGATATGTTTAATTGTATTTTATAACAAACTATACGTGGGTAGGATATTTCACCAGGTTATTTCCGTCAGTTAGGTCCTGTGCATCGTTCGGATCCTGTTTTGATCTAAGTTTTATACTTTTTCAATGTTATTGATAAAAATGAATTTCATAGTTGGAAAAATGATTTAATACTCAATGAACTCATATTGAGTTGATGACATCAGAAAGTGGATATTTTGTTTAAGAGATTGAAAATTGTAAAAATCGAAAAAAAAATGTATTAAATAGTAAAATGTCAGAGTCACAACCGAGGGGTAATATCTGCATTTTACATTGTTATGTTGTGTGTAGGTTGGTGAACGGATATCCGGGGATAATATTACTGGTTGCATGTTTATTTACTTTCTGTAAGTTCAATGTGCTATTTACTTTTCCGTTCCGTTATTTTTTTTAGGCCGGGTGGCCACAATTGCATGGTAGGAAACTGGATATCCATTCCCAACCTTGTATTGTTAATTACTCTTTTATTTTCAAATGAAAATAATATACATACATATACACATATACATATACATATACATGTATACATATATACATATTCATATACATATATACATATATACATATACATATACATATATGTATATATACATATACATATACATATACATATATATATATATATATATATGGGTCCCGTTCGCTACCTCACACTTCACCCTACGTTTTAGCAAACGTTTTCGAACTGTTCGATCGAACACAATCCAATAGTCGAAATCTATTTTACGTTAAATTATAAATTATCACATTTTTACAACGCCCTCCTGTAATATTTATATATTTAGTGTTAACTCCCTCCCAAAAAAGATGATAGAGGTCTGTTCTCTCTTCTCCTTCTCCCCGCTCAACCCACTCTCTCTCTCTCTCTCGCATTCAACTCAACCCTCTCTCTCTCTCTCTCTATATATATATATATATAAACGTGTATTCTTGTAAAGCATCAGAGCGGAGCAAACAATATCTTTGATTTTTGGTGGAGAAAAACAGAAGATCGGTTAGAAGAGAGAATGGGTTTGAAGGTCTCTCTCTCTCGTTTAATTTCTGTTTTTGATTTGTTTTGTTTTATTTTTTTTATTCTAGATCTTTGTTGGTTATGATTATAGTCGAATTGTGGACGACTTGGAATCTGCATTAACAATTGGAATCCAATTGATCTGATTCTTTGATTATTTAGATCTTTCTAGTTCTGATCACATAAATTTCATCCAGATCTGTGTTAATGTCACAATTCTCGATTTTGGGGTTTCCTTTTTTTTAATCTTTTGTTTGATTTATTTGAGCTTCATAGCAAGATTGAATCTTGCGGTCTTACAAGGAAAAATCTTACAAGCTCAATGAAGGAGAAGAGAGAACATACCTCTCTCTTCTTTTTTGGGAGGGAGTTAACACTAAATATATAAATATTATAGGAGGGTGTTGTAAAAATGTGATACTTTATAATTTAACGTAAAATAGATTTCGGCCGTTGGATTGTGTCCGATCGAACAGCCCGAAAACGTTTGCTAAAATGTAGGGTAAAGTGTGAGGCAGCGAACGGGACCCTATATATATATATGTATATGTATATGTATATACATATATATACATATACATATATATATGTATATGTAGTTATTTCTGAGCTGTTAAAGATTCTGTGAATGCCTAAAGGGATAGTGCATTATATCATCCGGAGTGGTATACTATCGTGGGATGTACGGTAGGGAACACCAAGCTCATACGTGGTATGGGATGCGTATGAGAGTGGAGTCACAATTGGAATCCAGATATATTCCTCCCTATCTTTATTAGTGAACTTGTAATGTAAAGGTAGTCATATATGAATGGTTTGTATAATTGAGAATCACATGCACGCCTGATAGGCATAGTCGAACGTTCTGACACATCAAAAAGAAATCCATTGCTTACGGTCATGTCAAACGGTTAACCTGAGCAGGATAAATGGTCCCGCAAGTGTAGTAAACAGTGACAATCAACAAAATCAGGAACTAATACTTTATTATGAAACATCATGTATCGACTGGGAGCGATCCAGTCGTAAATCCCAACTCACTAATTCCACTACTCTACCATTGTATATTATGTATCTATTGTCTTATTTTGACATATAAAATGAAATACATGTTTAATGTTTCCATTTAATCAATTAGATTTGTATAAAAAGAAAATGTTATAGTAAGTACTGCTGATGATATAATGTGAGTTTTAAAATGTTTAGTAGCTCATCATTGGTTTATATGCACTAGTTAATTGTAGTTTCTTCTGTAAAACTTTGCATATTTTAAAATGATTCAATATGTTTATTCATTCATGTTAGGAGAGGTTATTGGTAGAAATTGTTTGCTTCCCTACTAGATAACCATTTTTACTCACCCTTTTCTTCTCTATTTTTTTAGTTTTAGATTCAGAGCTTGGCGAGACGGGTATAGAGCACAGGTGAGGATCATCTAGTGGGTCAGATAAATAACTAGAGTCCGTCACCTGGTGAGTGTTGGGGTTATACTCGATTTTTCCAGGAGTATTATAGATTTGTGTTGAGCATTAGGAGTTTTGTTAGAGTGAGAAATTTTTGTATAATCTTGGATATAAATTTCTTCTTCCGTACTCTGATCTATTGTATATTATTAGATGTATATAGGCTTCCATTTGTATTATATTTTGTATATATATATATGCAAGATATTGTTTGTCATTTATCAGGTGCAGGTTGAACGCCTTTGATTGCTAACATGAACATAGTAGACCATGTCAAAATTTTGATGCGCCACCTAATGCCTTGAGATCTGTCATGGGATTTTGTGTTTGCGTTTGGCAGGACGCCATAGATAATATTAGAACATAGCATTAGATCCGTTTGGGATATAGATCTGCTATGTTTATAGTTGGTTGATACCACGGATATTAGAGCAATAATCATAGAGTGTCACTAAGAATCTGATATTCAAACTCATTAGTAGTTTCGTATTGGAATTATGAGTTTTTTCGTGTCTAGAAGTTTATAGAGCTTAGTAAGCATAGGATAGGATTCTAGGTTTGTTCTGTTAGTAATGGAAATGGAATCCATTATTAAGTTCTAGGCTACGGTGGTAATTCATAGTTACGTAAGAGCGATTTTGGCCTTATTCTGATAAGTGTCTTATTACTGATAAATACAAACAAGAGGAGTGGACGAGGCAGATACAAACAAGAGGAGATAGGTTTTGGATTAGACCACTGACCTGATAGCATAACTAATGTCATTCATGAGATAGATGGATGAGTCTCATGTCAAGTCCAAAGAGGAAATATGAATAATACTACCACCACCTCGAAGCCAAATGGAAGAAAAGTAATTAGTATATAATAAGAGACAAACAATTACAAAATTAGCAAATTCGTAGAAAAAATAACCACGCATGAAGAGTGAGATTATAGACATACCAACTCAATGGATGGAAGACTTTTATAAGAAACAACAACATATACTATTAAATCAGTTGAAAGAAAGAGTTGTGATATATTATGAATATGGCAAATTTGGACATAAATGAGAGTAATGTTCAGGTCAATGTCACTCGAGTAAGGATACGTGGCTCAAAAAACTGCTAGACAAACCAGTTTAGAAAACAATAAGGTCACCAAATTTCAATAAGTTGATAACGTACTCGTGCCACCCTGAACAGACAAGACTAGTGATCGAAAGAGAGAAATGGTACAAAACTTACCACAATTGCAAGGTGCACCAATAAATCCAAGAAATGAGGGAGCGCTGGACTACTTCGCAAGCGGCAAATACTATTCCACTTCCGAGATCACTTCCACAAGTCATACCTTTGAAGAATGAGAGAATTTTCCAACCAGGTAAATCCAGGGATGTGGTTGTAGAATTTTCAACGATTACGTCCACCAAGATTTAGGGTCTTTTCCAATTCGATTGAGGTCAATGAGTGAGTTTTAAATACCTAAAAGATTTTGAGTGTCATGTAGTGCCCTAGAGATTAGTGGGTGACGATATCTACATTCCAGTTGAACAGTAATGCCAGTCATTAATAACATTTTGAGAGGAATGTATTGGGAGATGGATCGTTTGAGTGGGTAGACTTCGAGAGGATGTTTGTTGATAGATTTATATCCGAGACTACTTGCGAAATCAAGCACTAAGAGTTTTTGAGATTAGTGCAAGGAAATCTATCAATTATAGACTATGGTATGATATTCACTAGGTTGTCACGATATGCGTCCAACTTATCTTGATAGATCTACAGAAGGCTTGTAGATTATTTATAGGACTATAACCCTACCTAACGGCCAGGAGGTCGATGATTGAGACTACCAATTATAGAAATATGATGAGTCGAGCTTAGAGGGTAAAACGAGGGGAGATGGAGTTACAGACCTCTATGGGGCAAATTAGTCAACCTTAGACTTCTTTTCCTCCCAAATCATATCCGGTCAAGAGGCCGATGTATTCGAGGCCAATCTCACTCGGATCAGTATATCTATAATATAGAACTCCTCCACTACTGAATTGTGGAGTTCTCCCATCACTGAGTTATAGAGCAGTTGGAGCTCCAACGATGCCAACAGGGCCAAAGGAACCAACTAGGCAGGTTCCAGTTTACCAACTGTTTACTCCATAGAAACCTACAAAAATAAGATCGTTAACATGTTACGCATGAGGTCAGGTGGGACATATTAGGAGAGAGTGCCCTCTATCACAGTCAAGAGCAAGGGTTATGACTCAGAAGAAAGTACCTGTCTCCGACGAAGTTTTAGAAGTTACAGTTTCTAATTATAATATAGAACGTGGTGTTCTATCCAATACTGATTTCTCTAACCATGTAATTCTGTTGAGATTTTGCACACTTGCTAAAGCTAAAAAATATTGGCATGGGTCAAGTAATGAAATCATCTACACCACAAGAAGACTATGATTGATAAAATTTTATTAAGGTAGTATGGGCAAAGAATGTTGATGAAATAGGCACGGTAAGGTAAGGTAAAAAATGGAATATTAAATTAAATATAAAGATAGTGGTGTATTGGGAATGGAGATTTTAATGCAATTTACGAATCTAGTGTTAGTAAATATTTGTATTATAATAGGGATATATTAAGTATGGATGTTGTTTACTATTTTATTAAGAAATATTAAATGGTGTGCAAATAGTAGTGGTGTTTGCGATAAGTGTATGTATTAAGGAGTAATATTCATGGCAATAATGAGTAGAACATAATAGATGATGTAATTGGTAAAAGAAATAAAGATAAAGAATAGAGAATATGTGAAAGGATTGCTGTCGATAGATATTGGTAGTGAAGTGAGATAATGTGAATTGATTATTATCTTAAGATTATATAAATAATGGATTAATTGGAGTTTTAGTTTAAATAGGAGTGATTAATTAATGAATATATTGGGGTGACGCAATATAGGTGACATAAGGTTACGAGTTATAAATGAGATTTGCTTGGGATTAAGAATAAAAGATAATTATACATGTCGTGTTAGTGGAATGGTGACAAAGCTGAGAGGGTATAATTTTAATTTCGAGGAAGAAAATTTTATTAAAGGGGGGAGAATGTAAAAACCCAAGTTTTTTATTCGTATCTCTAAGAAAAATAAATAATATAATTTTGAGAAAATCTTGAAAGTGAGACTTAGGGGTAAAACTTTACGATGTTTCTTATCATTTTTAATGGAATCTAACCTCACCATCGGATTTAAAATGGTTAGAAAACATATTTTAGCCTGTAAGTACGCTCAAATGCGAGTTTGAATAGAAAAGTTACAAAATCCTTGATTACCAAGTCAGTCTAGGCTAAAATAATGACTTTTTGCTAGAGTTAAAATTGTTAAGATTCGATCATACCATAGGGTTCGTAACAAAAAATTATAGAAAATGGACTATTTATTTATCATTTTTGGGACACAGAAAGTCGAATTATCGTAAAAAATGAAAACGACGTCAAGTTTAGGGTCAAATCAGGCTAAAATATAAATTTTTGTTAGAGACATAATTTGTAGAAATTGACCACACCATAAAATCTGGAATGAAAAATTATACAAAATAAAGTATTCACTTATTACTTTTGGAGCCCAGACTGTCAAGTTATCGTCAAACGAAACAATAGGCAAAATATCGAAATTGTCCCAAAATTTTATATAAATAAATTTTACTATTCATTTTTATTTTAAATAACCCAAAACTAGCCAATGCATTTTCAAAACAAAAATTTTTTTTTTCTCAAGTTTTCAAACTTAGATCTGTCGTGAGCGAGCAGACTTCCGCCGTAGAAGGGAAAAAATGTCCGTATCATCGACATCTACAAAACCCATCCAACTTCTTTTCGTTTCATCTTCTCTTTCACCTCGTATTATCAAAAATCAGTCGTATATATATATATATATATATATATATATATATATATATATATATATATATATATATATGGGGGTTTTATAACTTCGACCTCGGATTTCGCTTGTTTCGGGGTTAAATCGTCATTTGTCGCAGAAGGAAGAAAGGACGACGGTATCAAAATCTTTGAAATCACCGGATCAAATTCAAAAAATCAGTCGTCTCGAAGTTTGGTCTGTCTCTATTTTTGTGCACGTAATTCAATCCTTTCGCATAGAGATAGTAATGACTCTCAATCTCTATTAGTAATAGTAGATTTATGAAAATTTCATTTAAGATTTTAGTAGAAATTTATTATATATTTTCAAAATATAGAATTCTTTTTTGTTATTTCAAATTCACGCCAGAACTTGCATATTTCATATGTTTAATTGTATTTTATAACAAATTATATGTGGGTAGGATATTTCACCGGGTTATTTTCGTCAATTGGGTCCTGTGCACCGTTCGGACCCTATTTTGATCTAAGTTTTATATTTTTTCAATGTTATTAATAAAAATGAATTTCATAGTTGGAAAAATGACCTAATACTCAATGAACTCATATTGAGTTGATGACATCAGAAAGTGGATATTTTGTTTGAGAGATTGAAAACTGTAAAATTCGAAAAAAAGGAAAAAGGGTATGAAACGGTAAAATGTTAAAATCACACTCGAGGGTGATGTCTATATTTTACATTGTTGTGTTGTGTGTAGGTTAGCGAACAGATATCTAGGGATAATGTTACTGGTTGCATGTTTATTTTTATTTTTTTTTAGCGCGATGCGCAATTTATTTTTTCGTTCCGTTATTTATTTTAGGCTGGGTGGTCACAGTTGCGTAGTAGGAAACTGGATATCCATTTTCAATTTTGTATTGTTAATTTCTCTTTTGTTTTCAAATGAAAATAATATATATATATATATATATATATATATATATATATGTAGCTATTTTCTGAGTTGTTAAAGAGTCTGTGAATACCTGAAGGGATAGTGCATCATATTCTCTAGAGTGGTGTATTATCCTCGGATGTACGGTAGGAACCACCAATCTCATATGTGGTATGGGACGCGTATGAGAGTGGAGTCACAACTGGAATTCGGATTTATTCATCTCTATCTTTATTAGTGAACTTGTAATGTAAAGGTGGTCGTATATGAATGGTTTGTATTATTGGGAATCACATGCACGCTTGATAGGCATAGATGAAGATGATTAGTCAGTGATCACTGATAATCTATAGTAGTCGAACGTTCTGACACATTGAAAAGAAATCCATTGCTTACGATCACGTCAAATAGCCAACCTGAACCGGATAAATGGACCCGTAAGTGTGGTAAACAATGACCAGTCACAAAATCAGGAATTAATATTTTATTATGAAACATCATGTCCCAACTAGGAGTAATCCAATCGTGAATCCCAACTCTCTAATTCCACTACTTCACCATTGTGTATTATGTATCTATTGTCTTACTTTGACATATATAATGAAATGCATGTTTAATATTTCTATTTAGTCAACTAGATTTATATAAAAAGAAAATGTTATAGTGAGTACTGCTGATGATATAATGTGAGTTTTAAAATGTTTAATTGCTCATCCCTTGCTATATGTACCAGTTAATCGTAGTTTATTCTGTAAAATTTTTCATATTTTACAATGATTCAGTATGTTTATTCATTAATTATAGGAGAAGTTATTGGCAGAAATTGTTTGCTTCCTTACTGGATAACCATTGTTACTCACGTTTTTCTTTTCTATTTTTTTAGTTTCAGATTTAGAGCTTGATGAGGCGGGTATAGAGCACAAATGAGGATCATCTGGTGGGTCAGATAGATTACCAGAGTCCGTTACTTGGTGAGTATTGGGGTTATACTTGATTTGTCCAGGAGTATTATAGATTTGTGCTGAGCTTTATGACTGTTGTTAGAGTGAGGAATTTTTGTATAATCCCGTATATAAATTACTTCTTTTACACTATGATCTATCGTATGTTATTAAATGTATATAGGCTTCCCCTTGTATTATATTTTGTATGTATATATGTAGGATAATGTTTGTCGTTTATCAGGTGCAAGTTGAACGCCTTGGAATGCTAACATAAACAGAGGAGACCATGCCGAAATTTTGAAGTGCCACTTAGTGCCTCAAGATCTGACATGGGGTTTTATGTTAGCATTTGGCAGGGCACCACACTTAAGCAAGGATAAGACAATGATAGTTCTATCTGTACTCCAAACACGGACCAGTATGAACCTAGAATGGTGAGTAAGACCAAATTTGCGGAACTCCCAATCGCTGGTAAACATTAATGGCACCCTCAATAAGAATCCCAAATTTGGAAAACTAGACAAAATGGATTTTTCTAACCAATGGTTTAAAAAAATAAGAAAAAAATCATCCGTTAATAAGCCAAATCGGACTAGCTTAAGACCTTGGGCCATAAACAGGCCCATCTCGCGTCATACAATCATAAGGGGTTATCTGACCAACCAAACTGACCTCGAGATTCGAGGACAAGCGGGATTTAGTACCTTCAAGCCCCCCACCGACCACTTTAGAAAAAACAAACAAATAAACACAAAAAATGGGGATCTTTTCCAATCAAATCGATTTCGTGGTCTGACCCGAATAGGACCCACCACCCATATCAATCCCAAATCGAGCCCACGACCCATATCTAATACAAATTGGGTCCATGACCCATATACAATCCGGATTGGGTCCCAACCCCCATTTATCTCGAATAGGGTCTACGACTCATATTCATTTCGAATTGGGCCCAAACCCCATATCCATTTCAAATAGGGTCAATGATCCAAAGTCAACCCAAATTAGGTCCGTGATCTAAATTCAACCTAAACCATGTCCACAATCCAAACCCGACCCAAATAGGGTTCGCGATCCAAATTCAACCTAAATCCGGGTCCATCCTCCAACTTCGACCCGAATCGAGTCCGTTATCCATGTGATCTGACAAGGTCGACAACCCACCGATCAACTCAAATGAATTCAATGTTTTCCCAATAAAATATATTTCAAAAAAATTACAATAAAAAAATTTAAAGGCACCAATTGCATCACTTGATCAAAGTTGGTGTATAAGAATGATCTTGCCTTGTTGATACGATGGGAATAGATTACATCTATTCAAGGAAATGACGTCATTTAAGAGTGTCCTTGCGAAAGGATTGTGTGCCACCTCTTCCCTGGGGATTTGACTGGCCGATCTTGATTTCAGATAACTGAATTAGAGGTTAATAAAAAAATGTACGTTATTCTAACTCAATTTACTCGCAAAAACTTAATTTTACAAAATATTTTCCAATACGTGTTAATACCAACCCTATGCTGATGTAATTCATTATTTTCAAATTAATCCAATTTCGTGTTGATGCCAACTTCGTGCTGATGAAACCATCCTTTAAAAATATACAATCCAGCTCCGTACTGATGCCAACTCCGTGCTGATGCCAACCCGATGTTAATATAACCCGCTCTCATGAGCAAACAATTTAGCTCCGTGCTGATGCCAATTCCATGTCGATGTCAGCATCATGTTGATGTAATCATTCTCACAAGCATAAGAAATCTAGTTTCGTGCTAGTGCCAACTCTGTGTTGATGCCAGCTCTATGCTTATGTAATTATTTTAAAAAATACGCAACCCAGCTCCGTACTGATGCTAGCTCTGTGTCGATGCCAACCTCAAGCTGATGTAACCCACTTTCTCAAAAATACACAATCCAACTTCAAGCTAACGTCGTGTTGATGCTGACTCCGCACCGAAAAAACCTTTTCTTTAAAACTCATTTACTTTATAATAAATAATTTGACCCAACCTAATAAAACAACATGCATTTTTCTTTCTGTAAACAAGATAGTAATGCTTGATTTTTTGTACCCATAGGTGGCCAAACGAAAAAAGTAAAAACAACTGAAGGAACTTTTGTATTTCCTCAGATCTTTAACCACCACCATGAGTACCTCTAAAGCAGCACAGCCTGCAGTGGCCGAAACATCGGATATCGACACAAGAATCGAAGCATTGTTGAAAATTATTGAATGGCAAGAAAAAAATGTTAAGCGCCGTGTTAGCAAATGTTAGGTTTATATAGGCCCAAACAGCAAAACACCATGTATCGGGATCAAATCAGGATCTCTAGGAACAACCTCCACAAGGGCAACAGACCACCCTTACCTAATGACGAGTGTAAGTATAAGGCCACAGAGGCCAAGAGTATGACAGATGAAAAGATGGCCCAACAAATTGAGTTTCTCCAAGAGGAAATGAGTAGAATCAAAGGCCTCAACACCATGACTAGAACTTAGTTTAAAGGCCTTTATTTTTATCCCAACGCACTACTGTCGGCCAAATTCAAGTGTTCGAAATTCGAGAAATACAACGAGGTAGGTGTTTTCTGTCACATCTAAATTTGTATTGTGGGTCAATGTGTCAATATGACGAGGACGACAGGTTACTGGTCTAGTTGTTCCAAAGAAGTCTTATTGGGTCAACCCTCAAATGGTTCTCAGGACTGGATCACTTGCTCATAAAAATTTAGCAAGACCTGAATGAAATGTTCTGGTATAATTATCGATTTAATACAAATGTGAGTTTGGATCGGAATGACATGGCTAAAATGATGCGAAAATAAAGGAAAACAATAAAAGAGTATGCCCAGAGGTGGCGAAAATCAGCTTCACAAGAGATGAACATTACATTTATCTCAACATTAGGACACATTTTTTATACTCATTTGGTGGGACACACTATAGACACCTTTCTAGACCTAGTACAGGTAGCAGATCGGGTCGATGACGAGATCCAAACCGATTTGATATTCGACCTCACAATTTTAGGGGCAACAACATGGGTCCCTCCTTAGAGTAAGCCAGTGCAGCTGAGTAAAAATAGAGAAGAAACACGGATAAACAATGTGCAACCAAGCCGACCACTCTTCATTCCTGCACCAACGCAAAGACCACAAGCTTCGTCAACCTCATGAGCTCTATCGCCTCCACCAGCCTAGACTCCAGCACCTTAAAATCCATTGTGAGCAAACCCTCTACCCGTTGCGCCATGGGTACCACAATATGGGTAGAATCAGCAAGCACTGCCTAACAGAGTTAACATGATGTTCACCAGGTTGCCCATGGCACTGTCGGAGTTACTCCCAATCTTGCTCAAGGGAGAATATCTCGTCAAACCGCCACCAAACCCAGAAGTTGTAAAGGGACCAGGGTACAACCCAACTTGTTTTGTGAATTCCATATGGGTATACCAGGGCACTCTATAGACCAGTGTTGGCAACTCAAGCACTAGGTACAAAACCTGATAGATTAAAAGGCTCTCATATTGGATGGGCCCACAAATCCAACTCAGCAACAAAATATTAATCAAAACCCCCTACCTACTCACAATGGAGGGGTAGGCGGACACGTATTAAATGCCATCCTAAGACAACTAGATTTTAATCCATTAGCTTTGATAGCCAGTTGGATCGAAAGTTAGAGTCCACCTAGCAAGGGAATCAGAGACACCAACAGTAAACACCATCGCTTAGTACACAACAAACCTACCTCAAAGCTCGTAATTGCCAATCAGAATGGCTAATCTCACCATCTATCCCAATTATCAAGCTACCAATGCTACCACCTGACATCACTAAAGCCTCTAAATTTGACCTTGCCACATCTTCACATACCCTACATTTCATCCTCATGACCATCACTCGTCATTCTTTATACCTTATTAACTTCATAAGTAGTTTCTCCCACCACTACAACATCCAAATCATAGTCACCACCCCTCATCCTCCACGTTGGGGGATTTTGGAGTCGCAACCATTCATATTTAAATTTTTTTCAAAAATCATGTTTTTCGGCATTTGATGACTCTTGTACGGATATGACTCATTTGGTCCAACTTTTGATTCAAGGTAAGAGGGTCCATTTTATGGAGTAGGGAAAGTGTTAGGCACCCTACTCCATCCACCATTGGTGGTAACCTCGAACTCGGTCCATCTTGAAAATAAAAGTAAATAAGAAAAAGAATCAGAAAATCCGATGTGTGCCCTCAAGTATGAAGGACTTTGATGTTGGTTCAACCCATTGAGGGCACCTTTATTGAAAAAGGGGCCATTTGATGGTTCAAACCATGGTGGTGTGTGTGAAGGTGTGAAGAAAGGGATAAGTAGAAGAGGGAAGTTGGAGGGGGTATTCTTTTGTCCAAACCCACCTTGCTCCTTTGTTGACTTTCTTTGACTTTTCTTGATAAATTCCTTTGACCTTTTTGGATTTGCTTGAGAAGAAGTTGAAAGTTGAGAGTTGAGAGTTTGAGAGTTGAGAGTAGTGAGGTGAGTATAGAGTTTTTTTTTAAAGAGTATTTTTCTCAAATTTTCATTAGGTAATGAGAGTTGAGAATGAGGGGGGTTTTATAGAGTTTGGGAGTTATTTTTAGGGGTAAGATGGGGTGAAATGAAGAGAAGTGGTAGAATGGTATGGGATTTAAGAGAAAGGTAGGGGTAAATTAGAGATGATTGAAGGGCATTTGTGTAAGAAGGGTAAATGGGTTGGATCTTTCAACCCATTTGGGTTGAGTATTAGATGGAATAAAATAAATAAGAGTGGTTGAGAGGATGGGATTATGTAAGAGATTAATTAATTAGTGAAGTGAGTTGAGGGGATGAGATTTTAATTAAAAGAAGGGTTGTGTAAGAGGGTGGTTGATGATATTTTGGGAGGGTATGAGAAATGATGCCATGAGTTAAAATGGGTGGAAATGAAGGATTGAGATAAATTGATGGGAGAGTATATGAGTGTTTGATTTGAGAATAGGGGTGTGGGTTTAGATTGTAGGTATGGGTTTTGTAGGGAATGATGAGGGTAGATTATGAGGAGGTATAGGTTAAGGGTGTGGGTAGATTAGATTTTTTTAGAGAAAATGTGATGGGTTGATGTGGGTAGATTAGGGGTAGGTATAGGTTAGGGGTGTAGGTAGATGATATTTAAAGAAAAATTGATGGGATGGTTAGTGGGATGAGAGAGGTGAGTTGAGGTGGTGACATGTGTCCCACCTTGATGATTGTGTTGATTGCTTGTGATGTTGGGTTGGGTTGAGAATTGGGCTTGGGTATAGTGTGGGGTTGGGCTTAGGTTGTGGGTTGAATAAGAATAGATATGGGTTGAGTTGAATGGGCTTAGGTAATGGGTAGAATAATTGGGCTTATGTTGAATTGGTTGAGGAGTGTAGAAAGGTGATGAGGAATTGGGGTCCATGGGCCACGTGGGAAGCCTTAAGCCATTTATTGAAAGAAATTGAGTTTTTTTAAGGTTTGGGCTTTGGGGGTGGAGCAGTGAAGGTGGGGGTGCTCCAATTCTTTTTGGTAGGTCAGTTAGACCACTAAGAGGTCTCAAGGGCCTCGGTTCGATCAAAATGTCATATTTGAGTGATTCGGGCTCTTGGGACCCGTTGGCCAATTTTATTGAAAGTTTATTGTTTTTTGGGTTCTTTTGAGTGGGGGGTCCATTCAGATTAGGGTGTCTACAGCTGTCCTTCTTTGCAAGAATTACGTGCAAAGAACTGCAAAGAATAGACTAAACCCCTATTTGTTCGGGCCGAAAAAACTTTGTAAAAAACACGACTTCGGATTACCGATTGAATTGATGAATTTTGTGAAAAATGGCAACTCAAACACGGGGTCTAACAGAGTTTTGCTTTATTAATTCCTTGATTTCGATGGCACGGAGCTCGTGTGAGATCTTGGATTAAATGAAAATTTGATGAGTTTTGAAATTTAGATAATTTTGGTCATGTTTAACTAATCGGAGTTGAGTGCAACTCGTAAGGATTTTTGAAATTCTTTTGATTTTTTTATTTTTATATTTTATTTTTATCTTACTCTATTTCTACCATAAGTTAACCCTCTCAATTCATGCATCGTCCCTTGTAATGAAGCCTTTGATCCTTTCCACGGTGCAAACAATAAGATTGTTAACAGTTGCCACAAATCCAAGAGAGAGTTTTGTTGTTGGAGTTGAATCAACCAAGATCTGAAGGCAGGAGGGCTACATAGTCTGAGTCGCCCCCATTTAGAACCACATTCATTGCAACAATATCAACATGAGCATAAACTACAAAAGAGCCTGTTGTATCGGTGCTACTCTCTTGCGATATCAACATATTCTTTCGCCCTTCTTGATTCATTATCACACCAATATCTCTAGCTGGCATGTTACTAGACATACCACTTGCAAGGCGTTCGCACTGTCGATTTAAGGTAGCAACCTATCGTTTTACTCCAAATCTAAGGTCAGAGTTAACCAGTGTTCTATATATATTGTGAACTGCTTTGTCATCCACTTCTACATGTTCGACCCATATGACCTTGGAGTAACCATTTGGCATTTCTTAGATTAAACAACCTGATGGCCTTCTTCGACATCTCAATATCGAGCTAGGACGTAAATGATCCAAGGAAACATCGACCACTACCCAAATCTCCTCAGTATGTTAGTTTACAATATCTTACAAATAAACTTTCTCGAGTCAAAACTAGAGGTGAAAGGATTTGAAATTCTGTTGTTATCACTTGAAGAGCTCCATTATAGTTTTCTGCTATGCCGGTTGATAGGACTTCTAGAGTCATGGCTCTTGAAATAATGTTAGAAAATATATTCGACCATTGATTCACATTCATGAGGATGTCAACAAGGTTAATGTGATTCATGATAACAACGACAGTTTCTCGAAAAGTTTATGACTTCAATCCAAATGGTTTTGGCCCTATTCCCCTTGGGAATGTTTGCATGTACTCATCTTCACTTAGAATCTCATAAGCATGATCAAGGCTATGTACCCACAACGGTTCCCCTAGTTGGGCCATTCTTATAAGTTTTTCCATTGCTGCAACTGTAACTTCGATAATAAATGGTTTATCTGCCTCAGTAGGCCCGGAGAGTGATCTTAGGAGGGGCTTGCTCAGGATCTTTGTTTTGATACATTTGCGTCTTACCTAGTGAGTCGTGATGCTTTAGATGCTGAGGTGGTGATGATGGGGCAAGCTGTTTGAATTCATGCCTTGGAAGAGAGATTTGATTGAGACGTGTGATTGGCACCATATATTTTTGTATTTTCTTTTTGTACTGTGAAACTTTTGAAATGGAAAGAAAATAGGTTTTTAACTTACTTGGCCACAGGTGTATAGTACTTTGAAAACATGAAGTTTGAATAAGTCCTAGACTTTTCATCATCGGCCAAAATAGTAGTTTTGAAAACGTTTGAATTTTTGTGATTTGTCTTTGTCGAATAAATATTGAAGATGCAAAATATGAACAGTTTTTAAAAACCTTTTTTACTTTGATGATTTATGTGTTTTTGCCAACTACAAAGAATATAGATGTCAGTACCTCTTTGGCTCTTTTTAGAGTCATCCCCAGTATCCCAATACTGGGTGACTATCGATTGAGCGTGGGACTTAGGATTTTGGAAAATTTTTGTCGTTCATTGTTTATACTCATGCGGGCCAGGAGTTAAAATTTTTTTTGTTTTTCCTTATTGCCCCTGGCGCCAGTTATGGTTTTCACCAGACCCAATTTTCACATTTTTCCGCATCGATGCCTTTTGGGTTTTAATCGTGCCGGGGACTTTGATCTTGCCATAGTTTGATTTTTTTATTCATAGCGTCCTTTCAGGTTTTCACTATGCCCTTGCAGACTATGCTTATATATTTTTGGATTTTTACATTATAATTCTCGTTTGGAGCCTCTGTGTCTTTGTGGCTTGGTGACTCAAGTTGAGCTGCGAGATTAGTGACTCTACTCTTATAGTGACATTCTTTCTGGAGTGATCGATCTAGATTCTCCTCTTGAGTTTGCTGACTACTATTCATGGTTTGACAACTCAAGTTGAGTCGCGAGATCGGCTACTCTACCCTTCGAGTATTCTTTTTTTTCGAATATCTGATCTGGACTCCCCTCTTGAGTTTTTCAACGACTAATAAGACTTAAGATTAGGATCAAGTTACAAGATCATTGGTGCTACCATTGTCAGTGTGAAGCCTTAGAACGTTTCCTGATCCGAAAGGACTTTTGATGGGACGAAACGTTGGCTTAGATTAAGGGTAGTGGAAAAGATACAAAAAGTTTAAGATCTGGATATATTTTTCTTTTGAAAAGGTGATCTATGTCTCCTCTCAATGTCTTTCGAACTTGTTTAGGCTGGAGATTTGGGCTGAGCTAAAAATCAAGTGTTCTATTTTTTGACTTTTTTATTTTTTTCTGTATTTTTATTTTTAGCCGTTCATAGTTTATCCTCATGTGGGCCAGGAGTACTTTGATGTTTTGATTTTTCTAATTTTTTTTAACTATTAACTTGTCTCAGTTTTAGGTTAAGAAATGAACGTGATAGCTCAAAAGGGTTGACTAGGGTTAGATAGTTGTTTTAGGATAACAAAAATGGCCTTTCGTCATTTCAGGGTCGGATCTCAAGCGTAATATTTCTTGATAGTGTCAGCATTGATCGGTTGCAGGAAGACTTGTCCATCCATTTCTGTGAGAATTAGAGCTCCTCCCGTCATTACCTTTTTCACGATAAATGGCCCTCGTAGTTTGGTCGAAATTTTCCCCTGGCATTTTCTTGGATTGGCAAATTTTCTTAAAAACACGGTCTCCTGGCGAGAAATCTCTAGGTTTGACCTTTTTGTTGTAAGCACGAGCTATTCGCCGTTGGTAAATTTGCCCATGACAGATAGCTGCAAGTCATTTCTCCTCTATTAAGTTCAATTGATCGAACCGAGCTTGAACCCATTCTATTTCGTCTAACTCTGCTTCTTTTAAGATTCGGAAGAAGAGAATCTCAACCTCAACGGGTAAGATTGCTTCCATTCCGTATACCAACGAGTACGGAGTTGCTCTAGTCGAGGTTCGAAATGAAGTCCGATAGGCGTGAAGGGCGAAAGGCAACATGTCGTGCCAATCCTTGTATGTAACAGCCATTTTCTCGATGATTATTTTAATATTTTTATTGGCTGCCTCGACAACTCCGTTCATCTTGGGTCTATAGGGTACAGAGTTATGGTGGGTGATTTGAAAGTCTTTGCACATCTTAATCATATCCTTGTTCTTGAAGTTCTTGGCATTGTCCGTTACTAATCCGTAGGGAAGCCCATATCGACAGTGATGTTGTTCTTGACAAACTTCAATACATTGCTTTTGGTGACATTGGCGTATGATGCAGCTTCTACCCATTTTGTGAAGTAATCAATAGCGACCAGGATGAAGCGATGTCCATTTGAAACTTTTGAGGAAATCTGCCCAATAACGTCCATGCCCTAGAGTGAGAAGGGCCAAGGAGTAGTCATGTTGTGCAATTCTGAAAGTGGAGCATTGATCTTATTGGCATAGATGACATTTACGAACGTGCTGATGGCAATCACTTTTGATTGTAGTCCAGTAATATCCTAGTCTCATGATCTTCTTGGTAAGCATGTGACTATTCATGTGAAGTCCGCAAACTCCACCATGTACAGTCTCGATCAATCGTTTAGCCTCTACTTCTGTAACGCAACGGAGAAGAATTTTGTGATGTGATTTTTTTAATAGAGTCACGTTACTTAGGAAAAATTGACCTGCAAATCTCTGGATGGTCCTTCGTTCATTTACTATTATATTTGACGGGATGGTTCGATCTTCTAACTATGCCTTGATGTCTGAATACCACGATTTCTCCTCGGACTCTACTATATCCACTGGTAAACAATAGGCTGGT
Source organism: Akebia trifoliata (assembly GCF_017979445.1). NCBI lineage: Eukaryota > Viridiplantae > Streptophyta > Magnoliopsida > Ranunculales > Lardizabalaceae > Akebia > Akebia trifoliata. The sequence goes on along the minus strand of NC_141384.1, from coordinate 16,102,814 downwards.
TCGTCTTGGACGCCAATTTTGATAGGATCGATGACTAGGTCTTTTGAAATACTGATCATGGAAGCAAGCGTAGCTAGTGCATCTGCAAACTGATTCTTGGCTCGCGGCATGTAAGTGAATGAGATCCTGGTGAAGTTTGAACTCAGTTCTTCCAAGTACTCATGGTAAGGGACTAATCTTTGTTCTCGAGTCTTCCATTCTCTGGTTGTCTGATAGACCACTAAACTTGAATCCCCGAATACATCAATTTCGTCCACTTCCAAGTCGATTGATGCTTTTAACCCTGCGATATATGCTTCATACTCTACCTCGTTATTGGAACATTGGAATTTCAATCGGATTGCAATCGAAACATGAGATCCATCCGGTTTTATCAAAACTGCCCCTATTCCATTTCCTTTTTGATTTGCAGCTCCATCGAAATACATCTTCCAACCTTGCTCTTCGTCACTATCTTCAACTTCTCTCAACAGGATGGCCTCATCTGGGAAATTCGTCTTTAGTGGCTCATAGTCAGGTAAGGGATGCTCGCTAAGTGGTCGGCAATGGCTTGTCCCTTGATAGCCTTTTGAGTGACATAGGTAATGTCGAACTCAGATAATAGTAATTGCCATTTTGTAGTGCGACTTGTCAACGATGGCTTCTCGAAAAGATATTTTAGAGGGTCCATTCGAGCGATAAGTATAGTTGAGTAGTTGAGGAGGTAGTGGCGCAATCGTTGAGATGCCCAGACTAGTGCACAACAAGTCTTCTCAAGCCCCGAGTATTTTGCCTCATAATCGGTGAACTTCTTGTTGAGATAGTAAATGGCTTGCTCTTTTCGACCTGACTCGTCGTGTTGCCCCAGTACACAGCCCATAGACGTTTCTTGCACTGAGATATACATTAGTAAGGATCGTCCTGGCATAGGAGGAACCAAGACTGGCGGATTGAGTAAATATTTTTTTATTTTATTGAAGGCTTCCTGACAGTCCTCATTCCATGCTTTTGGTACATCCTTTCTCAACAGTTTGAAAACTGGTTCGCAGATAGGCGTAAGTTGCGCAATGAATCTGCTGATATACTGTATTCTGCCCAAAAATGCTCTGACATCCCTTTCTGACATTGGTGCTTTCATTTCAAGAATGTACTTGATTTTTGCTGAATCTATCTCGATGCCCCTTCTACTGACAATAAAGCCTAACAAGTTTCCTAATGTTGCCTCGAAGACGCATTTCGCCAGGTTGAGCCTTAGACTGTACTTCTTTAGCCGATCGAAGAACTTTCTCAAGTTTATCAAATGATCTTCCTCCAAGTTAGACTTAGCAATCATGTCATCCACATAGACTTCCATTTCCTTGTGGATTATATCGTGGAATAAGGCCGTCATTGTGCGTTGATAAGTTACCCCGGCATTCTTAAGCCCGAATGGCATGACTTTGTAATGAAAAGTATCCTAGGGTGTGATGAATAATATCTTCTCTTGGTCTTCTTCTATAATTTTTATATGATTGTAGCCTGAGAAACCATCCATAAATGAGAACATACCATGCCCTACTGTACTATCGACTAGAGTGTCGATGTGGGGTAGTGGAAAATCATCTTTAGGATTGGTTTTGTTCAAATCCCGATAATCGACACACATTCATACTTTCCCATCCTTCTTTGGTACCGAAACGACATTGGCTAACCATTCGGGGTACTTGGAGACTGCGAGAAATCCTGCTTGAAATTGTTTCATCACTTCGTCTTTGACTTTGAGTGTCCATTCTGACTTAAGTCTTCTTAACTTTTGTTTGATTGGCTTGCTCCCAGGAACGATCGGCAGCTTATGAACGACAAAATCTGTGCCTAAGCTCGGCATATCTCTATAGGACCAGGCGAAGATGTCTTGATAGTTACGTAGTAGTTCAATCATTTCTTCTTTCTGTTGAGGAGTTAACAAGGCTCCGATTTTTACAACACGTTGGTCATCTTCAGTGCCGAGATTAACTGAGTCTGTATCCTCAATGTTTGGCTGAATACCTTTTTCATGTCGTTCTAGAAGGTCTTTGATTTCTTTAGGAGGATATTCCACTTAGTCATCAGACTCTTCCTCGATTCCCATGAGATCGAAGTCGAGTTCGAGATCGAAGTCATATTCATCCCTTTCATATTTTGTTCTGTCTAAAGTTCTATTCGATTGAGACAAATACCTTAAATTTTGAGAGAACTCTTTTTTTAATTTTTGGAAGATATTTATTTTTTGAGATTTTGAAAGCTTTTTGATTTTTTTATTTTTTGCAGACTTTTTGATTTTTTTGATTTTTGAAGAATTTTTAATTTTTTTAGTTTTTGAGTGCTATTCTCTGGACATCTGGAATAAGAAGAGCAATCATGCATTAGTAAAGATAAGGAGCCCTCAAAACAGTCTTTACCCGAGGACGAGGGCTCATTATAATCCTCGGGCAAACTAATTTTGCCTAACGACATTTTTTTTGGAGGCCTCAGCAGCCTCGAGGATTAGAGGCAATTCTTCCCAATTGTTCAAGGTTTCCCCTTCTCTAAGGGGGCGAATGAGATGAGAAAGTGATTTGTTGGGTGGTTTGGTCAATGGTTCGAAGACGACCATGATCTCTGATTGGCAATTGTCAGGATCGGGCTTAGGTCCTCTTAAGTTGGGTGGAATGACGACGGATGCCCAGTCGATGCCGATGGGGAAAGGTGATTCATTTTCTTTACTTGTAGTGAGTTCCACTTTTATAGGTTCTCCCATTATTTCTGGTGGACTTTCATTGGAATCCTCATTGAATAGAACATCAATGCCCTCCAAGAGGGATGGTTGGGACTCAATAATTGAGTTTCTTTGGCTGTGCTGGGGTTTGAAACTCATTGTTTTCTTCTTTCTGGCTGGCTTTGTTGACAGTGGTTCTGAAAGACTGTCGGGTCTGACTTGTAATTTCGAGAAACTGACACTGATATGAGGAATCCTGCCCAAATTCCAGACATTAGGCTCACGATTTTGCTTTCTGACTAACTGGAGTTCCCTTTTTTTGTTGTTCATTTCCATAATATCTTTTTTCGTGGGCCTGAATCCCAAACCAAAATAATGAGTATGTTTTTTTGCTTCAACTGGCGTAGCTTTCCCTTTTCCTCCCAATCCTAACCCTTGCCTAGGTCGGTAACCTATTTTTTTTAAAACACGACTAATCATCAGATTTTCCCTTGATAACTCTATTATTTCCTTTTCTTTCTCCTTTTCAACATGATTAACTGTAGCGAATTGATAGGAGTGGTAGAGTACTTTATCCTTCGTCATCTCTATGTCGATAAATGACACGTCTGGAGCTCTCCCAGCTGGGATGAGATTTTCTGCTAAGACCGATATCATCCTCTGCCTCATGATAAATTTGACTCTTTGGTGCAAAGAGGAAGGTACTGCCCCGGCAATATGGATCCAAGGTCTGTCCAATGACAAGTTGAATGTTGTTGGTATCTCCATGACTTCGAATGTTACTTCGAACGTATAGGGGCCTATTGTGATAGGTAGATCTACTTCCCCTAAAGAATCCCTTCTTGAACTGTCAAAACCCCGGACGACCTTGTTGTTGGGTTTGACATGTGACCAGTCGGCGTTGAGCTTGCGGAATGTTTCGAGAGGACAAACATTGAGAGCTGAGCCATTATCGATTAATACCCTGACAACCATCATGCCTTTGCACATGACAATGATATTCAGTGGCTCAATGTGGCCCCGCCCCTCTGTCACAAACTCACTTTCTATGAAGATGATGGGATTAGGGGCAATTATCTGTCCTACTGTCTGTTCCAACTGCGTTGGTGAGGTAGTTGAAGTTACATGTGACTTTCCCAGAATTCTCAATAATGCTTCTTGGTGTTCCTCTGATTTCTGTAGTAGATCCAGAATGCTGATCTGAGCTGGCTGCTTGTTCAATTGTTTTACTATATTATGTTCACTCTTACGAATGAGCTTAATGAAGTCTACAACCTCTTTATTTGTCACTTTTGCATTTTCTTTTCCCTTGTCGTCCTCATTCATCTTGCCCTTCCCCTTTTCCTTTCTTCTCTTCTCATCCTCCGCCCCCTTTGTTGTTTCTTTTTCCTCCTCCCTGATGCTTACCCCTATTTCCTGTACCCTTTGACACCTCCCTGCTTTTGTCATGTGGCTAATGTCGGCCACCATCACTTTTTTCATTGTCTCGACCCTTGCTGATATGGTGATAGTGGTCTCGTAGCTCCAAGGGACTACTTGGTTAGAGTTGTATGGAAATGGTTTTGGTGAGCGTATGGTTATTAGGGATGGATCGGGTTTTACATTGAGGATAAGGGGTGGTGGTTGTGTTTTGGCTGTTGTGGTAATGAAAGGAACTACTTGAGGGGTTGATGGAATGTAAGGAATGACTAGTGGTGGTTGTGAGGATGAAGTGTAAAGGATGTAAAGGGGGGTCGAGTCGTATTTTGATGACTTGACGATGTATATGTTATAGTGAGGGGTGGTCAGATAGCAATATTGGGAATTTGGAGAGTGATATGGATGTTGAGGTCAGCCAGTCTGAGTGGCGGTCACGAGTTTTGAGGTGGATTTGTGGTGTACCGATTGATGGTGTGAACTGTTGGTGTTTCTGTTTCTTTCATTAGATGGATCCTGATTTTCGATCCGATGGGAGCTATCAAAGTTGATGGGTTAAAATCGGATTCCCCAAAAATGACATTTATCCTATGCCCACTTCCCTCTCCATTGTGGGTAGGTAGGGGGTTTTGATTGATGTTATGTTGTTGAGTGGGGTTTGCAGGTCCATACAGTATGAGCGCTTTCTTGTCTATCAAATTTTGCACTTGGTGCTTGAGTTGCCAGCACTGATCTGTAGAGTGCCCCGGTGCACCCATATGAAATTCATAAAACAAGCTGGGCTTATACCCTGGTCCTTTTGCAACCTTTGGATTTGGTGGTTGTTTTGGAAAGTACTCTCTTCTGAGCAAGATCGGAAGTAATTCTGTCAGTGTCATAAGCAATCTGGTGAATACCTTATTTACCTTGTTGGGTCGAACTTGTTGAGTATGGCTATACTGCTGTGCTGGTTGTACTTGCGAAGGAACTGTTCGAAAGGGATTTTGCGGTGCTGGAGCCCAGGCAACTAGAGGTACTAGCGTCAAAAGGAATTGTAGTGCCGATGGTTTTTTAATTGGTGCCTGAATAAAGAGAGGTTGGCTGGGTTGTACATTGTTGACTTGTGTCTCTTCTCTTTTCTTCGCCACAGGCACTGGCTTTCTCTGAGAGGGGATCCCTGTTGTTGCCCCTAAACTTATAAAATCAAATATCAAATAGGTTCGGATCCCATCCTTGACCCGATCTACTACTTGTACTAGATTTGAAAATGTGCCCGTAGTGTGCCCTACCAGATGGGTATAAAAGGCGTGCCCTAGGGTCGAGATAAATGTGGTGTTCATCTCTTTTTCAGTCATTGCGAGTATCACTTGTGAAGCAGATTCCTGCCACCTCTGGGCATACTCTTTCACCGTCTCCCTTTGCTTTCGTATCATTTTGGCCATGTCATTCCGATCTAGACCTACATCCGTATTGAACCGATAATTGTGCCAGAACATTTCAGCTAGGTCCTGCCAGTTCTTAATGAGTGTATGGTCCAATCCAGAGAACCATTTGAGGGCTGGCCCCATTAAGCTTCTTTGGAACAGTTGCACCAGTAGCCTGTCATCTTCACCGTATTGGCACTTGGATCCGTAGTATAGTTTTAGGTGCAACAGAGGACACCCCACCCCACTGTACTTCTCAAACTCTGGACATTTGAACTTGGTCGATAATTGAGCATTAGGGTAAAAACAGAGGTCCTTGAACCGAGTTCCACTCATCGTATTGAGGCCTTTTATCCTCCTCATTTCTTCTTGCAGTGACTCGATTTGTTGAGCCAATTTTTCATCTGTTGCACTTTTGGCCTCTGTGGCCCTGTACTCGCATTCGTCATCAGGAATGATCATAGGGGGGGTTGATTCTGTGGAATATAGAGTGGGGGCCCTTGGTATTCTGGCATTGTGGGTGGTAAGGTGGTCTGTGGTCCTTGCGGAGGTTGCTCGGGTTGATCTTGATTTGACCCTGACGCATGGTGCTGCGCTGTCTAGGCTTGTATAAAACTGGCGTTGGCTAACACGACACTCATCATCTTTTCTTACCTCTCAATCATTTTGAATAGTGCTACTATCCTTGCGTCAACCTCTGACTTTTCGGCCGCTGCAGGCTGTGCTGCTCCAGAAGTACTCATGGTAACAGTTGAAGATCTAAGGAAATACGGAGATTCCTCTGGCTGCTTATATTTCTTTCGTTTGGCCACCTTTGGGTACAGAAGACCAAGCGTTACTCTCTTGTTTACAAAAAGGAAAATGCATAACGTTTTATTAGGTCGGGTAAAATTATTTATTTTAAAGTAAACGAGCTTTAAAGAAAAGAGTTCTTCGGCACAGAGCCGACATTAACGAGAAGTTGGCATCAACACGGGGTTGGCAAAATATTTTGAAAAAGAATTACATCAGCCGGAGTTGGCATCAATATGGAGTCGATAAAATTAAAAAAGATTTCATCAGTACGGAGCTGGCATCGACACGGAGTCGATAAAAATTAAAAAAGATTTCATCAGCACGGAGTTGACATCGACACGGAGTCGGTAAAATTTAAAAACGATTTCATCAGCACGGAGCTGGCATTGACACGGAGTTGGTAAAATTAAAAATGATTACATCAGCATAGAGCTGGCATCGACACGAAGTTGGTAAAAATTAAAAATATTTCATCAGTACGAAGCTGGCATCGACACGGAGTCGATAAAATTAAAAATGATTACATTAGCACGGAGCTGGCATCGACACGGAGTCGGTAAAATTTTTTTAAGACGAATTCCATCAGTACAAAGCTAGCATCGACATGGAGTTAGTAAAATTTAAATATGATTTCATCAGCACAGAGTTTGCATCGACACGGAGTTGGCATCGATAGGGAGTCGGTAAAATTTAAAAACGATTTCATCAGCCCGGAGCTGGCATCGACACGGAGTCGATAAAATTAAAAATGATTATATCAGCATAGAACTGGCATTGACACGGAGTCGGTACAATTTTTTAAAAATGAATTCCATCAGCATGAAGTTGGCATCGACACGAAGTCGATAAAATTTAAAAACGATTTTATCAGCACGGAGTTGGCATCGACACGGATTCTGTAAAATTTAAAACGATTTCATCAGCACGGAGCTGGCATCGATACGGAGTTGATAAAATTTAAAAATGATTTCATCAGCACGGAGCTGGCATTGACACGAAGTCGGTACGATATTTTGAAAAAGTAGATTAACTGATGGGTCATGCGTTTGATTCGAAATCGGATTTGAGTCGTGGACCCAATTTGAGATGGATATTGGTTGTAGACCCATTTGAGGTGGATTATCGATTGTTGTGTTACCCCTTTGATAACATTTTGGTGAATCCTAAGATTGAATTTTGTACACCAACCTATTAAATAATTCATTTATGAAATGATTTTCCACAAAGAAACTAAAGGAAATTTTATTGAACTATTGAAAATTATTTGACAAATAAGATTTTTCTTGAATAACAACTTTCAATAACTTTGACTTAGATTTTTTTACATGGATGCTTGGATTTGTTTTGAACATCAAAATGTCATCCAAAAGGAAAATCTCCTATTGAAATGTTCAAAAGAAAAAAAATACCAAACTAGGGGCATTACAAGAAATTGACAGAAAAGAAAAGAATGTCAAACTAAGGGCATTAGAAAAAAAGAGTCAATAGAATTTACAGAAAAGAATGACAAAAAAAAAAGAATATTAGGCTATGGCATTTTGGAAAGTCGAGCCTTATATCTTTTCTTTTTAAACCAACCTAAGCCCACCTATTAAGTCCTCCTGAATGCTAATTGACTTGGTTAAGGTGTAAGGAACTAAGAAGTTGTCGAATTGGTTATTCAAGATCATCAAAAAAAAAAAAAAAAGCCCACTAAGTCAAAAATCCAAAAGGGCGACTTTGACAAAAGTTAGGGCATAACCATAAAAAAAAGGCCTGCTAGATTGAAAACCTGAAAAGGCATCCTAGGAAAAAATTAAGGCATCATCAGAAAAAGAAAAACAAAGTCCGCTAGATTGAAAATCTGAAAAGGCGATCTAGCCAAAAATTAGGACATCATCAAATTAGAGGAAATGTTTTATCAAAAAAAAAAAATTTAGAAGGAAGCTCGTGTAGAAACTAAGAAATGCAGAACTATTCAAGCCACAACATTCAATGAAAACAATGTTGCAGTCGAAGAAACTTAGAAGTCATTTTGAACATTGTAGAATATTTAGGAGTATGTTTACTAGTTCAAGTGTTCGTTAATGAAAGATGTAGAATCATTAACCACTTTGAAGAGAAAGATCTTCTATTCTAATATCTATCAAGATTTTTTAAGTCCAGCTCAAGCATTTTTCAAAAGAAATTCGAAAGAAAATGATCAATCCCTTATTGCACATATGATAATCTTAAGAGTTTTAAATTTAAGGGAATGTAAGTTCTTATATCTGTTATACATCAGAGTTCATATTTTTCAAGTGTAATTCACTCTATCAGTCTCACAGTCAAGTTCCAGTTAAAGCCAACCTTGAAACTAGGGGTATTTGTGAAAGTCATTTAATTCCACCAAAGTTTTGTTCTTAATCACATGATAAAAATGAAAATCTTACTTAAAAGTCTGATGAAGTCCAATAATAACTATGAATCCAGATGCATGATAAGCCAATAAAGGCCCAATCTTTCAAATTTTAAGCTCAATTTTAAATCATAGAATGAATTAATAGGATTGTTTAAGTTCCTATAAATCTAAGCCCGAGAAACGTGGCTTAGTAAGTTCGAGTCCGAGAAACGAGACTCTAACTTTTTTTTAATCATAAAATGAATTAATAGGATTGTTTAAGTTCCTATAAATCTAAGCCTGAGAAACGTGTCTTAGTAAGTTCGAGTCCGAGAAACGAGACTCAAATTTTTTGAATCATAGAATGAGTAGGTTTTTTGAAGTGCCTACAAACCTAAGTTTGAGTCCGAGAAACTAGATTCCAACTTGTTGAATCATAGAATGAGTAGGCTTTTTGAAGTGCCTATAAACCTAAGTGCGAGTCCGAGAAACGAGACTCCAACTTTTTGAATCATAGAATGAGTAGGCTTTTTGAAGTGCCTACAAACCTAAGTGCAAGTCGGAGAAACGAGACTCCAACTTTTTGAATCATAGAATGAGTAGGTTTTTGAAGTGCCTACAAACCTAGGTTCGAGTCCGAGAAGCAAGACTCTAACTTTTTGAATCATAGAATGAATAGGTTTTTTGAAGTGCCTATAAACCTTAGTTCGAGTCCGAGAAATGAGACTCCAACTTTAATAGGATTATTTAAGTTCCTATAAACCTTGGCCAGAGTCTGAAAAACGAGACTCCAACTTTTTTTGAATCATATTGAATTAACAAGATTGTTAAAGTTCTTTAGTCCGAGAAGCGTGACTACAATAGGTTCGAGTCCGATAAACGAGACTCAAACTTTTTCGAACTCTAAAAAAGAATTTCAAATAGGATTTAACGAAATTCCTACAATGTTATGATTCCAATTACCTCATTATTCAACCTTACCATGATTGCTTTCGTTGCATAAGCACATCTCAATTTTGAATCATTATTGTCAACGAGAGAAGAATTCTATGACCTGACACATTTTTACTCAGTAAGCATCACACCATTGCACACACGTGCACTTTTACATTAGTCAGGATGAATTTTTTAAAATTCGAGAATCTGACATCGTTAGTGAGAGTTCAAGCTCGAGGACCTGACAAACTTGTTTGGATAGAGTTTTACCCACAATAATCCGAACGTCTCGACGAATTACTAAATTAGGCTGTAAAATGAACTGTCACTAGCTTTGGCATTCGGATATCGCACTATCTACCAAAATAGATTTGCTATCTAGTTTTCTTCAACCCTCTGCCAAAGAGGGGTATCTATAGACACCCCATTTTTGCGTTCGCCTGATTAATCAACTCGTCAACCCGATTGTAACGGTTCCCAATGATGGATGTTTATTCCAATGCTTTATTTTGTTACCAGATATGTTTCAGAAATCCGGATGAGGTATCTCGAACTGACAAAACTGTAGAAACCACGTTACGATAGGAAAATATAACCCCAAAAGCTTAGAAATCATCATTTTTCAGACAAAAAGTGATCAAATTGCTAAAATACCCTTAACCTTAAAATATCCCTAGAGCCTACGTTACGCTTAGGAAAATCCATTCAAACATATAAAACAACAAATTGAAATCAAATAAATCATTTTACCAATTTTCATAAAATTCGATAAAATTACGAAAATATCCCTCATAAAGTTCACGACCATTCCACACAAAAAATTTCATAAATGATACAAACCAATATTTCCATTGAATTCCTTACGAAAAATCGATTCTAAAACATCCTAGAACATCAAAAACCGACTTGAAATACAAAAAGTCCTCTCCGAGGTCAAAAAGATAATTTTACAATTTTTATAATTAAAAATTTCGAAATTAATAAATAAAACATTAAATAATTAAAGTTAAATATTAATAAAATTAAATTAAAATTTTGAACTAAAAAAATTGATCAATCAGGCTCTCAGGCAAAATTGTTGATAGTTGCTAAGATATTTATTCAAGGACCCCTCCATTTGGGGGTCCAAAGAATTAAAGATATAATAGAGGGGGGTTCTTAAAAAAATTAAAGTCAATCAAGTAAGACTAAAGTCAAGATATTAAAGTCAATCAAGTAAGACTAAAGCCAAAATCTAAAAGTCAATCAAATAAGACCAAAAGTCAAAACCCTAATAGAGTTCTAATTAAATAATAATTCTATTTAACAATCCTAATTAAATAATAACTTTATTTAATAGAATTCTAACTAAAATATAACTCTACCTAAAATAATTCTAATTAAAATATAACTCTAACTAAAAGAATTGTAATTAAACACTAATTTTATCTAAACAACACTTTAAAAAATCTATAAATAGGAGCCTCCACACCCTATTTTCGTATAAATTAAAAAACCCTAAGAGAAATAGGTCAAAAAGCTTCCCTAGCCTCCCATAAACCCTAATTTTAAAGTCCCAACTCCTTACCTAACACCAATACTTCGATTTTAACTTGAAAAACATCTAGAAGCCCTTCAAAAACACCCCAAAATCAATAAAAAAAATCGAATAATCCAAATTTAAGAAAGAGATACCTTGTCTCGGAGATCAGAAATCAGATCCGAAGACAGAACGAACCAAGAAGTATGGTACAATGAGTGGTTTTATCATATCTGAGGGAATAGAATCGTTGCGTTCGAAGGTAAAATTTCTTTTATTTTTTTTTTTATCTAGGTTTTTCTTTAGTAAATTAGTTATTTTTATCCGTTTCTAGTCTATATTCGGTTCCTAGACCGTAATAACTAAGTGGCGACTCCCAAACCTCAAGGGTCAAAAGTGGATCCACGCACCTCGCGGATAGAGGGCGCTTTTAGCGTACTAAGCAAAGTATGCTTGAGCAGTTTGTAGTATGCAGTCAGAGCAGGCTTGAGCAGTTTGTAGCATGCTTGGACTGAGTATTGAGCAAAGTATGCTTGAACAGTTTGTAGGGTGCAGTCAGAGCAGGCTTAAGCAGTTTGCAGTGTGCTTGGACTGAGTTTTGAGCAAAGTATGCTTGAGTAGTTTGTAGAAAAGTGAGTTAAGCAATGTATGATCAATGCATGTTTAAGTAGTTTTGCAGTTGAATAAGCTAATTGTGAAGGCAAAGCAGTTGTAAGTCCCTTAACAGCTTAGTGTATGTATGTGTTGTTTCAACCAGCATGCATATAAGTAATATAGTTAGTAGAATAGAAGTGATAGGAGAGAAGACAAATAGGAAATTGCAAAAGTGACAGCAAGTGTAAAAAAAATTTCATTAATAGTTAAGAAAAAGTACAAAGAAGAGATCCCGAAAGACGGGAAAGTATAGATAGCACAAGTATAATAGTAGAGAACAAGGTATCACTCAGGGGAGGGAGGTTGACTAGCCAAGAAAGAAGGCTGGGTAGTGGAAGCATGAGCATCAGCCCAGGAAGTAGGGACAGTAGAAGGGTCTGTCTCAACAGTAGTGCTAGATACAACTCCATCTTGGTCAACATTAATGACAGGAATGAATGGTTGGATAGGGGGGGGATCGATAGGTTGAGCTGAGGAATCCGTTATTTGGGTAGGATTCAATTTTAAGGTAGCACCAGCCTCCATAAGATCACCAGGGACTCAATTGAGGATGGCAATGGGATTCCCCTCCTCATCCAGTTGGAAGGGGGTAGCGCGCCCATAACGTCCAGTCCAAGGAGTATCCTAGACAGGAGCTACCTTAATAGCATCGTCCAAGTCCTTTTCGTCATCCATGTCCTCCTATTCATTCTCATACTGAAGCTGAGTAGCCTCAAAGCCTTTGCAGAAGATTCCTTTACCAGTCGAGAGTATTGGGCATGTAGTTGCCCCAACAACTTCCTTGTCTCAGCCTCATCCTCTTTGGCCTGAGTAACCCCAACTGAATCAATACTTATTCTCAAGGAGTTCAGCTTAAAAACTTGTTGTTGAACCTTGTCTCGGAGCTCCGCTAGCTCTACATCTCTCCGTTGCACTCTCTCCTTGTAGCTGGCCAGCTTTAGTTGTAGAATATCCTAGAGATCTGTCAGCCTCTTGTTAGACATCTCCAAAACTAGATTGGCCTTTGAGAATTTGGCCAAGTTAACCTCCATCTCCCTTCTAGCCTCTTGGGAAAATTGGTTAAAAGAGGCCAACTCAGCTTAGAGCATAGTTATTTTCTCGTCCTACTCTCTAACCAGGGTAGTTGCCCAATTTTTAGCCTCACGCTACTTCAGGAAGGCCACGGTTCCATAAACGTGAGCCTACGAATTAATAAATAGTATGTTAGAGCACAGATATCTAAAAATAGTTCAGCAGGATGGTTAGAGTAGTAGTTACCTAATGAAAGCCGTAGACAAAGTGACCGAAGCCTAGGTCAGCATTAGTCCGGTCAGTAACGTCCCAGTCCATAGGAGAAATGGATTAGGAGAGCAGGGAAGCAACGGTTACAGGGTCCTTAATCCCGCAACCTTTATGTGGACAAGACAAGGGGTTCGGAAGAGGTTGTCTTCATTCCCATCCCGGAGATAGGTTTTGCTACCCATCCAAGCAAAGGCAACCTCCTCCAAGGGGGTTTTACGCAGCAGGGGGCCCTCACCTTCAGACCCCTCAGAAGGGGAAGGGCTCCTCAGACTCTTTTTGACCAGACGACGCATTTTCTACTGTTAAAGTGGAAGAATAGGGTTGTCCTCCCTGGTGGTGGCAAAACTCTACCCTGTCTCCACCTAAATCTCCTCCGAAAGCTCTGTAGAAACAGCAACGACACTAGTAGTACCACCAATGGTAACCACAGTAAAAGTAGAAGAAAAGGTGGGAGCAAGGGCAGTAGGCTCCCCAGACAACACAACTAGCTGACCAGTCTCTCCAGAAAGGCTAATACCATGAGTGGATTGGTTTTTTTTTCCTCCACCTCTTGGCTGGGATAATGGGAGGTGCAACCCTGGTGGCAATGGAAAGAGGGAACTCCGAGAAGTCAATGTTCATGGCGTCGGAGGACCTTGGTAGAACCCTAGAAGGAAAGTCGTGCTACTCAGAATGGATCAAACAATATGAGCCTAACAAGTTGGAGGAAGGAGTCGGATGACTAGGTTCCCTTCATTGTAGAGCTGCAGAAAGTGGATCAAGATCTTCCATGGTACATCTAGAAGGAGCTCGTCGTGCAAGTGGCTGAGGGACGTCACCTAGAAGATCGTCCACCACCGCTCTCTTTACAGCCCTGGTTTGGAGGTCCACTAACTCTAGCCTACGATTTTCGGATGCTCTGTGCTGTATCTTCCTATCCTCCGCAGCCACCAAAACGAAAGATTCTACACAAGAAGAAGAAAAACAATTAAGAAAATAATACAGAACATGGACAAAGTAAATAAGCGGGCTTCAAATAGTAGCCTAAAGGCAGTATTACCCTAAAAGGATTAGGGGACCCTGAATCCCTTACGGGGAGTGCCAGGGTCAAATTCCTAGTCCCTAGAAATATAGAAAGAGTCTCTATGCCACCCTTTATCAGAACTTGGGAGGAAAGTGGTCAGAGCCACTGCCGTACTCCGGGAGGATAGGGAATTGAATCCCGACTGATGGGAGATCACCTTCAGGTTGTACCAGGAAAGGAAGCCATTGGGGGTGATGCCCATTTTCTCCACAGCCTCTTCCAGATAGTAGAAGTTCTCGAACATTTGACCAGGGCCGGTTTATCTTACTCAATACCTCTATAAGGAAAGTAGAGAGAGGAAAACTAAGGCAGGCCTTGCTTTGACCGACATGGACAAAGATTTCTCCCTGGCAACAGTTGCTTGGGGCATCAGAATCACCGCCAACTCGAATGTGCATCGAAGCGGGGATGTATAGGCTTCGTCGGAGTTGGGACGTGGTGATAGCCATTGAAAGGTTAAGTGCAGAAAAGAAAGGGAACAGAGAAAGAAATGGAGAAACTACCTCAAAGCAAAGAGGTAACTGCTGTAGAAAAGTAGAAAGAGAGAGAATGAGTCTTCGCAAGAAAGCGTAGAGACGAATTTATAGAGTTTCAACACAATAACAGACGAAAAATGCACTAAGTCCCCCATTTATAAGAAGAGGCAAGTAGTACGTACGCTTGAAAGGATAGTTTGAGTCCAGTCGAAGCGTCGCAAATTGGGGGTAGTATAAAAAGGCTGAGGGATACGTGAACGAATACAGATGAAGAGGAATATATTTGAGCCGTCAGTAGAGGTTCGAAGTGACATCGCATTGAATGCATCAATTTGAAAGTTGCAGGTGCAATTATGAAAGGCCTAAATAGCCAGTATGAAAGCAAAATTGCATTTTGAGGAGACGAAGAGATCTTGTGCCTCCTCGAGAGGGGGTAGTTGTAAAGGGAAATAATTGCACAAGGATCTTAACCCTACACATGTCCAAGTTGGCTAAGTGGTACCTAACACAGATCAGCCTATGATGCATTGTCTAGCAAGCAGGGTAGGTCAGAATATGGATCTCCCTAGTCTGGCTAGTAGGGCAGCATAGAGATAAGCAAAGCCAACCCTGCCAGGCAAGACAGACTAGGCCTTGAGAAAACTACAATACTATTGCGTGCACGTAAATCCCAAAAATCTAGGAGGGGATCTCTGCAGATAAGTTCAATCAATCCAGAATATCTTGATTAGGTAAACAACCCCTCAGAACCAGCAGAAATCCTATGATTGCAGCCTATAGAGGGAAAAATCCTAAGGTAAGGTAGGGGGTTAAATAGCACAGTAAACACTATTGAAAGGGGGACTGGAGAGATCGAGAGTTAACCAATACTAATTACTGTTCCTCTACTTCTCTAACTTGAGCATCAAAGTGTCTGTGGCAGGTACCTGGCCTCCACGAGGAGGGAAGCGTTAAGAACGACTTCAGATCAGTATGGGTTGGGACCATCAGAGCCGTCCACCGATTTTCAATCGCACACATACAAAAATATAATCACAACAAAAATTTATATACATCTAGCCACGTAAGATAGATCAGAGTGTGGAAGGATAAACAATATACAGGATTCTACTACAACTCCTCACTCTAACAAAAGTCCTAAAGCTCAAAACAAAATCCCTAATACTCATAGACGAACTGACACCACTAGGGGGTATAGCCCCAGTACTCACCAAGTAACGTATTTGGGTCGTCTATCTGACCCACCAGAACGTCCCCACTCGTTGGTTCTATACCCGCCTCTTCAATTGTAGGCTCTGAAATTAAAAAAATATGAAAGAAAGGGCGAGTAACAATGGTTACCCAGTACGAAAGCAAACAATTTCTACCAATAACCTCTCCTAACATAAACAAATAAACATACTAAATCATTATAAAATATGCAAAGTTTTACAGAAGAAACTACGATTAATTGATACAAATAGCCAGGGATAAACAACTAAACATTTTTAACTCACATTACATCAATCAGTAGTACTCACTATAACATCTTCTTTTAATACAAATCTAATTGATCAAATAGAAACATTGAATATGCATTTCAATTATATATCAAAATAAGGTAACAGATACATAATACACAATAGTGGAGTAGTGGAATTAAAGAGTTGGGATGCACGACTAGATCGCTCTCAGTCGGGACATGATGTTATATTATTTTACTAGCTTTTAGTTCTTGATTTTGTGGTTGGTCGCTGAATTTACCACACTTGATTGACCATTTATCTAACTCAGGTTAGCCGTTGGATGTGACCGTAAGCAATGGGTCTCTTTTTGATGAGTCAAAATGTTAGTGATCACTGATTAATCATCTTTGTCTATACCTATCAGACGTGCATGTGATTCTCAAATATACAACCCCATTTGTATACGACCACCTTTACACATTACAAGTTCACTGATAAAAATAGAGATGAATAACCTAGATTTCAATTGTGACTCCACTCTCATACCCGTCTCATACCACATATGAGTTTGGTTGTGCCTACCGTATATCCCAGGATAATATATCACTTCAGATGATATGACAAAGTATCCCTTTAAGTATTCACAAGCTCTTTAATAGTTCACAAACTAGTTACATATATATATATATATATATATATATTATTTTTCTTTGAAAAAAATAAGAAATTAATATTACAAAGTTGTGAATGGATATCTAATTTCCTACTATGCAATTGTGGCCACGCGGCCTAAAATAAATAATAGAAAAGAAATATAACTTGCGCCTCGTACTACAAAAAGTAAAATAAACATGTAATCGATATCATTATCCCTGAATATCGATTTATCAACCCGTACACAACATTACAATGTAAAATGCAGACATCACCCCTTGGGTGTGATTCTTCCATTTTACCGTTTCATCCTGTTTTTCCCGTTTTCAATTCTTGCACTTTTTATATTTTCAAACACATCATTCATTTTTCGAATTCATTTTTCAATATCAAATACTTTTTTACACTTTGAAATTCATTTTTATCATTTAAATTGAAAATTTACAAAACTTATCAAAACATGTCCGAGTAGTGCACAGAACCCAACTGGTAGAAATAACCCAGTGAAATATCCTATCCACGTATAAGTTATTATAAAATACATTTAAACACATCAAATATATAGGTCATGGCGTGAATTTGAAATAACAAAAAGAATTTTATGTTTTTGAAACACAACAAATTTTTGTTAAAATCCTAAATGCAATTTTCATAATCTATGGTTACCAATAGATATTGAGAGTCCCTACCAATCCCTTTGCGAGAGAATTGAAACATGTGTATGGAAATCGAGATGATCGTGCAAAAATCGAGGTAGCTTGGACATTGAAGCGACTAATTTTTAAATCTTACCTAGTGATTTCGAAGATTTCGATGCCATTGTCCTTTCGCTCTTCTACGATGGAGGACGATTTGGCTTCAAAATAGATGAAATCTGAGGTTTAAAAGTTAAACCCCCATATCTCATACAACTGATTTTCGATGAAACAAGAAAAAGAGTAGAGAAAAAGAAAAAAAATTTAGTGGGTTTTGTAGAGGTCGATGTTGAGAAAGTTTTTCCTTTCTACGTCGGAAGTTAACGATGACTCATTCGTGGCGAATCTGAAGTCGAAAGTTGGAAACAAATAAATTTTTTTTAAAAAAAAGTCTCAGTTGGTTTGAATGCATTGAAAGTGAGGATGAATAGTGATTTTCCGTTTAAAAATTATTTATATAAGTTGTAGGACAAAATCGATATTTTACATATTGTTTCATTTGGCAATAACTTAATCGTTTGGAGTCCAAAAGTGACAAGTGAATAATCTATTTTATATAATTTTTCATTTCAGATCTAATGCTGTGGTCAAATTCTACAAATTCTATCCAAAATCAAAATTCATTTTTTCAACCCAATAGGACCCTAAAATTGACATCGTTTTCGTTTTTTACGATAATTTAACTTTTTGGACTCCAAAAATGATGAGTAAATAGTTCATTTTCTATATTTTTTCTTACGAACCCAATGGCGTGATCGAATTCTAAAAATTCTTACTCTAGCAATAAGTCATTATTTTAACTTGGTTCGACTAAAAAATCAAGGATATTGTAACTTTTCTATTTGAACTCGCATTTAAGCGTGCCTATAGGCTGAAGTATATTTTCCAACCATTTTGAATGTAATGGTGAAGTCATATTTCATGAAAAATGACCAGAAAAAAATCTTAAAGTTTTACTCTAAGTCCCACTTTTAAGATTTTCTCAAATTTTGACTATTTTTTTTTTCTTTATATACGAATAAAAAACTTAGGATTTTATATTATCTCCTCTTACATAAAATTTCATCCTCGAAGTTGAAATCATACCTTAGTTTTGGAATAGTTCTGGATATTTAGCTTGCATCTCTAACTCTTTCTCCTAGGTGCCTTCTTCAACGTTGTAGTGTCTCCACAATACCTTGACTAGAGGGATAAACTTAGATCTAAGTTGCTTTACTCTCTTGTCAAGTATCTGTATTACACTTTCCTCGTATGACCCATCTTCGTCTACCTTTAACTCCCGCAAATCAACCACATGTGAAGGATCTGACAAATACTTATTCAACATGGACATGTGGAACACGTTGTGAACTTGCTCAAGCTGCGGTGATAAAATCAATTTGTAAGCCACTGGCCCTATCCGTTCAACTACTTCGAATGGTCCCACAAAACGCGGCTTTAATTTACCTTTCACACAAAACTTGGAGAATCCTCTTCGGGGCGATACTTTCAAGAAGATCCTATCCCCAACTTTCAATTCTAATGGTCTGCGCTGCTTGTCTGCATTGCTCTTCTATCTACTCTGACCAGTTCTTAATTTGTCCCGTATAATGTGTATTGTCTTGGTAGTTTCTTCAACCATCTCGAGTCCTATAATTGTGGCATCTCTTGACTTCGTCCAACATATTAGTGATCGACATGGATTACAATATAAAGCTTCAAATGGTATTATGCCGATACTAAATTGAAAATTATTGTTGTAGGAGAACTCCACCAACGGTAAGTGACGCTTTCAACCTCCTCTAAAATCTAAAACACATGCCCGCAACATATCTTCTAAAATCTGAATAACTCGTTCAGATTGTCCATCAGACTGTGGATGAGAAGTCGTACTAAACTTTAACTGAGTACCTATGGCTTTGTGTAAACTCTCCCAAAATCGAAAAGTAAATCTGGGATCCTAGCATGATAGAAATTGGCACCCATGCAGTAGAACTATCTCAGTTATGTATATCTAGCTAAGCCTACCGATGCCAAATAAGACTCGAATCGGAATGAAGTGTGCTGATTTTCTCAATAATCCTACTACAAAGTCCATGGTCACATGCTCCCATTTTTATTCCATTATGGGTAATGGTTGGAGTAAGCCTGTTGGGTTATGGTGTTTTTGCCTTGACCTGCTGACATATCAGGCATTTACTTACATATTCTGCGATTACCTTCTTCATACCTGAAAATCATAAATTTCTTCGTAGATCTCTATGCATCTTCGTACCTCCTGAGTAAATAAAATATCAAGAACGGTGTGCCTCACCCAGTATATCGGATCTCAACTGTGAGTCCTGAGGTATCTACATCCTACCTCTGAATCTGAGAACCTCATCTGATCCTCTTCTGATTCTTCCCTTATTCGTGCTATCAACTCATTTTCAATCCTCAATGTACCCAGATATGTGTGATCTATACCTTTCCCTCAAAGTCTCAAATACTATTTTTGTGTCTTTTTCAAGCAACTGCCATTTTTTTACCATCTGAAAGCGCCCTCGATCCGCGGGGTGCGCGGATCCACTTTTGATCCTTGAGGTTTGGGAGTCGCCACCTAGTTATTATGGTCTATGAACCTAACTTTAACTCTAAAGGAAAATAAACTAATCTACGAAAGAAAAATACGGGTCCGGGGATCACGTTACGGGTTGGAAGGTGTTGGGCACCAACCTCACCCGGTAAACGTCGGTCTCTACTTATCCCAAATAAGACTACATTGTTAACAAAAAACTTAGATAAAAAAAATAAATAAATAAAAGAAATTTTACCTTCGAATGCAACGATTCTATTTCCTAAGATCTGATAAAACCACTTCTTGTACCGTACTCCTTGCTTCGTTCTGTCTTCGGATCTAATTTCTAATCTCTGAGGCAATGTATCTCTTTCTTAAATCCGGATTCTTCAAATTTTTTTATATGAATTTTGAGGTATTTTTGAAGAGCTTCTAGGTTTTTTTTAAGCTAAAATCGAAGTAGGGGTGTTGGGTAAGGAGTTGGCGCTTCAAAATTAGGGTTTATGGGAGGCTAGGGAAACTTTTTAACCTACTTCTCTTAAGGTTTATTATTTGATACGAAAACAGGGTGTGAGGACCCCTATTTATAGATTTTTTTAAGGGTTGATTTAGATATAATTAGTGTTTAATTAGAATTCTTTTAGTTAGAGTTGTATTTTAGTTAGAATTGTTTTAGGTAGAGTTGTATTTTAATTAGAATTGTTTTAGGTAGAGTTATATTTTAATTAGAATTTTATTAAATATAGTTATTATTTAATTAGAACTCTATTGGGGTTTTGACTTTTGGTCTTATTTGATTGACTTTAAGATTTTGACTTTAGTTTTAATTGATTGACTTTAATATCTTGACTTTAGTCTTATTTAATTGACTTTAATTTTGACTTTAGTCTTACTTGATTGACTATAATACCTTGAATTTAGTCTTACTTGATTGACTTTAATTTTTTTGGAGAACCCCCCTCTATTATATCTTTAATTCTTTGGACCCCCAAATGGAGGAGTCCTTGAAGAAATATCTTGGCAACCCTCAACAATTTTGCCTGAGAGTTTGATTGATCAATTTTTTTAGTTTAAAATTTTAAATTAATTTTATTAATGTTTCACTTTAATTATTTAATATTTTATTTATTAATTTCAAAATTTTTAATTATAAAAATTGTGAAATTATCGTTTTGCCCTCGGAGAGGACTTTTCGCGTTTTATGTTCTAGAATGTTTTAGAATCGATTTTTCATAAGAAATTCAATGGAAATATTGGTTTTTGTTGTTTATGAAATTTTTTGTGTGAAATGGTCGTGAACTTTATGAGGGGCATTTTCGTAATTTTATTGAATTCTGTAAAAATTGACGAAATGATTTATTTGGTTTTGATTTATTATTTTATGTGTTTGAATGGATTTTCCTAAGCGTAATGTAGGCTCTAGGGATATTTTAAGGTTAGGTGTATTTTGGTAATTTGATCATTTTTTAGTGATTTTTATTGTGAAATTTCTTTTTGTCTGCAAGATAATGATTTCTAAGCTTTTGGGTTATATTTTCCTAGCGTAGCGTGGTTTCTACTGTTTTGTCAGTTTGAAATACCTCATTCGGATTTCTGAAACATATCTGGTAACAAAATAAAGCATTGGAATAATCATCCATCATTGGGAACCGTTGCAATCGGGTTGACGAGTTGATTAATCAGGCGGATGCAAAAATGGCGTGTCTACAGATGCCCCTCTTTGGCAGAGGGTTGAAGCAAACTAGATAGCAAATCTATTTTGGTAGATAGTGCGATATCCGAATGCCAAAGCAAGTGAAAGTTCATTTTACAGCCTGATTTAGCAATTGGTCGGTGTGTTCAGAACCTTGAGGGTAAAGCTCTCCTCGAACTAAAAAAATGTCAAGTCCTTGAGCACAAACTCTCATTGACGGTGTTAGATCCTTGAATTTTAGAGAATTCTCCCTGACTAAATAGTGCAAATGTGCAAGTGTGTGCACTGTGTGAAACTGAGTAAAACAAAACTCGAGAAAATTTGATTGAGATTTGAGACAAATCTGAATAAAAGTTGGAAAAATGTTGAATGTCCTACTCTACCTACTCTGGGTGAAAGAGTAATGAATTTTTTTTTTTGGAAGTCTTTCTCTACCTACCCAGGGTGAAAGAGTAATGAACTAATTTTTTTGGAAAATTCTATTCTACCTACTCGGAGTGAAAGAGTAATGAACTAATTTTTTTGGAAAATTCTATTCTACCTACTCGGAGTGAAAGAGTAATGAACTAATTTTTTTGGGAGTCCTACTCTACCTGCCTAGGGTGAAAGTGTAATGAACTAAATTTTTTTTGGAAAGTTCTACACTACCTACTCGGAGTGAAAGAGTAATGAACTAATTTTTTTGGGAGTTTTACTCTACCTGCCCAGGGTGAAAGAGTAATGAACTAATTTTTTGGGAAGTTCTACTCTACCTACTCGGAGTGAAAGAGTAATGAACTAATTTTTTGGGAGTCCTACTCTACCTGCCCAGGGTGAAAGAGTAATGAACTAATTTTTTTGGGAAGTTCTACTCTACCTACTCGGAGCGAAAGAGTAATGAACTAATTTTTTTGGGAAGTTCTACTCTACCTGCTCGGGGTGAAAAAGTAATGAACTAATTTTTTTTGAAAGTTTTACTCTACTTACTCGGAGTGAAAGAGTAATGAACTAATTTTTTGGGAGTCCTACTCTACCTGCCCAGGGTGAAAGAGTAATGAACTAATATTTTTTTTTTGGGAAGTTCTACTCTACCTACTCGGAGTGAAAGAGTAATGAACTAATTATTTTGGGAGTCCTACTCTACCTGTCCAGGGTGAAAGAGTAATGAACTAATTTTTTTGGAAAGTTCTACTCTACCTACTCGGAGCGAAAGAGTAATGAACTAATTTTTTTGGGAAGCTCTACTCTACCTGCTCGGGGTGAAAAAGTAATGAACTAATTTTTTTTTTGGAAGTTCTACTCTACTTACTCGAAGGGAAAGAGTAATGAACTAATTTTTTGGGAGTCCTACTCTACCTGCCAAGGGTGAAAGAGAGTAATGAACTAATTTTTTTTTTGGGAAGTTCTACTCTACCTACTCGGAGTGAAAGAATAATGAACTAATTATTTTTGGAGTCTTACTCTACCTGCCCAGGGTGAAAGAGTAATGAACTAATTATTTTGGGATCCTACTCTACCTGCCCGGGGTGAAAAAGTAATGAACTAATTATTTTGGGAAGTTCTACTCTACATACTCGAAGTGAAAGAGTAATGAACTAATTGTTTTGGGAGTCCTACTCTACCTTCCCAGGGTGAAAGAGTAATGAACTAATTATTTTGGGAAGTTCTACTCTACCTACTCGGAGTGAAAGAGTAATGAACATTTTTTTTTGTGGAAAGTTCTACTCTACCTACTCTGAGTAAAAGAGTAATGAACTAAGCTTTGAGAGAACAAACATGGGATTAACCTAGCATTTGATTTTTTTAAAATAAAAAATTAGATTTTATGAAGGTCCGGTAAACATTTTAACCCTCTTTGAATCTGAGGAGTTTTCAAAATTGCTATTAAGAGGTAACTTTTAATTCAAAGTTAACCTTATCCTTTGGGGTTGAAATTGACTTGGCTTAAGAACCAAAATGCCCCTAGTTTGACAGGAAATATTATACTGGGGATAATTGAATATAATTTGAAAACAAATGCCCCTAGTGTAGGAGGGAAACCGTACTCTTTAGAAAAAGGAAGTGCCCTTGTTATGAAAGTTTGAAATCCTTGATTACCGCAAGCGCAATAAAGGTTTAACTTTTAATTTTGACTTTTTATATTTAAGATTTTGAGTCAAGCTCAAAGAAATTGGAACAAAATATTTCTTTCTGAAATTCATCATAGAATTTGTTCTTTCTCCTCGTCGGTTCACTTAGGGACATGAAACTCTTCAAATCAATCATAGACGAGATACTTGTATCCATTGAGTCTATATTTGATTCAAACTGGGTATTGAAACTTGATCATTCGGACTTCTGATGTTTCTAGTCGGATTATTTTTTCAGCTTTTCAACTCAACTGAGATTTTCTTTTATTTTTGGATTGCTCTAAGTTTTGCCTAAATTTCTTTTTCAAGTTTTCAATCTAGCGAGCATGCTCTAACTGTTGCCAAGATCTCCTTTTTAGGTTTTCGATCTAGCGAGCTTACAATTTTTTCTCTTTTCTTTGCTCTGATTATTGCCAAGGTCGTCCTTTCAGATTTTCAACCTTGCGAGCTTGCCTTGATTTTTGCCTAAGTCGCCCTTTTCGGGTTTTCATCTTATGAGGCTTTATTTCTGGAGTTACTGTCTGATCATGCTTTGCTATCTTCCTTGACTTTTTCGCACAGTACTTAGGAGGACTTTTATGGGTAGGCTTAGGACTAGGTATAAAAAGAAAGGAATTTTGAGGCTCAAAAACCCAAATACCCCTTGTGTGGCATTTCTTTAAAATTGTTTTCTTTTTCCTTGAATTTTCTTCCCCATTTTGGATGATATTTCTTTGAAATTTTTTCTTTTTCGAAGAATCTATATATATTTTTTATTTTGATGTGGTCGGGGCTGAAGTAACTTCTCAGGTTGCCTACGTACCCCAAATTTTTGGGATCAGACCAAAACGTAGTTCGGATCTTCCCTCCCCTAGGTTAGGTGATCGGGCTGAGAAAGAAAAAGGCATAATTTTTTTTGAAAAGACTGCAAAGGGGTTAAGAAAAGATATATTGAACTGGGTAATAGGAGAATTGATTCGGTCAAAGATGGCCTCCTTAAATGTAGTAACATTTGATTTGGTCATGGTTGGTTGGTTTTGGTAATTCGATTCCATCATGATCTTGAAGCCTGACAACTTTTCCTAGTAATATTTCTTTGATGATGAACGGACCTCCCCAATTTGGTTTGAACTTCCGTCTAGGGTCAAAGATAGGTACCCGATTCTCTTTGAGTATTAAATCCCTGACTTGTAATTGACGGGTCTTGATCTTTTTGTCAAACGCACGGGCGACTCTTCTTTGATAAGCTTGCACGTGATACATAACTCTTAGTCGTTTTTCTTCGATCAAATTTAATTCTTCATACCATTGACGAACCCAATCTGCTTCTGACAACTGACTTTCCAACAAGACCCTGAATTTTCATTTCAACTGGCAAGACTGCTTCTAGATAATATACTATAGAGTAGGGAATAGTTCCAGTAGAAGACTGTATTTGAAGTACGACACCCCCATAGTGTGAATGGTAGCTTTTCTGACTAATCTTGGTGTGATTGACACATTTTCACGATAATTATCTTTAGACTCTTATGAGCTACTTTAACAACTCCATTAATCTTAGGATGGTAGGGGGATGATCTGTGATGCCGGATCTTGAACTTTGTACACAGAATAATGACTTAAGTTTTGAAGTACGACCCATTATCAGGGATCATTTCAAATGGTACCCCCATATCGACTGATAATATGTAATTTGCCACTCAATATGTAGTGATGATAGCACTGATACATTTTATAACATCTTTATCGATATTTTCATCTCATACAGCGAGTATCTATTCCGTGTTGAACAACACCCAAGCTTGCACCTAACACATCCTCATTAGATCACGCGAACAAATCTTTTGAAATTTCTGAGTAAATTCATTTTCCCCTCGTGTTCCTCTAGGGATAGGAGGGTTTCTATTTGAATCTCTTTAGAAATTATTTTCTGTTCCGAGGTCAATGACTTTTGTTTTCTCGATTAAATGTTGAGCCTGACTCTTATCTTCTTACTCAGGAAAGAAATCTATCGTTGAAGCCAGATTAGTATTTAATTCATTAATACGCTCGAGGTATTCAGAAATTTCCTTTATCTAATCAAATTCAGATGGGGCGACAAATACCTCTATGACTCGACAAACTAACTCGACTCAATAGAAAAAAGAGTCGACTTGAAAAGAAGACATGACCTTGTTGAAAAAAATCGACTTGGGCTAACCCAAATAACTCATGAAAACTCAAGGCTACCCACAACGGACTTGATTAGGACCGAGGACTGAGACATTGCTTACAACCAGCATGACTGAGGCACTATGATCTTCAAAGAACAACTGGGAAATGTTGAGATTTTTTAAAAGATTTTTGATGATTGATTTGGCGTTGACGTTCGTTCCAACTGACCGGATTAACAACCCTAGCTAGACGATGGATGATTGAGCTTAAGTACACTGATAACCCTTAAACCTCTTTGAAGGTGAATTTAACCAATTTCAGTGTCACCCCTTGATAACATTTTAAATGAACCTTGAGATTTTATTGAATTCTGTGCACCAATCCAATAAATAATTTATCCATTCAATGATTATTTAGAAGGAAAATAATTTTATTGTACTCTTGAAAATGATTGAAAAATAATGTTTTTATTGAATAACAATTTTCACAATTCTGATTATTTTTTGCAATCATTTTCTTTTTAGAAAAACATATTTTGTTAATTTTCTAAGGTCCATGCAAAAAAATAGATTTTTGGTAAAAAATATATTTCAAAAATTTTTCATGCAAAAATAGATCTTTTGTAAATCATTTTTCCTTCATTTTCTTTTCTTCTAGAAAACATTTTCTTCTGGAAAATATTTTTCCTAAAAAATACTTTCCTTTTGTAAACTATTTTTTTCTTTGAAAATGGGTTGAAATCCAAATTTAGCAAAGAATTTGATTTCTATTTTGATCTAAATGGCCCGGCCCATTATGATTGTTGGATCGAGATGGACTGGGTCATTATGGATTATTACAAGAAATGGATTCTTTATTGGGTCGGTACACCCATTTTAATTTCCAAAAGTAAAATTTTTTATCCTTGAGGACAACCATACATTTTGATCTCATACATCATTCACATACATTCATCAATCACAAAGTCTCATTGAATGAACAACCCGGGAACACCAGCGATAAGTTCGAGTCATGACCTACAGGGAAGGTTTCTAGACTCTAAGCTTACTACATGCAATGCATTTTTATCTGGCCACCCTTGCCCAAGTACACCTATATACCTCTCGAGCGTACTCAATCAAACAGTACGTGGAGATTTGGTTTGATATACCGTATAGGTGATAATCTAAAACTTCAACTCACTTCTCTGAAGTAAAAAACAATCAGTTTGATCCCCAGTTGATAGGTTGCGCACGATGCTGAGAAAGGGCCCACTTAAATACCTCTCTTCTAGAATAGACGTAGTCTATCCCCTCGTACAATAGGGTACAACAGAACAGGATCTCACTTAGGCACTGGTTTTGACCAAGAAGGACAATTGATATACTTAGATTATCTTTTATATACCTATGGATATGAGTTAAGAGTTATAGCTTTCATAAATGGTTTGGCATCCCACGAGGGGACCGACCACGTACTAGTACTACGTTGGCATAAGGGACATGTGACTGTGTGGCTTACAATAGGTAAAAGGCTCAGGTCACTCCAGCCTAGGTGTGATAAGAATGCAAAATGTCATATTTTTCTCCTTTAATATTTAGTCCTTTACACATATTTAGTGTCTAAATGTACTCATTATTCTTTTATTTTGATTTAGGATGCAAATGGAGGTGTTAAGTGCAAAACGAAATTAATTGGGTGATTTTGGACTGTTTCGACATCGCTTTGTAATTTGGGCATAACTCTCTTATCCGAAATCCGATTGAGATGATTCCAAATGCTGTGGAACGCTAAGAAAAAGATCTAAAACTTTCGTGTTTTAAGTTTTGAGAGATACGGGCTGTATCAAGGTCAAAATCGGGTTTGAAGTTACTATATGTACACTATTGACGCGAATTTGACACGGATTTGATTCGGTGTATTTTCGAAAGTCTCCAAATTTGGTGCACAAAAATTCCAACTGAAAACACCACTTTCTTAATTATATTAGGACTTTATTTTTAATAATTTTTCCTTAATTAGTCAGATTTTGATATTGTTATTGGAGGATAAGATTTAGAATATTTTTAGGAGATTTTATAGGCTTCTAAGGAGGAAAAAAAGGAAAAAAAGAACGGGTAGAAGAAAAAAAGAAAAAGGAAGAGACTTGAAGGATCTCTATCTATCTCTATCTCGATCTATCTATCTATCTCTCTCTCTCTCTCTCTCTGTATTATTTGATTTTAATCTTTTCTTGAGGAAAGAAGAACCAGAAACTTGGGGAACTAGGGGCCAACGAGTTGCTGCCAAGAAGAAGGAGAAGTTGCTGAAATTTTTCAGCAACATTATTACCAAGAAGTTTACAACGTTGCTGCTTGTATTCGTTTTCAATCATCAACATCATCGTCGTGAGGAACATCACCATCAACACATCTCAAACTTCTTTGATTGTGTTAAAAAGTGTAACGCTTATGACTTTTATTTATTTTTATTATTTCAACCCTGGTTGCTATTGGATTAAAGAACATCTTGTTGGATTCTTAATTTGAAAATATTTAATTCAATGAGTTAGTGACTTTCAGATTCATTAATTGATGTTTTCGGATTGATGATATGTAGACACATGAATCAGTGAATTTTAATTATGTATACTGAATTTTCAGTTCGGTCATATTGAAAACTTTGATATTAACAGTAATTGAAGCCATAATTGTATCTCTAATCAGCTAATTGATTTGGAGTATGATTTAAAAGTGGTAAAAACTATGAACAATAGTTGTGATTTGAAAATTGCATGTTCTTTAGCCATGGACTTTTCCATAGGTTTGAAGAGTAGGTTATTGAATCATAATTCCTTTTGATCTTAATGATTTGTTTAAGAAGTTGTAAGGATACGCTGAGTATTAACTTGATTGCTTAATCAAAATAACTAGGTGATGGACATTTTCAAAACCCTAGGGTTTATCTAAGAAGGAATTTATAAGGTGCATGATCTCTTTAGGCTTGCACTTTGATTCAATTCGGATATATAATTAAGGCATAAAATTCGTTGTCTATGTTGAAACAATTTGATTAGTCATTTAATGAATTTGATTTTCTGAATTGTGAGAGAAGAGGATCAATTGTAGATATTTATTTCTTTAATTTTTACTTTTATTTTATTTATTTTTTTCAAATCTGAATCGCCAAAATTGAAAACTCCTTAAATTTGTGTAATATGTTTTTTTCTAACTTGTTAATTAAACTAACTAAAATTTGTTATGACTCTTTTGAATAGGATTACCCGCAATCCCTGGCAAATAACGATACTCTACAAATCACTTTACTACAATCTTCTATAGGATTTATTGATGACTAAAAATATGGTCAATCAAATGGCGTCGTTGCCGGGGATTGCAAAATCCCTATGTTTTAGTGTCATTTAACTTGTTAAATAGTCTATTTTACTTGTTAAGCTTGCATATAATATATCTTGTGTTACACTTGATTGAAATTTCAGCATGAGTATTCCTTATCACTAGTTGTAGCATTTTTAGGAGGGGAAACTTATTGTTGTTCTTTCAACCTTAACTTGTATATTATTATCTTTGCTTTTGTGGTTCAGGTCCATGAATGTCCGCAGTTAGTAGAAAGACTCAAGAACTTGCAAAACGCTTGGCCTTGCTAAAAGAAGTTGCACATCAACCCCCACCTCACCAAGAGGAGAGGGAAGAGTCGGAAGAGTCAGATAGCTCTTCCCATCCCTTGTCAGACGAGAAAGAAAACGTACTTGATTTAGAAGACGCAAGTGAAGAAGAAGAATTACTAATGGCAAAAACCATTAGACAAATGTCTTCTTAAACCGATGGGGGAGCCACAGCAACTTGTATTACTTATCCAGAACCAGCAATCGGCAAAGTAGTTGAATTTGAATTGAAGAGTGGGTTTTTACACCATTTGCCCAAATTCCATAGGCTTACTAATGAAGATCCTCACAAGCATCTCAAGGAGTTTCAGTTTGTATGTTCAAGTATGTGCCCACAGAATGCGGATCTCAACATTTTGAAGCTGAAGTCATTCCCTTTCTCACTTGAAGATAGGGCAAAGACTTGGTTGTTTGATCTACCCTCAGGCTATATTAACACATGGGACAAGTTGATGACTAAATTTCTGACTAAGTACTTTCCCGCCTCAAGGATTACTGTCTTGAGAAAGTAAATAACTGGAATTGAGCAAAGGAAGGATGAGGCATTTTATGCCTACTATGAGAGATTCAAGAGCTTAGTTGCATCATGTCCTTCACATGGGATGAAGGAAGGAAATCTACTTACTTACTTTTATGAGGGACTCCTCCCTCTTGAACGTCAATTGTTAGATGCTGCTGCTGGAGGTTCTTTTGTGGATAAGACACCTGAAGTTGCTAAGGAGTTGCTCACCCAACGTGCTCTTAATTATCAACAATATGAGGAAGTATTAAACTCCACTCGTGGGGTGAATGAGGTATCTTCTAACTCTACTCTTGAGGATAAAGTTAATAAAATGTCTACTCTTCTGTCTCAGGTATTGAACGTGAATGGTGCACAAGTACAACAAGTTGCTCAAATCTGTGGTGTGTGCTGCACTCAAGGGCATCCAACTGACCAATGCCCCCAACTGATCAATAATGGAAGATGGGAGTCTCTTAACGCTGTTGGGGTTGTGTTGGGACAAAGAATAGATAAGAAGCCCTATGCTATCTACTATGCCTCTAGGACACTCAATGATGCCCAACTGAACTATTCCACAACTGAAAAAGAGCTCCTTGCTGTGGTTTTCACTTTAGATAAATTTCGCTCTTATTTACTTCAAACTAAAGTTATTGTTTATACTGATCATGCAGCTTTGAAGTATTTGATGACAAAGAAGGAGGCCAAACCGAGGCTGATTAGATGGGTGCTGTTACTTTAAGAATTCAATTTGGAGATCAAAGACAAAAAGGGGAATGAAAACTTAGTAGCCGACCGTTTGAGCAGACTTGTACATGAGGAGGACACCTTACCCTTGCAAGAATCATTCCCAGATGAGCAGCTCTTTGGGATTAAGGTAAGTGAACCGTGGTATGCGGATATTGTGAATTATTTAGTTACTAAGTAATTCCCTGATACTTTACCTTAATCTAATAAAGAAAAGCTAAAGAAAATGGCTAGATATTATATATGGGATGAGCCTTATTTGTGGAAGCATTGTAGTGATCAAATCATTAGGAGGTGTGTCCCTGAATCTGAGCATAAATCCATACTTGCCTTTTGTCATTCTGAGTCTTGTGGTGGACATTTTGGTGCACGTCGGACAGCCCGTAAGGTATTAGATTGTGGTTTCTTTTGGCCCTCTATTTTTAAGGATGCATATATGTACTGCATGACTTGTGATAGGTGTCAGAGAACAGGTAACTTAGGTTCTAAAGATCAAATGCCCATGGCCCATATCATAACTGTTGAGATTTTCGATGTTTGGGGCATTGATTTCATGAGGCCGTTTCTTTCATCTAACGGTTTTCTTTACATTCTTTTGGCTGTTGATTATGTGTCCAAGTGGGTGGAGGCTAAGGCCACCAAAACTAATGATTCTAAAGTTGTTGTAGATTTCTTGAGATCTAACATATTTACTAGGTTTGGAGTGCCTCGTGCGATTATTAGTGATAGTGGATTACACTTCTGCAACAAAACAATTGAGGCTCTACTGAAAAAATACAAGGTGACTCACAAGGTGGCAACACCATATCATCCTCAAATGAATGGACAAGCAGAGGTCTCAAATCGTGAGATTAAGAGAATTTTATAAAAGACTGTGTGTCCTACACGCAAGGATTGGAGTAAAAGACTTGATGATTCACTTTGGGCCTATAGGACATCATACAAAACGCCAATTGGGATGTCTCCATTTAGACTTCTCTATGGTAAGGCATGTCATTTACCAATTGAGCTTGAGCATAGGGCGTGGTGGGCTGTTAAGTCTTTCAACATAGACATTGATGAGGCCGGTTTACATAGAAAATTGCAACTGAATGAACTTGAGGAGATTAGAAACGAGGCATATGATAGCGCATGGATCTACAAGGAGAAAGTAGAGCTTTTCATGATAAGATGATCCATGGCAAGGCCTTTGTTGTAGGCCAAAATGTTCTTCTTTTCCATTCTAGACTTAAACTTTTTCCTGGTAAGTTACGTTCTACATGGGTTAGTCCTTTCGTTGTCACTAATGTTTTTCCTCATGGTGCTGTACAGATAAAAAGTGACAAAACTGGAAATGAATTCAAGGTGAATGGCCATCGCTTGAAGCCTTACTATGAGGCTTTTAAGGAGCACACTGTGGAAGAAGTACCCCTCCTAGAGGCTCCACTCACAAAGGACTAAAAATGAGGTACAAAGTCTAGGCTGAAGGACTGTAAACATTCAAGCGCTATTGGGAGGCAACCCAATTCAGCCAAGGCTATTGAGGATACATCAACACAGATTTGCATTTTTTTTCTCTCCTCTATTTACTTTTGTTGATTTCATTTTTTTTTTATTGTGTGATTTTCGTGAATACCTTGCTCATGTTTATATTTCTACTTACAGGCTTATTCTGATCTACATTGAGGACAATGTAGGATTTAAGTATGGGGGAGGGATTTACAACTTTAATTTTTTTATTTTTTTAAAAAAAAAACAAAAACAAAAAATTAAAAAAAAAATTATTTTCTTCTTAGAATTGCTTTCAACTCAATAATGAAACTGATTCTTAAGATAGATGGCTTGTAAATAGACTTGAGCATACTTTTACATATAAAACAAGAAATGGAGTTAATTTGCTTATATTGTAGTCATACTTGGAAATTTTGATGCACATTAGCCTTGATTAGAGTAATCTGTTATCTTAAAGTGAAGCATGGAGACATATTGAATGAAACTTGCATAATCCCACAATATTTGTGAGCTATTCGAGCTTTATAATTGATTCATTATACATATCAATTTAAACTTGTTTTTTGAGTGCATCTTGCGAATATCATGTTTTCTAGAACTTGCTTTAAACCCGCTTGAGACAATTTTACATGTTCAGATTTGGAGAAGACGGAGGCAAATTAGGATTTTACCACCATGACCAAATAGCCTTTGTCTTGATTGTGATTTGACCCTTAGATAGCCCTTTGAGCCTTCATTAGCCTATTTTCTTCATTAACCCACATTCACTTACTCTTTTGAACTTAAACACTTTACCTACCCTTTTCCTTGGAACTAGTGAGCTTGGATCTTGTTTATAAGGTGATATCAGGAAGGGTGGAAAAGCATAAGTGTGGGGGAGGATTTCATATGGTTCTAAGGTGTAAGATTTGTTAAAAAAAAAAAAGAAAAAAAAAAAGATTGGGATCAAAAGGAGAAGTAGGGACATGAAAAGAAGTGTTGTAATTTAAAGAATACGAGTTCTAAAGAAATGGGAGCATTACAAATCTCTAAAGCATAAAAACAAAAAAAACAAATTTTTTTTTTTTTGATGATATCTACCCTAGAGTGATCAAAATGTGGTACTTAATGATGAAGACCTATTTATTGACATTTCTAATTGCTTTCTAGTTCTGAGGAAATTTTGTGATATCCTTGCTCTTCCTTCTTATGAACCCTTGACCCTTTAGCCCCATTACAACCTTTTCAAATACCTCTTGATCCTTTGATGTTCTATTTTAAATGTGGAGAATGGGTGGACAAGCAAGCCTATGGTTTAAACTGTTTTCACAAGTGTTTGAGTGATTAGTGTAGCTAGCACCATATCAAATTGAGAGAAAACCAAAGTGATACATCATGAGAAGTAAAGTTTGATACAATTTGTGCATTAACTTGAGGATGCATATTACACTTATATTTGGCTAGACACACACACACAGACACACTCCAAGTATGAATGCTATATAGTCTTAATAACTCTGTGGCTTATTTTTGA
This sequence comes from Akebia trifoliata, assembly GCF_017979445.1. Lineage (NCBI taxonomy): Eukaryota > Viridiplantae > Streptophyta > Magnoliopsida > Ranunculales > Lardizabalaceae > Akebia > Akebia trifoliata. Next base: position 16,069,063 of record NC_141384.1, on the reverse strand, counting down.
AGTAAACTTGTGCTCTTCTTACTTTATTATGCCATACCATTCAAAGGATCTCTGAGATGTAAGTTGGAAGGATTAGAGTTATTTAATTTGTGTTATGTCATTGTAGTGTTTTTAGTTAGTCTTCGTCGTTTTCCTTGAATTTCTACTAGGTTACATTTTGTTTTGTTTTGCCCGAGGACGAGCAAAAGTTAAGTATGGGGGAATTTGATAAGAATGCAAAATGTCATATTTTTCTCCTTTAATATTTAGTCCTTTACACATATTTAGTGCCTAAATGTACTCATTATTCTTTTATTTTGATTTAGGATGCAAATGGAGGTGTTAAGTGCAAAACGAAATTAATTGGGCGATTTTGGACTGTTTCGACATCGCTTTGTAATTTGGGCATAACTATCTTATCCGAACTCCGATTGAGATGATTCAAAATGCTGTGGAACGCTAAGAAAAAGATCTACAACTTCTTGTTTTGAGTTTTGAGAGATACGAGCTATATCAAGGTCAAAATCAGGTTTGTAGTTACTATACGTACACTGTTGACGCGAATTTGACACGGATTTGATTCGGTGTATTTTTCGAAAGTCTCCAAATTTGGTGCACGAAAATTCCAACTAAAAACACCACTTTCCTAATTATATTAGGACTTTATTTTTAATAATTTTCCTTAATTAGTCAGATTTTATATTGTTATTGGAGGATAAGATTTAGAATATTTTTAGGAGATTTTGTAGGCTTCTAAGGAGAAAAAAAAGGAAAAAAAGAACGGGTAGAAGAAAAAAAGAAAAAGGAAGATACTTGAAGGATCTCTATCTATCTCTATCTCGATCTATCTATCTCTCGCTCTCTCTCTCTGTATTATTTGATTTTAATCTTTTCTTGAGGAAAGAAGAACCAGAAACTTGGGGAACTAGGGGCCAACGAGTTGCTGCCAAGAAGAAGGAGAAGTTGCTGAAATTTTTCAGCAACATTATTACCAAGAAGTTTACAACGTTGCTGCTTGTATTCATTTTCAATCATCAACATCATCGTCGTGAGGAACATCACCATCAACACATCTCAAACTTCTTTGATTGTGTTAAAAAGTGTAACGCTTATGACTTTTATTTATTTTTATTATTTCAACCCTGGTTGCTATTGGATTAAAGAACATCTTGTTGGATTCTTAATTTGAAATATTTAATTCAATGAGTTAGTGACTTTCAGATTCATTAATTGATGTTTTCGGATTGATGATATGTAGACACATGAATCAGTGAATTTTAATTATGTATACTGAATTTTCAGTTCGGTCATATTGAAAACTTTGATATTAACAGTGATGGACATTTCCAAAACCCTAGGGTTTATCTAAGAAGGAATTTATTATTATTTTTTTTTAAATCCGAATCGCCAAAATTTAAAACTCCTTAAATTTGTGTAATATGTTTGTTTCCAACTTGTTAATTAAACTAACTAAAATTTATTATGACTCTTTAGAATAGGAGTACCTGCAATCCCTGCCCAATAACGATACCCTACAAATCACTTTACTACAATCTTCTATAGGGTTTGTTGATGACTAAAAATATGGTCAATCACCTGTCTATCTCCCTCTTCTATTCGTTAGTGCTAAACCTAGGATGCTGCTTCATCAACAGCAGAATCAGACTCAACAGAAGAAACTGAATCCACTCATATTACATTGACCCTCAATTACATCGACCCTTCCTTGTTTCTGATTCAACAAGATCGACTGATTTAACAACTACTTCCTTTACTGCTGCTGCCCTCCTTGCTTATGATTCAACTTATTCAACTCGATCCCCCGATTCCTCAATTACATCGACCCTCCTCGATCAACGGATTCAAGATCAGCAGCGTCAAGCGAGTAAAGATCCACGTCTCAATCGATTATCTGAAAGCCATCTATCACAAGGATCGATGTAATTGAGATCGATTTGCTGAGCTAAGCATCGGCCTTTTACAGGGTTTTGTTTCCTGGTTTGACTGATCTGAAACAGAATCCCCAGCCTCTGATTCAACTCGATCAACTGATTAAACTGAACCCCCTTCATAACACTCCTTCCACGTCTTACTAGGCGTTACTACCTACTAGTCCCAAGAAGCTGGGATCTCCCTGAGGCCAATCGGAGCATATTGATCTGTAAGTGCGGGGGGGCAACGTCAATCAAGGAAAGCCTACTTGCGCAACTCCACCTAGAAAGGAGTCGTCGGTTCAAAGCCTACGTGCGTTAGCCCTGGTTAGTTTACGGAGGTGTATAGGTGGGGTTACTTAGTAGTTCGAAAAGCAAACACAGGATGTGTAACAGAAGAGAGGAGAAGAGAGGAAGCAAGGATCTGGAAAGAGATGGTGGTGGGACATCCTTAAGTTTACGTCATAGGTGGAGAAGAGAGTTCATTAGCGGGTGGGATGGATGTAAAACATGGAGTATGATTGGGCCATTGCAGTGGTGGTAGAACCTGGTTCACCGTAGCCTTTTCTTCTAAAGCGCTTTCTCTTCTGACTGAAGTTGCATACTGAACAAGTGGATTTATAAGAGCCAACATACGCGAGATTGCTTTAACAAGGAAAGAGGGAATTTCTCAATCACAACTCTGAAACCAGAGCAGTTAATCAATCAATCCCTTCTCTCTCTGATCTCAGCTCTTATCCTTTCCCTTCTCCCGTGCTTACCTGAGAACGAGATGTTTTATTTCGTAGAGTGATCTACGAGGATCTGCAAGAGTCGACTAAAAGGAGAGGGGACGAAGTCGCTGAGTGAAACGAAGGAGAAGCGTAAGCGGTAAGATGAAAGAGATTGAAGAGAGGATCAGCCTGACGGAACTACACTAGAAAGGGAGTCGGCTGAAACTCGGTCGGAAATTACCTCGTTTTATCCATTCCCTACATCCTAACATCTTCTACTTGAGCATTGAGCAAACATACATTCCGCCATGAGCGTCTTTCTACACTTGAGCTACTCCGCGTGCCATATCTGACTGAGCTATGGGGGGAGCACCAGAGCTGGGCTTTGGAAAGCCAACCCTTTTATCTCACCGGGGAAAGCTCAACTCTCACTCATGGGGAAGGCTAAATCTGTTTCACATCCTCTACCCCTATCCATTTGGAGTTTGCCTTCCCTGACCGTAGCTATATACAAATCAAACCGCTATCGATGTGAACAATAGTAGGTACTCAGCTAGAAAAGCACTTCTGGCCTAGGGATATCCCCTAACAAAAAGTTTTCCCCCTGGGGTATGTTTATCATATATTGAGATGGAAGTTGGAATCAGAGTGGTTGGCTGTGGAGCTTGATGCAACCCTGATATGGGTAGAATTCAAATTTTAGTAGAGAGAGCTATTACTATTCTAAATTAATTGTTTGAGGATTAGGGTCTATCTAGTAAGGATAGGACCCCAAAGAGAGTTGCCCCATCTCTCCTCTACCTTTCATGTGATATAAAGTCTAGCAAAATTTTGAGGGTGAAGGCGATCTACCTATTTATTTGAATACAAAATCAATCAAATGTAGAATTGTCAGCCCATTGCACCCGTTTCTCAGTGTTCCCTGTTTAGGAAGTGGACATATCTATTTCTTTATGCATAGTTTTATGTGCTTCCTATGGCTTGTTGTTTTTTACTAGATTACTGGCACTAACTAAATAGCTTCCTTACTTGCCTTGGCTTTCAAACACTTTTAGACTACTGTCATGCTTGACCTTGACTTTAAGAGACTCATGAACCGGAACAGCTCTTTTGTCAATTCCAGTTCATGGCTTTAGGCTTTCTTCCTCTTTCCTTGGCTTTACGACTCTCTTCCTCTGTTAACTACCTCTTCCTTCCCTTCCTTTTGAACTAGTTGATTTCTTACTTCTCAATCATTACCGAAAGCTACTCGATTTTCTAGCCTGCCATCAACCTAATCTAATAGTTGGAACTCACCCACCAGCACAACATACCAACTTCAAGCCCACTCTCCACCAGCGAGCAATGAGTGAAAGGAATGATTTGAGGCCTTAAGTAAGCAACAACGGCCAAAAACAATAAGTCACTAGTCAATCAAGATGTAAGGCAAGCCATGCTCTTAGAGAAAGAAGGCTCCAAACTTTTCTTTGATCCTTTAAATAAAGCTCTTTACGCTTGCCACGAGATAATAAAATGTAGCTTCCAAGTAATATCCCTTCCCTATTCCCTTTTCCCATCCAATCCATAGTCCGACATGAAAATACTAGGCTTCGTACCATGTCAAGTCCTAGAGTTGAGGTGAATAGGATATTTAATTTTTTTTTTTATTTATCCAATTTTAACTAAGATTTATAATGTGACTATTTATTCTAGGTCATTCACCTATCCTTGATTTTTCACTTATGTTACTAAAATGCATTCAATAAAAATACACTAGGAATTTATACATTCATTTCGTCATGCCATTCAATAATCCTGATGAGTGTTTTAAAATACTAAATTATACGCATGTTTCCCAAACATTTATCTTGATTTTTGTCCCTATTTCTCCATATTAAGGAAATAATCATGATAAGCCTCGAAATATTATGTTGCATGTTAATTAGGCTTAATTATATATAAATAAATTCATTTACTAGATAAATCTAATTACATGTGTTTCTTGTGCAGAAAATCAATATTTTGAAATCAAAATCTCAAGAAAAAAACATTTGGGCCCAGTTTGGAATACCCTAATCCTTTGGAATGCCCTATTCCTTAACTCATGTTCTCCTCTTTTATCTTTTTGTACAAAGAGTGGAGGCTACTTTTAGACTCTTCTACACAATTTTTCTCTATAAATAGAGTCTCATTCTCTATAGAAAGGCTTCTCTCCCTCCTTCTTGGTTCTCTCATCCAAGACTCCTTTAATCTAAGACTCTTAGCCTTTTCTTTTATATTTTTGTATTTTAATCTTCTAGTATTTTTTTTTGGCAAAATAGTTTTGTTAGAAGTAGAAGAAGAAGATTTTGTAAGTTTCTCCATGAAATTAAGAAAATTTCTTTCATCTCTTATCTTCCCTCTCTTGCAATAACATTAGGCTAAGTTCCCCTCCATTGGAGAGTGGAAAAGCCTGGAGCAAATTCTTGTGTTGTTTATAATTTAATGTCTTTCTTTTATCTAAAATGCTTATGAGTTCTCTTTAAGATTTCTTGCACCTTTTATTCTTAATATAGATACTTTATGCTAGATTAGATCAAGATAAAGTATGCTTAAACTAGATAATTAGTAGTAGGAAGTTTTAAAGGAATTCTACTTTGTTTATGTTCTCTCATTCATTTGTTAGACTTTCCAATCTAAAGATAACACCAAGCCCTTACGATTGAGTTATAAAAAGCCTAGAGACTGGGAATTGCTCATCAACATGTTCGAAGTAGATCCACCTCCAATGGTGCTTTAATTTCATAAGTTTACTTGCTTTATTATCACTAAATATTTTGTAATGTTCGTGTTTCACGTGGGTGCAGCAGGGTTAAGCTGAAGAAGAGGATCCAGTTGGGATCCGGGCCTACGTAGATCTTCTTTGTCTACATTGGTAGAGTAAGAATTTGGTCAGGGCCCAACTCTAACACGAGTAAAAATAGCTGTGTGGATGTAGCTGGGATTCAGATTTATGTGGGTCTTTTCTGCCCTCGTTGGCAGAGCAAGATGGATGGTCGGGGTCCTACTCTGTCATGAGCTTCAAGAATGTTTCAGTGGAATCCAGTTGGGATTCGAACCTACGTAGGTCTTTTCTACCTTCATTAGCAGAGCAATATTATTGGTCAGAGCTCAGCTCTGGTATGAATAACAATAGTCGTGTGGATCCAACCAGGGTTCGGACCTCGTGGGTCTGCTCTACCCTCATTAGCAGAGTAGAAGCTAGTTGGGGTCCTACACTACCACGAGTTCACTAGTCGAAATGTTAGTCAAATGATTATAACTGAAAGTATGAGTAGAGATAGATCCTTTTTCAAGGATAGTGAGTCAGATAGCCATTTGTAAGGTTAGCTGAGCACAAATTGTTTTACAGTTGCGAATACCAGTAGAGTCAGAGTCTTCTTCAGGGATAGTGACTCAAATAGCCATTTTTAGGATTAACTCAATATAGATTGTCTTACAGTTGCAAGTATGAGCAGAGTCAGAGCCTTCTTTAGGACAGTGACTAAGATAGTCATTTGCAGGGTTAGCACAGTACAAATTGTTTTACAGTTATGAATATGAGAAGAGTCAGAGCCTTCTTCAAGGATAGTAACTCAGATAGCTATTTATAGAGTTAGCTCACAATCAGGAACATCAGTAGAATCAGTGCCTTCTTCAATAGCAGTGGCTCGAGAACCATTGGCAACATTAGATCAAAAAGGTTCCACCAAAAGTAAACTTTACTTTAATTAAAACATGGGAGGAAGTAAAGCAGAAGGAAAGTGTGCTTGAGCAAATTGTAATACTGAGCAAAGTATGTTTGAAACAATTTACAATTTACAGTATGCTTGAGCAGTGTACACTATACAGAGTAATTTGCAGTATGCAAATATGTTTAGAACAGTTTGCAATTTAAAATTGCTTGAGTAGTGTACAATGCACAGAGCATTTTGAGTACTCTACAATGTGCAAGTATATTTGTAACGGTTTGCAGTTTATTGTGTGCGGAGCAATTTGCAATGTGCAAGCATTCTTGCAGTTGAATGGGCTAATCGTTAAGGCAAAAAAGCAATGAGTCCCTTAACACCTTAATATATGTAGAGGCTGTTTCAACCAACATGCATATAAGTAGTATAGTCAGCAGAGCATAAGTGATGAGACAAAGAAGAAATGGTAAAAATCATAGTAAGTGCAAAAGATTTTTCCATTAATAATTAAGAGAAAGTACAAGAGAGAGATCCCGAAAGACGGAATAAGTACAGAGAGCACAAGTACAGTAGTAGAAAACAAGTTATCACTTAGAGGATGGTGGTAGATTAGTAGAAGGCTGAGTATGGATAACAGAAGGATCTGCTTGAACAATGGTGCTAAAGGGACGAACGGCTCCGTTTTGGTCCACATCAATGATGGGAATAGGCTGTTGGATAGGGGGTAGATCGATAGGTTGAGATGAGGAACCCGCTGCTTGAGCAAGGTTCAATTCTAAGGTAGCACCAGCCTCCATAAGATCACCAGGGGCTCGACTGAGGATGGCAATAGGATTCCCTTCCTCATCCAGCTCGAAGGGGGGAGCGCGCCCATTACATCCAGTCCAAGGAGCATCCCGGATATGAGTTACCTCAGATACATCAACCAGGTCCTCTTCGTCATCCTTGTCATCTTCCTCTTCCCGTACTGAAGTCGAGCAACCTTGAAGTCTTTATGGTAGGTCTTCGTAGAAAATTCCTCTACCAGCCGAGAGTATTGGGCCTGTAGTTGCCCCAACAGCTTCTTTGTCTCAGTCTCATCCTCTTTAGCCTGAGCGGCGCTAATTGAATCAACACTTGTGCTCAGAGAGTTTAACTCGAGTTCTTGATGCTAAACCTTGTCTCGGAGCTCTACTAGCTCTGCATCTCTCCGTTCCATTCTTTCCTTGTAGCTAGCCAGCTCTAGTTGTAGAATACCCAGGAGATCTGTTAGCCTCTTATTGGATGTCTCCAAATCTAGGTTGGCCTTGGAGAATTGAGCTAGTTTAGCCTCCATTTTCTCTCTAGCCTCCTGAAAAAATTGACTAAAAGAGGCTAGCTCAGCTTGGAGTACAGTTATTCTCTCATCCTGCTCTCTAGCCTGGCCAATTACCTGATTTTCAGTCTCACACCACTTTAGAAAGGCCACAATTTAATAAACGTGAGCCTTCGATGTAAGAAACAATATGTTAGAGCACAGATATTGGAAAGTAATTGAGCAGGGCAGTTAGAGCGATAGTTACCTGATTAAGGCCATAGACGAAATGACCAAAGCCCAGGTCAGCGTTAGCCCGGTAAACAACGTCCCAGTCCATAGGGTAAATGGACTGGGAGAGTAGGGAAGTAGTGGTTACAGGGTCCTTAATCCTGTAACCTTTATTGTGGACTAGCAAGGGGGTCGGAAGAGATTGCCTTCGTTTCCGTCTTGGAGATGGGCTTTATGGCCCATCCAAGCGAAAGCACCCTCCTCCAAAGGGGTCTTGGGCAGATGGGGGCACCACCCTCAAACCCCTAAGAAGGGGAAGGGCTCATCAGACTCTTCTTGACTAGCTGGCACCTTTTTCGTGGCCGAAGAGGAAGAACATGGTTATCCTCCATTGGGGGTGGCAAAAATCTATCCTACTTCGGCCTGAATTGCCTTAGGCAACTCTATAAATACAACAATGACATTAGTAGTAGCACAAGTAGTAGCCACAGTAGAAGCAGAAACAGAGACGGGAGCAAGGGCAGTAGGCTTCCTAGGTGGCACAACTTTCCTAGAAAGGTCGGTACCACAAGAAAAGTTACTTCCCATCTTCCTTCGCACCTTGGTTGGGACAGGTAGCGGAGTAGCCTTGGTGGCAGTAAAAAGAGGGAACTCTGAGAAGTAGATGTTCATGACGTTGGAGGGCCCAGGTAGAACCTCAGTAGGAAAGGTGTCCCATTTAGAATGGATCAAACGATCTGGCTTAGCACGCTGTAGGGAGGAATCGGATTACTAGGATCCCTTCGTTGTGGAGCTAACGAAAGTGGATCAAGACCCTCCATGGTATGGCCCGAAGGAGTTTGAGGGACTCTGAATCACTCACGGAAAGTACTATGGGTAAATTCCCAGTCCCCAGAAATATAGAGGGGGTCTTTGTGCCACCCTTTATCAGAACTTGGGAGAGAAGGGGTCAAAGCCACTGCTGCACTCTTGGAGGATAACGAGTAGAATCTCGGCCGATTGGGAATCACCTTCAGGTTGTACAGGGAGAGGAAGTCATTGGGTGTGACACCCATGTTCCCCATAGCCTCCACCAAATGGTAGAAGTTCCCAGACATTTGACCGAGAGATCGGTTTAACTTACTCTGTACCTCTCTAAGGAAATCAGAGAAAGGGAAACTAAGGTTAGCCTTGATTTGGCCGGTGTAAACAAAATTTTCTCCCTGGCGGTAATCATCAGGGGTATTAGAGTCACTGCCAACCTGAATGTGCACCGAAGTAAGAATATACAGGCTTCGTTGAAGTTGGGATGTAGTGATAGCCATGGGAAGACCAAGTATGGAAAAGGAAGAGAACAAATAGAAAGAGGAAGAAATTACCTCGAAGCGAAGAGGTAATTGCTACAGCAAAGTAGAATGAAAATAGAATGCACTAAGTCCGCTATTTATAAGAAGAGGCGAAGGAGCACATACACCTGAGAAGATAGTTCGAATCCAGTCGATGAGTCATAGATTGGGGGTAGTGCAAAGAGACTAAGGGACATGAGGACGAATATAAATGAAGAGGAATCCATCTGAGCCGTTGGTAGAGATTTGAAGCAACGTTGCATTTAATGCGTCGATTTAGAAATAGCAAGTGCAATTATGAAAGGCTTAAGTAGCCAATAGGAAAGTAGAATTGCATCTCGAGGAGACGAAAATATTTTACACCTCCTTGAGGGTTAGTTATAAAGGGAAATAATTGCATAGTAATCTTAACCATACACATGTCCAAGCCTACCAAGTGGTACTTGACACAGATTAGCTAGTGAAGTGTTGTCCAGTAGGAAGGGTAAGTCAGAGTAGAGACTTCCCTAGTCTGGCTAGTAGGGCAGCATAGCACTAAGCGAAGTTAGTCCTGCTAGGCAGGGCAGGGTAGGCCTTGAGAAAATCACAATACTGTTGCGTGCATGTCAATCCCAGAAATCCCGGAAGGGGCAAATAAATCTAATCCATCCAGAATATCCCGGTTAGGTAAACAATCCTGTCGCACCATTAAAAATCCCATGATTATAGCCTATAGAGGGGAAATCCCTAGGGTAAGGCACAGGGGGTTAAATAACATAGTAAGCACTATTAAAGGGGGGACTGGAGAGATCGAGAACTAACCAGTACTGATGACTAATTTCTCTACCTATCTAACTTGAGCATCAGAGTGTCTGTGGCAGGTATCAGGCCGCTACGAGGAGAGAGGCACAAGGAACAACTTCAGATCAGTGTGGGTTGGGACCATCAGAGCCGTTTGTCGGATTCCAACCGCACACCAAAATTTGCCAATGTTGGCTAAAATTTGGTATATCAACGAAGTTCTGTGGTGCACACGAGCATCCCGTCAATTTGTGACCTGGAGTACAGAGGATTCAAATTCCTCAAATATACTAATAAAAATAAGAACAAAGGTTTTCATACAAGATATACAAATTTGGTGCAAAAATTGAGAGTCAAAAAGTATCCAACGTATGTACGTTTTTACTTAGGTAATTTGTTGATGGGGGAGCAGTGCGGCGCCATCACCCATAAGTGGACTCATTTTAAGAATAATGTGAGGTTACAAGTATCCAAATTTACCAATAAATAACATGTTATTGAAATAAAATTGATTTTTGGATGACGTGGCCATACTGATTCCAACAACATGAAAATTTCTGAAAACAAAAATTTACAAAACTGAGGTGTTAAGCTCAGATTTTAGTAAGAAGCACATGGATATTGAAACAAAAAATTAAATTTACCAATTAAAATCAATTTTTGAGTTTTCAGACTTAAGAGTAAATATCTCCAATTACTGTGACTTTTACACGCTAGTATGAGAATTTCTAATAATTTGACAGGGTTGATGATCTGTAACAACTGGTCTCCAACTTGAGAAATGGGGATGATGATAAGGAAGGGATAGAAAAAATGATGTGATTCCTCTTGGAAACTCCTCTTGATGATCTCTTCTAAGAATCTTTTAATTCAAAGGAAACACAAGTTGTGTAGAAACAAAAGATGATGTTGATCGGATTAGAACCTTCAAGAAGCTATGTCCTTAAAACCCCAACCTTGAGACGCCACAAAGGATGATCACTCCTTTGATAAGTCGAAGATTCATGCCCTCCTTCAAGAACTCGAACAAGAATTCATAAAGAACTCATAAAGAACTTATAAAGATCTCATAAAGAACTCAAACTAGAATACATGAAACAAAGCAAAGTTCTTGAAGAAACTTCAATTCTCATAAAATGTAAATTGTAAATTGTAAATTGTGTCTCAATTACAAGATGAGGTGCCCTTTTATAGACAAATTAGATCAAGATTGGTTCTAATTAGTCCTTGAAAAAATAAAGAAAGTCTAATTAGTCCTTAGGAAATAAAGAAATCAAAACTAAGGACAATTAAAACATAAAAATTCCCAACTAACCATTGCATCCAAATTGATCTCTTGCATAAAAAGATAGTTGACCATCCTTGATGAAACTTTGATATCTCCGAAGTTAGCCTTAGAATCTTCTAGAATGGCCTCTTTGTATTGTACTTCCACAATCAAGCCTTGCAATGCCTCTTCCATCCTCTTTGTCCTTGCCCTAGTAATCGGACCGCCAATTCCTTGCAATGGTTCTTGAGAAGACTTGGAAACATTAACTTGAGTTATTGGGTCAGCAACTCGATCTTCATTATTTTCCCCCTCTTCGAAAATATTCGTCCTCGAATCACCTACATTAAACAAGGATAAATCAGCAACATTAAAAGTTACAGTAACATTACCATAATCACTTGGCAAATCGAGTTTGTAGGCGTTATCATTGATGCGTTCCAAAACTTTAAATGGACCATCTCCTCGAGGCTGCAATTTTGATTTCCTTTGGGTAGGAAATCGCTTCTTACGCAAGTGCACCCAAACCCAATCTCTAGGGTGGAAAATAACTTTCAAGCGGCCCTTATTGGCTTACTTAGCATATTGCTCATTCTTCCTGTCAATGTTGGCTCGAACTTTGGCATGTAAATCTTTCAAAAAATCTACCTTTTTCTTATCATCAAGATTAGCATGTTCATTAGTAGACAAATGTAAAATATCCACAGGCGTTAAATGATTAAAACCATAAACAATCTCAAATGGAGAAAATGAAGTAGTTGAATGAATAGTTCTATTATAAGCGAACTCAATATGTGGTAAACACTTCTCCCATTGTTTTAAATTTTTTTGTATGATAGCACGCAACAAAGCAGTGAGTGTCCTATTAACTACTTCAGTTTCGCTATCCGTTTGAGGATATGCAACAATAGAAAGTATAAGTTTAGTTCCTAATTTACTCAATAAAGTACGCCAAAAATAACTTAGGAACTTAACATCTCTATCACTAACAATTGACTTAGGTAGCCCATGCAATCGAACTACCTATTTAAAAAACAAATCAGCAATATGTGTTGAGTCGTTGATTTTAGTACATGCAATAAAATGGGCCATCTTACTAAACCTATCAACAACAACAAATATACTAACTTACCATTTTAAGTCCTCGGCAATCCTAAAACAAAATCCAAAGAAATATCAATCCAAGGCTGATTAGGTACAAACAAAGGGGTATACAAGCCATGCGGTCGAATTTTAGACTTTACTTGCCTACATGTAATGCACTTATCACAAACAGATTGCACATCATGCTTTATATGGGGCTAATAAAAATGCTCACGTAAGATATCTAAAGTTTTTAGGACATCAAAGTCACCCATTAAACCTCCCCAATGAATTTTCCTTACAAGTAACTCACGAACAGAACAATTAGGCACACACAATTTATCTTTCTTCAAAAGAAATCCTTCATGCCTATAAAAGTCACCAAACGCACACTTAGCACATGCATTCCATACTTGGCTGAAATCAGAATCATTGGCATACAAATCTTTAATCAATTCAAAACCATGTAGTTTAGTTTGCAATGACGTAAGTAATACGTACCTTCTTGACAATGCATCGGCCACAACATTTTTCTTCCCACGTTTATATTTAATTACATAAGAAAATGTTTCTATAAACTCCAACCATTTAGCATGTCTTTTATTAAGCTTACCTTGGGTCTTCAAGAATTTCAAGCTCTCATGATCAAAATGAATGATAAATTTCCTCGGCCATAACTAATGTTGCCATGTTCGAAGAGTTCTCACTAATGCATAAAGCTCTTTGTCATAAGTAGGATAATTCAATGCTACCCCACTTAGCTTTTCATTAAAATAAGTTATTGGTTTAGAATCCTGCATCAAAACAGCTTCTACTCCAATCCCAGATGAATCACACTCTATTTCAAAAGCTTTATTTAAGTTAGGCAAACACAACAAAAGTGCATTAGTTAACTTATCTTTCAAAGTTTGGAAAGCCTGATCATGCACATTAACCCAATTAAAAACAACATTCTTTTTAACAAGTTTATTCAAAGGTGCAGCAATAGAACTAAAATCCTTAACAAACCTTCGATAAAAATTTGCTAAACCATGGAAACTTCTTATCTCGTTCACATTCTTAGGTGTAGGCCAATCCTTTACTGTCCTTACCTTTTCCTCATCAACACTAATTCCCTGCAAACTAACAACAAATCCAAGAAACACAACAGATTCCATACGAAATGTGCATTTCTTAAGATTAACATATAATTGGTGTTCTCTTAACACACTAAACATAGCATCCAAATGCTTCACATGGTCATCAACATTTTTGTTATAGACTAAAATATCATCAAAGTAAACTACCACAAATTTTCCCATGAAAGCACGCAAGACATGGTTCATTAATCTCATGAATGTACTAGGTGCGTTAGTTAAATCGAAGGGCATTATTAACCTTTCATACAACTCATATCTAGTTTTAAATGCAGTTTTCCATTCCTCTCCCTCTTTCATGCGAATTTGATAATACCCATTCTTTAAATCAATTTTAAAAAATAAATGAGAGCCATGCAATTCATCAAACATATCATCTAACCTAGGGATAGGATGCCTATATTTTACCGTTAACTTAGAATTTGAACTACAAAAAGTCTACCATAACTACAAAAAGTCTCTCACCTCTTAGAATTTGAACTCTTATGGGATCTACAAGATCCATATGAAATAATGCTAGATGATTTGAGGTAGCTAGAGGGTTGCTCCCCCTTCAAAATACTAACATAAAATCTAATGTCAGATTCCGAGGTACTAGGTGGCGCATTGAGATTTCGCATGGTTCCTCTATTTATGTTAGCATTCTAGGGTACTCAAATACCTTTTTCACTAAATAAACGATATCAAAAAAGTAGTAGAAATCTAACTACATCTACTAACGTAGGATAGATCAGAGTGTAGAAGAAGTAATAATATATGGGGTTTTTATAGTCTCCTTTCACTAATAGAATCCTAACGCTCAACCAAAACTTATAATATAATCTGGACGAATTAATGTGGCTAGTAGGTATAGTCACAATGCTCACTATGTAATGGGCTCTGATCGTCTATCTGACCCACTAGATGGTTCTAACTACCTTACTTTACACCTGTCTCGTCAAATGACGGGTTTGAAACTAAAAAAATGAGAAAGAAAGGGTAAGTAACACAGGTTAACCAGTAGGTAAACAAACAATTTCGACTAATAACCTCTCCTAGCATGAATGAGTAAACATTCTAAATTATTTCAGTACACGTAAAATTTTATCGAATAAACTAGAATCAATTAGTACATATAATCAGGGATGAGCAACTAAACAGTTAAAATCCACATTCCATCCATCAGTATTACTCATACTATAATATTTTCTTGTTATACAACTCAAATTGTTAAACTTGAAATAGTAAACATAATTTTCATATTATAATTCAAAATAATACAACAAATACATACTACACAATGGCAGTGTAGTAGAGTTAGAGAGTTGGGATTTTATGATTAGATAGCTCCCAGTCAGGATATCATGATCCAATGCTTCACTGATGTGAAATCGTATTGTTAGTTCTTAATTTTGTGGCTGGTTGTTGCAACTTACCACACTTGAGTAACCATTTATGGTTGACATGACCATAGTAAATAGGTCTCTTCTCGACGTGTCAAGATACTCGATTACTTTAGACTGTTAGTGATCACTAACTAGCCATCTTCTTCTATGCTTATCAGGCGTGAATGTGATTCCCATCATACATCCATACTCGTGTTTGACCACCTTTACATTACATGTTCATTGAAAATGATAGAAATGAATGAGTCTACATTCCAATTATGATAACATTCTCTTGCGCGTCCCATACCACGTATGAGTTTGTTGGTCCCTAACGTACATTCTAAAATATTTATCACTACGGATGATATAACGGAATATCCCTTCGGGTGTTCGCAACTTTTTAACAATTCATAAAATAAATACATATACATATCATTTGTTTAGAAAACAAATAAGAAATTAACAACACAATGTTAAGAATGGATATCCAGTTTCCTATTATGCAGCTGTGCCTACCCATGCTAAATGAAATAACAGTACTGTACAGTGTACTCTTACACAAATTTAAATAGTGTCTCACGCTAACAGAAAGTAAATAAACCTGAAAGTCACCTCATGATAACAGAAAGTAAATTAACCCTAGATATCCATTCATCAACCTACACATATTATAATAATTTAAAATGCAGATATCACATCTTGGGTATGATTATGACATTTTAACATTTCATCCCCTTTACCTTTTTTCTAGTATTAGCACTTTTCGAAATGTTGAATATTTGTCAAATCAATATAAATTCCTTTAATATTAAATCAATTTTCAACTTTAAAAATTTACTTTATCATTTAAATTGAAAAACTATAAAATTTAAATTGAAAAGGGGTCCTAGTAATGGCACAGGACCGAACTGGCGAACCCACCCACATATACATTGTTATAAAACATATTTAAACACATTAAACACATATATTTCTCGTGAATTTGAAATGAACAAAGAAAATCATATGTTTTGAAATAAAATCGTAAGGTTGATAAAAATTAAAAATGCATTTTCAAAATTTACGAATATCAATAAGAATCATAAGCCCCCTACCTATTTTTTTAGTCGTTAAAAGCAAAGAACATACAAAGAAATCGAGGCAAAAAGTACGAAAATCAAGAAAAATTAGACTCTGATACGATTGATTTTTAAAAAGATTATGGTAGTTTCGAAGATCTTTACGATGGCAGCATTTTTCCCTTCTACAACGGAGGACGTTTTGGACTTTAAGTTGACAAATTTTTGTACTGAGAGGATCAAAACCCACTATTTGGTTCGACATATTTTTTATGAAAAGTAAACAAGGAGAAGAGAGAGAGAAAAAAATGATGAGATAGATTTGTAGTATTCGACATCGCGAACAAATTTCCCTTCTTCACCGATAGCCAATGGAGTCCCAATCACGATGAAAATGTAACTCAACGTGGTTGAAAACCAATATTTTTTCTTAACATTTGGTTTCTAGTTTTTGACATATTGGAGAAGATAATGAGTTATCAGAAAAATTAGAAATTCTTTATATCGGGACGAAATCAATATTTTTAAACTTGTTTTTATTTTTTACGATAATTTGACATTTTGGGCCCAAAAATTGATAAGCTAATATTCTATTTTTATATAATTTTTCATTTTAGACCTAGTAGTGCAATTGAATTCTTTCAATTCTCTCTAACAAAAATTTTCTTTTTTGGCCCCATCTAATACAAAAATCAAGGATTTTTAATTTCTTAATTTGAACTTGCTTAGAAGTTAAAGTATGTTTTTCAGCCATTTTGAATCTAATGGTGAAATCGGATTTCATTAAAAGTGAATAGAACAAAATCTAAAAGTTTTACCTTAAGTCCCACTATTGGAATATTTTTTTTTTAAATTCTACTATTTAATTTTTCCCAAGATATGTATTGCATAAAGTATTTATTGTTTTGTGGATACATCGAACTTGTTTACCAGTATATTACTTCCCACAAACATTTTTAGCTTTACTGCCTAGTTTGGGCAATCCTCTAACTAATGTTTTTTGAAGCATGTCGAGACAGGTTCTTGCAGTGTACATGGTCAAGATGTTGAAGTCACAATTGGACCTCGTTGACTTTAGTCATATTACTCACACATGGAATGATGGTTTTTTTAAGAGTCTTTGATAATGTAATAGTTATCAGATGTGCGGAGACTAATAATAAATTTTAGATTAATATCTGAGATCTCACACATCTTGCGGTTGAAACTCACCGATTATTCTCTATCGTGCATTTGAGATATGCTGAGGAGGCTATATTTCAATACATCCACACAGAGGATAATTTCAACCTTCCGCATCCCCGATCCACTACTGTGCTACACCCAATAATCTTAGTGATACAACTATCACTAAAGGTGACAAGATCTCCATTAAACTTTACCAAGTGATTGAATTAGCTTTAGCCATTGGTCTTGCGTTTGGAGTGACTACTATCCAGATACCACTATGTGAAATTTCTCACCTTAAGAAGGGTGTGAATTACTTGGTACTTCTTATCCCTAGACTTAACTTTTCAATTTAAAATAACTTTCCAGTTGGAGGATTGTGATTAGGAGGAGAATGAATTTTCCTATTAAACTCAATTTACTCCTTCTTTGGTGAGTATTTAAGTGGGGGATCTACTTTTTTGTGATCTTGAAGGTGATTTCTTCTTTGAATTCCTTCTTACACCTTGCTTACTTTCATTTGATCTGAAAGATACTTTAACTTTTTGATTTAGGAGAGTTGCTATTTAAATAATCTCTCACAAAATAGTTTACTATAGGAGATGAAGAATTCCTCATGTCTTTGGACTTGGAGGGCTCCTTTTTATTCACAAATGGTTCACTTTTCTATAAAGGAACATATCTTATCCCATGCAACTTTTTCTCTACCACTAAAGATTTACCAATAGAGATTAGGGTGGTTTTGGAGTAAATGGACTTGTGTTCAAATTAAATATGACTAATTTCTCCGTAGAAGTTGCCAATGATCACTTTCTTAGAGTGTTTCTTTGAGTGAGAAAAGTATCTAAAAATGGTGATCTTCTTGGAATCTTTCTTAGGATATGAAGTATCTCTAGAAGTGATTATTTTCTTGGAGTTCAAAAAGTCTCTAGAAACAAACATTGTGAGAATGGGAGATGATATAGAATTATACCTATCATATCCTGGACTTCCCTTATCCCAAAATGATTTTCCTATACCCAAGATCTTTTCAGATTTCTTACTAGCCTGGGTATAGTTATACTCAAATTTAGCAATGTGTGACTCTAATTTAGGATTCTATTCTCACTTTTTAGATTTACTAATTTAGTATTTTGATGAGATATAGTTGAGTTTGCCGTATCAAGTTGAGTTATTAAATGTTGAGGTTTAGTGATTAACTCACTTATCTCTCTATCTGACAACTTTTGTTTGCTAAACTCTCTTTAAGGGGATGTTTCAAGTTTAACTTTTAGGTTTTCTAACTCAATCCGTTAGAAGCATTTTTCTACAACCGTTTGTTCTAGGAGATCCATTAATCTTTCATTTTCTTCCTTTCCTTAATCATGCTTCTTAATGAGTGTAACATGATTAACAGACAAATGATCAAAGGCAGTCCCTAATCCCTATCTAAGTATCACAAAAGGACTAGGCCTATGCTCCTTTAGACCAAAAAATGCACTAAAAAGGAGAAAGATGGCCCTCTAGTTAATGCTGTTAAACGCTTTCCTCAAGTCAACTTTGATTACAAACCTGGGGATCCCTTTGTCTCTATGGTAGTTTTTAGTGATTTCATGGCTTTAACGGATATTGTTTGCAATCCTCCTACCCTGTAAGAAGGTTGATTGGCAAGGACTAACCATCTTATGGGCTACTTTCCTTAATTTTTTGCTAGAACTTTAGCAACACACTAGGTAACATTGCAACAAGAAATGGGCCTGTACTGGTCAAGGCTGAGAGGCATTTTGACTTTAGGGATTAAAGTTATGGTTATTGCATTGACTTTTTTGAGCTGAAGCAACTACTAACTGCCGTAGTGAAGTCTCAGCAATCCTCTTACCATGTAAGACACGACTTGGCTTAGTAGGACAGTTGGCATTGTTACTATAATACGATTGTTCGTAGGTTGACTAACGAAATACTACCTGGCTTTAATTGACATCGACTTTCATTGTCTTTGGCCTTTAAAGCAGCTTAGGTTAGAAGTTCCACTTGAGTGGGATGAAACACATACTCTCTTACAAATCCTCCTCTTATTAGTGAGTTACCTCTTCCTTTCCTTTCCATTTAGGGAGTGAAAGTCATTGTCAGGTGCAAGCTTTGGAGTAATGCGCTACCTGCTAGGTTCAATCAAATCAATGAGTCACATTTCCACTTACCCTTGAAGGCTTTCAAGTCGACGTTCCTCAGGACTTGCCCAGAAGGGAGAATAAATCTCTCTTTTCGATCCAATAGTCAAGATATGATGTGATTTGCTGATTTATCCCACAGGTTGGAGCTTGACTAATTAAGGCGAGTTTCCTGGTTTCATACCTGCATTCGAGAAAAGCAGAGCCAATCGGGAAAGATGGGAACTCTAAAATCATTCTTGTATCTATTCCCCAGTCCAGCTGCTGATTGGATGCTTGACTGAATGCCCTCCCTTTACAGGTGCATTACTCCTCGGATGAGGAGCCACCATCGGTACTAGTCCAGGAGGTCAATACTCGCGAGAGTCCCACAGCTACGCTAGAAAGTTAGGTATAACGTGTTTCGGTCAGCTTTAAAGGCCAAACCAACCCAGTCGCTTTTTTGCATGAGCCCTGTGGAGTCAAGTTACGAAGGACTTGACGGGAAGAGCTGGCTTTCTATCCAAGAGTTGAGAAAGGCCTCGTTCCAGCAAGTGGATGGTGCTTGCTGCCTTCAGCGAGGTATCACCTTTCCGGTAGTAGGTTGATCTTTCTCTTGCATCTCCTTAGCTCCTATAGTTCATATTACATTGAGCCTCGCTTCGCTGTTATCTTTCTTTTGTCAATTTCTGAAAGCCGGCCTCGTGAGCAGTTCGAGAACCAAGCTGTCCACCTTAGGGAAAGATTGATTCAATAAGACAAGAGATAAGGCTTTTGTTCTAATCCTAAATCGACTCTACCTTTTCTGATCACCCAATCCTCACTATCTATTATCCAAAGAAGTGACCAAAGGCCATTTATGGACTCGACTGAAAATGAGAGAGATACGTTTCACTTCTTAACTCCTTGTTCCAAAGTTGGCGAGTAGTTATTAAGGTTTACGAAGTCTTAAACTTAAGCATGTTGGATCTCAAACATAAAAAACCAAAAGGGGAATACTTAGTCGAGGAAGGGCTAGAATATGTTTTTTGCCCAATAGGATGGAATTAGTTGCAACATAATGGGAGAGGGGTGGGCATAGGACCCTAGCCTGCTGGCCATTTATGCTCATATCCACGTACATTAGACCCATAGTAGGTCACTTGGAACTTACATGCTGCTTCTTCATAACGTTTAGTAACCTAAACACACCCATCTTAGGCTCTTTAGGCCCTTTTTCACTAGCGGCTTCCTTCGCCTCTTTGGTCTTTAGAGGTGCATTGAGAGCCCTCCTCTTAAGGTATTCCATGGCTTGATGCTCAACGACTCCATAAACGATGCACCTTGTACTCTTGGTAGTAGGTTGTTCTTTGCCTTTGGCATGGAACGACTTCCTTCAATCCTTATTTGCATCACTCTTGTTTTCTCCCCCACCTTTGCCATGATGGGCTTCGAAGACTCGGGCATGCTGGACTCGACTTCTTGAGATAGTGCCTCCTAAGAGGAATGATCACTTATTGAACCATTCTTCAAATGATCAATGCTTGCATCCAGAGATAGACGGGTGAGAGATGGATGAAACCCCTTAAAGTGGAACTGAGAGTAATGCTATATGACTTGGCCTATCTATCGGCGTTTATATATTGACTTGTGCCCACTTGACCAGCCAGAACCTTTACATCTATAGGGTTCCGTTCTCCACACATTATATATGTCCGGATGTGCTTGGATTGGAACAAAGGTTGGCTTTGATAATGGAATTGCGGAAGAACCTTGACTATTGTTGGATGGGGACTCACTCCTTATTATATATGCAAATGAATGGTTGATGTAATTGAGCTAGAGAATCTATGATAACTTTATTTGCATCTCGATAATCTGGATATAAGGCTGTAGGATCCATGACTGGAAATGGAACTCGATAAGTCGGCATTGAATTTGGTTCTGATGCTTATGCTTATGCAAAAGCAACCTAAATGAATTATGAAGATTCTTCTCCCGGATAAGGATCAATTGGTGATGCAATCCTGGCTATTGTTGGTGGTACATTTGCTATCGATGTTAAGGGGTAAACTAATGCTACTTATGGTGCCTTATTTCATATCCTTAAATTTTACTCTAATGCCTTTGACCAAGCCTCTGTTTATGGTTTGGATGCCCTTGTCCATCCATGCCCCGGACTATTAACAGTCCATCCTAACTTTTGCCTCTACTAGTGATGACAAGACTGCTCCCTGCATCTTTGCCTTTGTTATTGCTATTCAAATAAAGGGTGCTGGATTAATTGAAAGGGCTTCTTAGTCTTATTTAATTGGATTCAAACCTACGATTGATGAACCCGCATATGGAACTGGATTAACTACTATCGAACAACTATTAACAGAACTTTCGGGGAGACTCAGGGAACGAGGCTATCGTAAGGTGATCGTGATGCTGCTGGTTATGGGACAACTTGTTCAATTGAAATTGGAAAAGATGCTGGAAAAAAGTGCAAAAATCTAGTAGGTATATATTTTGATTTGGGTCAATCTACAGCGTATACTGGAGTAGCTAGTACTACCCTTACTACTTGTGCCTTTATCTTAGCCTCATATTATGATGTTGCTCTTAATTCCCATATTTGTCTATGCATGCACCTCTTAGGTGATGCTATTTTTGTGTTGATTTCACTAATGCTTGTAGTTATGGACCTATATCTGAGCAAGGATCTAAAAGAGATGTCGGAGCTACCACCAATATTGTCCTAATAATCCCTATAGTTGTAGGGTGCCTAGACCAATTTAGATTGAGCTCCTACGCTTTTACAGCTTTGACTTGGTGAAATACTTGGTCAATGAATTCTGCATTTAGCTTTGGCATTGGATGTGAACCTATAAGATTCAGAGCCATCACCCTTGAATTTGCAGACGTAGTGAAATTCATTCCCCTATTCTCACAGTCAAGCCTTGAAAAGCGATCATCCTTTCATCACTCACCTGGCTAATGATCGAATTGGAGCATGCCTTTATGAACACGCCTATCATATTACGTACGGCCGATGATCTGGTCTATCCCTACTAGCACGTCTCACAGCTGTAGGCGGTCGATGATCAATACACTGCTAGCTACTTGGATATCGTAAGTATTGGTTATAGTCGTTGGTCCATTGGCATAATAGACGGAACTTGACGGTACTACACTAGATATTCAGTAGGCGAATCTCTTTCTCCTTCGTCCCTATAGAACTCAGCTCATATTACATTGACCCTCTTCGTTCTTATGAACTCAGCTCATATTACATTGACCCTGCGTCTCCTTAGTCCCTCGGAACTAAGTAACTGCCTCTCTGATCCTCTCTTCTCTCTCTTTCACATCCCTACTAATACTCTGTTTGGAAATGCCGTGTGAAAATAAAATTCAACCAAACACATTCCTTTTTTGGAACTTGAGTGTTTGGTATGATTCACAACTCCTTTTAGTTGCCGATTTATTCAGAAAAATTAGTTGAATCCCTCGACTACCATTAACCTAAACCAACGTTTCGTCTCACTAAAAGTCCTTGTGGATCAGGGAATATTCTAAGGCAATATAATGACGATGGCAGCACTAATGATCTTGTGACTTGGTTCGGACCTCAAGGTCTTTAAGTGTAGAGTAGCTAATCTCGTGGCTCAACTTGAGTTGTTGAACTATGAAAAATCGCTAGCAAACTCAAGAGGGGAATCTAAATCAATTATTCAATAATAGATGTCACTACAAGAGTAGAGTCGTCGATCTCGCAGATCAATTTGAATCACCAAACCACAAAGACATAGAGACTCCGAGCAAGAATTGTGATATAAAAGTCTAAAAAAATACAAGCATAATCTAAAAGGGCATAGTGAAAATTCGAAAAGGCTCTATGAGTAAAAGAATCAAATTATGGCAAGAACAAAGGCATCGACACGATGAAAACCTCAAAAAAGGCGTCGATGCTCAAAAAAGTGAAAATCGGGTCTGGTAAAAATTGTAACAGGCGCCAGGGGCAATAGGGGTAAAAAAATCCTAGCTTGTAAGAGTATAAACTGTGAACGACAAAAAATATGTCCCAAAAACCAATGGTCCAAGCAGATAATAGTCTTCCAACACCAGGGCAATGGGGATAACTCTAAACGAACCAAAATGATAATTGTTGCTCGTATCCTTTGTGGTTGGCAAAAATACCAAGACCGTTACAACTAAAGATTTTACAAACTCTGAATTTATCATACTTATTTGTAAAAACATTTTATTAGATTTTAAAATTATTATTTTGGCCAATGACGACAAATCTAAGACTCATTCAACAAAACTTCGTGTTTTTAGGAACAATAGATATACCTAAGGCCAAGTAAGTACAAAACCTTTTTTTTTTTGGCATTAATCTTTCAACATTTTTTGTATACATCTAGATAATGACAAGAAAATATAAAAGGTAGGAATACAACACAGTCAATCAAATATCATGGTAAGAAATGAAAAAAGAGTCAAGGCATTCCTCCAAAGCACGGATCTGGGCAGCCTGACTCATCATTACTCTTTTAGCATCTGAAATATCACGACTTACCAAATATGCTGCAAAGTTATCAAAATAAGGACACTGGGCAAGTCTTTCCCTCAACTCAATAACTTCAGCTCGAAGCCTAGCCACTTCACCACTATCACTAGATCCCGACCGGGCAAGTTCGGATGTCAGCCGAGCGATCTCTTTCTTTATTTTCTTTTCGGATTTGAGCCAGAGTGCTTGAATTCGACGTTGATCAGTTTGGAACTCCTCCACTTGATCTCGATAGTCAAAGAAAGATGAAGTACCAGGATGTGTTTTGGGCACTTTTGACACCGATGGCCTCCCATAGATGAGTTCTCAAATCCAATACAAGTATGACGGAAACAGGTATGCTGCGAAGACGGGTCAACTCAATACCTCAACATGACTTCATTCTTTCACGAGTCGACTCAGAAGCGTGGGTGATAAAGGACCAACCAACTTGCTAAAGTTTTCAGGGATGAGAACACCCTGATCATAGCCAAACCGTCGAAGAACCAGAAGGGGTACATAGTCAGTCACCTCACAAAGACCAATCAAAACGAGGAAACAGACCCTATCAAATGCAATCACGGGAGACCCCTGAGGTTGGAAGGCGCCAACCCATCTCACCTCCTCATAATCTAGGTTGTAAATGTAGGCATACCATTCCTCTTTACCACTTGAGACCAAAGGAGCAACTCACCTCCACATCATGAGTATGAGATCAGCATTAACGCAGAACGGGCGGTTAACGGTTTCTGTCAAACCTACATGATCCATAAACCAAAGCTACAAGAAGAGGAGCATTCTAAACTTTTGAAAACTAAGAAAATTAAAATATAAATCTATGCTAAATTGGGAATTTACCTACAGGAGTGGAGCACATCTTTGGAAAATTCGATCATGACCAGACGAACAAGTCATGAGAGATCGAAACATCTCATTCAGAAGCATCCATGCCAACCGACGTCCCCTCGGACTTGTTGGATCACGTGAATGAGAGAAAGGTCCATGATATCTCTGCCACCTAGAAACAAAAGTTGACTCACCACCATCAAATTGAGGGCATTGAAATGAATCAGTGGCCTCGAGGGATCCGTTGGACGCTTGACCAAGAAAGATCTAGACATCGACTTCAAAACCAATCCACAGTTCGGGATTTTCAAAAACTTGCGATTTATCCCTAAGAAGTCAGAAGCTTCACTTCGATAACCATCACGCAAAGGGAAAACAACCACTACACCCGACATCTCAAGGCCTAATAGCACTTCAAACTCCTCGATGGTGGGAGTCATCTCATGTTCACCCAAATAAAAAAAGATTGAGGTCGGGAACCCAATACTCCATCATAACCTCGATCAAGCTCCATTGAAACGAGACATTAGGCAAGGGGAGTGTGAATCCCAACTTGTTCAAACCCCATTTAACCTTCTCACAAAAAAATAAAAAATCAATCAAAAATTAGAAAATGCAAAAAAAAATTGAAGAAATAAAAAATAAAAAAATAAAAAAATAAAAATAAATAATCAAGTAAAAAAATCAAAAATTTAAAAATCAAAAAGCGAAAAGAGTTTAAAAAAAATCCTTTCGAGTTGTACTTAACTCCGATTTGTTAAAACACGACCAAAAGCATCCGAATTTCAAAACTCATCAAATTTTCATTAAATCTAAGATCTTACACGAGCTTTGCGCCATCGAGATCAAGAAATCAATAAGGAAAAACTCTATCAGACCCCGTGTGCTTGAATGGTCATTTTCTACAAAAGTCATCAATTCAATCGATAATTCGAAGTCGTGTTTTGCAAAAATTTCCTAACCTGTACAAATAGGGATTTAGTCTATTCTTTGTAGTTATTTGCAAGTAATTCCTGCGAAGAAGGACAACTTTAGATACTCCAATTTGAACAGGTCCCTACTCGTATGGGCCCAAAAATCTCGATTTTTCAACAAAATTTGCTGACAGGCCTCAAAGGCCTAGATCATTAAAAAAATGACATTTTGATCGAACCGAGGTTCCTAAGACCCCCTAAGGGTCTAATGGACCCACAAAAAAGAATTGGTATACCCCCACCTTCACCGCTCCTCTTCTTAAATCAAAAATGTCAAATTTTTAATAAAATTCCCAATGGGCCTAAAAAGCCCAATTTGTCAACACGTGGCATTTTGAACAATCTAAGGATTTTCAAAACCCCTAAAAAGATGAATAAAATGAAAATGAAACTTGGGATACCCACCATCTTCCATAACCCTCACCGCACCACCTGCGAATCCGGAAATAACCCTAAGCTCCCTAAGGCCCACAAACCTTCAATTCTCCAAAATTTATTTCTCACTTTATCCCCTAACCTAAACCTAATCGCACACGACCCAAAACCTAAAACATACCCACCCTCAAAAATTCAATCCAAAACAAATCCTACCAATCCAAAATAACTTACAACCTTCCCAAAACTCAAGCCCAATATACTAAAGCCCACAAATCATTATCTATATCCAATAGGTAGGAAGAGTTGCTGGTGTCAAACAAAAGGCTGGAAACGATTTGGCTTTTCTCTGAAAAAGAACTACAGGCCCAAGTAACTCGATTGAAGTTCGAGATTGCTGACTTGCGGGAGAGACTTGCTTCGAGGATGCATGCTGATATGATCGTAGAATATTTGGTGAGTCATCATGCTTCGGATGCAAAAAGGATCATCATTGATCAGGCTGCTTAGATCAATGCCTTAGAGGATAAGCTTGATGCCTATTATGCTTCCCATGGAAATATTTGAGTGGTTCTTTGTCCGTTGTTTCCTTTTGTACCTTGCCTTGAAGAGAATGATGTAATACCTTTTAGAATGAATGAAATGAAAAGATAGGTTTTTTAAATAGTGGCCTCAAATATATCTACTGCTTTTGAAAACTCTTGATTTTGAAAAAGTCATAGATTCTTCATCGTAGGCCAAAAATAACACTTTTGATTATACATTTCTTTTTGTTTCAGATTTCGAAAGATTGCCTTTGTGGAATAATCTATGACAGACTAATATTTAACAACTTTGAACTTTAACGATTACGGTGTTTTTGCCAAATGTCGATGATGCAAGTGTCAACTAATCCTTAGCATCTTTAGAGTCATCCCTGAGACTAAGAATTTTGATTGAGTTATCTTCGTTGAATTTTTTGGAACATTGAGGACTTCAAGATCGTTCACGGTTTATACTCTTACGGGCCAGGAGCTTTTTGTTTTTCTTATATTTTTTTTTTGTTTTTGTTTTCCATTTTTTTGGTTGTTCCCATTTTCTCCCTTTGCTTCAATTACGATTTTCACCAAACCCGATTTCCACGTTTTTGAGCATTGACACCCCTTTTTGGTTTCCATTATACCGGTGGTTTTGATCTTGCCATAAACTGATTCTTTTACTCACAATGCCCTTACAGGTTTTCACTATGCCTTTTCAGTCTATGCTCACTTTATAGATTTCTACTTTGAACAGCTTCTCAGTTTCTCTATACCCCTCGTGGCTTGGTGAATCAAGTTGAGCTGCGAGATCGAATACTTTACTCTTATAGTGGTGCTCCTTCTTGAGTAACAGATCTAAAGTCCCTCTCTCGAGTTCCTCCAACGATTTTTATTGTGTGGTGACTCAAGTTGAGCTTCAAGATCAATGACCCTACACTTCGAGTTGTTTTTTTTTCAAATATTTGACCTGACCTCCCCTCTTAGGTATTCCAACGACTTTGGTGGGTTGAAATCTGAAATTAAGTAACAAGATCAACCATTCCCTGATCTGAGAAGACTTTAAGTGGAATGAAACATAGACTAAGACTATGGTTGCGAGAGGATAAGAAGGGCTTAATCTAGATTTATTGAGGGATGGAATGAAAACAGGGTTTGTTTGTTTTTGTTCTAAAGATATGATCTATGTCTCCTCCCAACGTCTCATGAAGTTGTTTAGGCAAGAGATTTGGGTTGAGCTTAAGATCAAACATTCAAGATTTTTATTTTTATTTTTATTTATTTTATTTTATTTTTTTATTTTAGTCATTCATAGTCGATCCTCATGTGGGCTAAGAATATACTTTAGTTTTTTCTTTTTGACTTTTGATGATTTGATTTTTTTTTGCTTTTCTTAATAACGGTGACTTGCCCTGGTCTTGGGTTAAGAAATGAAAGTAACAACTAAAATAGGGTTAACTAAGGGTGGATAATTATTCAGGTAGTAGCAAGATGGCCTTTCTTCATTTCAAGGCCTAACTTTAGGCGTAATATTTCTTGACGCGTCGACGTTGATTGGTTGTTAAAAGACTTCCCTGTCTATCTCGGTGAGGATTAGCGCTCCCCTGGACAGTATCCTTTGAACAATGAATGGCCCCTCGTAATTTGGACAAAACTTTCCTCTCGCGTCTTCCTGTATTAGTAACATCTTCTTCAGGAGTAGGTCTCTGGGTACAAATTCTCGAGGTCGAACTTCTTGTTTTAAGCTCGTGCTATTATCCATTTATAAGTTTGCCCATGATAGATAGCTAAAAGATGTTTCTCCTCTATTAGGTTCAGCTAATCGAACTGGGCTTGGACCTATTCTATTTCATCTAATTCAACTTCTTTCAAGATCCGAAGGGAGGAATCTCTACCTCAACAGGAAAAACTACTTCCATTCCATAGACCAGCGGATAAGGCGTTGCCCTAGTTGAATTTTAGATTGGCGTTCGATAGGCCGTGTAGAGCAAAGGGTAACATCTCGTGCCAATCTTTGTAAGTGACAACCATTTTCTTTATGATCTTCTTGATATTTTTATTTGCAACTTCGACCACTCCATTCATCTTTGGTCTGTAAATGACTGAGTTATGATGGGTGATCTGATAATCCTTACACATTTTGGACATGTCTTTGTTCTTGAGATTCTTAGCGTTATCAGTTATTATCCTGCTTGGGAGGCCATATTGACATATGATGTTGTTCTTCACAAACTTTAAGACGTTGCCCCCTTGTAACATTAGCGTAAGATGTGACTTCTACCCTTTTTGTAAAGTAGTCGATGGCAACTAAGATGAAGTGATGCCCATTAGAAGCTTGAGGATTGATCTGCTCGATGACATCCATGTCCCGAAATGAGAAGGACCAAGAAGAAGTCATGTTATGCCATTCTAAAGGCAGTGTGCTGCATGTTGATACCCGTCGCTCTCCATGATCATCCAATAGTAACCCATTCTCATTATCTTTTTTATGAGCATATGTCCATTCATGTGAGGTCCACAAACTCTTCCATGTATAGTCTCGATTAAATGTTGAGCTTCTACATCTGTTACACACCTAAGAAGACCTCGTGGTATGACTTTTTGTACAAGACTCCACTACTCATAAAAAACTGTCTTGCCAATCTCTAAATAGTTTTTAAATCATTTGTTGTGGCATCATGTGGAAAAGTTCGATCCTCTAGAAATACCTTGATGTCTACATACCATGATTTTTCCATAGGCAAATAATATGCTGGTTCGTCTTGAATATCAATTTCAAGAAGGTTGACAATGGTGTCTTTGGAGATGCTGACCATTGAAGTAAAAGTGGCCAATGCATCTGCGAACTAGTTTTTAGCCCTTAGCATATAAGTGAATGAGACTCAAGTAAAATTTGAGCTTACATCCTCGAGACATTCATGATAAGGAGCTAGTCTCCACTCTTGGGTCTTCTATTCTCCCGTTGTCTGGTAAACTACCAGACTCGAGTCTCCGAATACATCTATCTCATCCACTTCAAGGGCCATTGCTACTTTCAATCCCACAATGCACTCTTCATACTCAGCTTCGTTGTTTGAACATTGAAACCTTAGTTTGACTATAATGGGAATATGAATTCCATTTGACTTGACCAAGACTGCCCCAATTCCATTTTCCTTTTGATTTATCATTACATCAAAGTACATTTTCTAGCTTTTGTCTTCATCGTCGTCTTCTACTTCTGTAAATAAAATGGCATTATCAGAAAAATTTGTCTTTAGTGGCTCATAGTCAGGAGGGTGCTCTACTAAGTGGTTAGAAATGTCTTGTCCCTCAATGGCTTTTTGAGTGACATAGGTGATGTTGAACTTTGATAGTTGTAGCTACTATTTTGTAGTGCATTCTGTTAGTGTCGACTTCTCGAAGATATATTTCAATGGATCCATCCGGGCAATGAGCATAGTTGAATAATTGAGCAAGTAGTGGCGTAGTCATTGTGATGCCCAAACGAAGGCACAGCATGTCTTTTTGAGAGTTAAATAGTTCACCTCATAACTTGTGAACTTCTTGTTAAGGTTGTAGATGGCTCACTCCTTTCAACCAATTTCATCATGTTGCCCCAATACATAGCCCACGGAATTTTCTTCTACAGAGAGATACATTAACAGAGGTCAACCTGGTGTAGAAGAAATTAGGATGAGTGGGTTAAGTAGATATTTCTTGATCTTATCGAAAGCTTCCTGACAGTCTTCATTCCATTCTTTTGGTGAATCTAAAGAAGTTGTTCGACAGGCTGAGGAAGTACAGTTTGAGGCTAAATCTGGCAAAATGCGTATTCGGGACAACGTCGGGCAAGCTACTGGGGTTCATTGTCAGCAGAAGAGGCATCGAGATAGATCCGGTAAAAACCAAGTATATCCTCGAGATGAAAGCACTCGTTTCACAGAGAGATGTTCGGGCATTCTTGGGGAGAATACAATTTATTAGCCATTTCATTGCTCAGCTCACACCTATCTGTGAGCCAGTCTTCAAGCTACTAAAGAAAGACACGCCAAAGAAGTGGAATAAGGATTGTCAGGAAGCATTCGACAAGATCAAGCTATATGTACTCAATCCACTAGTCCTAGTTCCTCTTACTCTGGGGCGACCTTTGCTGATGTACGTCTTAGTGCAAGAAACGTCAATGGGGTGTGTGCTTGGGCAACACGATGAATCAAGATGGAAGGAACATGCCATTTACTATCTCAGTAAGAAATTTACCAAGTACGAAGTAAAATACTTAATGCTTGAGAAGACTTGCTGTGCATTAGTCTGGGCATCTCAACGACTGCGTCATTATTTTCCTAGCTACTCGACTATGTTTATAGCTAGGATGGACCCTCTGAAGTACCTTTTCGAGATACCGGCATTAACAAGTCGTACAGCGAAGTGGCAATTATTATTATCTGAGTTCGACATCACCTATGCCATTCAAAAGGCCATCAAAGGGCAAGCCATAGTCGATCACCTCGCCAAGCACCCATTGCCTGATTACGAGCCGTTGAAGACGAACTTCCCGGATGAAGTCATACTATTCACGGAGATTGAGGACGATGATGACAAACCAGGCAGGAAAATGTATTTCGACGGGACAGCCAATCAAAAAATAAATGAAATCGGGGTAGTTTTGATCAAGCCAGATGGGTCCCATGTGCCAATCGCCATCAGATTGAAATTCCAATCTTCTAACAATGAGACTGAATACGAGGCATGTATAGCAGGGTTGAAAGTAACACTGGATCTCGAGGTAGATGAGCTCGATGTTTTCGGAGATTCAAGCCTAGTAGTCTATCAGACGACTGGAGAATGGAAGACCCAAGAGCAGAAACTGGTCCCTTATCACGAGTATCTGGAGGAATTAAGCTCGTGCTTTGATAGGATTTCATTCACATATATGCCGAGAGTTAAAAATCAGTTTGTAGATGCACTAAATATGCTCACCTTTATGATCAGTATCTTGGAAGACCTAGTCATCGACCCAATTGAGATTAGAATTCAAGATGAGCCGGCCTACTGTCTACCTGTCGAAGTAGAAGAATTCGAAGAAAAATCATGGTACTCAGACATCAAGGCATATCTTGAAGATCGAACCCTCCCCTCAGATGCAACGCCAAATGATTGAAGGACCATTCAAAAGTTAGCAGAGCAATTCTTCTTGAGCAATGGTATTCTGTACAAACAATTGCATCACGAGATTTTACTTAGGTGCGTGGTAGAAACAGAAGCGAAACGACTAATTGAGACCGTACACGGTAGAGTCTGTGGACCCTACATGAATGGTCATATGCTAGTCAAGAAGATCATGAGGATGGGATACTATTGGTCGACAATGGAGACTGACTGCTATCAGCATGTTCGCAAATGTCATCTATGTCAGATTTATGCCAACAAGATCAATGCTCTGCCT
Organism: Akebia trifoliata; assembly: GCF_017979445.1. NCBI lineage: Eukaryota > Viridiplantae > Streptophyta > Magnoliopsida > Ranunculales > Lardizabalaceae > Akebia > Akebia trifoliata. The sequence continues at coordinate 16,037,293 of NC_141384.1, read as the reverse complement.
TCAGAGCTACATAATATGACCACTCCTTGGCCCTTCTCACTTTGGGAAATAGACGTCATCGGGCCAATCTCACCTAAAGCTATAAACGAGCATCCCTTCATCTTAGTGGCTATCGACTACTTCACCAAGTAGGTAGAAGCGGCATCCTATGCTAATGTTGCGAAAAGAAATGTTTTGAAGTTTGTCAAGAAAAACATCATCTGTCGGTATGGACTTCAAACAGATTGGTAACAGACAATGCCAAGAATTTCAAAAATAGGACATGGTCAAGATGTTCAAAGACTTCCAGATTACTCATCACAACTTTGTACCCTACAGACCTAAGATGAGCGGAGCAGTCGAGGCAGCCAACAAGAATATCAAGAAAATTATCAAGAAGATGGCAGTTACATACAAAGATTGGTACGACACGTTGCCTTTTGCACTTTACGCCTATCAAACCTCGTTCAGAACATCAACTGGGGCAACTCCGTACTCACTGGTTTATGGAATGGAAGCAGTTTTACCTGTAGATGTCGAGATCCCTTCCCTCCAATCTTAAAAGAAGTAGAATTAGATGAAACTGAATGGATTCAAGCTCAATTTGATCAACTAAATCTGATTGAGGAGAAATGCCTTGCAGCCATCTGCTATGGACAGATCTATCAATGACGAATAGCTCGTGCCTACAATAAGAAAGTCAAACCTAGAGATTTCTCACCTGGAGACCTTGTATTGAAGAAAATTTTACCAATCCAAGAAGACGCTAGGGGAAAGTTTCGCCAAACTATGAGGGACCCTTCATTGTGCAAAAGCTAATGACAGGAGGAGCTCTGATTCTTACGGAGATGGACGGACAAGTCTTCCCACAACCGATCAATGCTGACACTGTCAAGAAATATTACGCCTAAAAACCAACCCTAAGATGACGAAAGGCCGTCATTACTATTTTAAACCAAATATCAATCCTAATCAACCCTTTCGAGCCATCACGTTCATTTCTCAACCTATGACTGGGGCAAGTCAACAACTACAAAGCAATATAAAAAGAAAAAAAAAAGATAAAAGAAAAGAAAGTCAGAAAAAGAAGAAAGCATCAAAATACTCTTGGCCCGCATGAGGATAAACTGTGAACGGCTAAAACTACAAAAAAATCAAAAAAGTCAAAAACTCGGACACTTGATCTGAGCTCGACCCAAATTTCCAACCTAAACAAGTTTGAGAGACGCTGGGAGGAAACATAGATCAACTTTTCGAAGCAAAAATAGATGAATCCCATGTCTAATCCATTCTAGATAAGACCCAAACCTTAACATTTTTGTATTCTTCCACTACCATTAGACTAACCCAACATTTCGTCCTAACAAAAGTCTTTTTTGATCAAGGAATGTTTCAGGGCAACACAATGACAATGGCAGTACCGATGATCTTGCAATTTGGTCCGGACCTCAAAGTCTTATTAGTCGTTGGAAGACTCGAGAGGGGAATCCAGGTCGGATATTCGAAAAAAAAGAGTACTTGAAATGTAGAATAACCGATCTCGCAGCTTAACTTGAGTTGTCGAACCACGAATAGTCGTCAACAAACTTGAGAGGGAAAGCTAGATCGATTACTCAAGAAAGAGTGCCACTATAAGTATAGAGTAACTGATCTCGCGGCTCAACTTGAGTTGTCAAAACATGAACAATCGTCGAAAAACTCAAGTGGGGAATCAAGATCTATTACTCAAGAAAGAGTACTGCTACAAGAGTAGAGTCGTCGATCTCGCAGCTCAACTTGAATCACCAAGCCACAAAGACACAGAGACTCCGAGCAGAATTGTAATGTAAAAATCTAAAACTACAAGCATAGTCTGAAAGGGCATAGTGAAAACCTGAAAGGGTGCTATGAGTAAAAGAATCAGACTATGACAAAATCAAAGCCATTGGCACGGTGAAAATCCCAAAAAGGACGTCGATGCGCAAAAACGTGGAAACGGGGTCTGGTGAAAACTGTAATTGGCACTAGGGGCAATAAGGGTAAACAACAAAAACAAAAAAAACAAAAAAAATAAAAAAAAAAACTCCTGGCCCGCAAGAGTATAAACTGTGAACGGCAAAATCTTTCCCAAAAACCCGTGGTCCAAGCGGATAACAGTCTTCCAATACTAGGGTACTGGGGATGACTCTAAAGGAACCAAAAGATCAATTGACATTTGTATCCCCTGTGTTTGGCAAAAGCACCAAAACCATTACAATCGAAGATTTTTACAAACTCTGAATTTATCATACTCATTTGATAAAGACATTACATAAAATTGCATTTCAAAACTACTATTTCGGCCAATGACGACAAATCTAGGACTGATTCAACAAAACTTTGTGTTTTCAGGAACAATAAATATACCTGAGGCCAAGTAAATACAAAACCTATTTTCTCTGCATTAATCTTTCAACATTTTGCATACATTCAGATAATTAAAAAAAATACAAAAAGAGTGAATACAACGCAATCAATCAAACCTCATGGTGAGAAATGAAAAAAGAGTCAAGGCGTTCCTCTAAAGCATGGATGCGGGCAGCCTGGCTCATCATCACCTTTTCAGCATGGGAAGCATCACGGCTCACCAAGTATGCTGCAAAGTCCTCGAAATGAGGACACTGGGCAAGTCGATCCCTCAACTCAGTAACTTCAGCTCGAAGCCTAGCCACTTTATCGCTATCACTAGATCCAACTGGGCAAGGGCAGATGTCAGCCGAGTGATCTCTCTCTGCATTTTCTTCTCGTATTTGAGCCAGATAGCCTGAATTCAACGATGATCAGTCTAAGACTCCTCCACGCGATCTCCATAATCAAAGAAGGATGAAGCACACGGGCATGTTCGGGGAACTATCGACATCGATGGCCTCCTAGAAACGAGTTCTCGAATCCAATGCAAGTATGCCGGGAATTGGTGTGCTGCAAAGATGGGTCGACTTAGAACCTCAACCCGACCCCATTCTTTTATGAGTTGACTCAAAAGTGCATTCGATAAAGGGCCAACCAACTCATTAAAATTCTCAGGAATGAGTACACCCTGATCATAATCAAATTGACGAAGAACCCGAAGTGGTATAAAATGAGTTGCCTCGCGAAGACCAATCAAAACAAGAAAACGGGCACCATCGAAGGCAATCACAGGAGATCCTTGGGGTTAGAAGCCACCTACCCATCTTCATCAAGGTTACCGATAACATACCACTCTTCTTTGCCACCCGAGATGAGGGGAGCAACTCGTCTCGACATCATAAGTATGAGGTCGGCATTAACGCAAAATGGGCAACTAACAACTTCAGTTGAAGCCAGATGATCCATAAACCAAAGCTACAATAACAAGAGCATTCTAAACCTTGGGAACTAGTAAATTTAAGTTTAAATTCAAAACTAAGCTAAATTTGGAATTTACCTGCAGGAGTGGAGCACATCCTCAGAAAATTCGATCACGACCAGACGAACAAGCGTGAAAGATTGGAACATCTCGCTCAAAAGCATCGGTGCCAGCCGGCGTTCCTCCCAGACCTGTTGAATCACGTGAATAAGAGAAAGATCTATGATGTCTCCATCACCTGGAAACAAGAGTTGGCTCACCACCATTAAAGTGAGAGCATTAAAGTGAATCAATGGCTTCAAGGGATCCATGAGACGTTCGATCAAAAAAGATTTGGACATTGTCTTCAAAATCGATCCACCATTCGGAATCTTCAAAAACTTGTGGTTTATCCTCAAAGTAGTCGGAAGTCTTGCTTCAGTATCCATCACATAAGAGTGGAACCACAACCACACCCGATATTTCAAGCCCCAACAACACTTCAAATTCCTCAACGATGGAGGTCATTTCGTGCTCCCCAAGTCGAAAGAGATTAAGCTTGGGGATCCAATACCCCAACATTGCCTCAATCAAACTCTATTGCAATGGGACCTTGGGCAAGGAAAGAGTAAATTCTAGCTTATTCAAGCACCATCGAGCTTTCTCATCATTATCCATGCTATTTATCCAACTATTTAAAAAAGAATCGACAATGCCATACCTTTTCAAGTTGGAAAGAGTAGAAGGCACCTCCATTGAGCTTGAAAAGAACTTTGAAGAAGGAGGAGAGTAAAAATCGCCCAAAATGTGAAAGAAGGAAGTAAAATCGTAAAAAGTGAAATGTTAGGGCAACAACAATGGTAAAATAGGCTTAAAATATGGGGTAAATCATGTTGGTTCGTATTTGAAACACGGATAACGTCAAATGATAATTGATCTGTGCCTAAAACACGGATAGAATCAAGACTAGCTTATCCGTGTTGGGAGCACGGATAAAGCAAAATGTGACTCATCCATGCTTAAGACACGGATAAAATACAAAATGCCCTATCCGTGTTCCTAGCACGAATGAAAGCTTGACAAAAATATCCGTGTTGAAAACACGGACCAGAATATGTTAGCCCTAGGGCCCTGAGTTGATAAGAACGCAAAATGTCATATTTTTCTCCTTTAATATTTAGTCCTTTATACATATTTAGTGCCTAAATGTATTCATTATTCTTTTATTTTGATTTAGGATGCAAATGGAGGTGTTAAGTGCAAAACGAAATTAATTGGGCGATTTTGGACAGTTTCGACATCGCTTCGTAATCTAGGCATAACTCTCTCATCCGAACTCCAATTGAGATGATTCTAAATGCTATGGAACGCTGAGAAAAGGATCTACAACTTTTGTGTTTTGAGTTTTGAGAGATAATGATTGTATCAAGGTCAAAATTGGGTTTGAAGTTACTGCATGTACACTGTTGACGCGAATTTGACGCGAATTTGATAAAAATTTGACGAGGTTTATTTTTGAAAGTCTCCAAATCTAGTGCACGAAAATTCCAACTAAAACACCACTTTCCTAATTATATTAGGATTTCATTTTATTTTAATTAGTCAGATTTATATATTGTTATTGGAGGATAAGATTTAGAATATTTTTTTTAGGAGATTTTATTGGCTTCTAAGAAGGAAGAGAAGAACGTGTAAAAAAAAGAAAAAGAAGATCTCTCTCACTCTCTCTCTTGCTCTCTCTCTATTAGGTTTTTTTTTTTAATCTTTTCTTTAGGAAAGAAGTGGCTGAAACTTGGGGAACTAAGGGCCAACGAGTTGCTGTCAAGAAGAAGGAGAAGTTGCTGAAAATTTTCAGCAACATTATTGCCAAGAAGTTTACAACGTTGCTGCTTGTATTCGTTTTCGACCATCAACATCATCGCCGTGAGGAACATCACCACCAACACATCTCAAACTTCTTTGGTTGTGTTAAAAAGTGTAACCCTTATGACTTTTATTTATTTTTATTATTGCAACCCTGGTTGCTTTTGGATTAAAGAACATTTTGTTGGATTCTTAAGTTGGAAATTTTTAATTCAATGAGTTAGTGACTTTCAGATTCATTAATTGATGTTTTCGGATTGGTGATATGTAGACACATGAATCAGTGAATTTTAATTATGTATGCTGAATTTTCAATTTGGTCATATTGAAAACTTTGATATTAACGGTCATTGAAGCCATAATTGTATCTCTAATCACCTAATTGATTTGGAATATGATTTAAAAGTGGTAAAAACTATGAACAATAGTTGTGATCTGAAAATTGCATGTTCTTTAGCCATGGACTTTTCCATAGGTTTAAAGAGTAGGTTATTGAATCATAATTCCTTTTGATCTTAATGATTTGTTTAAGAAGTTGTAAGGATACGCTAAGTATTAACTTGATTGCTTAATCAAAATAACTAGGTGATGTACTTTTTCAAAACCCTAAGGATTATCTAAGAAGGAATTTATAAGATGCATGATCTCTTTAGGCTTGCACTTTGATTCAATTCGGATATGTAATTAAGGCATAAAATTCGTTATCTATGTTGAAGCAATTTGATTAGTCATTTAATGAATTTGATTTTCTGAATTGTGAGAGAAGATGATCAATTGTAAATATTTATTTCTTTAATTTTTATTTTTATTTTTATTTTGATTATTTCTTTCTTTTTATTATTATTATTATTTTTTTAATCCGAATCGCCAAAATTGAAACCCCTACAAATTTGTGTAATATGTTTGTTTTCAATTTGTTAATTAAACTAACTAAAATTTGTTATGACTCTTTAGAATAGGAGTACCCGCAATCCCCGGCCAATAACGATACCCTACAAATCACTTTACTACAATCTTCTATAGGGTTTATTGATGACTAAAAATGAAAGCTTGACAAAAATATCCGTGTTGAAAACACGGACCAGAATATGTTAGCCCTAAGGCCCTGAGTCATTTGAGTTTTTAACAAATCAGGACCACATAACGGTCATACCATGGCCCGATACCTCAAAATCACATGGAAAAGATCGAGACTCTCACATGCTCGATAAGCGCCATCAAAACTCTCAAAAGTCCTCAGAATGTACATCGAGCACGTGAGAACTCATCCGGGTCATACTGGGCCAAACCAGGACTTTAAAAACCACTATCTCACCATGGGCCCCCAAAATGAATCACACCGCTCAAGAACGCACTCGAAGGGTCCTTTGGACCCTAATCGCACCCTTTACCCGCCCGTAAGCTCACCAACACTCAAAAGGGCTCAAAAGCCCTGATAATCGATATCACACCCAAGAAGTTCGAGTCAATTGCATATGTGATATGATAATACAACAAATGCAAGGAATAATGAACATAAATGCACATGTATATACAAAAGTTTGAAATGTTTATACAAATATGTCCAAAAACTAATATAAAAATCTACATGTCCGCAAGGTACAATCAGATCGAGGGGGGAGCATCGTCCCGGGCACTCTAAGTCTCTGGAATCGCTCCAGAAGAAGATCCGGGCACTGCACCCGAGCCAGACACCAAGGAAGAAGGTAGACCATGCATCTGCAGTCGTTCCTCCGAATCCGTGAAGAATAGCTCCGCGTCCAGGGCAACATCCTGGTCCGTAGTACCCGCGAGATCGGTGCCAGGGACAGGAGGGCCAGTGGAAGGGGAGGCCTGAAAAGAAAGAAACAAAGCAGATCAAGATACAGACAAAAAAACATACAGAATAGGCAAGGAAATGAACAACTAAATGTAAATACATACCCTCGGAGGTGTCGGAGGCCACGCAGAGGTGCTCGCACTGTCTCGGCGTCGATGGTAATCCTGAAAAGATCATGAGAAAATCAGTCAGAACAGATAAAAAATAATATGCAACAGTTTACACAGCAAAAGAGAAATGAAATAGAAAGAACATACCATCTTAGCTTGAAGACGAGACTCCCGCAGAGCCATCTCCAGCTCCAGCTCCTGAATCCTGGCCGCCTGCGCCTCTATGCGAGCCTCTTGCTCCTAAATCCGAGCAGCCTGCTCCTCCACCTCCATCCTAGAGGCCCTTCACCTGTTCCCCATCTCCACGGCCCTTGCTGCCTGGGCCTCAATCATATCGTAGCCCTTTAAGATGACAAAGATCATCGGTCTGAGAACAAAAACATCGATTAACTAAGACAGGGATATAATGAAACGTAGAAAGTTATAAGGAAGAGAGACAGTGATAGAATGCGTACCGTGATAGCATGCTCCTGAAGAAGGACCCCTCCGATCTCTATGATCCCGGCCCGGGCGGTGACAGCAGGCATGATGCACCCAATAGAGGCCTCTCGAAACCAGACCTGGTAGTCACCGTCCCTTACCAGTCCAACAACATCAACACCCCTCGACTAGGCGAGATACTCATCTACCATCATAGCCCCCGAGATGGGCTCAGGTGGAGCGACAAGAATACAAAGACTCCCATCGTGTTGGAAAAACAAGCGCTCCCCCAAATAAAAGGTGGTATCGCCCGCTAACTGTGCGGGCAAGATCTCGTAAAGTGACAGAAGAGATCTGTAAAAGAAGTAGTCAGAAAGCAGGAACAGACAATTTCAAGCTTAAAAGAATAAAGTGAAAAGATGAACGAAAATCTGAAGAAGGAAAGAAAGCATCAGATAATGGGCAAGATACCAAGAAAGAAACTGAGAAGAAACGAAATGGAAATCCGTTTTACCTCAACAAATTACCAAAAGAATCGTGTGGAGATCCCAGCTCCACGAGGTGCGGTAATGCCCTCCACTACGCTATCAAGTCCGGCCAAAATGGTGCCATAGATCAAACTCCCCTAATCGAAATCGCCGATGTGGTCGATATCACGAATGTCGAAGAGGAATGTGGTAGAAACTGAAGAATCATCCTCTAAGAAGAAACAGCTACCAATAAGAAGGAGAAAGCAAATGCGGAAAATGATATCAAAGTCTCGATCTCCAAAGCGAGCTGATCTCTCTCTATAGGTGTGGGGGGCTCTGTCCTCCCCTTCTATCAACAATAGCCCCATCAGCACCTCCGTGTTAATACGCCCCAGCTTCCCCAGCATAGAGGCAGGGACTCTGGTGATGCCCAATAGCTCGCCCACCTCCTAAACGATCAACATAGCCAGGGGTAAGGGCTCTCCATCCATCGCGATGCCGGTAATCGCAATGAAGTCAGAAGGCCTGATGCCTATCTCAACCTCCGGCATATGAAAAGAGTGACACTGGGAACCACCTCTCTACCATTGCTAGAAACAGAGGTCGATCTACTCTGAGCGCCGGTATCTGCAAGATGGCGTCGAAGCCCACAGTAGCGAACTGCATCCGAATGTCATCCGAGAATAATGCAGTAGTCGACAAAAATGCACTCCACCTACCCCTGAAGCTAGCAGAGGGATAAGGGGTAGGGATGTCCAATCGCACGAGCATCGATATGTGCCTCCCCAACCCACGAAGAAGAGAGGTATCTAGAACCTCTCACTCTCCTCCGCAAGGATCTCAACCCTGGGAGCCTCTCGGACCACTCTACCAACACCCACAGCCCTATTCGCCCGGTCTCTACCACCATGCCTACCTCTCCCACCACTGCTGCTTGGCAAGTCCTCAGCTGGACCGCTCCGAGAACTATTAGCCTCATCTGCCCTGCTACTGGAAGAAGAGCCGGCTAGCCATACTATGAATCGGGTTTCCTTAAAGGTTGCCTTGGCCAGTCATACTCTGTCGCCACCCCAGGCCCGGGCCTTAGGTCTTGCCTCCTCTTCCTCATCAGAAGAATGTCGTGCTACTCGGGTCCTCCGCTCTCTACCCATCTGCAAGGTAATAAAATGCTAATTCAACAAAGGAAAGTTTCATATTTGCTTATCTCAAGGTAACTTAGTCAAACCCATCCATCTAAGTCAAACCAAATCCATCTAAATCAAACCTAGTCCATCTACGTCAAACCTATCCATCTAAGTCAAACCCATCCACCCAGTCAAACCCATCCATTTGAGTCAAACTCATCCATCTAAGTCAAACCTAGCCCATCTCAGTCAAACCCATCTATCTAAGTCAAACCTAATCCATCTTAGTCAAACCCAGTCGACTCGGTCAAGCCTAGTCGATCTGAGTCAAACCCAGGTAACCCAGTCAAAACCCATCCACCCGATTCAACCTAGTTTATATCTAGTCAACCAGTCAAACCTAATAAACATGGTCAAACCATGATCAAACAGGCCAACTCAAGTCAACCCAGCCAAAACCCAGACCAGCCAAGTCAAATCTAGTCAAACTCGGTCAACCTAAGTAAAAATCTGGTCAACTCAATAAAACCCAGTCAATTTAGTCAAACCTAATCGACCCATTCGACCCAATCAACCTAGTCAACTTAGCACACCCACCCTACCCATTAGACCCAGTTCAACCCAGTTAACTCAGTCAACTCAATCAACCAAAGTCAACTCAGTCTAACCCATCCGACTCAGTCCAACCCAGTCAAACCTAGTCAATATAAGCCAAACCTAGTCAAACCAGTCAACATAGTCGAACCAAACAAACCCGGTCAACTCAACAAACCTATCCAACTTAGTCAACCAAAGTTAACCCATCCAACTCAACAAACCTATTCAACTCAGTCAACTAAAGTAAACCCAATTGACCCAACAAACCTATCCAACTCAGTCAAACTAAGCCAACTTAGTTAACCCATTAAACCCAGTCAAAACCCACCTAATCCAGTCAAAACCCAGTTAACCTAATCGAAACCGGCCAAACCCAGACTAACCTAGTAAACATGGTCAAACCATGGTCAAACTACTCAACCGTAACCAATCCAGTCAACCCAAGTCAAACTTAGTTAAACCTAGCCCAACCTAGTCCAAACCAACGCGAACCCCTCCTATCCAACCAAGCCCATGCCCATGCCGAACCGATTAATCATTCATCATAGGTGGATACCATTCAAAAAGAGAGCAAATATGCAGATATCCGGAGCAAATCAAAGCATTCACAATTAAGCAAGCGAAGAAAAACAGACATAAAAGAGAAAATGTAAAGAGCATGATAAACAAACAAGTTCCAACCAAAAGCATGCTAAAAGAGAAATCAATTCATTTAAGCCCCCTTCACCAACAGTCCGACTCCATCCCGACAATCCTAAAACAGTCTTGTGGCTACGTCCGACTTCCCCATTTCATCCCCAAAGCCGGTCCCTAAACCACTTCTCAAACACCTAAATCAACCCCAAAACAACCTTAGCCACTTCCAAATCCTTACCAAGAACCGTCCCTCAAACTCAACCCAAGCACCTACTCCAAATAACCTCTAAAACAGTTTCAAACCATCCCTAAACTCGATCCCATCCTCATTCCAAACAAACCCTAAGCCACCCCTTAAATTACCCCAATTCCCACCCTGATACACATCCAAACCAGTCCACTAAATGGGCCCATTTCAACCCCTTAAAACACTTGAACCCATCTCTACAACACCCTTCATGTCTTAAACCCAAATAATTCTCTGATCTGTGCCTACGACAGTCCCTTAAAACACCTCAATCCTAACCCAAACAATCCCTAGAAGGAGCATTCCGTTCCACCCAAACCAATCTCAATCCAACCCTTAATCACCCCTTTACCTTGCGAAACGGTTTCCTAACCACCCCAAATCTCCGCTCAAACAATCCATTAGCCAGCCCAAACCCCTGTCAAAACAATCTCAAAACCACACCCCTAAATTCCCAAACATCCTGGGAAGTACTCCTACAAAACAACCTCCAGCCCTTCAAACCCCACGGATCCACCACCACCAATAGTTCATGCACTCAAAGCCCACTAAATAACGCAATATCAATAAAGAAAAATGGGCAAAACAAGACAGTAACAATTAATAAAGGGCAGCACACGTAGTTCCATTTCAAAAGTTAGGAGTGTTAATCTTAGATGCTCGAAAAATTATGCAAATAAATCAAGAAAAAGAAAAAAAAAAAAAAAAAAAAAAAAAAAAAAAAAAAAAAAAAGAACAAAAAAAAAATATATATAATAAAAATGAACCTAACAAAGATAGCAAAAGGAAGTGTTTGTGTTTTAGACATACAAGCAAATAGGCAAAGAAGGGAAAAAGAAAGAGAAAATCAATGACTCACCTCGAATGCAAATAGGCAAAGAAGTTATATAACCCGTTCGCAAACACTTCAGGGCTTCAAATCGATCCCACAAGCATCCAAAAGCAACGTGTACTCCAAATCGTTCCAACGATCGCGTTAATACCCAAATCAATGAAAGCAAGAAGGAAATGAAGAAAAGGGGAGGAAAATCGTCAGAAAAAGAAGAGAAACCGCCGGAGAACCGAAGAGAATGAAGAAGAAATCGAAAATGGAGGGGCGCGAAGGCTTTATCGTTCGAAATTCATACTAGTCCGTGCTACCAGTACATGTGAAACGAAGTTTAGTCTACCCGTATCACAAACACGGATGAAGAAACTCTGGTTGGATCCGTGCTCCCAAAACGGATGAAAGAAAAAAATAGAGCTACCTGTGTTTCCAACACGAATGAAATCGTTCCAAATGCTATCCATGCCTCAAGCACGGATCAGTCAATAAATAAAAGGGAAAAATAAAAATAAAAAATAAAATAAAATCAAAATAAAAAAAAAATAAAAAAACAAAAAAAAAATCAAATAAAAATCAAAAAAATCAAAAAATCAAAAAGTTAGAAAAATAAGAAAAATTTTAAAAATCCTTTCGAGTTGCAATCAATTCCAAATCGCTAAAACACGACGGAGAAATATCCGAATTTCAAAAATCACTAAACCTTCATCAAATCCAAGGTCTCACACGAGCTCCGCGCCATCGAGACCAAGGAATCAATAAGGTAACTCTGTCAGACCCCGTGCTTGAGTAACCATTTTCTACAAGTCATCAATTCAACCGGTAATTCGAAGTCGTGTTTTATCAAATTTCGTTTAGCCCGTACAAATAAGGGTTTAGTCTATTCTAAGACCTCCCAATGGTCCAAGGGACCCATCAAAAGGGTTTAAGCTATCTTACACTTGTCCAAACCTCATCACTCCACCCTCGCATCGAAGAATGTCCGAATGCTCAATAAAATTCCCCAACGGGCCTAAAAAGCCTGATTTGCCAACACGTGACATTTTTTATCAAATCAATGATTGCGAAAATATCAAAAAAATTTAAAAATTTAAAAAATGTGAGACTTGGGATGCCTACCCCCATCTACCTTCCACCGCTCCACCTCCGAGTCCGCAAACATCCTAAATACTCCAAAACCCACAAAACCCTCAACCCTTTTTTAAATTAATTTCCCACCTTACACACTAACCTAAAATTAACCCCATGTCACCTAAATCCTAAAACCTACCCACCCTCAAAATCCAACCCAAAACAAACCCCACCCAAGTCAAAATAACTCACAACCCTCCTAAAATTTAAAAGCCCACAAACCACTATCCATACCCCATTCATTATCCAACCCACAACCTTGACCCATTAACCACTACCCACATCAACCAATCACCCTCTCAACATCATAAAATGACATATGTCATCATCCCTTTCACCTCCCTCATCTAATCACCTACCTCCATCATCATTCTCTAAAAAAATCGGCCAACCACATTATTTTTCCCTCCAAAATCACCTCAACCCATACCCTACCCTTAACCTATCCCCATTCTCTAACATCATCAACCACCCACACCTCAACTCATACCCTAATCCATCACCATTCTCTAACATCATCAACCACCCACATCACCACCTATATCTCCTACATCTCAACCCATCACTTTCCCTTAAAACACTCCAACAAAATCACCTCAACCCATACTTCCCTCATCATCAACCAACTAACCCATACCCTTATCTCTAATCAAACAACCACCATCAACCAATCAACCAATCTCATCACCTCACTCTCTCATCACATTTGCCACATGTCATCACCCCTTAACCCTTCCAAAAACCAATCTACCAACCTCTTACATAACCCATCCTCCTAAATTTACACACCTCACCTCTTCAACCAACCTGACACTCTTTCTCTAAACCACCCTATTACATCCCCATTCCTCCCATCTACCATCACTCATATCACCCTACCAAACACTCTATCCAAATAGATTTGGGTAGGATCCAAACCATTTGGATCAAAACCTTACCCATTTTCATTCACTACAAAATTACCCTTAATCCCACTCCAAATTTCATACCCCCACTTTAAAAAAGAATGCCATTACCCATTCTCCTAACCTTTCAGCCCATTATACCCCTAAATACCACCCTCTTCTTTCCAAAAAGGAGTTACCCACTATCACTAGGAAAAATCTTACAAATTCTCTCTCAGTAATCCTCCCCAAGTCTCACAAAAAAAAAATCACATACTACACTCATTTTTCTCATCATCTCTTCTTTACTCCTTCAATCATACAAGAGTTGTATTTTTTTAACTCATTAAGGACTTAAGAGAATTTAAGAAGAAGAAGAAAAAGAAGAAAAGAAGAAAAGAAGATCAAGGATAGAAGGTGGATTCAATAAAACACACCCCCCCTCATCTATCTTTTTACCCTCTCCTCCTCCCTCTTCTATTATCCCCTCTCCCCTTCATTTTGTTTTATATGATTTAGGATGAATAGACCCCAAGGCTAAAGGTTCATAAGGGTCATTTCCATTAATGAAATGACCCTATGATCAAGCCGAAAATGAATCCCTACATAGGGTACAAATACACGACACGTGACACTTTATTTTCGTTTTTATTTAAAATCAAAATGATTGAGTTCTTTGAGGTTACCACCACTTGGTGGGGAGAAAAGGGTGCTTAACACCTTCCCTCTTCTCCAACCGAGCCGCTTACCCGAATCTCAAGGTTTGATTATCCCTTATCCATCATGAGTCACTAAAATGTCAAAAATGTCATTTTTGGAAAATGTACATCGGGTGACCATTCACACCCACTTACAGCATAAATGGTGGCGACTCCAATTCTTAGTAGATGTGACCGTGATAATGACGAAATCCACGCATCTACACACAATAATTCAAACTCATACTCCAACCAATCCATTATTTGTATAACCCTAAGATAACCATCAATTCACCTTATATCACTTCCTTGCTAATATCTATCAACAACAATTCCTTCAAATCTTCTCTATTCTTTATATTTACTTCTCTCACCAATTACATCGTCTATTATATTTTACTTATACTTATCGCAAACACTTCACTACTATTTGAACACCATTTAATACTCCTTAATAAAATAATATACAACCTTCACACTTATTATATCCCTACTATAATACAAATATCTACTAACACTAAATTCGCAAACTGCATTAAAATCTCTATTCCCAATACACCAATATCTTTATATTCAATGCAGTATTCCATTTCTGCTTACCATGACATCTCCTCATAATTTTCATGATTTAAAACCTTAATCAAGAGGGTAAATCTTACATCAAATAAATTGTTTCGCAAGTAACAACGTGTGAAGGGCCTGACAAATACTTCTTCAACATGGACACATGGAACATCCGGTGAACTTGCTCAAAATTTGTTCAACTACTTCAAACGATCCCATAAGCTGCAAGTCACACGCTTTCTTTCTCTACTTCTAAAATTACAGTATTGACCAGTTACTGTTTAAATATCATTGTAATATCAATTAATCCTTATTCATGTAACTTTATATTTTGCCTAAATCATACATATTTCCACTTATCATCTAATATTGACAGTACCACAATTAACCTTTACAGATCTCACAACTATCTCTCCTGACTTTCAATTCATAAGTAATATTGCTATCTTACCTTCTTCATCTATTTTTCACAATTCCATTAAGTCACCATTAATGCAACCTTGTCACAAAATCATTCTTTCTCGCATTTTACATTGACCTACCTTACTTTCAAAATTACATTTTCTATCTAACTCTTTCCTACTATATTTCTAATCTTTTTAACGCTACTTTTAGCTTATCCAATTGCCAAATACAACATATTCCACTATTCATAAATCTACCCCTTACCTTTCCTAATGAAATTCATCATTTACACGTCGAGTTTACCTCCAAATACTTATTCATTTTGATCGTCTACCCAATTTCAATTTTAGATTGCACACCTATACTCTGTAGGTTCTTATCTAATCTTTCTAAAAAATCTCATTTTTTCACAAGGTATCATCCTAAACATCACTTACCAACAAATATTTTTAGCCTTTACGCACACAAACCCAACACCATATTATTACCATGTTATAAATGTACTCATCCCAACAACACATATTTCCCCATGTAATGTTCTTTTCTACCCTACTATACTGTGCATATCTCGTCAGCATTCTTTGTTTCCTAGTACTCAACAACCCTTTGTCAATCATAGTCTTCTGGTGGCATAGACAGTCATATTGCTTGGCCTATCTCGACAACTTCTAACTTTAATAAGTGTGCATAATCTTATCAGAAGCATATGATCTAAAGGAAACATCATTGAATAGAAGTCTAATTTTCTAACATTATAATTAGAATTTGTACTTTCCAAAATTTCGTCAGAAACAGGTACTTTCTCCTGGGTCACAACCTTTGCTCGCTACTGTGACAGAGGGCACTCTCTCCTAATATGTCCCACCTGACCACATGGGTAGCATGTCAACGATACTGTCTTCGTAGATCTCTGTGAAGCGGGCAGTTGGTGGATTGGGGTCTGTAGGCTCTGAACCTGCCTTGTTGGTTCCTTTGGCCCTATTGGCATCATTTGAGTCTCAAATGTTATATGACTCGGTGATGAAGAAATCCTGTAACTCAATAGTGGAGTAGGAGCTTGGTACTACGGATATGCGGGTTTAGAGGCACTCGGTCTTGAATACACCGATCTCTTGGCTGGATCTGATCTGGAAGGAAGAGACGTTTGGGATTGACTAATATGTCCCCGGGATATCTGTAATTCCATTCCTTCTTGCTTTCGACCGTTTGTTCGGTCTGATTGCGGTGGCATAAGTTTTTCATCAATCTTGTTAAAATCCAGTGGCCTTATTGTTCCTTGAGTTAGCCCATCTAACATTTTTCTTAGTCACGGATCTTTAATCGGTTGACGTCGATCAGAACATTGCACCCCTCTATGTCCTAACTTACCACATTCTTAACATGCCACTACTCTTTCTTTTGACTGATTTAATATTA
This sequence comes from Akebia trifoliata, assembly GCF_017979445.1. Taxonomy (NCBI): domain Eukaryota; kingdom Viridiplantae; phylum Streptophyta; class Magnoliopsida; order Ranunculales; family Lardizabalaceae; genus Akebia; species Akebia trifoliata. Next base: position 16,020,782 of record NC_141384.1, on the reverse strand, counting down.
TATGTTGTTGTTTTTTGTAGAACTCTTCCATCTCTTGAGCATATATTTCTATAGTATGCATGGCTGTTTTCCCCGTGAGTTTGCTAGTTTCATATTTGTTTGGCTCTTAGTAGATTCTAATTGTCTTTTTTCAAATAGGCTCTAAGGTGATGATTGTAATATCCCTACTTCTTCTTGCAGTCCTCCTTGTGTTGGGATGTTTACCCTCGAATCCTTTTGAGATTTATCCTTAAGATGGTGGTCGAGCTTTTCTTCTATCCTCTCTAATCTCTTTGTCAGTTGACCCACTATAATCATTTGAGCCTCAAACATCTTCGATTGTCTCATTTCCATACGAGCCTGCTTTTGGGATAACTCCGACACTGCGTCTATCAACTGTTCCAACTTGGTGAGTTTACTCGACCTAGGTAGGTCTTCCCCACCAGTTTGACTCATTGTCTCGGGTCCAGTTGCACCAATATTTCCTTGCATCTTTTCTAACCTATAAGTTCAAAAATTTTCACTTTAGCAGAAGCAAGGCACTTCTCCGAACCATACCAACATCATTCTCATAATAAGGAATCTAGTAATGAATAACATTTTCATTACTAACAGAATGAATCTATAGTCTTATCCTACGCTTACTAAGCTTTAAGATTTTCTAGACATAGAAGAGCTTGCAATCCCAATATAGAAATACTAATAAACTCGAATATTAGACTCCTAATGACACTCTATGATTATCGTTAATGTCTGTGTTATAGTCAACTCCTTAAAACACAGTAGATCAGTATTCCATATGGATCTAATACTGTGCTCTGATACCATCTGTGGCGCCCCGCCAAATACTAACACAAAAACCCATGTCAAAACTCGAGGTATTAGGTGGCACCTTGAAATTTCAGCATGGCATCCTTTGTTTATGTTAGCATTCCAAGGCGTTCAACTTGCACCTAATAAACGACATACAATCCTGCATATATATATACAAAATATAACAATAGCGGAAGCCTACATAGATCTAATAACAAACGATAGATCAGATTACGAAATTTTGAAGTGCCACCTAGTACCTCGAGATCTGACATGGGGATTTGTGTTAGTGTTTGGCGGGGTGCCACACACTTACTCTTCTGAATGAGTTTAAGGAGGTCAGCTATTTCTTTGTCAATCACTCGACTCTTCTTCTCTGACTCCTTTTGCGACATTTTCTCCTCCTCCACAAGCTTTTCTTTCCCCTTTTCTTTTGTTTTTCTCATTCTGCCTTTTCTATTTTTTTCTAGTACTTTGTAACACCTCCCTGATCTGGTCATATGACCAATGTCTGTTACCATAGCCTCCTTCGACTTTTCAATCCTTATCGATGTAACGATCATCATCTCATAACTCCATTGGACAGTTTGATTTGAACGGTATGGGAAGAGTTTAGGGGGTATGATTGGTTATGGGCTGAGGGTTTGGTTTTAGATGGAGAATAAGAGATGGTGGACTGGGCTTGACGGTTGGTGTAGTAATGTCAGGGATCTGTGGATTTGTATAGGATAGGATGAGAGGTGGTCGAGAGGAGAAGCTTGAAGTTTGAAAGGTTGGTGTAGTGCAGGGTATGGTAAGGGGTGGTCAATAGGAAAAGCTTACACTTTGAGAAGTCGATGTAGTGTAGGGTATGACAAGGGGTGGTCAAGATGGAGAGCTTGCACTTTGAGAAGTTGGTGTAATATAGGGTAAAACATGGGGTGGTCAAGAGGAAGGGTTTAAAATTGGTAGGGTGTAAGGTATGATGAGTGGTGCTCTTGAGAGATTTGAGATTTGGGAGTTGGGGTGGATGGTGAAACCAGACATTTCAATTAGAAGTTGGGATGGTGACTGGTTGGTTATATCTTGAGGTAAAGCATTTATACTTGATGATGCGGGTTCCTTCCTCAAATTGACTCTAACCTTAGAACCAATAGATGTTATCAAAACTAAAGGGTCGAAGCTTGGTTCATCCCTCTCTATGGCATTTATAGTGGGTTTAGTACCTTCCCCTTTGTGTATTGGTAAGGGGTTCTGATTGATATTTTGTTGAGCTGCTTGGGCAGCTGGACCATCCAAGATAATTGTTTTCCTATTTATCAGGTTTTGAACTTGATGCCGAAGATTCCAGCATTGATAGATGATATGCCCCGGTGCACTCATATGAAACTCACAGAATTGATTGAGGTTGTACGCTGGTCCCTTTACCATATCTAGGTTTGGCTGCCTCTTGCTGACATATTCTCTCTTGAGTAATGTTGGGAGTAGCTCTGATAGAGTAATAGACAGGCGAGTTAACACTCGAGGGACCATGTTGGGTTTGCACTACTCGGCTTAATGGTTCTGGGCAAACTGTGAGTTTTGACCAAATACTACGTTCAAACCAAACTGAAAGGTTTGTGAGATAAGTGCAGCTTGAGGTAGGTTAACCTTGAAAGGGACTTGAGGTACTAGCGACCTCTGGTTTGGTGTTGAGATGAAGAATGGTCGAACAGGTTATACATTATTAACTTGTGTTCATCCTTTTTTTTGTTCAAGACTACTGGTTTTCGTTGAGTAGACTCCCCTCTTGATGCCCCTAGACTAGACAAGTCGTAGATCAAACCTGATGAGATACCATTTTCTACTCGATCTGCCACTTGGACTAATGACGAGAAGTTTGCAGTCGCATGACCTACTAGACGCACGTAGAATGATTGGCCCAGAGTAGTGATGAATATAGTATTCATCCCTTACTCAGTCATTGGTCGCTTCACTTTAGAGGCCGATTGCCGCCACCTTTGGGTATACTCCTTGATGAATGTCTCGAAACACTGAATTATATGCACGTTTCCCGGACATTTATCTTGATTTTTATCCCTATTTCTCCGTATTAAGGTAATAATCATGATAAGCCTCGAAACATCATGTTGCATGTTAATTAGCCTAAATTATACATAAATAAATTCATTTACTAGACAAATCTAGTTACGTGTGTTTTTTGTGTAGAAAATTAATATTTTGAAATCAAAATCTCAAGACAAAAGCATTTTGGCCCACTTTGGAATTTCCTAATCCTTAACTCATGTTTTTTTCTACACACATTTTTATCTATAAATAAAGCTTCAATCTTTAGAGAAATGCTCTCTCCCTCTTGGTTCTCTCAACCAAGATTCCTTTAATCTAAGGTTCTCAGCCTTTTTTATTATATTTTTATAGTTCACTAAGTGGGTGGAAGTGCTCCCTTTGGCCAAAATTCAACATCAAGAAGTTCAAAAGTTCCTCTAGGAGAATATTATTTACAGATTCGTTTATCATGCACCAAAGTTTTTGACAATAGAAGACAATTTACAAAGGAGCAGATAAGAGAGTTTTGCAATGAATATGGGATAAAGTAAGTATTCTCTACACCCCAATACCCGCAGGGTAACAGGCAAGTCGAAGCTACGAACAAGGTGTTGCTAGACATTTTAAAGAAGAGATTAGGGGAAGCCAAGGGCAGGTGGACGTTAGTCTTGCATGGAGTTTTGTGGGCTTACAAGATAACTATTAGAACATCCATGGGAATGTCCTCATTTTCCATGGCTTATGGAACGGAAGTTGTGATCCCCATAGAGAATAACTTTCCTACTATGAGACCAGGGTAATGTAGTCTGAGGAAAATAGCCAACAGTTGGTTGCAGAGTTGGACCTATTGAAAGAAAAGCGAGATGCAGCATTAGTCAGACTAGAGCATTACCACAAAAAACTACAGAGTTACTTCAATAAAAAAGTTCGTCCTTGGTAGTTTCAAGTACGCGATTTAGTACTGCGGCGAGTATTCCAACACACGGAAGAACCAAATAGTGGCAAGCTAGGAGCAAATTGGAAAGGGCCCTATAGAGTGGCAAGAATGGGCCAAAAGAGATTTTATTACCTACTTACAATGACCGATCAAAAACTACCTAGATCGTGGAATGCGTGTAATTTAAAAAGATATTATGAGTATATGTTTTGTCATGTTTGTTTTTCAGATGTGTTTGTAGGGCTAAGTTGAAGAGGGAGATCCAGCCAAGATCCAGGCCTACGTGGATCTTTTCTGTCTTCATTAGAAGAATAAGAAGCTCATCGGGCCCAACTCTGACATGAGTAACAATAGCCATGTGGATCCAGTTGGGATACGGACCTACATGGGTCTTCTCTGCCATTATTGGCAGATCAAGAAATTGGTTGGGGTCTTATTCCGTCATGAGTTCAAGGATGTTTTAATGGAATCTAGTTGGGATTCGAGCCTACGTGGGCTCTTCTGTGCCTTCATTAGCAGAGTAAGAAGCTAGTCGGGGCTCAATTCTAGTATGAGTAACAATAACGTGTGGATCCAACCGAGATCTGGACCTACGATGGTTTTCTCTACCCTTGTTGGCAGAGTAAGAAACTGGTCGGGGTCCTACTCTACCACGAGTTTGCTAGCCGAAAAATTAGCTGAATGATTGTAGATGACAATGTAAGTAGAGTCAAAGTCTTCTTTAAGGACAGTGACTCAAATAGTCATTTATAAGGTTAGCTCAGTGCAACCTGTTTTACAATTGAGAATGTGAGCAGAGTCAGCGCCTTCTTCAAGGACTGTGACTCAAATAGTCTTTTATAGAGTCAGCTCGGTATAGACTATTTTACAGTTGAGAATGTAAGTAGAGTCAGAGCCTTCTTCAAGGATAGTGACGCAAATAGCCGTTTACAAGGTTAACACAGTGCAAACTATTTTACAGCGAAGAATGTAAGCAAAGTCAAAGCCTTCTTCAAAGACAGTAACTCAAATATCCATTTGCAGGGTTAGCTCGGTGTAGATTGTTTTGTTGCTGAAAATGTAAGGAGCGTCAAAGCCTTCTTCAAGGATAGTGGTTGAAAGAACCATTTGCAATATTAGCCAGGTAAAGGTTCCACCAAAAGTAAAATTTACTTTAGGTAAAACCTAGAGGGGAAGTAAAGTAGAGAAAAGTATGCTTGAGCAGTTTGTAGTTGAAGGGGTTGTTCGTTGAGTAAAGTATGCTTAAGTAGTTGATCAGTTTATAGAAGAATGTGTAGAAGCAAAGTGTATGAGCAGTTTACAGTAGAGTCTGCTTGAGAAAAGTATTGAGCAAAGTATGCTTGAGCAATTTGCAGTGTGTAGTTAGAGCAGGCTTGAGCAGTTTGCAACGTGCTTGGACTGAGTATTGAGCAAAGTATGCTTGAGCAGTTTGCAGTATGCAATCAGAGCAGGCTTGAGCAGTTTGCAACGTGCTTGGACTGAGTTTTGCGCAAAGTATGCTTGAGCAGTTTGCAGCATGCTTGGACTGAGTAATGAGCAATGTATGCTAGAGTAATTTGTAGTAGAATGAGTTGAGCAATGTATGATCAGTGCATGTTTAAGCAATTTTTCAGTTGAATGGACTAATTGTTAAGGCAAAGTAGTAGTGAGTCCCTTAACAGCTTAGTGTATGTATGGGTCATTTCAACTAGCATCCATGTATAGTATAGTCAGTAGAACACTTGATAGGAGAGAACACAAAGAGGAAATTGCATAAGTGGCAACAAGTGTAAATTTTTTTTCATTAATAGTTAAAAGAAAGTACAAATGAGAGATCCCGAAAGACGGGATAGTACAGAGAGCACAAGTATAACAGTAGAGAATAAGGTATCACGCAGGGGAGGGAGGTTGATTAACCGAGGAAGAAGGCTGGGTAGTGGAAGCAAGAGCGTCAACCCAAGAAGTAGGGACAATAGAAGGGTTTGTCTCAATAGTAGGGCTAGAAGGATCAGCGGCTCCATCTTGGTCCACGTCAATGACAGGAATGGACATTTGGACAGGGGGTGGATCGATAGGCTGAGCTGAGGAATCCATAAGATCACCAGGGACTCGATTGAGGATGGTAAAGGGATTCCCCTCCTTATCTAGCTAGAAGGGGGGAGCGCGCCCATAGCGTCAGTCTAAGGAGCATCTCGAACAAAAGCTACCTTGGGAGAATTGTCCAAGTCTTCTTCATCAACCCTATCCTCTTCTTCATCCTCGTACTAAAGTCGAGCAGCCTCGAACCTTCATGGTAGGCTTTTGCAAAAGATTCCTCTACCAACTGAGAGTATTAGACATGTACTTGTCCCAACAGCTTCCTTGTCTTGGCCTCATCTTCTTTGGCTTGAGTAGCCCTGACCGAATCAACACTTGTTCTCAGGGAGTTCAGCTCGAGTTCATGCTGTTAAACCTTCTCTTAGAGCTCCGCTAGCTCTACATCTCTCCGTTGCACTCTTTCCTTGTAACTGGCCAACTCCAGTTGTAAAATACCCTAGAGATCTATCAACCTAATGTTGCATGTCTCCAAAGCGAGGTTGGCCTTGGAGAATTGGGCCAGGTTAACTTCTGTCTCCTCTCTAGCATCCTAGAAAAATTGGCTAAAAGAAGCCAACTTAGCCTGGAGCATAGTTATTTTCTCATCCTACTCTCTTGCCAGGGCAACTGCCCGATTTTGAGCCTCATTGATGAGTATCTCGAAACACTAAATATTACGCACATCTTCCGAACTTTTATTTTTATTTTTATCCCTATTTCTTCGTATTAAGGTCATAATCATGATAAGTCACGAAACACCATGTTGCATGTTAATTAGGCTTAATTATATATAAATAAATTCATTTACTAGATAAATCTAATTACGTGTGTTTCTTGTGCAGAAAATCAACATTTTGGAATCAAAATCTTAAGGCAAAAGTATTTGGGCCCACTTTGGAATGTCATAATCCTTAACTTATGTTCTCATCTTTTGTCTTTTTGTGCAAAAAAAAGTGGAGGTTACTTTCAGACTCTTCTACACACATTTTTCTCTATAAATAGAGCTTCAATCTCTAGAGGCTCTCTCGCACCCTCCCTCTTGATTCTCTCATCCAAGACTCATTTAATCTAAGGCTCTTAGCCTCTGTTCTTATATTTTTGTAATTTTATTTTCTTGTTTAGTTTCTTTTTGGCTAAACAGTCTTGTAAGAAGTAGAAAAAGAAGAATTTGTAAGTTTCTCCTTGAAATGAAGAAAAAAAATTTCATCTCTTATCTTCCCTTTCTTGCAATGACATTAGGCTAAGCTCCCCTCCATTGGAGAGTGGAAAAGCCTAAAGCAAATTTTTGTATTGTTTCTAATTTCGAGCTTTTCTTTTATCTAAAATTCTTATGAGTTCTCTTTAAGATTTTTTGCACATTTTATTCTTAATATAGATACTTTATGCATAGATTAGATTAAGATAAAGTATGCTTAAACTAGATAATAGGTAGTAGGAAGTTTTTAAGGAATTCTACTTTGTTTATATTCCCTCATTTGATTTCATTCGCTAAACTTTCGGATTTAAGGAGCTAACACCAAGCTCTTATGATTGAGTTATAAAAAGGCTAGAGATTAGGGATTGTTCATCAACATGTTCTAAGTAGATCCACCTCCAATGGTGCTTTAATTTCATAAGTTTATTTTCTTTTAACATCATTTACTTCAGTTCATTTTCTAACAATTTCACATTTTCTTATAAATTCAAAAATACAAAGAAAAATAGTTTTAATTCCTTTTAATTAATTTGAATTTTATCCTCTTAGCTTAATTCTACTTCTCCTTTCTCTTGGGTTTGATTCCCTACTTGCCCCACAAGTAAGATAAAAATAGGATTAATATTAACTCCGGTGGGAAGAACAACGATAGTCTCGTTGGAATTTTGGCGTCGCTGCCGGGGAAAGGTAAAGGTTGTAGTGGTAAGTTTTGATTTAAAATTCATTTCTTTTATTTTTATTTTATTTTATTTTATTTTTTGTTTTGATTTCTTTCTGTAAGCTCAAGTGTTCATGAGGGTTTAAGAGAGAAGAAAGAAGAAAAACAAATTGAGGAAAAAAAGTCATTCTCGTGTTTTTTTTCACCCTAGACAGCAGAACTTAAACTGACTGTAACTTTCTGCTCTGATCTCCGATTAATTATTTTAGTATATCGATTTCGGGTAGAATAAAATTTTCTATAAAATGTGAAAAATTCAACATGATTTTGGTCAGTCAGATTCTATTTTTGAGTCCGTTTACTATCATTTCAACTAATATTTCTATTTTGCTTCTTATAGGTGAACATTTTTTTCTTCTTTTCTTTCAATTTCCTTTAATCTTTAGTTAGGTTTTTCTTTCTGTTTTAGAACTTCTCATATAGGATCTCTTGTAATTTTTTTTAATTATCCAAAAAGGCTTGGATTGTATAGACTAGAGAAGGATAATGGGTTGACAATACTGTCACGGCTCCTTAGGTTCGCACATCAAAATTGAAATTGGTGGCCTAAGTCGACTCAAACCGTTTTTACCCCGTCTAGCATGGGAGATAATCCCAAAACACCCACGCCTTTGTATGCTAGTGGGTTACTATTTGCCTTTGTGTGTTATTTTTTCAATTTACACACACTTGGAATAGTTAATTAAGTAGTAAAGAGCACCCCTCCCCTAGGGATGGCATGATAAGATAAGGATTGGAAGTCATTATCAATTCCTTGCACTAATTAGGATAATCAACTCACTAGTCATTCAATCAAATTAATTAAAATTAATTAAACTTGACTATAGCTGGCCCACAGCTCAATAGAAGAAATTTCGCTTCAAATTGTGTCGATTGCGCTTCTTGGTCTTCTTTTGTATCTAGTAAGATCTTACCCTTTGAGTGGATAGACTTAGTCTATTTAAGAAAGGAAGGTGATTTAAGAGTGTCCTTGCTTATGCATTGTACGCCACCTCCGATTTAGAGATCCGAATGATTTAAAATTGACTTCATAGAACCGAATTGGAAGGCTGCTTACACTATTTCTACCCAGTTAGGAGTTGTCTAGCTTTAGACAAGCTATATAGGTCCAATATTTTCTTTTCATGATTGTTGGATCGACTATGTGATTTGCATGTTTGGTAGACGTTCAAAGAACAACGATAGTATCTAGTCGTAAGAACCCAATATCACATGTGAATTTCTCCCTCTCCTGTATGCAAATCAATAGTGTATAGATACTGAATCCTGAGCAAATTTTGCATTATCATGGAGTTTAGGAGAGAATCTTGAATCCCATGCATCCTATATGATAATTATGGTTATCCTCCTGAGTGTTGTCCGAGTCTACCCTTGTTTTGTGCTATACAGGCCAATATGCACAATTCTCAAAATTCTTATTGGATGCCGAAACTTAGTTCGTTCGACCAACCATACGACACAAATAATTGATTTCCCTCAGATACCATACCGTGTCAAAACGAGTTTACTCAGGATAGTCATTTTGGTAACCATGATGATTTTTATATGCATGACATCTCAATGATAAATCCAACCATAATTCTCCAACAATCCTATGATTCTCAACATTTCTCCCAATATAGAACTCTAGAGCTAGAGTCAACATTCAATGACTAATTTTTGTCCTCTCCCCCAGCTTCATTATTAGAGTCTTTGATAACTACGTAGTTAAATCAACAACAATAGTTCATTCAACAACAACTGCTCCATCAACATAGGAACTCAATTGAGTCACTTAGCGGTAAAGAAGAAAATTTTGATAAATTCGAAAATGAGGGTATCTCTCTCCTAGAAAATCCACCATTCTTTCAAAATAACCTTAGTAACCAGTTCTACTCTTTTGAAGATTTCTGTGATTGTCCATCAATAATTGATAATCCCGTCTCAATTGAAGTTCAAATTCAAACTAATGAGGTTACAGTTCCAACCGAAGCAATGATGGAAGTCCAACTAAGTCAGCTTACTATGCTATTAGAAAAAAAAGAGAATGGCCAATTTTCAAATGAGATAACCCCCAAGAGCCAACCAATGTTTCAAATTCCCAATGAGCTAACTAATTATAGAAATTTGGTTAAGGAAACTAATCCACCATCAGAGGAAACTGTTGTTCATGAAAAATCAAAGATGAACTCTAATTGCTTAGTCACACCAATTTTGACCACTACTGATCTAACTTCATACTCCATCCAACCTATCCTTTCACAAGATTGTAAAGACCTTGTCTGTCTTACAACTTTCATTCTCTTAAGAAATACGATGGTTAAGATTTGTTTCGAAAAGGTGATGACATTAAGAGCTGAAGATAAACTAGGGATGTTAATCATCTTAAAAAACCATTTTCATGTCCCAACGATGATCAAAATATGTATGCTTATCACTTGGGGTGGGAAATCGATTGTTGTGTCTATCAAATTAGATGTTAGAAAAATTCTAAAAATCAGATCTTTTGATAGGTCCGGTTGAAGATGTTAAACTTTGCGCTACTTGGGAGGCAACCCCTGTGCTTTTGTTTTAATAAGTAGTGTAGTTAGAAAATAAACTTTCTTAAAAAAAAAAAAAACTCCAACCCTAATCCCTTTCTTATTCTCTTCCCCTTCAAGATAACTCTCAACCAAACTAATCAATCAGTGCTACTAGGACTACAGACTGGTTAGCAATTGTTGATTGAGTAACAGAGACAGATGTTGGCCAATATTGAGGACAAGGCACAGGTCAGTGAAAGTTCGGATTCAAATTAGGATGGGTTTGATTCTTAGGTTTGGACGTTTTTAAGTTGTTTCTTAATTCTTAGGTAGGATTTTATTTATGCAAAACTATTTCAAAAATTATAATTGTTATAACTTTCAATCTTTTCAGATTAGTTGTAATAAGATTTTACATATTAATGACCAATCCGTTTCAGGTGTGACGTAACATTTTTCTCTTTTTTCTTACTATGTGTATATTGAGGAAAATATTTCATTTAAGTTTGGGGGTATTAAGTAGCTCACAATTGTATTACATAGCATTCTAGTTTAATTTTATGTTTTATTCTAGTTTAGTTTCATGTTTTCAAAAAAAAAAAATTGAAAAAAAAATTGTAAAAATATTTAATACTTTCGAAATATTTTTTTCAAATCTTTATATGTACTTTTTACATATGAATTTCAAATATCTGGCTTATGTCCTAACTTTTGATCATAAGTTCTTTTTGGTTTTTCTCATTAAGAAAATCATGAAAAAATTACTTTAAAAAGTTCACTTTTGATTGAGTACTTGGAAAAATAAGATTTTGTAGAACAAGAGTTGACCCTCTTTTTTGTCTAGAATGTTAAGGGAAACCTAGTTTAGTGAGCTATGACTTCCTTGTCCTTTGGTTTGCTGGTTAGAAGAAAAACATAACTAGGGTTAGTATTTCTTAGACAGCAACCATAGGATTAGATTGGATACCTTGAAAAGGACTACCTGTTTTTTGTAAAAAAACACCAGAAAATGGTGAAGTATGTAAAAGTTGAGAAAATAAAAAGTAGAAAGATATGAAAAAAGACAAAGTAAAGTAAAAAATGTTAGAACTGAAAAAGTACAAAAATGAAAAGAGTCAAATTAGACTAATTAGTTCAATAGGGTGAAAGCCGTCCATGGTAAAAACATGAGTAAACTGACATATCACAAATAAAGCCCCTTAAAGGTATTAAAGTGAACATCCACACCTCTCAAAATCTTAGACATGATGCTTAGTTTTGAGTTAAAAATTTGGTAGAACCGACCATTCTGAACAATTAGGACGTAAAATCTTATTCCTTAAAAAGATGTTATTTTTAAAAAGAAAAAAAATCAAAAAATCGCACAAACATTGAAGTTATCTTTGAAAAAATCAAAAAATGAGGGATAAAAATTTAGAACTGTGTTCAAACGTAAATGACCTTTGACTGATTTGTGAAATATCAATATGTTCGCCTTACATACTTTGATTTTGATTTTGATATTTCTGTAAAGTGTTAGAATTTTGTGGGTATATTCTCTGCAAACCCTCACACGAGTCCACCTCCAATGGTGCTTTAATTTTATAAGTTTATTTGCTTCTAACATCATTTACTTTAGTTCATTTTCTAGCAATTTCACATCTTTTTATCATTTAAAAAATACAAAAAAAATAGTTTTAATTCCTTTTAGTTAATTTGAATTTTACCCTCTTAGCTTAATTCTACTCCTCCTTTCTCTTGGGTTCGATCCCCTACTTGCCCTACAAGTAAAGTAAAAGTAAGATTAATATTAACTCCGGTGGGAAGAACAACGATAGTCTTATCACTCGTGCCACTTTAGGAAGGCCATGGTTCCATAAACATAAGCCTACGAAGTAAGAAAAAGTATGTTAGAGCACAAATGTCGGAAAGTAGTTGAGCAGGAAAATTAGAGCAGTAGTTACCTGATAAAGACCGTGGATGAAGCGACCGAAGCCCAGGTCAGTTTTAGCCCAGTCAGTAATATCTCAATCCATAGGAGAAATGGATTGAGAGGGCAGGGAAGCAACGGTTATAGGGTCCTTAATCCTGCAATCTTTATTGTGGACGTGGCAAGGGGGTCGGAAGAGGTTGCCTTCATTCCTATCCCGGAGATAGGTTCTGCGACCCATCCAAGCAAAGGCAACCTCCTCCAAGGGGGTCTTACACTGTAGGGGGCCCTCACCCTCTGACCCCTTAGAAGGGGAAGGGTTCCTCAAACTTTGCCTGACTAGTCGGCGCCTTTTCCACTGGCGAAAAGGAAGAACAGAGTTGTCCTCCCTAGTGGTGGTAAAACTCTGTCTACTTCCGCCTGAATCTCCTCAGGAAACTCTACACAAACAACAACGACACTAGAGTAGCACCTGTGGTAACCGCAATAGAAATAGAAGTAGAGACGAAAGCAAAGGCAGCAAGTTTCCCAGACGGCACACTTAGTAGACCAGCTTCTTTATAAAAGCTAGTACCATGGGAGGCGTGGCTTTTTTTTTTCCTCCGCCTCTTGGTTTAGATAGTGGGAGGTCTAGCTTATGTAACAGCGAAAAGAGGGAACTCTGAGAGGTCAATGTTCATGGTGTCAGAGGACACAAGCAGAACCCTAAAAGGAAAGCCATGCCACTCCGAATGGGTCAAACAATTCAAGCCTAGCACGCTGGAAGGAGCAGGATTACTGGGATCCCTTCGTCGTGGAGCTAGTGAAAGTGGATCAAGACCCTCTACGATACGGCTAGAAGAAGCTCGTCATGCAGGTGGCCAATAGATGTCACCTAGAAGATCGTCTACCATTGCACTCTCCGTATCCCTGGTTCGGATGCTCTGCACTGTATCTTCCTAGTCTCCGTAGCCACCAAAATGGAAGATTCTACACAAGAAGAAGAAAAATAGTTAAGAAAATAATGCAAAGCATGGACAAAGTAAAAAAATGGGCTTGAGATAGTAGTCTAAAGGGGGAGTGCTTGGGGCAAATTCCCAGTCCCCAGAAATATAGAGGGGATCTCTATGCCACACTTTATTAGAACATGGAAGGGAAGGGGGTCAGAGCCACTGTCGCACTCTTGGAGGACAACGAATAGAATCCTGGTTGGTGGGGGATCACCAGGTTGTATAAGGAAGAAAAGTCATTGGGGGTGACGCCCATCTTCTACATGGCCTCCACCGGATGGTAGAAGTTCCCAGACATTTGACCAGGGGCCCAATTTATCTTACTCAGTACCTGTCTAAGGAAAGAAGAGAGAGGAAAACTAAGGCTGACCTTGATTTGACCGACACAAACAAAGATTTCTCCCCGACGACAGTTACTAAGGGCATCAAAATTACTGCCAACCCAAATGTGCATAGAAGTAGGAATGTACAGGCTTCGTCGGAGTTGGGACATAGTGACATCCATTGGAAGGCCAAGTATGGAAAAGGAAGTGAACAAATAGAGAGAGAAAGAAATTACCTCAAAGACAAGAGGTAACTATTATAGCAAAGTAAAAAGAGAGAGAGAATGAGTCTTCGTAGGAAAGCACATAGATGAATTTATAGAGTTTCAGCATGGTTTGAGTCCAGCCAAAGCGTCACAAATTGGGGTAGTGTAGAAAGGCTAAGGTACACATGGACAGATACAGATAAAGAGGAATCCATTTCAGCCATCGGTAGAGATTTGAAGCTACGTCGCATTAAATGCGTCGATTAAAAAGTAGTAGGGCCAATTATGAAAGGCCTAAGTAGCCAGTAAGAAAGTAGAATTACATCTCGAGGAGACAAAGAGATCTTGTGCCTCCTCAAGAGGGGGTAATTGTAAAGGAATATAATTGCACAACGATCTTAACCCTACACGTGTCCAAGCCAAATAAGTGGTACCTGACATAGATCATCTTATGAGGCGCTGTCTAACAAGTAGGGTAGGTCGAAGCAGAGATCTTTCTAGTCAGGCTAGTAGGGCAGCATAGCGATATGTAAAGCCAATCCTACCAGGCAGGGCTAGCTAGGCCTCGAGAATATCACAATATTGTTGCGTGCACATAAATCCCGAAAATCCTAGAGGAGATCTCTACAATTAAGTTCGATCAATCTAGAATATCCTGATTAGGTAAACAACCCCGCAGAACCAGCAGAAATCCCATGATTGCAACCTATAGAGGGGGAAACCCCAAGGTAAGGTAGGGGGTTAAATAGCACAGTAAGTACTATTGAAAAGGGGACTGGAGATATCGAGAGCGAACCAGTACTGATTATTATTCCTTTGCTTCTCTAACTTGAGCGTCGGAGTGTCTGCGGTAGGTACCAGGCCGTGGCGAGGAGGGAAGCGCTAGGAACGACTTTTGATCAATGCGGGTTGGGACCATCAGTGCCGTCCACCGGATTCCAATCGCACATTAAGGATAATCAATTTCTCCCCCTAGTAAAAAGAATTTGGGATCTCAAGCTGGAGGGTAATCCAATGTTTAGAGTTATTAAATGGCTTAAACTGCTTAAAGGTGAGCTAAGCCATGGAGTAGATAGAAATTCGAAGACCTATTAAAAACAATTTTGAAAGCCAAAGCTGATTTAATTGATGTGCAGACTAAGATCCAATCAGAACCGTTAACTGTTCAGTTAGCCCATAGAGAGAAGGCTGCTATCCGTGAATAAGCTACCTTGGTTAGGCATGAAGAACATGCTATAAGGCAATTAAGGCAATAGTCTAGAGTTAGTTGGCTGTTGTTCTGTTATAGCAACACTTCTTTTTTTCATGAATCTTTGAAGGTCAAGAGATCTAGGAGCTCTACTACTAGATTGAAGATGAGAGATGGTCAGATTGTGGGGTGTGAAGACCTCATTGAGGAGGAATTGGTGGAATACTTCAAGAACTTACTAGGTAAGAACAAAGCAAGTGGTCAACGTGAGAAATGGGATTTTAATTTCGATCTAACTCTTAAAGGGAGGTGATAGCTAGGCAAGTTTTGAATGTGGAAATTAAAGTTGTCTTGTGGAGTATTGATGGTGACAAAGCTTCAAGCCCTGATGGGTTCTTTGGTTCTTTCTTTCATGAAGCATAGAGTATTGTGGGAAAAGAAGTAATTCTGGCTATTAGAGGGTTTTTCAAGAAGGGTGGTTTGATCAAAAAGTTGAATTCTACAAACCACCAGATTCTCGGTGTCTTACAATGGTTCCTTGAAAGGATATTTCTTAGGGAAGAAGGGCCTTCACCAGGAAGACCCGTTATCTCCCTTTCTTTTTGTGATGATTATGGAAGTTTTGTCAAAGCTTCTAGCTATGGAAGTGCAGAATAGAAAAATTGAGCTCCAACCAAGGTACCGTAATCCTCAAATATCTCACTTGTGATTTGCTGAGGATTTTCTTGTCTTGTTTAAAAGCTCCAATAAGCCTGTGAGTTCCCTTTGCTCTATTCTCAATCGCTTCAAGGATATGACAGGGCTGGAGATGAATCCCTCAAAGAGTAGAGTATTCTTCATTGGTACCATTACTACTACTAAGGGTGTCATCCTAAATGCTCTGGGTTACAAGGAAGGGGGTATTGCCAATTAGATATTTGAGAATTCCTCTGGTTTCTAAAAGGTTGTCCTATGGCGATTGTTGTCAACTTATTGATAAGATTTGTGCTCGAGTCCAAGGTTGGAAAGGGCCTATGCTGGTAAGGTGGAAACTCATCCAATCAGTGCTAAATATTATGACCACTTATTGGGTTAGCTTGTTTATTCTCTTGAAGAAAGTCTAGAAGAAAGTTAATCAAATTTGTGTGAAATTATTATGGTTTGGTCATGAAGGTGATGAATGTCTCGAAACACTGAATTATACGCACGTTTTCCGGATATTTATCTTGATTTTTATCCCTATTTCTCCGTATTAAGGTAATAATCATGATAAGCCTTGAAACATCATGTTGCATGTTAATTAGGCTTAATTATACATAAATAAATTTATGTACTAGATAAATCTAATTACGTGTGTTTCTTGTGCAAAAAATCAACATTTTTAGAATCAAAATCTCAAGGCAAAAAGATTTGGAACCACTTTGGAATGCCTTAATCCTTAACTCATATTCTCATATTTTTTCTTTTTGTGCAAAGAAAAGTGGAGGCTACTTTTGGACTCTTCTACACACATTTTTCTCTATAAATTGAGCTTCAATCTCTAGGGAAATCCTCCTTTCCCTCTTGCTTCTCTTATCCAAAACTCTTTTATTCTAAGGCTCTTAGCCTCTTCTCTTATATTTTTGTATTTTTATCTTCTAGTTATTTTCTTTTTAGCTAAATAGTCTTGTAAGAAGTAGAAGAATAAGAATTTGTAAGTTTCTCAATAAAATGAAGAAAAGTTCTTTCATCTCTTATCTTCCCTCTCTTGCAATGACATTAGGTTAAGCTCCCCTCCATTGGAGAGTGGAAAAGCCTAAAACAAGTTCTTGTGTTGTTTCTAGTTTCATCCCTTTTTTTTTAATCTAAAATGCTTATAAGTTCTCTTTAATATTTTTTGCACCTTTTATTCTTAATATAGATACTTTATTCTTAGAGTAGATCAAGATAAAGTATGCTTAAACTAGATAATTGGTAGTAGGAAGTTTAAGGAATTCTACTATGTTTATGTTCTCTCTTTTGATTTCATTTGCTAAACTTTCCGATCTACAGAGCTAACACAAAGCCCTTACGATTGAGTTATAAAAAGGCTAGAGACTAGGAATTGCTCATCAACATGTTCTAGGTAGATCCACCTCCAATAGTACTTTAATTTTATAAGTTTACTTACTTTTTAACTTCATTTACTTTGACTAATTTTCTAGCAAGTTTAAATCTTCTTGATAAGTTCAAAAATACAAAGAAAAATAATTTTAATTCTTTTTGGTTAATTCAAATTTTATCCTCTTAGTTTAACTCTACTCCCCCTATCTCTTGGGTTCAATCCCCTACTTGCCCCACAAGTAAGGTAAAAGTAAGATTAATATTAATTCTGATGAGAAGAACTGCGATAGTCCCATCAGAAGGAACCACCAAGATATACCCTAGTGGCTGGGATCAAATTAGCAAGCATACATACAAAAGGGGTCTTGGGCTTCGGAGCCAAGAGGTCCATTGCTCAGTCATTATGCGTTATGTGTAGAGTTTAACTCCTAAATGTTCAACTCAATACTCGTGGTCATGAAGGAAGATTCTAAAATATAGAGTCAATATGGAGTGATTGATTATCCACCAAATAAGTAATGGTACAACTACCAATCTTTCGACAGATCCTTGGCATCCCGATAAAATCCTATTGGATTAGTTTCCAAGCGAACTTCAATATGATTCAAGATTGAATCTTCACGCCAAAGTGAGTGCAATCATAAAAAATGGCTAATGGAACCCCCCAACACTCGATTAAAGCATTAGACCATGTATGGGCAGACCTGGATAGTATTGAGCTCGATGCTAGAGAAGAAGACGTTGTTAGGTAGGTTGGTAATTTGACAAGAGCCTTCACGATTAATTAAACTTATGAGAGTCTCATGCCTCAAGGACAAAAAGTTGGTTGGAAGGATCTGATTTGGTGTAATAAAGCCAGCCCAAAGCATAGAACCGAAACGTGAGCCAGCGTCTTGATAACCAGCAACAGGCGATGTATGATAGTTTACCAAGAGACTGTCTACTGAAAAGCAAGGATGATCATGCTTCTAGTATGGAAGAGAGTACACCGCTACTACTTCCTACAGGAGAAGATGAAATAGAGGGTGCTACTGCAACCACTCAGACTGAGCCTGTAGTAAGTTTGACTCGAGAAGAAGTGAGAGAGATGATTAGAAAGGAGAAGGAGACGATGAAAAATACTAAAGTCGGCACGGCGACAACGCAAGCCATTAGTGGGATTCAGAAGTCTTCCTTTATGGTAGAAATTTTAATTGAAGAGATCCCAAAGGAATTTGTACCATTGTATTTCACCCCTTATTCAAGGATGAAGGATCTGGTGGAGCATCTTTTCCATTTTCAATAGATGCTTGCGTTATGGAAAAAGAATGAAGGATTGATGTGTATATTCTTCTCCTTGAGAATACAGGAGAATGCCCTAACTTGGTTCCACAAGTTGCCATGCGAATCCATCACATCGCTCGAGAAACTCTGGACTGCCTTTGTAGCACGACACATTAGCAACAGAAAGAGTGGAGGAGACGTCGATACGTTATTTAACAAGAGATTGGGATTTAGGGAGAGCTTCAAAAAAATCACAAGGAGATTCAAAGAGGAAGTGATGTCTCTAGAGAGCTGTGATAAGAGAACAGCCTGGTGGCATTTAGAAATTCTTTAACATCTGGATCAGGGTCATATAGGTCTGTAGTGAAGAAGAGGCCGGAAACTCTAATTGAGTTGTTTAAAAGAGCAGAAAAATACATCCACTTAGAAGATGACCCTCGAAGCTCAATGGGAAAGAACAAGGTTATACTTGCTGTAGAAAAGCCCAATAAACAGCATCAGCCACAACAGTAGGGCAAAAAAAGGTTATTCGAGCAAAAAGGGGAGAAAATAAGAGGGGGATGAATTTTGCTTTGCTTCCTAGCGAAATCCTTCTTTTCATCGCAGATGAACCATATTTCGAGTGGCCCACACCTCTTCCTCGAGATCAAATTAATAGAAATGAGAGATACTGTGAGTATCACAAGGTGCAAGCGCACACCACAAATAGATGCCAAGCCTTGAGAAAATTCCTGTAGAGGTTGGCAAAGTAGGGCAAGTTGAAAAATCTTCCCAAGAGACAAAAAGAAGACTTGCCTCAAGATGGGAATCACAGGCCTGACCAGCCACCTGTTGAAGAGTAGGAAGGAAGGGCAGCAGTGATACATGTTGTTTTCAGATAGGAGAATAGAAAGTCAGGACAGGATAGAACTAGTGAGTGGACAAAAAGAAGGAGGGCTGAGCATATGGCTCACGTCTTTACAACAAGGAGTGGGCCTACCGAGTAGATAGAACCTTTTGGGGAGAAAACAGTGGCGTTCAGTAAGAAAGACTTAAAAGGGGTAGTGAAATCCCTTCACGCTCAAGAGGGTGTTGATTGACGATGGTAGCTCAGTAGATATCATGTATGCTTCGGCCATCTTGAAGATGGACTTCAACAAGAATGTACTCGCCATAGGGGGAGCACCGTTGATCAAGTTTGACGAGAGATCCAATCAACCATTGGGGGAAATAGTGTTGCTAGTAAAGGCAGGACCGGTAACCTTGATGACCATGTTCGTGGTTGTTGAGGTGAATTCACCATACAATACTATTCTGGGGAGATGGTGGACACATGAGATGCGACTAGTTCTATCTACGTACTACCAGGACCTCCGATTCCCTATGCCACAGGGAATGTGGGATACAAGGCGACTAACTTACAACTTGAGTATGCACATTAGGTAGTGAAGAGTCGTTCGAGGCTAAGGTTCAGTAATAGCAATTATAGTGGTTAGAGGCCAAGCTCAATGGACCCCCATGCTTGGAAGGCATTCAGATGGTGGATATGGAAGAAGGAGAGAAAATAGGAGTAGGGGCAGAGCTGGAGCCGACTGAGTTGAAAGAGTTAGCAGAGTATTTGAGGAGGAATAGGGATGTCTTCGCTTGGTCCATCGAAGAGATACAAAGGATCAGCCCGGGAGTGATTTGTCACCACCGGAATGTAGAGCCAACCTTCAGGCTAGTCAAGCAAAAATCAAGGAGGTTAGCATCACGGTTCAGGGATGCGGTGAATGAAGAAGTGAGCAGGTTGATAAGGGTGCAATTCCCTGAGTGCCTAGCGAATATTGTGGCAGTGCCAAAGAAGAATGGGAAGGTAAGAGTCTACATAGACTTGACAAACTTCAACAAGACCTATCCCAAGGATAGTTTGCCAATACCACGGATAGTCTAGTTGGTAGATGCGACTTCTGGTCATGAGAAGTTGTCATTTATGGATGGCTATTCTGGGTATAATCAGATCTAGCTCGGCCTAGAATATCAGGAGAAAACAACATTCATTACGGAATAGGGGCTTTACTATTACAAAGTGATGCCCTTTGGCATAAAGAATGTGGGAGCTAATTATCAAAGGTTGGTGACTTAACTTTTCAGAGACTTGTTGGGCAGAAGAGTAGAGGTGTACATAAATGACTTACTGGTCAAAATCAAGAGTAAAGAAGACCATGTCAGTGATTTGGAAGAAGTCTTTGCCCAAGTAATAGCCAGACGACTGCTGGGTAAATTGTCTGTGTATAACTAGAGGCTCAGTTCTATATGTTGGTTCCATGATTGCAGTCTCGAACCTAAGATGATATCTAATTTGTGTTGTAGTCCCTCTTTTCAATCCCTTGCCCTTTAGACGCACAATTTTTGTACCCTTAGTACAAAAGATTGCTTAGAAGTATAGGTACCTTGGATAAAGAAAAAGACAAAAGATCTAATTTTAGTTCCAGGAAAATAATAACTTTGTAGATATTTTATTCAATTTTGGTTTTGAGTCAATAACGAACCCCTTTCTTGGTTAGATTAGAAGACACCCTGAGAAACTTTAGGAGAAAGGATGATCCTAGTTGAGAACCTTTATTGCTTTTCTAATTTTTTTGACACCTAAAGGAATATAGAGGAATGATCATTTACGAAACTAAGACATTCTACTAAGTCCCATAAGAGATAATAGAAGCGAAAATGAAGGAAATGAATTTTAAGGTAACCTTTAAGAAGTCCAAAGGTCTTTGAGAGACCCGAGCTAGGAAAGAAAATGTGATTAATTTGACCTTTAAGAGGTCCAAAGGTCTTTGAGAGACTCAAACTACGAAAGGAAATGTAATTAATTTGACCTTTAAGAGGCCCAAAGGTCTTTGAAAGATCTGAATTACAAAAAGTAATGCATGCTAATTTGACTTTTAAGAGGTCTAAAAGTCTTCGAGAGACCCAAACTACGAAGCAAATGCGATTAAGTTGACTTTTAAGAGACCCAAACTACAAAAGAAAATGAGATTAATTTGACCTTTAAAAGGTCCAAAAATCTTTGAGAAATCCGAACTACAAAAAAATGAGTTAATTTGACCTTTAAAAGGTCCAAAGGTTTTTAAGAGACACGAACTACGAAATAAAATGTAATAATTTGACCTCTAAAAGGTCCAAAGGCCATTGAGAAACTCGAACTACGAAAGAAAATGCAACTAAGTTGAGCTTTAAGAGATCTAAAGGACTTTGAGAGACCTAAACTACAAAAGGAAATGGATTAAGTTGACCATTAAGAGGCCCAAAGGTCTTTGCGAAACCATAACTACAAAATGAAATGTCATTAAGTTGCCCTTTAAGAGGTCCAAAGGTCTTTGCAAAACGATAACTACAAAACGAAATGTCATTAAGTTGACCTTTAAGAGGTCCAAAGGTTTTTTAGAGACACGAACTACAAAAGAAATAGGACATATTTAACCTTTAAGAGCTCCAAAGGTCTTTGAAAAACTCGAACTACAAAAGGAAATGCGACTAAGTTGACCTTTAAGAGGTCCAAAGGTCTTTGAGAGATCTAAACTAGGGAAGGAAATGCAACTAATTTGACATTTAAGAGGTCCAAAGTTCTTTGAGAAACTCGAGCTACGAAAAGAAATGCGGTTATCTTGACTTTTAAGAGGTCCAAAGGTCTTTGAGACATTTGAACTATGAAAAGAAATGCGAGATTGTGAATTTGAGCTATAAAAATGAAGACAAGTCGCTGCCTAGATCTTCTAACATTTAAGTTCGACCTAGGATAATCTTTAATAGGTCCAAAGATCTTTAAGAGATTCAATTTATGATCTAAAGTGACTTTTAAGAGGTCTAAAGGTCTTTGAGAGACCTGATCTACAAAAATGTCTCAAATGTATGAGACATAAAGGAAAATGTCCCTTGTATGGGTGTTATGCCCAGACCTTCCGGTTGGGTGCCTCGAATGTATGAAACAAAATCCAAAAGACCTTAATGTTACCAATTTTCATGTTACTGAAGGCTAAAGTCATAACTCCATTTATACAATGGATTATGACATCTGCTGTGGCTAGAAAAAGTCAACCTAAAATCTTAGAGGCATGACAGTCTAGAATGATAGTTGGCTCAGTGTCTAATACCGCAAAATCGGATGGGAAGTAAAACACATTGACCTTGATTATCACATATTCTACGATTCCCTTAGGGATTTTTATAGACTAGTTTGCTAGACTAAGGGTGATGTTAGTGGGTTTCAATTCCCCAAATCTAGTTACTGGTAAACGAGATTAACACTCGCCTATAAATATACAAGACATTTTTCTACTATAGTATCACCAATAGTGATTGGGATTATAGGGCAAACCCGATATATATATTTTGGTGCGATGGTATGTTGAATGAGACCCAAAACCTATCTTATCACGATAGTTTGTCGAGGGACAGACGTCTTCCTCTTGATGGTGGTGAGATCCTTTAAGAATTTAATGTAATAGGGAATTTTCTTAATGGAATCTGGCAAGAGAATGTTGATTTGCATGTTCTAGAAAACATCCAAGATCTCCTTGAATTATTTAGCTTTCCTATTATCTTGAAGGCGCTGAAGGAATGATGTTTTGGGCACACATGTAGCGACTAATGGTTCACTCTCTTATTCTTGACCTTTACATTGAATACCGAGTTCAAAGGTCTTGCACCCCTAGGGGTTAATAGGATTACTAATTCGTTCATTTTCATTATCAAGAAGATGGACATGATTATCCATATATTTTTTAGACCTCAAGGTGTAAATGACCTAAATGGCCTCATAGCCTATGCTAGAGTTACTTCCTACCTCATATTGTCCTTGGAGTGCTATTTGTTTGTTAGTATTGCCCCTCAGATTGGCCATCGTTTGGCTTGAAAAATGGCATCTCTCTCTTTCCCCTATAATTTGTGCCAACTGCCACATTTGAACTTTTAGTTTGGCAATGGCCTAAGTCTGATGATGCCAGTTTTGTATCATCTTCATCATTTTAGTTATCATGTCTTCTATTGATGATATGTTTTGGGGGACAAAATAGTTAGGCATACTATTGAAGATGAAAGTTCTACACTGAGAGTTAGGCTGTTGAGTTTGTTGAGTTTGATGTTGAGGAATCTGGCTCTAAGAATTCTAGAAGAAATTTTTATGGCAAGCAGGCGGCCTACCTTGAGAATGACTAGCATCATTCTATTGATACAAGAAATTGTGATGATACCGAGTGTCAAGATGGTACATTTGACTATAAGAGTTGGACATGGGTTTTTTAAAGGTATCGTATGAATTGACAGCATTGGCCTACTCGGCCTTATTTGTTGAAAAGCTTGGACAGTATTTGATCATATGTTCAATGCTTTCGCATAAAATATACATGATTTGATATTCACTCCCTATGTTCATAGTAGGATTGGATTCTTGGAATTGAATTCTGGATGAAGATGACACGGCTAGGGTGTTTATTTTTCTAGTTAGATTTTGGACTCCACTAATGAGACTAACCATAATGTTTTTCAATTCACAGTCGTACTTAACCTCATAGAATTCTAGATTTCGAGTTCCTAAATCCTTTTTATCATACTCATTGCATACACTACTCTAGCTTTAGGCACTCTCAGCTAACTCGACTAAAAGTTGTAGTCCTAATTAGGGGTTTGGTGTAGGAATTTTTCCTTGTGCATGGACTTGATTAAGGTGTTCTGCGTTGCTGGTAGACTTTTGTAAAAGGAATGTATCAGTTACATTTTCTTAAGCCCATGGTGTAGGACTTAACCTGTAAGTCTAAAAATTTCTCCCTAGCTTGGATAAATTCCTCATCAAGGCTTCCTTTGAAGCTTCTAATGGCTTTCTTAATCTTTTCAATTTTGCCCATAGTGCAGTAATTGGCCAAAAACAGGTTAGAGAGTTGTTCCCATGTATAAATGGAATCTAGAGTGAGTGAGTTGAACCAAGATGCTGCATAATCATCCACTGTAAGTTGGAATATTCACAACTTCACACTCTTGTCATCCAAGTTCTTTTTCAAGAACTTGTTAAGATGAGTATAGGGTTGCTCCTTCTCTGATCTGTGGAAATTTGGCAACATGTTTATGGTAACCAAGCTAATTTTGAAGTTGTCTACCTCAATTTGAGGCAGAGCAATGTAAGGGGGATGATGCATCAATGTGGGAGCCAGAAGCTCATGTATGATCCTTTCTCTTACTAGTGGAAAGTTTCCTTTAGCTGCATGATTTCTTGGGTGGTTTGTTATATTAGTAGAGTTGCCTGGATTGTTGTCCATATTGAACTCGAAGGATGTAGTGCTTCGACTACAATGGAGAATAGAGAGAGTTTTCTCAATCTGAAGATTTAATGGTAAAATGTCGTCTCGTAGACTTATGTCTACCAAGTATACACCAATGCACATAGAGACAGGATCAAACAACCTAGTTGACTTGTTATTGGTACCTAAAGCTAAACAACTCCTAACTATTTATAAATAGTGAATTGAGCCTTCCAACCCAGTTCTCTTAAACCAAAATCGGCCAGCTAGATCTTCTGATAAAAGGCAGCATGCAATGCCTAGCAAAGGTACACTTAAATCACCTCTAATTTAAAATATACGTAGTCTATTCCACTCATACAGAAGGGTCCAACAGGCCAAGATTATTCTTAGGCACCGATTAGGGTAAAGAATAGCCATTGGGGCAACTCAAGATGATTATCTCCTATTGAGCTCAAAGGTCCTAAAGTCCAAGTCTATTGAATTTTAATTATTAATTTAGGATTGATTTGAGTAATTAAAATTGATCCTAGAGGGCAAAGAATCAGTGATGAAATTTGATCCTTATCTTATTGAATGTCTTCCCCGTAGAGGTGCCCTCTCACTATGACAGTGTAATTGGTGTGTGAAAATGGAAACAAACAAAAACATACATAAACCCACTTGCAACAAAGTCATACGGGTTGGAGAAACTTACCTCATTTTCTAGACGAGGATGACTTAGATGAGTTGGAGAAACTTAACCCCATTCTAGACAGGGATGACCAAGATGAGTTGACTCGGACCAACAACACTAGCTTTGGTGCATGAATCCGAGGTGTCGAAATAGTTACGTCCCATTATCCCCCTTCCTTAAATCTATTACACTCTGCGCCTTCCTAGAATAAATTGAATTAAAAAAGTAAAAGGTATCTTTCTTAACCTAACTAAGAAAAATAAACAAATTTGAAACTCCTCATGGCCTGTATTCAAATTTCTACTTGAAAAATCAAACTGTTAGAATCTAAAATATTTTCAAAAAATTTAATTTAACTAACCTTATTGTAGTACGATATGAGTCATAGGAGTGTAGAAATTTTTTTGTCTGTTAACTCGTCTAGCAACCGCACAACGGTCTAATTTGAGAGTTGAGGATCTGGTTTTTGTCTGACACCCCATGTTTCTTCTCTTATGGTTTTGAAAGGCAAAAAGATGGAATATTTGAAAAAAAAAATTATTCAACAGAACTTTGACAGAAGACAATTTTTTTTTTTTTTGTTTTTTTTTAACAAAATTTAAATAAATTCCTATTGTTGCACTGTTTGAGAGATTAGAAAAATATAAAACATTTGTGTAACTATTTTTTTCACAAGTTTACCATGCCACAGTAAGCAATGCCCATGCCATGGAAAGCAATGCCCACGCCACAGTGAAATAGAAGCCTTTACTTTCTCTCTTTGCATTGGAAACTAATAATGGTTCCTAGTATTGCAGTGATCAAATGAAAAATTAAAAACCCTAAAAAAATAAAATGAAAGAAAGAAGCGTAAAAATACTAATGCTACGATTTGTTAAGAAATCGTGATGCTTCACTCCCCACGGTGCCATTTTGTTCATTTGGTCTTTCCACTACCGTTTGTAGCACATTTTGTTCTTTCAAACAAATATTTATAAATCGTTAACTTGATAGAGCACGTAAGGGTCGATCCACTGGGAGAGTTTCAAAATAAATAAAATCTAACCTAGGAAAAATATTTAGAATTTCTATTTAACTTTATAAAAAAAAATTGAAAGATATTTTGAATTAAAATTGGAATAAAACTAAATATTGCAAAGAAAGAAGAAACATGAAATGGAAAATATCCAAGGAAATTGAACCCACCAAAGTTTAATTTTTAAAATAAATTTATTCGTTAGTTCTCTTTATAACTTAAATCAAGAAATCGACGATAATTTAATATTAATAAACCAATTAATTTTGAATATGAAATTAGCCAAGATTTCTTTCCCTTAAATACTTTTATCGCCCAATGATTCAATATAATAATGAGTATCCAATAGAATGGGTCGTGCCCAATAATAACATATCACGCCGAGATAACAAAGGATAAATAATTTAAGAATCCTAAAAAAACAAGGTTTTGAAGGAAAATCTATTTTAACAGTGAAAAATGTTAAGAAGTAGAAGAATAAAATCACTTTAAATAATGAAATCTTGGTTGCATCAGTCTCCCTAGATTGGGAGATTAGCCAAGATTCATTTTAGAAATAAATAAATAAAGCAAAATAAGAAAACATACTTAACTGTTATTGGTCTCTTGAATTAACTTAAACAATAGTCTTCCAATTACAGAAAAATAATTCTAAAATCTAAAAAACATAAAATAAAAAAAAAAAAAAAGATTTAGAGAAGAAGAGAAAATAAAGAAGGTGAAGAGAGAGAGAGATCTAGAATAAAGATTGGTCTCTATTTATAAACTCGAATTATTCTTAATAAGTTGAATAACAATAGGACTTTGTTTTACCACAACTCTGCATGATCAAAGTTGTACATGATATTGTATCAATTTTTGTGTAGCCTTCATCGCCCTGTGCTAAGATTTATTCGCATCGCGATCAACTCCAATTCTCCATGGTTGACTTTATCTACTTCTCTTGTCTTCTTAGATGTTTGAAATACAAATGTTACACAAAATTAAATCTCCAAAAATATGCAAAATAATCTAATTATCTTAAAAGTCATTAAAATAATATAACATCTATTCTAGTGAATATATTAATTAAAAATAATACTTTAGGTTGGAAATCCTGATAATTATTTTATAAAGTGATATTTAAACATACATTTTTAGGCACTTATTAGTTATCATTCTAATTGCATCTCATTCATCTATTAAACAATGCTCAAAAGCAGTTTAAACCTATAAATTCATCAACCCAACCATATACAACTAAGAATCTTATTCTCTATTCCAACTAATTGAGAGTATAATTTCTCAATTCCAATTTAAGCTTAAACATTTTATTTTTTATAGATTATTATCCAATTAAAATACATTTTTAAAATAAAGCGTCTTAAAAAATTTTGAGTTGCATATTCTAGGAAAATTACTATAACAATCAAATTGTTTCGAGTTGATTTTCTAGTTAAACTCAACCAAATTCATTTCTTTTTGTTTCACAACATTAATATATCGTAGAAAATATAAAAATGAATTATTCTATAAATTTCCTACATGAATTATTAAAATTATAAATAAAATATATTTAACTGAAAACTATACTATGAATTTGAAATTCCAAATTTCCTAACTTTGTAGTTGGTTTTTACGTATTTCTACAAGAATTAAATAAATTTTTCTAAGTAATTTTCTCAGCAATTCAACAAAATATTTTGGTGATTATGTAAATCTCGATGTCATGGATATTTTGTTCTTCAGTGTTGGGTCATAATTTGTATCCAAAATACATTTAAATCAAAGTCAAAAGCTATGTATACATATTACTTACGTTCAAGTACAAAACTGGCTCGTCTTAGTTTTTAATATTATTGTAACAAATGAATTGAAATCAATTCCTTAATACACAATTATATAATATAATATTTATATTTATATTTATATTTTAATATATTATATTAATTGATAGACACTTGAGTTGTCAAACATCCTCACACTCATATTTTATAAAATATTATATAATATAATATAATATATAATATTAATATTAATTATACATCACCCCTTTAGCACTTTGCTAATCTCAAATCAACCCTTTTTTTTATAAATAACTTTACTTTAACCAGATTTTAGAAAAAAAAAATTATTTTAACATTTTAATAATAATTATATAATTAAATAATATTTTTTCATATATTTTTCTTTTCTCCATTATATCCGTTGCATTAGATCAACTCAAATTGTGTATCTCGAATTTTCAAAATTTTCAACAAATTTTCTTTATTAACCAAAATACCCCTTAAATCCTAACTTCTCTTGATAAAATTAATATTTTCATAACTTATCTTATTAAATTAGGATTAACATGCTTATTGCCTAAACTATATTTTTTTGATGCTTCTAACTCAACGGTAATGTCCATTTGACCAATACAACTTCTTATAAAATTTTGAGTTTTATCTAATTTGACTAAATATTCTAATTCTCTAATCATAATCATGGTAAGTTTCTTGGATTCTATATTTCATTTGTCAAATTCTCATTCTACCAAATCTTTCTTTTTAGATCAATAACGTTATGATTTATTTTTAATATTTTCTCAACTAAATAGAAAATCAAGTCAACATAATTGATTGAATTCCTTGATATACGCAAAAACTTTTCATGGCATTACATTCTTTATGAGAGGATGTAGTGATGATTGCTCATGACAATTGCAGTGTGGTATTGATCACTATGTTTGCATTTTTGGGAACTAGAAGTCTCTATCTATAGTTTGACTGGATGAATTGCTATGGGTCTTGGGTAATTCTTTATAGTTGGAAGTGATAATCAATATTTATTGTGGGGGGGCTCTTGTCTAGAGAATTTGGAGTGTCCAATCATTATGTAGTCCCCTATTCTTGTCATTGGATTGCTGCTTCTAAGACCTTTAATCGTTATAATGTCCCCTAATCGCTATCATCATTTTTAAAAAAAATCTCAAATTTTTCCTTCTCTAATCATTATTTTTCTTAAGAACTTTTCAAAGATTCACTACTTGATTGCTATGGTCTCAACTTTTAGTTTTGTCTCCATTGATTTTTCCTATTATATTCTCTTCTTTTCTTTTATCTTAGAGCATTCAAGATTAAATCTGCAATTGATGTATGTTGCAGAGAATAACAAAGAGGAAAATTGTAAGAAAGTTGAATAACGCCAAAAGACAAAGTACACTAGGAACTAAAAAAATGAGATGAGGTTTTGATCAATCAAGATGCCCATACCTACCGCTTTGATGATTTGCAAAGATAGACAAGAGTGAGTCTCAATTTTTGTGTTCAATATCTCCAATTTCTTCTTCTCCAAAGTGATCTCCGAATGACGGTCTTGCATTGAACTATTATGCTTATTTGAATATGAAGAGTCGTGCGAAATAGTGCCACGTAATTCTGACTCTCACCCTTTGATATCCCACTTGGTGTTTTCCTCAAGATACATATTATGTGAATGTGGGTTGGTTCATTTTGTTTATTCCTTTTTGTTATGACTTTTAAGCACATGGGTCTTCATATCAGGCTTAGCCTCTCTTAGCCCCCCTCAATCTTAGCCCTCCTCAATCAGGATTTTTATTTTTCAAGGACATCTTTACTCTTCCTAATTAGGTGTGATGCTTATCTTTGAGTTACTTTAGTAGGCAAGCATCAAGAGGATTTTACTGTTATACCTCATGATGGGTCCACTCATAATTCAAGCAATAGCATGAATATTCTAATTGAAAGTTGTAAAAGAAGAAAAGTTAAGAGAATTGGAAGAAAAGAAGTGATTGTCAGAAGAAATGAAGACCCAAGAATCAAGAAACTCAACTTTGAAAAATAATGATTTTTTATAATTATCCGTATAGCAATCAGGTTGGATAACATCTTTTAATGTTTATCTTGCAAATAACGATCGAGAGTTTGGTTCTATTTGTTAAATTGTATCGGGTTGTTCAATTTGGGTTAGTGGTTATTTTTGTAAATTTCCTTCCTTTGTGATTCTTTAAATTGGGGAGGAATTCCACATTAAAAGCATAAATCAGTGGGGGTTTTCTCTCAGTTCTAGATAGTTTCATTTCTTTAGTTTTCTAAGAAAATCTTCTGAGAAGACCTGAAGAGAAAGAGCTTCAAGGAGATCTTTAGATTTACTATCTAAAGTATAGAAAAGTTCTGAGAGAGAAAATAGTGTTTAGATCCCGAAATTTTCTAGATTTTGATAGAGTTCTCCTAAATTATTGTAAAATTGTAATTTTCTGCTAAAAAAAGTAACAGAAGAAGAAATTTTTTCAGTTCTAAGAAACTTGTCCAAGTCAGAGAAAGTAAAATCAAATTTGTGATAAATTCATTGAGTTTTTCTCTCAAATTTTTATTCTAGATCATTTCTTTTTGAGTCTGAGTTTCATCGTGGACTTAAGCTAATTGGTTCTTCAATAAAAATGAATTTATTAATCACCAAATCCTTGTGCTTCATGATTGATTTTGATCTCTAATCATAAAATTTGATTTCTCAACCTAAGTAAATTTCTTGATCAGATCTAAACTTTCAATTTAGATCTGGTTGAAATGTTGTATTAGTTGTAATATTGAGTTCAGAGCTCTAGAGAAGCTATAAAATCCAAAGAAAAAACCAGTCACCTTAGTACTTGCGGAATTGGACCCCAGATCATTTCTCCTTATATTAGGGACAAGATCAACCAAGGACTCATCACTATCCCCCCAACTCATATCTTACCATGCTCTTACCCGTCTTCCAAGCATTCATCTGTTTCAAGTGCGAACAGAAGGGGAAACACAACTCTTTTTATTATTATTCATTTTAAGTAGCAATGTTATCTTTATCTTTTTATTTTTTATTTTATTTCGACTTGTTGAAGTTTTAAACAATGTAGGTTTGAGATATTGGTGTGTCCTTTGCTGACATAACCTAGGAACCATTCATTGTGGTTATGATCATAATACTTTTCATGGTGCTTCTAGCATCACACAACATGATATTGACTAATACGACAGATAAAATCAATATCGCGGTTGTGGTGAGTAGTGAGTGGTGAGTGGTGTGTTGTCTAATTTCAAAAGACATTGTGTAGGTAACAACGCGTCTGTAAGTTTCAATTCTAGATCCAACCCACTTCTTTTTCTTTTGTCAATTTCAATTTCCTGCATCATTGCATACATCGTAAGAGAGTGAAATATCGAGGACAATATAAAATTTAGGTTTAAGGGTGTGTGGTTGAATTTGAACTTTCTTAATTTTCTTTTGTTAATTTCTTTTTCTTATCTTCTAAAAAAATTTAAAAATTGAGAAATTCAAAAATAATTTCAAATATTTTTTGGCAACCTTGTTTTATTATTTTCAATGTCTTAGCGTATATCTTAAATATTTGGTAAAATATCATAAAACAGTCTTTGGTTGGAAGCCTTGATCTTGGGTCCCAATTTTTGTTTCACTTAAGCAAATAATATAATAAAGTTATCTTAAGTTTGTAAGTTATTTCTAACTAAGTTACTAAGAGTCTAGGTTAAATTGAGTAAGTATCAATGCTCATTTTTGTTTAGAATGTTAGAGAATACCGGGTTTGATGAACTTTGACTTCCTTATTCATGTGGTTGGTTTGTTAGAAGAAAAACATAACTGGGTTGAATACATCTCAGACAACATCCAATGAATTAAACTAGGTACTTTGAAAATGACTACCTATTTTTCTTTGATAAAAGTGCAAAAGTGAAAAATGAAAATGGAGAAGAAAGAAAACAAAAAGCATGGATACAAAAAAATAGAAAAATCCAAAAGAAACAAAAATAAAAAATAAAAATGCGTAAAATATTTCAGTAGGGTGAAAGTCGTCAAGAGAAAAAACATAAGTTGAAATAACAGAGATAAAGCCCCTTAGAAGTTTTAAAGTGAATATTCACACTTCTCACTACCCTAGACCAAATGCTTAGTTTGGAGTTAAAATTTAGGTTGACCCGACTGATGAGAGCCTAAATGTTCGAATTATTTCATGTACTTTGGAGGTACTTATCTACTTTTTATTAGTAATATTCAATGTTTACATGAGAAATCATATTAGAAATCATTTTCATGCCTTATGTTGAAAACATGCTTAATTCATACATTTTTAAATATAATTATGTGTAATTAAAGGAGCTTAATATTGTAAGATTTATTTTGTGGGTGCCTCGAACACAATTCAAGGCAAATGAAGGAAAGTGGTACAAAATTTGGAGTCCTACTACACTCAAGGCACGATAATGGACAAATCACTAGAATATGGGACCAATCCAATCCAAGCCCACCTTGGCATGGCCAAAGGGGGTGGGGGCATGATTGGGTGATCAAGATTGGCCTTGAGCCTCGTCTTAATTGATTCTTACATACTAATGATTGAAATTGTTGATCTCACACATATACAAACGATCAAATGTGCCAATTATGCTATAAATAGACCCCTTCAACCATAGTTTTGAAGGTCGGAGATTGAAGTTGTATGAATAGATTAGGTTAGTTAAGACTTCATCTTCTCCCATATACTCTACAATTTTTTGTAAATATGATAAATATATAGTATAATTGAATTGCATATCAATGAAGGAGCTCTTGTTCAATTATCTTTTTTTGTTTTTCCCTTCATTATTTATCTTGCAATGATAGTTGGTTAGATTCCTTCATTAGTAAGGTTACTGAAGCCAAGAGCAAGAATGTTTTATGTTTAATTTCTCTATTTCAAGTTCTTCTCAAATAATTTTAAAGGTTTAATTATTTTTCCTATTGCTTTGATTTTGTTCTTCCTAACTAGTTATGCTTAACCAAGATGAATTAATCCTAGATAAGCTCAAGTTAATTCACCACTAATCTTGATATCTAGTTATTGAAAACTAAGTGATGTATTGTTGGACACATGGCTTTGTTCTTTAATGAAGATCTTCAATGATTTATCTTTCAATCCAAGAGAATAAAATTGCCAAGATGGCATTGGATAAGAGAAGACTTGAAATGGTTTGAAATTGTAACTTAAAGTCTATTGTTCTTGGTGGATTCACCTTCTCTAATGACTTACTTTAATTTATAATTTTTTCCAAATTTAATTCTATTTTTATAATTTTGTAAAGCAATAACTCTTCCAAATCAATTTTAAAATTATTTTGAAATTTTGATGTTTAGAGTGTTCACCAACCCCGTGGATTCGACCCTCACTCGTCAAAGTACATAAGGTTTGTTTTTATTTTTATTTGCTTTTATTCTAAATGCAAAAGTTGCGACGAACACCAATCTTTCCTAGTGATTTGGAGTCTAGATATCACTCTAAGAAATCAAACCTTTAAGTTTCTATGTCAAAATGACACTTACATACAAGGTTTAATTTAGGTTTAAGATTTTCTACATAGAGAAATAGTGACTGAGACTCTAGACCAAATATTACACCCAATCGACTGATAAATCTAAATTGACATGTGGTTTTAATTTAAGTTTTGACTTTGACTATTTTACTTCTCATCTGTTTTAATTTTTTGGGTATATTCTCTACAAACCCTCATGAATCAATCTTGTCCACTAGGGGAAACTTAAGGGTTTAAGGACTTGTTGCATTCGCTAAATGCAATCGCGACGCCTACAAAAGTTATACTTTTTCATTGTAGTTTGTAGTCCCTTTTGCTTGAGACAAGAAAAGCTTAGGTTTGGGGTTGTGATGAGTGCCTAAATGTTTGAATTATTCCATTTATTTTGAACACACTTATCTACTTTTTATTGGTAATATTCAAGTTTATATAGGAAATCACATTAGAGATCATTTTTATGCCTTATGTTAAATATTTACTTATTCCATGTATTTTGGCATACCTTTATGTGTAATTAAAAGAGCTTAATATTGTACAATACATTTTGTAGGTGTCTCAAAGAAAATTCTAGGAAAATGAGGAGCAATTGTGCAAAATTGGGAGTCTTACTAGACTCAAGGTCTAAGAAGTAAATCACCAAAGTATGAAGGCAACCTAGCCCAAAATTGGCGCGACAAAATGGAATAGTAGCATGTCCGAGAGATCATGCATGGCCATGGGCCTTCTCTTGATTGCTTCCCACTTGCTGCCGATGAAAACTGTTGATCTCTCACATAACTAAGATTCAAATGTGCCAATTAGGCTATAAATAGATGTCTTGGGCCATCATTTTAAGAACCATATAATTGTAAATAAATTAAGCTAGTTTAAGACTCCATCTTATTCCCCAATTCTCCATAATTTTAAGAAAGATGGTGTACTTGAGTTTCAAATTAATGGAAGATTGTTTACTTGTCTTTACTTTTCCTTCCTTCTTTATCTTGCAATGAAAAGTTGCTAGATCCCTCTATTAGAGACGTTGATGAAGCCAAGAGCAAAAATATTGTAAGTTTAATTTTTCTACTTCAAGTTCTTCTCAAATGATATTAAGGTTTAATGTCTTTCCCTCTTACCAAACTAATGTTCTTCCTTACTAGTTATGCTTAACCTAGATGGATTAATCTTTAGATAAACTCAAGTTAATCCATGGTTAACTTTGATATCTAGTTAGTGAAAGTTAAGTGATTTATTGTTGGAAACATGACATTGTTCTTTAATGGAGATCCTCAAAGAATTATCTTTCTATCCAAGTGCATTTGGTTGCTAAGATTAATTTTTCAATGGGCATGTTAGTCGCATGGGAGTCTTGGAGTCTTTTAACTCAGTACCCTAGGTGACTTTTATAATCATTATTGATATTTTCTTGAGACTTTGTTTTTCCAGTTCAGCTGTTAGCAATAAAGTTACTTTAGTGCTCCTAATTATTATTATTATTGTTATATATACCATGGTATATACTTGTATGCTATGAGGTTAAAAATTTTCCTAAGAATATGATTAATGTATTCATGAGCTATGCCTGGATTAGATGCATATGGGCAATGCATTGTAGACCTTCATTTTGATAGCATGGTGATGGTTTTCACATGGTGACTATGCCGTGATTTATCAAAATAACATACTATATGTGTTAAGCAAGACAGACCTAGAATATGTACACGGTTGATTACATGATGTGTACAAAACTAGACCAAAGACACCCTACATAAGTCAACTTGTTTGTCTTATTTGGGTTAAAAGTTTTGGAATGGGATGAAATTTGGTGAGGATGATCTATATGATAAGGAGATCATCCTCACTAAAAATCAGCCCATTCTGAAACTTTGAACACCATCGAAAGTTGTTTACAAAAAAAAAAAAAAAAATTTGACGATTTACATTTCTTGAACTTGTTTGGATGGGGTAGAGGTTTCAGACTGGACTAATTTTTGGTGACAATGATTTCCTCACCATATAGATGATCCTCACGAAAATTCAACTCATTCCAAACCTTTAACTCATATAAGACGAAACAATTTGGCAATTGTCGGGTGCCCTTAGTAATAACTGGGGTTCCTTTAACAATACATTTAAGGAAATGGCTTTCAAAAACTAAGAATGATCACTCAACTTTAAAAGAAAGTATTTAGTCCTTGAGTTTTTTTTTTTTTGTTTTTGTAAACTAAAGTAAATTATTAGATGGAGTGAGAGATTGTTGGAAATTTTATTTATAGTAAATTCTTTTTAATCGAAAGGGTTGTTTTGCTAATAAAATTTGTTTTAGGTGATCCTAACAAATAAAGATTTAATAAAAGGATTGATTGGTTGCTCAAAAAGATAAAAGGGCAAACTTGGGAAAACTCAAATTTCAATCCAACACAGTTTCCAAGTTCGTTGGTTAGTGGACAATCAATTTGATCATAGAAAAGATCCTCATAATCTTCCTAGACTTCTATATACTACAAAATTTAGGTTTTTAGCAGGGGTCAAAAACCGCCGCAAATACCAAAAATACCGTCATTATTATCAATAGCGATGGTCGAAACGCCACTATTTATGGTATAGCTAAAACCCATATAGACCCTTATAGTGGCAGTCAAACACCGCTGCTAATTGATTATATTACTGTAGCTATAGATACAAGTAAGGCCTATAGTGGCGGTAGTGGCCGCCGCTAATTGGTTTTTATTATCGTAGCTATAAATACAATTTGAACGCCTATAGTGGCGGTAAGGGCTGCCGCTAATATGAATTTTTTTATTGTTTATATCTATTTTTAAATTATTTGTAATTAAATACCTATTTTAATATAACCTGTTAATTAAGCACAATTACTTAATAAATGACGAATGATAACAACAAAATATGAGAAATATACCTATTTCATGTTTCACATAACAAAATAGTAAGTCTAATTAGTTAAAAGACAAGTATAACAAAATAATAAGTTGATGGAGTTTAGAGTCAAGTCTTATATATCCATGTCTGTCATTCAAAAAATAAAAACTATCTAAAATGGTTGTTGTTGTGGTCACTAATCATTGTCGGGATGATTGTGCTGCTCATCAACCTACAATTCGTATACATTAATCAAATTAGTCATATCAATCAATATTTAGTTATTAACAAAATAAATATTTTAAAACATAACATATTCAAGTATTAGTGAGAATTTACATTTCCCATTAGGAAAACGATAAATTCCTTGAGTCTTTCCACCTCAGCATCTCTCACAATTTGTTGTTGTTCTAAATATCAATTAAATCCTAATGAAGAAGTAGTGCACCATGATGATTCATCCTTCTGATGAGTGTCTCGAGACACTGAATTATACGCACATTTCCTAGACATTTATCTTTATAATTGTCCTTATTTCTCCGTATTAAGATAATAATTATGATAAACCTCGAAGCATAATGTTGCATGTTAATTAGGCTTAATTATACATAAATAAATTCATTTATTAGATAAATCTAATTACGTGTGTTTCTTGTGCAGAAAATCAACATTTTGGAATCAAAATCTTAAGGCAAAAGCATTTGGGCCCACTTTGGAATGCCCTAATCCTTAACTCATGTTCTCATCTTTTGTATTTTTGTACAAAAAAAAGTGGAGATTACTTTTAGACTCTTCTACACACATTTTTCTATATAAATAGAGCTTCAATCTCTAGAGAATCCCCCCCTCTTGGTTCTCTTATCCAAAACTCCTTTAATCTAAGGCTGTTAGCCTATTCTCTTATTTTTTGTATTTTCATCTTCTACTTATTTTCTTTTTGACTAAATAGTCTTGTAAGAGGTAAAAGAAGAAGAATTTGTAAGTTTCTCCATAAAATGAAGGAAAGTTCTTTCATCTCTTATCTTCCCTTTCTTGCAATGACATTAGGCTAAGCTCCCCTCCATTGGAGAGTGGAGAAGCTTAGAATAAGTTTTTGTGTTGTTTCTAATTTCATACATTTCTTTTAACTAAAATGCTCATGAGTTCTCTTTTAGATTTCTTACACATTTTATTCTTAATATAGATACTTTATGCTTAGATTTGATCAAGATAAAGTATGCTTAAACTAGATAAGTGGTAATAAGAAGTTTTGAAGGAATTCTACTTTGTTTATGTTCTCTCATTTGATTTCATTTGCTAAACTTTTCGATCTAAGGAGCTAACACCAAGCCCTTACGATTGAGCTATAAAAAGGTTAGAGATTAGGAATTACTCATCAATATGTTCTAAGTAGATCTACCTCCAATGGTATTTTAATTTCATAAGTTTACTTGCTTTTAACATCATTTACTTTAGTTCATTTTCTAGGAATTTTAAATCTTCTTCTAAGTTCAAAAATAACAAGAAAAATAGTTTTAATTCATTTTAGTTAATTTGAATTTTATCCTCTTAACTTAATTCTACTCCTCATTTCTCTTGGGTTCAATCCCCTACTTACCCCACAGTAAGGTAAAAGTAAGATTAATATTAAATCCTGTGGGAAGAACAACGATAGTTTCATTAAAATTTTGGCGTCGCTATCGGGAAAAGGTAAAGGTAGTAGTAATAAGTTTTGATTTAAAATTCATTCATTTCATTTTTATTTTATTTTATTTTTTTCTTTTGATTTTTTTATGTAAGGTCAAGTGTTTTTGAGGTTTTAAGAGAGAAGAAAGCAAAAAAAAAACATTGAAAGAAAAAAAAAAGGAAGATGATTTAAGAGTGCCCTTGCTTATGCATTGTGCACCACCTCCGATTTGGAGATCCGAATGATTCAAAATTGACTTCATAGAATCGAGTTGAAAGGCTATTACGCTATTTCTACATAGTTAAGAGCTGTCTAGCTTTAGGCAACCTATCTAGGTCCAGTCTTTTATTTTCATGTTTGTTTGATCGACTGTGTGATTTGCACGCTTTGTAGACGTTCACAGAGCAACGTATTAGAACCATTTGATCCTGAGATCGAACAGTATATAGATATAAAACCTCGAGCAGATTTACATTATCATAGAGTTTAGGAGAGAATCTTAGATCTCATGCATCCTATGTGATAATTATGGTCATCCTCCCGAGTGTTGTCCGAGTCAACCCATGTTTCGTGTTATGTAAACCAATATGCATCATTCTCAAAATTCTTATTGGATGCTGACACCTAGTTCGTTCGACCAACCATACCACATAGATAATTGGTTTCCCTCGGATACCATATCGTGTCAAAATGAGTTCACTCAAGGTAATCATTTTGGTAATCATGAAGATTTTTATATGCACGACACCTCGATGATGAATCCAACCATAATTTCCCAATAATCCTATGATTCTCAACATTTCTCCGAATATAGAGCTGTAGAGCTAGAATCAACATTCAATGATTTATTTTTGTCCTCTCCTCCAACTTCATCATTAGAGTCCTTGATGACTAAGTTGTTAAATCAACAACAACAGTTCATCTAACAACAATAATTCCATCAACAACAACAGGACATAAGTCAAGCCTTAGCCAGCATAGGAACTCAATTGAGTCACCTAGCGCTATCTTTAGAAGAAGAAAATTTTGATAAATTCGAAAATGAAGATATCTCCATCCCAGAAAAACTATCATTCTTTCAAAATAACCTTAATGACCAGTTCTACTCTTTTGAAGATTTCGATAATTGTCAATCAATAATTGATAATCCCGTCTCAATTGAAGTTTAAATTTAAATCAATGAGGTTATAATTCTAATCGAAGTAATGATGGAAGTCCAACTAGGTTAGCTTACTATGCCCTTGGAAAAAAGAGAGAATGGTCAATTTTCAAATGAGATAACTCCCGAGAGCCAACAAATGTTTCAAATTCCCAATGAGCTAATTAATTGTACAAATTGGGTTAAGGAAACTGATCTACTATTAGAGGAAACTATTGTTCAAGAAGAACCAATGATGAACTCTAATTTGTTAGCCACACCAATTTCGATCACTACTGATCTAACCTCGTACCCCATCCAGCCTATCCTTTCACAAGATTGTAAAAACCCTTCTTGTTTTACAACTTCCATTCTCTTAAAAAATACGATGGTTGAGAACTATTTCAAAAAGGTGATGACACTAAGAACTGAGGATAAACGAGGGATGTTGATCATTTTAAAAAATTATTTCAATGTCCTAACGATGGTAAAAAATTTTCTGCCTATCATTTGGGGTGGGAAATCGATCGTCGTATTCGTAA
The DNA here is from genome assembly GCF_017979445.1 of Akebia trifoliata. NCBI lineage: Eukaryota > Viridiplantae > Streptophyta > Magnoliopsida > Ranunculales > Lardizabalaceae > Akebia > Akebia trifoliata. The sequence goes on along the minus strand of NC_141384.1, from coordinate 15,981,153 downwards.
AATTATATGCGAGGAAAATACCTTGGATTCGAACCTTTTGAGAGGTCCGGTTGAATATGTTAAACTTAACACTGCTGGGAGGCAACCCATGTATTTTTGTTTTAATAAGTAATGTAGTTAGGAAACAAACTTTCTATAAAAAAATTCTCCAACCCTAATCCTTTTTTTATTCTCTTCTTCTTCAAGACAACTCTCAACCAAATCAATCAATCAACGCTACTATGATTGTAGACTGGTCAGCAATTGTTGATTGAGTAATAGAGATAGATGTTGGCCTATATTGAGAAGAAGAAGGCACAGGTCACTGAAAGCTCGAATTCAGATTAGGATAGATTTTACTCTTAGATTAGGATGTTTTTAAGTTGTTTCTTAATTCTTAGGTAGGATTTTATTTATGCAAAACTATTTCAGAAATTATACTTGTTATAACTTTCAATCCCTTTAGATCAGTTGTAACAAGATTTTGCACATTAATGCTCAATTTGTTTCACGTGTGATCTAACATTTTTCTCTCTTTCCTTATTGCGTGTATATTGAAGATAATATTTCATTTAAGTTTGGGGGTATTAGGTTAGCTCACAAGTGCATTGCATATCATTCTAGTTTAGTTTCATGTTTTAAAAAAAATTCAAAAATATATAACACTTTCAAAATATTTTTTTTATAATCTTTGCATGTATTTTTTACATATGAAATTCAAATATCTGGCTCATGTCCTAACTTTTGATCATAAGTTCTTTTTGGTTGTTCCTCATTAAGAAAATTATGAAAAAATTACTTTGAAAAATTCACTTTTAATTGAGTACTTGAAAAAATAAGATTTTATGAAACAAGAGTTGACCCTCTTCTTTGTCTAAAGTGTTAGGAAAAATTTAGTCTAGTTAACTATGACTTCCTTGTCCTTTGGTTGGCTGGTTAGAAGAAAAATAGAACTGGGGTTAATATGACTTAGACAACAACCATAAGATTAAACTGAGTACCTTAAAAAGGACTACCTATTTTTTATAAAAAAAATACTAGAAAATCGTGAAGTATGAAAAAGTTGAGAAAATAAAAAGTAGAAAGATGTGAAAAAGACCAAAGTAAAGCAAAATGTTAAAACTGAAAAAGTACAAAAATGAAAAGAGTCCAATGAGACTAATTAATTCAGTAGGGTAAATGTCGTCAATGGTAAAAACGTAAGTAAACTGGAATATCACAGATAAAACCCCTTAGAGGTATTAAAGTGAACATACACACCTCTCACAATCTCAGATAGGATGCTTAATTTCAAGTTAAAACTTAGGTAGAATCGACCATTCTTAATAATTAGGAGGTAAAATCTTGTTCATTAAAAAGATATTATTTAAAAAAAAAATCAAAAAATCACACAAGCACCTAAGTTATCTTTGAAATTTTTTAAAATGATGAATAAAAATTTAGAACTATCTTCACACGTAAATGACCTTTGACTGATTTGTGAAATATCATTATATTCGCCTTACATACTTTTATTTTGATTTTGATATTTCTGTAAAATGTTAAAATTTTGTGAGTATATTCTCAACAAACCCTCACAAGTCAAACTTGTCCACTAGGGGTAACCTAGAGGTTTAAGGACTTGCTGCATTCACTAAATGCAGTCGAAGTGCCTACGAAAGTGGTAGTTTTATTTTCTAGGGACTAGAAAAAATGTAAGTTTGGGGGTGTGATGAGTGTCTCGAAACACTGAATTATACGCACATTTTCTAGATATTTATCTTTATTTTTGTCCTTATTTATCTGTATTAAGGTAATAATCATGATAAGCCTCAAAATATAATGTTGCATGTTAATTAGACTTAATTATACATAAATAAATTCATTTATTAGATAAATCTAATAACGTGTGCTTCTTGTGTAGAAAATCAACATTTTGGAATCAAAATCTTAAGGCAAAAGCATTTGGGCCTACTTTGGAATGCCCTAATCCTTAACTCATGTTCTCATCTTTTATCTTTTTGTGTAAAGAAAAGTGGAGGCTACTTTTAGGCTTTTCTACACATATTTTTTTTTATAAATAGAGCTTCAATCTCTAAAGAATCCACCCTCTTGGTTCTCTTATGCAAAACTCCTTTAATCTAAGGCTTTTAGCCTATTCTCTTATTTTTTGTATTTTATCTTCTAGTTATTTTCTTTTTGGCTAAATACTCTTGTAAAGAGGAAAAAAAAAGAAGAATTTGTTAGTTTCTCCATGAAATGAAGAAAAATTCTTTCATCTCTTATCTTCCCTCTCTTGCAATGACATTAGGCTAAGGTCCCCTCCATTAGAGAGTGGAAAAGCCTAGAGCAAGTTTTTGTGTTGTTTCTAATTTCATACATTTCTTTTAACTAAAATGCTCATGAGTTCTCTTTTAGATTTCTTACACATTTTATTCTTAATATAGATACTTTATGCTTAGATTAGATCAAGATAAAGTATGCTTAAACTAGATAAGTGGTAGTAGAAAGTTTTGAAGGAATTCTACTTTGATTTCATTTGCTAAACTTTCTGATCTAAGGAGCTAACACCAAGCCCTTACGATTGAGTTATAAAAATGTTAGAGACTAGGAATTACTCATCAATATGTTCTAGGTAGATCCACTTCCAATGGTACTTTAATTTCATGAGTTTACTTGCTTTTAACATCATTTACTTTAATTCATTTTCTAACAATTTTAAATCTTCTTATAAGTTTAAAAATACAAAGAAAAATAGTTTTAATTCCTTTTAGTTAATTTGAATTTTATCCTCTTAGCTTAACTTTACTCTTCCTTTCTCTTGGATTCGATCCCCTACTTGCCCCACAAGTAAGGTAAAAGTAAGATTAATATTAACTCCGATGGGAAGAACAACAATAATCCCATCACCTTCCATTCCACATCCCATAACATATAATCGCTGGTTTTCATGAAACCTCTAGGTCAAGAAAACACTCAAAGTTGCATTAAGGGTCATAGTCCCACAAGTATAAACTGGTGAAACTTCATGGGTACAAAATAACTATGTACACTTTGAGTATAATCCTACATGTTTACTTTTAGAGAAACCTATAATTTATATATTCTGATAAATTGTGTAGGAATTCTTCTAATGATTTATTGGTTGAAATGTGCAGTGAAAACAAGAGAGCCTACTAGTTTCGGGGCATAATGAGCAATGATAACAACTACAGTGGTTGAAATGAAAAAGTTGTAGTTACAATCTTTGGAAGCCAATTCAAATACTGTAGTGGCTGACATGCCTTTGACATATATTGTAAAATCCCGAATTTTTAATTCGTATTTCGAGAAAAAAATAAATAGTGGAATTTTAAGAAAATCTTAAAAGTGGGATTTATGGGTAAAACTTTAGGATATTTCGAATCATTTTTAATAGAATCTGACCTAACCATTAGATTCAAAATGATCAAAAAACATAATTTAGCCTGTAAGCACGCTCAAATGCGAGTCTGAATATAAAAGTTGCAAAATCCTCGATTACCGGGTCGAACTAGGCTAAAACAGTGACTTTTTGTTAGAGCAATAATTTTTAAAATTCGATTAAACCATCGGGTTCATAACGAAAAATTATTCAACATGGACCATTTATTTGTCATTTTTGGAGATCAGGAAGTCGAATTATCGTCAAAAACGAAAACGACATTAAGTTTAGGGGTCACCTCAAGCCAAAAATGTAAACTTTTGATGGAGACAAAAATTGTAGAAATTGACTATACCATTAGATCCGGAAAGAAAAATTAGGCAAAATAGAGTATTCATTTGTCAGTTTTGGAGACCAAATGACCAAGTTATCGTCGATCAAAACAATAGGCGAAATACCGAATTCGTCCCAAATTTTATATAAATAATATTTAAATTTTTTTTTAATCTCATCTTCCCCAACTCGTCATTTCAGCCGAGACATATACGGAAAAAAAAATTATTTTTCTTCCGACCTTCCACCTCAGATCTCTCGCAAACGGCTCACCGTCGTCAATCGCCGCAGAAGAGAAAAAGATCCGCAGCTACGATCTCTACAAAACCCATCCAACCTTTCTTCATTTCACTTTCTATTTCACTCGATATCGTCAAAAATCAGCCGTATTTGGATACGGAAATTTCGAAACTTTGACCTCGGATTTCGTCCGTTTCGGGGTCAAACCGTCTTCCAACGCAGAAGGAAGAAACGTCCGCAGCCTCATTCTCTACATAACCCACCCAAATTCCTTTTGTTTTCTCATCTTTTTCACCCCGTATAGTAAAAAATCAGCCGTATTTTTATACGGAGAGTTCGTAACTTCGACCTTGGTTTTCATCGGTTTTGGGGTCAAACCGTCTTTTGCCGTAGAAGGGAGAGGAGACGAGCACATCGAGATCTTCGAAACCACCAGGCCGGTTTTGAAAATCAGCCGCTTCGAAGTTCGGTCCGTCTCGATTTTCGTACTGATCGCCTCGATTTTCGCGCCCGTGCTTCGATCGTTTCGCCTGAAGATTGTAAGGAACTCTCAATTTCTATTAGTAATCGTAGATTGTGAAAATTGCATTTAGGACTTTATTGGAAAATTTTGGATGTATTTCCAAAATATAGAATTCTTTTATTATTTCAAAAATTCACGCCAGAAATTGCATGTTTGATATGTTTAATTGTATTTTTAACAAATTATACATGGGTAGGGTATTTTAACGGGTTATTTCCATAAATTGGGTCTTGTGCACTGCTCGGACCCCGTTTTGATATAAAATTTGTTTTCTTTTTCAATATTATTGATAAAAATAAATTATTTAGTTGGAAAATGTGATTTAATATTCAATGAACTCATATTGAGTTGATGAATATCAGAAAATGGATGTTTTATTGAAAGATTGAAAATTGTAAAAATCGAAAAAAAGAGAAAAAGGGTATGAAACGGTAAAATGTCAGAGTCACACCCGAGGGATGATGTCTGCATTTTACGTTGTTGTGCTGTGTGTAGGTTGGTGAACAGATATCCAGGGATAATATTATTGGTTGCATGTTTATTTCCTTTCTGTTAGCGCGAGGCGCTGTTTACGTTTTCGTTATGTTATTTATTTTAGGCCGGGTGGCCACACTTGCATAGTAGGAAACTGGATATCTATTCTCAACATTGTATTGTTAATTTCTCTTTTATTTTCAAATGAAAATAATATATATATGTAGCTATTTTGTGAGCTGTTAAAGAGTTTGTGAATACCTGAAGGGATAGTGCGTCATATCATCCGGAGTGATGTACTATCCTAGGATGTACGGTAGGGACCACCAAACTCATACGTAGTATGGGACGCGTATGAGAGTGGAGTCACAACTGGAATCCGGGATATTCCTCTCTATCTTTACCAGTGAACTTGTAATGTAAAGGTGGTCGTATACGAATGGTTTGTATATTTGGGAATCACATGCACGCCTGATAGGAATAGACGAAGATGATTAGTCAGTGATCACTAACAATCTATAGTAGTCGAACGTTTTGACACATCGAAAAGAGACCCATTGCTTACGGTCACGTCAAACGGTCAGCCTGAGCCGGATAAATGGTCAACCAAACGTGGTAAGTGCAGCGATCGGCCACAAAATTAGGAACTAAAAGCCAAAGAGAAATTGTAACATCATGTCCCGACTGGGAGCGATCCAGTCGTGAATCCCAACATTCTAATTCCAATACTCCACCATTGAGTATTATGTATCTGTTGCTTTACTTTGATATATAAAATGAAATGCATGTTTAATGTTTCCATTTGATCAATTAGATTTGTACATAAAGAAAATGGTATAGTGAGTACTCTTGATTGATGTAATGTCAGTTTTAAAATGTTTAGTTGCTCATCCCTGGCTATATGTACTAGTTAATCGTAGTTTCTTCTGTAAAATTTTGTATATTTTAAAATGATTCAGTATGCTTATTCGTTCATGCTAGGAGGGGTTATTGGCAGAAATTGTTTGTTTCCCTACTGGGTAACCATTGTTACTCACCCTTTCCTTCTCTATTTTTTTAGTTTCAGATTCAGAGTTTGGCGAGGCAAGTATAGAGTACGAATGAGGATCATCTGGTTGATTAGATAGACAACCAGAGTTCGTCAACTGGTAAGTACGAGGGCTATACCCCCTAGTGGTGTCAATTCCCCAGGTAGTTTTATGGATTCTGTCTTGAGTGTTAGGATTTCTGTTAGAGTGAGAAATTTTGTATAATCCTGTATTCTGGTTATTCTTCCGCAATCTGATCTTTCGTACGTTATTAGACATATATAAGCTTTCGCTAGTATTATATTTTGTATATGTATGCAGGATTGTATGTCGTTTATCAGGTGCAGGTTGAACGCCTTGGAATGCTAACATAAACAGAGGAAACCATGCCGAAATTTCGAGGTGCTACATAATACCTCGAGATCTGACATGGGGATTTGTGTTAGCGTTTGGCGGGGCGCCACATATATAGCAGCTATTGGTCCAACCACAAAGGTAAGCAACTTGAATTCATGGTTATTGCAGTCCATTATTAAGTACATAGATAAGTTTCCCTTGATTGAATAGATTAGCAATTCCCTTGTTTTTTGTTTTTTTTTTCTTTGATTCCAATCTTTCAGGCAAATTTTGAAGCAACTTTGGCTATAGAAGCACTTTTGACAGGTGAAGAGGCTGTCATAATTGTTGTTACTATTGAGGTTGTCGCTCTATCAAAAGCAGCAGTTGAGATTGCCCAAGATACGGCCAAATTAAGTGTTGATCAGATTAGTTTTATGGTTGAAGGAAATACGTCTAGTGACAAGTATCCATCTTTAAGAAAAGTAAAACTTCATTATTCCAAAAAGCAGATATAAAAGTTTGAAGAGCGATGAAAATAGTGGAAGCAAAATTGTTGAAGTGCTTGCGATTAACAATGATGTTCATATGTAAAGTTTTCCTTAAGCCCAATAGTAAGTCGCTCGTGTCAATGTTGAGGAGGATATATGTGATAGTAGAGCTGGTTTGGAAAGTGAGGTGGATAACTCCAATTTTAGATGGGCAGGCTTATGCCAACAATTCAAGTACTTTTTTGGAAGGTGTTCCACAACAGATTTGGAGCTTCAAACATGTTCCTCTGGAAAACTTATGAAAATCTTTGTGGATTTTCCTTGGGAGTAAGTTGTTGGTGCTACAACAGATAAGACTCGACCTAACGAACAGAAATGATCCTACAACTGTCTTCATTTTGAGTTTCTACTTAACTAACATAATCTAAAATCATCATTAAAATCATGGCCATTAGAGGTCTAAAGGGGTTTTGATACAACAGCAGACAGGGTGGTGTTGGAGATAGATGACTTGATGCAGATGGTACTTGGAGTAGTCATCTCGTTTGTGTGAGTATTTCTGAATGAGGCTTGTTCAACTTTGTAGGCAAAACAAATGATGAATTGGGCATCAAAGGGAGGAGTGGGATTGCTATGCATCTCTACCACTCATGATGGTTAGGATTTCAACTCAAGCAAGGGAATTTTGTAAGAGTAGATATGAACACACACTTGGATATACATTATTTTAAACAGTATTGAATAGAGGAATGAAATTATTTCTAATGATGGATGATAGGGATGGAAAATTGAAAACCACAAACACACAATTAAAATAGAGATTTAGATATTTGAGATTTGGCTTGAAACTATTGACCAAAAACAAACAAAAAATATCGAATCATACGTAAAATGACAAGAAAATTATTTTAGAGAATCAGGAACACCATAAAAATTTTGTAGCTTCAACATTTTTGTAGCAGAAACAAACCTGCAATACTGATCCATCCATTCAAAGCTACAAAAAAGATTGGAGAACAAAGTTGTTGCTTATGTAACTACTCTAGCTTAGTTCTAACATACACAAGGATGGAGATTGAGCAAGATATTGTCCATAAAATATGAGATGAATGGAATGGAGTGGGCTTATGGGCCAATGCACTCCAATCAAGTTAAAAAGAAAATTTTGTGAGATGGCAGTAAAACCAACTTCACATTACAGAGCTAAACGTTGGAAGAAAAATAAGACAACATCTTAATAGATTGAGTTAGCATAGAGAATGATACTAAAATGGATGAATGGAAATCCAAAGAAGATAAAATCAAAAAATAACACATTTAAGATCCTTGCAAGACTTAAAACAAAACAAATTCAAAACATAGAAACTTTTCAGATTTTCTTATGACAGAGTTAAAACAAATTATGTAAACATCTGAACAAACCATCATCATCATCATTATCATAAAAGCCTTGGAAGACTTAATCGATCCCATATAACTCATTACAACCCATATAGTATGATATACAATTATGATTACACAATAAATATACTACAAATTTCATAAGTCCAATATTTTGGGAATACTAAGGTACTTGTTACCTCAGTTGGGATTCTGACACTCCTATCCATATATATGAAACATAAATGCTAAATAATTGAGGATAATTATACACAACTTAAGAATTATTCCAAAGATCTTGCAAGGCATGAAAATTTGTTTGCTAGGCATACATCAGAATGTAAAGCAAGTATAACTGTGGAAATACAAGGGGTCTCTTCAGCAAGTTGGAAGACAACATGCACAACAGTGAAAATCTAAATATGCTTCAACTGCAATAGATACAATATACCAAACATCAAGCAGTCAAGCCAAAAGGCTTTTATATACCGACATGGATTGTAAAAATAGGAAATCAATGTAATCCTGTATCTAAACAAACCAATGGCAACTATTCATCCCAACTGACATTACTAAGCTTGAAAGACTTTGAATACCTAAACATGCAAAGTAGTTGATGCATATACATATCATAGTTTCCAATTTTTGGACATTTGAAGCAAGGGAGATTTGATTAGTAATGTTAGTTTTCAACGAAGCAAGGCAGATCCACAACATTATAAATTGGCATTCTATTAAACGGCTAAATGATGAAAAAAATTCAATATGCTGATCTTTTCAAATTAGAATGACCACACAAACATTGTATAAGAGATGGTTGAGTAAATAGGGAACACAAAGGCATCTTCAATGGCATTTTACTACGATGAAAAAGCTGGGAATTCTTTCTCTTATCTATGTCAGAAAAGCTACAAAAAATATGTTGTTCCAACCTCATATTTCCAAATCTACAAGAGCCCCCATCTTCGTTACCTCAATTACCCAAATATTGAACATCTATCTACCTACAATCACTAATCTTCCCAAAACTAACCATTTAGTCTCCTTTTAAAATAAAAAACACAAATTTTGAAACCTAATTAATACCCCAAAGGTAGAGTGCAAACCAAGTATTTTTACTACAAACTCTCCTCACCTTTACAACGAAGATTAGAACTTCAAAAACAAAAACAAAGCTACAACAGAGACCAATAATTATTACAAGTATCAACATTACTCTAATATCAACAATCGTTATCAAAATCCAAATCAATTTCATTGTCAATAGATTCAATAGAAGAAGCGGGTTGCGAAAAGAATAATTGAGGATGTGCATCCACTGTTTCTCCAGGCACATCTTCCCTAACCCAACTAACGTTGACATCATCATCTCGTTCCAAAATTCGTAAGTGTTGATTTTTGAATGGCTTATTCTCCCAAACCACATCATCATCTTCAATACATTCGCCATTCATATAAAAAAAAAGTCCCTTGGTTTAGTCTTGATCACAATTTGCCAATCTAGTTTAAGTGGATCTTGCACATAGAAAACTTGCTCTGCTTGAGATGCCAACACATATGGTTCATCAAATGGATGAGATCCTTCGAATAACAATTATGTGAAGTTCACAAGAGTAAATCCGAACTCATCAATCTTAATCCCTATTCCTTGGGCCCTCACATACACCCAATCACATTTAAACAATACAAGTTTAAGATGTTGAAAATACGTCAACTCGATAATGTCAGTTAAACGCCCATAATACACTAAGTCTCCTATAGCAGACCTTGTGTCCCTAGTACTCACCTAACTTATAGTATTTGCAGTGACCGCAACACCACTATTTTAACTCATATGTCCCTTTTCTTTATACACAATTTGAAACCTATATCCATTTTAGACGTATCCTTTGAGCTTTTTAGCTATTAATTCTAGACCCCCTAGTATGCTATATAATTCCATCTGGTACCACACTATTTGCTTGTTGCATTAGTTTAACCTATTTAAAGAAATAAAGAAAATAAATATAACTATCGAAACATAACTTAAGTGGTTAACTTATATGTATTAAGTGTGACTTACATGATTCTTGAACTAATCTATGAATTGGTCGGTGTGCATTTTTTGTATATCATGGACACATGATCGTAATTAATAAGAATGAGAAAGGAATGATAATTTTCCTTGCTCTAGATATATTGCAACTTTTTTGTGATTGAACAATACGTAACGATGCATTTGGTACCATTTTATATCACACAAGAAAAATGGTTAGGCACTTCTTATCACAATTTCGTCAAGATTTCGTATTGGTCGATTGAGCTTTGTTTCAACATTATGTAAGTATCCTGAGTAGAATGTAAGGCATTATTCTGCTAAGTAATCTTCTGTAATGGACCCCTCTAGTTGTGCTTTATTACATACATAGTACTTTAGTTTGTATAGGTACCTATATGCACACAAATCTAAAATATGTGAAAATATGGAAGTACAATAATTCACGTAAATGTTTGATAACTTATAAAGTATAAAGTAAATCTTTGATAACTTAGAAGGTATGAAAGACCTTTCAACAAGATACATCCAACAATATTGGATAAGTCCACCAAACCATCGTCTCCATAGCTAAATGGATGGGCAAATGCATAATATTATCAAAAAATACTGGTGGAAAAATCCTATTTAAATGACAAAGTGTAAGCACAATAGATTCTTCCAATTGTATCATATCTTGTTCTCGATAGACGTTGGAGCATAATTCTCCAAAGAAATTACTTAATTCAATCAATATTGAATTCACATTCTTGGGTAATGACTTCCTCACAGCCAATGGCAAAAATTGTTGCATTATAACATGTGAGTCGTGGCTCTATGGTCCTGATATTTTGCATTCTCTAAATTGACACGTCTTGCAAAATTAAAGAGTAACCATCTTAAACCTTCACACTCTTCAACACTTTACAAAACAATTCCTTCTCAGTCTTATCCGTTGATAAGTAAGCTGCAGGAAGATAAGTTTTGTTTTTGCTAGGTAGTACTCATGAGTGAAGAGAGTATCTCACGCCCATATCTATGAAGTCGATACGAGCTTTTAAGTTATCTTTCGACTTTCCTTCAATATTCAATAATGTACCAAGTACATTATCACATACATTTTTTTCAATATGCATCACATCTAGACTGTGTCTCAATAAATCATGCTTCTAATAAGGCAACTCAAAGAATATACTCAATTTCTTCCAATTATATGGTATGTTATTTTCATTCGCTTATTTTGATCGCTTACTACAAATATGTTTACCTAACCTAAAGGTAGTTTCATTGTGTTGATTCAACACATCAAACCCAGACATTGGAATTGAAACAGATATATGATTTTGTGTCTATAACTTTTATTCATTGAAAATCTAACCAAGAAGAAAAAGAAAATTATTGTTTAAACATGTATACATATTTTTAATCAAATTAATTCTAATATGTCCAAAACATTGATTATTTATAATTTTTGGAGAATTTTCCTTCATCAAAATCTTAGAAATCTTCTATAGTTAGAATAACTTTCACTCTAAACCAATAAATTAATATGGAAGGGATTCTTACATGAAAATTCAATGTTAGATTTAGCACCAAAAAATCTCATCTTAGAATAATATTCAAGCTATTAACACCACAAAACTATAAATGAAGAAACATCAACTCACAATTGCTACAAATAAAAAATCTCTCATAATCGAAAAAAATAACTCTCAAATCTACCACATCTCAAATCAATTACACAGAATCTGGAGTTTCAGGATTATACCTACTAATTGAGTAATATTATTTATCTTGATTTCTAAAGCCAGCAAACTTAGCTCAAATTCAAGCAATCTCTGATGAAAATCTCCTTTAAATACTATGAAATTTGCAAAAAAAACTAATCTTAAATCATAAATCCATCGAATTCTATGGGAGAAAGAAATCATAGTAATCTTGTTATAAGAATCATACCTCGTTCTACGATTTGAATTCTCAAAACCTCAAAGAGCTACGAAATTTTTTATTTTGATTCTCAAAACTTCAAAAATTGTGAAGAGGAGATGAGACGAACTTGATACACAGAGAGAAAGAGATACATGTTAAAAGGGAAGATTTCCTCCATGAACATCAAAACCCTAGGTATAGAGGAGATGAGACGAACTTGATACAGAGAAAGAGATAGAGAAAGTTTTTCACAAAATTTTGATGATACAGGGAGAGAGGTTTTTCACGAAATTTCGTTAGTTTTTGCATGCAAGTAGGTTTTAATTTCTAATTGTCCATGTTTTATTGTTGCACCTATTTTGGCTGCCGCTAAAAGCAAGCATTTTTGTTGTGTATGATGGGTGGATTTGTTGGAAAGAATGTGTTCTATTTACATACGCACACGTTCGGACATACAGGCTTGACTTCTCCTTCTCCCCATCGGTTATATGTGCGTAGAGGTGTAGGTATTGCACTGTTATTTTCATTACTCTTTTTCAGATTTATTGGATTGGAGACATTGGATTAAAGCTCGAGGATTCTAGGGATTTGCCATTATCCATATATATATATATATATATATATATATATATATAGTTATTCACAAGGATTTTTGGTTCTACACATGTGGTTTTAACCTTGAGAAACCCCATTAAGTTAATTTGATTTGTTTGATCGATTGAATATAGTTGAGCCAAAGATCATATTTATTTATGAGTTTTCCCCAACAGGTAGGCTACAAGAACGTTGTCAATTACCCTGAACACATTAGAGCCCAGCATATCATAACTGAACTTGGAGTCTCATATTCATGCTCCTGCCCAATCTGAAGATCCTACATCATAGCAGTGGTTTCTATACGTCTCTCTCGTGCGGCTTTAAGTAGTGACAAGAGTATGTGACATGAATTTGTTGTTATCCAATGTGTAGACATAAATGTCCCAATAAATTAAAGCAAGAAGACCAATAAGAGACAACTTTGAGGCATGATTTTCAATCAGAAATGAGTTATACGATTCACTGAAATATTTAAATCTCAAAGTTCTCAAATCAAATTTGTAGAATCAACAAAGAAATTCGTAAAAAGATGTCAAACCTAAAGAGTGACTCCCATCCCATCATGCTTGAAAAGTCGTAGAAAGCCCTCAAAATATTCTAAATCACATAAGGTACAGCATCAAATATAGCCTGCTGAAAGAGACATCATGACTTCATGAGCCTTAAGACTATTTAAAATGTTTTACCAAACAATATCTTATTCGAAATGGAAGAATAGATAGTGGAGGTACATAGAAACTAGGGGGTATCTGGGGGCACTTTAATGCTTAAAAAATGCTATAGGTTGGTGGGTGTAGTGTCACTGTCAAGCATGGTTAAAAGAACAATATATTACAACAACATTGTAAGTGCAAAGTCATTTAATTCTAATAAGTTAAGCAGTGTTGGATTGTTGTGTCCTCCTCCCAAACATTGTATAGTGCACTCCATAAAAGAACATCAATTTTAATTAAAAATCTAATTTAATATTCACAAGGATACAACAAATTTTTAATAAGGGGTTCGTTATAACTAACTATTTCAAATGTTACCTTAGGCAAGCATCCGAAGTTGTGTAGATGGAAGCCACCAAGAAATGGGGCTTGGATCTTGAGCATCGAGAGGGTTCCATAAGGGCAATTAAATATTTTGGGGAGTAGGTGCTATTGTAGCCTCTGCAAACAGTTCGAAAAGCCAATCTGTCATTATGCATGAACTTATGGCATTAAAAATAAGACTTGCTTTTGCTACAAGATTTACCTGCTAGGATATTGGGGTGGCCTCTGATTTTCAACTTGGCATGCTTTTAGTATTTAAAGGCTCCTTGCGAAGGGATTTCTTTCAAAATAGTCCTTATGTTTTCGTAGCTAGCTGAACAGGACATTTAGTAAACCTTTTCTTTCTAAATGGTCCTCAAAAATCGTTTTTGCCCGAACTACCCTAACTTCAAAATTCACTACTATTTTCATAAAAAGAAATTCAATTTCTGGCATCCAATCGCTACGTAAGACATACCATTTGCATCAGAGAAGGAAGAAGAAACTAGAATTTGTATTTTTGGAAGGTTTTATTAGTCGATTTGAAGAGCTATGATTGATTTTAGTTTTTTGTTAGGTAGTTGACTCGTTTTTAAAATAAAAATATGATATTTATGGTTCATTTTGATTTGAAAATGAAAATAGAGTTTGATTTTATCGTTTTAATGAATTTTTCTTTTATTTTTTTTTCAAATTTCCATCAATTTATTGTCAGAGAAGACGTATGTTCATTTTTTATAGCATCGAGTTCAATTGTATTAATAATAAGAACTCGACGAAAATTAAATTACCATTGAGTTCATATGTAACAAAAATTATGAAGTCGATTGTAATATAATTACAATCGGGTTCATAATTCAATTGGTACATATGAAGTCGATGGTAATATTGTAAAACCCCGAGTTTTCAATCCATATCTCGAGGAAAATTAAATAGTGGAATTTTGAGGAAATCCTGAAAGTGGGACTTAAGGGTAAAACTGTAGAATTTTGTTCTGGTCATTTTTTATGAAATCTGACCCTACCATTGGATTCAAAATGGTCGAAAAACATATTTTAGCCTATAAGTACGTTCAAGTGTGAGTCTGAACAGAAAAGTTGCAAAATCCTCGATTACTAAGTCGGACCAGGTTAAAATAATCACTTTTTGCTAGATCAAGAATTGTTAAGATTCGATTATACCATTGGATTCGTAAAAAAATTTATAGAAAATGGACTATTTACTTGTCATTTTTGGAGTCCAAAAAGTCGAATTATCATAAAAAACGAAACAACGTCAATCTTAAGGTCCAATTGGGCCTAAAAAGTAAATTTTTTCTAGAGATATAATTTGTAGAATTTGACCACGTCATTAGATCCGAAACGAAAAATTAGACAAAATAGAATATTCATTCGTCACTTTTGGAGTCTAGATGGTCAAGTTATCGTCGAACAAAATAATAGGTAAAATATTGATTTCGTCCTGCATTTATATAAATAATTTTTTTAAAATAAAAACTATTTATCATCATTCTAAACAACTCAAAACCAGCCGAACTTTTTTTTTTTTTAAATTTGATTTTTTCCGTCTTCAACCTCCGACGCAGAAGGGAAAAACGTCTACAACGTCATTCTCTATCAAACCCACCCAATTTCCTTTCGATTTCTCTTATTTTTCGTCCTGTATCATCAAAAATTAGCCGTATATATATATATATATACAGGGGTTTCGAAAATTCGACCCTAGATTCATATGTTTTGAGGCCAAACATCTTTTGTTATAGAAGGGAGAAAGGACGACAACATCGAGATCTTCGAAATCACCTGATCAAATTCAAAAATCAGTTGTCTCGATGTTCGATCCACCTTGATTTCCGTACTGATCATCTCAATTTTTGTGTACGTGTTTCAATTCTTTCACACAGAGATTGTAAGGAACTCTCAATTTCTATTAGTAATCGTAGATTATGAAAATTCCATTTAGGGTTTTAACAAAAATTTGTAATGTGTTTCCAAAAATATAGAATTATTTGTGTTATTTCAAATTCACGCCAAAACTTGCATGTTTGATATGTTGAATTACATTTTATAAAAAATTATACATGGGTAGAATATTTCATTGGATTATTTTCGCCAGTTGGGTTCTGTGCACAACCCGGACCCTATTTTGATATAAGTTTTGTAATTTTTCAATGTTATGGATAAAAAAATGAATTTAATAGTTGGAAAAAAAATGATTTAATATTCAATGAACTCAATTAAGTTGATGAATATAAGAAAGTGAATATCTTATTCGACAGATTGAAAATTGCGAAAATTGAAAAAAATGGGAAAAGCGGATGAAACGGTAAAATGTAATGATCACACCTGAGGGGTGATGTCTGCATTTTACATTGTAATGATGTATGTAAGTTGGTGAAGGGATATCCAGGGATAATGATTGGTTGCATGTTTATTTAAATTATGTTGGCGTAGAGGCTCCAAGTTTTGTTATTTATTTTAGACTTAATAGCCACAATTGCATGATAGAAAACTGGATATCTATTCTCAACCTTCTATTATTAATTTCTCTTTTATTTTTAAATAAAAATAATATATAAATGTAGTTATTTTGTGAGTTGTTAAAGAGTTTGTGAATGTTTGAAGGGATAGTACATTATATCATCCAGAGTAGTGTACTATCCTGGGATGTACAGTATGGACCATCAAGCTCATACATGGTATGGGACACGTATGAGAGTGAAGTCACAACTGGAATCCGAATTTATTTCTTTCTATCTTTACCAGTGAACTTGTAATGTAAAAGTGGTCGTATACGATTGGTTTGTATATTTGAGAATCACTTACACGCCTGATAGGCATAGACGAAGATGATTAGTCAGTAATCACTAACAATCTATAGTAGTCAAATAATTTAACATATCGAAAAGAAACCCATTGCTTACGGTCACGTTAAACGGCCAACTTGAGCTGGATAAATGGTCCCGTAAGTGTGGTAAACAGCGACCAGCCACAAAATTAGAAACTAATACTTTATTATGAAATATCATGTCCTGATTATGAGCGATCTGGTCGTGAATCGCAACTCTCTAATTCTACTACTCCACCATTGTGTATTATGTATTTGTTACCATATTTTGATATATAAAATGAAATGCATGTTTTATGTTTCCATTTGATCAATTAGATTGGTATAAAAGGAAAATGCTATAGTGAGTACTACTGATTCATGTAATGTGAGTTTTAAAATGTTTAGTTACTCATCCCTGGCTATATGTACTAGTTAATCGTAGTTTCTTCTGTAAAACTTTATATTTGTTAAAATGATTCAGTATGCTTATTCGTTCATGTTAGGAAAGGTTATTGGCATAAATTATTTGTTTATTTACTATGTAACCATTGTTACTCATCCTTTCCTTCTTATTTTTAGCTTCAAAGCCTGCAATTAGTGAGACAGGCGTAGAACCAGCGGGAGGGGACCATCTGGTGGATCAGATAGATGACTAAAGTCTATTATCTGGTAAGTACTGGGGCTATACCCCATAGTGGTATCGGTTTATCCACGAGTATTATAGATTTTGTATTGAGCGTTAGGACTTTGTTAAAGTGAGGAATGTTTGTATAATCCTTTATTTTGATTATCCTTTCGTACTCTGATCTATATACATCTAATAACATACAATAGATCAGAGTGCAAAAGGATAACCAAAATAAATGATTATACAAACATTCCTTACTCTAACAAAAGTCCTAACGTTCAATACAAAATCTATAATACTCGTGGACAGACCGACACCACTATGAGGTATAGCCCTAGTACTCACCAGATAAAAGACTCTGGTTGTTTATCTGACCCACCAAATGGTCCCCACTCGTTGATTCTACGCCTGCCTCGCCAACTGCAGGTTTTGAAGCTAAAATATAGAAAGGATAGGATGAGTAAAAATGGTTATTCAGTAAGAAAACAAATAATTTCTACCAATAACCTTTCCTAATATAAACAAATAAGCATATTGAATCATTTTAACATATGCAAAGTTTTACAGAAGAAACTACGATTAATTAATACATATAGTTAAGGATGAGTAACTAAACATTTTAAACTCACATTACATTAATCAGTAATACTCATTATAACATTTTCTTTTTATACCAATCTAATTAATCAAATGGAAACAATAAATATCGATTTCATTTTATATATCAAAATATGGTAACAGATACATAATACACAATGATGAAGTAGTGAAATTAGAGAGTTGGTATTCACAACTGGATCGTTCCTAGTCGGGACATAATGTTTCATAATAAAATATTAGTTCCTGATTTTGTAGCTGGTCGTTGTTTACCACACTTGCGGGACCATTTATCCAGTTCAAGCTGACCGTTTGATGTGACAGTAAGCAATGTGTATCTTTTCGATGTGTCAGAACGTTCGACTATTATAGATTGTTAGTGATCACTAACTAATCATCTTCGTCAATACCTATCAGGCGTGCATGTGATTCCCAAATATACAAATCATTTGTATACAACCACCTTTACATTACAAGTTCACAGGTAAAGATAGAAAAGATTAAACCCGGATTCTAGTTGTAACTCCACTCTCATACGTGTCCCATACCACATATGAGCTTGGTGGTCCCTACCGTACATTCTAGGATAGTACGCCACTCCAGATGACATGACGCACTATCCCTTCAGACATTCACAGACTTTTTAACAGTTCATAAAATATCTACATAGATATATTATTTTTATTTAAAAACAAAAAAGAAATTAACAATACAAGATTGAAAATAGATATCAAATTTCCTACCATGCAATTGTGGCCATCCGACCTAAAATAAATAACAGAACTTAGAGCCTCTACGCTAACAGAATTTAAATAAACATGCAACTAATCATTATCCCTAAATATCCCTCACCAACTTACATACAATATTACAATGTAAAATGCAGACATCACCCATCAGGTGTGATTCTTACATTTTACCGTTCATCTCCTTTACCTTTTTTTTTTCTAATTTTTGTAGTTTTCAATCTGTCGAACAAGATATTCACTTTTTGATATTCATCAACTTAATATTAGTTCATTGAATATTAAATCATTTTTTTCCAATTATGAAATTCATTTTTTTATCAATAACATTACAAAATTACAAAATTTAGATCAAAACGAGGTCCGAACAGTACATAGGACCCCATTGATAAAAATAACCTTGTGACGCCCCGCCAAACGCTAACACAAATCCCCATGTTAGATCTCGAGGTACTAGGTGGCACCTTGAAATTTCGGCATGGTCTCCTCTGTTTATGCTAGCATTCCAAGGTGTTCAACTTGCACCTGAGAAACGACATATAATCTTGCATATAAACAAACAAAATATTGTACTAACGGAAGCCTATATACGTCTAATAACGTACAATAGATCAGAGTGCGGAAGAAGAAAGTTTATATACAGAATTATACAGAGATTCCTCACTCTAACAAAATTCCTAACACTCAAAACAACATCTATAATACTCCTGAAAAAATCGACACCACTAGGGGGTAATAACAACAATACTCACCAGGTGACGAACTCTGATTATCTATCTGACCCACCAGATGATCCTCATTCGTACTCTATACTTGCCTCGCCAAGCTTTGAATCTGAAACTAAAAAAATGGAGAAGGAAAGGGTGAGTAACAATAGTTACCCAATAAGGAAGCCAACAATTTCTGTCAATAACCTCTCCTATCATGAATGAATAAACGTACTGAATCATTTTAAAATAAGCAAAGTTTTAAAAAAGAAATTATGATTAACTGGTATATATAGCCAGGGATAAGCAGCTACATATTTTAAAATTGACATTACATCAATCAACAGTACTTACTATAACATTTTCTTTTTATATAAATCTAATTGACCAAATAGAAACATTAAACATGCATTTCATGTTATATATCAAAGTAAGGCAACAAATACATAATACACTATGGTGGAGTATTGGAATTAGAGAGTTGGGATTCACGATTGATCGCTTCCAATCGGGACATGATGTTACAAATCTTCTCTGGTTTTTAGTTCCTGATTTTGTAGTCGGTCGTTGTATTTACCACGTTTAATTGACCATTTATCTGGCTCAGGCTGGTCGTTTGACGTGACCGTAAGCAATGGGTCTCTTTTCGATGTGTCAGAACGTTCGACTACTATAGATTGTTAGTGATTACTGACTAATCATCTTCGTCTATGCCTATCAGGCGTGCATGTAAATATACAAACTATTCGTATACGACCACCTTTATATTACAAGTTCACTGGTAAAGATAGA
The DNA here is from genome assembly GCF_017979445.1 of Akebia trifoliata. Taxonomy (NCBI): domain Eukaryota; kingdom Viridiplantae; phylum Streptophyta; class Magnoliopsida; order Ranunculales; family Lardizabalaceae; genus Akebia; species Akebia trifoliata. Next base: position 15,961,132 of record NC_141384.1, on the reverse strand, counting down.
GAGGAATAACCCAAATTTCAGTTGTGACTCCACTCTCATACGCGTCCCATACTACGTATGAGTTTGGTGGTCCCTACCGTACATCCTAGGATAGTACATCACTCCGGATGATATGACGCACTATCCCTTCAGGTATTCACAAACTCTTTAACAACTCACAAAATAGCTACATATATATATTATTTTCATTTGAAAATAAAAGAGAAATTAACAATACAATGTTGAGAATAGATATCCAGTTTCCTACTATGCAAGTGTGGCCACCCGGCCTAAAATAAATAACATAACGAAAACGTAAACAGCGCCTCGCGCTAACAGAAAGGAAATAAACATGCAACCAATAATATTATCCCTGGATATCTGTTCACCAACCTACACACAACACAACAACGTAAAATGCAGACATCATCCCTCGGGTGTGACTCTGACATTTTACCGTTTCATACCATTTTTCTCTTTTTTTCGATTTTTACAATTTTCAATCTTTCAATAAAACATCCATTTTCTGATATTCATCAACTCAATATGAGTTCATTGAATATTAAATCATATTTTCCAATTATAGAATTTATTTTTTATCAATAATATTAAGAAAATACAAATTTTATATCAAAACAGGGTCCGAGTAGTGCACAAGGGCCAACTGATGGAAATAACCTGTTAAAATACCCTACCCATGTATAATTTGTTAAAAAATATAATTAAATATATCAAACATGCAATTTTTTGTGTGAATTTTGAAATAACAAAAGAATTCTATATTTTAGAAATACATCAAATTTTTTTGATAAAATCCTACATGTAATTTTCACAATCTAAGATTACTAATAGACATTGAGTGTTCCTTACTATCTCTGTGAGAGATGATCGAAGTGCGTGCGGGGAAATCGAGACGATTGGTTCGAAAATCGAGACGGACCAAACTTCGAGTTGGCTGATTTTTGAAATCGGCCTGGTAGTTTCAAAGATCTCGATGTGCTCGTGGCTGTTGGACAAGTTGGAGAAGTTGAGTTTAAAAAAAAATTGAAATTTTATTTATATAAAATTTGGGACGAAATCGGTATTTCGCCAATAACTTGATCGAGGATAACTTCACCGACGATAACTTGACCGTCCGGACTCCAAAAGTGACGAATGAATACTGTATTTATCTTAATTTTTCGTTCCGAATCTAATGGTACAATCAATTTCTATAAATTATGTCTCTATCAAAAATTTACAGTTTTTGTCTGAGGTGACCCCTAAAATTGACTTCATTTTCGTTTTTGATGATAATTTGACTTTCTGTACTCCAAAAATGACAAATAAATTTTTTATGTTCAATATTTTTTATTACGAATCTAATGGTGTAATCAAATCTTAATAATTCTTACTCTAGCAAAAAGTCACTATTTTAGCTTAGTCTGACTCGGTAATCGAGGATTTTGTAATTTTTCTATTCGGACTCTCTTATATTTTAAAGTATGTTTTTCGATCATTTTGAATCTAATGGTGAGGTCAGATTCCATTAAAAATGATCAGAAACCTCATAAAGTTTTACCCCTAAGTCCCACTTTCAAAATTTTCTCAAAATTCCATTATTTATTTTTCTCGAGATATGAATTAAAAACTCGGGGTTTTACATTCTATCCCTTCAAGCATTCACAGACTCTTTATCAGCTCATAAAATAACTACATATATATTATTTTTATTTAAAAATAAAAAAGAAATTAACAATACAAGGTTGAGAATGGATATCCAGTTTCATAGCATGCAAGTGTGGCTATAAGGCCTAAAATAAATAACAGAATGAAAAAGTAAACAGCGCCTTGCGTTAACAGACAGTAAATGAACATGCAATTAGTAACATTATCCCTGGATATCCGTTCACCAACCTACACACCACACAATAATGTAAAATATAGACATCACCCCTTGGGTGTGATTCTGACATTTTACTATTTCATACCCTTTTTCCCTTTTTTCAATTTTTACAGTTTTCAATCTCTTCAATAAAATATTCATTTTCTAATATTATCAACTCAATATGAGTTCATTGAATATTAAATCATATTTTTCAATTATAAAATTTATTTTTTATCAATAATATTAAGAAAATACAAATTTTATATCAAAAAGGGGTCCGAGTAGTGCTCAAGACCCAACTGATGGAAATAACCCGTTAAAATACCCTATCCATGTATAATTTGTTAAAAAATATAATTAAATATATCAAACATGCAATTTCTGGCGTGAATTTTGAAATAACAAAAGAATTCTATATTTTGAAAATATATCAATTTTTTTTGATAAAATCCTAAATGCAATTTTCATAATCTACGATTACTAATAGAAATTGAGAGTTCCTTAGCTCTGTGCGAGATGATCGAAGTGCGTACAGAGAACTCGAGACGGTTGGTGCGAAAATCTAGATGGACCGAACTTTGAGACAGCTAATTTTCGAAATCGGCCCAGTTGTTTCAAGATCTCGATGTGCTTGTCCTTTCTCCCTTCTGCGACGGAAGACGATTTGACCCCGAAATAAGCGAGATCCGAGGTCGAAGTTTCAAAACCCCCGTATATATATACGACTGATTTTTGACGATACGGGGTGAAAAAGATGAGAAAATGGAAGGAACTTGAGTGGGTTTTGTAGAGAATACGACTGCGGACGTTTCTCCCTTCTGCATCGATCGACGACGGTAAGCCGTTTTTCGTGGATTTGAGGTTGAAGTTTTAAAAAAAATAAAATTGAAAAAAAAAAAAAAAACTTGCATTGGCTGTTGGACAGGTTGGAGAAGACGAGTTTAAAAATAATTAAAATTTTATTTATATAAAATTTGGGACGAAATCGGTATTTCGCCTATTGTTTCAATCGACGATAACTTGACCGTCCAAATTCCAAAAGTGACGAATGAATACTCTATTTCACCTAATTTTTTGTTTTTGATCTAATGGTACATTCAATTTCTACAAATTATGTCTCTATCAAAAGTTTACATTTTTGGCCTGAGGTGACCCCTAAAATTGACGTCATTTTCGTTTTTGACGATAATTTGACTTTCTGTGCTCCAAAAATGACAAATAAATAGTCCATGTTCAATAATTTTTCATTATGAACCCAATGGTGTAATCGAATCTTAATAATTCTTGCTCTAGCAAACAATCACTATTTTAGCCTAGTCCGACTCGGTAATCGAGGATTTTGCAACTTTTCTATTTGGACTCGCACTTGAATGTGCTTACAGGCTAAAATATGTTTTTTGATCATTTTGAATCTAATGGTGAGGTCAGATTCCATTAAAAATGATCAGAAAGCTCATAAAGGTTTACCCCTAAGTCTCACTTTCAAGATTTTCTCAAAATTCCATTATTTATTTCCTCGAGATACGAATTAAAAACTCAGGATTTTACAAACCTAGTAAAATATCATACCCACGCATAATTTGTTATAAAATACAATTAAACATATCAAAATATGCAAGTTCTAGCATGAATTTGAAATAACAAAAAGAATTCTAAAATTTTTAAACCCAATACAAATTTTTGATAAAAATCCTAAATGCAGTTTTCACAATCTACGGTTATCAATAGAAATTAAGAGTCCTTACAATTTCTATGCGAAAGAATTGAAGCGCTTGTGCAGAAATCTCGATAATTGAAGTGGAAATCGAGGCGGATCGAATTGAAGTGCGTGTGCAGAATTGAATGTGTGATTGTTGATTTGGTGGCTCAAGTTCGCAACTTAGAGCTTTGCTTAGACGCATCTTATGTTTCACATAGCTAGACATAATTTTCCTGTATTTTCTGTACACTTGAGCAAAATGATGTAAAATTATGTAATGAATAGGAAAATAGTTTTTTAATATTATTGGCCTCAAATATATCTTGTTTTGAAAAATGTTGTTTTGATACAAATTTTAGATTTTTTCTCATAGGTCGAAAATATAGTTTTTTTCTGGTTTTAAGATTTTTTTTGGATTTTTAAAATTTTAAAATAAAGTTGAAAGAAAGACCAGTAAATTTTTTTTTATTTGCAAAGTTATTCGAATTAGGCAAAGTTAGGACATGAGTAGGTCAAGCTTGAACATTTTTTACTTATCGAGATAAATGGGTCAAACAGATTATGTGGACCCATTTTCAACTTCTCTTAGATCCTTTAGACTCATCCACAAAGTCAAAATCGTTTGTCTTTGGGAATTTGAGGGGTTGAGGTGAAAGATTTATAGGAAAATGTGAGATTGGGTTGGTTGGTGATATTTAAAAGAAACTCTTGACAATTTTTATTTATTTTTTCTATTTTTCTTTCCAATGTTAACTTTAGTGCCTATTAAGGTTTTTACTAAGTTCGAATTTCTATCATTTTTGCACATTGATGCCTTTTTAGGATTTTCATCATGTCAATAGTTTTGATGTTGCCACAATTGATATTTTTACTCACATCGCCTTTTCAGATTTTTAGTGTGCCCATTCAGACTATGCTACATTTATTAAAATTATAAAATAAAAATAGATACAATGAATTGAGCCTATATGAATTCCCAATGACTCTAGTAGTATGATAATTCAAATTGAGCTAGCAGATCAGAGATTCTACTTTGTAACTACTTTTCTGATAATTCAATTTTACTTTTGTTCTAGTAGTTGCGCTTATTTTTGAATATCCGATATGATCTTCCCTTTCGTGTTTTCTAACGACTCTTGTGATTTGAGTTCGAGATGCAGACATAAGATCAATGTGTCCTTATTGCCCATATCTACTTCTTTATGTTGATACAAAATATTGTTTGAATTCCGTCATCACCAACCAGTCGACTTTAGGATCTTACCTTTGACCCTTTAGTTGATCGGAGAAGACTTTATTGCGTTGTAATGTAAGTTATGGCTATGTTTTAATATAAAAAAAAGATATAGAAAGGTTAAAAATAAGATAGATATACTACGTAAGAGCTAGGGGGTGCCCTTATTGTTTCCTAAACTACCCTTTTTATTAGAACTCTCAATGATATTATCCTCTCGACTTTCTATTAGCCTTAGAGATGTGAGTTGAGTTTGAGGCTAAAAATTCGACTTTTAACTTTTATTTGTATTTTTAGCCTTTCACAGTTTATCCTCGTGTGAACCAGGAGTTATATGAAACTTTTTTTTTTCTTTTCTTTTCTTTTAATATTTTTTGACTTCTTTCTTTTTCTTTCCCTTATCTTTTTATTCAAAATACCTAGTTATTCCTCTAAATTGCCCTAGTGTATTTTCTGGCTTGCCCTAATATATTCACTAGCTTGCCCTAGTATATTCGCTGGGTGTGCCCCAATTTTAGGTGATCAAAAAAATGATCAGGCTTAAAAGGGTTTGACTAAGGGATATTTTGCTAAAATGATGGAAAATGAAAAATGATCTCTTTTCATTTAAAGTGTCGGATCTTAGACGTAATATTTCTTAACTATGTCAGTATTTAGTGGCTCCAAAAATACTTCGCCATCCATCTCTATGAGGATTAACACATTTCTTGACATCACTTTATTGTTTGCGAAGGGACCTTCGTAATTCGGCTTGAACTTGCCTCTTCTCAATGATCCGCTTGATATTCTTATTAGCTACTTTCATTGCTTCATTCATTTTTGGTCTATAAGCCATCGATCTATGATACTTTATCTGAAAATCTTTACAGAACTTCTTCATGTCTTTATTTTTCATGTTGAGAGCGTTATTTGACATAATGACACTAGGTAGAAAATACTCACAAATGATATTCTACTTCAAGAATCTGATAACCTGCCCTTTCGTAACATTTGTGTAAGACATGGCTTCCACCCACTTAGTGAAGTAGTCAAAAGCAACCAAGATAAATCTATGACTATTTGATACTTTAGGATTGATTAGACCAATACTGTCCATGTTCCAGAGCGAGAAAGGCCATAGTAACATCATATAATGGAGCTAATTTGGTGGTGCATTGATTTTATTAGCATATATCTGACATAAGTGACATTTCTTGACATGTTGGAAATAGTCGCTCTCCATTGTAGACCAGTAATAGTCCATCATCATTATTTTTCTCGTTAGCATGTACCAGTTTATGTGAGGACCATAGACCCCTCCGTGGATAACTTCTCTGAGACATTTGGCTTCAACTTCTGCTACGCACCGAAGGAAAACCTTGTGGTGTGATCACTTATAGAGTGTCCCACTGCTTAGAAGAAATTGTCTAGCTAGATTTTTAATTGTTTGCTTTTTGACTTTTGTAGCTTCTGAAAGGTAGTTTCTATTTTTAAATAAGCCTAGACGTTGAAGAATAGTGGAGTTTTTATTTCGACATCCACAATCTCAATTTGTAAGCAATAAACTAGCTCATCTTAAATCCCTATCTCTAAGGGATCAATGGTTATTCCTTCAGTGATTTTGATCATAGAGGCTAAGGTTGCAAGTGCATCTACAAACTGATTTTTCGCCCTTGGCATCTAATTAAAAGTAATTCGAGAAAAATTAGTACTTAGTTCTTTGATATACTCATGATATGATACTAATATTTATCGTCATATTTGCCATTCGTTGGTAATCTAGTAGACAACTAGACTGGAGTCCCCAAATACATCGATCTCATTGACTTCCATCTCTACTGCTGCTTTGAGACCCACTATGCATACCTCATATTCTGCTTGATTATTTGTATACTGAAAATGTAACTTGAGTGTTATGGGCACATTCGATCCATCAGGCTTTACTAAAACAACTCTGATCCCATTACCCTTCTGATTGACTATGCCGTCAAAGTATAATTTCCAACTTGGTTCATCTTCATCTTCCTCTATTTTGGTAAAAAGAATGGCTTCATCTAGAAATTTTGTTTTCAATGGTTCGTAATTTAGAAGACAGTGCTTTGTTAGATGGTCTACGATAGCATGCCCCTTGATTGCCTTTTGCGTGACATACTCGATATTGAATTCTGATAGTAATAGTCTCCACTTAGCGGTACGAGCAATGAGTGCAGGTTTCTCAAACAAGTACTTTAATGGATCCATGCTAGCAATAAGTTGTACTTTATAACTTAGCAAATAGTGGCACAATCTTTAAGATACCCAAACTAGGGTGCAACATGTCTCTCAAACGGAGAATATCTTATCTCGTAATCTATAAAATTTTTGCTGAGGTAGTATATTGTCCTTTCTTTGCAGCCCGTCTCGTCATGCTGCCCCAGTACTCATCCCATGGATGTTTCAAGTACTGATAGGTATATTAACAAAGGTCTCTCTGGAGTAGGGAAAACTAAGACTGGAGGATTCAACAGATACTTCTTGATTTCATCAAAGCCTTTTTCACGTCGTTGTTCCATTTTAAAGATTCATTCTTCCTTAAAGAGTTTGAAAATAGGTTCACAAATTGATGTCAGTTGTGTGATAAAGCTACTAATGTACTGAAATTTTCCCGTATTTCTACTTTTATCATTAGTGCTGCATTTCAATGATTGTTTTTGTTTTAGCTAGATCCACTTTGATACCTCTTCAACTTATGATGAAACCCATTAACTTCCCTGAACTTGTCTCGAATACACATTTTGAAGGATTAACCCTTAAACTAAACTTCCTCAGACAATCGAAACTTTTGTATAAGTTGACGAGGTGATTTTCTTCCAAATCAGACTTAGCGATCCTATCATCCACACAGACCTTCATTTTTTTATGAATCATATCACGAAAGAGAGTGGTTATGGCTCATTGATAGGTTGCCTCGATATTTTTGAGATCAAATGGCATAACAGTGTAGTAAAAAGTACCCCAAGGTGTAATAAATAAAGTCTTTTCTTGATCTTTTTCTATCATTTTGATTTGATTATATCTAAAGAAACCATCCATAAACGAGACCATGACATATCCTGTTGTGTTATCAATGAGCGTGTCATTATGCAAAAGTGGGAAGTCATCTTTTGGATTAACTTTGTTCAATTCTCGATAATCTACACACATCTTTACTTTGCTATTTCTCTTCGGTACTAGTACTATGTTTGCAAGCTATTCTGGATAAGTTGATGATGCTAAAAATCATGCTTGAATCTATTTTGTCACTTCGTCTTTGACTTTGAGAGTCCCTTCTGGTTTCAATCTTTAGAGTTTCTGCTTGATCGATCTTGTATTGGGAAGAATGAGTAGACGGTGTACTACAAGATCAGTGTAAAGCCCAGGTATAACCTGATAGCACCATACGAACACATCTTGGTGGTTTCAAAAGAATTGAATCATTTTTGTCTTTTGGGTTGGGGTTAAAAGGGATCCGATTTTGACTATTTTTGGTAGAATTTTGTTACTCGAAAAACCTTTTCCCCTTTTTACCTTAAATAAATCTCTATTTATAGACTTTTGGGAGACCATTGCAGGCAAAAGATTTTTATTCTTCTCAAGTGCATAATATTCCCAAGAATACCTTATGGATGACCCTTGTTTTCTTTCATACCCTTGTCCTTGATGGTCATAATCATGTTCTTGAGTCTCACTAACCAAGATCTTTAAAATGCAAAAGAGTAAAAGAACATGAAGTTCTAGAGAATTCTCTTTAGAGGGTAAAATGGTCAAGGTCCTTGACTTCAGTAATTTACCTTGAACTTAGTAGAAAAGTTTTGAAATATGAGATGGGAGAGGGGCTTATTATTCATTGGCCATAAAGCTAGTCTAAACAAAGTAAGGGTATGGATATCATTTGCTTACTTTTGGGAACAATAAGGACCAAGGTCAAAGGTGAGAGAAATGACTTAATTACCTTAAGACCATGTTGTATGGTGTTGGGAAAGGATAAATCAAGGTTAAAATAGTGAAAAATTTGTGGTCCCAAAAGAAAGAGGAGTTAGTGAGGTGTGAGTTATGATGAAATAGAGTCAAAATTGAGGGGTTTGGTCAAATTATCTTGGAACCAATGATGAAGTGATGGATGAGGTTAAAGTGATAAATAGGTTTGTGGTCCCAAAATAAAGAATTCTTAATGGCGTAAAAAGGGAAGTGGTCCCCCGAAAAGTTCTGTACTATCTATAGGTGATTTGGGGAGAGGATAAAATTAGAGTTGTCCAAAGTTGAAGTGCTGGTAGTCCAAAACTTAGCCTATCCAACCTGAAAACGCCTTCAATCCATGGGTTGCGGATCCACTTTTTTGGGTTTGGGAGTCGTCACCTAGTTATTATGGTCTAGAAACCGAATATTGACTCTAAATCGGAAAAATGTACTAATCTATGAAAAAAAGGGTCCTAGGATCACGTTACAGGATCGGAAGGTGTTAGGCACTGATCCCACTCGCAAATCCCGGTCTCTACTTTTTTCAAAAATTATTACATTGCTAAAATCGACCTAAAAAAATAAAAATAAAATAAAAATCTAACTTACCTGAGTGATTGTGACAATTGGTTCCCTTAGAGTTGCGGAAAGCGTATTCGTGTGAGTTTTCCTACTTTTTATTCGTTACTATATCCACTTCTGATCTCCAAGATGAAGTATTCTTCTCCTAGATCTAAGTATTTTTTGATTTTTTGGGTAAATTTTGGAGGGTTTTGAGGTGTTTTGGAGGGTTTCTTGGTGTATTTTGAGTAAAAATTGGGATTTGGGTGTTAGGTAGGGAGTTGAGACTTTAGATTTATGGTTTTGGGAAGGCTGGGGAGGTGTTTCTGACCTCTTTTTCCTAGGATTTCTCTTGACCTACCAAATTAGGTTGTGGAAGCTCTTATTTACAAAATTTTTAGGAGTTTTTTAGTTTGACTTGGTTTCTTTTAGATAAGATTATGTTCTTTAATTAAGATTTTGAATTTTAAATTAGAGTTTCCATTCTTACGTACAATGAAAGATTATTTTTTAAATTTTTTGGAGAACCCCCCTAATTATATCTTTAATTCTTTGGACCCCCAAATGGAGGGGTCTTTTAATAAATGTCAGGTGGGCTCCCATTTCAATGGACTACTATTTAAAATTTGGCCTGTGGGCTTAGTTAATTAACTTTATTTATTTAAAATTTAAAATTTAATTTATTAAGGTTTCACTTAAAATTTTAATTATTAATTTTAAAATTTTAGGGTCGGAAATTTATCGTTTTGCCCTCAAAGAGGGATTTTGAATTTCGAAATCTTTTTTCAAAGTTTTAGGATGTTTTGAAATCAGTTTTTCGTAAGGAATTCAATGAGAGTATTAGTTTGTATCATTTATAATTTTTTGGCGTGAGGTGTTCTTGAACCTTGTGAGGGTATTTTCATAATTTTGTCGAATTTGGTCAAAATTGGCAAAATAATTTATTTGATTTTAATTTATTGTTTTATGTGTTCAAAAGGGTTTTTCTAAGCGTCACGTAGGCTCTAAGGATGATTTGATGTCATGGGAATTTTTATAAATTTATAATTTTTTGGTGATTTTTTATCATAAAGTTTCTTTTTGTCATAAAATGATGATTTTTATGTTTTTGGGTCATATTTTCCTAGCGTCGTGTGGTTTCTTAAGTTTTGTTCGCTTGAGGTACCTCATCTAAAATTTTAAAACATATCTAGTAACAAACAAAAAACACTGGAATATTCATCCATCATTGGGAATCGCCGCAATCAGGTTGATGAGTTGATTAATCAGGCGAGTACGAAAATGGGGTGTCTACAAATGCCTCTCTTTGGCAGAAGGTTAAAGCAAACTAGATAGCAAATCTACATTAGTAGATAGTGTGATATCCTAATGCCAAAACTAGTGACAATTCATTTTGTAGCCTGATTTAGCAATTCGTCGGGATGTTCGGATCTTTCCCCTAACTAAAGGTATGTCAGGTCCTCGAGCCTGAACTCTCACTGACGATGTCAAATTCTTAAATTTTGAAAAATTCTCCTTGATTAAGACAAAAGTGCATGTTTGTGCAATGGTGTGATGCTTACTGAGTATTCTATCGGATCATTAATAATAAACTCTCCTTGATAATCACAAATGTCAAGTCCTAGAGATCTCTTCTTACTAACGATGATGATTCAAATTGAATTACACATATGCAATGAAGACAATCACACACTATTGAATTATGGTAAGTTTGAATAACGAGATAGGTGATGTAAAAACGTCATTAAATCATATCGAAATTCATTTTTAGAGTTGAAAAAATTTAAGTCTCATTTATCGGACTCAAGCTTATTAGACCCACGCTTCTCGGACTAAGGTTTGTAGAAATTTAAAAAATCCTATTCAAGTTGGAGTCTTGTTTCTTGGACTCGAATTGAGGTTTACAGGAACTTAAACAATCCCGTTAATTCATTCTATGATTTAAACAAAGTTGGAGTCTCGTTTCTTGGACTCTGGCTAAGGTTTACAAGAACTTAAAAAATCCTGTTAATTCATTCTATGATTCAAAAAAGCTGGAGTCTCATTTCTCAGACTATGGTTAAGGTTTACATGAATTTAAACAATCCCGCTAATTCAATCTATGATTCAAATAAAGCTAAAGTCTCGTTTCTCAGACTCTGACTGAGGTTTACAAGAACTTAAACAATCCCGTTAATTCATTCTATGATTCAAAATAGTTGGAGTCTCATTTCTCGAACTCAAACTTATTGGAGTAATGCTTCTCGGACTAAGGTTCACATGAACTTAAACAATCTCGTTAATTCATTCTATGATTCAAAAAAAGCTGGAGTCTTATTTCTCGAATTCTAGCTAAAGTTTATAGGAACTTAAACAATCCTGTTAAAGTTGGAGTCTCATTTCTCAGACTCGAACTAAGGTTTACATGAACTTAAACAATCCCGTTAATTCATTTAATGATTCAAACAAAGCTGAAGTCTCGTTTCTCGGACTCTAGCTAAGGTTTACATGAACTTAAACAATCTTATTAAAGTTGAAGTCTCGCTTCTCAGACTTCAACTAAGGTTTACAAGAACTTAAACAATCCTATTAATTAATTTTATGATTCAAATAATGCTGGAGTCTCGTTTCTCGGACTCTAGCTAAGGTCTACAGGAACTTAAACAATCCTGTTAAAGTTGGTGTCTCGCTTCTCAGACTCGAACTAAGGATTGTAGGAACTTAAAAAATCCTACTCATTCTATGAATCAAAAGATTGGAGTCTCGTTTCTCAGACTTGAATTAGTTAAAGACTCGGTATCATCGAGCTCAAAGTTTGGGAAATTGGGTCGTTATTGGCTTATTATACATCTGGATTCATAATTATCACTGGACTTCGTCGGACTTTTAGATTTTTAAGTAAGATTTTCCGTTTTATCATGTGATTAAGAACAAAACTTTGGAATCACAATGACTTTCAAAAATTTCCCTAGTTTCAAGGTTCACTTTAACTGGACTTGACTACGAAATCGATGAAATGGATTGCACTAAAAAAATATGAACGAGCAACTATGGACTCTGATATATGACAAATAGAATAATCGATATTCCTTTAAATTTTCAAGACTCTTAAGATTATCATATGTGCAATAAAGAATTTGATTATTTTCTTTTTAAATTTCCTTTGAAAAATGCTCGAGCTAGACTTAAAATCTTGATAATTATTGGAATAGCAGATCTTTCTCTTCAAAATGGTCGACGGTTCTACATTTTCCTTTGGCGAACACTTAGACAAGTAAATATATTTTTAAAGATCTTACAATGTTCAGGATGGCTTCTGAGTTTCTTCGACTTCAACATTATTTTTGTCGAATGTTGTGGATTGAATGGTTCTACATTTCCTAATTTCTGCACAAGCTTCCTTTTGAATTTTTCTTCTTGATGGGACCTTTCCCTTTATTTGATGATGCCCTGATTTTTGCTTATAACGCCTCTTCAGGTTTTCAATCTAGCGGGCTTTTTTTTTTTTTTCTTGATGATACCTTGATTTTTTCCTAAGTCGTCTTTTTAGGTTTTCAACCTAGCAGGCCTTCTTTTTTATGATTATGCCTTAATTTTTGTCTAAGTCGTCATTTTGAATTTTTAACTTAGTAGGTTTCTTTTTCTTCTTGATAATCTTGAATATTTAACTCGACAACTTTTTGATTTCCTGGACCTTAACCGAGTCAATTAGCATTCATGAGGACTTAATAGGTGGGCTTAGGACATGGTTTAGAAAGAAAAAGGTATAAGGGTCGACTTACCAAAATGCCCCTAGTCTGATATTCTTTTTTCTAATCCCCTAGTTTGGCATTCTTTTCCTTTCCTTTTTTTTATGCTTCTAATTTAGCATTTTTGTCAATTATTTTGATTCTCTTTTTCTAATGCCCTTAGTTTTGCATTTTTTTTCTTTTAAACCTTTCAATAGAGGATTTTTCTTTTGGATGACATTTTTTTTAAGAGAATACATTGTTTTTTACGTGATCAGGCTTGAAGTAACTTCTCAGGTTGCCTACGTACCTCAAAATTTTCTTTTCTCTTTTGGGATCAGGTCAAAACGTAGTTCATACTAGACTTCTCTCTCGAGGTTGGTTGGTGTGGTTTAGAAAGAAGACGCTATTGATTTTTTAAAGGCTGCGAGGGGCTAAAGAAGGTTATCTTTTTCTTAGTAAGACATGAAAATGGTTTGACCAAAAAAAGCCCCCTTTAAAGAAATACTAATTGATTTGGTCAAAGTTTAGGAAACTTGATATCTTGATTGCTCAATTGAGTAAAGTCTTCTTTTGAGAATGAATACTTTTTCTACAAAATTGAGTATGATTGAGTTTTTTGTATTTAGCTGTTCAACTCTTTTAGAACTTCAAAAAAATCTTTTATTCTTGTGTGAAAGAGAACTATATTTTCTCGAGCAAAAAATAAGATGAATCCTTTTTTACAAATCTTAGCACCTTTGTCGATGGTTTCAACTGCATCATTATTGATGATCTTTGACTTTGAAGTCCACCTTCGACTTTATGCTTTGATCTATTTTGGTGCAATCTATCCATATATCCTCATGAGACCATGCAAGAATGTTGTTAAATTTCTCAAGTAAGTTTATTATTCTCTTATGTTCCCCTAAGGAAGATTGAGCCTTGAGTTATTTCTCATGTTAGATATTATGCTCAAATCGTTATTACACGCATGATAATCAGAAGCTTCTTTTAAAAATATAGACTAACAAACTCGACTAAAAGTCAAAAATTAAAGAAAGACTAACGTAACTGAAATGATCAAGTGAGTTTAAAGGCTGGTAAAAATGGAACTGAAACTAAAAGAAACTCAGGGATGTTTATCTACAAGGCGGGAAGATCCTTCTGGGTAGATGGACATAATACTATGTTGCAAGGGTAAACTACTTGGACTTGATATTAGTACTTTGGTTAGATGACTCTTTTGATGGATACAAAGTGGCATGGACAGGAGTTCAGAACGTTTGGGACAAATTATTATTTGGTTGGAAGTAAACCAAGATTAATCATTGATTCTAAAGGTTTAACTCTAGAGCACATGATTCAAATTTTGATATAGATTAGCCTAAATCTGGTGGGAAATATCGAATCTAAATGTACTATAAGTCTATAGTGACCAAGAAGGTGAAAAATGTTAGTCACGGGTCTGCCCCTAATTAGGAGTAGAACCTTTGATCAAACAAATTAATTTGACCTTAAGATCGAATCTTTTTGGTATAAAATAGTTTGAATCTTTGGAAGTAAAACCAATTGGTCCAACTAGTTTGGTGTTGATCAGTTTGATTTATTTGTTGATTGGGTCAATTGATTTACATTTCACACATTGGGTCGGATCGATATTGCGGGTTTAGTTTGAACGGTCTAGACCGGTCCGCCCACTTGCCTATTGATTGGATTGAATAGAATAACCCGGGAACACCCATAGTCAGTTCGAGTCGTGACCTATAGGAAGGTTCCTAAACTCTAGGTTTACTACATGCAATGCAATTTATCTAGCCACCCTTGCCCAAGTGTACCAATATACCTCTCGAGCGTACTCAATCAAACGGTACGTGGTAACTTGGTTTGATATACCGTATAGGTGATAATCTAAGACTCCAATCTAAATCTCTAAAGTAAAAAACAGTTAGTTTAATCCTTAGTTGAGAGGTGGCGCACAATGCTGAGCAAAGGCACTCTTAAGTCACCTTTAGTCTAGAATAGACGCAATCTATCCCCCTTGTATCGTAGTACATCGGGTAGGATCTTGCTTAGGCACTAATTTTAACCAAGAAGAGCAGTTGGTGAACTTAGATTAACTTTGATATACCATATAGGAACAAGTCTAGGGTTGGCGATAGGGATATGTGACTTTGTAGTTTACAATAGGACAAAGGCTCAAGTTGCTCCAGCATGGTTGCATCGATATACCTTTCAGTATCACTTGATCAAATGGTACTGATGCCTCAGTTTTATATACCAAAGGTACGTGGCTGCAATTATGATTTTCATGAATGACGTGGCATCTCTAAAGAGACTGGGCCATGCACTAGTGCCATGTTGGCTATAAGGGACATGCAAGCGTGCAATGCAACAATATAAATGTGCTAGCGTTGTGTGCAAAGTAGGATTGGGTGTGCCTAGGGTGTTGTTCAAATAAATGGGCCCGTGGGGCAAATCAAACTATCAAAACATGAATACTAGCCACACAATTCATCACATCAAGATTAAGATCCAAGCATGCACATCAAAATATAGATATCATGGCATATTAGATGGGCAATCAATGAATATAACAAAAGAACAATTTATTTGATCCAACATCGAAACAGGCACAAAATTTTTGTTTATTCTTTATTTTCTTGGTCCAATCAAGGATCGCTTTTGGCAATCCAAAATGATTCGAAATTTCAAAGAATATCGAATTAAAGATAGCACGATAGTTGTTGGGATAAGGATTCATGACTTCTTTTTTCTGAAAAACAAATCGATTTTTGTTTTACCAAGTAACAAGCAAACCAAAAGAAAAAAACCTCTTTTAAACAAATTGATTTTAAAAACTAAAAGAACTATTTTCTTTAAAACTATTATTAATTATTAAAAAAAACTTAAAACACAACCCAAAACAAAATTGTCACCCCAACCTGTTTGTTAGCAAAGAAAGATGTAACCAACATGCCAATGGTACATTATTGATAAAGAATGGGGTGAACAAAAAAAAATTATCTTCTTCTTAACGACAGAGAGGGCTGCAATCTGAGTTTTTGAGATTCAAAACCAGATTTAAAATGCTTCACTTTCGCTATTTAATCGACATAGAAACCTTAGGGTGAAACCATGGATGTATTCAGTAGAGTGTTGGATTATTTCTTAAATTTCGATAGATCAAGATCATCTTAGGAAAAAATCTTCCTTTCGAATTGGCTTCATCAATCATCTCCAAACAGAGAAGTAAAAAACTGCTGCACCATGTGATCTTCAAAAGGCAAAATGCATCAAATAACTGTGATAAACAATCGGGGTAGAGTTTCACCATTCAAGAACAGCACGATTGCTTTATTATGTTCGGTGAAAGTTTTTTCATTAGTTGCCATAGTTCGAATGACAGAGGGTATTTTCACAAGAGGAGGCTGAAAATTCTTGGATTAGTTCTCTGTTTAGAAATCAGGATTTGAATGAACATAATTTTTAATTTCAGTGATGTCGAACTAAGCCCAAAAGACTACCAATCAAGCATCAAGCTCTGATCAAAATCTACCAGACCTGAAGAATAAAGAAAGAGAGAGAGAGAGAGAAAGAGATAAACGTCTCTCTATGGGTGCTGCCCCTTTCAGCACACATATGGAGAAAAAGATAGAAAAATGAAAAAAAACGTTTTCACTATCGACAAACCATGCGTAAGTGCTGTTTAATTTTTTGTGATTTTTTTGTGTAATTTGAATACTATATCTACAAAGTTGCCTCCAGGCTTTGCCTCGTGTTGCCCCTATTATCTTGCTTGTTAGCTACATTTTTTATACGGTGATAATTTTTAAAAGCTTGCTTGTGGATTAGCACCACTTGCGCCTCACGACCTCACTTCGAAAGCACACGGCCATGACAATTAGTATCATAGCCAAGTTGGTTTCAGCACCAAACTTTTCCCCAGTTTCATTTATTTCATGCAAACAATGGCAAGAGGAGAAAAAAATACCGCCAACCAGCTCACTCCAATAGTAGGACTATCGTTGTTCTTCCCACTAGAGTTAATATTAATCTTACTTTTACCTTACTTATGGGGCAAGTAAGGGATAGAACCCAAGAGAAAGGGGCAGTAGAGTTAAGCTAAGAGAATAAAATTCGAATTAACCAAAAGAAATTAAAATTATTTTTCTTTGTATTTTTGAACTAATAAAAAGATTTAAAGTTGCTAGTAAATGGACTAAAGTAAATGAAGTTAAAAGCAAGTAAACCTATCAAATTAAAGCACCATTAGAGGTGGATCTACCTAGAACACATTGATGAACAATTCTTAGTCTCTAGCATTTTTATAACTCAATCGTAAGGACTTGGTGTTAGCTCCTTAGATCAAAAAGTTTTGCAAATGAAATCAAATGAGAGAACATTAACAAAGTAAGATTCATTGAACTTCCTACTATCAATTATCTAATTTAAGCATACTTTATCTTAATCTAATCAAAGTATAAAGTATCTATATTAAGAATAAAATGTGTAAGAAATCATAAAGATAACTCATAAGCATTTTAGATAAAAGAAATGCATGAAAGTAGAAACAACACAAGAACTTACTCTAGGCTTTTTCACTCTCCAATAGAGGTGAGCTTAGCATAATGTCATTGCAAGAGAGGGAAAATAAGAGATGAAAGAACTTTTCTTCATTACATAGAGAAACTTACAAATTCTTCTTCTTCTACTTCTTACAAGACTATTTAGCCAAAAAGAAATTAAACTATTAAATAAAACTACAAAAATATAAGAAAAGAGGCTAAGAGTCTTAGATTAAAGGATTCTTGGATGAGAGAACCAAGAGGGAAGGAGGGTGTCTCTAGAGATTGAAGCTCTATTTATAGAGAAAAATGTGTGTAGAAGAATCCAAAAGTAGCCTCCACTTTTTTTTGTACAAAAAGACAAAAGATGAGAACATAAGTTAAGGATTAGGGCATTCCAAAGGATTAGGACGTTTCAAAGTGGGCCCAAATATTTTTGCCTTGAGATTTTGATTCCAAAATGTTGATTTTCTGCACAAGAAACACACGTAATTAGATTTATCTAGTAAATGAATTTATTTATGTATAATTAAGCCTAATTAACATGCAACATGATGTTTCGAGGCTTATCATGATTATTACCTTAATACGGAGAAATATGGACAAAAATCAAGATAAATGTAAGGAAAATGTGCGTATAATTCAGTGTTTTAAGACACTCATCACACTTCCAAACTTACATTTTTTCTAGTCTCTAGAAAATAAAACTACCACTTTCACAAGTACCTCGACTACATTTAGCGAATGCAGCAAGCCCTTGAACCCCTAGATTACCCCTAGTGGACGAGTTTGACTTGTGAGGGTATGTAGAAAATATACCCACAAAATTTCAACACTTTAGAGAAATATCAATATTAAAATCAAAGTATATAAGGTAAACATAATGATATTTCAAAAATCAGTCAAAAGTCATTTACGTTTGAACATAGTTCTAAATTTTTATTCCTCATTTTAGAAAATTTGAAAAATAACTTGAGTGCTTTTGCGATTTTCTAATTTTTTTTTTTTAAATAACATTTTTTTAAGGAACAAGATTTTATCTCCTAATTGCTAAGAATGGTCGGTTCTACATAAGTTCTAACTCGAAACTAAACATCCTGTCTAAAATTGTGAGAGGTGTGGATGTTCACTTTAATACCTCTAAGAAAATTTATCTATGATATTCCAGTTTACACATGTTTTTACCACTAACGGCTTTCACCCTACTAAACTAATTGATCTTATTGGACTTTTTTTGTACTTTTTCAGTTCTAACCTTTTTGTTTTACTTTAGTCTTCTTCATATCTTTCTACTTTTTATTTTCTCAATTTTTTCATACTTCACCATTTTCTAGTGTTCTTTTAAAAAAAAAACAGGTAACCATTTTCAAGGTACTTAGTCTAATCCTATGGTTGTTATCTAAGTCATATTAACCCCAGTTCTGTTTTTCTTTTAACCAGCCAACCAAAGGACAAGGAAGTCATAGTTCACTAGACTAGATTTCCCCTAATACTCTAAACAAAGAAGAGGGTCAACTCTTGTTCCATAAAATCTTATTTTTCAAAATACTTAATCAAAAGTGAATTTTTCAAAATAATTTTTTCATGATTTTCTTAATGAGGAACAACCAAAAAGAACTTATGATCAAAAGTTGGGACATGAGCCAGATATTTGAAATTCATATGTAAAAAGTATATACAAACATTTTGAAGAAAATATTTCGAAAGTGTTAAATATTTTTTCAATTTTTTTTTGAAAACATGAAACTAAACTATAATGCTATGTAATGCAATTGTGAGCTAACCTAATACCCCTAAACCTAAATGAAATATTGTCCTCAATATACATGTAGTAAGAAAACGCTTCTGGGCAAAATAAAATATGAGATCAGAAACGCTTCTGTTTGAACTTCAAAGTCTTTCAAAAAATTTTATGAACTTAAAACCTGAATTTTAATTTCCTCTGAACCTCAGGGATTTTCAAAAAATTGTTATCAAGAGGATAACCTTGAATCTGGGGTTCCTATTATCCTTTAATATTAACATTGACCAGGCTTGAGAACAAAAATGACCCTATTTTGACAAGAAACATTGCACTGGAGATAATTGAACACAATTTTTTTTTTAAAATGCCCTAGTATAAGTGGGAAAACTACATACTATGAAAAAAAAAGTGCCCCATGTTATGAAGGTTTGAAATATTTGATTACCACAAGTGCAATAAAGATTCAATTTTTAATTTTAACATTGAAGGTTTTGAGTCAGGCTCAAGGAAACCAAGTATTGCCTTTTTGAGATTTATCATAGAATTCACCCTTCTCCCCCTTAGTTTACTTGGGGAAGCAAAAAATTTCAGTTCAATCGTAGACAAGATACTTGTGGCTTTTGAGTCATTGTCTGGTTTAAGCTAAGTATTGAACTTGATCATTCGAAATTTAGATGTTTCAGCATGGACCACCTTTTAGCGTTTTAACTCTATGGAGATTTTCTTCTGTTTTTCTTTGTTGTTCTAACTTTTGTCTAGATTGCCCTTTCAGGTTTTCAAACTAGCGAGCATGCTTTAATTTTTGCTAGATTGCCTTTTATGGTTTTCGATCTAATGAGCTTTCTTTTCTTTTTTCTTTACTCTAATTGTTGTCAAAGTCGTCATTTCGAATTTTCAACCTTGCGAGCTGTAGACACCCCAATTTGAACAGGCCCATACTCGAAAGGGCTTAAAAATACCGATTTTCCAAATAAATGGGCCAACGGGCCTTAAAGGCCCAGGTCATTGAAAAGTGACATTTTGATTGAACCAAGGCCCCTAAGACCTCCTAAGAGTCTAGGGGACCCATCGAAAGAACTTGGCCTACCCCATACTTTCCCAACCTTTACCGCTCCGCTCTTGTATCCAAAAATATCTGATTCTCAATAAAATTCGTTGATAGGCCTAAAAAGCTTGATTTGCCAACACATGGCATTTTGATCAACCAAATGATTACAAAAATAAAAAAAATGAACAAACCAAAATTGTGAGACTTGGGATGCTTACCACTTCCTCTACCCTTCACCGTCTCACTCCCGAATCAAATTATCCTAAGCCCACCTAAAGCCCATAAGCCCTCAACTCTCCAAAATCAATATATCACCTTAACCTAAAATTCAATCCCATATCACCTAAAACCCTACGACCTACCCACCCTCAAAAACCCAATCCAAAATAACCCAAACCAATTCATAAAACCCCTAACTTTTCCTAAAACCCAAGCCCAATGCCCCTAAGCCCAAACCCATATCCAATTCATATCCAACCCATAACCCTAACCCACTAATCACTACCCACAACAACCAATCACCCTCTTATCATCAAAAGATGACAGATGCCATCATCCCTTTTTAGCTCCCTCATTAAATCACCCACCCCATCACCTTTTTCTAAAAAATTAATTACCCACATCACCTTTTCTCTAAAAAAATCATATCAATCCACACCCTCCCCTAACCTACCCTCATTACTCCCTATAAACCTCCATTTTCTCAAATCAAACACCTCCAACCCATACCTCCCCTAACCTACCCTCATTACTCCCTATAAACCCTTATTCTCTCAAATCAAATACCTCCAACCCACACCTCCCCCTAACCTACCATCATCATACCTCCCTCTAATCTACCATCATCATTCCTATAAATCCTTTTTTACAACCTAAACCTATACTCATCCTCTCAAATCAAACACTCATTCTCTCCTATCAATCCATCTAAACCTTTAATCTCCACACATCTTGCCACATATCACCATATTTCTCATTCTCCAAAAATTTAATTAATACCCACTCCCCTCAACTAACCAAACACTCAAACACCATCTTACACTTTCCATTCCCTTAAATCAAACACCACTCAATCAATCAATCACCCTCTTAAACACCCATCATCTCACCTCACCAAGTACTCCAGCCAAATGATTCAGGTAAGATCCAAACCATTTGGATCAAAACACAACACATTTACCTCCATTACATAATTACCCCTCTCTCAATTCCTAATTTCATACCCCCTACCTTTAAAACATGTGTCATTCTCAACTCTCCCACACTTTACCCAATTATATCCCCAAAGTATCCTCCCAACACTTATAAATACCCTTTTTCTCGCCTAAAAGTGGTTACCAGGTGTCGTAAAAAAATTCACTTTACTCTCTACTCATCTCTTCACTACTCTGTTACACTAATCTCAAAAGAGTTACATTCTCATAACTCATTAAGGAATCAACTCAAGAAGAAATAGAAGAATGAAGGAAAAAAAAGAAAAGAAAACCTTGAAGCTTCAAGGTGAGTCAAAAGAACACCCCCTCTCTCTCTACCTTCTCCATATCCCTATTCTACTAGCCCCTTTCACCTCTCTTTAATTTTTATTTTAAATAGCCCCTAAGATGTAATGTTTCTCCTCCCTTATCCCCGGTAGATCGAATTTCGGTTTAGTCAAAAGTGTAAGGGTTGTAACCACATTCAAAAAAACAAAACCGATTTAACCCATCGAATTATTTTAAGGCAACCGGTTTTTGGGTCCTTATCAACTTATGAGAATGGATCCATAACCATCATCCACACTTTTAAAAATGTGTTATTTCCAAGCCTAAGGATCTATAAGGATCTATAAAGATCATCTCCTTCAATGGGATGATTTTATAATCAAACCAAAAATAAATCCCTACCTAGGGTACAAGTTATTAACGCGTGTCATTTATTTTATTTTGCATTTTTTATTAAAAAATTATCCAAGTTGAGTTGAGGTTACTATCACATGGTGGGGAGAAAAGGGTGCCTAACACCTTCCCTTTTCTCCAACCAAGCCACTTACCCCGATCTCGAAGTTGATCGGTACTTTATCCATCGTGAGTCACTAAAATGCGAAAATGTAACTTTTTCTGAAAAATGTACATCGAGTGACCATTTACACCCACTTACAATATGAATGGTGGCGCCTCCAAACCTTAGTAGATGTGGCTATCGTAATCGCGAAATCACGTATCTACAACTGGTGACTCCGCTAGGGAGTCAGGTTCTACCCTCATCTCAACTCGGCCATCTTGAAAAAAAAAATGATTTCATTTTTTATTTATTTGTGTTATTTATTTTATGTACACGTGACAAGTTGTAATATTTATTTATTTTCTTGTTTTCGTTACATATTTGTAAGGGGGTCGATAAAAAAAATTAATGAAAAAAATACGCATGTGCAGTTGCGAGCATAGTCCCATTGCACGACCATCCTACCCTCAATATATTTAGCCCCGATGCCTAGTAGTTTTACGGCTTGAGATCGTTATTTCAAGTGTCGGGGATGAACACATTAAATCCGATCACCAACCAACGATGTGCGTACTTCGATATGCATCGAGGTTTGAAGATTGGGTAGCCGTGAAACCACCTATTAGACTCATGCATGTGCCCGATTAGATGAGCTAGGACATGTGTTATCAAGTTCACATCGACTCCCGAACAAAGTTGTATTTACTTAAAGTTTTTGTCGGGCCCCGAAGCCTAAGTTGTAAGCCCAAGAAGGCAAGTTGTATAGGCTTAAGTGTATTCCTTTTCTTTACTTATTCCCCTATGTAAGAGGGGAAATTTTGATTTTTTTTAGTCATGCATATCATCAAAAAAGTAAAAGAAAATGAAAAAATGAAAAAATGAATAATGTATTTTTTTTACTGGCCCAAGCCAAAAACCAGAGGCAATGCGCCTCATTTTGGACTAACAAACTTTAAAAAAAAAAAAAAAAAAATTTAGCCAAAAATTCGTACTAGTCCGTATTTCAGGCACGGATAGGTATAAAATACCTGTATCCGTACTTGAAATACGGATGTAAAATTTTTTTTTTTTTTACTCATTTTGTTTTCAATGTCAGTCTTGACAACTTTTGTTCTCGGGTTTATTTTGTTTTGACGTTTAGGGCTTAAAAATACTCAAATGGATCATTTTTTAATTAAGCTTAGGACCTACTCCTCGTCATTTTTCTTTGTTTGATCAAAAACAGAACTCACATACATTCTATCGATCAAAGTTGACCCCACCTAACGTGGTACATTATCAACCTTGCCTACAATCAAATCCGTTACCATCCATCACCAAACATAAAAAATGAGTCCATGACCCATATCTAAAGGGGTTCACGACCCATACCCACTTATAATTGGGTCCGCAACCCATATCCACTTCCCAATGGGTATATGATCCATATCCATTTCAATTTGGTCCACGACCCAAATCCACTACAACTCGGTCCACAACCTAGATCCACTACAACTGGGTTCACGACCCAGATCCATTTCAACTGGGTTCACGACCTAGATCACTACAACTAGGTCCACGACCAGAATCTATTTCAATTGGGTCCATGACCTAAATCCACTACAACTGGGTCCACGACCCATATCCATTTCAACTGGGTCCATGACCCAGATCCATTTCAACTGGGTTCACGACCCAGATCACTACAACTGGGTCCACGACCCAGATCTATTTCAACTAGGTCTACGACCCAAATCTACTACAAATGGGTCCACAACCCATATTCATTTCAACTAGGTCCACAACCCAAATTCACTACAATTGGGTCCATGACCAAGATCTATTTCAACTGGGTCCACAACCCAGACCCATTTCAACTAGATCTACGACCCAGATCCACTACAATTGAGTCCCCCGATTCAAATCCATTTCAACTGGGTCCACAACATAAATCCATTACAATTGGGTCCACGACCCATATCCACTACAAATCAGGTCCATGACCCATATCGAACCAAGTCCATGATCCTTATATAATCTAACAAGGCGTCAACTGATCAATCAACTCAAATGAATTTAATATTTTACAACCAAAAGAAAATAAAAAACTTTTAAAAGCGCCAATTGTAGTTCTTGATCAAAGTCAGTGCCTAGAAAGATCTTGTCCTATTGATACGAGGGGGATATACTACGTCTATTCAAGGAAATGAGGTGATTTAAGAGTGCCATTGTGCTTCGCCTCTTCCCTGGAGATCTGACTGGCCAGCATTGATTTCATAGAATTGGGTTGAGGGCTAACAAAAAGAAATGTCTTTTCAACTCGACTTGTTTGCAGTAATCCACTTTTTCAAAATGTTATACCGACTCCGTATCGATGCCAGTCCCGTGCTGATGTAATTTTTTTTTCTCAATGTTATACCGACTCTGTGTCAATGTCAGCTCCGTGCTGATGCCAACTCCGTGTTGATGCTGACTCCGTGTCGAAGCTAGCTCCTTGCTGATGCTGACTCCGTGTCGATGCTAGCTCCGTGCTGAGATAATTCTTTTTTCAAAAAATATTTTACCGACTCCGTGTTGATGCTAGCTCTATGTTGATGCCGACTCCGTGTAGATGCCAGCTCCGTGCTGAGATAATTCTTTTTTCAAAAAAGTATTTTACCGACTCCGTGTCGATATCAGCTCCGCGTTGACGTAATTCTTTTTTTCAAAAAGTTTTACCAACTCCGTATAGATGCCAGTTTCGTGCTGATGAAATTTCCTTTTTCAAAATATTTTATCGACTTCGTATCGATGCCAGCTCCACGCTGATGTAATTCTTTTTTCAAAAGGTTTTACCGACTTCGAGTTGAATGCCAGCCCGTGCTGATGAAATTCTCTTTTTCAAATTATTTTACCGACTCCGTGTTGATGCCAGCTCCGTGCTAATGCCAACTTCGTGTTGATGCCAAGTCCGTGTTGAAGCTGACTTTGTGTCGATGCCAGCTTCATGCTGAGATAATTCTTTTTTTTCAAAAAATATTTTATCGACTCCGTGTCGATGCCAGCTCCGTGCTGATGAAATTCCCTTTTTCAAAATGTTTTCGACTCCGGATCAATGCTAACTCTCTGTTGATGTCAGCTCTGTGCTAATGTAATTATTTTCAAAAATGCACAACCAGCTCCGCGCTGATGTAATTATTTTCAAAATGCACAATCCAGCTCCGCGCTGATGCCAACTCCGTGTTATGCCGGTTCCGCTCCGAGAAACCCTTTTTTTTTAAACTCGTTTACCTCATAATAAACAACTTTACTCAACTAATAAGACATCATGCATCTTCATGTTTTGCAAATAAGATAGTAATGCTTGGTCTTCTGTACCCACAGGTGGCCCAACGAAAGAAATATAAGCAGCCAGAGGTACCTCTATATTTTCTCAGATCATCCACCATTACCATGAGTTCTTTGAACCAACATAGCCCACGGTAGCCGAAATATCAAATGTTAATCCCAGAATAGCAGTATTATTGAAAATGATTGAGAGGTAAGAAAATATGTTGAGTGTCATGTTAGCCAATGCCAGCATCATACAAGCCCAGACAATACAACATCCTGCATCAAGGTCAAATCAGGATCTATCCGAGCAACCTCCGTAGGGATCACAAACCACTATGCCTCCTACAGTGCTAGAATACCAGGGGCCCCCGCTCTATATTCCATAGAATCAACTACCCCCTGTGGTCATTCCTGATGACGAATGTGATTACAGGGCCACAAAGGCCAAAAGCGCAACAGATGAAAAATTGGCTCAACAAATTGAGTCTCTATAAGAAGAAATGAGGAAGATGAAAGGCCTCAATACCATGAGTGGAACTTGATTTAAGGACCTCTGCTTTTACCCTAATGCACAGTTGCCAGCCAAGTTCAAATGTCCGGAGTTTGAGAAGTACAGTGGGGTGGGGTGTCCACTGTCACACCTAAAACTATATTACGGATCTATGTGCCAATATGGTGAAGATGACAGGCTACTGGTACAGTTGTTCCAAAAAAGCTTAATAGGGCCCGTACTCAAATGGCTCTCCGGGTTGGACCACACGCTCATCAAGAACTAGCAAGACTTGGTAGAAATGTTCTGGCACAATTATTGATTCAATACGGATGTTGGTCTAGATCGAAACGATATGACAAAGATGACAAGAAAACAGAGAGAAACGGTAAAAGAGTATGCACAGAGATGGCGAGAGTCAGCCTCACAAGTAAGGCTTGCAATAACCAAGCAAGAGATGAACACTAAGTTTATCTTAATACTAGGACACGCTTTCTGCACTCATTTGGTGGGACACACTACAGGCACCTTCTCAAATCTGGTACAGGTAGCAGATCGGGTCGAGGACGGGATCCGAACCGGTCTGATATTCGATTTTACAAGCCTAGGGATGGCAGCAGGAATGCCTCCACAAAGAAAACCGGTGCTTGTGACAAAAAAGAGAGAAGAAACACAGGTCAACAATGTACAACCAAACCGACCCCACTTTATCCCTGCACCAGTACCAAGACAACAAGCTCCGATAATTTTATGGGCCCCAGCATCACCACCAGTCTAGAACCCTGCACCTCAGAACCAATTCCGAGTAAATCCTCCACTTATTATACCACAGGCACCACAGTACGGGCAGGGTCAGCAAACACGGCCTAATAGGGTTAACAGGATGTTTACCAGGTTGCCAATGGCATTATCAGAATTAATCCCGATCTTACTTAGAATAGAATATCTCGCTAAGAGGCCACAAAATCCAGAAGCTGATAAAGGTCCAGGGTACAACCTTAACTTGTTTTGCGAATTCCACATGGGTGTTCCAGGGCATTCTACAAATCAATGTTGGCAGCTCAAGCACCAGGTATAGAATTTGATAGACAAAAAGGCACTCATATTGGATGGGCTGACAAATCTCACTCAACAGCAAAACATCAATCAAAATCCTCTACCCACCCACAATGGAGGGGGAAATGGGCATGAAGTGCATGTCATTTGCGAGGAACTCGACTTCAATCCATCAAATTTGATAGCCCCTATCGAGGCAAAAATCAAGGTTCACTAAATAAAGAAAGTAGGAACGCCAATAATCAACACTGTCAACCAATACGCGCCCAACTCATCTCAACATTCACATCTACCACTCAGAATAGCCAACCTCACCCTCCATCCTACTCATCAAGATCCCAATGCTACCACTCGACCACCACTCATCATACCTTATACATTGCCAAGTTCCCAAAATACAGTTCGACCTCTCCTTCATATACCATACATCTCATCCTCATGTCTACCACTCGTCATTTCATACAATCCATCAACTCCTCACGCAACTCCCCCTATCATCACCACATCCAAATCATCACCATCACCCTTCATTCTCAGTGTAAAACCTAATCCACCTCCAATGACCATACGCTCACTTAAACCATTCCCCTATAGCTTTAACCAAACGATTCACTGAAACTATGAGACTACCATCATTACGACCGCAGGGGTCGAAATAATGAAAATAGCAATGGTGACCGACATTGGCCATATGACAAAAATAGGGAGGTGTCAGAGGGCACCAATCAAAGGGGTAAGCATCAAGGAAGAGGTAAAAGAAACAGCAAAGAGGACAGAGGAAGAGGATGAAAAGAAAAGGAAAGAAAAAGGGAAGGGTAAGGCAGACGAAGATGACAAGGAAAAAGAAGGGGCGAAAGTGACAGATAGAGAGCAACGGACTTCATTAAGCTCATTCGCAAAAGTGAGCATAATATAGTAGACCAAATGAACAAACAGCCTGTTCAGATCAGTATTCTGGGTCTCTTACAAAAATTTGAGGAACATCAAGAGGTACTACTGAGAGTCCTGGAAAAATCACAAGTACCTTCGACCACTTCGCCCGCACAGCTAGAACAAACAGTCGGACAAATCATGGCTCCCAATCCTATTATTTTCATAGAGAGTGAATTCATACCTGAGGGGCGGGGCCACGTCGAGCCACTAAATATCATGGTCATGTGCAAGGGCATGATGGTTGCTAGAGTACTAATCGATAATGGCTCAGCCCTCAACGTCTGTCCTCTCAAAACCTTCCGAAAACTCAATGCAGACTAGTCACTTGTGAAACCCAACAACAAGGTCGTTCAAGGCTTCGATAGCTCGAGAAGGGACTCTCTGGGAGAAGTGGATTTACCAATCACCATAGGCCCTTGTACGTTCGAGGTAACATTTGAGGTCATGGAGATACCGACAACCTTCAACTTATTACTAGGCAGACATGGGTCCACAAAGCATGGGCTGTACCTTCTTATTTGCACTAGAGAGTCAAATTCATCATGAGGCAGAGAATGATATTAGTATTGGAAAAATATCTTATTCCGATTGGGAGAGCTCCGAACGTCCCATTCATTGACATAGAAATGACGAAGGACAAAGCGCTATACCACTCCTATCAGTTTGCTGATGTTAATCATGTCAAAAAGAGGAAAGAAAAGGAGAAAGCAGAGTTATCAAAGGAAAATCTGATGATCGGACGAGTTCTGAAGAAAGTAGATTATCGACCCAGACAAGGGTTGGGACCAGAAGGGAAAGGGAAAGCTACACCAGTCGAAGCAAAGAAACACACTCCTTACTTCTGTGTGAAGTTTAGGCCCACGAAAAAAGATATATCGGATATGACCGACAAAAAGAGGGAGCTTCGGCAAGCCAGAAAACAAAATCGTGAACCAAATGTTTGGAATCTAGGCAAGATCCCTCATATTAACATCAGCTTCACAAAATCTCAGGTCAGACCTGACAGTCTGTCAGAACTACTGCCAACAAAAGCAGCCAGAAAGTCGAGAACAGTAAGTTTCAAACTTGTACACATTCAAGAAGACTCAATTGTTGAGTCCCAACCATCCTTCATAGAAGGCATTGATATCTTATTCAATGGGGATTCTAGCGAAAGTTTATCAGAGACTACCCAAGAGCCTACAAAAGCAGATATCACCATAAGTCAAGAATCACCTTTCCCCACTGGCATTGACTGGGCATCAGTTATCATCCCACGAAACTTGGGAGGGACTACGCCCCAACCTGACAACAATCAACTAGAGATCATGGTCATCTCCGAACCACCAACCAAACCACTCAACAAATCACTTTCACATCTTATTCCCCCCCTCAGAAAAGGGGAAGTTCTGAATAATTGGGAGGAATTCCCGTTATCCCTCGAAGTTGTTAAGGCCTCAAAAAAAAAATGCCGTTAGACAAATCTAGTTTGCCCGAAAATCATAACGAGCCCTCATCCTCGGGTAAAGACTGTTTGAGGGCTCCCTATTTTTATTAATGAATTTGCATGATTGTTCTTCTTATTTTAGATATCCAGAAAATCATAAAAAAGTAAATATTCCTCAAAAATTAAAAAAAATCAAAAATTTCTCAAAAGACAAAAAAATCAAAAACCTTTCAAAATTGTAAAAAAAATAGATATTTTCCAAAAACCAAAAAAAGAGTTTTTAAGGGATTTGTCTCGATCAAATGAGTACCTAGATAAAACTGAGTTTGAAAGGGACGAGTATGATTTTGATCTTAAACTCTACTTCGACCTTATGGGGATCGAAGAAGAGTCTGAGGACAAAATGGAGTACCCACCCAAAAAAATCAAGGATTTGGTAGAACGTCACGAGAAAGGTGTTCAACCAAACATTGAGGATACAGATTCAATCAATCTTAGTACCGAAGAGGACCCATGAATTGTTAAGATCGGAGTTTTATTAACAGCGCAACAAAAGGAAAAAATGATCGAACTTTTACAAAATTATCAAGATGTCTTCGCATGGTCATATAGAGATATGTAGGGATTAGATACAGATTTTGTTGTACACAAACTACCAATCGCTCTTGGAAGTAAGCCAATCAAACAAAAATTAAGGAAACTGAAGCTAGAATGGATCCTCAAGGTCAATGATGAGGTCATGAAGCAGTTCGAAGCAGGATTCATCGCAGTTTCTACATACCCCGAGTGGTTGGCTAACGTCATCCCAATACATAATAAAGATGGAAAGGTACGCATGTGTGTTGACTACTGAGACTTGAACAAGGCCAGTCCTAAGGATGATTTCCCACTACCACATATCGACACTCTAGTTTACAGTACAACAGGACACGATATGTTCTCATTCTTGGACGACTTCTCAGGCTATAACCAGATACAAATGGCAGAAAAAGACTAAGAAAATATCATATTTATCACACCATGGGGCACTACAAAGTCACGGCATTCGGGCTAAAGAACGCAGGGGTGACATACCAACGAGCAATGGCCGCATTATTCCATGATATGATCCACAAAGAAATGGAGGTATACGTAGACGACATGATCGCTAAATCCAACATTGAAGAAGACCATCTGGTAAATCTCAAGAAGTTGGTCGACAAGCTAAGAAAGTACAATTTGAGGCTAATCCGACAAAATGTGTATTCGAGACAACATCGGGCAAGCTACTGGGTTTCATCGTCAACAGACTGGGTTTCATCGTCAGCAGAAGGGGCATCAAAATAGATCCGGCAAAGACTAAATATATCATCGAGATAAAGGCACCCATTTCAGAGAGAGATGTTCGGGCATTTTTAGAGAGAATACAGTATATCAATCGGTTTATTGCTCACCTCACACCTATCTGTGAACCGATATTCAAATTACTGAGGAAAGATACGCCAAAAAAGTGGAACAAGGACTGTCAGAAAGCATTCAATAGGATCAAGCAATACATGCTCAATCTACCAGTCCTAGTCTCTCCTACTCCAGGGCGACCCCTGCTGATGTACAACTCAGTGCAAGAAACATCAATGTGGTGCGTACTAGGGCAACATGATGAATTTGGACGGAAGGAACAGGTCATTTACTATCTCAGTAAGAAATTTATCGAGTAAGAAGCAAAATATTCAATGCTTGAGAAGACTTGCTGTGCATTAGTCTGGGCATCTCAACGACTGCGTCATTATTTGCTCAGTTACTTGACTATGCTTATAACCAGGATGGACCCCCTGAAGAACCTATTTGAAAAATCGGCATTAACAGGTCGTACAACGAAATGGCAACTATTGTTATCTGAGTTTGACATCACCTATGTCACTCAGAAGGCCATCAAAGGATAGGCCATCGCCGACCATCTAGCCGAGCACCCGTTGCCTGACTACGAGCCGTTAAAGACGAACTTCCCCGATGAAGTCATACTATTCACCGAGATAGAAGACGATGATGAAGAACCGGGTTGGAAAATGTACTTCGACAGAGCAACTAATAAGAAAGGAAACGGAATAGGGGCAGTCTTGATCAAACCGGATGGGTCCCACGTACTAATTACTATCAAATTGAAGTTCCAATATTTTAACAATGAGGCAGAATACGAAGCATGCATAGTAGGGTTAAAAGTAGCACTAGATCTCGAGGTAGATGAAATCGAAGTATTCGAAGATTCAAGTCTGGTAGTCTATCGGACGATTGGAGAATAGAAGACTCGATAATAGAGACTGGTCCCTTATCACGAGTATCTGGAGGAACTAAGCTCGTACTTTGATAGGATATCATTTACATACATGCCGAGAGCTAAGAATCACTTCGTAGATACACTAGCTACGCTTGCTTCTATGATCAGTATCTCGAAAGACTTAGTCATTAACCCCATGGAAATTGGAATTCAAAATGAACCAGTCTATTGCTTACCCGTCGAAGTACAAGAATCCGAAGAAAAACCTTGGTACTTAGACATCAAAGCATATCTCAAAGATCGAACCCTCTCCTCATATGCAACGCTAAATGATCGGAGGACCATTCAGAAATTAGCAGGGCAATTCTTCTTGATCAACGGTATTCTGTACAAGAAACGCACCACGAGGTCTTTCTTCAATGTGTAGCAGAAGTAGAAGCAAAACGACTAATTGAGATTGTACATGGTGGAGTCTGTGGACCCTAAATGAATGGTCACATGCTAGTGAAGAAGGTCATGAGAATGGGATACTATTGATCGACAATGGAGAGTGATTGCTATAAGCATATCCGCAAATGCCATCTATGTCAGATTTATGCCAACAAGATTAATGCTCCACCTTCAGAACTGCATAATATGACCACCCCTTGGCCCTTCTCACTCTGGGGCATGGACGTCATCAATCAGATCTCACCAAAAACTGTCAATGGGCACCGTTTCATTCTCGTTGCTATCGACTATTTTACCAAATGGCTAGAAGCTGCCTCATACGCCAACGTCACGAAAAATAATGTCCTGAAGTTTGTCAAGAACAGCATTATCTGTAGATATGGACTTCCCAGCGGACTAGTGACTGATAATGCCAAAAACTTCAAGAACAAGGACATATTAAGATGTGCGAAGACTTCCAGATCACTCATCACAACTCTGTACCCTACAAACCCAATATGAACGGAGTAGTTGAGGCTGCCAACAAGAACATCAAAAGAATCATTGAGAAGATGGCAATTACATATAAAGATTGGCACGACATGTTGCCTTTTGCACTTCACGCCTATCGAACTAATTTAGGACTTCAATTGGGGCAACTCCGTACTCACTGGTGTATGGAATGGAAGTAGTCTTATTCGTCGAGGTTGACATTCCCTCCCTCCGGATCTTAAAAGAAGCAAAGTTAGATGAAACAGAATGGGTTCAAGTTCAGCTCGACCAGTTAAATCTAATTGAAGAGAAGCACCTTACAGCCATTTTCCATGGACAGATCTACTAATGACGAATAGCTCGTGCCTATAATAAGAAAATCAAACCTAGATATTTCTCATCAAGAGGCCTTGTTTTGAAAAAGATTCTAGCAGTCCAAGAAAATGCCAGGGGAAAGTTTCGACCAAACTATAAATGACCATTTATCATGAAAAAGGTAATGACAGGTTGAGCTCTGATCCTTGCAGAAAAGGATGGACAAGTCTTCCCGCAACCGATCAATGCTGACACTGTCAAGAAATACTACACCTAAAAACTGACCCTAAGATGACAAAAAACTATCTTTGCTATTCTAAACCAACTATCAACCCTAGTAAACCCTTTTGAGCTATAACATTCATTTCTTAACCCGAGATTGGGGCAAGTCAACAATTACAAAACGATACAAAAAAAAAGACAAAAAAAGAAAAAAAAATAGAAAATCAAAAGCATCAAAGTACTCCTGGCTCGCATGAGGATAAACTGTGAACGGTTAAAAATACAAAAAATATCAAAAAAGTTAAAAACTCAGACATTTGATCTGAGCTCGACCCAAATCTCCAGCCTAAACAAGTTCGAGAGACGTTAGGAGGAGACATAGATCATCTTTTCGAAATAAAAATAGATGAACCTCATGTCTAGCCCACTTTAGATAAACTAAGTTCCTACCTTAACCTTTTTGTATCCTTCCACTACCATTAGCCTAAGCCAACGTTCGTCCCAACAAAAGTCCTTTTTGATCCGGGAATGTTCTAGGACAACACAATGACAATGATAGTACCAATGATCTTGCGACTTGGTCAGGACCTCAAAGCCTTGTTAATCGTTGGAAGACTCGAGAGGAGAATCTGTAGACACCCCATTTTTTGTACTTGCCTGATTAATCAACTCGTCAACCCGATTGCAACAGTTTCCAATGATTGATGTTTATTCCAATGCTCTATTTGTTACTGGATATGTTTCAGAAATTCGGATGAGGTATCTCAAACTAACAAAACTGTAGAAACCATGCTACGCTAGAAAAATATAACCCAAAAAATATAGAAATCATCATTTTTCAAACAAAAATAAGTTTTACGATAAAATTCACTAAAAAATGACCAAATTATCAAAATACCCCTAACCTCAAAACATCCCTAGAGCTTACATTACGCTTAGGAAAGCTCTTTTAAACACATAAAATAACAAATCGAAACCAAATAAACCATTTTGCCAATTTTCACAAAATTTGATAAAATTACGAAAATGCCCCACATAAAGTTCACGACCATTTCGTACAAAAAAACTTCATAAATGACACAAGACAATATTCCCATTAAATTCCTTACAAAAAATTGATTTCAAAACATCCTGGAACATTGAAAAATGACTTAAAATGTAAAAAGTTGAAAGCGCCCTCGATCTGCTTGGTGCGCGGATCCGCTTTTGACCCTTGAGGTTTGGGAGTCACCACCTAGTTATTAAGGTCTAGGAATCAAACTGACTCTAAAAAAAGGTAAACTAATTTACGAAAGAAAAAAAAAAGGTCCGGGGATCACTTTACGGGGTTGGAAGGTGTTAGGCACCAACCTCGCCCGGCCAAAGCCGGTCTCTACTAACTTCCCAAATAAATTACATTGCTAAAAACCTAGATAATAATAAAAAAATAATTAAAAAAAATATTATACCTTTCCAATAGCAAATACTTTGTTCCCTCAGATCCGACAAAAGTTGCTCCTTGTACCGTACTTCTTACTTCGTTCTGTCTCCAGATTTGATTTTCGATCTCCGAGGTAAGGTATCTCTTTTTTTCTTGGATCTGAATTCTTCAAGTTTGTTGTGGATTTTAGGATGTTTTTGGAAGGCTTTTAGGTTTTTCTTAGGCTAAAATCAAAGGAAGGATGTTAGGTAAGGAGTTGGGACTCCAAAACTAGGGTTTATGGGAGGTTAGGGGGGCTTTTAGACCTACTTCTCTTAAGGTTTAAGATTTGATACGAAAATAGGGTGTGAGCACCCCTATTTATAGATTTTTTTTTTTAGGGGTTGATTTTGATAGAGTTAGTATTTAATTAGAGTTGTGTTTTAGTTAGACTTGTTCTACGTAGAATTGTGTTTTAATTAGAATTATTTTAGGTAGAATTGTTTTTTAGTTATAACTCTATTAGATAGAGTTATTTTTTAATTAGAACTCTATTACAATTTTGACTTTTGATCTTATTTGATTGACTTGTAATATTTTGACTTTAGTCTTAATTGATTGACTTTTAATATCTTGACTTTAGTCTTGCTTAATTGACTTTAATTTTGACTTTAGTCTTACTTAATTGACTTTAATACCTTGACTTCAGTCTTGCTTGATTGGCTTTAATTTTTTGGAGAACCCCCCTCTATTATATCTTTATTCTTTGGACCCCCAAATGGAGGGGTCCTTAAAGAAATATCTCACGAACCTTCAACAATTTTCCATGAGAGCCTGATTGATCGATTTTTTTAATTCAAATTTTAAAATTAATTTCATCAATGTTTCACTTTAATTATTTAATGTTTTATTTATTAATTTCGAAATTTTTATTTATGAAAATTGTGAAATTACCGTTTTGCCCCCAGAGAGGATTTTTCACGTTTTAAGTCGGTTTTTAATGTTCTAAGATGTTTTATAATCGATTTTTCGTAAGAAATTCAATGAAAATATTAGTTTTGTCATTTATGAAATTTTTTGTGTGAAATGTTCATGAACTTTATGAGGGGCATTTTCATAATTTTGTCGAATTCTGTGAAAATTGGCGAAATGATTTATTTCATTTCGATTTGTTGTTTTATGTGTTTGAATGGGTTTTCCTAAGCGTAATATAGGCTCTAGGGATGTTTTGATGTTAGGGGTATTTTGGTAATTTGGTCAATTTTTAGTGATTTTTATCGTGAAGCTTCTTTTTTGTTTGCAAGATGATGATTTCTATGTTTCTGGGGTCGTATTTTTCTAGCGTAGCGTGGTTTCTAAGGTTTTGTCAGTTCGAGATACCTCATCTGGATTTCTGAAACATATCTGGTAACGAAATAAAGCAATGGAATACACATCCATCATTGGGAATCATTGCAACAGGGTTGACGAGTTGATTAATCAGGCGAGTGCAAAAATGAGGTGTCTACAGATGCCCCTCTTTGGCAGAGGGTTGAAGCAAACTAGATAGCAAATCTATTTTGGTAGATAGTGCGATATCTGAATGCCAAAGCTAGTGACAATTCATTTTGCAGCCTGATTTAGCAATTCGTCGAGGTGTTCGGATCCTTGAGGGTAAAACTCTCCCCGGACTAAAAAATTGTCAGGTCCTTGAGTGCAAACTCTAACTGACAGTGTCAAATCCTTGAATTTTAGAAAATTCTCCTTGACTGATGTAACAACTGTATCGACTGATGATGTTCGTTTGAATAAACTTTACAACTCGAGACGCAGTGAGGACAGCATAAGAGGCAGCTTCGACCCATTTGGTAAAATAATCGATGGCAACTAGAATGTATTCATGCCCGTTTGATGCCTTAGGTGATATTTTACCAATAATGTCAATTCCCCAAACTGAGAATGACATAGTGAAGTTAGACCCACTAATTGAGATGGCGGCAAATGTATAAGGTTCGCATGTATTTGGCACTTATGACAGGTTTTGACCATGTGATGACAATAGTATCCTTGTCTCATAATTTTCTTAGCTAACATTTTCCTGCTCATGTGAGGGCCACATTCTCCTGAATGTACTTCAATCATTATCTGTTCAGCTTGATCTTCATCAACACACGACAAATGGATCCCATCATAAGACCTTTTGTATAAACTTCCTACGCACAGGATGAATTGAGATGCTAATCTTAGTAGGGTTTGTCGTTCCTTCCTCAATGCTTCTTCCGGGAATTCTTATTTTTCTAACACTCTCTTTATATCTGTGTACCATGGCTTTCCATCGGGTAGTCGAGTAGCAATGTTGATCTGATGGCAGTATGCAGGTTTGTCTTTGACTTCAACAGTAATGGGCCTCAATTCCATGCCAGGGGGTAAATGGATCATTGAAGATAAAGTTGCTAAGCAGTCAGCAAATCTGTTATCCTCCCTCGACAAGTGCTGGAAAAGGATAGCTTTAAACTTACTGACAAAGTTTAACAAATAATCATGGTAAGGTTTCAACTTTTCATCCCTAGTCTTCCATTCTTCCAATGACTGATGTATGACCAAGGCCGAATCTCCAAAAACTTTAATTTCTGTAATACCCAGGTTCAAAGCAGCTTCGAGGCCCGCGATGCACGCCTCATATTCAGCCGTGTTATTAGTGTTCGAAAAGGCTAATTTAATAGCAATAGGAATGTGGCATCCTTTCGGAGAAAACATGACTGCGCCTATTCCATACCCATTTTAATTGGCGGCTCCATCAAAGTACAACTGCCATGTTTGGTTCTGCGGTTCTACTTTAATGTGCAAGGTGTTCTCATCTGGGAATTGATCGATGGGCCTTATTCCTTCTACTACAGGGTGATTTGCCAAGTATTCTACTACAGCTCTTCCTTTGATAAACTTCTGTGTAACATGCGTGATGTCAAACTCTGATAGCAACAATAACCATCGCGCGGTTTCCCTGCCAACGCCGGCTTCTCGAAAAGATACTTGAGAGGATCCATCCGAGATAATAGGATAATTGAATGAGACAGCATATAGTGCCGGAATCTCTGAGTAGCCCATACCGATGCTAAGCAAGTTTTTTCAAGAGTCGAATATTTTCGTTCATACTCTAACATCTTCTTGTTGATGTAGTAGATGGCCCTTTCTTTGCGAGTATCTTTGTCATACTGGGCAAGCATGCATCCCATAGCTTCTTCTATGACTAACAGATAAAGAAGAAGTGGTTCGTCCGGTATGGGTAGAACCAAAATAGGTGGGTTTAAGAGATACTCCTTGACTTGGTCGAAAGCCTTTTGACATTGCTCATTCCAAACTGTTGGTTCATTCTTTTTTAGAAGTTTGAAAATAGGTTCACAAACGTTGGTGAGTTGAGCGATGAATCTGCTAACATACTGGATTCTGCTCAGAAAATCTCGAATCTGCTTTTCAGTCTCGGGCGGCGGCATCTCTTGGATAGCTTTAATCTTCACAGGGTCTACTTCGATCCCTCTTTGACTGACCACAAATCCCAACAGTTTTCCAGAAGTTACTCCAAATACACATTTCTGTGGGTTGAGGCGGAGTTGGTACTTTTGAATCCTTATGAGAAATTTTTCTAACGCTATAACATGCCCTATTCGTTCCTTAGATTTGACTATCATATCATCTACATAGACTTCGACTTCCTTGTGTATCATGTCATGTAGTAAAGTCGTGGCTGCTCTTTGATAGGTGGCTCCGGCATTCTTCAAACCAAAAGGCATGACCTTATAGTAGAAGGTCCCTCACTGTGTGATGAATGAAGTTTTTTACATATCTCGAGGGTCCATTTTTATCTGATTGTACCCTGAAAATCCATCCATGAAGGACAACAACGCATGTCCTGCTGTACTGTCCACTAGAACATCTATGTGTGGTAAAGGGAAACTATCCTTTGGGCTTGCTTTGTTTAAGTCTCTAAAATCCACACACATTCTAACTTTTCCATCCTTTTTCGGTACTGGGACAACATTAGCAATCCACTCAGGGTATTCTACTACTTCCAAAAATCCAATGTTAATCTGCTTCGTAACTTTTTCTTTGATTTTCAAAGTCAATTTCGATTTCATACGTCGAAGTTTCTGTTTGATTGGTCGAGCATCGGGATATAACGGAATCCGATGTTGGAAAATATCTGTGCTTACCCCCGGCATATCCTCGTAAGACCACGCGAACACGTCTTTGAACTTCCTGAGCAAGTCTACTATCCCTTTGCGTTCATCGGGAGATAAAGTGACCCCTATCCGAATTTCTTGAAGACTTTCTTTTGTTCCGAGGTTGATAACCTCTACTTCCTCTATTAGAGGTTGAGCCCGACGTTTCTCTTCTTGTTCAAGTAATTTGATTATTTCAGGGGGAGGTTCTTCGTCAGAAGATTCTCCATCCGAAGCTAGATTATTAGTTAAATTATTATTGCGCTCGGGGTAATCAAAAATTTCTTTCATTTCATCAAAAAGAGATGGGGTAACAGGACTCATTGCAGATTTGACAGACTCACTTGACTCAGCAGGAAAAACAGACTCACTAGAAATAACAGACTTAGCAGAAACAACTAACTTATTTGACTCAACAGAAATAAAGGACTCGACTGGCATGTCAGACTGAACAGGACTAATGGGACCTACAGACCCAGCCTTGACATGCAACACAGGACTGTGTACATGATAATTTGATAGAGACCCAACAACGGGTTTGATTACAAACTGAGGATTTGGGATCCCTTTCTCAACTGACAATACTAAGATACCATGATCTTCAATGAATAGTTGATCGATGTTGAGGGAGTCCAGGTCTGACACCAAAACTAGGGGGTACGTAGGCAACCTGAGAAGTTACTTCAGGCCCGACCACATCAAATCCCTACTTAGGGTACAAGTCACCGACACGTGGCACTTTATTTTTTTGTAATTTTAGTTAAAAATGATCGAGTTCTTTGAGGTTATCGTCACTTGGCGGGGAGAAAAAGGTGCCTAACACCTTCCCTTTTCTCCAATCAAGTTGTTTATCCCGAATCTCGAGGTTGAGCGGTACTTTATCCATTGAGAGTCACTACGTACCAAAAATGTCACTTTTTCGAAAAATGTACATCGGGTGATCATTCACACCCACTTATAATATGAATGGTGGCGACTCCAAACCTTAGTAGATGTGGCCATCGTAATCGCAAAACCACTTATCTACAGCTGGTGACTCTACTGGGGATCAAGATTCTACCCTAGTGTCAATTCGGTCATTTCCAAAAAAATCAAAAAAAAAATTTTATTTTTATTTGGTTTACTAATATTGTTTGTGTTTGTTGTTTATGTTCTTTTCTTTTTTAAGCATCAAGTGACATGTTGTAATATTTATTTTCTTTTGCTTCAAGGATATTTGTAAGGGGGTCGATAAAAGAAATAAATGAAAATGCACGTGAGCACTTGCGAGTATAGCCCCATTGCACGACCACCCCACCCTCAATATATTTAGCCCTGATGCCTAGTAGTTCTATAGCTTAAGATCGTTATTTCAAGTGTCGGGGATGAATACATCAAATCCGATCACCAACCAACAACGTGTGTACTTCGATATGCATCGAGGTTTGAAGATCGGGTAGCCATGAAACTACTTACTAGCCGCATGCATGTGCCCGATTAGACAATGCTAGGACACAAGTCTTCAATTTTACATCGACCCCCAAAGCAAAGTTGTATGTGTTTGATGTATTCGAGCCTCGAAGCCCAAATTATAAGTCCAAAGAGGCACACGTAGATCATAGGTTGTTTCTTTCCACTTTTTTTTCATCTCCCCTTAGGTAAAGGGGAATGCATGTCATGTTGCATCACATCCATGTTCAAAAAAAAATAGTGAAGAAGGGAAGCAAAACAGGGAGGAACCTTTAATACAGTGTCCAAGAAGCCAGTTTTTGTATGTTACAGGGACTGGATTTCTTTCTAGTCCGTATTCATAACACGGTTGGAAGAACATATGCCTTATCCGTGTTGGGAGTACAGTTGGAGCAGTGAATACCCTCATCCGTGTTTTGAATACGGTTAACGCAGTGAATATCCTCATCCGTATTTTGAGCACGGTTGAAACAGTGAATGTCTCATCTGTGCCCAAAACACGGATAACAGAACAATAATTACACCCATGTTTCCAATACGGACCAGTAGGAATCTGAGAAACTGGGACTCCCATTTACTATTTTACACATCAATGCCCCTTGTCAAAAAAAAATATAATAAAAAAAACAAACAAAAA
This sequence comes from Akebia trifoliata, assembly GCF_017979445.1. Lineage (NCBI taxonomy): Eukaryota > Viridiplantae > Streptophyta > Magnoliopsida > Ranunculales > Lardizabalaceae > Akebia > Akebia trifoliata. Next base: position 15,920,223 of record NC_141384.1, on the reverse strand, counting down.
AGTGTCCCCAACTTTTGGAAAGTTAGATAAAATAGGTTTTCTAAAAAAGGATTTTGAAACAAACAAAAAAAAAAAACAAAAAAAGCAAAAAAAAAAAAAGTATATATATAACAATATGTGTGAAATCGCTCGAAACCAAACCAACCTTGTAGCCCTACTCATATCTGTTTCCAACTGGGTCCACGACCAGATCTACTCCAACCAACCGGGTCCACGACCCAGATCCATTTCAATTGGGTCCACGACCCACATCCACTACAACTAGGTCCACGACCCAGATCCGTTTCAATTGGGTCTACAACCCAGATCCGTTTCAATTGGGTCTACAACCCAGATCCATTTCAACTGGGTACACGACCCAGATCCATTTCAACTGGGTCCACGACACCGATCCATTTCAACTGGGTCCAGGACCCATATCAATTACAATTGGGCCCACGACCCAAATCTACTACAAATCGGGTCCACGACTCATATCGAACCAAGTCCATGATTCATAGATGATCTAACAAGGCTGACAATTGATCAATCCACTCAAATTAATTCAATATTATTCAACCAAACAAAAAAAAATTTAAGGCGCCAATTGCGGTTCTTAATCAAAGTCGGTGCCTAGAAAGATCTTGTCCTATTGATATGAGGGGGATAGACTACGTCTATTCAAGGAAATGTAGTGATTTAAGAGTGCCATTGTGCGCCGCCTCTTCCCTAGAGATCTGATTGGTCGGCGTTGATTTCATAGAATTGGGTTGAGGGCTAACAAAAAAAAAATGTCTTTTCAACTCGACTTGTTTGCTGTTACCCACTTTTTCAAAATGTTATACCGACTCCTGGTAGATGCCAGTCCCGTGCTGATATAATTTTTTTCTAAATGTTTCACCGACTTCGTGTCAATTCAGCTCTGTGCTGATGAAATCCTCTTTTTCAAAATATTTTACCGACTCCGTGTCAATGCCAGCTTCGAGTTGACGAACTTACTTGTTCAAAATATTCCTACCAACTCCGTATTGATGCCGACTCCGTGTCGATGCCAACTCCGTGTCGATGCCAGTTCCGTGCTGAGATAATTATATTTTAAAAAATATTTTACCGACTCCATGTCGATGCCAGCTCCGTGTTAATGCTAGCTTCGTACTGAGATAATTCTATTTTCAAAATATTTTATCGACTCCGTGTCGATGCCAGCTCCGTGCTGATGTAATTACATTTTCAAAAATATTTCACTAACTCCATGTCAATGCCAGCTCCGTGCTGATGCCAACTCCGTGTTGATGCCAGCTCCGTGCTGATGCCAACTCCGTGTTGATGCCGACTCCGTGTTGCTGCCAGTTCCGTGCTGATGCAATTCTTTTTTAAAAGCACTTTACCAACTCTGTGTTGATACTGGCTCTACGCCGAGAAATTACTTTTTCTTTTAAAACCCGTTTACCTTATAATAAACAACTTTACCCGACCTAATAAAATATCATGCATCTTCTTTTTGTAAACAAGATAGTAACGCTTGGTCTTCTGTACCCAGAGGTACCTCCATATTTTCTTAGGTCATCCACCATCACCATGAGTTCTTCCGAACCAACACAACCCCAGTAGCTGAAATGTCAGGTATCGATCCACAAATAGCAATACTACTAAAAATAATTGAGAGGCAAGAAAAGATGATAAGTACCGTGTTAGCCAACGCCAGCATCATACAAGCCCAAATAATGCAGAACCATGCGTCCGAATCAAATCAGGAAATACCAGGGGCCCTCGCTCTATATTCCACAGAATCTACCACCCCCTGTGGTCATTCCTAATGACAAATGTGAGTACAGGGCCACAGAGACCAAAAGCGTAATAGATGAAAAATTGGCTCAGCAAATCGAGTCTCTACAGGAAGAAATGAGGAGGATGAAAGGCCTCAATACCATGAGTGCAACTCGGTTCAAGGACCTCTGCTTCTACCCCATGAAAAAAGCAATGATGGCCAATATCAGCCATATGACAAGGGTAGGGAGATGTCAAAAATTACTAGAAAAGGGGTAAGCATTAGGGAAGAAACAAAAGAGACCGTAAAAGAGGTGATAGAGGAAGAATAAAGGAAAGCAAAGGGAAAGGGTAAGTTGTATAAAGATGACAAGACGGAAGAGAAGGCAAAAGTGACAGACAAAAAAGTTGCAGACTTCATTAAGCTTATTCGCAAGAGTGAGCATAATATTGTGGACAACCTAAATAAATAGCCTACTCAGATCACCATTTCAAGTCTCTTACAAAAATCTGAATAACATCAAGAGGTACTACTGAGAATATTAGGAAAGTCACATGTACCTGCAACCACGTTACCAGCATAGTTAGAACAAACGGTTGTTCAGATCATGGCCCCCAATCCTATCATATTCACTGAAAGCGAATTCGTAGTAGAAGGACGGGGGCACGTGGAACCGTTAAACATCATGGTCATATGCAAGGGCATGATGGTTGCTAAGGTACTGATCAACAATGGCTTGACCCTCAATGTCTGTCCTCTCGAAACCTTTCGAAAACTCAATGCAGACTGGTCGCATGTCAAACCTAACAACAAGGTTGTCTGAGGTTTTGATAGCTAGAAAAGAGATTCTTTGGGAGAGGTGGATTTACCGATCACAATAGGCCCAAGAATGTTCGAAGTAACGCTCGAGGTCATGGAGATACCGACAACCTTCAATTTACTATTGGGCAGGCCGTGGATCAACATAGCAGGAGTTGTACCTTCTTTTTTGCACCAAAGAGTCAAATTCATCATGGGACAGAGGATGATATCAGTATTGGCAGAAAATCTCATTCTGGCTGGTAGAGCTCTGGATGTGTCATTCATCGACATTGAAATGACAAAGGATAAGGTGTTGTACCACTTTTATCAATTTGCTACTGTTAATCATGTGGAAAAGGGAAAAGAACAGGTAAAGGTAGAGCTATCAAGGGCAAATATGATGATTGGCCAAGTTTTGAAAAGAGCAGGTTACCGACCCAAACAATGGTTGGGACCGGGAAGAAAAGGGAAAGCTACGCCGGTCGAAGCAAAAAAACATACTCTTTATTTCGGTTTAGGGTTTAGGCCCACGAAAAAGGATATAACATAAATGAACGACAAGAAAAGGAGCTTCGACTAGCAAGAAAGTAAAATCGTGAGTCGAACGTCTGGAATCTGGGCAGAATTCCTCATATCAGTGTCAACTTTCTAAAATCTCAGGTCAAACCCGACAGTCTATCAGAACCACTGCCAACAAAACCATTAAGGAAGTCGAGAATGGTAAATTTCAAACTTGTGCACATTCAAGAAGACTTAGTTGTTGAGTCTCAACCATCCTTCGTAGAAGGCGTTGATGTCTTTTTCAATGGGGATTCCGACAAAAGTCTACCAGAGACTACTCCAGAATCCACAAAAAGTGAAAATCACCACTAGCTAAGAGAAAGAATCACCCTTCCCCACTGGCATTGACTAGGCATCAGTTATCATCCCACCAAACTTGGGAGGAACTATGCCCCAACGTAACAAAGATCAATCGGAGATAATGGTCATCTCTGAACCACCGACCAAACTACCCAACAAATCACTTTCTCATCTCATCCGCCCCCTTAGAGAAGGGGAGATATTGCACAATTGGGAGGAATTTTCATTAACCCTTAAGGCTGCTAAGGTCCCCAAAAAAATACCATTAAACGAATTTAGTTTGCCCGATGATTATAACGAGCCCTCATCCTCTGGTAAAGGCTGTTTTGAAGGCTCCATATCTTTACTAATATGAATTTGCATGATTATTCTTCTTATTTCAGGTATCCGAAAGCAACAAAAATTCAAATATTACTCAAAAATCAAAAAAATCAAAAATTTCTCAAAAGATAAAAAAATAAAAAACCTTTCAAAATTGTAAAAAAAATGATATTTTCCAAAAAATAAAAAAAAAGCTTTCAAGGGATCTGTCTCGATCAAATGAGTACCCAGATAAAATAGAATTTGAAAGGAACAAGTGTGATTTTGATATTGAACTCGACTTCGACCTCATGGGGATCGAAGAAGAGTCTAAAGACGAAATGGAGTACTCGCTTAAAGAAATCAAAGACTTGGTAGAACGTCACAAGAAAGGTGTTCAATCAACCATTGAGGATACAAATTTAATCAATCTTGGTACTGAAGAGGACCCTCGAATCGTCAAGATCAGAGTCCTCCTAACACAGCAATAAAAGGAAGAAATGGTCGAACTCTTACGGAAGTATCAGGACGTATTCACATGGTCATACAGGGATATGCCGGGTTTAGATACAGATCTTGTTGTACACAAGCTACCAATTGCCTTCGAAAGTAAACCGATCAAGGAGAAATTGAGAAGACTGAAGCCAGAATGGACCCTCAAGATTAAAGATGAGGTCATGAAACAATTCATAGAAGGATTTCTTGCTATCTCTACGTACCCTGAGTGGTTGGCTAATGTCGTCCTAGTACCCAAGAAAGATGGGAAGGTACACATGTGTGTTGACTACCGAGACTTGAACAAGGCCAGTCCTAAAGATGATTTCCTATTACCACACATCGACACTCTAGTCGATAGTACAGTAGGGCACGGCATGTTCTCGATCATAGATGGCTTCTCAGACTATAATCAGATAAAAATGACAGAAGAAGATCAGGAAAAGACTGCATTAATCACACCATGAGGTACTTTCTACTACACAGTCATGCCATTTGGGCGGAAGAACACAGGGACGACTTACCAACGGGCAATGACTGCATTATTCCACGATATGATCCACAAGAAAATGGAGGTCTATGTAGATGACATGATCTCTAAATCTGGCATAGAAGAAGATCATCTGATAAATCTCAAGAAACTGTTTGACAGGCTAAGGAAGTACATCTTAAGGCTCAATCCAGCAAAGTGTGTACTCGGGGCAACATCAGACAAGCTATTGGGGTTCATCGTCAACAGAAAGGGCATCGAGATAGATCCTACGAAAACTAAGTATATCCTCGAAATGAAGGCAATTATTTCAGAAAGAGACGTTCGGGGCTTTCTAGAGAGAATACAGTATATAAGACGTTTCATTGCTCAGCTCACGCCCATCTGTGAGCCAGTTTTCAAGCTACTCAGGAAGGACACGTCGAAGAAGTTAACAAAGACTGTCAGGAAGCATTCGATAAGATCAAGCAATATCTGCTCAATCCACCAGTCTTAGTCTCTCCTACTCCAGGGCAACCTCTGCTGATGTACATCAGTGCAAGAAACATCAATGGGGTGCGTGCTAGGGCAACATGATGAATCGGGACGGAAGGAACAGGCCATCTACTATCTCAGCAAGAAATTTACTGAGTACGAAGCAAAATATTCAACGTTTGAGAAGACCTGCTGTGCATTAGTCTGGGCATCTCAACGACTACTGATTTGACCATAATTTTTAGTCATCAATAAACCCTATAGAAGATTGTAGTAAAGTGATTTGTAGGGTATCGTTATTGGCCGGGGATTGCGGGTACTCCTATTCTAAAAAGTCATAACAAATTTTAATTAGTTTAATTAAACAAATTTAAGGGGGTTTCAATTTTGGCTATTCGGATTAAAAAAAATATAAATAAAAAGAAAGAAATAATAAAAATAAAAATAAAAATTAAGGAAATAAATATTTATAATTGATCATCTTCTATCACAATTCAGAAAATCAAATTCATTAAATGACTAATCAAATTGCTTCAACATAGACAACGAATTTCATACCTTAATTACATATCCGAATTGAATCAAAGTGCAAGCCTAAAGAGATCATGCATTTTATAAATTTCTTCTTTGATAAACCCTAGGATTTTGAAAAAGTCCATCACCTAATTATTTTGATTAAGCATTCAAGTTAATACTCAGCGTATCCTTACAACTTCTTAAACAAATCATTAAGATTAAAAGGAATTATGATTCAATAACCTACTCCTTAAACCTATGAAGAAGTCCATGGCTAAAGAACATGCAATTTTCAGATCACAACTATTGTTCATAGTTTTTACCACTTTTAAATCATACCCCAAATCAATTAGGTGATTAGAGATACAACTATGGTTTCAATGACAATTAATATCAAAGTTTTCAATATAATCGAATTGAAAATTTAGCATACATAATTAAAATCACCAATTCATGTGTCTCCATATCACCAATCCGAAAACATCAATTAATGAATTTGAAAGTCACTAACTCATTGAATTAAAAATTTCCAACTTAAGAATCCAACAAGATGTTCTTTAATCTAATAGCAACTAGGGTTGAAATAATAAAAATAAATAAAATTCATAAGGGTTACACTTTTTAACACAACCAAAGAAGTTTGAGATGTGTTGGTGGTGATGTTCCTCACGGCGATGATGTTGATGATTGAAAATGAATACAAGCAGCAATATTGTAAACTTCTTGACAATAACATTGCTAAAAAATTTCAGCAACTTCTTCTTCTTGGCAGCAACTTGTTGGCCCCAAAATCTCCTTCTTCTTGGCAATAACGTTGTTGAAAAATTTCAGTAACAACTCCTTCTTTTTATGGTCGTTAGTTCCTCAAGTTTCAGCCCTTCTTTCCTCAAAAGAAAATTAAAATCAAATAATAGAGAGAGAGAGAGAGAGAGATATTCTGCAAGGCTCTTCCTTTTTTTTTTCTTCTTAGAAGCCTACAAAATCTCCTAAAAATATTTTAAATCTTATCATCCAATAACAAAATCAAAATCTGACTAATTAAGGAAAAATTATTAAAAATAAAATAAAGTCCTAATATAATTAGGAAAGTGGTGTTTTTAGATGGAATTTTCGTGTACTAGATTTGGAGACTTTCGAAAATAAATCTCGTCAAATCCGTGTCAAATTTGTATCAAATTGTCGTCAACAGTGTACATTTAGCAATTTCAAACCCAATTTTGACCTTGATAAAGCCATTAGCTCTCAAAACTCAATCCACAAAAGTTGTATATCTTTTTCTTATCATTCCATAGCATTTTGAATCATCTCAATCAGAGTTCGGATGAGAGAGTTATGCCCAGATTACGAAGCGATGTCGAAACTGTCCAAAATTGCCCAATTAATTTCGTTTTGCACTTAACACATCCATTTGCATCATAAATCAAAATAAAAGAATAATGAGTACATTTAGGCACTAAATATATATAAAGGACTAAATATTAAAGGAGAAAAATATGACATTTTGCATTCTTATCAAATTCCCCCATACTTAACTTTTGCTCGTCCTCGGGCAAAACAAAACAAAATGTAACCTAATAGAAACTCAAGGAAAACGACAAAGACTAACTAAAAACACTACAATGACATAACACAAATTAAATGACTCTAATCCTTCCAACTTACATCTCAGAGATCCTTTAGATGGTATGGCATAATAAAGTAGGAAGAGCACAAGTTTACTTCAAAAATAAACCACGGAGTTATTAAGACTATATAGCATTCATACTTGGAGTGTGTGTGTGTGTGTGGTTAGCCAAATATAAGTGTAACATGCATCCTCAAGTTAATGCACAAATAGTATCAAACTTTACTTCTCATGATGTATCACCCTAGTTTTCTCTCAATTTGATATGGTGCTAGCTACACTAATCACTCAAACACTTGTGAAAACAGTTTAAACCAAAGGCTTGCTTGTCCACCCACTCTCCACATTTAAAATAGACCATCAAAGGATCAAGAGGTCTTTGAAAAGGTTGTAATGGGGCTAAAAGGTCAAGGGTTTATAAGAAGGAAGAGAAATGATATCACAAAATTTCCTCATAACTAGAAAGCAATTACAAATGTCAATAAATAGGTCTTCATCATTAAGTACCACATTTTGATCACTCTAAGGTAGATTTCTTCAAATTTTCTTTTCACTTGGCTTTAGAGATTTGTAATGCTCCCATTTCTTCAGAACTTGTAATCTTTAAATCACAACACTTCTTTTCATGTCCCTACTTCTCCTTTTATCACAATTTTTTTTTTCAATTCTTACACCTTAAAACCACATGACATCGTCCCCTACACTTATGCTTTTCCACCCTTCCTGATATCACCTTATAAACAAGATCGAAGCTCACTAGTTCCAAGGAAAAGGGTAGGTAAAGTGTTTAAGTTCAAAAGAGTAAGTGAATGTGGGTTAATTGAAGAAAATAGGCTAATGAAGGCTCAAAGGGCTATCTAAGGGTCAAATCACAATCAGGACAAAGGCTATTTGGTCATGGTGGTAAAATCCTAATTTGCCTCTGTCTTCTCCAAATTTGAACATGTAAAATTGTCTCAAGCGGGTTTAAAGCAAGTTCTAGAAAACATGATATTCACAAGATGCACTCAGAAAAGAAGTTTAAATTGATATGTAATGAATCAATTATAAGGCTCGAATAGCTCACAAATATTGCGGAATTATGCAAATATCATTCAATATGTTTCCATGCTTCACTTTAAGATAACAGATTACTCGAATCAAGGCTAATGTGCATCAAAATTTCCAAGTATGACTACAATATAAGCAAATTAACTCCATTTCTTGTTTTATCTGTAAAAGTATGCTCAAGTCTATTTACAAGCCATCTATCTTAAGAATCAGTTTCATCATTGAGTTGGAAGGAATTTTAAGAAGAAAATAATTTTTTATTTTTTATTTTTTATTTTTTATTTTTTTATTTTTATTTTTTTTGAAAATTAAAGGTGTAAATCCCTCCCTCACACTTAAATCCTACATTGTCCTCAATGTAGATCAGAATAAGCTTGTAAGTAGAAATATAAACATGAGCAAGGTATTCACGAAAATCACACAATAAAATAAAAACTGAAATCAACGAAAGTAAATAGAGGAGAGAAAGAAAATACAAATCTGTGTCGAGAATGTTACAGTCTTGGTTGAATTGGGTTGCCTCCAAATAGCGCTTGAATGTTTACAGTCCTTCAGCCTAGACTTTGTACCTCGTTTTTAGTTCTTTGTGAGTGGAGCCTCTAGGAGGGGTACTTCTTCCACAGTGTGCTCCTTAAAAGCCTCATAGTAAGGCTTCAAGTGATGGCCATTCACCTTGAATTCATTTCCAGTTTTTTCACTTTTTATCTGCACAGCACCATGAGGAAAAACATTAGTGACAACGAAAGGACCAACCCATCGAGAACGTAACTTACCAGGAAAAAGTTTAAGTCTAGAATGGAAAAGAATAACTTTTTGGCCCACAACTTTTGGCCCAAGATGAACGGAGCAGAAGAGGTAGCCAACAAGAATATCAAGAAAATAATCGAGAAGATGGCAATTACGTATAAAGATTGGCACGACATGTTGCCTTTCGCACTCCACGCTTATCAAACCTCGTTCAGGACTTCGACTGGGGCAACTCTGTACTCACTGGTATACGAAATAGAAGCAGTCTTACCCGTAGAGGTTGAGATCCCTTCCCTCCGAATCTTAAAGGAAGTAGAGTTAGATGAAACTGAATGGATTCAAGCTCGGTTTAATCAACTAAATCTGATTGAAGAGAAACATCTTGTAGCTATATGTCACGGACAAATCTATCAATGACGAATAGCTCGAGCCTACAATAAAAAAGTCAAGCCTAGAGATTTCTCACCAAGAGGCCTTGTATTGAAGAAGATTCTGCTGATCCAAGAAGATGCAAGGGGAAAGTTTCAACCAAACTATGAGAGACCCTTCATTGTGCAAAAGGTGATGATAGGAGGAGTTATGATCCTTACGGAGATGGACGGACAAGTCTTCCCGCAACTGATCAACGCTGACACTGTCAAGAAATACTATGCCTAAAAACTGATCCTGAGATGATGAAAGGCCATCTTTGCTATCCCAAACTAACTATTAACCTTAGTCAATCCTTTTGAGCCATCACGTTCATTCCTTAACCTAAGACTTAGGAAATTCAAAAAAAAAAAAAAGGTGACAAAAGAAAAGAAAATAAAAAAAAAATCAGAAAAATTAAAACATCAAATTACTCTTGGCCCGCATGAGGATAAACTTTGAATGGTTAAAAATACAAAAAAATCAAAAAAATTCAAAAACTTTGACACTTGGTCTAAGCTCGACCCAAATCTTAAGCTTAAACAAGTTTGAGAGACACTGGGAGGAGACATAGATCACATTTTTTAAATAAAAATAGATGAACCTCATGTCTAAACCACTCTAAATACATCTAGACTTTAACCTTTTTTTTTTGAATCTTTCCACTACCCTTTAACCTAAGCCAACGTTTCGTCCCACCAAAAGTCCTTTTTGATCAGAGAATGTATTAGGGCAACACAGTGACGGTGACAATACCAATGATCTTGCGACTTGGTCCGGACCTCAAAATCTTGTTAGTCGTTGGAAGACTCGAGAGGGGAATTTAGGTCGGATATTAAAAAAAAAAAAGTACTTGAAGTGTAGAGTAGCTGATCTCGTAGCTTAACTTGAGTTGTCGAACCACAAAAAGTCGTCGAAAAACTCGAGAGGAAAATCTAAATCGATCACTCAAGAAAGAATACCACTACAAGACTAGAGTCGCCGATCTTGCAGCTCAACTTGAGTCACCAAGCCACAAAGACACAGTGACTCCGAGCAGAATCGTAATGAAAAACAAAAAAATACAAGCATAGTCTGAAAGGGCATAGTGAAAATCTAAAATGGCACTATGAGTAAAAAAATCAGACTATGGCAAGATCAAAGCCACCGGCACGATGAAAATCCAAAAGGCATCAATACGCAAAGATGTGAAAATTGGGTCTTGTGAAAATCGTAATTGGCACCAGGGGCAATAAGGGTAAAAAAAACATACTCCTGGCCTGCAAGAGTATAAACTGTGAACGGTAAAAATCTATCCCAAAGCCAATGGTCCAAGTAGATAACAGTTTTCCAACACTAGGACACTAGGGGATGACTCTAAAGGAATCAAAAAAATAATTGATGCTTGTATCCTCTATGTTTGGCAGAAACACCAAAATCGTTACAACCAAAGATTTCACAAACTCTGAATTTATCGTACTCATTTGATAAAGACATTTCATAAAATTTCAAAAAACTACTATTTTGGCCAATGACGACAAATCTAGGACTCATTCAACAAAACTTCATGTTTTCAGGAACAATAGATATACCTGAGGCCAAGTAAGTACAAAACCTATGTTCTTTGCATTAATCTTTCAACATTTTGCATATATTCAGATAATGAAAGGAAAATACAAAAAGTGAAAATATAACGCATTCGATCAAATATCATGGTAAGAAATGAAAAAAGGGTCAAGGTGTTCTTCCAAAGCACGAATCCGAGCAGCTTGACTCATCATCACTTTTTTAGCATCTAAAGCATCACGACTCACCAAATATGCTGCAAAGTCATCAAAATAAGGACACTGGGCAAGTCAGTCCCTCAACTCAGTAACTTCAGCTCGAAACCTAGTCACTTCACCACTATCACTAGACCCAAACTAGGCAAGGGCAAATGTGAGTCTAGAAATCTCCTTCTGCATCTTCTTCTCAGATTTAAGCCAAATAGCTTGAATTCGACGATGATCAGTCTGAGACTCCTCCACTCAATCTCGGTAATCAAAAAAGGATGAAGCACCGGGGCATGTTCGAGGAACTATCGACACCGATGGCCTCCCAGAGACGAGTTCTCAAATCCAATGTAAGTATGCCAGAAACAAGTCTGCTGCGAAGATGGGTCGACTCAGAACCTCAACTCGACTCCATTCTTTTATGAGTCGACTCAGAAGTGCAGTCGACAAAGGACCAATCAACTCATTAAAATCCTCGGGGATGAGCACACCTTGATCATGACTAAACTGCCGGAGAACCCGAAGTGGTATATAATGAGTTACCCTGTGAAGACCAATCAAAATGAGAAAACGGACACCATCAAATGCAATCACGGGAGACCCCCGAGGTTGGAATGCACCTACCCATCTCACTTCTTCATCATCAAGGTTATCAATAAAGAAATACCATTCTTCTTTGCCACCAGAGACGAAGGGAGCAACTCGTTTCGACATCATGAGTACGAGATCAGCATTAACGCAAAATAGGCGACTAACAACTTCAGTTGAAGCCATGTGATCCATAAACCAAAGCTACAATTACAAGAGAATTCTAAACTTTGGAAACTATTGAATTTAAATTTAAATCCAAGCTAAGTTTGGAACTTACCTGCAGGAGGGGAGCACATTATCGAAAAATTCGATCATGACTAGACGAGTAAGCCGTGAGGGATTGGAACATCTCACTCAAAAGCATCGGAGCCAACCAACGTCCCTCTTGGATTTGTTGAATCACGTGAATAAGTAAAAGGTCCATGATATCTCCACTACCCGGAAATAAGAGTTGAGTTACCACCATCAAAGTGAAGGCATTAAAATGAACCAACGGTCTCGAGGGATCCGTAAATGCTCAACCAAGAAGGATCTAGACATCGTCTTCAAAACCGATCCGCCACCCGGAATCTTTAAAAACTTACGATACCCGACATCTCGAGACCTAATAATATTTCAATCTCCTCAATAGTGAGAGTCATTTCATGTTCTCCAAATCGAAAAAGATTGAGTTCGAGAACCTAACACGTCAACATAACCTCAATCAAGCTTCATTGCAACGAGACCTTAGGCAAAGAGAGTGTGAACACTGGCTTGTTCAAACCCCATTAAACCTTTTAAAAAAATCAAGAAATCTAAAATCGAAAATACAAAAAATCAATAAATATATATATATATATATATATATATAAAAGTAAAAAAAAAAATCAAAAAAATTTCAAAAACCCTTTTTGAGTTGCACTTAATTCCGATTTATCAAAATACGAAAGAAAAAATATTCGATTTTCAAAACTCATCAAATTTTCACCAAATCTGAGATCTCAAACGAGCTCCGTGCCATCGTGATCAAGGAATTAATAAGGCAAAACTCGGTCAGACCCCGTGCTTGAGTAGCCATTTTCTACAAAAATCATCAATTCAATCGGTAATCCAAAATCGTGTTTTACAAAATTTTCTAGCCCGTACAAATAGGGGTTTAATCTATTCTTTGCAGTTTTTTGTACACAATTCCTGCAAAGAAGGGCAGCTGTAGACACCCCAATTTGAACGGGCCCATACTCGAAAGGACCCAAAAATATCGATTTTTCAACAAAATTTGCCAACGGGCCTCAAAGGCCCAAATCATAAAAAGTGACATTTTGATCAAACCGAGGTCCTCAAGACTCCCTGATGGTTTAATGGCCCACCCAAAAAGATTTGGTGTATCCCCATCTTCACCACTCTGCTTTCGAAACTCAAAAAATTGATTTCCAACAGAATTTGCCAATGGGCCAAAAATGCCCAAATCTTCGAAAAATGGCATTTTGATCAAACCGGGGCCCCTAAGACCTCCTATTGGTCTAAGGGGATCCACCAAAGGGGTTTGACCTACCCTACACTTTCCTCACCTACGCCGCTCCACGTTTGTATCCAAAAATATCCAAATTCTCGATAGAATCCTCTCACGAGCCTAAAAAGCCCAATTTACTAACACATGGCATTTTTAATCAAATCAATGATTGCAAAAACCTCAAAAAAAAATTAGTAAATTAAAAAAAATGAGACTTGGGATGCCTACCCTCCCTCTACCTTCACCGCTCTATCCTCCAAATCCACAAATACCTTAAATTCGTTTAAAGCCCATGAACCCTCAATTTTTCAAAAACCAATTTCCCACCTTACCCCCAAATATAAAATTGATCCCATATCCACTTAAACTGTAAAACCTACGCACCCTTAAAAATCCGATCCAAAACAAAACCTACCCAATCCAAAATAACTTACAAACCCTCTCTAAAACCCAAGCCCAACACTACAAAACCCATAAGATATTATCCATATCCAAATCATTATCCAACCCACAATCATAACCCATTAACCACTACCCACATCAACTAATCACCCTCTTAACATCAAAAGATGACACATGTCATCATCCCCTCTCACCTTACTCATCTAATCACCTACCCCATCACCTTTCTTTAAACAATCAATCTAACACCTCATTTCTCTCCAAAAATCACCTCATACTATACCCTACCCTAACCTAACCTATCACCCTTCTCTAACACCATCAACCACTCACATCACAATCCATATCTCCTACACCTCAACTCATTACTTTCCCTTAAAACACTCCAACAAAATCACCTCAACCCATACCTCCCACCATCATCACCAAACTAATCCATACCTTTTTCTCTAATCAAACAACCACCATCACCAATCAACTAATATCATTACCTCCCCATTTATCACATGTCATCATCCCCTCAATTCTCCCAAAATCCAACCAACCAACCTCTTACACAACCCATCCCCCCAAATCTAAACACCTTACCTCTTCGATCAATCCAACACTCAATCAAACACCTAACACCTTATATCCCTATTCTCTCCATCAACCATCACTTATCTCATCTCACCAAACACTCTACCCAAATGGATTTGGGTAAGATCCAAACCATTTGGGTCAAAATACAATCCATTACCATTCATTACACAATTACCCTCCCTTTAACTTCAAATTTCATATCCTCCACCCCTAAAACCCATGCCATTATCCATTCTCCCAATTCTTCATCCCATTATACCCCCAAGGTATTATCCAAACACTATAAATACCCCCTCATCTTCTCAAAATGGGTTACCAAGTCTCATTAAAAATAATTGAATTCTCTAATCATCTCTTCTCACACATCAATCTCTTAAAAAGAAAAGTACTCTCTCACATTTACTAAGGACCTTAGAAGACATTGAAGAAAAAAAAAAGAAGAAGAAAAGCAAGGGAAGAAAAGGGTGAAGCATCAAGGTGGGTTCAAAGTACACCTCCCCCCTCTCCTTCTCTACCTTCTACATCCCCTTTTTCTATTATCCCCTTACTCTTTTTATTTTTACTTTTTTAGAAAGCCTTTAAGATGTGTTGCTACCCTCCCTTATCTCTGGTAGATTGGACTTCAGTCTGATTGAAAGTATAAAAGTTGTAACCTTTAAAAAAAAATCGATTTTAACCCCTAAATTATTTTAAGGCATTTGGAAATCAGATCTTTCTCAACTCATGAGAATGGATCCATGACCTTAGCCCACGTTTTTCAAATATGAATTATGGCCAAGGCTCATGTCTATTAGGATTATCTCCTTCAATGAGATGATCCTATGATCGAATCGAAAGCAAACCCCTATTTAGGGTACAAATGCACAACACGTGGCACTTTATCTTTCGCTTCTTTTAATCAAAATGATCGAGTTCTTTGAGGTTTCCGCTACTTAGCAGGAAGAAAAAGATGCCTAACACCTTCCTTTTTCTCCAATCGAGCCACTTACCTTGATCTCGAGGTTGATTGGTATTTTATCCATTGAGAGTCATTACATGCCAAAAATGTCACTTTTTCTAAAAAATGTACATCGGGTGACCATTCACACCCACTTATAATATGAATGGTGGCGACTCCAAACCATAGTAGATGTGGCCATCGTAATCGTAAAACCACGTATCTACAACAATAATCTGGGTTTCAAGAGGACCTTTACCATCATCGAGAAAAAGAAAGAAAAAAAAAACAATTATATCCAATAGATTTCTTTTTCTATGTAAAGTCCAAGAAGTTACAGAGTTATTCTTCCATTATTGACCAAAGTAACAAGAGATCTTGCTCAATGACCCTATGATCCATAAGACAATCATCCATAGAAAGAACATGGAGTTCTTAAGATTTCATCATAGGATGATCGAAATCTTGATGGAGAGAGCTGGGTGTGCCGAGAAGACCCATCGTAGAGAGAGAGAGAGAGAAAGAGCAACGCCTCTCTGTTTGTTATTTTTTGTCTTCTTTCTCATTGGAAAAGAAGATAGAAGTAGAAAAAAAATCGTTTTTACTATTGGCACCCCACGCAAAAAAAAAAAAATTTTGATTTTTTTTCTTAGAATCCTATCCTTATCACGAATAACAATAAAAAAAGGCCATTTTTTATTTGCAATTTTTTTCTTGGAATTCTCTCCTCATCACAAACAATATTAAAAAAATAAATTTTTTTATTTCTTAGCACATCACTCACAAATAATTTATTTTCACAACTTATCACCCATGCATATTAACGTGCTAAAAAAAAGATATTCATCCAAAAAGAAAAAAATATTCCTTTAAAAGTCTATGGCTCTTCATCCCAATCACCATCATTCCATCCTCCATTCATATGTCACTTTGAATCTTTCATTGTTTAGAGTTATCCCACCATGTCCCTAGATTGAATCATAGAAAGTGATACTCCAAAATAACATTCCCAAAATCAATCCAAATAATGCCAAGAGAAGGTAATATAATCCAAAAATATAAAATAAACTAGATAAAAAAATGGGTTAACAATCATTATTTCATATCATTACCTTCTTGAAATCCTGCATTATTTAAGGTCATTCAAAATGACCTTAGATTGAACCATAGAAAATGTGCCAAAACCAAACATTCACCATCCAAACAAGTAATCAATAACGGAGCCAAAAAGAATGATAAAAAACAAAATTAAACAGATAAACTAAAAATAAAAGAAAATTAGGTCTTTCTAGCAATGTTTCCCATACTTGGGATTTTTCAAGTCTGATCCTCAATAATCCCCAGTGGAGTCGCCACTGAAAGCGCTCTTGATCCGCGGGGTGCGCGGATTCGCTTTTGATTTTCGAGGTTTGGGAGTCGCCACCTAGTTATTACGGTCTAGGAACAAAGCATTGACTCAAGATGGATAAAAAAAACTAATCTACAAAAAGAAATTAAGCCCAAAAATCATGTTACGAGGTTGGAAGATGTTAGGTACCAACCCCGCTCGACAAACATCGGTCTCTACTATTTCCCAAAAAATAGATAGTTTAAAGAACTGGTTAGACCTCCAATCCACCAAAAGATCCTCTTTTATATGTAAATCGTGTTATTTATGAATCCCTGTTGCAAATCAGTGTTTCCCCCTCTCACAGGTGATGATCCCGGGGAATCCCCTAATTCTGTGGATCCACAAATAGAATGGAGATCTTCTAACTGGGGAGATCTCCTCCGTGATCTTCGGGTTTGACGTGCGAATTTTAGGATTACGATTATTCTTAGACCAGGTTTGCCCTGCTTAACAGATTAATTCTTATTTGATGTTGTGCTATCTTTTTAACCAGACTAGGGAGATCTCTGCTTTGGCCTACCCTTCTACTGGGTAGCGCCCGTGTGCTGATCTGCGCATGGTACTACTTAATCGGCCTAAACAAGTATACGACTTAGATAATTGTATGGTTATTTCCCTTTACAATTACCCTTTCTCGAAAAGATGCAAAATCTTTTCGTATTCTCAAAAAACATTACCTCTTTGTCATTAGTTTCCTTGATTCTCTATAATTACTTTTATCCTTAATGAATCGGCACATTTAATGCAAGGTCGTTCCAAATCATCTCTGGAGGCTAAGATGAATCAATCTTCATCTGTGTCAGTCTACGTGCCCTACTATCATCTGTACTACCTCAAAATTACGACGTTTATGTTGAATTTAGGTTGTCTTCTTAGGCATATGTACTCCTTTACTTATTCCTATAAATAGTAGACTTAGTGCTTATTCTCCCTCTTACTGTGCTATTGCTCTTTGTGATTTCGTCTCTCTATATTATGTGAAAAATTCTCTCTCTCTTTCTTTCTGCTTCATTCTTACCTCACTCAAACTAAGGTAACCTTCTTTCTTTTTCTTCTCTTTTCTACATACTTACTTTTTCAAGGGCTACTAACATAACCCAATTTTGGAGGGGTCTTTATATCCCTGCCTTTGTATCTCTTCAGGTCTGTGATGACCCCAAAAACCTTGGCAAATGCCATTAAGGGGAAATTATGGTCTACGCCAACCAAATTAAGGCTGGCCTTAGTTTCCATCTCTTTTCCTTCCTCAAGGAGGTATTGAGTATATTAAACCAGGCCTTAAGCCAAATGTTTGGCAACTTCTATAGTCTGGTGGAGATTATAGAGAAGATGGGCATAACCCTCAATGACTTCCTCTCCAAATACAATCTGAAAGCTATTCCCTAATGCTCGGGGTACTACTCGCTGTCCTCCAAGAGTGCAACAGTGGTACTAGCTCATTCTCTTCCCAATATTGATAAAGGGTGGTACAAGGACCCATTGTTTATCTTCGAAAGCTGGGAGTTTGCCCCGGACATTCCTCGTGAGGGATTTAGAGTCTCTTAGTCCTTCAAGGATAAGACTGACTTTTAGGTTACTGGCTGTGTCCCACTCTATGATTTCTTTCTACAACTTAATCTGAGTCTAACTTTTACTTTCTTTTTCTCCACAAATTCTTCTTCCATTTTTGTTGTTGAGGTTAGGAAAGAACAGCGCAAAGCATCCAAAGATAAGAGGCTAGTGGTAGTAAACCTCCAAACCAGAATTGTTGAAGGGGTGGCAGTGGAAGATCAGATTCACTTTCCTCCTTCTATTTTGCCTCGGCCGCCTGCACGATGGGCCTTATCTAATCAAGCGTCCTTTGATCAGGCCTAATAGATCCCGAAAGATCCGCCTTCCCTTAGCTTCTTTTTTCAGTCTTCCTTCACCTTCAATTCTCTCAGGGTCCTCCAACACCATGAACATTGACCTCTCGGAGTTCCCTTTCTCTTTTTCCCCTACTATTAGGGCTATTCTTCTTACTGACCCGACCAAGAAGACGAGTCTAGCTTCTCAAAGCTTCATCCTCACTAGAGAAACAGGCCTTAGTATGTAGAGAATAAGCTGCTCCTACTTATACTTCTACTTTTTTTTCTACTACTGCTGCTGTTATTACTGTTGCTATTGTTGTAGCTATTACTGTCCCTATTGAGCTTCCTGATAAGATTCATGCTTAGGTAATACAGGGCTTAGACACCATTAGGAAGCATAGCCCTGTCCCTGATCTCCAATCGCATAAGAGGCGCAGGCTAATCAGGAAGAGTTTGAAGAGTCTAACCAAGAGGGTCCCAGTCACCGCATGACTCCTTTGGAGGAAACTACATTCTCCTAGAATGGTCACAGGGCCTTCCTCCAAGATGAAAATAAGAATAATATCTTTCGGGCTCATTTTCACCCTCACAATAAGAGCTACAAGGTGAAAAACCCTGCCGTTGATGCCTCTCTATTCTCTCAATCTATTTTTGCCAAGGACTCGAATGCTGCAGACCGGGATAATATTGACCTGGGCTTCAATTGGTTTGTCCACGGCCTTTATCAGGTAACTCTCTACTCTTCCTACTCTATATTTTACTTTTCAAGCTTTACTTACTTAACTAATTTTACTCTTCTTGCAGGCCAATGCCTATGGAATCTTGGTCTTCCTAAAATGGCATGAGGCTGAGGACCAAGCAACTGTTCTAACTAGGGAACATGAAGAAAAAACAACTCTGGTCTAGGCTGACCTGGCCTCTTGTGGCCAATTTTCCCAGGAGGTTAGAGAGGAGATGGAAGCCAACTTGGCCCAATTTTCCAAGGCAAACTTAGCCTTGGAGGCTACCAATAAGAAGTTGACAGATCTCTAAGGTACTCTTCAATTGGAAATGGCTAATTAAAAGGAGAGAGTACAAACGAGAGACACAAAAGCTAGAGGATCTCTAAGAAAAAGTACGATAGCAAGAGCTTGAGCTAGGCTCTCTTAGGACCGGTATTGAGACAACTAGGGCAACTCAGGCCAAGGTAAATGAGGCTAAGACTAAGAAACTATTGGGGTAACTATAGGCCCAATATTCTGGGTTGGTAGAAGAAGCCTCTTCTAAGGCTTATCACAAAGGCTTTGAGGCTCCTCAGCTTTAGTACGAAGAAGAGGAAGATGAAGAGGACAAAACTATTGGTCCTACTATCACAGAGATCTCCAGCTGGTCTAGGCATTTTGGGCAAGTCCCACCTTTCCAACTAGATGACGAGGAGAACCCCGTTGCTATCCTAGACCGAGTAACTGGTGAGCTTATGGGGACTAGGCATACTATATATTTGTACAAATCCAGAACGACTGGTCCACTGCTTAAGCTAATGACCTACCTCCTGACCTATCTTTTGTCCCCATTATTGACGTCAATCAAGATGAGGCGGTTCACCCTCCAAACCCTATTGTTAATCGACCCTTTAAATCATGCTGTTGAGACTTCTGCTACCTAGTCATTTGCTACTGAATGAAGATCTGCTCATTGGTTTCTACTGTACTCTGTTGTTTTTACTGCTCTTTTTTATAGTATCCCATCTTTGGGACTTCTCTTGTATTTTATCTTGGAAAATTTTGTTTTCACACAATTGTTATTCTATCTTTAATATAAAACTTCACTTATTCATACTACTTACGCTGTATATACAATCTGCTAGTCTGCTTTCTAACTTATCATACATTTCAACATTATGCTGTACTTAAAGACTCCAACAGATCTACTTCTTCACATTTCTTGCTCTACTTAAGCCAACTGCTAATCTGCCTTCAGTGTGAACTATATTCGTATTGCTTGTGTTGCACATTCAATTTATGTTGCTCATTCAATTGCTAAATTGCTTGAATTGCTTATATCTATTTATTCAACTGCTAAACTGTATGAACTACTTATATTTACTACCTCATCCCCTTAAGTTCTACCTTATGTAAATTTTACGTAGGTGGAACCTTTTGATAAATTTTGGGGAGGTACCTTTGAGTTACTATCCTTCAAAAAGCTCTAACTTAGTTTCATTTTTTTGTTCCTCAAACGGCTTATTCTTTAGCACTTTAATTATTCTAAGGCAAACTGCAGTCTTTTAGCAACTTTTCTCCTACCCATAGTTAGCAAATTCGCGGTTGATTCGCGAAGTAGACGCGAATCAGGAGTATATTGATCTTCCCGATTAAAACTGCCATTGGATTCAAGGATTCGGATTAATTCGCGGATCTTTGAATCCCAACGACTACAACGCGACTTGTTCGTCCGTTATACTAAAATACGCAATCTTTTGGTCTTTCTCTTTCTTGTTCTCAACTTCTCTCTTCAAGACTTAAGAAAAGAAAGAAAAAAAAAACCCTAACTTGAAAATCGCTCCCACCGTGGAGTTTTCTCGTTGATCGTCCGCCGTCCGTCGTTTGTCGTTCGGTGAAATTTCTGTTGTCAGCTCCACGCATACTCATAGGTAGTTTCCTCTCTCTCTCTCTCTCTCTCTCTCTCTCTCTCTCTGTGAAGTCTGTTGTTCGTGTGTGTGTTAACAGTGGTTTGTATGTTCTCTCTCTCTCTCTCTCTCTGCCTGTGTAGTATGATGTTCGTGTGCATGTGTTAATGGCGGTTTATGCGTCAGGGGGATAGACATAAATAGAGGAAAGTGGTAAAAGAGGGTTCCAAGGGGTTAGGTAAAGAGAGTGAGAATATGACAATATATAAGAAAAAAATTTAAAAAACAAATTTAATGACAAGTACCGAATCAATTAAATATTGTTTGCAGAAACAAATTTTTGTGGTGAGAACTTAACCTCATCACTGAGTAGTCAGTACACATTGTTTGAAGAAATATAATTTAAAAAATATAAAGTACACTTGTGAATAAGACAACATCATGATTACTTTTCTAATACTTTTTTTTAAATAAAAAATTTATTTATTTGACACAGACTTATGTTTGCTTTCTTATATATTTTACAAATAAAAAATTAATTTATTTGATACAATTGTTTTTCTTGCATTTTTCCCAAATAAAAAATTAATTTATTGGACACAACTTTTAATTTATTGGACACATTTTCTCAAATAAAAAATTAGTTAAAAATCTTTTAAAAATAATAATTTGATAATGAAAATAAGAAAATACAATAAAATAATAATGAGAAAAAAATATTAAGTGTCAACTAGTGTATTTTTTTTAATGTAAAAATATTGTTTTTAATATTAAAAATAATACTTTTTTTAATGTAAAAAAAATAGTATTTTTTTCTTTTAGAATTGGTTCTCTTTGTCTTTGTCTTTGTGCATGTATTAATGATGGAGAGTAGAGATTACAAATATTTAATTAATAAGAAAAATATTATTTTGTTCTTTTGAGAATTGAAAACCCATATTTTTTATTTGAAACAAAATTTGTAGATGAAGAATATTAAAAGGTTACGTTCTCGGAGTCTTATTTTTATAAATATTATTTTCTCTTCTCAATCCCCATTGCTTGTTTAAAGAAATGTTTATTAACAATAATAGATGAAATTATTTAAATGACTTATATTATTTTAATAATTTTTTAGAAGGGTAGTTTGTTGCTCACTTTTAACATAAAGGTGGTTCTTCCATTAATATTATGTATTACTATTGTAGAAAAAAATGGTGAGAAGAAAGGATAAATTTTGGGATTATGCGAAAGATTTAAAAGGACGTTTCATTTGCAAATTTTGTAATAAGGATTATCTCGGGGGAGTGGCAAGAGTGAAGTCTCATTTATCTCAACAACCAGGGCGAGATATTGCATGTTGTCCTTGTGTACCAGATGACGTTCAAGCTGCAGCTCTTTTGGCTATTAGAGAGAGTGGCGATTTTAACAAAAAAAGAAAGACAACATTATTTTTATCACAATCTGTGGAACAAGATTCGACATCGGGTTTACATCAAACAACAGTACCAGCAATGTGTCACAAGAAAGATAAAGAATTTGTAGATAGGGCACTTGCTCAAGCATTCTTTATAAATAATATTTCATTTAATATTATTCAAGATGTATCATTTATGGAATTCTGCAGGGCTTTTCCAAATTATGGTGTTGGTTATTCAGTGCCATCATATTCAACTTTACGTACAAAATTAGTGCACAATACCAAGGTAGAAGTTGAGCACTATGTTTCAGAAATTAAAGATTATTGGGTTCGAATGGGATCAGGGTGTACACTTATGTCTGATGGCTGAACTGATTTGAAAGGACGATCTTTTATAAACATGATTGCAAACTCTCCAAAAGAAATCATTTGAAGAGTCAAGTGAAAGAAAGACGGGTATATATCTTAGAGACTTATTTTGTAATATCATAGAAGAGATTGGATCGAAGAACGTTGTGCAAATTATCACGAATAATGCATCTAACTATGAAAGTGCTGGTCAAATGGTTATGGAATTGTATCCACATATTTATAAAATACGATGTGCTGCACATGGAGTACAATTGCTTCTTAAAGATATATATAAGGAAATTGATTGGGTACAAAGGATTTTTGATGATGCAAAAGAAATAGTGGATTACATGTACAAATATACTACAGTCTTGGCATTGATGAGAAAGATGACAAATGAAAGAGAGTTAAAAAGGCCTTGTAAGACTAGATTTGCATATCATTTTCTAATGCTTCAATCGATTTTAGAAGTTGAAGATGAGTTGCGCCAAATGATTGCATCACCTGAGTGGAGAAACATGAAATATTCTACTTTTGAGATGGCAAAGAAAATAACAAATACAATTTAAGGAACTACATTTTGGGGTGATGGAAGTGAAGTGATTTCAGCACTAGAGCCTATAATTAGAGTACTTCGTTTGATTGATGGTGAATGATCAACTACGGGATACTTGTATGAAGCGATGGAAAGAGCAAAGGAGTCATTAAAGCATCGATGTGATAATAATCAATCAAGATACATAAAACTGTGGGAATTATTTAATTCAAGAAAATATACAAATATTATTTATAATGTTCATGCGGTTGCTGCATTTCTGAATCCGTTGTTAATGTCAAGTGAAAAAATTAGATATGATAGTCCGGAAGTTAGAAAAGAGTTACTTTTTGTTGTTGAGAAAATGTTTGACACAAGTGATGAGCGTAGGGCATTTGGTACACAAATAACAGAGTACAATACTCAAAGTTCAGATATTTTTACTACTCTAGCAAAAGATCAGATGGAAACAATTCACCCTCGTAAGTATTGCATTTATTTTCAAGTTATTTATTAATTACAAATAGAAAATAATGTATTTTTCATTTTTTAAAACTTACATATAGGTTTATGGTGGTTACAAAATGGTGGACCAATTCCTATAGTTCAAAAGGTTGCAATTCATATCTTAAATCAACCATGTAGTTCTTCATCATGTGAGCGAAATTGGAGTGCATTTAAAGCTGCACAAATGAAGAGGAGAAATAGATTGACACCTTCTATGCTAGAAGATTTGATTTACATAAGAATGAATTCAAAGATGAAGACTAATTGTGGTGATCTTGAAAAACGTGATATAAAAATAATTAATCTTGAACAACTAGGGGAGCTTCCGGAATACGTTGATGATGGTCGTGAAAAGCTTGAAAAAGAAGACGAAATTACACCTAGTCGTGAAGATATTCTTTTTGACGAGTTATTTGGTCCATCTACTTCGTATTAATAACTTTTTAGAAACAACAAGAAATTTCTTTTTGAATTTAATTAGGTTATGTGACATGATGATTTTGACATTAATTAGTATATTATGTTTCATACTTTTCATTTACATTGATTATTAGATGAATTAAAATTAAATCTTTAATTGCGAATATATATTTTATTGGATGAATGTGATTGTGAATTGTTTACTTTAGATATTTTTAATTTAAGTATTAATAATTTGATTAGTATATTATAATTGTTAGGTCATATCATATGTTATATATATCTGAATTTTTGAAAGTTTTAAAAATTGTTGGATCCGAATCATTCGAGAATGATTTTCATATCGTATTTTTACCGTACTGCGTTTTTTCGCCGAATTTTTGAACGAACCGGTGCATCGTTATTCCGAATAGTATTCGATTTATTTTCGTACCATTTTTTTCCCGTCCACCGAATTGCTAATTATGCTCCTACCCATAGGTAGATGACTTCGAAGATCTACTCTTATGCTCAATACATCTTTTTGCTCTATCATTTAGGATAAAATATGGTCATCCAGTTCTTTGCTCTACTGGTTAAAATAGAGGAGAGCTGCGAGGACCAGATTCTAGAATGAGCCTAACTCAGTGCTAAATTACTCGTGCCAAAGTAGGGTCCCGACTAGCTTCTTACTCTGCCAATTAAGACAGAGAAGACCAACGTAGGCTCAAACTCAGGTGGGATCCATCCTTAGTACTATTGTACTCGTGGTAGACTAGGGCCATAACCAACTTCTTACTTTTCCATTTAAAGCAGAGAAAACGCATGTAAGCCCGGATCCAAGCGGGATCCATCTTCAGTACTCTTGAATTCGTGACAAACCCCAACCAACTTCTTATTCTGCTAATTAAGGTAAAGAAGACCCACGTAGGTCCGGATCCAGGCAAGATCCACATTAGTACTTTGTTACACATATCAAAGTTGGGCCTCAACCAGTTTCTTACCCTACCAATTAATGTAGAGAAGACTCGTGTAAACCCAGATCCAAGTGGGATCAATTTTCTGTGCTCTTGAACTCATGACAGAGTAGGACCTCGACCAACTTCTTATTCTGCCAATTAAGGCAGAGAAGACCTATGTAGGTCCAGATCCAGGTGGAATCCACATTAGTATTTCATTACTCGTATCAAAGTTGGGCCCCGACTAGTTTCTTACTCTATCAATTAAGGCAAAGAAGACCCATATAGGCCCGGATCCAGGAAGGATCCATCTTCAGTACTAAATTACTCTCGTCAAAAAAGGATCCCGACCAGCTTCTTACTCTGCTAACTAAGGTAGAAAGACCCATGTAGGCTTGGATCTAGGTGAGATCTATCTTCAGTGTTATTTTACTTATGTTAGAGTAGGGTCTCGACTAGTTTCTTACCCTTCCAATTAAGGTAGAGAAGACCCACGTAAGCCCCAGATCTAGGTGGGATCCAACTTTAGTGTTAAATCCGCGTGCAAGCTATTAGCGATCAGAAAAGATGTCTTTATTGATAGTATCTTTTCAGGTTACATGTATTCCACGGTCTAGGCACCTCTTGACTGGTCATTATAATCAAGTAATAAATTTCCTTTTGGCTTACTCTTGTTATTCTATATGGCTCTTCCTAGTTAGCATCCAATTTTCTACTGTTTTGCTTTTTTGTGTTCTAGAATACTCTTCGGAGCACTAAGTCTCCTTCTTTGAATTGCCTGTGGCAGACTCTCTTGTTGAAGTAGTTTTACTACTTCTTGTGATAACATGTTAGCCTTATTAGCGCTGCTTCTTGCTTCTCTTCCAACAAGTCTAGTTATACGATTATCTGTTGGTTGTTTTGGTCAATCTGCATTACTGTTGATCTTATTGTGGGGAACTTATTCTCTGTTGGAATCACTACCTCCATACCATAGGCCATAATGAATGGAGGTATCCCTATGAAATTTCATGCAATTGTCTTTTAGGCCGACAATACTCCCATGCAAGACCGTTGTTCACCTTTCCTTTGTTTCTCCCAACCTCTTCTTTAGCGTGTCCATCAATACTTTGTATGTGGCTTTAGCTTGTCTGTTGCCTTGCGGATACTGTGGCGTAGAAAAATATTGTGTTATCCCATGCTCTTTTCAAAAATCTTTAATTTTCTTTCCTCTAAATTACCACCCATTTTCTAAAACTATTGATCAGGGTCTATAAAATCATTTCTAGAGTCCTAATTACATAAACTTTATTAGTAAATCATACACTAAAAAATCTAATTGCATATAGTTCATTATTAATTCATAATAATTTTTATTTTCAATTTAATTATGTATTTCGAAATTAATTACTATTATTTACGTGTAACAGGAATTATTCGTAAAGTTTCAAGATGAATCAAGAAAATCTCAAGTTACCACTATGATTCAGGATTCAAAACATTTGGGCAAAATTTTACCATGGTGCCATGGTCAACGGTAGAGCCATAGTCAATGAAGAAAGTCAAGCCTCGAAATTTGATAGACCACATTTTTAGTAATCAATAGACCTTGTAGAAGATTGTAGTAAAGTGATTTGTAGGGTATCGTTATTGGCCGGAGATTGCAGGTACTCCTATTCTAAAGAGTCATAATAAATTTTAGTTAGTTTAATTAACAATTTGAAAACAAACATATTACACAATTTTAAGGGGGTTTCAATTGTGGCGATTCGGATTAAAAAAAAACAATAATAAAAATAAAAATAAAAATTAAAGAAATAAATATTTACAATTGATCATCTTCTCTCAAAATTCAAAAAAATCAAATTCATTAAATGACTAATCAAATTGCTTCAACATAGACAACGAATTTCATGCCTTAATTACATATCCGAATTGAATCAAAGTGCAAGCCTAAGGAGATCATGCATTTTATAAATTCCTTCTTAGTAAATCCTAGGGTTTTGGAAAAGTCCATCACCTAGTTATTTTGATTAAGCAATCAAGTTAATACCCAGCGTATCCTTACAACTCCTTAAACAAATCATTAAGATCAAAAGGAATTATGATTCAATAACCTACTCCTCAAACCTATGGAAAAGTCCATGGCTAAAGAACATGCAATTTTCATATCATCTCCATTAAAAAGTGTTGTAATATAGTTTCTACTGACCAACACTTTTCATGATGCCCACATCTTCGTTAAGTCTTGTGATCGATGCCAACGTTTAGGTAAGATTAGTCAAAGGAATGAAATGCCCCAACAACCTATTCTAATCATCGAAATCTTCGATGTTTGGGGTATTGATTTCATGGGACCTGAAAGCGCCCTCTATCCGCTTGGTGCGCGGATTCGCTTTTGACCTTTGAGGTTTGGGAGTCACCACCTAGTTATTACGGTCTAGGAACCGAACATTGACTCTAAACAAATAAGAAAAACAACTAATCTACTAAAAAAAACTACTGAGTCTGAGGATCACATTACGGGATTGGAAGGTATTAGGCACCAACCCCGCCCGGCAAACGTCGGTCTCTACAAATTCTCAAATAAAATTACATTTCTAAAAAGACCTAAATAAAAAAAAATTACCTTTACGAATGCAATGGTTTTGTTCCCTCAGATTTGATAGAAAAGTTCCTCGTATAGTACTCCTCGTTTCGTTCTGTTACCGGATTCGCTTCAGATCTCTAAGATAAACTACCTCCTTCTGAATTCTTCTAATTTTATTTATGAATTTCTAGGTGTTTATAAAGGATTTCTAGATATTTTTTTGAGCTAAAGTTGAGGTATGTATATTAGGTAAGGAGTTAGGGCTCCAAAATTAGGATTTATGGGAGGCTAGGAAAGCTTTTTGACCTACTTTTCTTAGGGTATATTTTTTGATACGAAAATAGGTTGTAGGGATCCTTATTTATAGGTTTTTTAATGTACTTTTTAGATAGAGTTAGTGTTTAATTATAATTATTTTAGATAGAGTTAGTGTTTAATTAGAATTATTTTTAAATAGAGTTAGTGTTTAATTAAAATTATTTTTAAATAGAATTAGTGTTTAATTAGAATTACATTAGATAATTTTATAGTTTAATTAGAATTCTATTAGAATTTTGACTTTAGTCTTATTAGATTGATTAGGGTTTTAACTTAAGTCTTACTTGATTGACTTGACTTTAGGATTTTGACTTAAGTCTTTGACTTAAGCCTTACTTGATTGACTTGACTTTAGGATTTTGACTTAAGTCTTACTTGATTGACTTGACTTTAGGATTTTGACTTAAGTCTTACTTGATTGACTTGAATTTTAATTAGGATTTCACTTTACATTAATTAATGTTTTAATTATTAATTTTAAAAATTTTAATTATTAAAATTCTAAAGTTACCATTTTGCCCTCGGAAAGGACTTTTTGTGTTTTAAGTCATTTTTTAATGTTCCAAGATGTTTTGGAATTGATTTTTCATAAGGAATTCAATGAAAATATTGGTTTTTGTCATTTATAAAAAAATTTGTGCGAAATGGTCGTGAACTTTATGAGGGGCATTTTTATAATTTTGTTGAATTTTGTGAAAATTAGTGAAATGATTTATTTGGTTTCGATTTGTTGTTTTATGTGTTTGAAAGGATTTTCCTAAGCATAATGTAGGCTCTAGGAATGTTTTGAAGTTAGGGGTATTTTGGTAATTTGGTCATTTTTATCGTAAAGCTTTTTTTTATTTGAAAAATGATGATTTCTATATTTTTGGAGTCATGTTTTCCTAACGTAGCGTGGTTTCTACAGTTTTGTTAGTTTGAGATATCTCATCCGAATTTCTGAAACATATCTAGTAACCAAATAAAGCATTGATATAAACGTCCATTATTGGGAACCGTTGCAATCGGGTTGAGGAGTTGATTAATCAGGCAAATGTAAAAATGGGGTGTCTACAGGACCCTTCCCCATTTTGTACGAATTCCAATATATTCTAATCGCAGTCGACTACGTGTTTAAATGGGTACAAGCAATAGCGTGTCGGATCAATGACCACAAAGTCATTGTTAACTTTCTTAAAAATATTGTATTTGATCATTTTGGTACTCCAAGGATGATCATTAGTGACGAAGGTAATCACTTCTACAATCAAATTTTTAAAGCCTCATACGTAAATACGCTATTACTCACAAGGTCGCCACTCTGTATCACCCTCAAACGAGTAGACAAATCGAAATATCTAATCGCGAAGTTAAAACCATTCTTAAGAAAATAGTAAATTTTTCACGAAAGGATTGGTCTTTGCGATTGCCTAACATTTTTTGGACCTATCATACTTCTTTCAAAATTCCGATCGGTATGTCCCCCTATCGTCTCATCTTTGGAAAAGCCTTTCACCTCCCAATAGAACTCGAACACCGCACGTATTGGACTATAAAACATCTCAACTTTGATCTTGCCAAAGTAGGAGAGTACAGAAAACTTCAACTCTCAGAGTTGGAAGAGTTGCGTAACGATGCATATGATAGTGTTAAATTGTATAAGGATCATATAAAGGCTTAGCATGACAAATACATTCAAAGAAAATCATTCTAAGTAGGTCAACAAGTACTACTCTATAATTCTCGCCTCTACCTATTTCTCGAAAAATTGAAATCTCGATGGATAGGACCCTTTGAGGTCCATAAAATTAATTCACATTGCAACATCGAGATATTTAATACAACAGATGACAGTATTTTCCAAGTCAATGGCCAACAACTCAAGTCGTTTCTCAAACTCCCACCTCAAAAAAAAAATCATTTTTGAGGGATCTTGTTTATCAGGATTAGTCTCATGTCGTTGTCTGACTAAAGACAATAAACTTAGCGCTTTTCAGGAGGCGACCCTTGATTAGAAGGTATGCATTGTGTTTTTATGCCACGTAGGATTAAAAAAAAAAATTTCTCTTTTCTCAATTTGACCTCACCAATAATGGTTAAAAGGGTAAAAATTTTGTAAAATTTCATTGCAAAATTTTCTTCGAAAATTTATTCTCCAACTTAAGAGTTTAGATTCCAATTAGGATGTTCTTAATCCCTTAGTTAGGTTGTTTTTCAATTCTTAGGTAGGATTCTATTTTTCTGCAATCCTATTTTAGAAATTATCATTATTATAACTCTAACTCGTTTTAGATTCGTTGTAACAAGAGTTTGCACATTAATGCTCAATCCGTTTCAGGTGTGATTTAATATTTTTCTTTTTTCTTACTACTTGCATATTGAGGACAATATGTCATTTAGGTTTGGGGGTTGTAGGTTAGTTCACAATTGCATTACATTTCATTGCTAGTTTAGTTTAATGTTTTTAGAAAAAATATTGAAAATATTAAAAATATTTAACACTTGCAAAATATTTTCTTCAAACTTTTTTTATGTATTGTTTACATATGAATTTCAAATCTCAATCTCATGTCCTAATTTTTTATCAAAAGTTCTTTTTTGGTTACTCCTCATAAAGAAAATCAAAGGAATACTTTGAAAATTCACGACACTTTTAATTGAGTAAAAATAAGATTTTATAGAGCAAGTGTTTACCTTTTTTTCTGTCTAAAGTGTTAGAGGAAGCCGAATCTAGTAAACTGTGAATTCCTTGTCCTTTGGTTGGCTAGTTAAAAGAAAAATAGAATTGAAGATAGTATGACTTAGACATCAACCATGCGATTAGATTGGGTACCTTGAAAAGAGCTACCTGCTATCTTTTGAAAAGAAAAATAAAACATCAGAAAAATGGTGAAATATGAAAAAATTGAGAAAATAAAAAGCTATATGTGAAAAAGATTAAATCAAAGTAAGGATGCTAGAACTGAAAAAGTATAAAAATGAAAATAGTTCAATGTAACCAAATAGTTTAGTAGGGTGAAAGCCATCAATTGTAAAAATGTAAATTGAAATATCACAGATAAAGTCCCTTTTAGGAATTAAAGTGAACATTCACATCTTTCACAATCCCAGACAAAATGCATAGTTTCGAGTTAGAACTTAGGTAAAACCGACCATTCTAACAGTTAGGAAGTGATATCTTGTTCCTAAAAAGATGTTGCTTTAAAAAAAAAATCAGAAAAATTGCACAAGCACTCAAGTTACTCTTGAAATTTTTTAAACTGAGTGAAAACTAAAACTTTGCTCAAACATATGGACCTTTGACTGATTTGTGAAATATCATTATGTTGGCCTTACATCCATTAAGTTTGATTTTTATATTTTTGTAAAATGTTTGAATTTTGTGGGTATATTCACTACAAAACCTCACGAATCAAACTCATCCACTAGGGGTAACCTAGGGGTTTAAGGGCTTGTTGCATCCAATAAATGCAGTCGTGTGACCTACAAAAGTTGTTTGTAACTTAGTTTTTACTTTATCTTTACTCACGACTAGCAAAATCTAGGATTGGGGGTATGATTAGGATCTAGAAAGTCATTTTTAGAGTCTTAATTACATAAACTTTATTGATAAATCATACACTAAATAATCTAACTGCATATAGTTCATTGTTAATTCATAATAATTCTTATTTTAAATTTAATTATGTATTTCGAAACTAATTACTATTATTTAAGTGTAATAGGAATTATTCGTAAAGTTTCAAGGCGAATTAGGAAAATCCAAAGTTATCATTATGATCCATGATCCAAAACAAGACCGTGAACCAAAATTCAAGACATTTGGGTCAAATTTTACCGCGGTACCATAGTCAACGGTGGAACTGCGGTCAACGAAGAAAATCAAGCCTCGAATTTCGTACTAAAGCTTAGCTGCTGAATACCATTCGTAATAAACTAATTTTTAATATTTTTTTCTAAACACGGAATGTCTTCGAAACCCTAATTTTCACAAGAAGCCTTAATCTGGTCTCTCTATAAATAGGAGACTAGACCAAGAGTTAAACAATTTAGATTTTAGAGAATTAGATTTAATTTTTATATTTTCTTTCTTTCTTAGTTTTATGAAAGTTGTAAAGAGCATCTGTTGGTTTCAAATCAAGAAGCAATAAAGATATTTTCTTTCTCTCATCTTTACTTTTTCTTTCCATGCTCTCTTTGCTTTATTTTTGCTTTATTGTTCTTACGATGATTGTTAACTAAATCTCTGTTAGATCGATCGAGGAAGTCGGAGCAAGATTTATTAGTGTTTTAATGTTCTTATAATGGCTTAATGGTTTTATTGTGATTTTGTAGGTATTTATTATTAGGTTGAATATTGAATGTTTTTAAAAGTTTTAATGATTTTTTTTTATTAGTTCAAGAAGAACCATGTTTTATAGAGAACAGTAAATGTTTATATAATAATCTCAGCCTAAATCATTGCATACTTTTGATCTTGTTTATATTTTAATTATTAAATTTTCTAATCCACAAATATTAGTTTTGTTTAATGAATCGAGATAAAAAGAGAACTAAAATTCACTGATAAAGCTTGTGAAGGTGGATCCAATTGATCTATACTTCTCTATCGTATTTTTAAGTATTTATTTTAGTAGTTTATTTTAGATAATTCTCTTTCAAAATTATTTTTTATTTATTTCATAAACTTAAATTGGATTGCAATTGAAAATACCTCTGATTAATGTTGTCTTTGTGGTACCCCTTACTTGCCAAGATTTTATTTTGTTCTTATTTTATCATCTTCTACAGCTCGAGCAACTATAGTGTGTGGCAGACCAAATCGACAAACTATGTTCTTCCAAGGGAATTTTTGAACTTTCTGTTGGTGTATTTTGGCTAGAGGGAGTGCTTCTACCTATTGAGTGAAGTAATTTGTCGCCACTAGCAGGAAAATTAGGTTACCTAGTGCCTTAGGCAACAAGCCTACTAGATCAATTCCCCATTGTGCAAAAGGCCAAGGGCTGATGAGAGAATTAAGCTTTACTGCTGGCTGTCAGATTATCCTTCCATATCTTTGGAAATTGTCGTGATGCATGACGTGCAGAGCTATGTATTTTTGTAGATACGGCCAAAATTATCCTTGAGAGAGTACTTTGTGGGCTAAAGACCTTACCCCTGAGTAATTTTCACAATCTCCTTCGTAGGTCTCGCTTAGCACGTCCTTTGCCTCCTCTAGTGTTAAGCAACGTAAGAGTGGCCCTTCTACTAACTTCTTATACAAAATCCCATCTAGGATAGTGTATCTCTCTGCCATGTTCTTTATGTGTCATACCTCCTTAGGATCGTTGGGAAACTCTTCTTGTTGTAAGAAGGTTAGGATTGGGCTCATCCACCCTTGATCTCCTACTACAGCTACCACACTAACCAATTCTAGCTCGTCTATTGTAGGTATTTCCTAGTAGCCCAATGATAGTTCTTACCTGTCTTGCCCTGCCAGCATTGAGGTTATATATGCTAGCGCATCTACATACTTGTTGTCTATTTGTAATATGTGCTCTACTTTGATTTTCCCAGCTCGAAGTATGGCAAACCTAATTTTCTCTAAATAGAGCTACATCTTGGGATCTTGTACTTCAAACGTCTCATTGACATGATTAACTACTAACTGTGAGTCACTGTAGATTGTCGCCTCAATTACCCCCAGCCTTAATAATGAATTGAGGCCGAACAACCTTGTTTTATATTCTACTTCATTGTTCGATGCTCTAAACCCCAGTCTGACAGTTTCTTTATCTTGATCCTTTCCAGTTTGAATAGCCATCCACGTAGACTCTTCACCCTGGATGGTTGTGCATTTCTTGCCCTTCTTCGGCATGCTCTAGTTCTTCTACCAATAGATATATTTTTTCCACCACTGGGAAGTATGCCAAGAAATTTGCCACTACTTGGCCTTTTAGTAAAACTCTGGGCTTATACTCAAGCCCAAATTCTGTTAACTATACAACTCACTTTTCCATTCTACCTAATCCCTCTATTTTTCCTAAAATAGACTTCAGGGGGTACTCTGTAATGACCTATACTTGATGGACTTGAAAGTATGGTTTTAAGCGCAAAGTTGAGTAAACTAGAGCCCATCCCATCTTCTTTATTCTGGAATAGCGTGTCTTGGCAACAGTGAAGGTCTTGCTCAAGAAGTAGATAGGCTGCTCTGCCACTGTTCCAGCCCTAACCAAGACTGAATTGAGTGTGCATTCTGAAATAGCTAAGTACAGTCCTAGTTCCTCTCCTACTTTTGGTTTGAAGAGTATAGGTAGTCTACCTAGATATTTCTTCAGCTCTATGAAGGCTTGCTCATACTCCTCTGTCCATTCGAACTTCATATTCTTTCACAATAGTTGGTACAATGGCCTGCATTTATCTGAAAATCTAAAAATGAATTGATTGAGGACTACTACCCTTCTTGCTAACTTCTAAACTTACTTCTGTGTTTTTGGGGAGGGCATCTCTAGTAGTGCTTTGATATAGTCTGGGTTGGTTTCTATACCTTTTTTCATAACCAGATAGCTTAAGAACTTCCTCGAAGTTAATGCGAATGTGTACTTATCTAGATTGAGTTTCATCCCAACTTTTCTCACTCGAAAAAAGACCTCTTCTAGATCAACAACGTGACCTTCCTTCTTCGTTCACTTTACCAACAGATCATCAATATAGACTTTTACAGTCTTGCCTAACAGATCCCTAAAAAGCTCAGTTACCAACCTATGATAAGTTGCCCTTGTGTTTTTCAACCCAAATGGCATAACTTTATAGCAATAGAACCCTTGCTCAATGATGAAGGCAGTTTTCTCTTGAATTGTCAAGTTAAGTTGTATTTGATTGTAGTTAGAATAACTATCCATGAAGGACAACCTTTCGTGGTCTGAAGTTACATCCACCAGTTGGTCTATCTTTGACATAGGAAAACTATCGTTAGGGCAGAGTTTAGATTTTTAAAGTCAATGCAAACTCTAACCTTCCCATTCTTTTTCGATATTGCTACGATATTTACTATCTAATTAGAAAATTATACTTCCCTATTAAACCCTCCTCTAATCAGCTTGCTTACCTCTTCATTTACTACTTCTCTGAATCGTGGTGCTAATCTCCTCAACTTATGTTTTACTAGCTTTGTAGCTGATTTCACGTTCAAGTGATGGCAGATCACTTCTGACCTGATCCCAGGTATTTTTTCTATAGACCAAGCAAAAATGTCCAGCAGTCTGTTAGTTCTTTCAAATCTTTTGATGGTAGTTCTACTCTTACTCTGATTTGTCTATCTTCCCTTATATCCATCATTTGGATATTCTCTAGGCATGGGGTTCTCTAGGCTCGTTTTCCCCCACTATAACTGCTATTGCTAGATAGTATCTTCGGAGGGCTCCTCCTTGTCCAGCGTACATACCTGGGCTACTACCTGATCCCCTCGTATGTCCTACATCCCTTGTGGCATTGGGAACCTTAAGACCTGGTAGTATGTAGAGGGAACGACCCTCATTTCATGTGTCCAACATCTATCCAAGATGGCATTATATGGAGAACTTGTCTCGACAACCATGAACCTGGTCATCAAAGTTGTTGGTCCTACCTGCACAGATATGACTATCTTCCCCCACGGTTGGTTTGTTCTCCCGTCAAACCCAATCAGAGGTGCTCCTATTGGGGTGAGCGCATTTATGCTAAGACCCATTTTCAGAAATGTCGAAACATACAGAATGTCGACAGAACTACCGCTGTCGATCAACACCTTCTTGAGAGTGAAAGTGCCCAATTGGAGGGTCACCACCAATGCATCATAATGGGACCTCACTACCCCATCTAGGTCCTTATTTGTGAAAGCCACGGTCTATTCTCCATAAGGCTCTATCTACTCTGTAGGCTCGCTTCTTGCTGTGTAGACATGAATTAGGTGCTCTGCTCGTCGTCTTTTGATTCTTTCGTTAGCCTTAGTTTGGCTTGACCTTCTGTTCTCCTGCTTAAGGACAACATGTATCACTGCTACCCTTCCATCCTGTCCTTCAATAGGTGGTTGATCAGGCCTCTAGTTCCTGTTTTGGGGTGGATTCTCTCTCTATCTTTTGGATAGGTCTCTCAGTCTGCCTTACTCTATCAACCTTTGCAGAAACTTTCTCAAGACCTGACATTTGTTAATGGTGTGTACCCGCACCTTGTTATACTCAGAGTATCTCTTATCTCAATTTGTCTAATCTCGAGGAAGTGGTGCTGGCCATTCAAAATAAAGCTCATTCGCGATAAATTACAAAATCTCACAAGGGGCATAGCAAAATATGTCCTCTCACCTTTCCGCTCTCCGTCCTACTAGAGCGATCTCTTTCTACTCTACTATAGTGGCTAGTACTACTTATTGGGCTATACCACAACATGTATTATTTTGTTCTTCCCAACCGAATTCTAGGGATCATCTTCCAAGTGAATATATTTTTCTACTCTTTCGAATAGTTCGCTTAATGTTTCTAGTCTCTTCTTCACAAGAGATCTATAAAACCGTAAGCTAAATGGCAAAGAGTTTCTGAAAGTCACAACGACCATTTTTTTATCATAGCTTTCCAGGGACATTGCTTCTTCCCTGAATCTCCTTGTAAACTATCTTAGGTTTTCCTCAGACTGCATTCTCATGTTGAGCAAAGCATCTACGTCTTCGCCATTCTTCTTATTGCCAATGTAACGTGTTACAAAGGCAGTACAAAACTCCTCGAAAGAAGCTATAGATCCACATGGCAACTTGTGGAACCATATTAATGCGTTTTCCTACAAATTTGAAGGAAACAATCAGCACATCACTCATTCGTTTCCTTCCTACAAGGCAAGCATCTGGCAGAAGTAGAAAAAATGTTCCATTGGGTATTTCATCCCTAAGTAAATGGTGAAATGTGGTGGCATAAACTTCTTCAAAATTTCTCTTGCCAAGATCTCTATTGTAAAGGGAGACTTCTGAATCCCTCTGACAGCTTGCACAGTCAGTGTGCCAATTTCAGCACTCTTTATTGTCTCATTTTTTTTATCATCTCTCTAATCTCTTCTCAAGTCAGACCCATTCCGGGCTCTATTCAAGCAGTTGCAGTAATAACTTTTGTCCCTCATTTTCTCGTCGAGATCAACGGTTGTGCACTTCCTTCTGTATTCCAAACGCGATTATCTTCAGTTGGAGGCTGAGGATCTCTTGGTGGGAGATCTTGTCTCGTTGGCTGCTAGTTATCGATAAGCAAACTCAGATTCCGATTATGTTCGACTAAGTAATCTATCTTCTTCTACATCTCTTTTTATTACTTATTCATGGCTTCTAGCACTGTCAAGAGTTGAACATCTGCGACTGGTGCCACGGGTGGGGGTGCATTGATTTCGGTGGTTCTTGTGGATCTCACCATTGTTTCGACTGAAACGAATATGCTAATGGTTTCCCACGGACGGTGCTGATTTTGTGCGATCAGAATCTGGTGAATTATGTTGAAGGACTCTGCCTTTTGACCTGAAGTCACTCTTATCACCTCAGTCGTGCCAGTGTGGTACCTATCAAAATTACTTCGATGCTCAAGTTAGAGAAGTAGAGGAATAGTCTAAAGAACTAGTTAGATCTCCAATCTGTCAAAAGATCATTTCTTATGTGCAAATCCTACTATTTATGAATCTATGATGCGAATCAGGATTTTCCCCTCTCACGGGCGGTGATCCCAAGGAATCCCTTGATTCTATGTATCCACAAACGGAATAGAGATCTTTTGAATTGGTTATACTATATTGGAGAGATCTCCTCCGAGATCTCTGGGCTTGATGTGCACATATCAGGATTACAGGTATTCTTAGACCAGGTATGCCCTACTTGACAGACTAAGTCTTATTTGGTGTTGTGCTGCCCTTCTAGTTAGGCTAGGGAAATCTTTGTTTTAACCTGCCCTACTACTGGGTAACGCCCATGTGTTAATTTATGCATGGTAGCACTTAACTGGCTTGGACAC
The DNA here is from genome assembly GCF_017979445.1 of Akebia trifoliata. Taxonomy (NCBI): domain Eukaryota; kingdom Viridiplantae; phylum Streptophyta; class Magnoliopsida; order Ranunculales; family Lardizabalaceae; genus Akebia; species Akebia trifoliata. The sequence continues at coordinate 15,882,123 of NC_141384.1, read as the reverse complement.
GTGTACGACTCAGATAATTGCGCGGTTATTTCCCTCTGCAGCAACAATAACTAATAATAGTAATAATATGAATATAATTAGGATTAATAACACTAGTAGTAGAAATAATTACAAAAGCAATAATAATAATAATAATAATATAATTATTGTTAGCAAAAAAAAAAATAGTTTTTGAAATAAAAATTCAAAATCATTATATTTTTTGGTTAATCTTAACAAATAATTCACTTAAAAATTAATTGAAAATGACCTAAATGTCATCTTTTTCAAATTTTTTTTTAAATATTTGATTTTTTCTTCTCAAAAGTTCATTTTCTCCAATCTTTCGAAGGTGTATTTTTACTCTCAATTTCAAGAAGTATAACAAGATCAATTTTTAGAAACAGTGTTAGCCAAACGAGATTTTTAGATTCGGGAAGTTAGTTTCTATAATCTGATTTTGACAATCCACAATCAGAATAAAGAATTGAGATATACAATCCAAACCAAACGCTCCCTAAAACTCATACTAAACTTGATTGTCTATAGGAAAAGTCAAAAACTTGAATTAAGTCAAAAAAAGATATATAGAAGTTATAAATTTTAAAAATAATTTTTAATATTTTAAAAGAAACAATAATAATTTTTTTTCCACAAAACTATCAATGTAAGTAAATAACTTTATCAAGTTTATAATCTGACTTGACGCATTTTTGAGTTAACTTGGCAAATTTAACAAGTTTATTTGATATATCATAGTTAACCAAACGAGTTAGTGTAGAGATATCAATCCAAAATAATAAAACGAAATAAATACAAATGGAATACAAACACAAAATATAGAGATTTACATGGTTCCCTCGAGATTAAGGTACATCCTATGATCTACTCTAGTTTCATTATGAAGAGAAAAATCTCTATTATAGATTATACCTTTTTACTAAATAAATAGAAAAAACTATACCCCAAAAAATATAATTAGGAATTTAAATAAAGTCAGTAAAATTACAATATATATATATATGTATATATATACAAAATATAGAGATTTACATGGTTCCCTCGAGATTAAGGTACATCCTATGATCCACTCTAATTTCATTATAAAGAGAAAACTCTCTATTATAGATTATACCTTTTTACTAAATAAATAGTAAAAAAATATACCCCAAAAAATATAATTAGGAATTTAAATAAAGTCATTAAAATTATTATATATATATAAAACATTTAGAAAATTTTCTTTTAAATGCTCCTCTTTCAAATCCCATCTTCTAGATAGGGTTCACTGATGCCTTAGTAAACTTTGCATCAAACTTGATTGATAAAAAATTATGGAATAATAAACAATACTCCTTATTGACCAGCACCCTCAGGTATCACAAAGCATGACACTTGGTTATATTGAGCTTCTAGATTGAATCATCTCAAAGTCATGATTTGACTAGGACGATTTTTGAGTTGACTCAAAGAGTTTCGAAACTATGCCCTATTATACTTAAAACTTAAAAATAAAAAAGAAAAAATATTAATAAATAAATGAATCTTAATATTATAAGTATAAGGTCGGTTCGGTCCCCTCCACTTTATCAAAGAGTGTAGACTGTAGACCATTGCATGCACCCAGTTAACAAAAATGCGCGTCTTTATCTTGTCTCCTTACTTGACACAGTCTCCATCCGCACAACTACCAATGTTCATTGCGACCGACATCTGGCCCCACCTCACATGATCCATCTGACGGCTGTTAATCAGTCCATCAAGAGATTGTTATGAAAGAAAATTAAAAGTCAATCTCACCCACTATTATCATAAATAAAAAATAAAAAGTATTTCGAAAGCCAACACGTAGCCGAAAGATCCTAGCCAACCAATTGTCACTCGACCAATCTCTTTCTCATTCTGAAAAGTTTCGTGCAGTCTTGGCTCTCTCTCTCTCTAGAAATAAGTGACGGAGGATACAAGCAAAGAAGTAACGTAACAGCCTCTCTCTCTCTCTCTCTCTCTCGGAGCGCAGCTCAGTTTCATTCAAGTAATACGACACGTGCCACTAACACGTGTGTGCCTTTTGCATGAAGAGAGATAGATCTAACAGTAGCAAGAAAAAATAGACTTAGTGGGTGTTGTTTGTTTCTTTCTTCTAGAGAAACCCTAAGTCAGTCCTCTCTTTCTTATCTTACTTATAAAAGTTGATGGTTGCTAGTATCTTTCCTTAAATGGGTATCTCTGAAGTTTCAGATCTGAGGCTTTCTCCTTCTATTAAGATGGATGAATATTTCTATTTTTGGAAAATTTTATTTCTTTTTATTTTTTTCCTTTTCTGGGAAATAAGAAACTGACAGAAGAGAGTGAGCACACTCGGGCAATTGTATGAGGCATACTGTTGTTGGTTCGTGCTCACGTCTCTTTCTGTCAGCTTCCGGTAGCCGGAATCTGACTTTCCGATCCTTATGGTGGTTTTACATGGTTAGTCTTAGAGATATGAGGAGATCGCTTATACGTTTTTGTTTCTTTAATTTTTTTTTTTTTTGTTACTTTATATGATTTAAAAAATTATAATTTTTTTGCTATTATTATTGTATTTTAATTGTGGTGGAAGTATGGATAATAGCGTGATTTCTGATGGATTCTCTCGGGAGTCTAAGTGGTGATCAGGCCTACCTTATCACTGCGCATTTGACGAAAAACGTATGGACCATTTCACATTAAAAAAAAATATATATTTTGGTTTCTTAATTTCTTTTTTTATTAATAGTATTAGTATCCTCTCTTCTTTTCTATCCCCAGGGAGCATGCGATCTGGCGCGTGTCAATCAGTTTTGGAGATCTGATGTGTTCAAGATATTTCCCTTTATTTATTTTTTTCTTTTTTTCAGTTATGGTTTTGCTTTGGCATCATTAACAATAGCTAGCTTTAGAAGTATAGACTGTTTTAGAAATTGGATCATGGAACACTTTTGCAAATATCGAAACTTTCTATATTTTGTTATTTTTGTGTTTTTTTTTTTCTTGTATATTTCTGGCAGATGAGATTGATTTTCTTGAGGAAGGAGTTGCAGAAGAAAAATCTTTTGGAAAAGGTAGTATTATGTCTTCATGTTGGATTTTTTTTTTTTTTTAATAATTATTTTAAAAACACTAAGAATGAAGATCATTTTCATCATTTTATTATGTTTTTCATTTTACTACATTATATATTTACTACCATTTGTATTTTATGTAGTTACTTTTTTTTTTTTCCTACAGTTTTACTAAGTTGAGCCTTTAAATATTTTGTTCGGAAAATTACCATGATTAATTTTATGTCGGTAGAAAGATAAGATAAGGTTTTGATATCTACATTTTCAAACTTGTTTAAAGATTTTTCCAAATGTATTTGTCGTTTGATGATTTGATGACCGCTCAACTTCCACTCTTTAACGGGATAGGAAGATAAAATGAGAAGAGACGATAGCTCCAGGTTTATGTTTGAGGTTCAAGGTTCAATTCCACAGTGGTGAGTGGACTCTATTTGTTCAATATCGTAATCAGTTTTGTTTTAGTTTATCGCTAAGGAAATTTGTTAAGTTCTTCAATTTCATCTGTTTTAATACATTGTGTTGTAGACTATTAATGAATTAAATCTTTGTTTTTATTTTAGCACTAGCTAATCAAACAAATGAAATACAATGTGAAGTTACATAAAAACTAGGTCACTACAATAGGAATGGAAATGGGTTTTGCAATTTAATCCCCATATCTATGAGGGTAAAGACCCAATTGTGTTACCTGACCTATGAAAAAGTGTTACTTTGTTGGATACTCTGAGAATAGAACTTTGTTAGGAATCATAATGATTTTGTTCCTTATATGTTTAGACATTGTAAAGGACAGAATGTAAGTGACTTAAGGACTGAAAATCATTTTGGTTAGTTACCAGATTAGATAATGGAGTATTTCCAAATTCTAGGGTTTCTTTTATGCTTTGTTATGGTCTCAGATGACGACTTCTCATTTTCCTAGACCCATATGGAGTTTAAAAACATTTGATTTCTTTTGTGCAATTTGGGATTTAATATATCGTCTTTGGACGATGGGAATGGGAGATTATGGTAAGCCATATGCTTAGCAAACCACTGATACATTTTGTTGCGCTTAAATCACCCTCGTGATGAGGTGCACTCCGATAGCATTGACGTCGATTGATTATAGATTTGATTGTTTCACCCAAAGAAAGCTCGTGATCTTATGTTTGTTTTTTAAAGCAGACATGGTTTCAGATGAAGGCACTGAAGCTTAAAGGAATTCCTAGGAGCTTGCTTTTCAGATTTAGGTCATAATTAATATAATTGCTCCCTTTAGTAATGTTAATTGAAACCTTATTTTTTATTTGTATTTTTGAAGTAGAAACAAAAAGGTAAAATGTTCCTGATTGTTCCCCCCTCCCACCCACTTTACCTCCCAAATACAGATGCTCCTATATTGGTGTCTTTTAGATGATTTCATTCATTCCATTGGACTGGCTTATTCCTTTTTTATGTTTCTTTCCCCCATATTGTTGTTTGGCTTCCTGAAATGTAGGGAATTTGTATTTAGAAACTTGACTTTTGGAATCCTTCTCTAATATACTTTATATTCAATTTATTATATAAATATTGGTTGTATGAAATGAACATAACAATAGTCAAGTTTGAAGAGCATGTCTATGTGGTAGTTTGTAAACTCCACTAATGGTTGATTTCAGATTGCCTGCTTCTTGGTTATTAGTAGCCTTTTGTGGTTGATTGTGTGGTTACATATTACTCTATCTACAAATGTAAGTTATTATTCTTAAGTTTTTTAGGTTTTTGGACCTCCCATATAGGCCTTCCAATGGTTAAAGGATATCATAATATCCTTTGTTCGAGACATGAATTATTATTTACACACGAAATATTACCATATTATAAAGTGTGCTTAAATTTTTTTGGTTAGATGGTGGTAAATATTACTTAAACATCACTTAGGTCATCATACCCATCAGATAGATACTATATAATCATTTGCAGACTTTGTAAAGTTGATCACGTGCATACATTTGTTTATTTATAGGTATTGGGCATGCATACATATGCTGATACGTGTACATGCACATAAATAGGATCAACAAAGAAAATAGATTCATAATTTTTTAGCTATGAAACATCCAGTAGGTGGCCCTTGAATTGAATGGTAGTTTTCTATAGGTGCAACGAGCATTAAAGGTGCAAATTAAACACTTTTATGCGAGTGCATTTTTATAAATTTTAGTTTAGCGTAATTTTTCCTCTTTCACAAGTTTAGAAGCAAGTATGAACTTGGTCCTGCAGTTGCCACAAGGAAATACTGGTAAATATGTCCTTTAATAGAGTTGTGAGTTTAGGAAAATTCATAACTATTTGATGATCTTGCCATCAATTTTACTGCATCATTTGGATGTCTAAATTAGTTCGAGAAATAAATATGAAATTTTTGTTCTCTTTTTTTATTTTTAATTTTTTTTTTATCTTCAATCAGTGGAGTATATTAATGTTTGTTTAAGGACACTATATATATGTTTACAAGAGATGCATTTTTAATGTCGGGCAGAGTAAATGTTTAAATATAACTATAAAATCAAAACATTAGATTGTTCAATACTAGCAATATGATTACTAGCTTATCATGGGTTTAAGAAATTGAGAGGAGAGAAAATTCGCAGATATTGGCCAATGAAGGCAACAATGACGCGAGAACTAACTTATCATGGGTTTAGGAACAAGTTTTAGAATGTTTACACTACAAAAATAATAGGCTTTTAAGGTGTTTTTATTCGGCGGTTTTGTGAAATGCCAACAATAAAACAATATAGGGGCGTTTTTAAAGAAATGTCCACCACATAATTGCAAACAACGTCGTTTTTCAAACACGCCTCCATTGGAGAACGAGAGGCGATTATATTCACAGCGGTTTCACGAAACAGCCCCAAAATACAGATCCATTGGAGGCGATGTTATGAAAACCACCTGTGAAGAACGACGATTAGGGGCAGTTTCGTTGGAAACGCCTGTGAAGAACGATGAGCATCTAATGAATGGGAGGCATTTTCGTTGGAAACGCCTTTGAAGAAAGAAGAAACAAAACCCTAAATCGATTGATCTGATTTTAATGGCAAAAATCGATGGCGAGTTTGTGAATCGGCCTAACAAACCCTAAATCGAGACACCTTCTTCCAAAATGCAGTGAAGAATCGAGGCATTTTCAATTTGGCACCTTCATGGTCTCCATTTTCGCGGTAAGTTCTTCGTTTCCTCTTCTCCTCTCTCCCTCTCTCCCACTTCCACTATATATCTCCGTCCCTTTAGAGAATGATCCCGTTCTCACGATTTGTCAAGGTTGAAGAAGAAGAAAGGAGGGTTTTTATTCAAAACCCAAATCTATCAAGAGTTAGAACAGGTAAGTATTTTTTTTTTCCTTGCAATACAATTGATTTTGAATGATATTTTTTTTAAAATTTTTTTATCATTAGGTTCCAATGCTAATTCGAATTTAATTTTTTTTTTTCAGAATATTTGATTTACAGTATTTGATGGATCCTAGAGAACCAAATCTCCTAAAATGTTGTTCTACTGCTTTCTCTACATATATCATGTAAGTATTTGCCCCTCTTCTCAAATCCTTTCTTGTTTTTTTTTATTTATTTATTTAAATTTTTTTTATATAATGTACAAAGTTTAGAGTTCTAATTTTCCCTATTTGTGTTGTTTTTGGCATAATTTATAAGGTAGTTTGTGATGTTTTGTGAAGAAAAAGTAAAGGTGTATCCTAACATTAACATTTTTCATTTCAAGATGAGTATATTTCTTTATTGGAACATTTGTTCTTATAAGTAGGCTGTTCTATGTGCTATTTTTCCATAGATATTGTTCTTGCTTTCCATGTTGAAGTTGGTGTTACATTTCCCTTTCTTCCTTCCCCAATTTTTGAACTTTGTTATTTTCTTTCCATTTTTTCCTATTTATATGGACCATGAGTTTTCCTCTACAAATATGTCGAGTACTGTTTTATTTTGGAGGTAAAACATTATCTTGGTCTCAATGGTGACACGTGGATTAATCTTTGTAATGTTTGAAGAATGTGTTTTAATAATTAATTGTGGTGTGATAAATAATTTAGGAAATTGGGGTGTAATAATTTAAAGTTGGGTGCCAATAGTAGCTCTCTAAAAGTATGAGTCCAACTAGCCTTACTAAGTTAGTAAGGATTTCACCCTTACTAAGGGTCCTTGAGCTCACTTTGTGGCATCTAAAAACATAATATGATGCTCTAGGGTTAGACATGACAAGATTTTATCAATTTTGAAAAAAATTTCAAAGAAAATAAATTATTTTTCACCGTTGGATTTTAATTTAAATTTGGGAATTAGGTGGAAGTTCACTACCTGTCAATTTTAAAAATGTTAGATCAAGTCCAAAAGAACATGTAATTTTTTTTTTTTTTTTTTGAATCTAGAAGGTTGTAGTGGTAGATTGCTAATGTGGTATGTCATGGTGGTAGTGGTGGATGGGATGTTGCAATCTTAAGTAGGGGGTTTCTAATTGTCAGATTTGAGCATATGCAATGCCTAAATATCACCGAACAAGGTGGTTCACTAATTATTGGCCCTTAACACCCTAATGGTATTGCATCTTCTAGCTGTGTAATAATAGTAAAAATTCAAGTAACTGGGGGCTTCTTGAGGGGTACTTTCCCATTAAGAAATTTTCTCTATTTCCTTCAAGTAAACTTCCATATCAGGTTTTCCTTGTTACTTTGTGACTATGGTTTGAGACCCCTATGTAAGCCATCGTTTCAGGTAATATTTTGTAAGATCTTGATCATTGTTGCTTGTGAATGTAACTGTTAGATCACATAAATTTGTCGCGTGTGAATGTGATTGTTTTCTTATTGTTTTTCTCTTGTTTGCATTGCCATTGATTATGGTTGATCCTCAACTTCCATAATAATAACCTAATCATTTTACCTAGCAAAAATAGGGGTATTTTTTAATATGAAACCTCCACAATTTCCTTTTCAAGTAAACTTCTGTGTAATTGTTTTGCTTGTTTCTAACGTAGGCCACCTTCATGGTGAACTACATGCATATCTGTGCAATAATAACCCAATTAGAAACTAAATGAATATTTGGATCAATAACCCAATCCAAACTAAGCAAGACTAAGCCAAGTTTACTCCTTTTGCATTTTGTAAATCAATTGAAGTTGAATCCTCAAGATCACACTTTCCAAAAATAACACAAGAACTTCATAGCAATGTTAGAAGCATGACAATTAAACCCCAACTAGCATACCCATTCCAATCATGATTCTACTTTGAGTTGTCCCTTACTTCTTAGAAGTCTTGAAACTGAAGTAGAGGTGGTGAATGATGAGAGTGCGACAGCACATGTTCTTCAATTTCATCTTTAGCGGAGCATTATGAAGAGAGTTATTTGGAAGGAAAATTCTTCAATTTTATTCCATTGTTAGGATGCTTGGAATTTAGTCCGAGTGAAGGGATTTAGAAATAAGAAGCGGGAGACCTTCTAGAAGACTCATATTTCGATAAAGATGAAAATCTTTGCTAGGAAATTCCTTCTGGAGTTTGCCCAGTCGATCAAAATCGAAAGAAATGGGGAATAAACACTACATCAAAAAAGCCCAAATTCTGCACTTATTTAACGTTAAATTCGACCGCCCAAATCTCACGTTTATATTCGCCGGCCCAAAGCCCGCATTTAAGCCCAACAGACGTATTCGACAGCTCCACCCCAACGACCTACTGGTATTTTATATTTTATATTTTATTTTTAATAAAATTATTTCGATTTTCCTTTTCTTCTCAAGGAAAACCATCTCCTTACTGCGCTAAAATCCTTTCGAAATTTCTTCTCAATCTCCAATCTCCCTCTTCGATCTACTCTTCTCAATCTCCCTCTTCGACTCTGAATTTCTTACTAAACCAGACTTTGCAGAGGCATTCGACCTGCATTCGAGCTGCATTCGAGAGGCATACGAGAGGCATTCGAGCGGCATTCGAGCTGCATTCGAGAGGCATTCGAGAACACTGATCACCGATCAAGCTAGACATTCGAGAGGCATTCGAGAACACCGATCGATCACTTCGTTAATAGATTTTTGATCTGCTTCAAATCCAGAGATCTTTAGTGTTTCTGCAAATCAGATTTTCTTCCCGCCTCGTTTAGCCTTTTAAGAGGTACATTTTATAATTTTCTCTGTAATTTCAGTTTAATCTTGTTAAAATTCTGCTTTAGATGCTTTAATCTTGTTTACCGAGCTTGTTTGTGCTAAAATGAACTTCTAATCGTAGAGTTATTAGCGATTTTTTTTGTAAATACCCTAATTTTCCAGTCGGCCATCTTCACTTCTTTTTATTTCTTATATTTTTATTCTAGTTTCTTTACTGCTTCTATTTTTCACTTTAATATTCTCTAATTATTATGTTTTGATGGTGATCTATAATTTTTTTTGGAGCTTTTCTGATAAATTTGGATCTAAAATTGGAGAAATCTAATTGGATGCACTTTTCTATGAATTTAGCTTAGATGATATGAATGTAGTTTCTTTGATTTGAGTTTAGGTTGTTAAGGGTCTATTTTTGGAGCTCTCCGTCAACTCTGTGATTTCCCTCTATATGTATAATGTGACTTCTTATACATGCCAATGGTCCATCTCACTGTCTTCTTGTTAGCCATGTCCAATGGAGATTGTTTTTTGAATTTTGTTTATCTTTGGACTCTTTCGTTAAGGGTCTATTTTTGGAGCTCTCTGTCAATCATCTCTTCACCGTAGAGATCATCCTCACAAAAAATCAGCCTATTCCAAAACTTCTAACCCCATCAAAAGTGATTTACAAAAAATGTTTGGCACCAAACTTGGCAAACTTTAGGGCTGCCGAACCGCTCCCATATATATATATATTGCATAGGGATTTGATTTTATACAATCATGATCTAAGAACCGAACCAAATTGATTGATTCTCCATTTTCGTAACCCGGAACCGAACCGCAACTTATTCCGAACCACCCCAAATCGATCGGTTTGGTTTGGTTCTCAGTTTGAACCAGACCAAGTTGCACCCCTATTATTGAACAGACACACTCCTCTGTCATCTCTTATTCTTGTAATAGAAACCAAACATCAAACTCTCATAATTTCACAACAACAATATAGTTACTCCTGCTTCAAGCCTCCTAGTTCCATTTAGCATTCCAAAAAATGTCTCACCTTGTACTCTCAGATTCTGTATATAAAAGCAAGCACTTTAATTAAAAGCCATTACTAACACAGATACGCCAACACCAACAAAATTTGTCCACTTATTCAGCAATCACCTAGGAGCCATGCCTAAATACCTCTTTGAGTTCAAGTTCATGACACAACCATGCCCACTTGAGCAACTAAAATTCAATCTTCCGTCATGTGTACCATGTGCATGGTCCACCTACACATTGAGCTAGACACATGTGACCCACCCACTCATTGAGCTAGTCAAATAAATATAAATTTAAACTAATTAAATAGTTATAAAGTTTTTTTTTATATTATATTCTGAATAAGAATTGTATTTATTATTATTATTATTTTGGATTGACATTAAATATAACTGCATGACTTGGCAGAGTTTATAACCTGACCTGACCTGTTAAGTTTTCGAGTTGACTTGGCTGAGTTTCTGGCTCAAATGAGTTTTAGCCAGTTATTCTGAAATCCAATCGAATGAAGTTGACTCGGCCTAGTTTTGACTTGGCTTTCTTTTGTGGGTACTGTACCTGAATACGCCTTTTGCTGTTAAAAAATTTATGTGCTAAGCTGATGAACCAATGGCATTACGCCACGAGTATTGGGGAAAAAAAAGAACTTAAAATGGGAAGTCCAAACCGTACAGAAAAATTTTCCCTATGTTTTCTCTGCACCAACCAACCAATCAATCACGCTTGCATATTCAATTCATGTGGCATAATGCCATTGGTTCATCAACTTAGCACAAAGATTTGTTAACAGCACTCCCATTTTCATGGGGCTGTTTAGTGTCTCGAGTCTTATTTGATCTTTTTTGAGCCAGCAATGTCTTGGACTTTCATTTCCCTTTGCCATTTATTAGGGAATTTGGAAGGAGTGGAATGGTCACATCTTTGAAGAAAAGGAAAACTCTATTTTGAATCTAATTATCTCAATTTTTGGGTGACTTTTCTTTCAGTGCAAATTATAAATTATTCAAGAGTTTAAAAAGCAGTATTTCATAAAGCAGATGGGATTGGATTGGTTTAATTTCTTCTTGGTGTGTAATGTAATACTTTTGGTTTAATTGCTGCACCAGCAGCATTGCTGCTTAGTCGGTTTGAACCAGTCTACAATGCATATCGGAATTTTTGCAGTTGATAGCAGAAGTCCACACTTATTGGCCAAACTACCACATCTTTACAAATGCCAACGATCTAATTAGACAAAGAATTACTCAGTATTACTTGTCCATCTGGAATTCCATTTTTTTACATATGTTTGAGAATAAGAAAATATTACAAGAGAATAGGGGAGATTATCCCCAACTTACACAAGAAGAAATGCAAAAGCTTCAAGATATATAGCTATCAAATCCGGGCTCCTTTGAAAGAAAAACTAGTACTAGAATATCTAGAATGCTAGAATGTGGGATAATATTAGCAAACATACTTGGAAACTCAAGGTTTGTGATTGTTAAACCACAAATTAGAACTACTATTTGAATCACTGTAATTCGAGGGCATTGAGATTCAGTTTGTATTTATATGATTATATATAAATTATATGTTTGATTTGATTTGGTCCTTTGGTCAAAAGGCTGTCATGTCTGTTAAGGAAAGGGATTCGAAAATATTTTCCATTCTCTTTCTCTATCAAACACATAGAGTAGAGAGGCTTGGCAGCTACGCATGTCAGGCTTCACGCAGCAGGAGTTGTGTCTTTTTTTTATATTTATAGTTCTTTATCTTTATCTTTTTTTTCTTTATTTATTTTCTTTTTATATAGTTTTAGAAGTCCTAACCTTAGCATTATCAGTCTTGCCATCTGCCACTGCACCACAGTCCAAGACATTGAAAACTCTGGAAGTACAATGAACATTAGCAACCCATGCAAACAAGAACATAAACAAACAAACCAATCGAAGATTTGAACTTGAACCCATTTTTTTCTTCTTAAAATCTTTTAATTTTAATTTTAATTTAATTGTATTTTAAAGTCATCTCTTAATCTGATATTTATAAGGTAATGATGATAGAGAGATGTAACCGCTACTAGACCCACAACTATGTTTCGGTTTTTTAACTAATTGGTTGTTAGTAAACACGTTGTAAAATGGTTTTAGAGAAACTCTACAAAATCATTATCAAAACATGAATGAAATCAGTTTTTTAACTAATACAGTACCGTATGAACTATTTTAGTTTTAATTATGGTTTCAGAGAAACTCTACAAAATCTGAAATACACCATCATTGAAGCAGATTCATGCAATTTACTGACCAGATTGTTTTTTTAATGTAGTTTACTGATGAGAAATGCTATAAACCCATTATCAAAACATGAATGAAATGAGTTTTATAAAGATTACCTTCCCTTCTTACTCTTAATTGGTCTAGTAAGGTCATTTATTGGTTGTTATATGGTTTAAAGTTTTGGTTTGTGTTGGAATGTATTGTATTATTTCGGAATGATTAGAGTCGTATCTAAAAAATTTGAACCAATTGAGAATAAAAAACAATTTAGTTTCTCAAAAACCTTAATCAAAGCAACATATTCACTTTTGTAACTTACAAATTTCATGACCATTCTCATTTTCGTTTTTTCTTTTTTATTTGTTATTTGCTATTTATTATTTATTTGTAGTCTTTGTTTCTATTCTTATTCTCAATTAGATATCTTTTATGGTTTCCATAGCTTTAGTATTGGTTTAAATCTCAAATTAGATTAAGAATTTAAGTACCCATTTGAGAATTGAAACCAATGGTTATCCTTAATTTTTAACGGCATTAGAAGTCCAACATCATTAGTTCATAGAAGTCTACTGATTTGATGGTCATGATCACATCAAATGATGTGAAAGACTATGATTAATGACAGTACCAACAATATATTTTATAATTAGCTTAGACATCTTTCTAAAAATATGTTGTTTTTTTTCCTTTTACTTATCAGTTGTATGCTTGATGGAGAGGTTTGAAGTTCCAAGCAAAGAGTGGATTTCGAAACCTAGGCTATCAGCGGAATACATTGATGGTGTAGTGTCATTTATTGAGTACTTGAAAACAAATAGACAGAATTTGGGTAATGATGATCATTATTTTTGTCCTTGTGTCAAATATCGTAATACCTTATCAATGAGGAAAAATATAGAAACAATCGCAGAACATTTAGTCTGTGACGGTATAGATACTTCTTACAAGAGATGGACATTCCATGGAGAACATTGGAGGGATGGGGTTCATGCAACAGTCGAAGCTAGTACGTCTGTTCGTCAATGTGATGAAGATATGATCTCAAGAATGACAGACATGTTGAATGATGTGCTTGGACATTTTTCCAACGAAGAAGATGAAGTTACTTGTATGGATGAGTGTTCTGATAGAAACGATGACCAAGTTCATGATGATTCAATAGATGATACTCAATATCGCCAAATGATAGAGGAAGCGATGCAACCCTTATATCACTCATGTCGAAAAGAGGATACAAAATTATCTGTTATAGTTGAGTTGCTGAGTATGAAGACTAGACATCAATGGTCTCAGAAGAGTTTTGATGAATTATTGCAAATGATTAAAAGGATATTGTCACATGATAACTCCTTACCAGAAAACACCTACTCCGCGAAGAAAATGATCAAGACTTTACGGATGAAGTGTGAGATTATTCATGCGTGTCCTAATGATTGTATATTGTATTGGAGAGAGAATGAAGATAGAGATAGTTGTCCAAAATGTAGCGAGAGTAGATGGAAACCGATTAATGAAAAGAAATCGAGGAAAACATTTTTACCGGTGAAAATATTGAGGTATTTTCCACTAACGCAAATGTTGAAACGAATGTATAGTGTGCCATGGATTGCGGAGAATATGAAATGGCATTTTAAAGGAGGTCAACAACGAAAAGAGTTTATGTGCCATCCAATAGATTCATCTTGTTGGAGAGGAGTGGATAGTAAATGGGAAGATTTTGCTCTTGAGCCACGCAATGTTCGGTTGGGACTTACAACAGATGGATTTAATCCATTTGGGATGAAAAACAACTCATACAATTGTTGGCCTGTTATGGTTGTTCCATATAATCTACCACCATCTTTATGCATGCGAAAGGAGTTTACAATGTTGACACTTTTAATTCCTGGGAGAAATGGTCCAGGACATGACATTGACGTGTACTTGCAACCACTTATTGCAGAGCTAAATGAGTTGTGGTTTACAGGAATTAAAACATATGATGCCAGCACTAAACATATGTTTACAATGACAGCAATTTTGTTATGGGCTATACATGATTTTCCAGCGTACGGTCATTTATCGGGTTGTAAAACAGCGGGAAAATTTGCATGTCCTGTTTGTAGTGAAGGAACAGATTCAATGTGGTTAAAACATGGTGGAAAATTTGCTTATATGGGGCACAGGAAATTTTTAACTGATATCAACCATCCTTTTAGAAGTAAAAAATCTCAATTTAATGGGTATGAAGAAAAAGAGAAGCAGATTCGTCGGTTGAGCGGAGTTGATCTATTAGCCAAGTTGAAAACAATTCATACAGAGTTTTGAAAATTACCAGGTAAGAAAAGGAAAAAATCTACGAATGATGAGACTCCATGGTCGAAGAGATCAATATTCTTTGACTTGCCTTATTGGAAGGATTTGCCACTTCGTCACAATCTTGATGTGATGCACATTGAGAAAAATGTGACTAAAAATCTTTTCGCAACAATTATGAAGACGAAGGATAAGACCAAGGATGGCCGTAAAGCTCGATTAGACTTGAAAGAAATGAAGATAAAAAAGAATTTGTGGCCGATGAACATTAATGGCAATGAGGTTTTACCAAAAGCTCTTTACGAATTGTCTAATGAGGAAAAAGAATTAATTTGTAAAACCTTGTGGGATTTGAAAGTTCCTGTCGGATACAGTTCAAATTGGAAACAAAATGTGAGTTTACAAGAACTTCAATTGAAAAATTTGAAATCACATGATTATCACATACTTATGCAACATTTATTACCGGTGTTACTAATACACGCATTCAAGATGAAGAATCAAAAGCCGTTGTGTGCCGCTATTCGACAACTCTCGATATTTTTCAATGTCTTATGCTCGAAAAAAATCAATCGTTTGGAGCTACAAAGTTTTAAAGGACGTATTGTAGAAACAGTGTGTGTATTCGAAAAATATTTTCCACCTTCTTTTTTTGTTTCTATGATACATCTCCTTGTGCACTTGGTGGAGGAAGCGCTGATGTGTGGACCAGTTAGATATCGATGGATGTCTCCTTTTGAACGGTATGTGATGATCAATAAGCAATGAATATTTTTATTTGTCTTATCGTTGTCTAATTCGTAAAATATTATTAGGATGATGAAGAGTTATAAACGATACGTGGTGAACCAAACATTCCCAGAAGGTTCTATCACAGAATGTTATCTTATGGAAGAAGCAATGATGTATGCTATGCATTACATGCCCGATGATTTACGTAGAATAAGAAGTCATCAACGAGGCCAACATATGATTATGAATGATGACTGTGAACCTGCCTACCCTATTGATAAGAATGGGAAACGTTATGTTCTGAACAATGTGGAGTACGAGCAAGTTCGCAAATGGGTACTTCGTCAGTCTGCTGAGAATTCTCAATGGGAAAGTATGTAGCAACAACTCAAATTTATTTCTATATTATATGAATTTAAACCTTATTAATTCATATTATCTTCTATAGGAAATATAATAAATACCTTCAAAGTCTTGCGTCAAGGGCTAATAGTCGAAAGACCAATTCACAAGCAGAGAAAGAAATGTCATATGCTCATTGGGTTAGAGAACAACTACATGACGATTTCAGCCCCTCAATCACAAAAAGGCTTGCTATCAGCCCAAATGCTTCTGCAATTTCATATGACGCATATGCAGAAAATGGGTATGTTTTCTATACAGCGGAATATGAAATGAATTTATCAACACAAAACTCTGGGGTGTCAATGAAAGCTGTAATGAGTTTCCGGGCAAATGCTAGAGATACGAATTATGTAGATGAAAAAGTTACCTATTATGGTATTGTAAAGAAAATACTTGAGTTAGACTACCTAGATTTCAAAGAGACGGTATTTTATTGTGATTGGGTGCGTATAGAAGATTCAAATGGGTATATGGTTGATCGAGACACAAATTTACGATATGTTAATCTAGAGAGATTGATGAGAAATACAAAAGTGGACGATGAACCGTTTATTCTTGCCTCACAAGCAACTCAAGTTTTTTATTGTAAAGATCAAAGTCGGCCTACGGAAAGCTTGGCACGTGGTTTTAGAAGCTCCAAAGAGATTGAATAAAGATGTAGATACTTTTAAAGATCCTTTAGCATTTGTGGCAAGTAACGTGGATGCTTTATCATCTGTTCTTAAAGAAGATATCATTGAAAATGATGATGAAAACTAACTATATTGGTACGTTATGTATATATTTATGAAAAATAGTATGTTATAATAGTAATGATCTACTTTTATTTCTTTCAAATACAAATTCATTGTTGATATTGTGTAATATTTCTGCTTTGGTTGTTATTTAACTCACTATTTGATTTATTGCTTTCATGTTTAATCTTATTGCTTTCAGATATCTATACTATTTTTTTAATGTTATTCCATACAGGTCTTATGACGTTGATAGAAGATTCTGATAGCTCGTCGATGGAGAATTCTGATAGCTCGTCGACATCGGATTCTGATACCTCGACACCCTCGATTCCTACACGAGATAGTCATCAGAGTTTGTCGACATCAGATCCACATTCATCATCTGATTCATGTCTTCATGTGGAATTCAATGCTATGGGACAATGCATTGGGGATAATTCGACAGACTTATCGACCAATATAGTCCGCTATGCGATGGCACACGTGCCACCTTTCTATTCTTCTTGGAGGAAGGTACCGACGGAGTTGCTTGAACTTAATTGGCGTCTTCTCCAGGTAGTTTAAATATTCTATTGATTAGTTGTAATAATGATGAATATTTTCATTATATTAGAATTGATTTATTTATTCATATTTTGACAGTCTCGTTACGACATTTCTGAGGACTATAAGAAGTTCTGCCTACAGAAAGCTGGTCATGCATGGAGAGATTGGAAATATCGATTGAGGAAGGAATATTGCAGAGTTGGTAATACTGATGCAGAGCGAAAGTTGAATAAGCCCAAAAGTAGATGGATCAAACAGGATGATTGGGAGAAGTTTGTTGATTTAAAATCGACATCGACTGACCAAGAAAAATGTGATAAAATGAAAAAGTTTCGTAAGCAAAATAAAACTCCACACACAACCGATAGAAAGGGTATAGCAAAAAAGACAGAAGAAATGGTAAGTATTAATCTAATTATTAATTTACATACTCTATTTCAAATGTTCATTACTTTGTATTGCTTTTAAGATTGTATGCATTTTTGATGTGACACATTTTTGATCTAAATAGAAAAAATATAAGATGGATGGTCGGCAGCCCACAAGAACAGAGCTTTTCATTGATAGTCATACGAGGAGTGATGGTAGTGCTCTCACTCCTAAGTTGGCCAAATCTCTCGTAAGTGATGTCATTTTTTTAGTCAAATTTTTTATTTTTATTTTTGAAAATATTACTAATCATCGTAATGTTTTCATTGTTTTGTAGGGTCAATTAAACAATCTTATTAGAGAAGATCCTAGTTTTGCCCATAAGAATATCGATCATGATCCTATTTCTATTGTATGTATGACTTATATTATTTAATTTTAATTTTTTATTTACATACATTATATTAATCATAGTTGTGCATAGGTGTTTGGGAAAGATGGAAAAGGCAGAGTAAGAGGTATGGGGGGTGGAGTTTCAAAGACTTCATTACGTTATACAACTCAAAGTTGAAATTATACGGATAAGTTTGAAAGAGACATGGTTAACTTAACTCAACTAGTTCATGCACTAATGAAAGATAAGAAGAAGAAAAAGAAGAACAAGAACAAGCACAAGAAGAAAAAATCATCTACATTTGAAGTTGGAGGTCCTTCTACTCAGGTAAGATGTAAAAACACTTTAACTTTAGAGATTCTTCATTTAATTTTTCATTAATATTTAATTCATATAAAAGATGGATTTCAGCATACATATCTAATCATAAACAATAATTTTATTTTATAGGCGACATCAGATTCCACAATTCCTAATAGACGAAGAGGTAAAGAACCAGTATCAGAATCATTACCATCATTGAATAATGGTAGGGTATGTTTATTGATGAACTTTAGAAGGAATGTGATCTATGCCAGATATGGAGTATTATTCAATTTGTATCGATGAGATCATTGACTCTTCGGCTGAGCTAACGGATAGAGATGGACCCCAAGGGACTTTACTTGATATTCTTTGTGGTGAGGTGATTAGATGGCCTAGGAGCCATTGTTGTGTATTTTGAGGGTTAAGTCAAGACAACGCTTGGGGTAAGAAGGTTTTTTACCTTTTGTTTGATAACTTCATTGCATGTTTTCATAACTAAGTTCCTTGACTACCACTTTTATATTTAACTTTTTCTCCATTTTTAACTCGGGTGTGTTCTAACTGTTACTTTTAATTGTATACATCATGTATTTTTACTTCAGTTTTTGGGGTGATGTAGAAATTAAAAAGTGTACCCATTGACGCCCCTTTAAGTAATTCTTTTGCTATATAGACAGATTTTCTCCTTTTTCTCCATTAATGTTTTAAATTTTGTGAACTTGGAAGTTACGGGTTGCTATGGGGCATCACACACAACAGCCTACTCAGCAGTTCTATTCTGCAATGTCAATGGGGTGTGAGAGATCTGGTGCTGAAACAGTAGAGGAAGTTACAACAATTGAAGAAGGTTAACTATTCTACTCTATGGTCCAGTTGCACATATTTTTTTTTTTGCTTTCCCTTCAACTATTTCATCGGAACAAAAGACAATTGACAAGTTAATTTTATTTTTCAACTATTCAGAAATCTATATTTCTAAAAATGTGTCTTTTTTTTGGAAAAAATGTTTAGCTTTGTTTCTGTTAAAAATTCATTAGAGATTGAATTTATGATCATTCATCACTGAAGTTGCTTTTTGAATGCATAATTAGGAATATGTCGTGGAGGACGTTGACGGTGAGATGGCAGACTCCAGTTGGTCACCTCCTCCATTATGAGGGTGAGAAGGTGTTGGCATTTCGAGATATCGACCCACAAGCCCCTGTCCATGTTTTAGTCATTCCGAAGTTGAGGGACGGACTGACACAACTTGGCAAGGTACTATTTTCTCTCTTGATTTTCTATTCTTATCATTTACTTCAGTTGAATGGTGAAAAAGGATTCATGTGAGGATGGTTTGTGATAATCTAACTACCCTACGCGGCATACTCAATCAACTCCCCTTGACGTGACATGTGCTACAACCATAGATCTGTATCCCAAGGAGTACAGATCTACAATTCTCGCACATGTCTCATCAGGGGAGTCGATTGAGTATGCCACGTGGGGTAGTCAGATTATCACCACTCAAAAAACAAAGACTTTCCATTCTCTTTATATACTAAGTTTAGCTGAAGTACATTTACTTTACCTACATCATTGATTGATAATTAGACTAGACTACTTAATTTTCTAATAAATAAGTTACAAATAATTAAAAAAAATCTACTATTGCAGATTTGAAGTGAAACTGTAGTGGCCTCTGAGGCTACCAAAGCTGAACAATCCACCAAAAACAGTGTTGGTAGATCCGATCCATGCAGCAATCACTCTTAAGGCCTTCCAAGATGTATGTAATATTTGCCTATTATCAACTAATTAACTTCCTTTAATATTATTCATCATGTTGTTAAGAAAATAATCGACAAGTATATATATGGAGTGACAGCTCATTCTATACAAGGGTTTAAAAAAAAGAGTCGCGATAATATGACTTGCCAAGTGGCATATTCAATCAACTCCTTGACGTGGACAAGTTCCAGAACCGTAGATCTGTACACCTTGGGATACACGGTTGCACTTACCCATTAAAGTGTATTCCTAGGGAATCTTGTGTCCCAAGGCATACAGATCTACAGTTCCCGAACTTGTCCATGTCAGGGAGTCGATTGAGTATGCCATCTGGCTAGTCATATTATCACTACTCTAAAAAATTTAAAGTCAGTAAACTCCTAATATTTCATTACTTATCTTCAATTGTGGTAGTTTGGACCATGTCAGCTGATATGCTGTTCTTTGTATAATATATTAGTTATTCTCAACTAACTTATAAGTGGTTCCATCTAACTCATTTATTTTCTATAGTGTATTGTAAACTTCAGATCATGACTGGGTGCAGTGTGATAAATGTCGTAAATGGAGGATTCTGAGCTCAGGCTTCGACAGTAGCACATTACCCCAAGAATGGTTTGTGATGCCTTGACAAGTTCCAATCTATGTAACAAGTTCGTGTCAGTTTTAAATATTTGTCATCTTCTCATATATTATCCATTGGATGTGTATGCAAAAACGATTTAGGACTTCCTATTAGTTTAGATATTCTTATAATTATCCTTGGATCAGGTGGTTTTTCTCAAAGGAATAAAGAGAGAAGGAAGGAGGGAGCTATAACATGGCTGAGCTACGGTCTCTTCTTCATTTCATTATGCCCACCTTGTTTGATAGCCACGAGCAGTTCAATGAGTGGTTTTCAAAAGGGTATGTATCCCTGTATCAAGTTCATTTATTTTATATTTGACTTATATGAGCTTTAAATTTCTCATACTTCAATCATTGATCATTTTTCCCTACATTTTCAGCATTGAGAACCATGCAGAACATGGAGGAACTTTAAATGAACACCAACTTAATAGACTGGTGAGTGCACTTTTCGTTCTGATAAGTTTATTAGGAGTTTAGTTAAGGTTAGACCCTATTAAATTCCGAGGTCGTGGGAGAAATATGGTAAGTCTTGATATTTTCTGATATTCCGATCTAACATTCCCATTGCTCATGCAGGTTTGTTGACAGAGAGAATGAACTTAGACAGTTGAAACCAGCAACCCCTCAACCAGAACAAAAAGCCGCCATGGATCCATGGACTCGGTCATGCCTAACCCGGCAGTTAGGACCCCCTAAAGAGGATAATAGTTCCCAATCTAGCATTTGAAGTGGATGTCATTGAACTTAAATACTGGAAATTTTGATTGTCTACAACATATGTAGAATTTTCAAGTTATGGTTTCAGTTTTTGCATAGTTATATAAATTGTTGATATGAATGTGTATGGACAACAATTTTTAAATCTTATTATTCGTTGATACTATAAATTGAATGCAAATTGGTGTGAATGGATGGAGATGATAGTGGACGGGATATGAATGTCGATGTTGATATGAATGTGTGAATTTTTTTTACAAATATAGGTTGAAGACAAAGCTAGCGTTTGGGTACATTCTGATTGGTCTTGAAATTAAATCGACGGTCTTTATTCGACGGCCTATAGCCGTCGAATATATGTGATTTATCCCAGATTCGACAGATCAAAACCGTCGAAAATATTTTATTCGACGGCCTTAAGGCCGTCGAATAAAATCTAATAGAATAAGGATGGAAATTAAGATAAATACCTAAGAAAAGTATGGATAAATCAATGTTTTTAGACACTAATCACTACCCCTCGTCCTGAAATTGAAATCAAGTTCCGAGTTCACCGGCTCCACTCTTGATTACCTAGAGATACGTTCCGAAGGCGGCCCACGCCGAACATGAGCATTTGTCTTGAATCAAACAGATAAAAAGAAAACAAAAAAAGAAAGATCATTTTTTCCCGGATCAAAAAGAAACTTTGGGATTGCTGAATCACAGACGAGATAAATATATAAAGCAACGGAACCATCATAGTATTTTTTAACTCCCCCGAAAGGAAGGGTGGTAAATGGATCACTTAACGATCTGGGTCTGATAGATCCGATTTCTCTCTTTCTTCAATGTAAGGGAGAAGTAAAGTCCATTGTGGAGCCGTATGCAATGCACAAAGGATGCCTGTACGGTTGTTGAATTCCATCTTTTTTTTTCTTCTTGTTATTCTTTATCTCTTTCCTTCGCCCGATCATGCGAGATAAAGGAACCGTTCATTATGTTATATCATCCGGGTTATGATCCACCAACCTGCTAGTTTTTTTATGAGGCACAAGCAGGTTTGTGAATCAATCCTGGAAGCGGAAGAACTACTGAAACTCCGCGAAACCCTCACAAGGGTTTATGTACAAAGAACGGGCAACCCTTTTTGGGTTGTATCCGAAGACATGGAAAGGGATGTTTTTATGTCAGCAACAGAAGCCCAAGCTCATGGCATTGTTGATCTTGTAGCGGTCGAAAATACCGGGGATTTCACGTAAATCCGTGATTCCATTTCGAACCATAATTCGAATGAACCGTGATGTGATATTTTCTCTTCTTACCGGGGTCCAATATTCAATTCAATGGAAGTCATTCATAATCATCCGGTTAGGATCGATCTAAACCAGCCCATTCTGTATACGATGAAGCATGCCAACTATGAAATAAACCACTTTTGAGAAACACAAGACAGCCAATCAGAAATGTAACGAAATCCCCCGCTCTTCGAGGATGTCCTCAGCGTCGAGGAACATGTACTAGGGTGTATGTGCGACTCGTTCAGATCATATTGGCTAACTCCCCTGGAAAAGAAGGAGCTTGGGTACAACAAGGCCATTTCCGGCTCTTTGAGAGGTGGACGTTACCGCTCATACAGCTCCCAGGATCCCCTACAATCAAGAAATGTGTGTGTGCGACAATCGAAGAGAGGTTGGTTCTTCAGCAGTAGCATGGTGAGCAGAGCGGAGCATCCCTGTAACAACAAAGGAGTAGGTAGAAGTATTCCGCTTCGTGACATCCGTCCCAGCCTCTGCTACATTTGGCTAATAGCAGCGGCTAATGCGAGTTGGTTTCCTGTGCGCCATTGTATTGTAGGTGGCGATATCAACGGCGGCCGAATGGTTCCGGTTATCTAAAATCATTCCATGCGAGCTCTGCGAGAAAGAGCCGGTCATTGAGTGGCCCCCAACCCCGCTCGCTAAGGAAGCTTTTTGACTTAGCTCGTTACACTAGAAACAGCCTATCCTGCTTTGCTCACCAGGCTGCTATGGCATGTGTTCCGCCCTTACGTAAGATTTGTTTGGTAAGCTTCAAGTAAGACCTTTCCTTCTAAGCTATAGAGTAGTGCATTATTGGTGAAATAACAACCTCCCATTGATTGAACTCTTATAGAAAGATGTTCCCTTTGTTCGACTCGCATGTTGTTAGAAAGAAAGAAGAAGCAATAATCATGAGCAAAGCGTATAACGCTGTGAGGTGATCGGCTTAGTGCGAGCAGAGCTCGCTCTAGTCTTCAACCATCATATAACTTATAGCAACAAGAATGGTGAATACTGCACTATGTAACACAGTCTCGTTAGTTGGTAGTCAACTTTCCGAGTACATTGTTGTATAGGAGGGAGGGACCATAAAGATTAGCTTCAAAATGGGCCCAGACAGCCAATAGTTTCGCAATGTAGCAAATAATTCTAACAGCTACTCAATTTTCGGTACTACTCTTTCTACTCTAAAAGCTGGGTAAGGTTCTCATCAGGAGATTAGAGCCTTTAAATCATCCAACGGAAGCTAAAGTCCTTGGAAATGGTAGGGGCGCAAGCAAGCTGGAAGTAGATTGTAGGTTGAAACAAATACATCCCATGCTTGGAATGTGGAGGCAAAGGATGACACCTTCTTTCTCCACCTGGTGAGACTAGAATTCTTTACAAAACTACCAGTCAGAAAATCAAGACACTACTTTGGAGTAGTGTGAAGTCTTGTTACAATTAAACGAAGAAGTCCCTGAAACCTAGATTGAGTTCTGACTGAACCATCATTAGAGCAATAGCCTTCACATACCCAAATAGAACTTAATTTTGTGGGGTGCATCGCAAATAGAAAATATCTCCAACGAGCGAAGGTTCAGGTAGTACCTTCTTTTCATAACCTAAGCAAGGGTCTACAAGAGAGCTTAGGTTGCAAAGTTGCGGGATCAGTCCCGTCCTTCAACCACTTTCGTAGTGCTTTCAATTAGCTTTAGTAGAGTTGTCTAAAAGCATATTTTCTAAAGAAATATCTAATGCTTAGTAGCTTGTCGTCTAGTTACCTATACTTGACTTCCTCTTGAAGCTATCTATCTAGAAAGAAGTTCGTAAAATGAATTGTGCAATGTGATGCATAACAAAGTGAGTTCTTTCCGTAGCTTAGGCTTGTTAGTATAAGTTGCTAAGGTTGCTTAGGTGGCTATTTCATAACTAATAGCTTAAGTACCATAGGCTTTCGTACCATTCGCATAAAGATGAGAGGTATGCGCTTCTCGTGTCGGGAGTGATTGAATGCCGAATCCCGTCACTTTGAAAGCAAGTAAAGAGAAGGAACCAGAGGAAGCGAAGGCTCACTAGACCAACCGGCAGAGCAGCAGCTCTCCAGCCCCTGACGGAACTACACTATAAAGGAGTAGGCCCTTCCCACCTACAGGAGCGAGCGAGATTGCTTGTTGCGCGCTTAAGACGGATGGCTTAAGCAAATTACCCTTGGTCCAATAAGATGATTCTTTTTTTGGATTGGCCTATAAAGCTTTTGGCCGGGTCTTTCTTTTATTCCTTTCTTTCCGGCGAGCAGACGATGATTGTGGTCTTCGTGGATACGCCTTTGATAGAGCTGGCAAGCCTTTCTTCTCTTATGATCGGGAGAGAATGCGGTTAGCAGCTGGGCTTGATCAAATGGGCTAAAACCATACCGTGGGAGAAAGCCATATTGTTCAGTTGAAGTTGAAGAAGCCCCTTTCAGAATCTACCTTTTACCGGGCGGAACACTTATTAGATCTTTTTAGTACCTTCGTAATTGAGAACACTTTTATGAGCTTATCTGATCTACGACCACCCTCTACCTCTCACATAATGCTTTGTTGCTTTGTGGGGTCATACGACTTGATCAAATGGGCGAAAAGCATACCGCTCAGGAAAACAAACAAGAACCAGGCGAGAACAGAGATCCGCAACAGCAGTGCCCACGTTCTACCTGCGCATAGAAGTCTTGAAGACATCCATTTACCTTTTACGTAAGCTCAGACTTCATCAGCTAGGTCTTAGGACGAAATAAACGTTCCATCCATCAAACAAAGCTGCAGGAACCAGGGAATGGTTCCCCAAGAGGCTTTCCTGGAAGGGATCGGCTTTATTTGCATCTATTGCATTTTAATGATGCGGTACGGTACGCGCTTCACTTACCACGAAGAGAGCTTTACCAGGAAGTACCATAAAATCAAAGAGTTGTGTTAGCTCTTGGGAAAGCCATTTTAGTAAAAGGCCGGCTAGCCTTGCTCTTTAGTTGATGGGATCAACCCGAATGTAAACTACCGAAAGGGGAAATAATAGCACTGCATTAAACAAACTTCCTGTAACCTTAATAGGGGTTATAGTAGTAGTAGTTGGAGCCTAGCGAGCGAGAGGAGAGCGTATTATCGGGCATATTTTTACAAGTTGAAGCCATGCGCTCAAGTTATGAATCCTTTACAATAGATCTAGATAGGTAGGATTCACGGATTGCTCGTGCTAATAGATCGTAGAAGCTAGAACTGATGTTAAGTTGTTGCCAATCATTGATTGAACTAAAAAGAAGACCGGAATCGCACACTCATTCCTAAGTAAGAAGAAAGGGAAGAGACTAAGGAACTGGCTTCTTTGGATAAGCCGGAAGCGCGATCCTCAGGCGCACAAGCAAATCAGAATCGGAGCACGCCTGTCAATCTTTGAGCGGGAGTCGTCTGATCTGCCTATGGCCTGGACCAAGGCAAGGCTAGAACACATCGCGACTAATGCCGCTGTCACACTCTACCTGGGTGATGAAGCCTTCTAGACTCAAATTTGCATACAAACCCTCTTTTGCTTCGCATAAACTCCTTTCGGTTTGTCACTCTAGGCATCAAGAAGATGGTATTAACTATCGGAAGGCCATGACTTCCTTTTCTCCTACGTCGAGTCAAATAAAAAGGACTACGAAACGGGTAGAATAGTACATCCATCGAAAGGCAAAGTAAGATGGTTAAATCTTTTAATCCGATGGTGACTTTGAGATCAGAGGCTTGGGGCGGCTGTAGAGATAGAGTCTTTACGGGCAATGAAAGCGGTAGGGCAAGTGAAACATTCTATCTTTGTCAGGCTTAAGGTAAAAAAGGGTGGTCGTAGATCAGGGTATCAACAACTGTCGCAACGGTCCTGTAACTGTGGAAAAGGGTCCTGTGTTTCAATCGCTTTAATCGGTTTATTAGTTATTAGAGAGGATTATAACTGTAGCAAACGTTCGGCAGTACAGGGTAGGTGCAAAATAAAGATAAGCTTGAGATGCTACAATAGCTTCAGCCTGATCGATCCGCCTTTAGTATTGGTAAGTGATTTGACCATATATTTAGTCATCAATAAACCCGGTAGAAGATTATAGTAAAGTGATTTGTAGGGTATCGTTATTGGTCGGGGATTGCGGGTCGTATTATAAAGAGTCATAACAAATTTTAGTTAGTTTAAATAACAATTTAGAAACAAACATATTGCTCAAATTTAAGGGGTTTTCAATTGTGACGATTCAGACTTAAAAAAATAAAAAAATAAAAAATAAAAATTAAAGAAATAAATATTTACAATTGATAATCTTCTCTCACAATTCAGAAAATCAAATTCATCAAATGATTAATAAAATTGCTTCAACATAGACAACAAATTTCATGCCTTAATTACATATCCGATGTAAAATCCCAAATTTTCAATTCGTATCTCGAGGAAAATAAATAGTGAATTTTAAGAAAATCTTGAAAGTGGGACTTAGGGATAAAATTTTAGGATGTTTCTGATCATTTTAATGGAATCTGACCTCACCATTAGATTCAAAATGATCGAAAAACATTCTTTAGCACACTCAAATGTGAGTTCGAATATAAAACATGCAAAATCCTCGATTACCGAGTCAGACCAGGTTAAAATAGTGACTTTTAGCTAGAGCAAGAATTATTAAGATTTGATTACACCATTGGGTTTGTATCAAAAAATTATTGAACATGAACGATTTATTTATCATTTTTGGAGATTAGAAAGTCTAATTATCGTCAAAAACAAAAACGACATCAATTTTAAGGGTCACCTCAGGCTAAAAATATAAATTTTTGTTAGAGATAGAATTTGTAGAAGTTGACTACACCGTTAGATCCGAAATTGAAAATTAGGTGAAATAGAGTATTCATTCATCATTTTTGGAGTCCAGACGGTCAAGTTATTGTCGATCGAAACAATAGGCGAAATACCGATTTCGTCCCAAATTTTATATAAATAAAATTTTAAATTTTTTTTATATACACTTCGTCCTCCTCAACCCATCAAAATACAGCTAACGAAAATTTAACAAAAAATTTGTTTTTTTCTTTGAATTTCAACCACAGATCTACTACAAACGGCTCACCGTCGACGACCACCACAGAAAGGAAAAAAGATCCATAGTTTCGACATCTATAAAACCCACCCTAGATCCCTTCATTTTATCTTCTCTTTCACCCCATATCGTAAAAAATCAGCCATATACATATACGAGGATTTCGAAACTTCGACCTCGGATTTCATCCATTTTCGGGTCAACCGTCTTCCGCCGGAGAAGGGAGAAAGGACGACGACATCGAGATCTTCAAAACCATTAGGCCGGTTTAAAAAATCAGACGCTTTGAAGTTTGGTCTGTCTCTATTTCCATGCCGATCGCCTCGATTTCCGCGTACGCGCTTCGATCCTTTCGCCTAGAAATTGTAAGTAACTTTCAATTTTTATTAGTAATCGTAGATTGTGAAAATTGCAT
The DNA here is from genome assembly GCF_017979445.1 of Akebia trifoliata. Classification (NCBI taxonomy): domain Eukaryota; kingdom Viridiplantae; phylum Streptophyta; class Magnoliopsida; order Ranunculales; family Lardizabalaceae; genus Akebia; species Akebia trifoliata. The sequence goes on along the minus strand of NC_141384.1, from coordinate 15,853,963 downwards.
TTAAGATTTTATCAGAAAATTTTTGATATATTTTCAAAATATAGAATTCTTTTGTTATTTTAAAAATTCAAGCCAGAAATTGCATGTTTGATATGTTTAATTGTATTTTTAACAAATTATACGTGGGTAAGATATTTTAACGGGTTATTTCCATAAATTGGGTCTTGTGCACTGCTCGGACCCCGTTTTTATATAAAATTTGTATTCTTTTTCAATATTATTGATAAAAATAAATTCTATAGTTGGAAAATGTGATTTAATATTCAATGAACTCATATTGAGTTAATGAATATCAGAAAATGAATATTTTATTTAAGAGATTGAAAACTGTAAAAATAAAAAAAAGGGAAAAAGGGTATGAAACGGTAAAATGTCAGAGTCACACCCGAGGGGTAATGTCTGCATTTTACGTTGTTGTGTTGTGTGTAGGTTGGTGAACAGATATCCAGGGATAATATTACTGGTTGCATGTTTATTTTAATTTCTATTAGCGCGAAGCGCTGTTTACCTTTTCGCTATGTTATTTATTTTAGGCCGGGTGGCCACACTTGCATGGTAGGAAACTGGATATCTATTCTTAACCTAGTATTGTTAATTTTTCTTTTATTTTCAAATAAAAATAATATATATATATATATATGTAGCTATTTTGTGAGCTGTTAAAGAGTTTGTGAATGCCTGAAGGGATAGTACGTCATATCATCTGGAGTGATGTACTATCCTGGGATGTACGGTAAGGACTACCAAGCTCGTACATGGTATGGGACGCGTATGAGAGTGGAGTCACAACTGGAATCCGGGTTATTCCTTTCTATCTTTACCAGTAAACTTGTAATGTAAAGGTGGTCGTATACGAATGATTTGTATATTTGAGAATCACATGCACGCCTGATAGGCATAGACGGAGATGATTAGTTAGTGATCACTAACAATCTATAGTAGTCGAACGTTCTGACACATCGAAAAGAGACTCATTGCTTACGGTCACGTCAAACGGCCAGCTTGAGCAGGATAAATGGTCAACCAAGCGTGGTAAGTGCAGCGACCGGCTACAAAATCAGGAACTAAAAGCCAGAGAAGAATTGTAACATCATATCCTGACTGGGAGCGATCCAGTCGTGAATCCCAACTTTCTAATTCCAATACTCCATCATTGTGTATTATGTATTTATTGTCTTATTTTGATATATAAAATGAAATGCATGGTTAATGTTTTCATTTGATCAATTAGATTTGTACAAAAAGAGAATGTTATAGTGAGTACTGTTAATTGATGTAATGTGAGTTTTAAAATGTTTAGTTGCTCATCCCTGGCTATATGTACTAGTTAATCGTAGTTTTCTTCTATAAAACTTTGTATATTTTAAAAAGATCCAGTATGTTTATTCGTTCATGTTAGGAGGGGTTATTAGCAAAAATTATTTATTTTCTTACTGGGTAACCATTGTTACTCACCCGTTCATTTTTATTTTTTTAGCTTCAGAGCCTGCAGTTGGTGAGGCGGGCAAAGAATCAGCGAGTTAGGACCATCTGGTGGGTCAAATAGATGACCAGAGTCCATTACCTAGTGAGTATTAGGGCTATTACCCCTAGTGGTGTCGATTTGTCTGAGAGTAATATAGATTTGATTTTGAGCGTTAGGAATTTTGTTAGAGTGAGGAATTCCTGTATAATCATGTATATAAACTTCTTCTTCCGCACTTTGATTTTTGTACGTCATTAAATATATATAGACTTCCGCTAGTATTATATTTTGAGTGTATATATTTAGGAATGTATGTCGTTTATCAGGTACAGGTTGAACGCCTTGGAATGATAACATAAACAGAGGAGACCATGCCAAAATTTCGAGGTACCACCTAGTACCTCGAGTTTTGACATGGGGTTTTGTGTTAATGTTTGGTGGGGCACCACATCCGAATTGAATCAAAGTGCAAGCCTAAAGAGATCATGCATTTTACAAATTCCTTCTTAGATAAACCCTAGGGTATTGGAAAAGTCCATTACCTAGTTATTTTGATTAAGCAATCAAGTTAATAGTCAACGTATCCTTACAACTTCTTAAACAAATCATTAAGATCAAAAGCAATTATGATTCAATAACCTAGTCCTCAAACCTATGTTAAAGTTCATGGCTAAAGAACATGCAATTTTCAGATCACAACTATTGTTCATAGTTTTTACCACTTTTAAATCATACCCCAAATCAATTAGGTGATTAGAGATACAATTATGGCTTCAATGACAATTAATATCCAAGTTTCAACATAACCGAATTGAAAATTCAGCATACATAATTAAGATCACCAATTCATGTGTCTATATATCACTAATTCGAAAACATCAATTAACAAATCTGAAAGTTACTTACTCATTGAATTAACAAATTCTAATATAGTAATCTAACAAAATAATCTTTAATCCAATAAAAACCATGGTTGAAACAAATAAAAAGTCTAGTCATGAGGGTTACACTTTTTAACACAACCAAAGAAACTTGTGATGTGTTGGTGGTGATGTCCCTCACGGCTTTGATGATGAAGATTGAAGAAAAATATCAGCCGGCATATGGAGGAATTGCTTTAACGTGTCTAGCAAACATTGCTGAAATTTTCACAACTTGTTAATTTCAGCAACTCTTCTTCTTCAATTTCAGCAACTTACTCCTTGGAAACTCCAACGTGTTCAGCCACTTTCTCTTTGGTAGTCACGTTGCTGAAATTTTAGCAACTCTTCCTTTTGGCAGCTGGTTCACCAAGTTTCAGCAACTCTTCAACGTGAAAAGATCTCCCCTCTTAATTTTAGCAACTTCTTCCCTAAAGAAAAGAGAGATCCCCTACAATTTAGCAACCACCCTTTTTTATAGTAGCCACATGTTTTTATGGCAGCCACGTTGCTGAAATTTAAGTAACTTCTTTTCCTTTTTAATTTCAGCCATTCGTTGGCTAAATTTCAGCAACTCTTCAACGTGAAAAGATCCCCCCTAGATCTGTCATATCTCCTCAACAACGCGCCCTCTATCTCAATCTACCCTTTCGGCTTTTTAGAATGAATTTTAAAAACTCAAAACTCTAGCCCCATAACAATAGGATCGGTTCCTATTTAATAGCTAGGTTAGTTTTTGTTGTTCTCTCCATTCATAATCGGAATTTGAGTTTAATATTCAAATAAGTGGTAACCGATTTTGATGGTGATTCTCCCCAGCTTAACGCCCAAATCTCCTCCCAATCTGATCAGGAACTCCTCAATCCTCCTTTCACGTCCAGATATAAGCAACCATGGTGGATATTCATGCATTAAGATTTCTCTACACTAATGGCACGCATAGGGTAGCTAATTGTCTTCAATGTCCTCTCATATTTTGACAAGTCATCCAAATAATTCCAAGGTGGAAATTCCCTACAAATAAATCAGAAAATAAAAATAAGCAAAGTTTCCATAATTAAATCAAGAGAAATGTCAAAAAGGCAAGTTTCCAATTTAAGAAAATTTCTTAAAGTGATTAAACTACTTTCTTGATAAATATGACTAGGAAAACTCATACTTTAACTTTCTTTTACCATTCCCACATTCCAAGGTCTAAGAATGGAAATTAAGTTCAAACTAACAAAGTTAAGAGGATTACAAAGCCAAATAGGGTAGGAAAGACATTAAAAACATTGTACAAAGTATTCCTATCGAATTCCCCCATACTTAGCTTTTGCTAGTCCCCTAGCAAAACAAAACAAAATAAAACGAAACCTAGTAAAAACTCAAGGAAAACCGCAAAGACTAACTAAATAACACTACAATGACATAACACAAATTAAATGACTCTAATCCTTCCAATTTACATCTCAGAGATCCTTTAGATGGTATGGCATAATAAAGTAGGAAGATCACAAGTTTACCTAAAAAATAAGCCACGGAGTTATTAAGACTATATAACATTCATACTTGGAGTGTGTGTGTGTGGTTAGCCAAATATAAGTATAATATGCAATCTTAAGTTAATGCAAAAATAGTATCAAATTTTACTTCTCACGATACATCACTCTGGTTTTCTCTCAATTAGATATGGAGCTAGCTACACTAATCACTCAAACACTTGTGAAAGTAGTTTAAACCATAGGATTGCTTGTCTACCCACTCTCCACATTTAAAACAGAACATCAAAGGATCAAGAGGTCTTTGAAAAGGTTGTAATGGGGCTAAAGGATCGAGGGTTCATAAGAAGGAAGAGAAAGGATATCACAAAATTTCCTTAGAATTAGAAAGCAATTAGAAATGTCAATAAATAGGTATTCATCATTAAGACCACATTTCGATCACTCTAGGGTAGATTTCATCATTTTTTTTAACCACTTTGCTTTAAAGATTTGTAATGCTCCCATTTCTTCAGAACTTGTATTCTTTAAATCACAACACTTCTTTTCATGTCCCTACTTCTCCTTTTAACACAATTTTTATTTATTTATTTATTTATTTTAAATTACATCTTAGAAGCATATGACATCCTCCCCCGCACTTATGTTTTTCCACCCTTCCCGATATCACCTTATAAACAAGATCCAAGCTAACTAGTTCCAAGGAAAAGGGTAGGTAAAGTGTTTAAGTTCAAAAGAGTAAGTGAATGTGGGGTAATGAAGAAAATAGACTAATAAAGGCTCAAAGGATTATCTAAGGGTCAAATCACAATCAGGACAAAGGCTATTTAGTCATGGTGGTAAAATCCTAATTTACCTCCGTCTTCTCCAAATCTGAACATGTAAAATTGTCTCAAGCGGGTTTAAAGCAAGTTCTAAAAAACATGATATTCAATAGATGTACTCAGAAAAGAAATTTAAATTGATATGTATAATGAATCAATTATAAGACTCAAACAGCTCACAAATATTGCGGAATTATGAAAGTATCATTCAATATGTCTCCATGCTTCACTTTAAGATAACAGATTACTCGAATCAAGGCTAATGTGCATCAAAATTTCCAAGTATGACTACAATATAAGTATATTAACTTCATTTCTTATTTTATCTTTAAAAGTATGCTCAAGTTTATTTATAAGCCATCTATCTTAAGAATCAATTTCATCATTGAGTTGGACGGAATTCTAAGAAGAAAACAAATTTTATTTTATTTTTGTTAATTAAAGGTGTAAATCCCTCCCCCACACTTAAATCCTACATTGTCCTCAATGTAGATTAGAATAAGCCTATAAGTAGAAATATAAATATGAGTAAGGTATTCACGAAAATCACACAATAAAATAAAAAAAATGAAATCAACCAAAGTAAATGGAGGAGAGAAAACAAATGCAAATCTGTGTCGATGTATCCTCAATAGCCTTGGTTGAATTGGATTGCCTCCCAAGTAGCGCTTGAATATTTACAGTCCTTCAGCCTAGACTTTGTACCTCGTTTTTAGTCCTTTGTGAGTGGTGCCTCTAGGAAGGGTACTTCTTCCACAGTGTATTCCTCAAAAGCCTCATAGTAAGGCTTCAAGAGATGGCCATTCACCTTGAATTCATTTTCATTTTTGTCACTTTTTATTTAAACAGCACCATGAGGAAAAACATTAGTGACAACGAAATGACCAACCCATATAGAACGTAACTTACCTGTTAAAAGTTTAAGTCTAGAATGGAAAAGAACTTTTTGGCCTACAACAAAGGCCTTGCCACGGATCATGTTATCATGAAATGCTCTAATTTTTTCCTTGTAGATCCATGCACTATCATATGCCTCGTTTCTGATCTCCTCAAGTTCATTCAGTTGGAGTTTTTTATGTAAACCGGCCTCATCAATGTCTATGTTGAAAGACTTAACAACCCACCATGCCCTATGCTCAAACTCAACTGGTAAATGACACGCCTTACCATAGACAAGTCTGAATGGAGACATCCCAATTGGCATTTTGAATGCTATCCTATAGGCCCAAAGTGAATCATCAAGTCTTTTACTCCAATCCTTGCGTGTAGGACCTACATTTTTTTCCAAAGTTCCCTTAATCTCACGATTTGAGACATCTGCTTGTCCATTCATTTGAGGATGATATGGTGTTACCACCTTGTGAGTCACCTTGTATTTCTTCAACAGAGCCTCAATTGTTTTGTTGCAGAAGTGTAATCCACCATCACTAATAATCGCATGAGGCACTCCAAACCTAGTAAATATGTTAGATCTCAAGAAATCTACAACAACTTTAGAATCATTAGTTCTAGTGGCATTAGCCTCTACCCACTTGGACACATAATCAACAAGTAAAAGAATGTAAAGAAAATCGTTAGATGAAGGAAACGGCCCCATGAAATCAATGCCCCAGATATCGAAAATCTCAACAGTTATGATATGGGCCATGGGCATTTGATCTTTAGAACCTAAGTTACCTGTTTTCTGGCACCTATCACAAGTCATGCAGTACATATATGCATCCTTAAAAATATAGGGACAAAAGAAATCACAATCTAATACCTTACGAGCTATCCGACGTGCACCAAAATGTCCACCACAAGACTGAGAATGACAAAAGGCAAGTATAGATTTATGCTCAGATTCAGTGACACACCTCCTAATGATTTGATCACTACAATGCTTCCACAAATTAGGTTCATCCCATATATAATATCTAGCCATTTTCTTAAGCTTTTCTTTATTAGACTGAGGTAACATATCCGGGAATTGCTTAGTAACTAAATAATTCACAATATCCGCATAACACGGTTCACTTACCTCAATCCCAAAGAGCTGCTCATCTGGGAATGATTCTTGCAAGGGTAAGGTGTCCTCATGTACAAGTCTGCTCAAATGGTTGGCTTCCAAGTTTTCACTCCCCTTCTTGTCCTTGATCTCCAAATCGAATTCTTGAAGTAACATCACCCATCTAATCAACCTCAGTTTGGCCTCCTTCTTTATCATCAAATACTTCAAAGCTGCATGATTAGTATAAACAATAGCTTTAGTTTGAAGTAAGTAAGAATGAAATTTATTTAAAGCGAAAACCACAGTGAGGAGCTCTTTTTCAGTTGTGGAATAGTTCAGTTGGGCATCATTGAGCGTCCTAGAGGCATAGTAGATAGCATACGGCTTCTTGTTTATTCTTTGTCCCAACACTGCCCCAACAACATAATCGGAGGTGTCACACATCAATTCAAAAGGTAAAGAACAATTAGGCGGAGACATAATTGGAGCCGTCGTCAATAACTCCTTTAACTTCTCAAAAGCCTTCTTGTACTCCTCATCAAACTCGAAGGGAGTATTCTTTTGGAGCAACCGACACAAGGGCCTTGATAAATCTCCTATAAAATCCTGCATGACCAAGAATTGACCGTACCTCTCTCACACAAGTGGTAGAGGGTAAGTAACGCATAAGATCTACCTTAGATTTATCAACCTCAATCCCCCTAACAGATATAATATGTCTTAAAACAATCCCTTGAGTCACCATGAAGTAACACTTTTCCCAATTTAGAACCAAGTTAGTTTCAACACAACGTTTTAAAATAAGCTCCAAATTTCCTAAGCATGCATCAAAATCTCTACCAAAGATACTAAAATCATCCATAAACTTCACAATGATATTCTCAATGTATTCAGAAAAATGGAAAGCATACAACGTTGAAACGTACCTTGTGCATTGCACAATCCAAATGGCATACGTCTGTAGGCATAAGTGCCAAAAGGAAAAGTGAAGGTGGTCTTCTCTTGATCCTCTTAGGCTATACAGATCTAGTTGTACTCACTATATCCATCCAAAAAGCAATAAAAAGGGTAACCAGCTAACCTCTCAAGCATCTAATCAATGAAGGGCAGAAGGGAATGGTCCTTCCTTGTTGACGCATTGAGCTTCCTATAATCTATAAAAACTCGATAACTAGTCACAACTCGTTGAAGTACTAGCTCATTCTCCTCATTCTTTACTACAATAACTCTAGACTTCTTTGGCACAACTTGAATAGGAGACAGTGACTTGCTATCTGAAATAGGGTAAATAATGCCACAATCAAGTAACTTAATTATCTCCTCTTGCACTACCTTCATCATGGGTGGATGTAAGCGTCTCTGGGCTTCTCTAGTGGGTTTGGCACCATCCTCCAATAAGATTCTATGGATGCACATGGTTGGGCTGATTCCCTTGATATCTGCCAAAGTCCAACCAATGGTGGTCTCGTACTTCTTAACGTCCACAAGCTTTTTCTCTTGATCCTTCTCCAACTTCGAGGATATAATAACAGGCAACGTCTCCTTATCCCAAAAAACACATACTTCAAGTGATCTGGCAAAACCTTAAGCTCAAGTGTAGGGGCCTGTATCACTGAAGGTAACATCTTGTTAGTAGAAACAGGAATGGACAAAGGAGGAATAGACCTTGGTAAAATGGGTTGGGACTCAAGGGAGGTACTGGTTCTGATCACAATGGGCTCTTTAGCCTTCTCCAACTCAGCTTTAGAAATGGAATCTCCATTCTCAGTATAACCAACTCCTTTAGAGAATGTTACTTTCAACCCATCCTCTTCTATTGCTTCCATAAATCTCTGTGCAAATGAATCAATAATATCAATAGAAAGACAGCGTTTAATGTTAGTCAATGGATACCTCATGGCTTCAAAGATATTGAAGCGTATAACTTCATTATCAAATTCCATGGTCAATGTACCCCCATAGACATCGATCTTTCTTCTTGCAGTCCTCATGAATGGGCGCCCTAAAAGAAATGAAGTGGAATTTAGGGGCGCATCTTCCATATCAAGAACATAGAAGTCAACGGGAAAAATGAGTTAATTCACCTGCACAAGAACATCCTCAACGTATCCTTTAGGATACTTGTTAGATCGATCAACCAATTGGATAACAACATTATCACTTTTAAGTTCACCTAGATTTAAAGAAGCATAACGATTATAAGGCATCACATTAATTGAAGCTCCTAAGTTTAACATGACATTATCAAATTTATTGGTACCAATCACACAAGGAACAAAAAAACTCCCTGGATCCTTAAGCTTCAGTGGCAATTTTCTTTGGATGACAGCAGATACTGTCTTATTCATCTTTACCACCTCTTTCTCACGAGTTTGCCTCCTTGTAGTACAAAGCTCTTTCAGAAACTTGGCATGTTTTGGCATTTGTTTTAAGCACTCAATCAAAGGCATGTTGACTTGTACCTTCTTAAAAATCTCCAAGATGGCTTGATCAAATTCATCATTTTTAGTTTTGGCAAACCTATTAGGGAAAGGCACACAAGCTAAAGGATTTGAATCGAAAGAATTTTTAGGGTGTTGGTCATTACCTCGAGGTTTCAAAGCATTCTCAGATGATAAAGGACTAATCATTTCTGTCTTTGATGTGGCATGATCTTTCTCTATGTCCTTTTCCTCATCGTGGGTCACTTGGGCCTTCTTTAGGGTTTTGGGAACATCCACATGGGTCTTACCACTCCTTGTGGTAACAGATTTTGCTTGTTCGATATTTGGATTGGGAATAGTGTTGCTAGGCAATTTTTCGCTCTCGGTTATCTTTCCCATGAAGTCTACTACTTGTCCCAATTGTTTTTTCAATTCTACAATGTCTTTAGTGTGAGCCTATTAACCTGTAACAAGAGCTTGAGTAGCAATAGTTAAATTATGTTGCCCTTGAGCAAGGGACTTTAAAATCTCATCATAATTAGGAGCAACAGAATTTGTAAGCACATGAGGATTAAAGACAATGTTTTAAGGTACCTGATGAGAAACAAAGTTTTGAGGTACCTGAGGCCTCATCAGAAAACCTGGAGGGTGGGGAAACACTTGCCCTTGTCCTTGAGGGTTCTGAATATTATCATTGTTGGCCCAACATAAATTGGGATGATCTCTAAGTCCAGCGTTATATGTGTTAGAGAAAGGGTTGTACCTTTGTCCACCTTGATTACCTTGAAACCCAATAGCGTTAAGAGACTCCCATCTTCCACTATTGATCAGTTGGAGACATTGGTCAGTTGGATGCCCTTGAGTGCAGCATACACCACAGATTTGAGCAACTTGTTATACTTGTACTCCATTCACGTTCAATACCTGAGACAGAAGAGTAGACATTTTATTAACTTTTTCCTCAAGAGTAAAGTTAGAAGATACCTCATTCACCCCACGAGTGGAGTTTAACACTCACTCATATTGTTGATAATTAAGAGCACATTGGGCGAGCAACTCCTTAGCAACTTCAGGTGTCTTATCCACAAAAGAACCTCCAGCAGCAGCATCTAACAATTGATGTTCAAGAGGGAGGAGTACCTCATAAAAGTAAGTAAGGAGACTTCCTTCCTTCATCCCATGTGAAGGACATGATGCAACTAAACTCTTGAATCTCTCATAGTAGGCATAAAATGCCTCATCCTTCCTTTGTTCAATTCTAGTTATTTGCTTTCTCAAGACAATAATCCTTGAGGCAGGGAAGTACTTAGTCAGAAACTCAGTTATCAACTTCTCCCATGTGTTGATATAGCCTGAGGGTAGGTCAACCAACCATGTCTTTGCCCTATCTTCAAGTGAGAAAGGGAATGACTTCAGCTTCAAAATGTTGAGATCCGCATTCTGTGGGCACATACTTGAACACACAAACTGAAACTCCTTGAGATGCTTATGAGGATCTTTATTAGTAAGCCCATGGAATTTGGGCAAATGATGTAAAAACCCACTTTTCAGTTCAAACTCAGCTACTTTGTCGATTACTGGTTCTGGGTCAGTAATACAAGTTGGTGCGGCTCCCCCATCAGTTGAAGAAGACATTTGTCTAATGGTTTCAGCCATTGGTAATTCTTCTTCTTCACTTGGTTTTTCTAAATCTTGTACGTTTTCTTCCTCATTTAACAAGGGAAGGGAAAGGCTATTTGACTCTTCCTACTATTCCCTCTCCTCTTGGTGAGGTGGGGGTTGATGTGCAACTTCTTTTAGCAAAGCCAAGAATTTTGCAAGTTCTTGAGTCTTTCTACTAATCATGGACATTCATGGACCTGAACCCAAAAGCAAAGACAATGATAATCTAGTTAAGGTTGAAAGAACAATATTAAGTTTCCCTTCCTGAAAACCGTTACAACTAGTGATAAGGAATACTCATGCTAAAATTTCAATTATGTGTAAGACAAGTTATATTACATGCAAGCTTAACAAGTAAAATAGACTATTTAACAATTTAAATGACACTAAAACATAGGGATTTTGCAATCCCCGATAGCGGCACCATTTGATTTGACCATATTTTTAGTCATCAATAAACCTTGTAGAAGATTGTAGTAAAGTAATTTGTAGGGTATCGTTATTGGCCGGGGATTGCGGCTACTCCTATTTGAAAGAGTCATAACAAATTTTAGTTAGTTTAATTAACAATTTGGAAAAAAAAACATATTACACAAACTTAAGGGGTTTTGATATGAACCCTCTTGGATTAGAACCTTCTCTTGATGATCTCTTCTAGGAACCCATTAATTCGAAGGCTTCGAATGTTCTAGAATTGTTTAGAAACAACTTCAAATGTTGATCGAATATAACCTCAAATAAACTAAGTCCTTGAAACCCCAATCTTGTGACGCCATAAGGATTGATCACTTCCTTGATAAGTAGAAGATTCATGCACTAGCAACATTAGTAAAACTTCCACTATCAATAATCAATGTACACACTTTATCCTTCACGTGGCACCTTGTGTGAAATATATGCTCACGTTGCTCCTCATCTCCTTCATCCTTAGGCTGTATACTCAGAGCTCTCCTACTAACAAGTAAATCACTATGCACAGGTTCTTCCACTTCTTCATTAGAACAATTCTCTAATGGTGGCATCACGTTATCACTCGAGCTAGTACTTTCAATCTCTCCATTTGCCCGTACAACCATAACCCTTTTGTTTGGGCATTCAGAAGCAATATGTCCAAATCCTTGACACCTAAAACACATAATTTCTCGTGACTTAGTAAAAAGCTTTGTTTCGGGTTTATCATTAGGAACAGAAATCGAATTCTTCAACCTTGCTTCTTCTTTTGGTTTGAAAGGAATTTGGTTGTCCTTCCAATTTGGTCTCAACGGACTATTAGAAAATGATCTAGATCTGAACCTTCTAGACGTGATTTGCTTTTCCACTTTAATGGCTTTGTCAAGTAAATCTTCCATCTCCACATAATGGTGCAACTCAACCACATAAGCAATCTCCTTGTTCAATCCAGCAATGAATCTAGCCATGGTTGTTCCTCTATCTTCCGCTATATTTACTCTAATCATGGTAATTTTTATTTCTTTATAATAATCCTCTACACTCATGGAACCTTCAACCAACCCTTGCAATTTTATGTACAAATCTTGATAGTAATGGCTAATTAAAAATCTTTTACGCAACACTGACTTCATCTCATCCCATGACCGAATAGGTCTCTCACCATTTTTGCGCCTATTGATCATCAATTGATCCCACCATATACTGGCATAGTTTGTAAATTCCACGGCGGCTAACTTCATATTTTTATCCTCAGAATAATTATGACAATCAAACACATGCTCAACCTTTCTTTCCCACTCTAAATATGTTTCAGGATCATTCTTTCCTTGAAAAGTCGGAATTGTCATTTTAATGCCGCCCACATTATTATCTTCTTTAAAATCAACTTGCTTATCTAGTCGATAATTCACTCTCTCCACTTCGGAATGAACATCTTCTTCTCCTTCAAACTCATGTCTTCGATATGGTTTAGATTCATACGAGGATTCCATATTTTCCAACCGTGTATTCAACAATTTGAATTGGTCATGAACAGCCTTGATGAATAATTTCATGTCGGTCTTATATGAATCTCCTCCTTCCTTACTCATGATTTCAATACGTTGTTGTTGTTGTTTTTTTTTTAACCACGCATAACCCAAAACTAGCCCTCTATACAGTTCGAATCCAAATTTAAGATCGAAATTTTTGTAAAATTATCAAGGCTAACAAGATAGAACAATTTTTTTTTAAAATAGAAGAATGCAGATCAGCAATTAAGTTCACTTTCAAGCAAGAAAGCAAATATGTATATGTATAAAAATAGATGATGGCAGAAATTCATCAAAAACAATCATGTTTTTGTATGTAACACATTGAAAAAAAAAAAGAACAAATTCCATCAAGTTTTTTTTTTTTTTTTTAATAACAAAACCCAGCAAGAAGAAACAATAAATCAGCTCCCTTTAAGGTACTTAATCATAAGCTAGAGTTCAAGAATCCCAAAATTCAGCATTCCGTTTGCGACTCAGATTTTTTTTTTTTAAACGAAACAATTGCGATAAGCTATAAAGTGATAGCAGCAACGTTAATATAGAAGGGTGTGGAAGACGGACATTGAAAACAAATTTCAATAGAAACAAAGGTTCAATAATTCTCAGAAATCTGAACCTCTTTTTTTTTTTTGTTTTTTTTTTTCTTTTTCAAAGCAATCAAAAGAAACATTGGAAAGCAATAATCTAGAATGAATATAAATATATATTGAAGACGAAATTTAGATCAGTGCAAACAATTCTCAATATACACGTTGTTGTAGAACAGCAACGCCAAGGATGATGTCGTTTATTTGATCTGAAGTTACTGATCTAAATTTTCAGCATGTCACACGTTGTAACCGATCTGAATTTACAACAATGGAACCAAAGACAAAATGGAAAAGATTATAGCGATTTAACATCATCGTTTTTTTTTTTTTTTTAATGTAACAAGTCAAGTATGATCTTCAGTATTACAATAAATCAGGTAAAAATTTTTTCCAACAATAGGACGTTATAATAGAATGTTGTTGCTGAAATTCAGCAACTGAAATCAATGTGTTATATGATATTAATTCCGTTTTTTTATCTGATATTCATCACAAAAAAAAAAAAAAAATTCGTATTTCAAAAACTTTTAAAGGTATCAAAGAATAACCATGTCGATCATTTCATCTGAAGTTCATCAAGAAAACATTTTTTTTTTATTTTTTTACAATGAATGCTCAACAAGAAATATTAGGGACATTAGAAAATCCTCAATAAGAATACGTTGTTTCTGAGGTTTCAACAATAAAGATCAGCAAGAAATTCGTCTTCTTTAATGGCAGAAGTACAGGTGGACACAGAACAACAAGAAGATGATTATACCAACCGATGTTTGGTTCTTCAAAACATAAAAAAAAAATCCAACAAAACAAGAATCTCAGCAAGTTTGACGATGGTTTGGTTTTCTTTAACGGCGGAATTCCGCAAGAAAGAAATTAAACCAAGTAAATGTTAAAAAAAAAAAAAACAATGAAGCAAAGGAAAATTAACGTTTTATTTGGATTCAATCTCAATATACATGTTGTTGTGATTTTTGCGATAGGAGTTGTGAGATGGCGTCAACAACAAACCCCAATCATCATGAAAAACTATTAACAATGGTTTTGTTGAAAGAATAAAAGAATGTAATCTAATGAATGGCCATGGATTCCAATCAAGAAGGTAACAAAATTTGATTTATACTAATAAAAACCAGGTTTCCAACCATCGTTGGCTTTGAATTGGTATGAATTTTGTTGGGAAGCAAGATCTACCACCGTTGTTCTCCAATTCGAATGTTGCCCGAACCAAATCTTCAATAGTGTTTTATTTTTCCAGTAATCTTGATGCTCTGATACCAAATGATATGAACCCTCTTGGATTAGAACCTTCTCTTGATGATCTCTTCTAATTCGAAGGCTTCGAATGTTCTAGAATTGTTTAGAAACAACTTAAAATGTTGATCGGACTAGAACCTCAAAGAAACTAAGTCCTTGAAACCCTAATCTTGTGACGCCATAAGGATTGATCACTTCCTTGATAAGTCGAAGATTTATGCACTCCTTCAAGAACTCATAAAGAACTCAACAAGAACACATGAAACAAAACTAAAAGTTTCCTGAATAAACTTTAAAACTCATAAGATGTAAATTGTAAATTGTATCCAACATACAACAAAAGGTGCCCTTTTATAGACAAATTAAATCAAGATGGGATCTAATTAGTCCTTCGGAAATAAAAGACCAAAAACTAAGGATAATTAGAATATCAAACTCCCAATTAACCCTTGCATCAATTTGTTCTTACAAATCACTCCCTTGCACAAAAAGATAGTTGACCATCCTTGGTGAAGCTTTGACATCTCCAAAGTTGGTCTTAGAATCTTCTAGAACGGCCTCCTTGTATTGTACTTCCACAATCAAGCCTTGTAATGCTTGTAATGCCTCTTCTATCATTTTTGCCCTTGTCCTAGCTAATTCGTTGCAATAGTTTTTAAGAAGATTTGGGAACATCAACCCAATCTCCATTATTCTCCCCCTCTTTGAAAAGATTTGTTCTAGAATCACCTACATCAAACAAAGATAAATCAGTAATATTAAAAATCTCACTAACATTACCATAATCACGTAGCAAATGGCGTTTTCATTGATTCGCTCCATTGAAATGGTCCATCTTCCCTAGGTTGCAATGTTGACTTCTTTTGTGTAGGGAACCTCTCATTACGCAAGTGCACCCAAACCCAATCTCCAGGTTGGAAGACTACTTTCAAACGCCCTTTTTTGGCTTGTTTAGTAGATGGCTCATTCCTCTTGTCAATGTCTGCTCATACTCTGGCATGTAAATCTTTGACAAATTTTTTTTTTTCCTTATCATCAAAATTAGCATGCTCATTAGTAGGCAAAAGCAAAATATCCACAGGTGTTAAAGAATTAAAATCATAAACAATTTCAAAAGGGGAAAATGAAGTAGTATAATGAACAATCCTATTATATGCAAACTCAATATGTGGTAGTAGAAGTTTAGTTCCTAGTTTATTCCATATAGTACATAAAAAATAACTTAGGAATTTAACATCTCTATCACTAACAGTTGACTTGGGCAACCCATGCAATTGCATTACTTCCTTAAAGTACAAATCAACAATATGTGTTAAGTTGTTGGTTTTAAAATATTTAATAAAATGGGCCATTTTACTAAACCTATCAACAACAACAAATATACTATCCTTGTGCATAAGTACAAATACTTGTTGCCTTGCCATCATTACAGTTTTAACCTCATGTTTTCTAGCAAGTACAATCATTATATTATTTTCCTCTCCACGTTGTTCAATTTTCTCTCCTTGTTGTTCACACCTTGGATTCGCTCTCATTTTGCACTTTCTTGATATCCTAACCTGATCTTCATAAGCTTGCAAAGATTTGAGAGGGGCCAATACAACCTTTTCTGTCGTTTATTACAAAAGAATATTGATTTTTGTACCCATCATGCGAAATCATGCGAAACTCTCCTATCAAATTGCCATGGTCGACCAAGAAATATATGTCCAGCATGCATCGGTACCACATCACCAAGAACCTCATCCTCATACTTTCCAATTTAAAAAAACACTTAAACTTGTTTGTTTACTTTTACTTCTCCACAATCATTCAGCCATTGTAACTTGTATGGTTTAGGATATTTCTTCCATTTCAAATTCAACTTCTCTACCAACGAGGTATTAGCAACATTAGTAAAACTTCCACTATCAATAATCAATGTACACACTTTATCCTTCACGTGGCACCTTGTGTGAAATATATGCTCACGTTGCTCCTCATCTCCTTCATCCTTAGGCTGTATACTCAGAGCTCTCCTACTAACAAGTAAATCACTATGCATAGGTTCTTCCACTTCTTCATTAGAACAATTCTCTAATGGTGGCATCACGTTATCACTCGAGCTAGTACTTTCAATCTCTCCATTTGCCCGTACAACCATAACCCTTTTGTTTGGGCATTCAGAAGCAATATGTCCAAATCCTTGACACCTAAAACACATAATTTCTCGTGACTTAGTAAAAGGCTTTGCTTCGGGTTTATCATTAGGAACAAAAATCGAATTCTTCAACCTTGCTTCTTCTTTTGGTTTGAAAGGAATTTGGTTGTCCTTCCAATTTGGTCTCCACGGACTATTAGAAAATGATCTAGATCTGAACCTTCTAGACGTGATTTGCTTTTCCACTTTAATGGCTTTGTCAAGTAAATCTTCCATCTCCACATAATGGTGCAACTCAACCACATAAGCAATCTCCTTGTTCAATCCAGCAATGAATCTAGCCATGGCTGTTCCTCTATCTTCCGCTATATTTGCTCTAATCATGGTAATTTTTATTTCTTTATAATAATCCTCTACACTCATGGAACCTTCAACCAACCCTTGCAATTTTATGTACAAATCTCGATAGTAATGGCTAATTAAAAATCTTTTACGCAACACTGACTTCATCTCATCCCATGATCGAATAGGTCTCTCACCATTTTTGCGCCAATTGATAACCAATTGATCCAACCATATACTGGCATAGTTTGTAAATTCCACGGCGGCTAACTTCATTTTTTTATCCTCAGAATAATTATGACAATCAAACACATGCTCAACCTTTCTTTCCCACTCTAAATATGTTTCAGGATCATTCTTTCCTTGAAAAGTCGGAATTGTCATTTTAATGCCGCCCATATTATTATCTTCTTTAAAATCAACTTTCTTATCCAGTCGATAATTCACTCTCTCCGCTTCGGAATGAACGTCTTCTTCTCCTTCAAACTCATGTCTTCAATATGGTTTAGATTCATACGAGGATTCCATATTGTCCAACTGCGTATTCAACAATTTGAATTAGTCATGAACAGCCTTGATGAATAATTTCATGTCGGTCTTATGTGAATCTCCTCCTTCCTTACTCATGATTGCAATACGTTGTTGTTTATTTTTTGTTTTTTAACCACGCATAACCCAAAACAAGCCCTCTATGCAATCGAATCCAATTTTAACGTTGAAATTTTTGCAAAATTATCAAGGCTAACAAGATAGAACAATTTAAAGAACAAACCAAGAATGCAGATCAGCAATTAAGGTCAAGTTTAGGCAAGAAAGCAAATATATATATGTACAAAAATAGATGATGGTAGAAATTCATCAAAAACAATCATGTTTTTGTATGTAACACATTGAAAAAAAAAAAGAACAAATTCTAGCAAGTTTTTTTTTTTAATAACAAAACCCAGCAAGAAGAAACAATAAATCAACCCCCTTTAAGGTACTTAATCAGAAGCTAGAGTTCAAGAATCCCAAAATTCAGCATTCCGTTTGCGATTCAGATTTTTTTTTTTAAAACGAAACAATTGCAATAAGCTATAAAGTGATAGCAGCAACGTTAATATAGAAGGGTGTGGAAGACGGACATTGAAAACAAATCTCAACAGAAACAAAGGTTCAATAATTCTTAGAAATCTGAACCTCTCTTTGTTTTTTTTTTTGTTTTTTTGTTCTTTTTCAAAGCAATCGAAAGAAATGTTGGAAAGCAATAATCCAGCAAGAATATATATATTGCAGACGAAATTTAGATTAGTGCAAACAATTCTCAATATACACGTTGCTGTAGAACAGCAACGCCAAGGATGATGTCGTTTATTTGATCTGAGATTACTGATCTAAATTTTCAGCATGTCACATGTTGTAACCGATCTGAATTTACAACAATGGAACCAAAGACAAAATGGAAAAGATTATAGCGATTTAACATCATGGTTTTTTTTTTTTTGAATGTAACAAGTCAAGTATGATCTCTAGTAGTACAATAAATCAGGTAAAATTTTTTTCCAACAATAGGATGTTATAATAGAATGTTGTTGCTGAAATTCAGCAACTGAAATCAATGTGTTATATGATATTAATTCCATTTTTTTATCTGATATTCATCTCAAAAAAAAAAAAAAATCGTTTTTCAAAAACTTTTAAAGGTATCGAAGAATAACCATGTCCATCATTTCATCTGAAGTTCATCAAGAAAACATTTTTTTTATTTTTTTACAATGAATGCTCAACAAGAAACGTTAGGGACATAAAAAAATCCTCAACAAGAATACGATGTTTTTGAGGTTTCAACAATAAAGATCAGCAAGAAATTCGTCTTCTTTAATGGCAGAAGTACAGTTGGACACAGAACAACATGAAGATGATTATACCAACCGATGTTTGGTTCTTCAAAACATTAAAAAAATATCCAACAAAACAAGAATCACAGCAAGTTCGACGATGGTTTGGTCTTCTTTAATGGCGGAATTCTGCAAGAAAGAAATTAGACCAAGTAAATGTTAAAAAAAAAATAAAAAAATAAAAACAATGCAGCAAAGGAAAATTAACGTTTTATTTGGATTCAATCTCAATATACATGTTGCTGTGATTTCTGCGATAGGAGTTGTGAGAGACGGCGTCAACAACAAACCCCAATCATCATGAAAAACTATTAACAATGGTTTTGTTGAAAGAATACAAGAATGTAATCTAATGAATGGCCATGGATTTCAATCAAGAAGGTAACAAAATTTGATTTAGAATAATAAAAACCAGGTTTCCAACCATCGTTGGCTTTGAATTGGTATGAATTTTGTTGGGAAGCAAGATCTACCCCCGTTGTTCTCCAATTCGAATGTCGTCCGAACCAAATCTTCAATAGTGTTCTATTTTTTCAAAAATCTTGATGCTCTGATACAAAATGATATGAACTCTCTTGGATTAGAAGCTTCTCTTGATGATCTTTTCTAGGAACCCTTTAATTCGAAGGCTTTGAATGTTCTAGAATTGTTTAGAAACAACTTAAAATGTTGATCGGACTAGTATCTTAAGGAAATTAAGTCTTTGAAACCCCAATCTGGTGACGCCACAAGGATTGATCACTTCCTTGATAAGTCGAAGATTCATGCACTCCTTCATGAACTCATAAAGAACTTAACAAGAACACATGAAACAAAACTAAAAGTTTCCTGAATAAACTTCAAAACTCATAAGATGTAAATTGTAAATTATATCCAAAATACAACAAAAGGTCCCTTTTTATAGACAAATTAGATCAAGATGGGGTCTAATTAGTCCTTTGGAAATAAAAGACCAAAAACTAAGGATAATTAGAATATCAAACTCTCAATTAACTCTTACATCCAATTTGTTCTTACAAATCACTCCCTTACACAAAAAGATAGTTGACCATCCTTGGTGAAGCTTTGACATCTCCAAAGTTGGTCTTAGAAACTTCTAGAATGGCCTCCTTGTATTGTACTTCCACAATCAAGTCTTGTAATACTTGTAATGCCTCTTCCATCCTTTTTGTCCTTGCCCTAGTCAATTCCTTGCAATGATTTTTGAGAAGACTTGGGAACATCAATCAGATCTCCATTAGGTTTTCAATTGCGACAATTCGAATTTAAAAAAATAAAATAATATATAATAAAAAAAAAAAAAATTAAAGAAATAAATATTTACAATTGATCATCTTCTCTCACAATTCAGAAAATCAAATTCATTAAATGATTAATCAAATTGCTTCAACATAAACAACAAATTTCATTCCTTAATTACATATCCGAATTGAATCAAAGTACAAGCCTAAAGAGATCATGCATTTTACAAATTCCTTCTTAGATAAATCCTACGATTTTGAAAAAGTCCATCACCTAGTTATTTTGATTAAGCAATCAAGTTAATACTCAGTGTATCCTTACAGCTTCTTAAACAAATCATTAAGATGAAAAGGAATTATAATTCAATAACCTACTCCTCAAACCTATGGAAAAGTCCATGGCTAAAGAACATGCAATTTTCAGATCACAACTATTGTTCATAGTTTTTACCACTTTTAAAGCATACCCCAAATCAATTAAATGATTAGAGATACAATTATGGCTTCAATGACAGTTAGTATCAAAATTTTCAACATAATCGAACTGAAAATTCAGCACACATAATTAAGATCACCAATTCATGTGTCTATATATCACCAATCCGAAAACATCAATTAACAAATCTGAAAATTACTAACTCATTGAATTAACAAATTCCAATATAGTAATCTAACAAAATAATCTTTAATCCAATAAAAACCATGGTTGAAACAAATAAAAAGACTAGTCATAAGGGTTACACTTTTCAACACAACAAAGAAGCTTGTGAGGTGTTGGTGGGGATGTCCCTCACGGCTTTGATGATGAAGTTTGAAGAAAAATACCAGCCGGCATATGGGGGAACTGCTGTAACGTGTCTAGCCAACATTGCTGAAATTTCCGCAACATGTTAATTTCAGCAACTCTTCTTCAATTTCACCAACTCTTCTTCTTCAATTTCAGCAACCTACTCCTTGGAAACTCCAACATATTCAGCCACTTTCTCCTTGGTAGTCACATTGCTGAAATTTCAGCAACTCTTCCTTATGGAAGCTGGTTCACCAAGTTTCAACAACTCCTCCACCCTTTCAGCAACTCTTCAACGTGAAAAGATCCCCCCTCTTAATTTCAGCAACTCTTCTTCAATTTCACCAACTCTTCTTCTTCAATTTCAGCAACCTACTCCTTGGAAACTCCAACATATTCAGCCACTTTCTCTTTGGTAGTCACATTGCTGAAATTTCAGCAACTCTTCCTTATGGAAGCTGGTTCACCAAGTTTCAACAACTCCTCCACCCTTTCAGCAACTCTTCAACGTGAAAAGATCCCCCCTCTTAATTTCAGCAACTTCTTCCCTAAAGAAAAGAGAGATACCCTCCAATTTAGCAACCACCCTTTTTTATAGTAGCCACATGTTTTTATGGCAACCATGTTGCTGAAATTTCAACAACTTCTTTTCCTTTCTAATTTCAGCCATTAGTTGGCTAAATTTCAGCAACTCTTTAACGTGAAAAGATACCCCGTAGATCTGCCATATCTCCTCAACAATGCCCCCTCTATCTCAAACTACCCTTTCGGCTTTTTAGAATGAATTTTAAAAACTCAAAACTCTAGCCCCTTAAAAATAGGATCGGTTCCTATTTAATAGCTAGGTTAGTTTTTGTTGTTCTCTCCATTCATAATCGGAATTTGACTTTAATATTCAAATAAGTGGTAACCGATTTTTATGGTGATTCTCCTCAACTTATATGCCCAAATCTCCTCCCAATCTGATTACGAACTCTTCAATCCTCCTTTCACGTCCAGATATATGCAACCATGCCACATATTCATGCATTAAGATTTCTCTACACTAGTGGCACACATAGGGTAGCTAATTGTCTTCATTGTCCTCTCATATTTTGACAAATCATCCAAATAATTCCACAGTGAAAATTCAATACAAATAAATCAGAAAATAAAAATAAGGAAAGTTTCCATAATTAAATCAAGAAAGATGTCAAAAAGGCAAGTTTCCAATTCAAGAAAATTTCTTAAAATGATTAAACTACTTTCTTGATAAATATGACTAGGAAAACTCATACTTTAATTTTCTTTTACCATTCCCACATTCCAAGCTCTAAGAATAGAAACTAAGTTCAAACTAACAAAGTTAAGAGGATTACAAAGCCAAATAGGGTAGGAAAGACATTAAAAACATTACACAAAGTATTCTTATCAATAAGTTCCCTTGTCAGTCTCATCGCTAGAAGGCCATTTATTTTTAGTGAAAAGGAAACAACAAAAGAGCTTACCTTATAAGCTCCCTTATTTGTTCTCGTTCAAGAGAGTAGTTTTCCACGGTCTGCTATTCCTTTCTCGTAATTCAATATTCCCCATTGTCCTTTATCTAGTACTTGAGAATGATAAATAGCGCTCATCCGTAGCTTGCTTCCTGACTTGAGGAGTGAAATGCACGGTTGTTACTTACTTAACTTAAGTTGTTGTTTAGTGGTTTAGTATTAGGCCTTAGGTTTAGGACTATCTATCTATATATCCCTTCTTGCGTTGAGAGGGGGCGAACATCTCATGCTATCTTTATCCTTGAATGATGGGGCTTAATCCAACATCTCATGCTATCTTTATCCTTGAATGATGGGGCTTAATCCATTACGGCCGACTAAAGGGCTCAAGTTAGCTGGTTCTATGGAACCGAGCATACATAAATATACTATACTTGAGTATGGAACCTTATTCTAAGGTTATTCCATAGATAAATAACTCTATTTTTTACTATAAGATAGACCAAGAATGGTCATCACTTATCGATTGCTTAGGTTACTACCTACTAAGTTGAAAGGCAAATGCAAAAGCCCATCTTTATGTGTCTAAGGAATTAGGGATACTCTCTATCCCCCTTCGATCCAACATGCTATCACTATTAGAAGTACAAAGACTACATGAGAAACATTTTATGGGCTTTCTTTTCGTGCTACTTTGAACTCAATAATTTCCCATCTTATTGAATTAGGGGGTCATTTTTTTTTTTTTTTTTTTAAAAAGGTGATTTGGGGTTTAGGAGAACCCCCAACCAAAAGGGAACAATTACATTCTAAGGATCAACCTTCCCTCGGCATCTTCTGATAAGAATGCAAAATGTCATATTTTTCTCCTTTAATATTTGGTCCTTTACACATATTTAGTGCCTAAATATACTCATTATTCTTTTATTTTGATATAGGATGCAAATGGAGGTGTTAAGTGCAAAACGAAATTAATTGGGCGATTTTGGACAGTTTCGACATCGCTTTGTAATTTGGGCATAACTCTCTCATCCAAACTTCGATTGAGATGATTCAAAATGCTGTGGAACGCTAAGAAAATGATCTACAACTTTTGTGTTTTGAGTTTTGAGAGATATGGGCTGTATCAAGGTCAAAATCGGGTTTGAAGTTACTATACGTACACTGTTGACTCGAATTTGACACGGATTTAATTCGGTGTATTTTCGAAAGTCTCCAAATTTGATGCACGAAAATTCCAACTGAAAACACCACTTTCCTAATTATATTAGGACTTTATTTTTAATAATTTTTCCTTAATTAGTCCGATTTTGATATTGTTATTGGAGGATAAGATTTAGAATATTTTTAGGAGATTTTGTAGGCTTCTAAGGAGGAAAAAAAAAAAAGAACGTGTAGAAGAAAAAAGAAAAAGGAAGAGACTAAAAGGATTTCTATCTCTCTCTCTCTCTCTCTCTCTCTCTTTCTCTCTCTCTGTATTTTTTGATTTTAATCTTTTCT
This sequence comes from Akebia trifoliata, assembly GCF_017979445.1. Classification (NCBI taxonomy): domain Eukaryota; kingdom Viridiplantae; phylum Streptophyta; class Magnoliopsida; order Ranunculales; family Lardizabalaceae; genus Akebia; species Akebia trifoliata. The sequence continues at coordinate 15,830,007 of NC_141384.1, read as the reverse complement.
TGAGAAGAAGAAGAACCAGAAACTTGGGGAACTAGGGGCCAACGAGTTATTGCCAAGATGAAGGAGAAGTTGCTGCTTGTATTCGTTTTCAATCATCAACATCATCGCCGTGAGGAACATCACCATCAACACATCTCAAACTTCTTTGGTTGTGTTAAAAAGTGTAACCCTCATGACTTTTATTTATTTTTATTATTTCAACCCTGGTTGCTATTGGATTAAAGAACATCTTGTTGGATTCTTAAGTTGGAAATATTTAATTCAATGAGTTGGTGACTTTCAGATTCATTAATTGATGTTTTCAGATTGGTGATATGTAGACACATGAATCAATGAATTTTAATTATGTATGCTGAATTTTCATTTCGGTCATATTGAAAACTTTGATATTAACAGTCATTGAAGCCATAATTTTATCTCTAATCACCTAATTGATTTGGAGTATGATTTAAAAGTGGTAAAAACTATGAACAATAGTTGTGATCTGAAAATTGCATCTTCTTTAGCCATGGACTTTTCCATAGGTTTGAAGAGTAGGTTATTGAATCATAATTCCTTTGGATCTTAATAATTTGTTTAAGAAGTTGTAAGGATACGTTGAGTATTAACTTGATTGCTTAATCAAAATAACTAGGTGATGGACTTTTCCAAAACCCTAGGATTTATCTAAGAAGGAATTTATAAGATGCATGATCTCTTTAGGCTTGCACTTTGATTCAATTTGTATATATAATTAAGGCATAAAATTCGTTGTCTATGTTGAAGCAATTTGATTAGTCATTTAATGAATTTGATTTTCTGAATTGTGAGAGAAGAGGATCAATTGTAAATATTTATTTCTTTAATTTTTATTTTTATTTTATTTATTTTTTTTAAATCCGAATCGCCAAAATTGAAAACTCCTTAAATTTGTGTAATATGTTTGTTTCCAACTTGTTAATTAAACTAACTAAAATTTGTTATGACTCTTTAGAATAGGAGTACCCGCAATCCCCGGCCAATAACGATACCCTACAAATCACTTTACTACAATCTTCTATAGGATTTATTGATGACTAAAAATATGGTCAATCATCTTCCTTTACAACTCGAGAGAGATCAAGAGGAACCGACACAAAAGCATTTAAATTACACATGCCAGCTAAAAGATCCGTTGTGCGGTTAGATTCTCTATAAGAGAAAGAAAAAACACAATCCCAAACAAAAGCTTTAAAATCTTTAATCTCCCTTATAATTCTCCTAATGTGCCAAGGAGGTTCAAAAAGTCCCATTAGAGTTTCCACTGCCATCTTCGAATCTAACACCACTATAATCTTTTGGCACCCTCGCTTCACCGCATTTTCAAGGCCCATGTGAATTGCTTGCAACTCGAGAACTAGAACGGATTTCCCTCTTACCCCTTTTGCTGCAACCCAAATAAACTCTCCTCGGTGATCACGAATGATTGCCCCCATCCCTCCCACATTCCCTCGAAGCGAGCCATAACAATTTATCATCCACCACTGGGGAGGGGGTGGATTCCATTTGCATAAGTTTGGCATGTACAACTCTAAGTTTACTTCAATACCCCATGAGTTGAAGAAATTCCTATTGAAACTGGTATCTACGACTATATGAATATCTCCACTCACTTTGGTTCTGATGTCTTGGACAATTAAGTGCAGAATGGCATCCTCATTCGAGCTCTTAATTTTGAATATCCTCTTGCATTTCTCTTTCCAAATGTTGAAAACAAAGGTGCTGAAAGGGGCTCGTTTGATTTTTGTAGCGGGCTCCTTGCATTTGAAATTGTTCATCATCCAATCTAACTCTTGATCCCAAAACCGAATCTGTCTTACAATGAGGGACTTCTTGAGGGCCATCTTCCATATCTTCTTTGAGTAAGAACAACCCATAAAAAGATGCTCAACATTCTCATTGTTGCTGTTGCATAGAAGGCAAATCAAAGTTCTGAGAATGTGTCTCTGCTGCAGCCAATCTTGAGTCTTGAGGCAGACCCTCACAGCCATCCACAACGTCATTCTATGCTTTGGGATTGCTAGTTTATTCCACACCAGCTCCTTCTAGCCTACACCCTATCCTTGCAGCAACAGATTCTCATAGGCAGACTTACTCGTGTAAATTCTTGTTGTGTTTCCAGCCCACCTAACAACGTCATCTTCTCTAGTGTCAAGATCAATGTTGTCCAGCTCTGCCCAAACATGGTCCATTGCTCTAACCGATTGAAGTGGGGGTGTCCAATTCCCATCTTGAATAATTGCATTCATTTTAGCTCGCAAGTGCAGCCTAGAGTCGTAGCGAAGCTCACTCAGAAACTTGTCTAATAGAATTCCTTCAAGATGCTACGAGTCTGTCCATAAGTTCGTAGCTACCCCATTTCTGATTTGGTGAATGATCATCCCCTCCGTAGTCGCTCTAGAATTCAAAACTTTCCTCCAAAACCACGAGCATTGGGTTGGGCATCTCATCATCCAAAAGTGTTTAGTTTTAATGAGGTTTTGCTGCACCCAACTCACCCACAAATTGTCCTTCTTAGAGGCTACATTCCAAACATGCCGTATAATTGCTGCTCAGCTCCATACTTCTTGATTTCGAAGCCCCAAACCCCCTTCCTTAGCATGCTTACTGATTTGGTCCTAGCTGATGGGGTGAATCTTTGTGTCTCCTTCATGACCTGCGTATAAAAATTTGCACATATACGATCCACTTTTTTCCAGATTCTCTTTGGGATAAGAAACAAGCCTCCCCAGTAGGTAGTCATACTGTTCAGCACTGATCAGATGAGCTCCACTTTTTTGGCATACGATAAAAATTTCCCTTTCCAACCTTGGATGCGAGCGCATATCTTATTAATTAGCTGCTGACAGTCAACATAGGACAACCTTTTGGACACTAGAGGCACTCCTAAGTATCTAATTGGAAGGATCCCTTTAGATATGATCCCTTCTAGATGTTCTCCATTGATATGGATTCCTCTAGACGATCTCCTTTAGGAACCCTTGAACTTGATGGCTTCGAAACATTCTAAATTGCTTAAGAATAAATTGATGTTGATCGGATTAGAACCTTAAGGAAGCTATGTCCTTAAAACCCCAATCTTGAGATGCCACAAAGGTTTATCACCCCTTTGATAAGTCGTAGTGATATGATCTCTCTTGGGTTTAAACCTTCTCCTGATGATCTCTTCTAAGAACCTTTGAATTCTAAGGCTTCGTATATTCTAAAGTTGTATAGAAACAAAAGATGATGATGATCGGATTAGAACCTTAAGGAATTTATGTCCTTAAAACCCCAATCTTGAGACACCAGAAAGGATGATCACTCCTTTGATAAGTCGAAGATTCATGCCCTCCTTCAAGAACTCATAAAGAACTCAAACTAGAACACATGAAACAAAACAAAGTTCTTGAATAAACTTCAAAACTCTTAAAATGTAAATTATCAATTTTTGTGTCCAAAACATAACATAGGATCCCCTTTATAGACAAATTAGATCAAGATTGAGTCTAATTAGTCCTTGGAAAAATAAAGAAAATCTAATTAGTCTTTAGGAAATAAAGAAACCAAAACTAAGGACAATTAGAACAGAAAATTCCCAACTAACCTTTCCATCCAAATTGTTTTTCCAAATAGATCACTTGCATAAAGAGATAGTTAACCATCCGTGATGAAACTGTGATACTCCAAAGTTAGCCTTAGAATCTTCTAGAATGGCCTCCTTGTATTGTACTTCCACAAGAAAGCCTTGTAATGCTTGTAATGCCTCTTCCATCCTCTTTGTCCTTGACCTAGCCAATTCCTTGCAATGGTTTTTGAGAAGACTTGGGAACATCAACCTGATCTCCATTATTCCCCCCCTCTTCGAAAAGATTCGTCCTCGAATCTCCTACATCAAACAAAGATAAATTAGTAATATTAAAAATTGCACTAACATTACCATAGTTGCTTGGCAAATCTAGTTTCTAAGTGTTATCATTGATTTGCTCCAAGACTGGAAATGGTCCATCTTTTCTATGTGCAATTTTGACTTCCTTTGTGTAGGGAACCTCTCTTTACGCAAGTGCACCCAAACCCAATCTCCAAGCTGGAAGACAACTTTTAAACGCCCCTTATTGGCTTGCTTATCATATTGATAATTCCTCCTGTTAATGTTGGCCCGTACTCTGGTATGTAAATCTTTCACAAAATCTATTTTTTTCTTATCATCAAAATTAGCATGCTCATTAGTAGGCAAAGGCAAAATATCCACAGGTGTTAAAGAATTAAAACCATAAACAATTTCAAAAGGAGAAAACGAAGTAGTATAATGAACAGTCCTATTATACGCAAACTCAATATGTGGTAGTAGAAGTTTAGTTCTTAGTTTACTCCATATAGTACATAAAAAATAACTTAGGAATTTAACATCTCTATCACTAACAGTTGACTTAGGCAACCCATGCAATTGCATTACTTCCTTAAAGTACAAATCAGCAATATGTGTTAAGTTGTTGGTTTTAAAACAAGTAATAAAATGGGCCATTTTACTAAACCTATCAACAACAACAAATATACTATCCTTGTGCATAAGTACAAATACTTGTTGCCTTGCCATCATTACACTTTTAACCTCATGTTTTCTAGCATATACACTCATTATTTTATTTTCCTCTCCATGTTGTTCAATTTTCTGTCCTTTTTGGTCATACCATGGATTCGCTCACTTTTTGTACGCACTTGCTATCTTAACCTGGTCCTCATAAGCTTGCAAAGGTTTGAAAGGGGCCAATACAATTTTTCGATTCTTCATTACAAAGAATAATGGTTTTTATACCCATCATGCGATACTCTCCTATCAAATTGCCATGTTCGACCAAGCAATATATGACCAGCATGCATCGGTACCACATCATAAAGAACCTCATCCTCATACTTTTCAATTGAAAAAGGAATTCGAACTTGCTTGTTTACCTTCACTTCTCCACAATCATTCAGCTATTGTAGCTTGTACGATTTAGGATGTTTCTACCATTTCAAATTCAACTTCTCTACCAACAAGGACTAGCAACATTGGTACAACTCTCACTATCAATAATCAATGTACATACTTTATCTTTCACGTGGCATCTTGTGTGAAAAATATGCTCATGTTGCTCCTCATCTCCTTCATTCTTAGGCTGTATACTTAGAGTTCTCCTAGTAACAAGTAAATCGTCATGCACAGGTTTTTCCACTTCTTCATTAGAACAATTATCTAATGGTGGCATCTCGTTGTTACTCGAACTAGCACTTTTAATCTCTCTAATTGCCCGTACAACCATAACCCTTATTTTTGGGCATTCAGAAGCAATATGTCCAAATCCTTGACACCTAAAACACTTAATTTCAGGTGACTTAGTAAAAGGCTTTGTTTCAAGTTTATCATTAGGAACAGAAATTGAATTCTTCGACCTTGCTTCTTCTTTTAATTTGAAAGTAGTGTTGTTGTCCTTCCAATTTGGTCTCCATAGACTATTAGAAGAAGACCCAGATCTGAACCTTCTAGACTTGATTTGCTTTTCCACTTTAATGGCCTTGTGTAGTAACTGTTCCATCTCCACATAATGGTGCAACTCAACCACATCAGCAATTTCATTATTCAATCTAGTAAAGAATCTAGCCATGGTTGCTTCTCTATCTTCCTCTATGTTAGCTCGAATCATGGCAATTTTCATTTCTTTATAATAATCCTCGACACTTATGAAACCTTGAACTAGCCCTTGTAATTTTATGTACAAATCTCGATAGTAATAGCTAGGTATAAATCTTTTATGCATCACTGACTTCATCTCATCCTATGACTGAATAGGTCTCTCACCATTTCTGCGCCTATTAATCACCAATTGATCCCACCATATACTGCATAGTTTGTAAATTCCACGACGACTAGCTTTATTTTTTTATCCTCGGAATAATTATGACAATCAAAAACGTGCTCAACCTTTCTTTCCCACTCTAAATATAATTCAGGATCATTCTTTCCGTGAAAGGTCAGAATCGTCATCTTTATGCTACCCATATTATTATCTCCTTTGAAATCAACTTACTTATCCCGTCGATAATGTACTTTCTCTACTTTGGAATTAGCATCTTCTTCTTCCTCGTTGAACTCATGTCTTCTATATGTTTTCGATTCATAAGAGGATTCCATGTTATCCAACTGTGTATTCAACAATTTGAATTGGTCATGAACAGCCTTGATAAATAATTTTATGTTGGTCTCATGTGGTTCTTCTCCTTCCTTACTCATGGTTTGAACCTGTAAACTTAAATAAACGAAAGCAACAAAAGACACAACAATCTTGTAAGCCCCGAAAGGTGATGAAAACGAAGGAATTGGGGGATCGAAATGGTGTGGTACCGGGCTTTGCCCATTTTAACTTGTAGGAATCGAAAAGAGCTTCAATTTGATAAGTACTAATAGTCGTTCCGATACTCGGATCAAAAGTTATGGTTGTTTGAAGTTAGCAACTCCGATTTTTTTCGATTTTTCTGTAACTACAAATAGCAAATAACAATTCCTTTTTAAAAAAAAAAAAAAAAACAAATGGAAGATGTTGGGGCTAAGATAAAGAAAACAAGAAATCGTTATTGACTATCAATTTCAGCAATAGGACGTTTTGGAACAAACCAATCAACAAGTACACGTTGTGGCTAAAATTCAGCAATATAATAAATTTTTTATTCTGAAATTTCCAACAAGAACAGCAATAAAAATAAATGTTGATATGAACCCTCTTGGACTAGAACCTTCTCTTGATGATCTCTTCTAGGAACCCTTTAATTCGAAGGCTTCGAATGTTCTAGATTGTTTAGAAACAACTTAAAATGTTGATCGAACTAGAACCTCAAGGAAACTAAGTCCTTGAAACCCCAATCTTGTGACGCCACAAGGATTGATCACTTCCTTAATAAGTTGAAGATTCATGCAGTCTTTCAAAAACTCGAAAAAAAAACTCATAAAGAACTCAACAAGAACACATGAAACAAAACTAAAGTTTCTTGAATAAACTTCAAAACTTATAAGATGTAAATTATAAATTGTGTATCCAATACAACATGAGGTGCCATTTTATAGACAAATTAGATCAAGATTGGGTCTAATTAGTCCTTGAAAATATCAAGAAAATCTAATAGTCCTTAGGAAATTAAGAATCCAAAACTAAGGACAATTAGAACATAAAATTTCCAATTAACCCTCGCTTCCAAATTGATCTTCTAAATTAATCTCTTGCATAAAAAGATAGTTGACCATCCTTGATGAAACTTTGATATCTCCAAAGTTAGCATTAGAATCTTCTAAAATGACCTTTTTGTATTGTACTTCCATAATCAAGCCTTGCAATGCCTTTTTCATCCTCTTTGTCCTTGCCCTAGTCATCGGACCACCAATTCCTTGCAATGGTTCTTGTGAAAACTTAGGAACATCAACTTGAGTTATTTGGTCAGCAACGAGATCTCCATTATTCTTCCCCTCTTCGAAAAGATTCATCCTCGAATCACGTACATCAAATAAGGATAAATCAGCAATATTAAAAGTTGCACTAACATTGCCATAATCACTTGGCAAATCTAGTTTGTAGGCGTTGTCATTAATCCGCTCCAAGACTTGAAATGGTCCATCTCCTCGAGGCTGCAATTTTGATTTCCTTTAGGTAGGGAACCTCTCATTACACAAGTGCACCCAAACCCAATCTCCAGGATGGAAAACAACTTTCAATCGGTCCTTATTGGCTTGCTTAGCAGATTGCTCATTCTTCCTGTCAATGTTGGCTCGAACCTTGGCATGTAAATCTTTCACAAAATATGCCTTTTTCTTACCATCAAGATTAACACATTCATTAGTAGGCAAAGGTAAAATATCCACAGGCATTAAAGGATTAAAATCATAAACAATCTCAAATTGAAAAAATGAAGTAGTAGAATGAATAGTCCTATTATATGCAAACTCAATATGTGGTAAACACTTCTCCCCTTATTTTAAAATTTTTTTGAATGATAGCACGCAACAAAGTAGTGAGTGTCCTATAGACTACTTCAGTTTGACCATCCGTTTGAGGATGTGCAACAGTAGAAAATAGAAGTTTAGTTCCTAATTTACTCCATAAAGTGCGCCAAAAACAACTTAGGAACCTAACATCTCTATCACTAACAATTGACTTAAGTAGCCCATGCAATAAAACTACTTCTTTAAAGAACAAATCAGCAGTATGTGTTACGTCATTGGTTTTAGTATATGCAATAAAATGGGCCATCTTACTAAACCTATCAACAACAACAAATATACTATCTTTACCATTTTGAGTCCTTGACAATCCTAAAACAAAATCTATAGAAATATCAATCCAAGGCTGATTAGGTACAAGCAAAGGAGTATACAAGCCATGCAGTCTAATTTTAGATTTTGCTTTCCTACATGTAATGCACTTTTCACAAAAAGATTACACGTCATGCTTCATATGAGGCCAATAAAAATGCTCACGTAATATATATAAAGTTTTTAGGACACCAAAGTGACCCATTAAACCTCTCCCATGACTTTCCCCTTACAAGTAACTCACGAACATAACAAATAGGCACGCACAATTTATCTTTCTTAAAGAGAAATCCTTCATACCTATAAAAATCACCAAACGCACACTTAGCACATACATTCCATACTTGGCTGAAATCAGAATCATTGGCATACAAATCTTTAAACAATTCAAAACCAAGTAGTTTAGTTCGCAATGAAGTAAGTAATACGTACCTTCTAGATAATGCATCGGCCACAACATTTTCCTTTCCACGTTTATATTTGATTACATAAGGAAATGTTTCTATAAACTCCAACTATCTGGAAGTCTTCGCACATTTTGATCATATCTTTGTTCTTGAAGTTTTTGGCATTATCAGTTACCAATCCGCTTGGAAGTCCATACCTGCAAATGATGTTATTTTTGACAAACTTCATGATGTTGCTTTTGGTGATATTGGCATATGATGCAGCTTCTACCCATTTTGTGAAGTAATCGATAGCAACTAGGATGAAACGATGCCCATTTACAGTTTTTGACGAGATCTGCCCAATTACGTCCATGCCCCAGAGTGAGAAGGGCCAAGGAGTGGTCATATTATGTAGTTTTGAAGGTGGGGCATTAATCTTGTTGGCGTAGATCTGACATAGATGACATTTGCGGACATGTTTATAGTAGTCACTCTCCATTGTCGACCAATAGTATCTCATCCTCATGATCTTCTTAGCAAGCATATGACCATTCATGTGAGGTCCGCAAACTCCCCCATGTACAGTCTCAATTAGTCGTTTCGCTTCTGTTTCTGCCACACACCTAAGTAAGATCTCATGGTGCGACTTCTTGTACAGAATACCGTTGCTCAAGAAAAATGATCATGCTAGCTTCTAAATGGTCCTTCTATCATTTGACGTTGCATCTAAGGGGAGTGTTCGATCTTCAAGATATGCCTTGATGTCAGAATACCATAGCTTTTCTTCAGATTCTTCTACTTCGACGGGTAAGCAATAGGCTGGCTCATCTTGAATTCCAATCTCAATAGGGTCGATGATTAGGTCTTCCGAGATGTTGATCATAGAGGCAAGTATAGCTAGTGCATCTGCAAACTGATTCTTAGCTCTCGGCATGTACGTAAATGAAATCCTATCAAAGCGTGAGCTTAGTTCTTCCAGATACTCGTGGTAAGGGACCAGTCATTGCTCTCGGGTCTTCCATTCTCTAGTCGTCTAATAGATACTAAACTTGAATCTCCGAAAACATCGATTTCATCTACCTCAAGATCCAGTGCTGCCTTCAACCCTGCTATGCATGCTTCGTATTCAGCCTCATTGTTGGAACATTGAAATTTTAGTCTGATTGCGATTGACATGTGGGATCCATCTGACTTGATCAGAACTGTCCCTATTCCGTTTCCTTTCTGATTGGCTGCTCCGTCGAAGTACATTTTCTAGTCTAGTTCATCATTATCGTCTTCAACCTCAGTGATCAGTATGGCTTCATCAGGAAAGTTCATTTTTAATGGCTCGTAGTCAGGCAACGGGTGTTCGGCTAGGTGGTTCGGCGATTGCTTGTCCTTTGATGGCTTTTTGAGTGACATAGGTGATATCAAACTCAGATAACAATAGTTGCCATCTCGAATAGGTATTTCAGGGGATCCATCCTTGCTATTAGCATAGTCGAGTAACTCAGCAAATAGTGATGTAGTCGTTGAGATGCCCAGATTAATGCGCAGCAAGTCTTCTCAAACGTTGAATATTTTACTTCGTATTCAGTAAATTTCTTGCTGAGATAGTAGATGGCCTGTTCTTTCCGTCCTGATTCATCGTGCTGTCCTAGCACACACCCCATTGACGTTTCTTGCACCGAGATGTACATCAGCAAAGGTCGCCCTAGAGTAGGAGGGACTAGGACTGGTGGATTTAGCAGATATTGCTTAATCTTGTCGAACGCTTCCTGACAGTCCTTATTCCTCTTCTTCGGTGTGTCTTTCCTGAGTAGCTTGAAGACTGGCTCACAGATAGGCGTGAGCTGAGCAATGAAATGGCTAATATATTGTATTCTCCCCAAGAATACCCGAACATCTCTCTCTGAAACGGGTGCTTTCATCTCGAAGATATACTTGGTTTTTGCCGGATCTATCTCGATGCCTCTTCTGCTGACGATGAAACCCAGTAGTTTGCCCGATGTTGCCCCGAATACACATTTTGCAGGATTTAGCCTTAAACTGTACTTCCTCAGCCTGTCGAACAACTTTTTTAGATTCACCAGATGATCTTCTTCAATGTCGGATTTAGCAATCATGTCGTCTACGTAGACCTCCATTTCCTTGTGGATCATATTGTGGAATAGTGCGGTCATTGCCCGTTGGTAAGTTGCCCCTGCGTTCTTCAGCCCGAATGACATGACTTTGTAGTGGAAAGTACTTCATGGCGTGATAAATACAGTCTTTTCCTGGTCTTCTTCCGCCATTTTTATTTGGTTATAGCCTGAAAAGTTGTCCATGAACGAAAACATGCCATGTCCTGTTGTACTATCGACTAGAGTGTCGATGTGTGGAAGTGGGAAATCATCCTTAGGACTGGCCTTGTTCAAGTCCCGATAGTCAACACACATGCGTACCTTCCCATCTTTCTTGGGTACTGGGACGACATTAGCCAACCACTCAGGGTACGTAGAGACTGTAAGAAATCCGGCTTCAAACTGTTTCATGACTTCGTCCTTGACCTTGAGGGTCCATTCTAGCTTTAATCTTCTCAATTTCTGTTGATCGACTTGCTTCCGGAGGTAATTGGTAGTTTGTACACAACAAGATCTGTGTCCAATCCCGGCATATCCCTGTACGACCATGCGAAGACATCTTGATAATCTTGTAAGAGTTTGATCATTTCTTCCTTTTGTTGTGACGCTAATGAAGCTCCGATCTTGACAATTGGTGGGTGCTCTTGGTACCAAGATTGATTGAATCTATATCCTCAATGTTTGACTGAACACCTTTCTTGTGACGTTCTACCAAGTCTTTGATTTCTTTAGGCGGGTATTCTATTTCGTCCTCAGACTCTTCTTCGATCCCCATGAGGTCAAAGTCGAGTTCAAGATCGAAATCATACTCGTCCCTTTCAAATTCTGTTTTATCTAGGTACTCATTTGATTGAGACATATCCCTTGAAAACTCTTTTTTGGCTTTTGAAAAATATCTATTTTTTTACAACTTTGAAAGCTTTTTGATTTTTTTGACTTTTGAGAAATTTTTGATTTTTTTGCTTTTTGAGGAATATTTGTTTTTTTGTTGCTTTTCGAATACCTGAAATAAGAAGAACAATCATGCGAATTCATTAATAAAGATAGGGAGCCCTCAAAATAGTCTTTACCCGAGGACGAGGGCTCGTTATGATCTTCGGGCAAATTAGATTCGTTTAACGACATTTTTTTTTAGGCCTCAACAGCCTCAAGAGTCAATGGGAATTCCTCCCAATTGTTCAGAACTTCCCCTTCTCTGAGGGGGCGGATGAGATGTGAAAGTGATGTGTTGGGTGATTTGGTTGGTGGTTCGGAGATAACCATGATCTTCGATTGATTTTTGTCAGATGGGGGCATAGTCCCTCTCAAACTCGGTGGGACGACGACTGATGCCCAGTCGATGCCAGTGGAGAAGGATGATTTTTTCTCTTGGCTCGTGGTGGTTTTCACTTTGGTGGATTCTGGAGTCGTTTCTGATAGACTTTCATCGGAATCCCCATTGAATAAGACATCAATGCCTTCTATGAAGGATGATTGGGACTCAACAACTAAGTCTTCTTGATTGTGCTGGGGTTTGAAACTCACTATTTTCTTCTTTCTAGCTGGCTTTGTTGACAGTGGTTCTGAAGGACTATCGGGTCTGACTTGTGATTTCGGGAAACTGACGCTGATATGAGGAATCTTGCCCAGATTCGAAACATTAGGCTCACGATTTTTTTTTTTAGCTAACCGGAGTTCCCTTTTTTGTCGTTCATTTCCATAATATCTTTTTTCGTGGGCCTGAATCCCAAACCAAAATAAGGAGTATGTTTTTTTGCTTCAACTGGCGTAGCTTTCCCTTTTACTCTAGGTCCTAACCCTTGCTTGGGTCGATAACCTGCCTTTTTCAAGACCCGACCAATCATCAGATTTGCCCTTGGTATTCTGCCTTCACCTTCTCTTTCCCTTTTTCAACGTGGTTAACAGCAGCAAACTGATAAGAATGATATAACGCCTTGTCTTTCGTCATCTCTATGTCAATAAATGGGACGTTTGGAGCTCTCCCTGCTGGAATCAAGTTTTCTGCTAGTACAGATATCATCCTTTGTCCCATAATAAATTTGACTCTTTGATGCAAAGAGGAAGGCACTGCCCCAGCAATATGAATCCATGGCCTGCCCAGCAGCAAGTTGAAAGTTGTAGGTATCTCCATGACCTCGAATGTTACCTCGAAGGTGCAGGGTCTTATAGTGATTGGTAAATCTATCTCTCCCAGAGAGTCTCTTCTCGAGCTGTCGAAACCTCGGACAACCTTATTGTTGGGTTTAACATGCGACCAGTCCGCATTAAGTTTTCGAAAGGTTTCGAGAGGACAGACATTGAGGGCTGAACCATTATCGATTAACACCCTAGCAACCATCATGCCCTTGCACATGACCATGATATTTAGTGGCTCGACGTGCCCCCGTCCCTCTGGCACGAACTCACTTTCTGTGAAGACGATGGGGCTGGGAGCCATGATTTGACCCACCGTTTGTTCTAACTGTGCCGACGAAGTACTTGTAGGTACATGCGCTTTTTCCCAGAATTCTCAGCAATGCTTCTTGGTGTTCTTCTGACTTTCGTAGCAGACCCAAGATGCTGATCTGAGCCGGCTGTTTGTTCAGTGGATCCAAGACATTGTGCTCACTCTTACAAATGAGTTTAATGAAGTCTGCTGCTTCCTTGTCTGTCACCTTTCCTGTTTTCTCTTCTTTGCCCTCTTCGTTTATCTTGTCCTTGCCCTTTTCCTTTCTTTTTTCCTCATTCAATGTTTCTTTTATTTCTTCCCTGATGCTTATCCCTTTTTCTAGCAACTTTTGGCACCTCCCTGCCTTTGTCATATGGCCAATGTCAGCTACCACTACTTTCTTCATGGTCTCAACCGCTGCAGTTGTGGTGATGGTGGTCTCGTAACTCTAAGGAATTGCTTTGTTGGAGCTATAGAGGAATGGTTTAGGTGAGCGGGTGGTCATGGGAGGTGGGTCAGGTTTTACACTGAGAATGAGGGGTGGTGGTGATGATTTGGATGTGGTGATGATAGGAGGAGTTGCATGAGGAGTTGATGGAGTGTATGGAATGACGAGTGATGGACTTGAGGGTGAAGTGTATGGTATATGAAGGGGGGTCGGGTTGATCCCGGAGAAGTTGACAATGTGTAGGGTATAACAAGAGGAGGTCGGGTTGAACTTTGATGGCTTAGTGATTCGTAAGGTATAACTAAAGGTGGTCGGGTAGTAGTATTTTGATGAGTGGGGTGGATGGTGAGGTCAGACAATCTGAGAGGTGGTAGTGATTTTTGGGATGAGTTTGTTGTGTGGTGGTTGACTGTGTTAACCGTAGGTGCTTTTGGTTCCTTTGTTAAGTAAACCCTGATTTTTTACTCCGATAGGCGCTATTAACTCTGAGGGATTGAAGTCGAGTTCTCCACAGACAACATTTACCCTGTGCCCACTCCCCTCTCCATTGTGAGAAGGTAGGGGGTTTTGATTGATATTCTGTTGTTGGGGCGGGTTGGTAGGTCTATCCAGGATGAGGGCTTTCTTATCGATCAAATTTTGTACTTGATGTTTGAGCTGCCAGCATTGATCTGTAGAGTGTCCCGGTGCACCCATATGAAATTCACAGAATAAGCTGGGATTATACCCTGGTCCTTTCGCAGCCTCTGGATTTGGTGGTCGTTTTACCAAATATTTGCCTCTGAGCAAAAGTGGCAGTAATTCTGATAATGGCATGGGCAATCTGGTAAATACTCTATTTACCCTGTTAGGTCGTGCCTGCTGGTTTTGCCCATACTGTGGTCCTGGTTGTGCTTACAGAGGAACTGTCTGAAAGGGATTCTACGGTGCTGGAGCCCAAGCAGCTCAAGGTACTGGCGCCCAAGGGATTGGTGGTACCTGCGGCCTCTGAACTGGTGCCTGAATGAAAAGAGGTTGGCTGGGTTGTACATTGTTGACTTGAGTTTCCTCTTTCTTTTTGACAAAAGGCACGAACTTCTTCTGTGCCGATGTCCCTGCCGCTGCACTTAGGGCTATGAAGTCAAATATTAAACCAGTCCAGATCCCGTCCTCAACCCGGTCTGCCACTTAAACTAAATTTGAGAAGGTGCCTGTGGTGTGTCCAACCAGATGAGTATAAAAAGCATGCCCTAGTGTTGAGATGAACGTGGTGTTCATCTCATGTTCAGTCATTGAAGGCCTCACTTGTGAAGCAGACTCCCGCCATCTTTAGACGTACTCTTTTACTGTTTCCCTTTACTTTCTAGTCATCTTGGCCATATCATTTTGATCCAGACCTACATCTGTGTTGAACCGATAATTATGCCAGAACATTTTAATGAAGTCTTGCCAGCTTTTGATAAGCGTATGGTCCAATCCGGAAAACCATTTGAGTGCTGGCCCTGTCAAGCTTCTTTGAAACAACTGCACCAGTAACCTGTCATCTTCACCGTATTGGCACATGGATCCGCAATATAGTTTTAGATGTGACAGAGGACACCCCACCCCACTGTACTTCTCAAACTCCGGACATTTGAACTTGGCCGGCAACTGTGCATTAGGATAAAAGCAAAGGTCCCTGAATCTTGTCCCTCCTAAAGTATTTGTACCCTTCATTCATCTCATTTCTTCTTAGAGAGACTCTATCTGCTGGGCCATTTTGTTATCAGTGGCATTTTTGGCCTCAGGCACCCTGAAGTCACACTCATCATCTGGGATTACCACCGGAGGTGGTTGATTGTGTGGGATGTAAAGTGGAGGGTCCTGATACATTGGCACCGTAGGAGGTGGGGTGGTTTGTTGATCTGGGAGTGTCTATTCAAGGGGTTCCGAATTTGATCCAGATGCTTGGTGCTGAGCGGCTTGCGCTTGTAGGAAGTTAGTATTACTAAAAACGGCCATCAACATTTGTTCTTGTCTTTTTGTTGTTTCTATTAGCTTCGCTATCATTGCATTAGCTTCGGCAAGTTCACTTGTCGCAGGTTGTGGGTCTTCTGAGTTGCTCATAGTTGATGTAGATCGAAGGAAATACGGAGGCTTCTCAGGGTGTTTGTACTTCTTTCGTTTGGCCACCTTTGGGTACAGAAGACTAAGCATTACTATCTTGTTTACAAAAAGAAAAATGCCTGACATTTTATTAGGTCGGGTAAAGTTATTTATTTTACAGCAAACGAGTTTTAAAGAAAGAGTTCTTTGGTTCAGAGCCTACATTAACGCGAAGTTAGCATCAACACGGGACTGGCAAAATATCTTGAAAAAGAATTACATCAGCCGGAGCTGGCATCGACACGGAACCGATGAAAATTAAAAAGATTTCATTAGCACGGAGCTGGCATCGACACGAAGTCGGTAAAATTAAAAAGATTTCATCAGCACGGAGCTGGCATCGACACGGAGTCGGTAAAAAAAGGATTTTGAAAAAGAATTACATCATCCGGAGCTGGCATCGACATGGAGTCGGTAAAATTTTAAAAATGATTACATCAACGCGGAGTTGGCATCGACACGGAGTCGGTAAAAAAGGATTTTGAAAAAGAATTACATCAGCTGGAGCTGGCATCGACACGGAGTCGGTAAAATTAAAAGTGATTACATCAGCACGGAGCTGGCATCGACACAGAACCGGTAAAATTAAAAGTGATTACATCAGCACGGAGCTGGCATCGACACGGAGTCGGTAAAATTTAAAAATAATTACATCAGCGCGGAGTTGGCATCGACACGGAGTCGGTAAAAAAGGATTTTGAAAAAGAATTACATCAGCCGGAGCTGGCATCGACATGGAGTCGGTAAAATTAAAAGTGATTACATCAGCACGGAGCTGGCATCGAAACGGAGTCGGTAAAATATTTTGAAAAAGAAGTTTCATCAGCATGGGGCTGGCATCGACACGGAGTCGGTAAGAAAAATAAGAAGATTACATTTTGAATTTTGTACACCAACCCATTAAACAATTCATTTATGTTATGATTATCCACAAATAAACTGAAAGAAATTTCATTGAACTATTGAAAATTGTTTGACAAATAGGATTTTCATTCAATAACAACTTTCAATTTTGTACAAAAAAACAAATATTCCTCAAAAATCAAAAAAATCAAAATTTTCTCAAATGACAAAAAAATAAAAAATCTTTCAAAATTGTAAAAAAATATATATTTTTCAAAAAATAAAAAAGAGTTTTCAAAGGATTTGTTTAGATCAAATGAGTACTCAGATAAGATAAAATTTGAAAGGATAAGTATGATTTCGATCTAAAACTCGACTTTGACCTCATGGGGATCGAAGAAGAGTCTGAGGATGAAATGGAGTACCCACCCAAAGAAATCAAAGACTTGATAGAACGTCATGAGAAAGGTGTTCAGCCAAACATTGAGGATACATATTCACTCAATCTTGGCATCGAAGAGGACCCACGAATAGTCAAAATTGGAGCATTATTAACGTTGCAGTAGAAAAAAGAAATGGTCGAACTCTCACAAAAGTATTAAGACATCTTCACATGGTCATACAGAGATATGCCTGGGTTAGATACAGATCTTGTTGTACACAAGCTATCAATTTCTTCCGGAAGTAAGTCGATCAAACAAAAATTGAGAAGGTTGAAGCCAGAATGGACCCTCAAGGTCAAGGATGAGGTAATGAAGCAATTCAAAGCAGGATTTCTTACAGTCTCTACGTATCCCGAATGGTTAGCTAACGTTGTCCCAGTACCTAAGAAAGATGGAAAGGTACGCATGTGTGTTGACTACCGAGACTTGAACAAATCCAGCCCTAATGATGATTTTCCACTTTCACACATCGACACTTTAGTCGATAGTACAGCAGGGCACGGTATGTTCTCGTTCATGGATGGCTTCTCCGACTATAACCAGATAAAAATGGTAGAAGAAGATCAAGAAAAGACTGCATTCATCACACCATGGGGTACTTTCCACTACAAAGTCATGCCATTAGGGGTGAAGAACGCAGGGGTGACTTATCAACGGGCAATAACCGCATTATTCCACGATATGATTCATAAAGAAATGGAGGTCTACGTAGACGACATGATCGCTAAATCCTGTATAGAAGAAGATTATCTGGTAAATCTCAAGAAGTTGGTCGACAGGCTCAGGAAGTATAGTTTGAGGCTCAACCCAACAAAATATGTATTCGGGGCAACATCGGGCAAGCTACTGGGGTTCATTGTTAGCAGAAGAGGCATCGAGATAGATCCGACAAAAGCCAAGTATATCCTCGAGATGAAAGCACCTGTTTCAGAGAGAGTTGTTTGGGCATTCTTGGGAAGAATACAATATATCAGTCGATTTATTACTCAACTCACACCTATCTGTGAGCCAGTCTTTAAGTTACTGAGGAAAGATACGCCGAAGAAGTAGAACAAAGACTGTCAGGAAGCATTCGACAAGATCAAGCAATATTTGCTCAATCCCTCAGTTTTGGTCCTTCCTACTCCAGGGCGACCCCTGCTGATGTACATCTCAGTGCAAGAAATGTCAATGGGGTGTGTGCTAGGGCAACATGATGAATCAGGACGGAAGGAACAGGCCATCTATTATCTCAGCAAGAAATTTACCGAGTACGAAGCAAAGTATTCAACACTTGGGAAGAGTTGTTGTGCATTAGTCTAGGCATCTCAACAACTGCGTCATTATTTGCTCAGTTACTCGACTATGCTCATAGCCAGGATGGACCTCCTAAAGTATTTTTTCGAGAAATCGGCACTAACCGGTTGCACAACGAAATTGCAACTATTATTATCCGAGTTCGACATCACCTATGTCACTCAAAAGGCCATCAAAGGGCAAGCCATTGTAGACCACCTAGTCGAGCACCCATTGCCTGATTATGAATCACTAAAGACGAATTTTCCGGATGAAGCTATACTACAAACTGAGGTTGAGGACGATGATGAGGAGCCAGGCTGAAAAATGTACTTCAACGGAGCAGCAAATCAGAAAAGAAACGGAATAGGGGCAGTTTTGTGTAGACACCCCATTTTTGCATCCGCCTGATTAATCAACTCGTCAACCCGATCGCAAGGATTCCCAATGATGGATGTGTATTCCGTTGCTTTATTTTGTTACCAGATTTGTTTCAGAAATCCAGATGAGGTATCTCAAATTGACAAAACCTTAGAAACCACGCTACGCTAGGAAAGTACGACCCCAGAAACATAGAAATCATCATCTTGCAGACCAAAAAGAAGCTTCACGATAAAAATCACTAAAAATTACCAAATTACCAAAATACCCCTAACCTCAAAACAACCTTAGAGCCTACGTTACGCTTAGGAAAACCCATTCGAACACATAAAATGACAAATTGGAACCAAATAAATCATTTCACCAATTTTAACAGAATTTGACAAAATTACGAAAATGCCCCTCATAAAGTTCACAACCATTTCACACAAAAAACTTCATAAATGACACAAAATAATATTTCCATTGAATTCCTTACGAAAAATCGATTCTAAAACATCCTAGAACATTAAAAACCGACTTAAAATGTGAAAAGTCCTCTTCGGGGGCAAAACGGTAATTTCACAATTTTCATGATAAAAAATTCGAAATTAATAAAAAAACATTAAATTATTAAATTTAAACATTAATGAAATTAATTTAAAATTTTGAACCTAAAAAATCGATTAATCGGACTCTCAAGCAAAATTGTTGAGGGTTCGTGGGATATTTCTTTAAGGACCCCTCCATTTGGGAGTCCAAAGAATTAAAGAAATAATGGAAGGGGGTTCTCCAAAATTAAAAGTAAATCAAGCAAGACTAAAGTCAATGTATTAAAGTCAATCAAGTGAGACTGAAGTCAAAATTAAAGTCAATTAAGCAAGACTAAAGTCAAGATATTAAAAGTCAATCAATTAAGACTAAAGTCAAAACATTAAAAGTCAATCAAATAAGACCAAAAGTCATAATAGAATTATAATTGATTAATAACTCTATCTAATAGAGTTCTAACTTAAAAATAATTCTACCTAAAACAATTCTAATTAAAACATAATTCTACCTAAAACAAGTCAAATTAAAACACAACTCTAATTAAAAGATATCTAATTAAATACTAACTCTATCCAAATCAACCCCTAAAAACATCTATAAATAGAGGTGCTCACACCCTATTTTCGTATCAAATCATAAACCCTAAGAGAAGTAGGTCTAGAAGCTCCCCTAGCCCCCCATAAACCCTAGTTTTGGAGCCCCAACTCCTTAGCTAACATCCCTCCTTCAATTTTAGTCTAGAAAACACCCAAAAGCCTTCTAAAAACATCCCCAAATCCGCAACGAACTTGAAGAGTTCAGATTCAAAAACAAGGAGATACCTTGCCTCGGAGATCCGAAGTCAAATCCGGAAGCAAAACGAAGCAAGGGAGCACGGTACAAGGAGTTCTTTTTGTCAGATCTGAGGGAACCAAGTCCTTGCCATCGGAAAGGTAAACCTTTTATTTTTATTTATTTTCTTATCTAGGTTTTAGCAATGTAATTTACTTGGGAATTTAGTAGAGACCGGCTTTGGCCGGGCGGGGTTGGTGCCTAACACCTTCCAACCCCGTAACTTGATCCCCGAATTCAGTTTTTTTTTTGGTTTTAGATTAGTTTTTATCCGTTTAGAGTCATTGATCGGTTCCTAGACCGTAATAACTAGGTGGCGACTCCCAAACCTCAAGGGTCAAAAGCGGATCCGCGCACCCCGCGGATCGAGGGCGCTTTCAGTGGCGACTCCACTGGGGACATTGAGGATCAAACTTGAAAAACCCCAAGTATGGGGACATTGCCAATGACCTAGTTTTATTTGTTTTGCTTATTTTATTTAATTTTTAGTTAGTTTCATGTTATTGTTTCTTTATTATTTTTATTCTTGTTGGTACGTCATTGATTGTTTGATTCTACTTGGAGCACTTTGATTTAACATATCATCTCTATGGTTTAATCAAGGGCCATTCGGAATGATCCGAAATAATACGAGATTTCGAAGGAATACTTTTATTAAGGATGAGATTTTTGGACCATGATTTTTTTTACATATATAAGTATATTTCGATTGAAAATTTGGGTGGGTGCTTGATTTAACATTTGACCATTTTTTTATTAGTTATTCGTTTTTTCGCTTATTAGGAAGGTATTCGGTTTTATTTTAGTTTATTAGGCAAGAGAGGCTGCCCATTGACAGCATCTCAAACAGGTTAATAAAAAAAAAAAAAAAAAAAAAATTCTTGAATTTCTGTCGGCAGAAACTGTTGGGGGGGGTGTGCGCATAGCAAATCAATCTGGGGGGCTGTTAATAAAAAACCCATTTTGTTTATTTCCATTCAACCCTTTTTAAAAAATTTTTTTAAAAAAAAAAACCCATCTTCTTCTCCACCCAGCGCTGTTGAGACTTACGAATGTCAATCCTCAAGGGTTCCAAACCCACATTTTCGTGTTGCGAAGCTTGAGCGATCTAAAGATGGGATGTTTGATCTTGTTCTCGACCTCGCGCCCTCTTCTTAATCGGGTTTTCAATCATGTTCTTCGCGTTCTCAACAGAAACCGCTCGGTCTGACTGAACTGTCCACTCTGATCGGTTTTAAGCCTTTAATGTTTGAAGAAGATTCCTGATCTCATCTGATTTAGAGACGTGAGGTTTAGAATCGTCAAACCTACCAATCTCGAAGGTTTCCTCGTGAAATCGTTGCCTCTTGTGGCTGTTATAGAAATGGCAAAGTTTTAATGGTTCAGATAGATTAAAATCATTAGCAGGAGGTTCATAGAGAGATTCCTCTCATCACAGCACTGAAATGGCGAACAATTCGTCGAAAAATCCCATGTTACAGGCTGATCTCGACGCTGTTATAGGTTGATCTCGACGCTGGCCTGCTGTTATAGGATGATCTCGACGATAACATGCTGATCTCGACGATTAAGCTGCTGATCTCAACGGTTTTACTGCTGATCTCGACGATTATGCTGCTGTTAAGGGTTGATCTCGACGTTGATCTCGACGTTAAGCTTCTGATCTCGACGTTGAGCTCGACGATATCCTGCTGTTTTAAAACAGCAAGACCGATCTCGACATGTGCCGGATGAATTCGATCATTGGCAGCGGCATATAATTTGTTTCCCAAAATTATTTTGGTTTTTTTTAAGATCAGTTTGTTTTCTAAAAAGAGAGGAAATTAATTTGTTTCTAAAAAAAGAAAAAAATCAAAATAAAAAATTTGGAAGGAAGTTAGAAAAAAAACAGCAAAATCATCTTTTTGAATATTGTTAAACAGCAACACATGTTCAAGTTTTTCTGTTTTTCTGAATTTCTTTTGGGTTAGACTCGGTTTTAAAAGAAAAATAATGATAAAAAAATAAAAATAAAACCATCCTCTTTATTTCATTGATCATTATTATACACTTAATTCAAAACCCTTAGAAATTTCGAATTATTTCGGGTCGCCCCAAAACACCCTTGATTGGACTATGAAATTTATCAAAATATTGCGATGATCGGGACTATAAACTACCATGATTGGTATATGAAGGTGATGTGCATGCTTATTTCCATGGTTCGGACCATATTATTAATTCATGATAATTGCCTATTTAATGTGCCATAATATCATTGGGAATGCATGTTTGATGTTGGTCATAATGTTGATCATGATTAAATGTTTATGTGATTGGAATGATGCTTAGATCCATATAATTCATGTTATAATGATTGGTTTGATTGGGCCATGGGCCCATTTGTTTGAAAAAAGGCCCCGGGCACACCCCACCCTTGCTTTGCACACACCACATGCACGTTTACTGCTTTACTCACTTACACGTCCCATTTAGCCAACGTGGCACTAGTGCGTGGCCCGGTCTCTTCGGAGATGCGACGTCATTCATGAAACCCACAACTCCAGTCACGTACCTTAGGGTATATCGAACTGGGGCATCAATGCCGTCTGATCAGGTGATTCTGAGAGACATATTGATGCACCCATGCTGGGGTGACCTGAGCCTTTGTCCTATTGTAAGCCACACAGTCACATGTCCCGATTGCCAACGTAGTACTAGTACGTGGTCGGTCCCCTCGTGGGATGCCAAACCATTTATGAAAGCTACAACTCTTGACTCGTACCCGTAGGTATAAAAGGTAATCTAAGTATATCAATTGCACTTCTTGGTCAAAAACGGTGCCTAAGCAAGATCTTGCCCCGCTGTACCCTACTGTACGAGGGGGATAGACTACGTCTATTCTAGACGAGAGGTATTTAAGTGGGCCCTTGCTCAGCATTGTGCGCCACCTCTCAACTGGAGATCAAACTGGCCCTTTTTGGCTTCAGAGAAGTGAATTGAGGTTTTAGATTATCACCTATACGGTATATCAAACCAAGTCACCACGTATCGAAAGGTATATAGGTGTGCTTGGGCAAGGGTGGCCAGATAAAAATGCATTGCACGTAGTAAGCCTAGAGTCTAGAAACCTTCCCCATAGGTCACGACTCGAACTTATCGTGGGTGTTCCCGGGTTGTTTATTGAATGAATGCCTGTTGTTGGATGAATGTATGTGAGTGATGTGAATGATGAGATCAAAGTGTATGATTGTCCTCAAGGATCAAAGAAATTTTATTTTTGAAAATTAAAACGGGTGCACCGACCCAGTAAAGAATCCATTCTTTTACAATGATGACCCATTCCATCCAGACCCAACAATCATGATGGACCGGGCCAGTTAAATCAAAATGGAAATCGAATTTTCAAAGAAGAGAAAGAAAATATTTTTCAAAAAAGATTATTTTCCAAAAGAAGTGTTCTTTAGAAGAAACATTTTCCAGAAAATATATTTTCCAGAAAATATTTTCCATAAGAATGAAATTTTCCAAAAGAAAATGAATTAATCTTTTACATGGACCATTGGAAGAGTACTAAAATCCTCTTTTGTGTCAAACCAGGATGTTAGCCGCCGGCGATAACCCAATCGATCAGTTAGTCAAAACAACCGTCATAGGGATGCACCCTGTAGAGAAGATCAATTTTGGGAGATTCATGTTGAGGAGTGCTCTTTACTTCCATGAGTTTGAGATAGACTGGAACCTCTTACATGCTATGACTAAACGATGGAACCCCTACCTTCACATATTCCACATTGGGCGTATACACTTGTGCCCTACTCACGAGGATTTTTGTGGTATTATGGGGATATCCACTTCAGGACCTCTAGTCCGGCCCTCATTGAAGACCGGATATTCTGGTGCCCTCGCCACAGGATTGAATATTTCCAAAGAAGAAGCCAAGGCCCTAATCCATAACGGGAGACTGGATTTAGTACCTTTACTGGGCCCGTACCACTCCCGCAGTCATCCTATCAATGTAAAACCCGAAGCCTGGCGAGCCACTAGAGACTATCGATTATGCTTAGGAATCCTAGCCCAATACATACTGACCTCTAATAGTGATGGCCAAACTATCCCTGAGTCCTTCATAGATTTAGCCTCTCAACTCTCGAGGAAAGCCAACCCAGTGCCCCTCATCTTAGCTGAAACCTTCTCAGGTCTAGATGCCATAAAAAATGGTGAGCGGGAAAGCTTCAAAGGAAGTCCCCACTTACTCTATATGTGGCTTTGTGATCGTCTTAAGATTGTAGATGTTCCCTCAAACCTCGAATATGGGCCAGAACACTTCTCCAAGAGAAACCTGTTAGTGCGTCACAACTCAGTCAAAGCCTGGAGTAAATGGTTAGACTCTCGCTTAGCTCGTCATATCGATTTTAGGTGCCCTTGGTGGATGACTGATCCCCCTGTTCTAGGAACCAAAGGATCCTACTATGTCCGTCTGATGGGTTTAGAAGAAACATCTTTTTACCATCCTAATTTGATCCCAGAACAGTATGATGTACCCATAGAGTTATCCTTATCTCAACCCAAAGCTTTCTTTTCCCCCGAGCCTTTGACTGAAAAGTTAGTACACCTCATCGAGAAAGCATGGAACAAGCGCACCTTAGGGTATCCGGACGGACCAGCAGAATTCAGAGAGCCAGTTGTTAGAACCAAGAGGGTCAAGCCTGACAGCAATCCTGATGACCATCAAGACAAAACCAAGCGTCCATGTAAAAATAGTTCAAATCAAATTTGTTGAAAGATGTTTTAATAAGAACATATTGTCAATCATTTTCAATAAAATTATCTTTCTTTTTTGAATAAATATCTCCTTTTCAAATACTCATTGTGTGAATGGATTAATTAATGGATTGGTGCACAAACCTCAATAAAATGATTCTTAAAAATGTTATCAAGGGGTTAATATCGAAATTGACTAAATCTACCTTTGATGGGGTCATATAGGTTATCATTGCGCCTAAACTCAAGCGTCCACCTCCTAGTTGGAGTCGTAAGTCCAGTCGGTTAGAAAGAACCACAGTACCAAGTCAACAAGCAGAGATGGCGTCAGAATCTGAACTCACGGAGATCCGTAAGATCTTGGCAGCCTTTGCCAATGATATCAGCAATATAAAAGGCAAGGTGGAAATGTTAGAACAGACCTCGGAATCGACGGGAATTCCTTTAGGTGACCCAAAAGGAAAAAAGGTTGAAGAGAAACGTCCACGTGAAGTCTTCGAGCTCGACGGAGACGAAGAGTATTTTGATGAAAATCCGGCATTATCTAATAGGATGTCTCAATTGGAGTCAGCAATGAAGAGTATAAAGGGTATTGATGAAATCGCAGCAGGCATTGAAGCTTTGAATCGCATCCCTAGAATCCATTTGCCAGAAAAGTTTGTGATGCCTGAGATGGACAAGTTCTGTGGGACAGGGTGTGCAAAAACACATCTTAAGGTGTATGTTACCAACATGCGCACTATGGGACTCAGCGACGAACAAATGACATTATTGTTCCAAAGGACTTTATCAGGATCAGCACTACGGTGGCTAATGTCTCAAGATCCAGTTACTGTGGGTACATGGGAAAACATGTCAAAGGCCTTCTGGCATCAGTATAAGTACAGTACCGAGATTGAGACTTCAAGAAGGGATTTGGAAGCAACTAAACAGAAAAATGGGGAGACATTCACTGATTTCATTGGTCGCTGGAGAGCCAAGGCTTCTCAAATGTGGGATAGACCTTCGGAGAAGGAACAAGTAGCAATTATCCTAAAGAACCTCTCTCAAGGATATGCTCAACACCTAGTGGCCCAATACCTCCCTACCTTTGAATCCTTGTTGCAAGCAGGAAGCCAACTTGAGGATGCGTTTGCCTCTGGAATCCTTTCTAACCCCTCAGATAACAGGCCTAAGAAACCATATGTTCCCAAACCCAACATCAACCATACTTACATCGCCAATACCTCAGTTACCCCAGCTCAACCCCCAGCCCGGACTAATAACCAAGCTCACCCAAGTCAACCTCGGACTCCGCGTCAGTTCACCGATCTAGGGATGAGTCTCACTGTAGCGCTTCACAAATTGATGAAAAAAGGGCTTCTTACCCCTATCCAACCCCGACCTTTACCTAATCCCTTGCCAGCTGGACACAATGCTAACGTGTTCTGCGAGTTCCATCAAAATCCTGGCCATCACACGGATCGGTGTATCACCTTGCGCCATGCCATTCAAAACCTTATTGACAACAAAAAGGTCACCATCCCTAGCCCACCAAATGTCACCACAAATCCACTACCTGCTTATCAACCTCCACCAACCCTGAATATGGTTTCTCACACCCCATCACCATTCGACCCTGTTTCTCTCATCCATCCAATCCAAGTTAAACCGCCCAGTTACCCCCTTGCCGGGATAGCCTTCACTGATGAGGTTTTTACCACAAACCATGAACCATTCGATTTAACCTCGGATGATACCTATTGTTTATCCCCACCTCGTTACGATAGTCCCGCGTTCACTAGTTACCTATTGGCCCAGATGAATCTGAAAAACCCTGTATCTTTAACAGACGAAGATCCATACGTGTTGACTGAAGAAGATGAGCCCTTCTCCCTTTTCTGTGATGAAGTTAGACATATGACTCGAGGTGGAAGAGTTTTTAAGCCACAAGAACTCTGTGTTGAAAATCCTGCAGCCCTGGCAAGAAAAGAAGGAGAAGATCCCACTAAGGAAAGCATCGAAGAGGATAACTCCGTGATCAAACATTGAAAAAATCAGGGGCCAATATCTCAGTATGGGGTTTACTCATGGCTTCCACTGCTCATAGGGAGGCTGTTCTCAAAGCACTAAACACAGCCCAAGTCTCCCTTGATACTTCTCCAGATCAGCTAGCCAGTATAGTGGGGGCAACTTACGTGGAGAATATTCTATCCTTCTCGGACTCAGATCTCCCAAAAGAAGGGGCAAGCCATACTAAGCCATTGCACATTACAGTTGACTGTAACGGAATGAGGGTACCTTTAGTTTTGATTGATAACGGGAGTGCACTAAATGTTTGCCCGCTGAAAACGGCTACTTGTCTCGGATTTAAGGCTGAAGATCTCAAACCTACTAATCAAGGTGTTAGAGCTTACGATAACACCAAGAGAGATGTATTGGGAATTTTGCACCTTCGGCTGTCCACAGGCATAGCTGAATTTCCCGTGGAATTTCAGGTTATTGATATCCAGTCCTCTTTCAATCTACTGTTAGGGAGACCATGGTTACACCAGATTAAAGCCATCCCTTCTACACTACACCAGAAGGTCAAATTTATCAAGGATGGGCTGGTAATTACTCTTCATGGAGATGCTGAAATTGTAGGGATCATAAATAATACTGAGGCTAAGGATAAGCCGTTGCTTGAGATTCAACCAGAACAACAGGGAGTAGAGCTCAGTGGGTTCGAGTTTGAAAAGGTATGCTCAGTCCAATGGGATCAAGCCATGAAGGAGTATTTTCCAATGGAAAATACCTATAATTGTTGCATGGCCAACATATTCAAGAAAATGAGATTCTTCCCTGGTATGGGCTTAGGTCGCAAACAGCAAGGTATTAAAGAGGCACCATTAATTAAAGAGGCCATCGGCACATTCGGACTAGGATATAAGCCTACTAATGAAGATTGGGCCCAATATTGGAAGACAAAACGGGATAAGGCCATTGCTAAAAGGCAAAGGCGTACCACAGATCTCATTAAAATGAAGCCCTATCGAAAGACCCTCAATGGTTACTTTGTGAAAGAAGGAGAAGACTTCCGCTACTGTGGGTTCCCAGAGCCATTTATTGATCACATCACAGGTACTCGTCTGCCGGGGTTTGAAATTTTCTTTGGCATGGAACGGCCCGAAGAGGAAGCAAGCATAGAAGTTAAGGAGAAGAAGGTTGAAGACTGGCAACTCGATCTGGACTCCCTCAACATCGATCAGCTATTCATTGAAGATCATAGTATCTTAGTGTTATCAGTTGGGAAAGGGATCCCAAATCCTCAGTCTGTAATCAAACCCGCTGTTGGGTCTCTATCAAATTATCATGTAGTCAGTCCTATGTTGCATGTCAAGGCTGGGTCTGTCGATCCCATTAGTCCTGTTCAGTCTGACATGCCAGTTGAGTCATTTATTTCTGTTGAGTCGAGTAAGTTAGTTGTTTCTGCTGAGTCTGTTATTTCTAGGGAGTCTGTTTTTCCTGCTGAGTCGAGTGAGTCTGTCCAGTCTGCAATGAGTCCTGTTACCCCATCTCTTTTCAGTGAAATGAAAGAAATTTTTGATTACCCCGAGCGCAATAATAATTCAACTAATAATCTGGCTTCGGAGGGAGAGTCTTCTGACGAAGAACCTCCCCCTGAAATAATCAAATTACTTAAACAAGAAGAGGAACGTCAGGCTCAACCTCTAATAGAGGAAGTAGAGGTTATCAACCTCGGAACAAAAGAAAGTCCTCAAGAAATTCGTATAGGGGTCACTTTATCTCCCGATGAACGCAAAGGGATAGTAGATTTACTCAGAAAGTTCAAAGACGTGTTCGCGTGGTCTTACGAGGATATGCCGGGAGTAAGCACAGATATTGTCCAACATCGGATTCCGTTATATCCTGATGCTCGACCAATCAAACAGAAACTTCGACGTATGAAGCCGGAGTGGGCTTTGAAAATCAAAGAAGAAGTTACAAAGCAGATTAACGCTGGATTTTTGGAAGTGGTAGAATACCCTGAGTGGATTGCCAATGTCGTCCCGGTGCCAAAAAAGGATGGAAAAATTAGAATGTGTGTGGATTTTAGAGACTTAAACAAAGCAAGCCCAAAGGATAGTTTCCCTTTACCACACATAGATGTTCTAGTAGACAGTACAGCAGGACACGCGTTGTTGTCCTTCATGGATGGGTTTTCAGGGTACAATCAGATAAAGATGGATCCTCGAGATATGCAAAAGACGTCGTTCATCACACAGTGGGGGACCTTCTGTTACAAGGTCATGCCTTTTGGTTTGAAGAACGCTGGAGCTACCTATCAAAGAGCAGCCACGACCTTACTACATGACATGATACACAAAGAGGTCGAAGTTTTTGTGGATGATATGATAGTCAAATCCAAATAACGACTAGGGCATGTTACTGCGTTAGAAAAATTTCTCACAAGGATTCAAAAGTACCAACTCCGCCTCAACCCACAGAAATGTATATTCGGAGTAACTTCTGGAAAGCTGTTGGGATTTGTAGAAGCTATCCAAGAAATGCCACCACCCGAGACTGAAAAGCAGATTCGAGGTTTTCTGGGCAGAATCCAGTATGTTAGCAGGTTCATCGCCCAACTCACCAATGTCTGCGAACCTATTTTCAAGCTTCTCAAGAAGAATGAACCAACAGTTTGGAATGAGCAATGTCAAAAGGCTTTCGACCAAGTCAAGGAGTATCTCTTAAATCCACCTATTTTGGTCCCACCTACACCGGGTGAGCCACTTCTTCTTTATCTGTCAGTCACAGAAGAAGCTATGGGATGCATGCTTGCACAGTATGACAAAGATACTCGCAAAGAAAGGGCCATCTACTACATCAGTAAGAAGATGTTAGAATATGAACGAAAGTATTCATCCTTGGAGAAAACTTGCTTAGCATTGGTTTGGGCTACTCAGAGACTCCGGCATTATATGCTGTCTCATTCAATTATCCTATTATCTCGGATGGATCCTCTCAAGTATCTTTTTGAGAAACCGGCGTTAACAGGGAGAACCGCACGATGGTTACTGTTGCTATCAGAGTTTGACATCACGCATGTTACGCAGAAATCCATCAAGGGAAGAGCTGTGGCAGAATACTTGGCAGATCACCCTGTAGTAGAAGGAATAAGGCCTGTCGATCAATTTCCAGATGAGAACATCTTGCATGTTAAGGAAGAACCGCAGAACCAAACATGGCAGTTATACTTTGATGGAGCGGCCAATCAAAATGGGTATGGAATAGGGGCAGTCTTGGTATCTCCAGAAGGGTGTCATATTCCTATCGCTATTAAGTTAGCTTTCTCGAACACTAATAACACGGCTGAATATGAGGCGTGCATCGCAGGGCTCGAAGCTGCTTTGAACCTGGGCATTACAGAAATTGAGGTTTTCGGGGATTCGGCCTTGGTCATACATCAGTCATTGGAAGAATGGAAGACTAGAGATGAAAAGTTGAAACCCTATCATGAGTATTTGCTAAACTTAGTCAGTAAGTTTAAAGCTATCCTGTTCCAACACCTGTCAAGGGAAGATAACAGATTTGCTGACTCCTTAGCAACTTTATCTTCAATGATCCATTTGCCCCCTGGCATGGAATTGAGGCCAATCACGGTTGAAGTCAAAAATAAACCCGCATACTGCCATCAGATCAACATTGCTACTCGACTACCCGATGGAAAGCCATGGTACACAGACATAAATAAAGTGTTGGAAAAACAAGAATTCCCGGAAGAAGCATCGAGGAAAGAACGACAGACCCTATTAAGATTAGCGTCTCAATTTATCTTGTGCGCAGGAAGCTTATACAAAAGGTCTTATGATGGGATTCACTTGTCGTGTGTTGATGAAGATCAAGCTGAACAGATAATGATTGAACTACATTCAGGAGAATGTGGCCCTCACATGAGTGGGAAAATGTTAGCCAAGAAGATTATGAGACAAGGATACTACTGGCCCACGATGGAAACAGATTGTCATCACATGGTCAAAACTTGTCATAAGTGCCAAATACATGCGAACTTGATACATGTGCCACCATCTCAATTAGTGGGTCTGACCTCACCATGGCCTTTCTCAGTTTGGGGAATTGACATTATTGGTAAAATATCACCTAAGGCATCGAACGGGCACGAATACATCCTGGTTGCCATCGATTATTTTACCAAATGGGTTGAAGCTGCCTCTTATGCTGTCCTCACTGCGTCTCGAGTTGCAAAGTTTATTCAAACGAACATCATTAGTCGATACGGAGTACCTTCAGAGTTGATATCCGATAATGGGTCGCACTTCAAAGCTGAGGTTATCAAATTGTGTTCAAAGTTTAAAATCTCACACCATAAATCATCTCCTTACCGACCTCAGACTAACGGAGCAGTCGAAGCAGCTAATAAGAATATTAAGACTATCCTCAGGAAAATGTGCCAATCACATCGAGATTGGTCAGAAAAACTGCCATTTGCATTATGGGCATATCGAACCTCAATTCGATCCTCCACTGGAGCTACTCCCTACTCCTTAGTGTATGGCATGGAAGCAGTCTTGCCAGTTGAAATGGAGATTCCATCTCTCAGGATTTTGTTAGAAAGTCAGTTGTCAGAAGCAGATTGGGTTCGTCAACGGTATGAAGAGTTGAATTTGATCGAGGAAAAACGACTGAGAGCGTTGTATCACGTGCAAGCTTATCAAAGAAGAGTCGCCCGTGCGTTTGACAAGAAAATCAAGGCCCGTCACTTACAAGTTGGGGATTTAGTACTCAAAGAGAACAGGGCACCGATTTTTGATCCCAGGGGGAAGTTCAAACCAAATTGGGGAGGTCCGTTCATCATCAAAGAAATATTACCAGGAAAAGCTGTCAAACTTCAAGATCATGATGGAATCGAATTACCAGAACCAACCAACCTTGACCAAGTCAAACGGTACTACATTTAAGGAGGCCATCTTTGGCCGAATCAATTTCCTTGCTACCCATTTCATTATCTCCTTTCTCAGCCTTTTGCAGCCTTTTGTGCCTTGTATTTCTTAGCCCGATCACCTAACCTAGGGGAGGGAAATTTGAACTACGTTTTGGTCTGATCCCAAAATGTTGGGGTACGTAGGCAACCTGAGAAACTACTTCAGGCCCGACCACATCAAAAAATAAAAAAATAAAAAAATCTATTTCCCCACACAATAAGAAATGAAAAAAATTCAAAAGAAAAAAAATTCAAAATGGGGAAGAAAATTTAAAGAAAAAGAAATAATTTAAAAGGAAATGCCACACAAGGGGCATTTGGGTTTTTGAGCCTCAAAATTCCTTTCTTTTTACCCAGTCCCAAGCCTACCTATAAAAGTCCTCCTAAGTACCGTGTGAAAAGTCAAGGAGGGTGGCAAAGCATGATCAGACAGTAAATTCTAGAAGTTCAAAGGAGAAGAAAAAGATAAGTGAAAATACCTGCTAAGTTGAAAACCCGAAAAGGGCGACTTAGGCAAAAATTAAGGCAAGCTCGCAAGGTTGAAAATCTGAAAGGACAACTTTGGCAACAATTAGAGCAAAGAAAAAGAGAAAAGCTCGCTAGATCGAAAACCTGAAAAGGCGATCTAGGCAAAAGCTAGAGCAAGCTCGCTAGATTGAAAACCTGAAAAGGCGATCTAGGCAAAAGTTAGAGCAACAAAGAAAAATAGAAGAAAATCCCAAGCTGAGAGCGGTCCGAGCTGAAACATCAGAAAGTCCGAATAATCAAGCTCAATACTTAGCTTATACCAGGCATAGACTCAGAAGCCACAAGTATCTTGTCTATGATCGATCTGAAAATGTTTACTTCCCTAAGTGAACTAAGGGGGATAAGGGTGAATTCTATGATGAAACTCGAAAAGGAAATAATTTTGTACTCTTGAGCCTGACTCAAAAACCTTCAATAAAATTAATCAAAATTAAAAGTTGAGTCTTTATTGCGCTTGTGGTAATCAATTACTTCAAACCTTCATACAAAGGGCATTTTCTTTCTTTTTTAATGTAACTTTTCCCCCTTATACTAGGGGCATTTTTTTATGATGTGTTCAATTATCTTCAATGCCAAGTACATTGTCAAACTAGGGGCATTTTGTCTTCGAGCAATGTTAATCCTAAAAAATAATGAGAACCCCAAATTTAAGGTAACCCTCTTGATAACAGTTTTTCAAAAAACTCTTGAGGTTCGAAAGAAATAAAAATTCAGGTTTTAAAATTTTTTTGATAAATCCTTGAGGTTCAAACAAAAGCATTTCGAATCTCACATAGGAGATATAACATTCTTTCAGTCTCCAGATTCTTTTCCAGATTCAATCATTCTTGGAATCAATCATTTCTCCTCCAGATTCATTATCTTCCAGATTTATTCGTTCTCCGATTTGTTCTAGTCGGTTTTTCTCCAAATTCGTTCATTCTTTCCCAAAATTCATTCATCCCTCTACCAGTTTTGCTCAGATACCGCCGAGGGTTTTCTCGGAATTATGCTCAGATACCGCCGAGGGTTTTCTCGGAACTATGCTCAGATACCGCCGAGGGTTTTCTCGGAACTATGCTCAGATACCGCCAAGGGTTATCTTGGAACTATGCTCAGATACCGCCGAGGGTTTTTCTCGGAATTATGCTCAGATACCGCCGAGGGTTTTCTCGGAATTATGCTCAGATACCGCCGAGGGTTTTCTCGGAACTATGCTCAGATACCGCCGAGGGTTTTCTCGGAATTATGCTCAGATACCGCCGAGGGTTTTCTCGGAATTATGCTCAGATACCGCCGGGGTTTTCTCGGAATTATGCTCAGATACCGCCGGGGTTTTCTCGGAACTATGCTCAGATACCGCCGAGGGTTTTCTCGGAATTATGCTCAGATACCGCCGAGGGTTTTCTCGGAACTATGCTCAGATACCGCCGAGGGTTTTCTCGGAACTATGCTCAGATACCGCCGGGGGTTTTCTCGGAATTATGCTCAGATACCGCCGGGGGTTTTCTCGGAATTATGCTCAGATACCGCCGAGGGTTTTCTCGGAATTATGCTCAGATACCGCCGAGGGTTTTCTCGGAATTATGCTCAGATACCGCCGAGGGTTTTCTCGGAACTATGCTCAGATACCGCCGAGGGTTTTCTCGGAACTATGCTCAGGAACTATGTTCAGATTATATTCAAATTATGCTCAGTTTATATTCAAATTATGCTCAGTTTATACTCAGATTATGCTAAATTTATGCTCAGGTTTTACTCAGTTTCACACAGTGCACACACTTGCACATTTGCACTTTTTAGTCAGGGAGAATTCTCTAAAATTCAAGGATCTGACACCGTCAGTGAGAGTTTGCGCTCAAGGACCTGACAACCTTTTAATTCGGGGAGAGCTTTACCCTCAAGGATTCGAACACCTTGACGAATTGCTAAATCAGGCTGCAAAATGAACTGTCACTAGCTTTGGCATTCGGATATCGCACTATCTACCAAAATAGATTTGCTATCCAGTTTGCTTCAACCCTCTGCCAAAGAGGGGCATCTGTAGACACCCCATTTTTGCATCCGCCTGATTAATCAACTCGTCAACCCGATCGCAAGGATTCCCAATGATGGATGTGTATTCCGTTGCTTTATTTTGTTACCAGATTTGTTTAAGAAATCCAGATGAGGTATCTCAAATTGACAAAACCTTAGAAACCACGCTACGCTAGGAAAGTACGACCCCAGAAACATAGAAATCATCATCTTGCAGACCAAAAAGAAGCTTCACGATAAAAATCACTAAAAATTACCAAATTACCAAAATACCCCTAACCTCAAAACAACCTTAGAGCCTACGTTACGCTTAGGAAAACCCATTCGAACACATAAAATGACAAATTGGAACCAAATAAATCATTTCACCAATTTTAACAGAATTTGACAAAATTACGAAAATGCCCCTCATAAAGTTCACAACCATTTCACACAAAAAACTTCATAAATGACACAAAATAATATTTCCATTGAATTCCTTACGAAAAATCGATTCTAAAACATCCTAGAACATTAAAAACCGACTTAAAATGTGAAAAGTCCTCTTCGGGGGCAAAACGGTAATTTCACAATTTTCATGATAAAAAATTCCGAAATTAATAAAAAAAACATTAAATTATTAAATTTAAACATTAATGAAATTAATTTAAAATTTTGAACCTAAAAAATCGATTAATCGGACTCTCAAGCAAAATTGTTGAGGGTTCGTGGGATATTTCTTTAAGGACCCCTCCATTTGGGAGTCCAAAGAATTAAAGAAATAATGGAAGGGGGTTCTCCAAAATTAAAAGTAAATCAAGCAAGACTAAAGTCAAGGTATTAAAGTCAATCAAGTGAGACTGAAGTCAAAATTAAAGTCAATTAAGCAAGACTAAAGTCAAGATATTAAAAGTCAATCAATTAAGACTAAAGTCAAAACATTAAAAGTCAATCAAATAAGACCAAAAGTCATAATAGAATTATAATTGATTAATAACTCTATCTAATAGAGTTCTAACTTAAAAATAATTCTACCTAAAACAATTCTAATTAAAACATAATTCTACCTAAAACAAGTCAAATTAAAACACAACTCTAATTAAAAGATATCTAATTAAATACTAACTCTATCCAAATCAACCCCTAAAAACATCTATAAATAGAGGTGCTCACACCCTATTTTCGTATCAAATCATAAACCCTAAGAGAAGTAGGTCTAGAAGCTCCCCTAGCCCCCCATAAACCCTAGTTTTGGAGCCCCAACTCCTTAGCTAACATCCCTCCTTCAATTTTAGTCTAGAAAATACCCAAAAGCCTTCTAAAAACATCCCCAAATCCGCAACGAACTTGAAGAGTTCAGATTCAAAAACAAGGAGATACCTTGCCTCGGAGATCCGAAGTCAAATCCGGAAGCAAAACGAAGTAAGGGAGCACGGTACAAGGAGTTCTTTTTGTCAGATCTGAGGGAACCAAGTCCTTGCCATCGGAAAGGTAAACCTTTTATTTTTATTTATTTTCTTATCTAGGTTTTAGCAATGTAATTTACTTGGGAATTTAGTAGAGACCGGCTGTGGCCGGGCGGGGTTGGTGCCTTACACCTTCCAACCCCGTAACTTGATCCCCGAATTCAGTTTTTTTTTTTGTTTTAGATTAGTTTTTATCCGTTTAGAGTCATTGATCGGTTCCTAGACCGTAATAACTAGGTGGCGACTCCCAAACCTCAAGGGTCAAAAGCGGATCCGCGCACCCCGCGGATCGAGGGCGCTTTCATTTTGATTAAGCCATATGGGTCTCACGTGCCAATAGCCATTAGACTGAAATTCCAATGTTCTAACAATGAGACTGAATACGAAGCATGCATAGCAGGGTTGAAAGCAACATTGGATCTCGAGGTAGATGAGATCGATGTTTTCAAGGACTCATGCCTAGTAGTCTATCAGACGACTGGAGAATGGAAGACTCGAGAACAGAGATTGGTCTCTTACCACGAGTATCTGCAGGAATTAAGCTCGTGCTTTGACAGGATTTCATTCACATATATGCCGAGAGCGAAGAATCAGTTTGTAGATGCACTAGCTACGCTGGCTTCTATGATCAGCATCTCGGAAGACTTAGTCATTGACTCCATTGAAATTGGAATCCAAAATGAACCAGCTTACTATCTGCCCATCGAAGTAGAAGAACCGGAAGAAAAACCATGGTACTCGAACATTAAGGCATACATCGAAGATCGAACCTTCCCATCAGACGCAACGCCTAATGATCGAAGGACTATTCAGAATTTGGCAGGCCAATTCTTCTTAAACAATGGCATTCTATACAAGAAATCACACCACGAGGTCTTACTTTGATGTGTGACAGAAACATAAGCGAAACAACTAATCGAGACCGTGCATGGTGGATTCTGTGGATCCCATATGAATGGTTACATGCTAGCGAAGAAGATCATGAGGATGGAATACTATTGGTCGACAATGGAGAGTGACTGCTATCAGCATGTTCACAAATACCATCTATGCTAGATTTATGCCAACAAGATCAATGCGCCACCTTCAGAACTGCATAATATGACTACCCCTTGGCCCTTCTCGCTTTGGGGCATGGACGTCATCGGTCAGATGTCACCTAAAGCTGCAAACGGGCATCACTTCATTCTCATTGCTATCGACTATTTTACTAAAAATAAAATAATGTCCTGAAGTTTGTCAAAAATAATATCATCTGCAGATATGGGCTTTCTAACGGACTAGTGACTGATAATGCCAAGAACTTCAAGAACAAGGACATGATTAAGATATGCGAAGATTTCCAGATCACTCATCATAACTCTATACCATACAGACCTAAGATGAACGGAGCAGTCGAGGCAGCCAACAAGAATATCAAGAAAATTATCAAGAAGATGACAGTTACATATAAAGATTGGCACGACATGTTGCCTTTTGCACTCCACGCCTATCGAATCTCGTTCAGAACTTCGACTGCGGCAACTCCGTATTTATTGGTCTATGGAATGTAAGCAGTTTTACCTGTCGAGGTTGAGATTCCGTCCCTCCGGATCTTAAAAGAAGCAGAGTTGGATGAAGTTGAATGGATTCAGGTTCGATTCGACCAATTAAATCTGATAGAAGAGAAACGCCTTGCAGCCATTTGCCATGGACAGATCTATCAACGACGAATAGCCCGTGCCTACAACAAGAAAGTCAAGCCTAGAGATTTCTCGCCAAGAGACCTTGTTCTGAAGAAAATTTTACCTATCCAAGAAGATGCTAGAGGAAAGTTTCGACTAAACTATGAGGGACCATTCATCGTACAAAAGATAATGACAGGAAGCGCTTTGATACTTACGGAGATGGACGGACAAGTCTTCCCGCAACCAATCAATGCTGACACTGTTAAGAAAAACTACGCCTAAGAACTGATCCTGAGATAACGAAAGGCTATCCTTGCTATCCCAAACTAACTATCATACCCTAGTCAACCCTTTTGAGCCATCATGTTCATTTCTTAACCTAAGACTGGGCAAGTCAACAACTATAAAAAAAAATAAAAAATAAAAGACAAAAGAAAAATAGAAAATCAAAAGCATCAAAATACTCCTGGCCTGCATGAGGATAAACTGTGAACGGCTAAAAATACAAAAAAATAAAAAAAAGTCAAAAAACTCGGACATTTGATTTGAGCTCGACCCAAATCTCCAGCCTAAACAAGTTCGAGAGACGCTGGGAGGAGACATAGATCACCATTTCGAAACAAAAATAGACGAATCCCATGTCTAATCCATTCTAGATAAACCTAGACCTTAACCTGTTTGTATCTTTTCCACTACCATAAGCTTAAGCAAACGTTTCGTCATATTAAAAGTCCTTTTTGATCAAGGAATGTTCTAGGGCAACACAATGACAATGGCAGCACCAATGATCTTGCGACTTGGTCCGGACCTTAAAGTCTTATTAGTCGTTGGAAGACTTGAGAGGGGAATCCAGGTCGGATATTCGAAAAAAAAGAGTACTCGCAGTGTAGAGTAGCCGATCTCGCGGCTCAACTTGAGTTGTTGAACCACGAATAGTTATCAGCAAACTCGAGAGGGGAATCCAGATTTATTACTCAAGAAAGAGTGCCATTACAAGAGTAGAGTTGCCGATCTCGCAGCTCAACTTGAGTCACCAAGCCACAAAGACACAGAAACTCCGAGCAAGAATTATAATGAAAAATAAAAAAACTGAAAGCATAATCTAAAAGGGCATAGTGAAAACTCGAAAGGGCGCTATGAGTAAAAGAATTAGACTATGGCAAGATCAAAGCCACCAGCCAGATGAAAATCTCAAAAAGGACGTCGATGCGCAAAAATGTGAAAATCAGGTCTGGTGAAAATCGTAATTGGCACTAGGGGCAATAAGGGTAAAAAAAAAAAAAAAATAGAACTCCTGGCCTGCAAGAGCATAAACTGTGAACGGTAAAATCTTTTCCAAAAACCCGTGGTCCAAGTGGATAACAGTCTCCAAATACCAAGGTATTGGGAATGACTCTAAAGGAATCAAAAG
The DNA here is from genome assembly GCF_017979445.1 of Akebia trifoliata. Taxonomy (NCBI): domain Eukaryota; kingdom Viridiplantae; phylum Streptophyta; class Magnoliopsida; order Ranunculales; family Lardizabalaceae; genus Akebia; species Akebia trifoliata. The sequence continues at coordinate 15,791,100 of NC_141384.1, read as the reverse complement.
AACAATTGACGTTTGTATCCCCTGTGCTTGGAAAAAGCACCAAAACCGTTACAACCAAAGATTTTACAAACTCTGAAGTTATCAGACTCATTTGATAAGGACATTTCACAAAATTGCATTTCAAAAAACTACTATTTTGGCCAATGACGACAAGTCTAGGACTCATTCAACAAAACTTCGGGATTTCAAGAATAAAAGATATACTTGAGGCCAAGTAAGTACAAAACTTATTTTCTTTGCATTAATCTTTCAACATTGTGGCATGCATTCAGATAATGACAAGAAAATACAAAAAGTGGGATTACAACGTAGTCAATCAAATATCATGGTAAGAAATGAAGAATGAGTCAAGGTGTTCCTCCAAGGCATGAATCCGGGCAGCCTGACCCATCATCACTTTTTCGATATCTGAAGCATCACGACTCACCAAATATACTGCAAAGTCATCAAAATGAGGACATTGGGCAAGTCGATCCCTCAACTTAGCAAGTTCGGCTTGAAGCCTAACCACTTCACCACTATCACTAGATCCAGACTGGGTAAGGGCAGATGTCAGTCGAGCAATCTCCTTCTGCATCTTCTTCTTGGATTTAAACCAGATAGCCTGAATTCTTTGATGATCAGTCTGAGTCTCCTCCACTCGATCTCGATAATCAAAGAAGGATGAAGCACCAGGACGTATTCGGGGAACTATCGACACCAAGGGCTTCCTAGAGATGAGTTCTCAAATCCAATGTAAGTATGCCGGGAATAGGTGTGCTGCGAAGATGGGTCGATTCAAAACCTCAACTCGACTCCACTCTTTTACGAGTCGACTCAAAAGTGCAGGCGATAAAGGGCCAACCAACTCATTAAAATTCTTAAGGATGAGCACATCCTGATTATAATCAAATTGTCGAAGAACCCGAAGTGGTATATAATGAGTTGTCTCGTGAAAAACAATCAAAACGAGAAAACATGCACCATCAAATGCGATCATCGGAGACCCTCAAGGTTGGAAAGCATCAACCCACCTCACTTCTTCATCATCAAGGTTGCCGATAAGGGAATACCACTCTTCTTTACCACCTGAGATGAGGGGAGCAACTCATCTCGACATCAGGAGTACAAGATCGGCATTAACGCAAAATGGGCGATTAACAACTTCAGTTGAAGCTAGATGATCCATAAACAATAGCTACAATAACAGGAGCATTCTAAACTTTGGAAACCAGTAAATTTAAGTTTAAATTTAAAACTAAGCTAAGCTTGGAATTTACTTGCAGGAGTGGAGCACATCCTCAAAAAATTCGAGCACAACCGGAAGAACAAGTCGTGAGAGATTGGAACATCTCGCTCAAAAGCATCGGTGCTAACCGGCGTCCCTCCCGGACTTATTGGATCACGTGAATGAGAGAATGGTCGAAGATGTCTCTGCCACTCGAAAACAGGAGTTGACTCACCACCATCAAAGTGAGGGCATTGAAATGAATCAACGGCTTCGAGGGATCCGTGAGGCGTTCAATCAAGAAGGATTTGGACATTGTCTTCAAATCGATCCACCATCCGGAATCTTCAAAAACTTGCGATTTATCCCTAAGAAGTTAGAAGTCTCGCCTCGATACCCATCACACAATGGTGGAACCACAACCTCACCCGATATTTCGAGCCCCAACAACATTTCAAATTCCTCAATGGTGGAAGTCATTTCGTGCTCTCCAAAGCGAAAGAGATTAAGTTCGGGGATCCAATACCCCAACATTGCCTCAATCAAGCTCCATTGCAATGAGACCTTGGGCAACGAGAGAGTAAACCCCAACTTGTTTAAACACCATTGGTTTCTCTCATTATTATCCATGCCATCAATCCAACTACTAAAGAAAGGATCAACAATGCCATACCTTTTCAAGTTGGGAAGAGTAAAGGGCACCTCCATGGAGCTTGAAGAAAAACTTTAAGGAAGAAGGAGAGCAAAATATGCCTAAAATGTGAAAGAGGGAAGTAAAATCGTGAAAAGTGAAATCTTAGGGCAACATCAATAGTGAAACAGGCTTAAAATGTGAAGTAAATCATCTTGGTCCGTGTCTTAAGTACAGATAAAGGAAAAACATGCCTAACCGTACTTCAAATACGGATGAAGTCTAAGCCATTTTAACCGTACTTAAAACAAGGATTGAACCAAGCACGGATGAAAATACATATGACTTATCCGTATTCAAAATACGGCCAAAGGAATATGTTAGTTTACCCGTACTAAAAGCACGGACCAGAACATTTTAAAACCTGGGCATTCCGACTTACCTACTTCCCTCACTCCCGAGAACCATAAGATGTTTACGTTAACGATCATCTCATCTCAAAGCCATGTGAAGAATAACCAGGCCCCTTCTCGCTTACCATCGGACCCCCAAATGGCTCACATCACTCAAGAATACATTCGACGGGTCCTTGAGACCCTAATCGCACCCTATACCTGTTCATAAGCTCACCAGCACTCGATGGGCTTAAAAAAGCCCTGATGATCGATATCATTCCTTGGAGGCCTGTTAAGGCCCAAGTCACTCATATACATGACCACAATGAAACAATAAATGCCACGACATGATTGACAGATATATATATACAAAAGTTTAAAATGTTTACAAACATGTCTAAGTCTAACACAAGAATATTTACATGTTTTGCAAGGTACAAATTCAGATCGAAAGGGGAGCATCATCCCGGGCACTCTAAGTCTCTGGGATCGCTCCAGAAGAAGATCCGACTACTACACCCGAGCCAGACACCCCGGAAGAAGGTAGACCGTGCATCTGTAGTTGGCCCTCCGAATCCATAAAGAATAGCTCTACGTCCAGGGCAGCATCCTGCTCTGTAGTCCTCGTAAGATCAGCACCCGGGATGAAAGGTCCAGTAGAGGAGAGGCCTGAAAAGAAAGAAACAAAAAAGATTAAAACACAGGCAGAGACATACAGAATATGCAAGGAAATGGACAACTAAAATGCAAATACTTACGCTAGGAGGTGTCGGAGGACGTGCAGAGGTGCTCGCTCCGTCTTGGCGTCGATGATAATCCTGAAAAGATCACATGAGGAAATCAATCAAAACATAATACCATGAGCTATGATCTATGAAACAAAAGAGAAAGGACATAGAAATAATGTACCATCTCAGCCTAAAAACTAGACTCTCACAGCACCATCTCAAGCTCCAGCCCCTGAATCCTGGTAGCCTACGCCTCGATGCGAGCTTCCTGCTCTTCAATCCGAGCAGCCTGCTCCTCCACCTCGGCCCTAGAGGCTCTCCACCTGCTCTCCATCTCTATGGCCCTCGCCGCCTGGGCCTCGATCACATCGTAGCCCTCTTGGAGATGACGAAGATCATCGGCCTGAAAGCCAGAACACAGACCTAGTGAGAACGATAAAAGTAGAAAGTTTTAAGGAAAAAAGGCAATGATAGAATACGTACCGTAACGGCATGCTCCTGCAGCAGGCATGATGCATCCAATGGATGCCTCTCGGAACCAGGCCTGATAGTCACCGCCTCTCACCAGTCCAGCAGCATCTACGCCCCTCGCTTGGGTGAGATACTCATCCACCGTCATAGCCCCTGAGATAAGCTCAGGTGGACCGACAGGGATGCGAAGGCTCCCGTCGTGCTGGATGAACAAGCGCTCCCCTAGATAGAATGTGTACCTCTGCTCTCCAATGAAATAGGAGTAGCACGGTTGTCTGGTGTTACGTCTGTAGGCGTTCCTTACCTCCTGCCTCCAACTCACGGTGTGGGGAAGGTCTCGTAAAGTGGCAGAAAAGATCTGCAAAAGAGACAGTCAGACAGCAAGCACAGATAATTGCAAGCTTAAAGGAATAAAGAGAAAAATGCTATATTACTTACGTCTCGGAGCCGACATTGATCAATATGAGCTCGGGCACTCCTAGGGCTACTCTTGATAGCCCTAGCGTCTCTAGTAGCCCAGAAGGCGCCTAATGGATAACCCTCGTCAAGATGACGACGAGTAGGCAGATAAAAAGGAAAATATACATGAACGAAAATTTGAAAAAAGAAAAAAAGTGTCAGAGAGTGAGCTAAATACTGAGGAGAGAACTGAGGAAAATTGAAGCTCGATCTTTTTACCTCAATGAACTGCCAGAAGAACCGAGTAGAGATACCAGCTCCACGAGGCGCAATGATGCCCTCCACTACTCGATCAAGTCCAGCCAAAATGGTGCCATAAATCAAATTCCCCCAATTGAAATCGTCGATGCGATCGATATCATGCATGACTGAGAGGAAAGTGGTGGAAATAGAAGAATCGTCCTCCAAGAAAAAGCAACTACCGATGAGGAGAAGGAAGCAGATGCGAAAAATGATGTCAAAGTCTCTATCTCCAAACCGGGCTGATCTCTCTTTGTAAGTGTTAGGGACCCCATCCTCTCCCTTGATAAGCAACAAGCCCATCAAAACCTCCGTGCTAATGCGTCCCATCTTCCCCACCATGGAGGCAGGGATCCTAGTAATACCTAGTAGCTCGCCTACCTCCTGAACTGTCAACATAGTCAGGGGTAGGGGCTCTCCGTCCATCGCTATGCCCGTGATCGCAACAAAGTCTGAAGGCCTATCTTTACCTCTGGCATGTGAAAAAAATGAGTCACTGGAAACCATCTCTCCACCATGGCCAAAAATAAGGGACGATCTGCTTTGAGTGTTGGTATTTGAAGAAAAGCCCCAAAGCCCTCTGTAGCAAACTGCGTCTGAATATCGTCGGAGAACAGGGCGGCAGTAGAAAGAAATGCGCTCCACCTCCCCCTAAAGCTGGCTGAAGGATAGGGGGTAAGAATGTCCAAGCGGACCAACATGGAGACATGTCTCCCCAGTCCACGAAGAAGATAGGTATCTAGAACCCTCTCACTCTCCTCCTTAGGGATCTTGACCCTGGGAACCTCACGGCCCACTTTGCCAGTGCCTACGGCCCTATCTGCCCGGCCTCTACCACCACGTCGACCTCTACCACCACTACTGTCCGTAGGGTCCTCAATCGGACCACTCTGAGAAGTACTGGCCTCATCTGCCCTGCTCCCAGACGAAGAACCAGCTACTGACGCTGAATCAGGCCTCCGTGAAGGCTGTCTGGCCAGCCGTACTCTGTCGCTACACCGAACCCCAAAGCAAAGCAGGCCCGGGTCCTGGGTCTCGCCTCCTCCTCCTCATCTGAAGAATGTCTCGCCACGCGAGTCCGCCATTCTCTACCCATCTGCAAGTCTCCAAGTGGTCAAATCGGCAATGCAAAATCATATGGTCACATATCTCGATGAAACCTATCCCAATCAAACCTATTCAATCCTAGTCGAACTCAGCGAATCGAGTCAAACCTATCCCAAGTCAACTCAAACTCAATTCAACTCATTCAAACCCAATCAACCCAATCAGCCCAGTCAAAACCCAATCCACCCAGTGAACCTAGTTTAACCCATTCAACCTAGTCAAATCCCATCAACCAAGGTTCTACCCAGTCAACCTAGTCAAACCCATTCTAACCCGGTTAACCCATTTTGACCTAGTTTAACCTAGTCAAACCCAGCCTAACCCAGGTAATGCCCATCCTACCCATGAACCACCACAACCATATCAAGATGTCATTTGAAGGGAAGCAAAGCATGAGTGCTCTGAAGCAAGTCCAAATGTTCATAATTCAAACAAGCAAAATGAAACAAAAATGAAAAGGGAAAAATGAAAAGAAGACCAGCATGGCAAATAATATTTCCGTAGTCCCTAAGCAATCCAAATCCAGTTCCATCTCTCCACACAACTCCTCATCCAAAATAGCCTTTTACCTCACCCAAGACAAGTCCTTTAAACCGCTTGAAACTACCTCTAAATCAATCCCCATTTCAGTCCCAAGTCGGTCCCTAAACCACTCCCATCTCACCAAATCAAACCCCTAAAATAAGACCACCAACTCCTACCTAAAACAGTCCTAATGTCAAGCCTACCCTTAAGTCAGTCTCTGAAATCGCCAAAATATCCACCCAAAAATCAGCCTATTAACCACTCAAGACAGCACCTAACCAACCCCTATCCCTTCTCACCTTAACCATCCCCAATACTTTGCCCAAAACAACTTATTCTCACTCCTAACAGCGGCTAAACCATCCCATGTCACCTTGCCCGTCCCAAAACAATCCAAATACCTGCCAAAAATTAGGTTCATCCAAGGTCCACTTGCATTATCATCAACGACACCCAGGCCTATCCATCACCATCCTTCCTAGCTCAACCTCATCCTCTACCATCATGAAACATGCATGAACCTTCACCAAAGCACACTCCAACAAGATTCACCCTTAACCACCATCCCCACATAAACCAGCCACCATCATCAAACCCCAACCCAAAGCCCACAAATTCAACCAATCACCACCACACCATCAACTAAAAAAATGCAAATGTTCATGTCCAATGAAAGGGAAGCATATAAAATAAAAATAAATAATAATAATAATAATGGAATAATTTGATAAACACTCTATCATTCTCGTGACAGCATTACATGAATGAGAAAATCACTCTAACATCAGTAACATGAGAGAGAAAAATGATGGCACGTGTTATCAAACGTTCTCACATCATCACTTCAAAGAAGGAAAACAAAAGAAATTGAAAAAGGGGAGTAAGTAGAAGGGATTTACCTCAATCAAAGGCAAAAATTGAAAATGACCAAATGGCCCCAACTTAGTCGAAATCCAAGCTTGAAGAGAAGAAATTTAAAAGAAAATGTTGGGGCCAAAAATGAAAATTATAAGAAAAGAAAGATTCGAAAAGAAACATAAATAACTCACCTCAAAAAAGATAAACACCACGAACACTTAAGCACTGAGAAAACCCAAATGCCAAATCAACGAGAATCGAAGAGGAAACGAAGGGAAAGGAGAAGAATCACCAAAAATCGCCAGAGAGAAGAAGAGAAACCAAAAGAAATCCAAAAATGAGGGGGCGCGAGACTTAAATCATTTGAAATTCGTACTGGTCCGTGTTACCAGTACGGAAGAGGGAAAATAAGTTGGATCCGTGTTCCCAGAACGGATGAAAGAAGCGATAGAGCTGTCCATTTTTTAAACACGGATGAGAAGGAACCAAAAGCCATCCGTGTCAAGCACGGATCAGTCAAATAAATAAGAAATGGAAGAAATCAAAAATCAAATAAAAATAAAAAAAATTGAAAATCAAATAATAAAAAAAAAATCAAATAAAAATCAAGAAAAACAATCAAAAATACAAAAAAAATCAAAAAAAAAAAAAATGGAAAGATTTTCAAAAACCCTTTCGAGTTACACTCAATCTCGATTTGTTAAAACATGACTGAAGAAATACCCGAATTTCAAAAACTACCAAAGTTTCATCAAATCCAAGGTCTCACACGAGCTCCACGCCATTGAGATAAAGGAAATAATAAGGAAACTCTGTCAGACCCCGTGCTTGAGTAACCATTTTTTTTACAAAAGTCATCAATTCAATCGGTTGTTCGAAATCGTGTTTTGCAAAATTTCGTCTGGCAAGTACAAATAGGGGTTTAGTCTATTCTTTGAAGTTCTTTGCACGCAATTCCTACAAAGAAGGGAAGCTGTAGACACCCCAATTTGAAAATGGCCCTCACTTGAAAGGACCCAAAAATAGTAGTTTTCCAATAAACTTGGCCGACGGGCCTCGGAGGCCCGAATCATTGAAATGTGTCACTTTTGTCAAAATCAAGGCCCCTAAGACCTCCTCGTAGTCTAACGGGCCCACATGGAAAGATCCGGCATACTCCCACCTACCCCGCTCCTCTCAAAAAATCAATTTTTAGACAAAATTGACCAACGGGCCTCAAAGGCCAAAATCACTGAAAGATGACATTTTGACTGAACCGAGGCCTCTAAAACCTCCCAATGGCCTAGGGGACCCACCAAAAGGGTGTGACCCATCCTATACATGTTCTACCTTCACCGCGCCACCTTTATACCAAACGCTCGATAAAATTCTCCAATGGGCCTAAAAGGCCTGATTTGCCAACACATGGCATTTTTGATCAAATCAATGATTGCAAAAATCTCAAAAAAATTAATAAATTAAAAATGTAAGACTTAGGATGCCTACCCCTCCTCTACTTTCATCGCTCCACCTCCGAATCCGCAAACACCCTAAGCCCATTCAAGGCCCACAAGCCCTCAACTCTTTCCTAAATTCATTTCTTACCTTACCCCTAACCTAAAATTAATCCCATATCACCTAAACCTTAGCACCTACCCTCCCTAAAAAATCCAACCCAAAACAAATCCTCCCCAATCCAAAGTAATCCAAAATCATTTCTAAATCCCAAGCCCAACACTAAAAGCCCATAAGATCCTACTCATATCCAATTCATTATCAAACCCACAACCCTAACCTATAAACCATCACCCACATCAAACCAATCACCGATTTAACACCAAAAGATGACACATGTCATCATCCTCCCTCACCGCCCTCATCTAATCACCTACTCCCATCATCATTCTCTAAATAATTCATCTAACCCACATCACTTCTCTCCAAAATCACCTCAACTCATACGCTACCCTAACCTAACGTATCCTCATTCATAAACCACCTACATCACAACCCATATTTCCTACACCTCACCCCATCACTTTCCCTTAAAACATTCCAACAAAATCACCTCAACCCATACCTCCCACCATCATCATCAAACTAACCCATACCCTTCTCTCTAATCAACCAACCACTATCACTAATCAACCAATCTCATCATCTCCCCATTTTTCACATGTCATCATCCCCTCAATTCTCTCAAAATCCAATCAACCAACCTCTTACACTACTCATTCCCCCCAAATTTAACACCTTACCTCTTCCATCAACACAACATTCAATCAAACACTTAACACCTTACACCCTCATTCTCTCCATCAACCATCACTCATCTCATCTCACCAAACACTCTACCCAAATGGATTTGGGTAAGATCCAAATCATTTGGGTCAAAATACTATCCATTTTCATTCATTACACAATTACCCTCACTTCTACCCCAAATTTCACACACTTCACTTCTAAAACCCATGTCATTATCTATTATCCCAACCTTCAACCCCATTATACTGAAAGCGCCCTCGAACCGTGGGGTGCGGGGATCCACTTTTGACCCTTGAGGTTTGGGAGTCACCACTTAGTTATTACGGTCTAAGAACTAATCAATGACACTAAACGGATAAAGAGACCAATCTACTAAAGAAAAACTGAATCTGGGGATCACATTACGGGGTTGGAAGGTGTTAGGCACCAACCCCGCCCGGCCAAAGCCGGTCTCTACTAATTTTCCAAATAAGTTACATTGTTAAAAAACCTATATAATAAAAAAAAAATAAAAATTATACCTTTCCAATAGCAAAGACCTTATTCCCTCAGATCCGACAAAAACTGCTCCTTATACTGTACTCTTGCTTCGTTCTGTCTCCAGATTTGATTTCTGATCTCCGAGGCAAGGTCTCCCTTTTTTTATCGAGTTTGTTATGGATTTTGAGGTATTTTTGAAGGGCTTCTAGGTGTTTTTTAGGCTAAAATTGAAGAAGGGATGTTAGGTAAGGAGTTGGGGCTCCAAAACTAGGGTTTATAGGAGGTTAAGGGCTTTTAGACCTACTTCTCTTAGGGTTTATGATTTTTTACGAAAATAGGGTGTGAGCACCCCTATTTATAGATTTTTTAGGGGTTGATTTAGATAGAGTTAGTGTTTAATTAGAGTTCTTTTAATTAGAGTTGTGTTTTAATTAGACTTGTTTTAGGTAGAATTGTGTTTTAATTAGAATTGTTTTAGGTGGAGTTGTGTTTTAATTAGAACTCTATTAGTTAGAGTTATTATTTAATTAGAACTCTATTATGACTTTTGGTCTTATTTGATTGACTTTTAATATTTTGACTTTAGTCTTAATTGATTGACTTTTAATATCTTGACTTTAGTCTTGCTTAATTGACTTTAATTTTGACTTCAGTCTTGCTTGATTGACTTTAATACCTTGAATTTAGTCTTGCTTGATTGGCTTTAAATTTTGGAGAACCCCCGTCTATTATATCTTTAATTATTTGGACCCCCAAATGGAGGGGTCCTTAAAGAAATATCTCACGAACCCTCAACAATTTTTCATGAGAACCCGATTGATCGATTTTTTTAGTTCAAAATTTTAAATTAATTTCATTAATGTTTCAATTTAATTATTAAATATTTTATTTATTAATTTTAAAATTTTTAATTATGAAAATTGTGAAATTACCGTTTTGCCCCGGAGAGGACTTTTCACGTTTTAAGTCGGTTTTTAATGTTCTAGGATGTTTTCGAATCAATTTTTTGTAAGGAATTCAATGGAAATATTGTCATTTATGAAATTTTTGTTTGAAATGGTCATGAACTTTATGAGGGGCATTTTCGTAATTTTATCGAATTCTGTTAAAATTGGTGAAATGATTTATTTGGTTTCGATTTATTGTTTTATGTGTTTGAAAGGATTTTCCTAATCGTAACATAGGCTCTAGGGTTTTTTGATGTTAGGGGTATTTTGGTAACTTGGTCAATTTTAGTGATTTTTATCGTGAAGCTTCTTTTTGGGTCTGCAAGATGATGATTTCTATGTTTCTGGAGTCGTATTTTCCTAGCGTAGCGTGGTTTATAAGGTTTTGTCAGTTCAAGATACCTCATCCGGATTTCTGAAACATTTCTGGTAACAAAATAAAGCAATGGAATAAACATCCATCATTGGGAACCATTGCAATCGGGTTGACGAGTTGACTAATCAGGCAAGTGCAAAAATGAGGTGTCTACAAATGCCCCTCTTTTGCAGAGGGTTGAAGCAAACTAGATAGAAAATCTATTTTGGTAGATAGTTCGATATCCGAATGCCAAAGCTAGTGACAGTTCATTTTGCAGCCTAATTTAGCAATTTGTCAGGATGTTCGGATCCTTGAGCGTAAAACTCTCCCGAACTAAAATGTTGTCAAATCAATGAGCGTGAGCTCTCCCTGACAGTGTCAGATCCTTGAATTTTAGAGAATTCTCTCTGACTAAAAAGTGCAAGTGTGAGTGTATGTATTGTGTGAAATTGAGCAAAGATTGAGAAAAAAAACTAAGCATAATCTGAGCATAAACTGAGCATAATCTGAGCAAAATTTGAATGTCTTCCTCTACCTACCCTAGGTGAACGAGTAATAAATTAATTTTTTGAAAGTCCTACTCTACCTGCCTAGGGTAAAAGAGTAATGAACTAATTTTTTTGGGAAGTTCTACTCTACCTACTCGGAGTGAAAGAGTAATGAACTAATTTTTTTGGGGTCCTACTCTACCTGCCAAGGGTAAAAAGAGTAATGAACTAAGTTTTTTTTTTTTTTTTGGAAAGTTCTACTCTACCTACTCTGAGTGAAAGAGTAATGAACTAAGCTTTTTGAGAGTCCTACTCTACCTGCCCAGGGTGAAAGAGTAATGAACTAATTTTTTTGGGAAGTTCTACTCTACCTACTCGGAGTGAAAGAGTAATGAACTAATTTTTTCGGAGTCCTACTCTACCTGCCCAGGGTGAAAGAGTAATGAACTAATTTTTTTTTTTGGAAAGTTCTACTCTACCTACTCGGAGTGAAAGAGTAATGAACTAAGCTTTTTTAGAGTCCTAATTTACTTGCCCAGGGTGAAAGAGTAATGACCTAATTATTTTGGGAAGTTCTACTCTGCCTACTTGGAGTGAAAAAGTAATGAACTAATTTTTTTGGGAGTCCTACTCTACCTGCCCAGGGTGAAAGAGTAATGAACTAATTTTTTGGGAAGTTCTACTCTACTACTCGGAGTGAAGAGTAATGAATTAATTTTTTTAGGAGTCCTACTCTACCTGCCCAGGGTGAAAGAGTAATGAACTAATTTTTTAAGTTCTACTCTACTTACTCGGAGTGAAAGAGTAATAAACTAATTTTTTTGGGAGTCCTACTCTACCTGCCTAGGGTAAAAGAGTAATGAACTAATTTTTTTTTTTTTTGAAAGTTCTACTCTACCTACTCTAAGTGAAAGAGTATTGACCTGAGCTTTTTGAGAGTCCTACTCTACCTGCCCAGGGTGAAAGAGTAATGAACTAATTTTTTTGGGAAGTTCTACTCTACTTACTCGGAGTGAAGAGTAATGAATTAATTTTTTAGGAGTCCTACTCTACCTGCCCAGGGTGAAAGAGTAATGAACTAATTATTTTGGGAAGTTCTACTCTACTTACTCGGAGTGAAAGAGTAATAAACTAATTTTTTTGGGAGTCCTACTCTACCTGCCTAGGGTAAAAGAGTAATGAACTAATTTTTTTTTTTTGAAAAGTTCTACTCTACCTACTCTAAGTGAAAGAGTATTGACCTGAGCTTTTTGAGAGTCCTACTCTACCTGCCCAGGGTGAAAGAGTAATGAACTAATTTTTTTGGGAAGTTCTACTCTACCTACTCGGAGTGAAGAGTAATGAATTAATTTTTTAGGAGTCCTACTCTACCTGCCAGGGTGAAAGAGTAATGAACTAATTATTTTGGGAAGTTCTACTCTACCTATTCGGAGTGAAAGAGTAATGAACTAATTTTTTTGGGAGTCTTACTCTACCTGCCAGGGTAAAAGAGTAATGAACTAATTTTTTTTTTGAAGTTCTACTCTACCTACGCGGAGTGAAAGAGTAATGAACTAAACTTTTTTGAGAGTCCTACTCTACCTGCTTAGTGTGAAAGAGTAATGAACTAATTTTTTGGGAAGTTCTACTCTACCTACTCGGAGTGAAAGAGAATGAATTAAGCTTTTTTAGAGTCCTACTTTACTTGCCCAGGGTGAAAGAGTAATGAACTAATTATTTTGGGAAGTTCTACTCTACCTACGTGGAGTGAAAGAGTAATGAACTAATTGTTTTGGGAGTCCTACTCTACCTGGCCAGGGTGAAAGAGTAATGAACTAATTATTTTGGGAAGTTCTACTCTACCTACTCGGAGTGAAAGAGTAATGAACTAATTTTTTTGGGAGTCTTACTCTACCTGCCCAGGGTAAAAGAGTAATGAACTAATTTTTTTTTTTGAAGTTCTACTCTACCTACTCGGAGTGAAAGAGTAATGAACTAAACTTTTTTGAGAGTCCTACTCTACCTGCTTAGTGTGAAAGAGTAATGAACTAATTTTTTTGGAAGTTCTACTCTACCTACTCGGAGTGAAAGAGTAATGAACTAATTTTTTTGAGAGTTCTACTCTACTTGCCCAGGGTGAAAGAGTAATGAACTAATTTTCGAGGGAACAAACAGGGGATTAACCTTGCATTTGATTTTTTTTTATATAAATAAAAAGCTGGATTTTATGAAGGTCTGGTAAACATTTTAACTCTCTTTGAATCTGAGGAGTTTTCAAAATAGCTATCAAGAAGGTAACCTTTAATTCAAAGTTAACCTTATCCTTTGGGGTTTAAATTGACCAGGCATCAGAACAAAAATGCCCCTAGTTTAACAAGGAACATTGCACTGGGGATAATTGAACATAATTTGAAAATAAATGCCCCTAGTGTAACGGAGGAAACTATACTTTTTAGAAAAAGGAAGTGCCCTTGTTATGAAAGTTTAAAATCCTTGATTACTGCAAACGCAATAAAGGTTTAACTTTTAATTTTGACTTTTTATATTGAAGATTTTGAGTCAGGCTCAAAGAAATTGGAACAAAATATTTCTTTCTGAAATTCATCATAGAATTTGTTCTTTCTTCCCGTCGGTTTGCTTAGGGACATGAAATTCTTCAGATCAATCATAGACGAGATACTTGTATCCACTGAGTCTATATTTGGTTCAAACTGGGTATTGAAACTTGATCATTCGGACTTCTGATATTTCGGCTCGGGCTACCTTTTCAGCTTTTCAACTCAACGGAGATTTTCTTTTATTTTTTGATAGCTCTAAGTTTTGCGTAGATTGCTTATTCAGGTTTTCAATCTAGCGAGCATGCTCTAACTTTTGCCTAGATCACCTTTTTAGATTTTCGATCTAGCGAGCTTACAATTTTTTCTTTTTTCCTTACTTTGATTGTTGCCAAGGTCATCCTTTCAGATTTTTAACCTCGCGAGCTTACCTTAATTTTTGCCTAAGTTGCCCTTTTAGATTTTCAACCTAACAGGCTCTTTTTTTTTCTTCCTGTCTGAACTTCTGGAGTTGCTGTTGATCATGCTTTGTTATCTTCCTTAACTTTTCGCACGGTACTTAGGAGGACTTTCATTGGTAAGCTTAGGACTGGGTATAAAAAGAAAGGAATCTTGAGGCTCAAAAACCCAAATGCCCCTTGTGTGGTATTTCCTTTTAAATTATTTTCTTTTTCCTTGAATTTTCTTTCCCACTTTGACAATTTTTTCTTTTTAGATTTTTTCTTTGTCGGGGAATCTATTTTTATTTTTTTTTATTTTGATGTGGTCGGGCCTGAAGTAATTTCTCAGGTTGCCTACGTACCCCAGAATTTTGGGATCAGATCAAAACGTAGTTCGAATTTTTCCCTCCCTAGGTTAGGTGAATGGGCTGAGAAAGAAAAATTCATCATTTTTTTTTAAAAGGCTGCAAAGGGCTGAGAAAGGAGATATTGAACTGGATAGCAGAAAAATTGATTCGGTCAAAGATGGCCTCCTTAAATGTAGTACCGTTTGATCTGGTCAAGGTTAGTTAGTTCTGGTAATTCGATTTCATCATGATTTTGAAGTCTGACAGTTTTTTCGGGTAATATTTCTTTGACGATGAACAGACCCCCCCAATTTGGTTTGAACTTCCCTCTAGGGTCAAAGATAGGTGCTCGATTCTCTTTGAGTACTAAATCTCTGACTTGTAAGTGACGAGCCTTGATCTTTTTGTCAAACGCACGGACAACTCTTCTTTGATAAGCTTGCATGTGATACAAAGCTCTTAGTCATTTTTCTTCGATCAAACTTAATTCTTCATACCGTTGACGAACCCAATCTACTTCTGACAATTGACTTTCCTTGAAGGCCTTGAGATACGAGATTTACATTTCAGCTAGTAAGATTGCTTCCATATCATATATTAGAAAGTAGGGAATAACTTCAGTGGAAGTATTGAAGTATGATGTGCGCCTAGTGTGAATGGTAACTTCTCTAACTAATCCTGGTGTGATTGATACATTTCCTTGATGATTGTTTTGAGATATTTTATTGGTTGCTTCAACCTTTCCATTAATTTGAGGACGGTAGAGAGATAATGTGATGTCGAATTTACACCTTTGAACACAGAGTGATAACCTAAGCTTTGATGTACGACCCATTATCAGAGATCAATACTGCTTCAATTATTTCATTAATCTGATAATGGTAATCTATTCTTGGAGCTCTACTATGTTGAGAAGTCTAGCACTGATACATTTTGTAAGATCTTTTTTGATCTCATTTTATCAATTCACTATCTAATCCGTGTCAGACAACACCCAAGCTTGCACCTAACATATCCTCATATGCCCACGCGGACAAGTCTTTTGAAATTTTTGAGAAAATTCATTATCCCCTTGTGTTCCTCTAGGGATAGGATGGTTTCTATTTGAATCTCTTTAGGAATTTATTTTTGTTCCGAGGTCAATGACCTTTGCTTTCTTGAACCCAACTCTCTTCTTGTTTAGAAGAAAAATATATCTTTGAAACTAGATTATTAGTTAATTCGTTAATGCGCTCGAAGTATTCAAAAATTTTCTTTATCCAATCAAATTCAGAAGGGGCGACAGACACCTCTATAAACTCGATAAACTAACTTAACTCAACAGGAAAATAGTAGACTCAATTTAAAGAAGACATGACCTTGCTGAAAAAAAGGACTCGAGCTAACCCAAATGACTCATGAAAACTCAAAACAACTACCCACACTGGGCTTGATTAGGACTGAGGACTGAGACATTGCTTACAACCGGCATGACTGAGGCACCGTGATCTTCAAAGAACAACTGGGCAATGTTGAGAAATTTTGAGGTCATTTCTGATTGTTGACTTGATATTGACGTTTACTCTAACTAACCGGATTTACAACCCTAGCTAGACGATGGACGATTGAGCTTAAATACCATGATAACCCTTAAACCTCTTCGAAGGTGAATTTAACCAATTTCAATGTCGCCCCTTTGATAACATTTCAAATGAACCCTGAGATTTTATTGAATTTTGTGCATCAATCCATTAAACAATTCATCCACTCAATGATTATTCAGAAGGAAAATAATTTTATTGCACTTTTGAAAATAATGTTTTTATTGAATGACAATTTTCACAATTCTGATTATTTTTTCCAATCATTTTTTTTTTAGAAAAACATATTTTGATAATTTTACAAGGTCTATGCAAAAAATAGATTTTTGGTAAAAAAACATTTTTCAAAAATTTTCCATGCAAAAATAGATCTTTTGTAAATCATTTTTCCTTCATTTTCTTTTCTTTTGGAAAACATTTTCTTCTGGAAAACATTTTTTCTCTGAAAACTAATTTTTTATTTGGAAAGCATTTTCTCTTGGAAAATTTTATTCTTATGAAAAACATTTTCTAAAAAACACTTTTTCTTAGAAAACATTTTTTCTAGAGAACAACAATTTTTTTGGAAAATATTTTTTTTTTAAGAACACTTCTTTTGGAAAACACTTTTTCTGGAAAATACTTTCCCTTCGTAAACCATTTTTCCTCTTTGAAAATATGATTTTTATTTCGATTTACATGGCCCGGCCCATAATGATCGTTGGATCGAGATGGATTGGGTCAAGTTTAAAATGGATTTTTTATTGCGTTGGTGTACCCAGTGATATTGTAATTTCAAATCAGGTTAAACAACAAAAATTTATCCTTGAGGACAAACCCGCACTTTGCTGATCTCATCATTCATATACATTCATTTCATCATTTACATGCATTCTGATTTCATCATTCACATACATTCATCATTCACAATGTCTCATTCAATGAATAACCCGGGAACACCCACGATAAGTTCGAGTCGTGACCTACAGGGAAGGTTTCTAGACTTTAAGCTTACTACATGCAATGTATTTTTATCTGGCCACCCTTGCTAAAATACACCTATATATCTCTCGATACGTGGTGACTTAGTTTGATATACCGTATAGGTGATAATCTAAAACCTCAACTCACTTCTTTGAAGCCAAAAACAGCTAGTTTGATCTCCAGTTGAGAGGTGGCGCACAATGCTGAGCAAAGGCCCACTTAAATACCTCTCGTCTAGAATAGACGTAGTCTATCCCCCTTGTACAGTAGGGTACAACCGGGTAAGATCTCGCTTAGGCACCGATTTTGACCAAGAAGTGCAATTGATATACTTAGATTATCTTTTACATACCTATGGGTACGAGTCAAGATTTATAGCTTTCATAAATGGTTTAGCATCCCACGAGGGGACCAACCACGTATTAGTACTACGTTGGGAATCGGGACATGTGACTATGTGGCTCACAATAGGTCAAAGGCTCAGGTCACTCCAGTCTGGGTGCATCAACATACTTCTTAGAATCACCTGATTAGACGGTATTGATGCCCCAGTTTGATATACCCTAAGGTACGTGATTGGAGTTGTGGTTTTGATGAATGACGTCGCATCTCCGAAGAGACCAGGCCACGCACTAGTGCCACGTTGGCTATATAGGACGTGTAAGTGTGCAAAACAGTAAACGTGCATGTGGTGTGTGCAAACCAGGGTGGGTGTGCCCGGGGCCTTTTTTAAACAAATGGGCCGATGGGCCAGATCAAATCATCAATGGGCCACAAACATAGTGAATACAAACATTCGAAGATTACAGAGATCAAAATCATAACATGCAAATTATAAGAAATTAAAATCAATCAATCGAATCAAACCCAATTAACTAATTAGAATCACACAATTAACATGTTAGACTTAATGGTTCAAGCAATGGAGATATCCAAGGGATACCATCATATCAATCAGGTATCAAAAGAAAACCATGCACCCTATTCAAATATGAATTCATCGAGTTAACTCGTTTCATAGCATTCAACATCATAAAACATGAAAAAATATCACATGAAGTGTCATCGTTAAATATCAATGGAATGTATGAGAACAAGTAATAAGTTGCATGAGACCAATAAATTCAAATGAGTCAACTTGACTCATTACGTTCGAAATTGAGGTATCATAGCAACACATTTTATGATAAAATCACATAAAGAAAAAGAAGAATATATTAACACAAGTAGCACACAATCAGCACCTCACGTGATGTAAGACGAGTTCAACTGAGTTGACTCACTTAAGAGAAAAACACCCCCCTAGTTAATTTTTGAAATCCAACCCTTCTTTTTTTTTTTTTAAATTTACTTGGCAGACCTATCTAAAAAAAAATCCCTTAGTTTATAAAATTTGTCACTCAATAAACCTAATGGGAAAATTCAAGCTTACCCGACTAACACAATAGGATTTCGAATTTTACTAAGGGTTATTTTGCCAACGTGGTCATCTCATCGGTAATCCAATTTCACAGCCTGTATAAATTTGGTGGAAGAAGTTTGGATCCAAGAATAACATGAATAATTTGTTTACTCATTTTTCTTAAAAGTTGTGGAATGCCCTCCTCTACAAGTCTATGAAGATCATGCTTTTAGGTGCCACGTGGTGAGCTTAACAACCCTTAATAAGAAAGAATTCTTATTAAACTAGTGAGGTTAGTCTTGCTATTTGAGAAGCACATTTGGTGTCTAGAACGCCCTTCAGATAAGGCAAGTGATTTTCATGAATAAATGAAATTTCAAGTAGGACCCATGTGAATGATTAATCATTTAGAATACCCCATTGAAATTCTTATTCAACAAATCAGCATTAATGAATTGAAGGTAAAAAAAAAAACTTTATAAAACATGCGTCCCACCTCAAAGCTTGTTAAGTAACAATTTTTTTTTTATTTTTTAACATCAAATGCAGCACTAAGTCTGCCAGGTAAGTCAAATTTTTTTTTTTTTTAAACAAATCTTGCTGCCAGCAACACACAAAACAGATTTTTATTTTTTTATTTTTCTATGTTGCTGTCATAACATACATCCAAAATTTTTTTTTTTAAAAAAGAATATGTATGTATGCTGCTGTTAGAACCATAATTTTTTTTTTGTTTTTACACATTGCTGCCAGCAATATAAAACACATGCACCACTCACAATTACAAAATTTTTTTTATCATTATCATGTGGCTGCCAACACAACCCAACACTCAACCCCCTTTTTTTTTCTTTTTTTTTTTTACTAATCCAATAAAAGCACATAATCAAATATAAGACATTATATTTATTTAAATCAAGAAAGAAAGAGAAGAATTAACCATAGATCTATCAACACCACAGAGAAATCCTGCGGACACACCATATTTTCTGCAACTCAACCTTTAAACTGCAACTTACGGGCTCTATTACAGTATATCACGAACTCACAGAGAGAGAGAGACGAAGAAGAGAGGCATTACCTCTCTGCTATTTCTTATTTCTCAAGTCGAGAAGAAGATAGAAAAAGTAAAAGAAATTTTTTTTTTTAATCGCACACCTGCCATTTTTTTTAAAACGCTGCTATTCCTAATAGCAAATGAGAAAAAATCTTACTCTTCTAATCCGAATCACAATCTACTGCCGGTCAAAACCAGCAACTGTGAACTCTTGTTTCGATAGATGAAAGGAAAGCCGATTCATGAAAATCATTTTAGAACGAAAAGAGTTCAAAGGGGGCTGTTGATTCGAAGCTCCATGTCTCTCCATTAGGAAACATCGTCAATCCTTTGGTTCCTAATCTGATTGGCATGGGAGGATAAAACCGATCATCTCTGTTGGAAAACAACGAAGCTGGGTAACCAACGACTTGGAGCAATGGTCTCTCTTGTTAGAGACTATGAAAACAAAGGTCTCTCTGTTAGAGACAGTGAACAGAAGAGTAGGACGTTTTAAGAAGATGATATGAGCGTAGAAAAGAAACAACTTTATTTGTTACACACCAACCATATCAGCACATTATTATTGTTAAGACGGTGTAAAAAAAACCTTTCACTTTTGGCACACCAACTACATCAGCACATTGATGTTGTTGACGAAATAAAAAAACTCTATTTTCTTTTTGTCACACGCCCATAGAACATAAAAAAAAAATAAAGATAAAGATAAAAAATCACAAATTAACAAATAAAAAAAAATCAGAATCCAATAATTATTATCCCACCCATTCCCTTGCAATCTTTCATTAGTTAGGGTCTTTTCAGATAATCTTTGATTGAACCATAGAACATCATATGCCAAATCATGGCACTCAAGATCGAATTGAACGATGTTAATAGAGGACAATTCAGACCCAACAATACTCCAAATAATAAAAAGTGGGTCATTCCCCATGTCATTATCCTTCGATACCCTGCATTATTTAGGGTCATTCTGAATGACCCCAAATTGAACCGTAACAAAGATATGCCAAATAAAAATATTCAACATCCCAATCAATGATCGACAATAGAGCCAAAAGAATGATAAAAATCAAAATAAAATAAAAACTAAAAATAAAATAAAATAAAAAACTAGGTCCTACTGGCAATGCTCCCATACTTGGGGTTTTTCAAGTCTGATCCTCAATGGTCCCTAGTGGAGTCGCCACTGAAAGCACCCTCGATCCGGGAGGTGCGCGGATCCGCTTTTGATCCTTGAGGTTTGGGAGTTGCCACCTAGTTATTACGGTCTAGGAACCGATCAATGACTCTAAACGGATAAAGAGACCAATCTACCAAAGAAAAATTGAATCCAGGGATCACATTACGGGGTTGGAAGGTGTTAGGCACCAACCCCGTCCGGCCAAAGCCGGTCTCTACTAATTTTTCAAATACGTTACATTGCTAAAAAACCTAGATAATAAAAAAAATAAAAAAAATTATACCTTTCCGATAGCAAAGACCTTGTTCTCTCAGATCCGACAAAAACTGCTCCTTGTACTGTACTCCTTGCTTCATTCTGTCTCCAGATTTGATTTCTGATCTCCGAGGCAAGGTCTCCTTTTTTGATCGAGTTTGTTATGGATTTTGGGGTGTTTTTGAAGGGCTTCTAGGTGTTTTTTAGGCTAAAATCGAAGAAGGGATGTTAGATAAGGAGTTGGGGCTCCAAAACTAGGGTTTATGGGAGGCTAGGGGGCTTTTAGACCTACTTCTCTTAAGGTTTATGATTTTTTACGAAAATAGGGTGTGAGCACCCCTATTTATAGAGTTTTTAGGGGTTGATTTAGATAGAGTTAGTGTTTAATTAGAGTTCTTTTAATTAGAGTTGTGTTTTAATTAGACTTGTTTTAGGTAGAGTTGTGTTTTAATTAAAATTGTTTTAGGTAGAGTTGTGTTTTAATTAGAACTCTATTAGATAGAGTTATTCTTTAATTAGAACTCTATTATGGCTTTTGGTCTTATTTGATTGACTTTTATATTTTGACTTTAGTCTTAATTGATTGACTTTTAATATCTTGATTTTAGACTTGCTTAATTGACTTTAATTTTGACTTCAGTCTTGCTTGATTGACTTTAATACCTTGACTTTAGACTTGCTTGATTGGCTATAAATTTTTGGAGAACCCCCCTCTATTATATCTTTAATTCTTTGGACCCCCAAATGGAGGGGTCCTTAAAAAAATATCTCACGAGCCCTCAACAATTTTTCATGAGAGCCTGATTGATTGATTTTTTTAGTTCAAAATTTTAAATTAATTTCATTAATGTTTCACTTTAATTATTTAATATTTTATTTATTAATTTCGAAATTTTTAATTATGAAAATTGTGAAATTATCGTTTTGCCCCCGGAGAGGACTTTTCACGTTTTAAGTCGGTTTTTAATGTTCTAGGATGTTTTCGAATCAATTTTTCATAAGGAATTCAATGGAAATATTAGTTTGTGTCATTTATGAAATTTTTTTTGTGAAATGGTCATGAACTTTATGAGGGGCATTTTCATAATTTTGTCGAATTCTGTTAAAATTGGTGAAATAATTTATTTGGTTTCGATTTATTATTTTATGTGTTCGAAAGGATTTTTCTAATCGTAACATAGGCTCTAGGGTTGTTTTGATGTTAGGAGTATTTTGGTAATTTGGTCAATTTTTAGTGATTTTTATCGTGAAGCTTCTTTTTGGGTTTGCAAGATGATGATTTCTATGTTTCTGGAGTTGTATTTTCCTAGCGTAGTATGGTTTCTAAGGTTTTGTCAGTTCGAGATACCTCATCCGGATTTCTAAAACATTTCTGGTAACAAAATAAAGCAATGGAATAAACATCCATCATTAGAAACCATTGCGATCGGGTTGTCGAGTTGATTAATCAGGCGAGTGCAAAAATGAGGTGTCTACATATACCCTTAAAATACCCTCCAAACACCTATAAATACCCCCCTCCTCATCCCAAAAATTGTTACCAATTCTTAACCACTATTACCAATTCTCACTCACACTACACAAAAATCTCACCAATCTTCTCTTACTAACTCCACACCAAGTCTCAAAAAAAATTAGATTCTCTAATCATCTCCCCTCTACTCTCACATCAACTTTCTAAAAAGAAAGTGCTCTCTCATATTCACTAAGGACATTAGAGGAAATCGAAGAAGAAGAAGAAGAAAAGCAAGTGAAGAAAAGAGGAAGCATCAAGGTGGGTTCAAAGTACACCCCCATTTTTTCTCTCTAACCCTTTCCACTTCCCTCTTCTCTTATCCCCCTCCTCTCTTTTATTTTTGTTTTAGTATGCCTCTAAGATGTGATGCCACCCTCCCTTATCTCTGGTAGATTGGACTTTGGTCCGATCGAAAGTATAAGGGTTGTAATCCTTTAAAAATAAAAAATCGATTTTAAACCTTAAAAGATTTTGAGACAATTGGTATGAGGTTCATTCTCAACTAATGAGAATGGACTCTCAACCTTTGCCAATATTTTTACAAATCCCATGTAATCTGAAAAGGCAAAGGTTCATAAAGATCATTTACATCAATAGAATATCCTATAATTGAGCCAAAAGCAAACTCCTACTTAGGGTACAAATGCACAACATGTGACACTTTATTTTTGCATTTTTTTCAATCAAAATGATCGAGTTCTTTGAGGTTACTGCCACTTGGCGGGGAGAAAAGGGGGCCTAACACCTTCCTTTTCTCCAATCGAGCCGCTTACCTCGAATCCCAAGGTTTGATTAGTTCCTATCTATTGTGAGTCACTAAGTGCCAAAAATGTCATTTTTTTTAGAAAATATACATCGGGTGACCATTCACACCCACTTACAACAAGAATGGTGGCGACTCCAATTCTTAGTAGATGTGGCCATCGTAATCGCGAAACCACGTATTTACAATATCTAATCAAAAGATCCTTATTTTGTTTCTAGATCCAAAGAATCAAGAGGTTCCCCAGAAGTACCCCCCATGAGAGGGGGGAAATCCTGATTCGTAGCAAGGATCCATAAATAACACGATTAGCACAGAAGACTGGATATTTTGATGAATTAGAGGTCTAACCAGTTTTTTAGACTATTCTTCTACTTCTCTAACTTTAGGGTCCAAGAGTTTTTGGCAAGTATCATATTGGCGAAATAAGGGAGGTGATAGGAACAACTTTGGATCTGTGAGCCAGAGTCTATCAGCACTGTTCACCGAATTTTGACCACACAAAATTGGCGTCGTCTGTGGGAAAAAAATAACATATTGATTTTAGTGGAAATAATGGTGAGATCCACAAGAATCACCTAAGTCAATGCACCCCCACCCATTGCACCAGCTACTGATGCTCAAATCTTCGTAATGCTAGAAGCCATAAGAAAGTAACAGGAAGATATGCAGAAGAGGATGAATGACTTAGCCAAATATAATCATAATCTAAGTTAGCATCTTGAAAATCAACAGTCAATAGAGCAAGATCTTCCATCGAAAGATCCTCAGCCCCTTGTTGGAGATAATCGCACTTCGAATACAGAAAAAAGTGCTCAACTATTGATCCCAATCGGAGAAAGAGAGACAAAAGTTGCTACTGTAACTACTCGGGTAGAACCTCTATTGAGTCTGACTCAAGAAGACATCAGATAGATGATTCGAAAGAAGAAGGAGATGATGAAAAGTGTAGATATTGGCGTAGTAACAACGTAAGTTATCAGGGAAATTCAAAAGTCTCCCTTTACATCGGAGAACTTGGTGGAAGAAATTCTGAAGAACATGCTGCCATGCTTCACCCCTTACTCAGGGACGAAAGACCCAATTGAACATCTTTTCCACTTCTGGCAGATGATTGCCTTATGGAAAGGAAACAAAGGATTGATGTACAGACTGTTCCCTTTTAGCCTATAGGGAAATGCATTAACATAGTTCCACAAGTTTCCATGTGGATCAATAGCTTATTTTGAAAAGTTTTGTACTGCCTTTGTAACACATTACATTGGCAACAGAAAGAGTGGTGGAGACGTAGAACCTCTGCTCAGTATGAGGATGCAATCTGGGAAAGCCTCAGAGAGTTTACAAGGAGATTTAAGGAATAAACGATGTCCTTGGAGAACTGTGATGAGAGAACGACAGTAATGGCTTTTAGAAAGTGTTTGCTATCTAATTAAGGGTTGTACAGGTCTCTTGTGCAGAAGAGACAAAAAACATTAAGCGAGCTGTTTGAAAAAATAAAAAAAAATTTGATTGGAAAATGATTTTTTGAATTTGGTTGGGAAGAGCAAAGTAATATATGCAATGGTGAAGCCCAACAAGCAGCATCAGCCACAACAATAAAACAGAAACAGACCACTCGAATAGGACAGGGACCAGAAGAAAGAGGGGACATATTTTTCTGTGTCCCCCTAGCGAGATTTTACTATTCATTGCGAATGAACCATACTTTGAGTGGCCAATGCCACTTCCTCAAGATTGGATAGATGGATATGAGCGATACTACGAGTATCACAAGGTACAGGTATACACCACCAATAAGTGTTAGGCTTTGAGAAGATTTCTATAAAGGTGGGCAGAGTAGGCTAGACTAAGAGACATACCTAGAAGACAGAGGGAGAATCTACCCCGACACAAAAATCAGAGGCTTGATTAACCACTCGTTGAGGAGCAAGATGAAATGGCAACAGTGGTATATGTTGTCCTAAAACAGGAGAGTAAAAGATCAGGCCAGAGCAAGGCTGATGAAAGAATCAAGAGGTGGCTAGTCGAGCACATTGCTCATGTCTACATAGTAAAAAATGGGCCTATAGAGCATATAGAACCTTACGAAGAATAGACCATTGCTTTCATAGATAAGGACCTGGAGAGGGTAGTGAGGCCTCATTACGATGCATTGGTGGTAACCCTCCAGGTAGGCACCTTCACTCTCAAGAGGGTGTTGATCGATAATAGTAGTTCTGTTAACATTCTGTATATTTTGGCATTTCTGAGGATGGATCTTAGTAGAAACGTGTTCATCCTAGCAGGGGCACCTTTGATTGGGTTTGATGGGAGAACAAACTAACCCAAGGGGGAAATAGTCTTGCCCGTGCAGGTATGGCCAATGACCTTGATGACCAGGTTCATGGTCGTCGAAGCAAGTTTCCTATACAATGCCATCCTGAATAGATGGTAGACACATCAGATGAGGGATGTTCCCTCAATAACTACTAGGTCCTAAGGTTCCCAACGTTGCAAGGGATGTGGGATGTACAAGGAGACCAGGTGGCTGCCCAGGTGTATATGTTGGACAAGGAGGAGCTCTCTGAAGATTATATCAAACAATTGCAGTTATAGTGGAGGGAAACCGAGCTGGGAGAACTTCCCACGCCTAGAGAACATCCAGATGGTGGATGTAAGGGAAGGTAGGCAGATCAAGGTAAAAGCAAAGTTGGCATCGGAAGAGTTGAAAGAGTTAACAGATTACCTAAGGAGGAACCGGAACGTTTTTGCCTAGTCCATAGAAAAGATGTTAGGGATCAGCCAATAGGTGATCTGCCATCATTAACACCATTGTTCAAAGAAGTTGTAAACAAAGAGGTGAGTAAACTTATTAGAGTAAGGTTTATCAAGGAAATGCAGTTTCTTGATTGGATAGCGAATATCGTAGTAGTACCGAAGAAAAATGGGAAGGTTAGAGTTTGTATTGACTTTATAAATCTAAACAAGACCTGCCCTAAGGATAGCCTTGTTATGTCAAGGATAGACCAACTAGTGGATGCGACTTCAGGCCACGAAAGGTTATCCATCATGGATGGCTATTCTGACTACAATCAGATACAGCTAAATCTGATAGATCAAGAGAAGACAACTTTCATCAGTGAACAAGAGCTCTATTGCTATAAAGTTATGCCCTTCGAGTTGAAAAACACTGAAGCAACTTATCATAAACTGATAGCAAAACTCTTCAAAGATCTTTTAGAAAAAATAGTAAAAGTCTATATTGATGATTTGTTGGTGAAGAGTAAGAAGAAGGAATATCACATTGCTGGTCTAGAAGAGGACTTTTCACGAGTGAGGAAGGTTGGGATGAAGCTCAACCCGGACAAGTACACTTTCACGTTAACTTCGGGGAAGTTCTTGGGCTACCTGGTTACGAAAAGAGGTATAGAAGCCAACCCAAACCAGATTAGAGCACTACAGAGATGCCCTCCCTAAAAATGTAGAAACAAGTCCAAAAGTTAGCAGAAAGGATAGCAATAGTTAACAAATTCATTTCCAAGTCTTCAGATAAATGGAGGTAATTGTACCAGTTGTTGTGGAAGAATACCAAGTTCAAGTGGACAAAGAAGTATGAGCAAGCCTTCAAAGAGCTGAAAAAAATATCTGGACAGATCACTTATACTCTCCAAACTAGAAATAGGAGAGGAACTAGAACTGTACCTAGCTATTTCAAAATGTGCATTCAATTTAGTCTTGGTCAGGATTGGAACAAGGGCAAAGCAACCTATATACTTCTTAAGCAATACCTTCACCAATGCAGAGACACGTTATTCCAGACTTGAAAAGATGGGATTAGTTCTAGTTTACACAGTTTTATGCCTAAGATCGTACTTTGAGGTGCACCGAGTGCAAGTCATCATAGAGTACCCTTGTAATCTATCTTGGGAAAAATGGAAGGATTGGGCAGAATGGCAATGTGGGCCGTATAGTTAGCAAAATTTGGACTTGAATAAATGTTCACAGATCCGTGAAAAGGCCAAATAATGGCAAATTTCTTGGTAGACTTTTCAATGGAAGAAATAGTAGACCTATTGGTAAAAGAGTTGGAACATGCTGAAGAAGGACAATAAATGAACAACCATCTAGGATGGAGAGTCCATGTGGATGGATCTTCAAACCTAGAAGGATTGGGAATAGGAGTGGTGTTGACCACTCTTGACAATTCCAAGATAGAGAAGACTGTTAGACTAGGATTTAGAGCATCGAATAATGAAGCGTAATATGAGGCAATGTTGCTTGGCCTCAATTCATTTGCAGGGCTAGGGGTAACCAAGGCGTTAGTCTACAGTGACTCGCAGCTAGTAGTTAACCATGTCAACGACATGTTTGAAGCACGAGATCCCAGGATACAGCTCTACCATGAGAAAATCAGGTCTACCATACTTCGAGTTGGGGAAGTCAGAGTGGAGCACATACCGTGGACAGACAACAGGCATGCAGACGTCATAGCTTTCATAGTCTCAATGTTGGCAAGACAAGATAGGAGAGAACTACCATTAGGTTACTAGAAAAAACTTACAATGGACGAGCCGGAATTAGTCAGTGCAATAGTTGCAGTAGAAGATCAAAGGTAAATGAATCCAATTTTTGCCTTCCTACAACTAGGAAAGTTGCTCGATGATCCTAAGGAGGCAAGACACGTAAAGAGCAAGATAGAGAGATATACTATCCTGGATGGGAAACTGTACATGAAGTTAGTAAGTGGGACACTCCTACGTTGCCTAACACCGAAAGAGGCAAAGGAGATACTAAACGAGATACATGAAGGAGATTGTGGGAATCATTCAGGGACAAGGTCTCTGGCCAACAAAGTACTCTCCCAAGGGTATTTTTGACCATACTTGCAAAAAATGCAGTTCTGTACGTCAAGCATTGTGACAATTACCAAAAATATAGAAAAATAATCCAACAACTAGTAGTGTAGCTCAATTCCCTCATCAATCCTTGGCCATTTGCACAATGGGGAAAGGATCTAGTAGGCCTGTTGCCCAAGGCACCAAGTAACCTAACTTTCTTGCAAGTTGCGACAGATTATTACACCAAGTGGGTGGAAGTACTTTCTCTAACCAAAATATGCTAGTAGGAAGTTCAAAAGTTCCTATGGGAAAACATAATCTGTCGATTTGGTTTGCCACACACTATAGTCTCAAATAATGGGAGTCAATTAACAGGAGAGCAGATCAGAGATTTTTGCAAAAAGCATGGGATAATGCAATTATTTTCCACGCCAAAATATCTGTAAGGCAACAGATTGGCTGAAGCCACAAACAAAATATTGATAGACATGCTAAAGAAGGGATTGGGTAAAGTAAAGGAAAGATGGATATCAGTGTTTCTTGGCGTATTATGGGCCTATAGGACAACCACTAGAACCTCCACAGGGATGTCTTCGTTCGCTATAGCTTATGGAATAGAGGCAATGATTCCAACAGAAAATAACTTCCTCACAATAAGATCAAAAGTAGTGCAGACTAACTAAAACAACCAACAGATAATCGTATAACTAGATTTGCTGGAAGAGAAACAAGAAGCAATGTTGATAAGGCTAGAAAGCTAACATAAGAAGCTGCAAAACTACTTCAATAAGAATGTTTACCACAGGCAGTTCAAAGAAGGAGATCTAGTGCTGCATAGAGTATTCCAGAATATAGAAAAGCAAGATAGTGGCAAGCTGGGTCCTAATTGGGAAGGGCCATACAAGGAAACAAGAGTAGGCTAGAAGAAAGTCTATTACTTGATTACAATGACCGGTCAAGAGCTACTTAAACTGTAGAGTACATGTAACTTAAAAAGATACTATCAATAAATAAATCTTTTTGATCACTAGTAGCCTGCATGTACATTTAGTACTAAATTTGGATTCCATCTGGATCCGAGCCTACGTAGGTCTTTTCTGTCTTAATTGGTAGAGTAAAAAACTGGTTGGGCCCTACTCTAACGAAAGTAAAATAACACTTAAAGTTGGATCCCACCTAGATCCACACCTATGTGGGTTTTCTTTGCCTTAATTGGTAGGATAAGAAGTTGGTCGGGACCCTACTTTGACGAAAGTAATTTAGCATTGAAGATGGATTCCACCTGGATCTGGGCCTACGTGGGTCTTCTCGGCCTTAATTGATAGAGTAAGAAGTTGGTCGAGACCCTACTCTATCACAAGTACAATAGCACTAAAGATGGACCCCATGTGGGTCTGGGCCTACTTATGTCTTCTCTACCTTAATTGGCAGAGTAAAAAACTGGTTAGGGCCCTACTTTAGCATGAGTAACTTAGCACTAAGTTGGGCCCATTGTAGAGTCAAGTCCTCGTAACACTTCTCTATTTTAACCAGTAGACAAATTGGATGACCATGCTGTAGACACCCCAATTTGCACGAATCCGTTAGAAAAATCTAAATTTCCTCGAATTGATTTCGATTTAGAACTCGAGCCTCTCAACCGGCCCGCATTGCCACTTGGTAACATTATTCATGCATACATGCATCATCTCATATTATTTTTGCATACCCATACCTTGTCCCTAATCCAAACCAATTCTACTTATTTCTATGATCCGATCCGAACTTATATCCATTCTCCAACTTAACCCAAGTCCAAAACCCAAGTCCATATCCTAAATCCATTTCCTAGTCCAACCTGAGCTCAATACCAAGCCCATTCTCTAAGTCTCATACCAAGCCCATTCCCTAAGCCC
Organism: Akebia trifoliata; assembly: GCF_017979445.1. Lineage (NCBI taxonomy): Eukaryota > Viridiplantae > Streptophyta > Magnoliopsida > Ranunculales > Lardizabalaceae > Akebia > Akebia trifoliata. The sequence continues at coordinate 15,761,210 of NC_141384.1, read as the reverse complement.
AATACCAAGTCCATTCCAAGCCCATTCTCTCACACCCCTTCAAAAGATGACACATGTTGATATCTCATAAGCCCCCAATACCCAATGCATCATCTAATTGGAGAATCAACTCCCCTTTGTGAAAATTCAAGAATGCCCTTCCCAAAAAGGTTGTACAAATCAAAAAGATTCTTGGGACTTTGGCAATAATCCATAAAGTTGAGAGAATTTCCAATCATACCCTCAAAAAGTAGGAATCTTCAAGTACATACATGGAGTTCTCTCATTGGTCCATTTCAAAAATATACTTTCACCCCTTGCTTTATGAGTTATTTACAAATGAACAAAGGTCTACTTTTCACCTACCACTTCACCTTTACACATGTCATTCTCCTACTCACCCTCCTAAAAGTACTTTTGTTCTCCCATTCGTCTATTTCAAAAATATACTTCCATCCTTATTTTATGTGTTATTTACAAATGAACCAATGTTTACTTTTTACCTACCACTCCACCTTTCCACATGTCACTCCCTTATTCACCCTCTCAAAAGTACTTTTATTCTCTCACCTCTATTTACCAAAAAACCAAAGATCAAATAATGCTTTTAGGGTTTTTTCACAAATGTAATCTTTACCCTCATACAAATGTCAACCTAAACCTCATGTCCATTTTCTTTATTTTTCAGGGTTAGACCACTTTATCCCCAAAAATTCTCCAAAAACTCTATAAATACCCTCATTTTCTATAAACAATTCATGCTCTCAAGCCCCCTTCTCTCAACCTAAAACTCTACCAAAATCTCTACTCATCTCTCATCTCTCAACCTTCAACTCTCTTAACCCTTACCTACATCCTTCAACTCTCAAGTTCATCTCTTAAGCTCAAGTTCATTCAAGACTTCTAAGGGGACAAGGTGGGACAATAGTTGTTTATTTATTTATTTTTAACTTGCATCTTCTTCTTCTATCCCTCTCTTCTTCTTTTTAGAAATCTTTAGAATGTAATGGAGAACCCTCATTCATCTCGAGTAGATTGAACCTCAACCTTGGACATGGAATGCTTGAGGCGGTTTTGTTAAAAGGATGGAGGTTAAAGCTTTTTTTAACCAATATCATGCATCATAATGTACACTATTCACACACATCATACATGTTTGGCTATGATGAAGAAATGTGTAACTCTCTTGATGGGGTTAAAACACTAATTTTCTAGCTAATCATGCATGTATTAAGGTTATAGATCTAAGAGAACTCCAGTCATGGAACTTCTCTAAAATCCTAAACCAATATCTCAACTCATGCAAAGGTTTGTTGACTCCATAGAATATCTTCCCCATAAGATATTTCTTATGTCAACGCCAACATCAAATTCTCTTTCAAAGAAGTACAAACACACCATGTGCACCCACCCATTTCATGCATCCCATGCATTTTAATTGTTATGTTAATCTTTTTTTTTAAAAATGGCCAAATCTAAAGGTAACCACCTTAGGTGGAGAGAATGGGGTGCTTAACACCTTCCCCATTCTCTAATCGAATCCCTTTACCTAGATTTTAGTAGACCAAACCTTTTCCAAGAATGAGAGTCACTACAATGTCATGAAAAAATAGTTTTCAAAAGAATCGATTCGGGTGTCCATTCACACTCATTTCCAAAAAAGAATGGTGGCGACTCCAAACAATGTAGTATTGAGGTTCAAGGATGAATATTTCTCATGTCTACAACTTGGCGACTCCACTGGGGACTTTGCGGGTTCAAACCATGACCATTTGACCATTTTTACAAAAAAAAAATTCAATATGTGTTTACTAACATTGTTGTTGTTTGTGTTTTGTTTGGTACTTTGCTTTTTTTTTTCTTGGGGAATGGTTGTAATATTTTCTTTGACTCATTTGCGGGTTGAATGCTTGTAAAGGGGGTTGATACTTGTTTTAAAAATGCACTTGTGCACTTACGCTTGCATAGCCCATTACACAAACCTCATATACTTATAAAAGTTTAAACCCGAATGCTTAGTAGTTTCACGACTCAAGATCGCTTATTTCGGGTACGGGGATGAACACATCCAACCCAATCACCAACCTAAGACATGTGTACTTCGATATTCATTGAGGTTTGAAGAATGGGTAACCGTGAAGCCACTATAGCTGCATGCATTAAATACGATTAGAAGTTTAGGATACAATTTTAGAAAAATGATTTATCAACCCTCTCATTATTGTAATTTTTTCGATCCAAGGAGATGACTTTGTAAATTTTTTTGAGACCACAAAGGTAAGTTGTATAGATTTTAGGCTTGTTTTTGTTTTATTTCTTTACATGTACCCCTAGCTAAAGGGGGAAATTTTGTTTATGCTTTACATCATAAAAAAAAAAAAATTTGTACCCCAAGTCAAAACATAGAGGCTATGTGCCTCAAAATCTCAAAAAAAAAAAAATTCGGTGAAAATTAAGATTCTGGTCCGTTTTTAAAGAGCGGATTAATGCAAAAGCACTTCGGTCCGCTCATAAAAAACGGACCCAAAAAAAAAAAAAAAAATTTTTTTGCTCATTTCGTCCATTACATCAATCTTGACAACTTTTCTCTTGGACTTTATTTTTATTTTGAGTTTTAAGACTTGAAAATGATTAAATACATAATTTCTATCGTTAAACTTAGGGCCTACCACTCGTTACTTTGTGTTTGATCCAAACAGAACTCGCCTACATTCTACCTATCGAAATTTATCCCGACCCAATGTGGCATACTATCAACCTTGCCATCATCCATCGTCGAGGATTAACTTAAATCGGGTCCACGACCCATACCCACTTCAAACTGGGTCTATGACCAATATCCACTTTCAAATGGGTCCACGACCCATACTCACTTCCAAATGGGTCCACAACCCATATCCGTTTCAAATGGGTCCACGACCCATACTCACTTTCAATTAGGTTCATGACCCATATCCATTTCCAAATGGATCCACGATCCATACCCAATTCAAACTGGGTCTACGACCAATATCCATTTCCAAATGGGTCAATGACCCATACCCACTTCTAAATGGGTCCACGACCCATACCCACTTTCAAGTAGGTCCATGACCACATCCACTTCAAGATCCATTTCCAAATGGGTCCATGACCCATATCCATTTTCAAATGAGTCTACGACCCATACCCACTTCCAACTGGGTCTACGACCCATATCCACTTTCAAATGGGTCCACGACCCATATCCGCTTGAAGATCTATTTCCAAATGGGTCCACAACTCATATCCATTTTCAAATGGGTCTATGACCCATATCCGTACCAAAATGAGTTCACGACTCATATCCACTTCCAAATCTATTTTTCGATCTCAACCATGTCCATAATCCATGTGTGAACCATCAAGATCAACAATTGGTCGATCAATTCAAATAAATCCAATCATTTTCCAACAAACTAGATTTGAAAAAAAATAAAAAAAAAAATTTTAAGCACCAATTGCAATTCTTGATTAAAGTCGGTGCCTAAGAACGATCTTACCCTATTGATACGAAGGGGATACACTATGTCTATTTAAGGAAATAAGGTGATTTAAGAGTGCCATTGTGCGCCACCTTTTCCTTGGAGATTTGACTGGCCGATCTTGATTTCAGAGAATTGAATTGAGAGGCTAACAAAATGGTTTTTTGACTCAATCTTTCTACAGTAATCCATTTTTACAAAATATATTTCCTGGCTCTGCGCCGATAAATCTCCAGCTCCGTGCTAACAAACCTCCGGCTAGGTACTGATGAACCTTCAGCTTCGTGCCGATAAACCTCCAGCTCCGTGCTGACAAACCTCCAACTCCGTGCTGATGAACCTTCGGCTCCGTGCCGATAAACTTTCGGCTCCGTGCTGATGAACCTTCGGTTCCGTGCCGATAAACCTCCAGCTCCGTGTTGACAAACCTCCGGCTCCGTGTTGATGAACCTTCGACTCCGCGCCGATAAACCTCCAGCTCCGTGCTGACAAATCTTTGGCTCCGTGCTGATAAACCTTCAGATCCGTGCTGATCAATACCTGACTCCGTGTCGACGAACCCCAGCTCCGTGCTGACAAAAAATCCAACCTCAACCAAATTCAGGATTTTCTTAATACAACTTTACCAATTAATCCAATCTGACCTAATAAATCATTATGCATCTTCATTATGTAAATGATATATTAACGCCTAACCTCTTATCCACAGGTGGTCAAACAACCCAGAAACAAGTACTTACCACCCGACAATCCTCCATATTTCTACGCTCACAACCAACCATGAACACTTCAGAGCAACCTCAGTAGACAGCGATAGAAGTAGTAACGGATCTCGCCTCAAAGCTTAAACTGGTAGTGAAAGCACTAGAAAAACATGATAAGATTCTTGATCTGCTGATAGCCAACCCAAGTATCATCTAAGCTGTCCAACATCAAGCTTCTGGCTCAAATCAGGCCATGCCCGAACAACCACAACAACAACCACCGCTTGCACAGAATACCTTGCCACCCACCGCTCCTGCTAACCAAAGACCTCCAATTCACATTCATTGCAATCCACTACGACATGAGGTCGTTCAAGAGGAAGAATGTGAATTCAGGGCAGTTGAGGTAAGGAGTACCATAGAGGAGAGACTTGCAAGCAAGCTCGAGGCAGTCGAGGAAGAAATCAAAAGGATAAAAGGCAAAGACTCCACAAATGGAATGAGGTTCAGAGATCTGTGCCTATACCCTAATGCATCATTACCGCCAAAGTTCAAGTGTCCCGACTTTGAAAAATACAATGGCATTGGGTTTCCTCTATCCCACTTGAAGCTCTATTGTGGGTCTATGTGCCAGTTTGGTGACGATGACAGGTTGTTGGTTCAGCTCTTCCAAAGGAGTCTAACAGGGGTGGCCCTCTCATGGTTCTCTCAATTAGATCATTCTCAGATTAAAAGTTTACAGGATCTGACTACAGTTTTCTTGGAGGAATAAAGGTTCAATACAAACATGAGATTGGATAGAAATGACATGGCCAAGATGACTCGAAAGCCAAAGGAAAGTGTGAAAGAATATGCCCAAAGGTAGTGAGAATCAGCTTCTAAGGTTAAACCACCTATGACTGAACAAAAGATGAACACTAAATATTCATCTCTACTCTAGGCCACTCATTATACACTCACCTGGTTGGCCATACAACTGCCAGCTTCTCGTCATTGGTTCAAGTGGCAGATCGGGTAGAGGACGGTATCCGATCAGGTATGATTTACGACCTGTCCAGTCTAGGGGCACCAATAGGGGGATCTACTCAATGGAAACCAGAGATCTTGAACAAGAAGAAAGATGAAGCTCAAGTAAACAATGTACATCCCATTCGTCCTTTCTTCATCTCGGCACCGAACCAGAGGCCGCCCACACCTTAGGTCCCTTTCAAAGTCAATCCGCCTCAAGTTGCACCGATACCGCAGACATTCTAGTTGGGACGAAATCCAGTATTTGATCAAAACCCATAATTTGTCCAGAATCACTAAACCGAGCAGCATAGGCCCAACAGGGTCCCTCGAGTCTTCACCCGCCTACCTATGGCTCTATCAAAACTACTCCCAACATTACTCAGGGGAGAATACCTCACTAAAAGATAGCCAAATCCAGAGGCGGTAAAGGGACCAGGGTACAATCTCGATCAATTCTGTGAGTTCCATATGGGTGCACCGGGGCATGACAACGACCAATGTTGGCAACTCAAGCACTAAGTTCAAAATCTAATCGACAGGAAAACGATCACCTTGGATGGTTCGGCAACCCAAGCACCTCAGCAGAATATCAATCAGAACCCGCTATCGACGCATAATGGGGGAGGCAGTGGGCCGACAGTCAATGCCATAGAGAGGGATGAACTGAGCTTCAACCCTCCAGTTTTGATAGCATCAATTGGCTCTAAGATTAGAGTCAATCTAAGGAAAGAACCAACATCATCAAGCATCAATGCATTACCACCAGATACAACCAACCAATCATCATCCTAACTTCCAATCAATTTGGCCAATCTTACCATTCACTCCAACTCCTAAACCTCAAATCCTTCACGACCACCTCTCATCATACCTTACACATTACCAACTTCAAGCTCTTCCTCTCGGCCACCTCTCATTATACCTTGCACCATACCAACTTCAAGCCCTCCTTCCCGACCACCTCTTATCATATCCTGCACTGTACCGACCCCTCGAACTTCAAGCTTCTCCTCCCGACCACCCCTCATCCTATCTTATACTAATCCACAAATCTCAAATATCACTACACCAACCATCAAATCCAATCCACCACCTCTCGTCCTTAATCTAAAATCTGACCCTCAGCCCACGACCATCATGTCCCCAAACCATTTTCGTACCGCTCAAATCAAACCATCCCGTGGAGTTATAAGACGATGATTGTGACATCCCTACGGGTTGAGAAGCCGAAATAGGTCATGGTAACGGAAATTGGACAGATGACCAGATCAGGAAGATGTTACAAAATACTGAAAAAGGAACAGAAGAAGCAGAACCAGGAGGAAGAAAGAAGGAAAGAAAAGGGAAAAAAAAGCTTATAGAAGAGGAATAAGTACTACAAAAGGAACGAGAGAAGAAGAAGAGTAGAGTAACTGACAAGGAGGCAGCTGACCTCCTCAAACTCATTCGAAAGAGTGAGTATAACGTAGTAGAGTAGCTGAACAGAATGTCACTCAAATTAGTATTTTTGATCTGCTATTAAATTCAGAGCATCATCGGGAAGCATTGCTCAAAGTCCTTAGTAGTGCACATATACCTGAGACCATCTCGCCAGAAGAGTTGGAAAAAATAGTAGGTCAGATAATGACCCCCAATCCGATCACTTTCATAGAGGATGAATTTATCAGCGGGGGGCGTGGACACATTGAGCCGTTGCACATTATGGTAATGTGCAAAGGTATGATGGTAGCAAGGGTACTGATCGACAACGGTTCGGCTCTTAATATCTTTCCTTTACAAACTCTACACAAGTTAAACGTAGACTTGTCTCACCTCAGGCCAACTAAAAGGACCATAAGGGCTTTTGATAGTAGGAAAACTGAGTCATTAATGGAACTAGATCTCCCAGTCACCATTGGATCATGCACGTTTAAAGTGACATTTGAAATTCTAGACATACCCTCAGCATTCAATCTCCTTTTAGGAAGACCCTAGATCCATATCGTAGGGGCAGTTCCTTTTTCCTTGCACCAGCGAGTCAAATTCATCATGGGACAAAGGGTGATATCGGTTCTCGCAGAAATCATGACCAGTCGATCTATCACCGGATGTACCATATATTGACATAGAAATGATCGGGGAAAACGAGGGGTATCACTCCTTTCAGTTCACATTTGTCAATCATATCCAAATGGGGAAAAAGAAGACAATGGCAAAGTTGTCAAAAACAAATCTAATGATCGGACGAGTAATGAAGAAGGCGGGATATCGTCCGAAACAAGGGTTAGGGCCTAAAGGAAAAAAGTAAGGTCACTTTGATTAGCATGCAAAAACACACTCCCTACTTTGTTCTTGATTTCAAGCCTACGAGGAAGGACATCTTTGATATGAATTATAAAAGAGGGAGCTTCGACTTGCATGAAGACAGAATCGCGAGTCTAACGTATGAAACTTGGGCAGGGTACCACACATCAGCATCAGCTTCCCACAATCCTTGAAGAGGCTAGATGACTTATCAGAACTACTATCGACAAACCACACAGAATAACCAAGTATAGTAAGTATCGAGCCTGTTCAATTGCAAGAAGACTCATTCGTTGAGTCCCCACATTCCTTTACAGATGGCATGGACATCTTGTTCGAGGGGATTTTGAATGGAGTCAAAAGGAAGAAGAAAGAGAGCCCGCTAAGGCGAAAGTCGGAATATGCGAAGAAGAAAGATCACTGTTCCCCTTTCAAATCGATTGGGGATTTGTCGTAATTCCACCCACCTTACAAGTACCCGGACTTGACGACAGTCATCCAGAGGTGATGGTCATATCTGAACCATCAAGGGAGCCACTCTTCCGACATATCTACCCTGTAGAAGAAAGGCAAGTTTTCAAGAATTGGGAAGAATACCAACTCATTTATGAGGCTGCCATGGGGTCCAAAATCCCTACGGCCTCAAAAAAAATGTCATTAGCAAAATCTCATCTGCCCGAGGACCGTAATGAGCATTCGTCCTCGGGGCAAGACTATTTTTGGGGCTCACCTTTGTCGCTAATGAATTTGCATGATTTTTCTTCATCTTGTTTCAAGCATACGGATAGTCCACAAAATCCAAAAAAATAAAAAATCTTTCAAAATTCAAAAAAATAAAAAATCTTTCAAAATTTAAAAAAATTAAAAACTCTACAAAATTCAAGAAAATGAAATATTTTTAAAATTTCAAAAAAATCAGAAATCTTCAAAATACCAAGGATTTTCAAAGAATTTCCGCAGCTGAACGTATCTTATGATAGAACATAGTATGAAAGAGACGAATACGACTTTGACCACGAACTCGACTTTCATTTCATGGAGATTGAAGAAGAATCAGAGGAAGAGGTTGAATATCCTCGAAAAGAAATCAAAGAACTCATGGAACGTCACAAGAAAGGTATTCGACCAAATATAGATGATACAAATTTAGTGAACCTAGGAACCGAAGATGACCCACAGATCGTTAAAATCGGAGCCCTATTAACGATTGAACAGAATAGGAGATGACAAAGTTCTTACAACACTACCAATATGTCTTCGCTTGGTCCTATCAAGACATGCCGGGTTTAGACACAGATCTAGTCGTCCACAAGTTACCTATCAGATCAGGAAGCAAGCCAGTCAAACAGAAATTACAAAGGTTGAAACCAGAGTAGACACTTAAAGTCAAGGACGAAGTAATGAAGCAGTTCCAAGCAGGGTTTCTCGCAGTATCCACCTACCCTGAGTAGCTCGCTAACGTCGTTCCTGTGCCAAAGAAGGATGAAAAAGTACGCATGTGTGTAGACTACCGGGATCTAAATAGAGCCAGTCCTAAAGATGACTTTCCGTTACCACACATCGACACTTTGGTCGATAATACAGCAGGGCACGGTATGTTCTCCTTCATGAACGGCTTCTCGGGTTACAATCAAATAAAAATGGTGGAAGAAGATCAAGAGAAGACTACATTCATTACACCTTGGGGTACCTTTCACTATAAGGTCATGCCATTTGGTCTCAAGAATACTGGGGCAACTTACCAACGAGCCATGACTCCCATATTTCATGACATGATCCACAAGGAGATAGAAGTATACGTAGACGACATTATAGCTAAATCAAACATCGACGAGGATCATCTGGTAAATCTGAAGAAACTGTTTGATCGATTAAGGAAGTATAGTTTAAGACTTAATCCGGCAAAGTGTGTATTTGGGGCCACGTCAGGAAAGCTATTGGGGTTCATTGTTAGTAGAAGAGGCATCGAAATCGATCCAGCTAAAACGAAGTACATCATAAATATGGAGCCACCTAAATCAGATAAAGAGATCAGGGGACTCCTAGGGAGAATTCAGTACATTAGTCGGTTCATCGCACAACTAACTCTGATCTGTGAGCTAGTATTCAAATTACTAAAAAAGAATGAGCTGTAAGAATGGAATGAAGACTGTCAAGAAGCTTTCAACAAGATTAAGAGATACCTGCTTAATCCACCAGTCTTAGTTCCACTTACACCAGGTCGACCTTTACTGATGTATCTTTCCGTGCAAGAAAACTTCATGAGCTGTGTACTGGGGCAACATGATGAAACAGGTCGAAAAGAACGAGCCATCTATTACCTTAAAAAGAAGTTCACAAGTTACGAGGTAAACTATTCAACCCTCGAAAAGACATGTTGTGCCCTTGTCTGTGCATCACAACGACTACACCATTACTTGCTCAATTATTCGACTATGCTTATTGCCGAATGGATCCTTTGAAGTATCTCTTTGAGAAGCCAGCACTAACGGGACACACCGCAAAATGGCAACTGTTATTATCTGAGTTTTACATCACCTATGTCACTCAAAAAGTCATTAAAGGACAAGCTATTGCTGACCACTTAGCGGACACCCTTTGCCCGACTATGAGCTATTAAGGACAAATTTTCCTGATGAAGCCATTTTGTTTGCTGAAGCCGAGAGCGACGATGAAGAATGTACTTGGAAAATGTACTTCGATGGAGCAGTAAATCAAAAGGGAAACGGAATTGGGGCAGTTTTAGTTAAGCCAAACGGGACTCATATCCCTATTACGGTTAGACTGAGGTTCCAATGTTCAAACAACGAAGCCGACTACGAAGCATGCATTGTGGGGTTGAAAGCAGCGATCAACCTCGAAGTGGATGAAATAGATGTATTTGGAGACTCAAGTCTGGTAGTCTACTAGACAATGGGAGAATGGAAGACCCGAGAGCAGAGATTGGTTCCGTATCATGAGAATCTCGAAGATCTAAATTCAAACTTCACCCGAATCTCATTTACTTATCTGTCAGGGGCAAAGAACCAATTTGCAGACGCATTGGCTACTCTAGCCTCAATGATCAGCATCTCCGAAGACACCGTAGTCAACCCTCTTGAGATTGGTATTCAAGACGAGCCTGCGTATTGCTTACTTGTGGAGGTCGAAAAACCTGAGAAAAAACCATGATATGTAGACATCAAGGCATTCTTAGAGGATCGAATTTTTCCACCCGATGCCACGACGATGGACCGAAAGACTATTCAGAGATTGGCAGGACAGTTCTTCTTGAGTAGTAGAGTCTTATACAAAAAGTTGCATCACGAGGTCCTCCTCAGGTGTAACACAAACAGAAACTCAACGCTTAATCGAGACCATGCATGGAGGAGTCTGTGGACCTCACATGAATGGACATATGCTCGCAAAGAAGATTATGAGAATGGGTTACTACTGGATGACCATGGAGAGCGACGGGTACCAACATGTTCGGAAGTGTCACTTGTGTCAAATCTATGCTAACAAGATCAATGCACCACCTTCAGAGTTGCACAACATGACCTCTCCTTGGCCCTTTTCACTCTGGGGCATGGATGTCATCGGACAGATCAATCCTCAAGCTTCCAATGGGCATCGCTTCATCTTTGTTGCCATCGATAACTTTACAAAAGGGGTAAAAGTAGCATCTTACGCCAATGTTACAAGGGGCAATGTCTTGAAGTTTGTGAAGAACAACATCATATGTCGGTACGACCTCCCAAGCAGGATAGTAACCGATAACACCAAAAATCTTAAAAACAAAGACATGTCTAAGATGTGCAAGGATTTCCAAATCACCCATCACAACTCAGTCATTTATAGACCAAAGATGAATGGAGCAGTCGAAGCCGCCAACAAAAACATCAAGAAGATCATCGAAAAAATGGCCATTACTTACAAGGATTGGCACAAGATGTTACCCTTCGCTCTACATGCTTATCGAACGTCAATCCAAACTTCAACTGGGGCAACGCCTTATTCACTGGTCTATGGAATGGAAGCAGTCTTGCCCGTTGAGATCGAGATTCCCTCCCTTCGAATATTAAAAGAGGTTGAATTGGATGAAGTAAAATGGGTCCAAGCCCAATTGATCAATAGAACTTAATAGAGGAGAAACGACTTTCAACAATTTGTCATAGGCAAACTTATCAACGGAGAATAGCACGAGCTTATAATAAGAAGGTTCGACCTAAAGAGTTCTCGCAAGGAGATCTTGTCTTGAAAAATATTTTCCCAATACAAAAAGATGCGAGCGGGAAGTTTCGTCTGAATTACGATGGGCCATTCTTCATCCAAAAGGTATTGTTCAGAGGGGCACTAATCCTTACAGAGATGGATGGGGAAGTCTTTCCACAACTGATCAACGCTGATACCGTAAAAAAATATTACACCTAAAGTCGTCCCTTAAAATGAAGAGAGGTCATCTTTCTACTACCTGAACAATTAGCTACCCTTAGTTAACCCTTTTTGAGCCCTCACATTCATTACTTAACCTAGGACCGGGGCAAGTCACCACCATAAAACATATATATATATATATATATATATATCATCAAAAGCCAAAACAAAAATATCAAAGTATACTCCTAGCCCGCATGAGAATAAACTGTGAACAGTTAAAAGTACAAAAAAAATTAAAAAGTCAAAAACCTCGAATGTCTAATCTTAAGCTCGACCCAAATCTCTTACCTAAACAAGTTCGTGTGACGATGGGAGGAGACATAGATCATATTTTCGAAACAAAAACAGACAAACCCCGTGTCCAATCTACCCCTCAATAAATCCAGACTCCGCCTTTCTTACATCCTTTCACAACCCTAGCCTAAGCCTATATTTCGTCCTATTTAAAGTCCTCTCAGATCAAGGAATGGCTCAAGGTAACTCGATCACGGTGGAAACATGTCATGAAAAATATTATCAATTGTAGTCGATCTTGCTACTCAAATCGGATTTCAAACCGCCAAAGTCATCATTGGAAGACCCGAGAGGGGAGGTTAGATCGAATATTTGAAAAAAAAAAGTGACTCAAAGTGTGGAGTCATTGACCTCGAAGCTCAACTTGAGTCACCGCACCATGAAAATTGTCGAAGGAACTCGAGAAGGGAGTCCAGATCTGTTATTCAAGAAAGAGCGCCACTAGAAGAGTGGAGTGTTCGATCTCGCAGCTCAACTTAAGTCACCAAGCCACAAGAGGCATACAGAAACCGAGAAGGAATTCAAAGTGAAAATCTATAAAGTAAGCATAAACTGAAAGGGCATGTTGAAAACCCGCCAGGGCACTGTGAGTAAAAAAATCAGTCTATGGCAAGATCAAAACCACCGGCACAATGAAAACCCAAAAAAGGCGTTGATGCGCAAAAATGTGGAAATTGGGTCTGGTGAAAACCGTAACTGGCGCCGGGCAAAAATGAAAAAAAAAAAACAAAAAAATAATAATAATAATAATAAATAAATAAATAAAAATAAGAAAAGAAAAAAAAAATACCTGACCCACAAGAGTATAAACTGTGAACGGTAAAAATCTCGAAGTCCTCAATACCCCCACGGATACAGTAGAAATAACTCAATCAAAATCCTCAGTCTCGGGGATGACTCTGAAGATGCTAAGGATTAGCTGACACTTGTATCCTCGGCATTTGACAAAGGCACCATGATCGTTGATGTTTAGAGGCATCAAACACTAGTTTGTCACAGATTGTTCGACAAAGGCAATTTTTAAAACCTAAAAAAAAAAAAAAAACTGCATCATCAAAATTACTATTTTTGGCCTATGATGAAGAATTTAGGACTATTCTCAAAATCAAGAGTTTTCGAAATAGTAGATATATCTGAGGCCACTACATAAAAAACCTATTTCATTCATTTCAAAAAGTGCTACATCATTCTCGTTGAAAGTAGGGTACAAGAAGGAATAACAGGCAAAGAACAACTCATACACTCTCGAAAGAAGCATAATAGGCATCAAGTCTATCCTCTAGGGCTTTGATCTGAGCAGCTTGGTCAATGATGATTCTCTCCGCATCAGAGGCATGACGACTCACTAAATATTCAACAATCATATCAGCATGCAACCTCGAGGCAAGGCGCTCTCTCAAATCGGTGATTTCGGCTCGGAGCATAGGCACCTCACCTCTAGTGTTCAGAACTTCAAGCTTGGATGCTAAGTGGGCAATCTTAGCTTGCATATCCCTCTTAGACTTGAGCCAAATAGCTCGGATACGGCGATGATCTGCTTGAATCTCCTCTAGCCGATCACGATAATCGAAGAAACGAGAAGCACTAGGACGCGTGCGGGGCATAGGTGATACCGCCATTTGGCCGAAAATGAGTTCTCGAATCCAATGAAGGTAAGTCGAAAAAGAGTGGTTCGCATAGATGGGATGATCCAAAACTTCTACTCAAGACCATTCTTTCACCAATCGACTCAAAAGTGCAGTGGAAGAATATGACAAAGGGTCAACCAACTCACTGAAGTCCTCAGGGATGAGTATGCCTTGGTCATACCCAAATTGATGAAGAACACGAAGGGGAAGATACTGGATGGCCCCATTTAGGCCTATCAAAATAAGGAAACGGGTCCCGTCAAAAGCAATCACGGGGGAACCCTTCGGTTGGAAAGCCCCAACCCATCTCACAGCCTCGTCTCCAAGGTTGCACAAAAAAGAAGGCCATCCTTCTTTCCCACCAAGAAGCATGGGAAGCTCTCGTCTCGCGATCATGCACACCAAATCAGCATTCACATAGAAGGGATGATGGATCACTTCCGTAAAAGACATATGATCCATGAACCAAAGCTATAAGAAAAGGGAGTATTCTAATCTCGATCGGACGGGTTCGGTGCCTAGCACCTTCCAAAACCCGTAATCTGACCCTTACCCATTTATCTGATCCGTGGACCAACTTGATCCATTTTGGAGTTATTTATGGTTCCTAGACCTAAAGTAGGTGGTGACTCCTTATTCCCTAAGAGTCCCTAATTTACCAATCGGATCCCTATTCACTATTTGGTAAAAAACGGGTCGAGACGATTTCAGTGGCGACTCCACTGGGGTTTTTTAGGGTCAAACTTGACCCGATCCAAGACTATCTTTAGGTTGACTTTTTGCACGAGTCAACCCAGTTGACTCAATGAGACTTTTTAGATTTAGGCTAGATTTTGTCCTTTCTTTTATGGGTATGAAATTGATTGGATGTAATTGGTTGATGATTTTTGTCATTGTTGTTTCTTGTGATTGGTTGTTTCGTGTGATGGGATTTGATTGTATGTATATGACTTGTATGGTTGGATATTACACGAAAACGTCCCGGGTGCACTTTGTCCCTTTGCACACACTCATGAGCATGCATATTCATGTTTGCATCATGACATGTCCTTATAAACCCCGTAGCCGGATCCAAGCTAATCCTGTCTTTCGAGACACGGGGGATAACAGTGAACGCTACAACTTCAGTACAGTACCTTCGGGTATATCAAACTGGAACACCACGTACTACTTGATCAAGTGAAACTGGGATAGTATATCAGTGTTTCGGGCTGGAGTAACCTAAGCTTTGTCCAAACCTAGCCTCAATCATATAGTGAGCTTAGAACCCTGAACTTAAGTACAGTCCTATTAGATCACGACTCGAATCGACCATGAGTGCTCCCAGGTTGCTCAATTTAATCTAACCAAAAGGTAAGTGGGCGGACTGATCCACACCTTTCAAGTTAAACCCGCAATATCGGTCTGACCCAATTGATAAAATGCACCAATCAATTTGAACCAATTAAACCAATTGGCCCAATTGGCAAATGGATCTAACCGAACAACATCTAACCGGTTGGACCAATTGATTTTTTAGGTTCAAAGACACTTAATCCGTGCCAAAGGGATGCAATCAAGTGGTTAAACTAACTAGTCTAACCCAAGGTTCAACCCCAACTAGGGGTAGACCCGTAATTGACTTCTTTCACACTTGTAGACTTATAATGCATTTGGACTTAATGTTTACAACCAGATTTGGGCTAATTTATTTCAAATTTCTTTTTATCATGTGGTTAAGAATCCAACATTCCGAGTCAATAGTTGATCCTGATTTACTTCTAATTAGGTAATAATTGCTCCTAGGCGTTCTAAACCAACCGTGCCACTTTGGGTCCGTGAAAAGAGTCGTCTCGCCAGAGTACCTTTGTCAAGCCCAAGTAGTCAACACTCACCACAGAAAGAAATAAGTACAATGGATGAACTAACACTCCGTCAAATTTTGGACTCCTTTCAAGCGCAGATTATTGCTTCTGTCTAGACACAAATTGAGGCCCTGAAGACTGAAAAGAAAGAAGATAAAGTTATAAAACCTCAGGCCGTGTTTGACCTGGTTGAAGATTTTGAAGATGATCAAGTGCCCATTGAACCTATATTAGCTCATCGAATAACTCAGGTAGAAACTGTATTGAAGAATATCAAGGACCTTGACGATCTCGCCTTGGATTAGGGGCAATGACATTATTTCCTACAGTCTGTCTGCTAGAAAAGTTCACAATGCCAGATATGGATAAATTTGATGGGACTGGATGCCCTAGGACTCACTTGAAAATATATGTCGCTATCATGCAGTCTCAGGGTTTGAGTGAAGAACAGATGACCCAACTCTTCTAGAGAACCCTTACAGGTTCTGCTTTACGCTGGTTAATGTCATTGGACTCGTCTCGGGTAAGAACATGATATGAATCAATAAAAGAGTTCATTGGTCGATACTCCTTTAACACGGATATTGAACTCACAAGAAGAAATCTAGAAACGACTAAGTAGAAGCCCGAGGAAACCTTCACAGAATTCATTGCTCGATGGAGAGCTAAAGCCGCTCAATTATGGGACCGACCTCAAGAAAAAGAGCAAGTTAGATTATCCGCAGGAATCTTTCTCCAATTACGCCAAGTACTTGATGCCTCAATACTTGCCTACCTTTCAATCCCTTCTTGAAGCTGGAAACCAAGTCAAGGATGCCTACTCTTCAGGACTCTTTGGCAACTCGTTTGAGTCAAAACCCAAACACTTTAAACCCAGTGCAAATTTCGTACAAGTGGCCAACACCTCTTTCGCCCTAGCTCCTCAAGCCACTCAATCCTCACAAGCCAAGCCTAGGAGATAATTCTCAAATCTTGGGATGTCCCTTAGTGTTGTCTATCAAAAATTGATGAAAAGGGGACTTTGATACCGTTACAACCTAAGTCGTTGCCTAACCATCTCCCTCCAAACTTGGATAATGGGCAATTATGTGAATTCTATCAAATGCCCGGCCATGTTCTTGATAAGCGCATTACCCTCCGCCATGCTATCCAAGACCTTATCGAACAAGGAAAGTTACCATACCCGCTCCTACCGCGCCTAATGTCAAAATTAACCTTTTGCCTACCTTTCAAAATCAACCTCCTCCTGCTCTGAACCTAATATCCATATCCAAACCTGAATCAGTTGACCCGATTTCCTTCATTCACTTGATTGGTCTTGATAGTACATCCTCATCATGCAAGAATGAGCCCATCCGTCCTGAGACAGTGACAGAATTGAAAAGTAAATAGAGTATTGAAGCAATGGGTTATCCAACATCAAACAAGCATGAATCAGTACATGAAGGTATGGTAAAAATGGGCGAGCCTGAATCATCTCTCGTGAAGATATCCAAAGTGGCATAGACCCCAGCGTTGTGCCTTTCCATTCAGAGTCATAGCCCCATTTTGAGTCTTCTTTTAAGTGTCAGTTGCATCAGTCTTTGAATTTAATTGGTCAATTCCATTATGTTAGGATTTATTAATTTTTTAGTCAGGTTTGCCAATTCATATTTTTTCTATTCCAATAAAGTAAAGATGCTTTTGATTATCATGCGTGCAATAATAATGTGAACATAAAATCTTACATGAAGAATGACTCAAAGCTCACTAATTGAACTTGATAAATATTGGAATAGGAGAGTACACTCAAGAAGTGCATACTGGTACTACACTATCCTCAAAAGAACATGAGAAAACGATGAACTAACTTAAGAAATTCAGCAATGTTCTCGCATGGTCTCATGAGGATATGTTAAATGCGAATACCATTTTACCTTTCATTAGAACGGATTGCACCAAAATGGATCAGAATTACTGTTGAGAGTGAATTTCAAAGCCAAAGATCATCAAGAATGATGTAGTTGAAACCATCGACAAAGGTGCCAAGATTTGCAAAAATGATCCATCATAAAGTACAAAAGATTTTCTCGAAGTCCAAGAAAAAGTGAATAGTTGAATACGTAAAACTCAGTCATATTCAATTTTACAAAGAAAGATTGAAAGTGGTTCATTCTCAAAAGAAGGTCTCGCTCGACAAGGCAATCAAGACATCGAATTCCCAGAACCTTGATCAAATCGAATAGCATTTCACTAAAGGAGGCCTTCTTTGGATGAACAATTCTCTTATCTTACCAAAAAAAATGTAACCTTCTTTAGCCCCTTGCAGCCTTAAGAAAAAAAATTTCAATAGCCTTTTCTTTCTAAACCACACCAACTAACCTTGGGAGGGAAATTCCTAAGAAGTTACTTCAGGCCCGGTCACAACAAAAAATAAAATATACGTTATCTGAAAGAAAGTATATAAAAAAAAAATCTCCTACTAAAAAAAAAGGATAATGCCAAAGTAGGGGCATTAGAAAAAAAGAAGAACAAAAATTGATATAAAAAAATGCCTAACTAGAGGCATTTGAAAAGGGAGAGACTCAAAAGAGTCATAAAAAAGGGAGAATGTCATACTAGGGGCATGTTGGGAAGTTGAGCCTTATATTTTTTCTTTCTAAATCATGTCCTAAGCCCACCTATTAAGTCCTCCTGAATGTTAATTGATTTAGTTAAGGTCCAGAGAACCAAAGGTTGTCAAGTTGAGTGTCCGAGATCATCAAAAAGAAAGAAGCCCGTTAAGTTGAAAACCCGAAAGGGCGACTTAGGCAAAAGTTAGGGCATAACAAAAAAAAGCAAGACTGCTAGGTTGAAAACCTGAAAAGACAACCTAGGCAAAAATCAAAGCATCTTCAGAAAAGGAAAAACAAAGCCCGCTAGATTGGAAACCTAAAGAGGCGATCTAGGTAAAAATTAGGGTATCATCAAATGGAAGGGAAGATCCTACCGAGAAGGAAAATTCAGAAGAAAAGCTTACACAGAAGTTGAATAATGTAGAAAACCGTTCAAGTCAGAACATTCATTTTTTAGTTGAGAGCTCACATTTGACAATGAAAATGTTGAAGTCGAAGAAACTCAGAAGCCTTTCTTTTGAACATTGTAAGATCTTTAGTAGTATCTGCTAATGGGAAATGTAGAACCATTGACCACTTTAAAGAGGAAGATCTTATATTCTAATATTTATCAAAGTCCAGCTCAAGCATTTTTCAAAAAGAAATTCGAAAGAGAATGTTCATTTCCTTACTGCACATATGATAATCTTAAGAGTCTTGAATTTAAATGAATGTCGATTCTTCTGTCTGTCATTTATTGGAGTCCGTAGTTCCTTGTCCATACCTTTCAAGTGTAATCCAGTGCATCAGTTTCACAGTCAACTTTCAGATATAAGCCAACCTTGAAACTAGGGGCATTTTTTAGAATAACTATGATTCCAAAGTTTTCATTCTTAATCCCATGATCAAAAAGAAAAATCTTATTCAAAAGCGTAAAAGTCCTGCGAAGTCCAATGATAATTATGAATCTAGATGCATGATAAGCTAATAAAGACTCAATTTATCAATATTTGAAGTTGATAATACCGAATCTTTAATTAATTCAAGCCCGAGAAGCGTGGCTCCATTGAGTTCGAGTCTAAGAAACGAGACTCCAACTCATTTGAATTGTAAAATGAGTTAACAGGATTGTTTAAGTTCCTGCGAACCCAAGCCTGAAAAGCGTGGCTCCATTGAGTTGAGTAAATGTAGAACCATTGACTACTTTAAAGAGGAAGATCTTATATTTAATATTTATCAAAGTCCAGCTCAAGCATTTTTCAAAAAGAAATTCGAAAGAGAATGTTCATTTCCTTACTGCACATATGATAATCTTAAGAGTCTTGAATTTAAAGGAATGTCGATTCTTCTGTCTGTCATTTATTGGAGTCCGTAGTTCCTTGTCCATACCTTTCAAGTGTAATCCAGTGCATCAGTTTCACAGTCAACTTTCAGATATAAGCCAACCTTGAAACTAGGGGCATTTTTTAGAATAACTATGATTCCAAAGTTTTCATTCTTAATCCCATGATCAAAAAGAAAAATCTTATTCAAAAGCGTAAAAGTCCTGCGAAGTCCAATGATAATTATGAATCTAGATGCATGATAAGCTAATAAAGACTCAATTTATCAATATTTGAAGTTGATAATACCGAATCTTTAATTAATTCAAGCCCGAGAAGTGTGGCTCCATTGAGTTCGAGTCTAAGAAACGAGACTCCAACTCATTTGAATTGTAAAATGAGTTAATAGGATTGTTTAAGTTCCTGCGAACCCAAGCCTGAAAAGCGTGGCTCCATTGAGTTGAGTTCAAGAAACAAGACTCCAGCTTTGTTTGAATCATTGAATGAATTGACAGGATTGTTTAAGTTCCTATAAACCATAGCCAGAGTCCGAGAAACGAGACTCCAACTTTATTTGAATCATAAATGAATTGACAGAATTGTTTAAGTTCCTATAAACCTTAATTCGAGTCTGAGAAATGAGACTCCAATTGTGACAGGATTGTTTATGTTCCTGTAAACTTTACCCAGAGTCCGAGAAACGAGACTCTAGCTTTACTTGAATCATAGAATGAATTGATAGGATTGTTTAAGTTCCTGTAAACCTTAATTCGAGTCCGAGAAACGAGACTCCAATTTTAAGAAGATTGTTTAAGTTCTTGTAAACCTTAGCCAGAGTCCGAGAAACAAGACTCCAACCATTTGAAATAGGATTTTTAAGTTCCTACAAACCTCAAACCTGAGAAACGTGGCTCCAATAAGTTTGAGTCCGATGAGCGAGACTCAAATTTTTTTCAAACTCTGAAAAAAAAAAAAATTCGATAGGATTTAATGAAGTTCCTACATCACCTGATTCTGATAATGTTATGTATTTAATTATCTCGTTGTTCAGACTTGCCATAATTTAATATCATATGAGTGTTTTCATTGCATATGTGCATTTCAATCTGAATCATCATTGTCAACGAGAGAAGATCTTTAGGACCTGACATTTGTTATCGAGGAGGGATTAATCTCAATGATCCGATAAACTATTTCGTGAGCATCACAACATTGCACACACGTGCACGTTTGCATAAGTCAAGGAGAATTTTCAAAAATTCGAGGATTTGACATTTTTAGTCCATGGAGAACTTACCTTCAAGGATCTAAACCCCCCGACGAACCACCAAATCAGGCTGCAAAAATGAAATGTCATTAACTTTGGCATTCGGATGTCGCACTATCTACCAAAATAGATTTTTCATCGAGTTTGGTTCCACCCTTCGCCAAAGAAAGTCATCTGTAGACACACCATTTTTGCATTCGCCTGACTTGGTGATCCGTCACTCGGTTGCTGTGATTTCTAATGATGAGCGCAAAGAACTCGAATGCTTGGGAGAAGCATCCTTCTAATTCCCTTTTGTCTTTTAATTCTATTCCTTCTTTCTCCTTGCCACGTGACATAGAATTACGCACGCTTAGGATCGCTACATTTTCTACCTGACTTAGCAAGTAAGTACACTTAGGTTCACTATACAGTTCGATAACTTAGAGACCTCGCTACGCTAGGAAAATGCAACTTTGAAACATAGAAATAATCACGTTGGGACTGAAAGAAACCTCACACCAGAATCCGCAAAAGTTGACAAAATGACGAAAATACCCTTTATAAATTTTGGACCTCCAAAAAAATCTCGAAAGTACCTCCATTGCACTCAGAAAATAATTTCGAGTCTAACGGGACCCAAATCGACGAAAACAAAGAAATTTAAAAAATGTCATAAAAATGACAGAGATGCCCCTCGACCTCCAAATTCAACTTAGAGATCTCGACCCTTAGCAAAATTTAATAAAAATCGAAACCCAGTTAAAAATCCAATCTAACTAAAAATAAAACTCAAATTAAAAATTAAATAATTCAAATTCAAGCAATTAAAAATAAAACTCAAATTAAAAATCAAACAATTAAACAATTAAAATTTAAATCAACATTCAATCTAAGATTTAATCAACCCATCAATATTTAAATTAAAATTCAATTGAAACTTAAAATCCGATCAACCAATTAACATTGAAAGTAAAACCAAATCGATCAATCAAATTGAATTTAAAACTTAATCAACCAATCGATATTCAAATTAAAACACAATCAACCAATCGAGTTAAAATCTTAATTTAATCAACCAATCAAGATCAAAAAATAAAACATAATTAACCCATCAAATTAAAATCAAACCAAAATTTAAGAATTGTAACCTAAACCATCAACCAAAATTAAAAATCGAAATTTAATTAATAATGATCCACCAACGTACAACGGGTTGTGAAGCGTGGGATCATGGTCCCATTCTTTCTAAACTCAAATAGAGAGATATTCTCTCTTTGGTTCGGTCAAAGAATATGAATATATAAGATAGAATAAAAACAACAAAAAGCAAATAGAGAAACAAATAAAGTAGAACAAACAAAAAGGAAAAGAAATAAATAAAAGAGAGAAAGAGATAAAATAAAAAATAGCAAGAGAATGCTATAAAAAAAAGGAGGCTGACATTTTCTTTGAACCCAAAAAAAAAAAAAAAACTGATGTTTTGGCTAAAAAATAGCAAGAAGTCTGACGAATTTTTTTTTTTTTGAGCAACAAAAGGGGAGAGGCTTGTTGTTTTACAACAAGAAAAGGAACAACAAAAAGGGAGGACCGCAGCCCTCATTGTCTTCATCATCTCCCTTCTACTTTATCTTCTTCAGCCCCACTAACAGCCTCTACACATCCCCAAGTCATAGCCCTCATCACCCTCTTTCAATCAATCTTCCTCTCCAAGCATCATCACCTTCTCCAATCACCCCAATCACTGTTCAAAACAACCTTCCTTCATCACATTTTTAGCCCCCCATTCTTTTGATTTTTCAGACTGTAGAACAGCCCCATTATCACCTTCTCCAACAGCCCCAACTACCGTTCAACACAACCCCAAACTCCCTCTATAAGCAGCCCCAAAATCCCTCCATTACGGCCATTAACAGCAGCCCTTCTTCACTATTGACAGCAGCCATCATCACCATTAACACCACCCCTCTAATCCGTCTTCTCCTCTTCAATAGCATCCCCATAGCATCAACGTCCCCGATCTCATTGTGACACCTCAGTCTCACTATATTACAGCCCTTGCAATGTCCAAGTTCCCACTCCATTGCAGCCATTGTTGTAACATCATTTTTGTCAAGTACCCTCTCCAGTGTCACCCTCATAGCAGTTACCATTACTGTAATCAGCCTACCACATCCATTGTGCGTCATAGAAGGAACATATTTCCAATCTTGCATGTGGTCTATTCGATCTCCTTACCTCTAAACAATCCTACAGTAGCCACTACTAGCCTCTTTTCCTCTCAAAAAGCCTAGAACTATCACCGTTGAAGCTCTCATCCGTAGATTTTTGAAGCAACATTCACACAATCGGATTGTTGTCCAAATACTCTGAAGGAATCTCACAGAACTCGACCCTTGCAAGTGGTAAGTTCGGTTTTTTCCTTGTCTATCCTTATGCCTCTTTAATCGTTATTCTATGTGTAGGTTTTATTCATGAGTATTAATTCGTAAATTCTCACGAGTCGACTCGCTGTCTTTTTATGTGATAAGGAGTTTCAAAATTGGATTTTTCTACCAAAGTGACATGCGTGTTGACTCTTTGTTTTTTATGTGCTTAGACGTCCGAAATTTTTTTTTTATCAAAGTGACACGAGTCGACTCATTATTTTTCTCTGTGCTTAGAAGTTTCAAAATTGGATTTTTCTATCAAAGTGACACGCGAGTCGACTCGCTATTTTTTATGTGCTTAGACGTCCGAAATTTGTTTTTTTATCAAGGTGACACGAGTCGACTCATTATTTTTCTATGTGCTTAGAAGTTTCAAAATTGGATTTTTCTATCAAAGTGACACACAAGTCGACTCGCTGTTTTTTATGTGCTTAGAAGTCCGAAATTTAATTTTTTATCAAAGTGACACGGGAGTCGACTCACTGATTTTTGAGTATGTAAGAAATTTAAAATTGATTTTCTCAATAAAATAGGTGCGAGTTGACTCACTGATTTTCATGTATATGCGAATTAATTCATCAATCAATTTACTAATATTCGCAACGTATCTTTTGTTCAAAATTTTTTGCATATATGTGTTAATGATTGATTCCCTCATTGGCCCTATGTCACTAATGTTTTAATGTGAAATTTTGCACACGTGGATTATTGATGCGTCGACTTATTGATCTACCATGTGTTCGTGATTGGAATTGTCATGATCGCAATTCCCATTTTTGAGAGATTCGATTTTGGAACGTTCTAATTTTGAAACTTTATAATTTTCTAATTTGGAAAATTTTCTAATTATTATTTTCTACTTCAAAAAATTCATATTTGCTAATATCTAATTTAAAATTCGGCATATTCATGATTTTCTGATATGGATCATTTTGTATTTCCAAATTAGAAATCTCATAAAGTACCAATTTAGATGTTCCATATTGATGACTTTCCAATTTGGAAAATTTTCACGAATTCCTATTGTAGTCGATTTGGGAAAATATTTACGCATTCGGATTTGTGATTGAAATATTGCCACATGGACGTCGGAGCATAGGTTAGAATAAAGGCTTTTTCAAATATTTCCATTTTTATGCGGAATTCGAGAAATTATACGATATTTGGGGAATATTGGCCTTGAAATTCGTTTAGCACATGTGATATAATTTGATGATGATAGTGATGGTGATTGGACCATAATCTTTACTTTAGTCTCTACCCGTTGACCGTAGGATAGTTTGGATCGTAGTAAAGACCGATCATCTCGATCGGGCAGGTTCGGTGCCTAACACCTTTCAAAACCCGTAATCTGACCCCTTACCCATTTTTCTGATCCGTGGACCGACCCGATCCATTTTGGAGTTATTTATGGTTCCTAGACTTAAACTAGGTGGCGACTCCTTATTCCCTAAGAGTCCCCAATTTACCAATCGGACCCCTATTCATTATTTGGTGGAAAACGGGTCGAGACGATTTCACCATGATCGAATTGAGCACATTTGGGTACGTCTGAGCAGAGGCTGCAATCTAACATTGATCGTTTGAGTATTGCTTTGAGCAATAACGAGGCTCTAAGATGTAACGTTGTTAAGAGATACCAAGTCAAGATTGATGATCTTAAGATGAGATTGAGCTCTAATACACGTGTTGATGACATGGAGTCATATCTAATGAGTCATGTCCACTCCAATACGGACAGAGTGATTGTTCATTTTGTAGCTCGAGTCCATGACTTAGAGTTTCACTTAGATGCGTCTTATGTTTCATGTAACTTGACATGATTTCCATGTATTTCTTGCATTTTTATTTTTTACACACTTGAATAGGAGATATAAAATTATGCAATGAATGAGAGAATAGTTTTTTTGGTATTATTGGCTTTAGATATATCTACTTTTTTATTTCAAAAACTGTTATTTTGATACAAATTCTAGATTTTTCCTCATAGGCCAAAAATATAGTTTTTGGATGATTTTAAGATTTTTTTTTGGGATTTTAGATTTTTGTAAATGTAAAACAAATTAAAATAAAGAAAGTAAATCATTTGTTTTTTGTTTTTATTATTGTTTTGCACAATTGTCGGAATCAGGCAAAGTTAAGGACGTGAGTGGGTTTGTTTGAACGCCTTGTAACTGTTGAGATAGAGTGTCAAGACAATGTTATTGTTCCACTCTAGACTTTTCTTGGACCCTTTAAACTTATCCTTGAAGTCGAACATTAGAATTTGAATGATTTGGAAAGGCTAAAATGAAGAATTAGGTTCACGACGAAGGTGTGTAAGTTTGATCGGTGAATGATATTGTGAAACTTTGGCTATTTTTCTACTTTGCCTTTTTTCTATTTTTATTTTACCAATATTACCCTCACTGCATGTTAAGGATTTCACCAAGTCCAATTTTCCACAATTTTTACATATCGATGCCCTTTTTTGGGGTTTTTATCATGTCAGTAATGTTTCATCTTTGCCACAACTGATATTTTTACTCACAACGCTCTTTTGAGTTTTCACTATGCCCTTTCAGACTGCGCTATCTTTATTATATTTACAAAATAAAATGGATACAATGACTTGAGCCCATACGAATTCACAATGACTCTAGTAGTTTGGTGATTCAAGTTGAGCTAGCAAATCAGAGGCTCTAATTTGCATCTACTCTTCTAATGATTACATCGTGTTTTTCAGGCAATTGCATCTAATTTTGAATATTCAATCTAATTTCCCTTCTTGCGTCTTCCAACGACTCTCGTGACTAGGGCCCGAGATGTAGGCACAAGATCAATATGACCTTATTACTCATATCTATCTCTTTTTATTACAACTTAATGTTGTCTGAATTCTGTCATCACCAACCAATTGACTTTAGGATCTTATCCTCGACCCCTTACATGATTAGAGTGGACTTTATTAGGTTGTAATGTAAGCTATGGTATGGTTGAATAAAGAAACGATAAAAAAACTCAAAAAAATATACTAGGTAAGAATTGTGGGAGGTTCTCCTATTGTTCTAACATTATTTTTTTTAGAGCTCTCAATGATGTTATCTTCTTAATTTTGTTTTGGCCTTCAAGATGCGAGTTGAGTCCAAGATTAAAAATTCTATTTTTGACATTTTTCTCTTTTTTATTTTTTTTACCCTTTATAGTTTATCCTCATGTGGGCTTGGAGTTAATTGAATTGTTTCTTTTCTCTTCTTTTTTATGTTTTTTTTTTATTTTTTGATTTTTCTCTCACATTTTTTTATTGAAAAACCTAATTATTGATAAATCCTAGGGTTTTGGAAAAGTCCATCACCTAGTTATTTTGATTAAGCAATCAAGTTAATACTCAGCGTATCCTTACAACTTCTTAAACAAATCATTAAGATTAAAATGAATTATGATTCAATAACCTACTCCTCAAACCTGTGGAAAAGTCCATGGCTAAAGAACATGCAATTTTCAAATCACAACTATTGTTCATAGTTTTTACCACTTTTAAATCATACCCCAAATCAATTAGGTGATTAGAGATACAACTATGGTTTCAATGACAATTAATATCAAAGTTTTCAATATAACCGAACTGAAAATTCAGCATACATAATTAAGATCACAAATTCATGTCTCTATAAGTAAGACCCAGACCTTAATCTTTTTGTAACCTTCCACTACCATAAGCCTAAGCCAACGTTTCTTCCTACTTAAAGTCCTTTTTGATTAGGAAATGTTCTAGGGCAATATAATAACAGTGGCAGCACAAATGATCTTCCAACTTGATCCGGACCTCAAAGTCTTGTTAGTCGTTGGAAGACTCGAGAGGGGAATCCAGATCGGATATTCGAAAAAAAAGAGTACTCGAAGTGTACAGTAGTCGATCTCGCGGCTCAACTTGAGTTGTCGAACAACGAATAGTCATCAGCAAACTCGAGAGGGGAATCTAGATCTATTACTCAAGAAAAAGTGTCAGTACAAGAGTAGAATCGTTGATCTTGCAGCTCAACTTGAGTCACCAAGCCACAAAGACACGGAGACTCCGAGTAGAATTGTAATGAAAAATCTAGAAAAATACAAGCATGGTCTGAAAGGGCATAGTGAAAACCTGAAAGAGCGCTATGAGTAAAAGAATTAGACTATAGCAAGATAAAAGCCACCAGCACGATGAAAATCCCAAAAATGACGTTGATGCGTAAAAATGTGAAACCAGGTCTGATGAAAACCGTAATTGGCATCAGGGGACAATAAAGGTTAAATGAAAAAAAAAAAAAAAAAAACTCCTGGCCCGCAAGAGTATAAACTGTGAACGGCAAAATCTTTCAAAAATCCCGAGACCCAAACAGATAATAGTCTTCCAATACCAGGGCATTGGGAATGACTCTAAAGGAATCAAAAGAGTAATTGACGTTTATATCCTCTGTGGTTGGCAAAAATACTGAGATAGTCGTAACCAAAGATTTTACAAACTTTGAATTTATCGTACTCATTTGATAAAGATATTTCATAAAATTTCAAAAAAGAAAAACTACTATTTTAGCCGATGATGAAGATTCTAGGACTTATTCAAACTTCAAGTTTTCAAAGCATTAGATACACCTTAGGCCAAGTAAGTACAAAACCTATTTTCTTTGCATTAATCTTTCAACATTTTGTAATGAAAAGAAAATACAAAAAGAGTTAATACAACGCAGTCAATCAAACATCATGAAAAAAGAGTCAAGGCGTTCCTCCAAAGCACAGATCCTGGCAGCCTGACTCATCATCACTTTTTCAGCATCCGAAGCATCATGACTCACTAGACAAGACGCAAAGGGCATCGAAGCAGGGACCCCGAACGAGCCCCTCCTGAGATTACTCTCCGGGCCTACTGAGGCAGATAAACTATTGATCATCGAACTCGTAGTTGCAGCAATGAAAGAGTTTATAAGAATGGCCCAACTAAGGAAACCGTTGTGAATGCATAGTCTTGATCATGCTTATGAGATTCTAAGTGAAGATGAGTACATGCAAACATTCCCGAGGGGAATTGGACGAAAACCATTTAGATTGAAGTCAGAAGCCTCTCGAGAAACTACCATTGTTATCACGAGTCACATTAACCTTGTTGAGATCCTTATGGATGTGAGTTAGTGGTCCACCGTATTTTCTAGCATTGTTTCAAAAGCAACGACTCTTGAGGTCGTATCAACAGGCTAGCAGAAAATTATAAAGGAGCCCTTCAAGTGATGACAGCAGAATTTCAAGTCCCACCAAAGAGAGTTTTCAATTTCCTTCATGATGAAAACTTTAAAAGTGAGTGGGACATTCTTTCTAATGGCGGTGTTGTTGAAGAAATAACACATATTACTAATGGCAGAGATCTTGGTAACTGTGTCTCTCTACTGCGAGTTAATACTTCAAATTCCAGCCAGAGCAACATGTTGATATTACAAGAGAGTAGCACCGATACAACGGGCTCTTTTGTAATCTATGCTCCTGTTGATATTGTTGCAATAAATGTGTTCTAAATGGGGGAGACCCAGACTGTGTAACACTCCTTCTCCTTAGTTTTACTATACTCCCCGATGGGCTAACAGTAAATAGAGGTAGAATTACTGAAGTTGGATCTGGTGGATCTCTATTGACTGTCGCATTCCAGATCTTGGTCGATTCGGTTCCAACTGCAAAACTCTCTTTTGGATTTGTGGCGACTGCTAAAACAACCTCAGTGCTTACACCGTTGAAAGGATCAAAGGTATCATTACAAAGGACAATGCATGAATTGGGAAGGTTAACTTATGATAGAGCAAAATCAACAAAAGAAGGCAATGAAAAGGGATTTAAAAAAAAAAAAAAAACTTCAAAAACCTTTCGAGTTGCACTCAATTCCAATTTGTTAAAACGCGACTGAAGAAATATCTAAATTTCTAAACTCATCAAAATCCAAGATCTCACACGAGCTCCACGCCATCGAGATCAAGGAATTAATAAGGCAAAACTCTGTTAGACCCCGTGCTTGAGTAGCCATTACCCACAAAAATCTTCAATACAATCAATAATTCAAGATCGTATTTTTACAGAATTTTTCTAGTCCGTACAAATAGGGGTTTAGTCTATTCTTTGCATGCAATTCCTGCAAAGAAGGGCAGCTGTAAACACCTCAATTTGAACGGGCCATTACTCGAAAGAGCCCAAAAATATCGATTTTCCAAATAAATGAGCCAACGGGCCTTAAGGGCCCAAGTCATTGAAAAGTGACATTTTGATCAAACCGAGGCCCCTAAGACCTCTCAATGGTTTAGGAAGCCCACCAAAAGGACTCGGCATACTCCCATTTACCCCATTCCACTCAAAACATCGATTTTTCGACAAAATTGGCCAACGGGCTTCAAAAGCCCAAATCGCTAAAAAGTGATGTCTTAATCGAACCGAGGCCCCTAAGACCTTTCAATGGTCCAAAGGACCCACCAAAGGGGTTTGACCTATCCTCCACTTGTCCAACCCTTACCGCTCCCCCTTTGTATCTAAGAATACCGAATGCTCGATAAAATTCTCCCACGGGCCTAAAAAGCCCGATTTGCCAACACGTGGCATTTTTTGATCAAATCAATGATTGTCAAAAATCTCAAAAAAATTAAATAAATAAAAAAATGTGAGACTTGGGATACCTACCCCTCCTCTACTTCTACCACTCCACCTCCAAATCCGCAAACACCTTAAGCCCATTCAAAGCTCACAAGCCCTCAACTCTTTCCCAAATTAATTTCTCACCTTACCCTCAACCTAAAATCGATCCCATATCACCTAAACCATAAAATAAACCTACCCCCAAAAATCCAATCCAAGCCAAAATAACTAACAACCCTCCTAAAACCCAAGCCCAATACACTAAAAGCCCACAAACCACTATCCATACCCAATTCATTATCCAACCCATAATCCTAACCCACAAACCACTACCCACATCAACCAATCACTATTTTTATCATCAAAAGGTGACACATGTCATCACCCCATCCACCTCCCTCATCCAACTACCTATCCCATTAATTTTCTTTAAACTTCATCTACCCACACATCAACCATCACCTTTTCTCTCAAATCAAACACATCTACCCACACCCCTGACCTATACCTTCCCTAATCTACCCACATCAACCCATCACCTTTTTTCTAAAAAAATCTAATCTACCCACACCCCTAATCTATACCTCCTCCTAATCTACCATCATCATTCCCTACAAAATCCACATCTACAACCTAAACTTACACCCATCCTCTCAAGTCAAACACTCAACCTCTCCCATCAACCCATCTCAACCCTTCATCTCCACCCATTTTGACACATGGCATCATCTCCCACACCCTCTCAAAATATCATCAACCACCTTCTCACACAACCCTTCTTTTAATTAAAATCCCATCCCCTCAACTCATTTCACCAATTAATTACTCTCTTACACAATCTCATCTTCTCACCACTCTCATCAATTCTCTTTCATCTAACACTCAACCCAAATGGGTTGAAAGATCCAACCCATTTGGGTTGTAAACAACCCATTTAACCTCCCTTCCCTAAATACCCTCCTATCTCCCCCAAATTACATCCACTCCTCTCTAAAACTCATAACCATTCTATCCTTTTTCTTCACTTCACCCCATTATACCCCTAAAATAACTCCTCAACATCTATAAATACCCTCATCCTATTCCCAAAAAAGCCCCTAACTTTTTACTACAAAAATTCTCCCCTCCCACTCTTACTAAAAAAAATATTATCAATTCTCTCCCCCAAGTCTCACACAAAAAAATCACATACTACACTCATCTCTCTCATCATCTCTTCTCTACTCCTTCAACTATACAAGAGTTGTATTTTCCTAAAATACTAAGGACTCAAAAAGACTCAAAGAAGAAGAAGAAAAGAAGAAAGAAGATACAAGGTGGGTTCAAGGCAATCCCCCCTCTCTCTCTTCCCTCTCCTCCTCCCTCTTCTATTATCCCCTCTCCTCTTCATTTATTTTAAATGGATTTAAGATGAGTGGATGTCAAGGCAAATGATCCATAAGGGTCATCTCTTTCAATGAGATGATCCTATAATCGAGCCGAAAGTAAATCCCTACTTAGGGTACAAATGCACACACGTGGCACTTTATTTTTCATATTTTTAAATCAAATGACCGAGTTGAGTTGAGGTTACCGCCATTTGGTGGGAAGAAAAGGGTGCCTAACACCTTTCCTTTTCTCCAACCGAGCCGCTTACCTGAATCTCAAGGGTTGATTTATCCTTATCCATCGTGAGTCACTAAGAGCCCAAAATGGTAATTTTTCAAAATGTACATCGGGTGACCATTCACACCCACTTACAACATGAATGGTGGCAACTCCTACCATTAGTAGATGTGGTCATCGTAATGACGAAATCCCGTGTCTACAGCTTAGCGATTCCACCATGTCTTCTCCAAGTCTCTTCCTTTTTTTTTCTTCTACACGTTATTTTTTTCCTTCTTAGAAGCCTACAAAATCTCTTAAAAATATTCTAAATCTTATCCTCCAATAACAATATCAAAATCTGACTAATTAAGGAAAAATTATTAAAAATAAAATAAAGTCCTAATATAATTAGGAAAGTGGTGTTTTTCGTGCACTAGATTTGGAGACTTTCGAAAATAAACCTTGTCAAATTTGTATCAAATTCGCGTCAACAGTGTACGTGTAGTAACTTCAAATCTGATTTTGACCTTGATACATTCATTATCTCTTAAAACTCAAAACATGAAAGTTGTATATCTTTTTCTTAGCGTTCCATAGCATTTTGAATCATCTCAATCAGAGTTCGTATGAGAGAGTTATGGCCAGATTACGAAGCGATGTCGAAACTGTCCAAAATCGCCTAATTAATTTCGTTTTGCACTTAATACCTCCATTTGCATCCTAAATCAAAATAAAAGAATAATTAGTACATTTAGGCACTAAATATGTATAAAGGACTAAATATTAAAGGAGAAAAATATGACATTTTGCATTCTTATCAAATTCCCCCACACTTAACTTTTGCTCGTCCTCGGGCAAAACAAAACAAAATGTAACCTAATAGAAACTCAAGGAAAACGACAAAGACTAACTAAAAACACTACAATGACATAATAAAACTTAAATGACTCTAATCCTTCTAACTTACATTTCAGAGATCCTTTAGATGGTATGGCATAATAAAGTAGGAAGAGCACAAGTTTACTTCAAAAATAAGCCACGGAGTTATTAAGACTATATAGCATTCATACTTGGAGTGTGTGTGTGTGGTTAGCCAAATATAAGTGTAATATGCATCCTCAAGTTAATGCACAAATAGTATCAAACTTTACTTCTCATGATGTATCACTCTAGTTTTCTCTCAATTTGATATGGTGCTAGCTACACTAATCACTCAAACACTTGTGAAAACAGTTTAAACCATAGGCTTGCTTGTCCACCCACTCTCCACATTTAAAACAGAACATCAAAGGATCAAGAGGTCTTTGAAAAGGTTGTAATGGGGCTAAAGGGTCAAAGGTTCATAAGAAGGAAGAGCAAGGATATCAAAAAATTTCCTCAGAACTAGAAAGCAATTAGAAATGTCAACAAATAGGTCCTCATCATTAAGTACCACATTTCGATCACTTTAAGGTAGATTTCATCAATTTTTCTTTTCACTTTGCTTTAGAGATTTGTAATGCTCCCATTTCTTCAGAACTTGTAATCTTTAAATCACAACACTTCTTTTCATGTCCCTACTTCTCCTTTTATCACAATTTTTTTTTTTTTTGAATCTTACACCTTAAAACCACATGACATCCTCCCCCGCACTTATGCTTTTCCACCATTCCCGATATCACCTTATAAACAAGATCCAAGCTCACTAGTTCCAAGGAAAAGGGTAGGTAAAGTGTTTAAGTTCAAAAGAGTAAGTGAATGTGGCTTAATGAAGAAAATAGGCTAATGAAGGCTCAAAGGATAGCTAAGGGTCAAATCACAATCAGGACAAGGCTATTTGGTCATGGTGGTAAAATCCTAATTTGCCTCCGTCTTCTCCAAATCTGAACATGTAAAATTGTCTCAAGCGGGTTTAAAGCAAGTTCTAGAAAACATGATATTCACAAGATGCACTCAGAAAAGAAGTTTAAATTGATATGTATAATGAATCAATTATAAGGCTCGAATAGCTCACAAATATTGCGGAATTATGCAAGTATCATTCAATATGTCTCCATGCTTCACTTTAAGATAACAGATTACTCGAATCAAGGCTAATGTGCATCAAAATTTCCAAGTATGACTACAATATAAGCAAATTAACTCCATTTCTTGTTTTATCTGTAAAAGTATGCTCAAGTCTATTTACAAGCCATCTATCTTAAGAATCAGTTTCATCATTGAGTTGGAAGGAATTCTAAGAAGAAAATAATTTTTTTTTTTTAAATTTTTTTTTGAAAATTAAAGGTGTAAATCCCTCCCCCACACTTAAATCCTACATTGTCCTCAATGTAGATCTGAATAAGCCTGTAAGTAGAAATATAAACATGAGCAAAGTATTCATGAAAATCACACAATAAAATAAAAAATGAAATCAACCAAAGTAAATAGAGGAGAGAAAGAAAATGCAAATCTGTGTCGATGTATCCTCAATAGCCTTGGTTGAATTGGGTTGCCTCCCAATAGCGCTTGAATGTTTACAGTCCTTCAGCCTAGACTTTGTACCTCATTTTTAGTCCTTTGTGAGTGGGGCCTCTAGGAGGGGTACTTCTTCCACAGTGTGCTCTTTAAAAGCCTCATAGTAAGGCTTCAAGCGATGGCCATTCACCTTGAATTCATTTCCAGTTTTTTCACTTTTTATCTGCACAGCACCATGAGGAAAAACATTAGTGACAACGAAAGGACCAACCCATCAAGAACGTAACTTACCTGGAAAAAGTTTAATCTAGAATGGAAAAGAAGACCCACAACAAAGGCCTTGCCACGAATCATCATATCATGAAAAGCTCTAGTTTTCTCCTTGTAGATCCATGTGCTATCATATGCCTCGTTTCTGATCTCCTCAAGTTCATTCAGTTGCAGTTTTCTATGTAAACCGGCCTCATCAATGTCTAAGTTGAAAGACTTAACAGCCCACCACGCCCTGTGCTCAAGCTCAACTAGTAAATGACACACCTTACCATAGACAAGTCTGAATGGAGACATCCCAATTGGCATTTTGTATGCGTCAATAGGCCCAAAGTGAATCATCAAGTCTTTACTCCAATCCTTGCGTGTAGGACCCACAGTTTTTTACAAAATTCCCTTAATCTCACGATTTGAGACTCTGCTTGTCCATTCATTTGAGGATGATATGGTGTTGCCACCTTGTGATTCACCTTGTATTTCTTCAAAAGAGACTCAATTGTTTTGTTGCAGAAGTGTAATCCACCATCACTAATAATCGCACGAGGCACTCCAAACCTAGTAAATATGTTAGATCTCAAGAAATCTGCAACAACTTTAGAATCATTAGTTTTGGTGGCCTTAGCCTCCACCCACTTGGACACATAATCAACAGCCAAAAGAATGTAAAGAAAACCATTAGATGAAGGAAACGGCCCCATGAAATCAATGCCCCAGACATCGAAAATCTCAACAGTTATGATATGGGTTATGAGCATTTGATCTTTAGAACCTAAGTTACCTGTTCTCTGGCACCTATCACAAGTCATGCAGTACATATATGCATCCTTAAAAATAGAGGGCCAAAAGAAATCACAATCAATTTACGGGCTGTCCAACGTGCACCAAAATGTCCACCACAAGACTCAGAATGACAAAAGGCAAGTATAGATTTATGCTCAGATTCAGGGACACACCTCCTAATGATTTGATCACTACAATGCTTCCACAAATATGGTTCATCCCATATATAATATCTAGCCATTTTCTTAAGCTTTTCTTTATTAGATTGAGGTAAAGTATCAGGGAATTGCTTAGTAACTAAATAATTCATAATATCCGCATACCACGGTTCACTTACCTCAATCCCAAAGAGCTGCTCATCTGGGAATGATTCTTGCAAGGGTAAGGTGTCCTCCTCATGTACAAGTCTTCTCAAATGGTCGACTACCAAGTTTTCATTCGCCTTTTTGTATTTGATCTCCAAATCGAATTCTTAAAGAAATAGCACCCATCTAATTAGCCTCAGTTTGGCCTCCTTTGTCATCAAATACTTCAAAGCTGCATGATCAGTATAAACAATAACTTTAGTTTGAAATAAATAAGAGCGAAATTTATCTAAAGCGAAAATCACAGCAAGGAGCTCTTTTTCAGTTGTGGAATAGTTCCGTTGGGCATCATTGAGCGTCCTAGAGGCATAGTAGATAGCATAGGACTTCTTATCTATTATTTGTCCCAACACAGCCCCAACAGCATAATCTGAGGCGTCACACATCAATTCAAAAGGTAAAGACCAATTAGGTAGAGACGTAATTGGAGCAGTAGTCAATAACTCCTTCAACTTTTCAAAAGCCTTCTTTACTCCTCATCAAACTCAAATGAAGTGTACTTTTGGAGCAACTGTCACAAGGGCCTTGATGCCTTGGAGAAATCCTTGATAAATCTCCTGTAAAATCCTGCATGACCAAGAAATGACCGAACCTCTCTCACACAAGTGGGAGAGGGTAAGTAACGCATAAGATCTACCTTAGATTTCTCAACCTCAATCCCCCTAGCAGATATAATATGTCCTAAAACAATCCCTTGAGTCACCATGAAGTAACACTTTTCCCAATTCAAAACCAAGTTAGTTTCAACAAAACGTTTTAAAATAAGTTCCAAATTTCCTAAGCATGCATCAAAATCTCTACTAAAGACACTAAAATCATCCATAAAGACCTCAATGATATTCTCAATGTATTCAGAAAAAATGGAAAGCATATAACGTTGAAACGTACCTGGTGCATTGCACAATCCAAATGGCATACGTCTATAGGCATAAGTGCCAAAAGGGCAAGTGAAGGTGGTCTTCTCTTGATCCTCTTGGGCTATATAGATCTGGTTGTACCCACGATATCCATCCAAAAAGTAATAAAAAGGGTAACCAGCTAACCTCTCAAGCATTTGATTGATAAAGGGTAGAGGGAAATGGTCCTTCCTTGTTGAAGCATTGAGCTTCCTATAGTCTATGCAAACTCGATAACCAGTCACAACTCGTTGAGGTACTAACTAATTCTCCTCATTCTTTACTACAGTAACTCCAGACTTCTTTGGCACAACTTGAATAGGAGACACCCACTTGCTATCTGAAATAGGGTAAATAACGCCACAATCAAGTAATTTTATTATCTCATCTTGCACTACCTTCATCATGAGTGGATGTAGGCGTTTCTGGGCTTCTCTGGTGGGTTTGGCACCATCCTCCAATAGGATTCTATGGACGCACATGGTTGGACTGATTTCCTTAATATCTACCAAAGTCCAACCAATGGGGGTCTCGTACTTCTTAAGAATGTCCACAAGCTTCTTCTCTTGATTCTCCTCCAACTTCGAGGATATAATAACAAGCAGCATTTCCTTATTCCCCAAAAAGACATACTTCAAGTGATCTGGCAAAACCTTAAGATCAAGTATAGGGGCTTGTATCACTGAAGGTAACATCTTGTTAGTAGAAATAGGAAGGGACAAAGGAGGAATAGACCTTGGTAAAATGGGTAGGGATTCAAAGGAGGCCACGGTTCTGATCACAATGGGCTCTTCAGCCTTTTCCAACTCAGCTTTAGAAATGGAATCTCCATTCTCAGTATAACCAACTCCTTGAGAGAGTGTTACTTTCAACTCATCCTCTTCCATTGCTTCCATAAACCTCTGCGGAAATGAATCAATAATATCAATAAAAAAAATAGGGTTTAATGTCAGTCAATGGATACCTCATAGCTTCAAAGATGTTGAAGCGTATAATTTCATTATCAAATTCCATGGTCAATGTTCCTTCATAAACATCGATCTTTGTTCTTGCAGTCCTCATAAATGGGCGCCCTAAAAGTAATGGAGTGGAATTTAGGGGTGCCTCTTCCATATCAAGGACATAGAAGTCAGCGGGAAAAATGAGTTGATTCACCTGCACAAGAACATCCCCAACATATCCCTTAGGATACTTGTTAGATCGATCAGCCAATTGGATAACAACATTATCACTTTTACGTTCACCCAGATCTAAAGAAGCATAAAGACTATAAGGCATCACATTAATTGAAGTTCCTAAGTCTAACATGACATTATCAAATTTATTGGTACCAATCACACAAGGAATAGAAAAACTCCCTAGATCCTTAAGCTTTGGTGGCAATTTCCTTTAGATGACAGTAGAGACTGTCTCGTTCATCTTTACCACCTCTTTCTCACGAGTTTGCCTCCTTCTTAAAAATCTCCAAGATGGCTTGATCAGATTCATCCTTCTTGGTTTTGGCAAACCTACTAGGAAAAGGCACACGAGTAAAAGGATTAGAATCGAAAGAATTTTTAGGGTTGTTCTCATTACCTCGAGGTTTTAAAGCATTCTCATATGATGAAGAACCAATCACTTCTGTCTTTGATGTGGCAAGATCTTTCTCTTTGTCTTTTTCCTCATTGTGGGTCACTTGGGCCTTCTTTAGGGTTTTAGGAACATCCACAAGAGTCTTACCACTCCTTGTGGCAACAGCTTTAGCTTGTTCGATATTTGGGTTGGGAACAGTGTTGCTAGACAAGTTTCCGCTCTTGGTTATCTTTCCCATGAAGTCTACCACTTGTCCCAACTGTTTTTTCAACTCTACAATGTCTTTAGTGTGAGCCTGTTGACCTGTAACAAGAGCTTGAGTAGTAGTAGTTAAATTATGTTGCCCTTAAGCATGGGACTTTAAAATCTCCTCATAATTAGGAGCAGTAGAATTTGTAGGCACATGAGGATTAGATACAAAGTTTTGAGATACCTGAGGTGAGACAAAGTTTTGAGGTACCTGAGGTCTCATCAGAAAACCTGGAGGGCGTGGAAACACTTGCCCTTGTCCTTAAGGGTTCTAAATATTATCATTGTTGGCCCAACGTAAATTCAGGTGATCTCTAAGTCCAGGGTTATATGTGTTAGAAAAAGGGTTGTACCATT
This sequence comes from Akebia trifoliata, assembly GCF_017979445.1. Classification (NCBI taxonomy): domain Eukaryota; kingdom Viridiplantae; phylum Streptophyta; class Magnoliopsida; order Ranunculales; family Lardizabalaceae; genus Akebia; species Akebia trifoliata. Next base: position 15,722,842 of record NC_141384.1, on the reverse strand, counting down.
TTTCGCCTTGATTACCTTGGAACCCTACGCGTTAAGAGACTCCCATCCTCCATTATTGATCAGTTGGGGACATTAGTCAGTTGGATGCCCTTGAGTGCAGCACACACCACAGATTTGAGCAACTTGTTGTACTTGTGCTCCATTCACGTTTAATACCTGAGACAGAAGAGTAGACATTTTATTAACTTTTTCCTCAAGAATAGAGTTAGCAGATACCTCATTCACCCCATGAGTGGAGTTTAACACTCCCTCATATTGTTGATAATTAAGAGCACGTTAGGCGAGCAACTCCTTAGCAACTTCAGGTGTCTTATCCACAAAAGAACCTCCAGCAACAGCATCTAACAATTGACGTTCAAGAGGGTGGAATCCCTCATAAAAGTACGTAAGTAAATTTCCTTCCTTCATCCCATGTGAAGGACATGATGCAACTAAACTCTTGAATCTCTCATAGTAGGCATAAAATGCCTCATCCTTTCTTTGCTTAATTCCAGTTATTTGCTTTCTCAAGACAGTAATCCTTGAGGCGGGAAAGTACTTAGTCAGAAACTCAGTCATCAACTTCTCCCATGTGTTGATATAGCCTGAAGGTAGATCAAACAACCAAGTCTTTGCCCTATCTTCAAGTGAGAAAGGGAATGACTTCAGCTTCAAAATGTTGAGATCCGCATTCTGTGAGCACATACTTGAACACACAAACTGAAACTCCTTGAGATGCTTATGAGAATCTTCATTAGTAAGCCCATGGAATTTGGGCAAATGGTGTAAAAACCCACTCTTCAGTTCAAACTCAGCTACTTTGCCGATTGCTGGTTCTGGATAAGTAATACAAGTTGGTGCGGTTCCCCCATCAGTTGAAGAAGACATTTGTCTAATGGTTTCAGCCATTGGTAATTCTTCTTCTTCACTTTCTTCTTCTAAATCAGGTATGTTTTCTTCCTCGTCTGACAAGGGATAGGAAGAGCTATCTGACTCTTCCCTCTCCTCTTGGTGAGGTGGGGGTTGATGTGCAACTTCTTTTAGCAAGGCCAAGCGTTTTGCAAGTTCTTGAGTCTTTCTTCTAACTGCGGACATTCATGAACCTGAACCCAAAAGCAAAGACAACAATATACAAGTTAGAATTGAAAGAATAATAATAAGCTTCCCTTCCTAAAAACATCAAAACGTGATGGCCATAGTGATAAGAAAGATTCATGCTAAAATTTCAATAAGTGTAACACAAGATATATTACATGCAAGCTTAACAAGTAAAATAGAATATTAACAAGTTAAATGACACTAAAACATAGGGATTTTGCAATCCCCGGCAGTGGCGCCATTTGATAGACCATATTTTTTAGTCATCAATAAACCCTATAGAAGATTGTAGTAAAGTGATTTGTAGGGTATCGTTATTGGTCGGGGATTGCGGGTACTCCTATTCTAAAGAGTCATAACAAATTTTAGTTAGTTTAATTAACAAGTTGGAAACAAACATATTACACAAATTTAAGGGGGTTTCAATTTTAGCGATTCGGATTAAAAAAAATAAAAATAAAAAGAAAGAAATAATAAAAATTAAAAAAATAAATATTTACAATTGATCATCTTCTCTCACAATTCAGAAAATCAAATTCATTAAATGACTAATCAAATTGCTTCAACATAGACAACGAATTTCATACCTTAATTACATATCCGAATTGAATCAAAGTGCAAGCCTAAAGAGAACATGCATTTTATAAATTCCTTCTTTGATAAATCCTAGGATTTTGGAAAAGTCCATCACCTAGTTATTTTGATTAAGCAATCAAGTTAATACTCAGCGTATCCTTATAACTTCTTAAACAAATCATTAAGATTAAAAAGAATTATGATTCAATAACATACTCCTCAAACCTATGGAAAAGTCCATGGCTAAAGAACATGCAATTTTTAGATCACAACTATTGTTCATAGTTTTTACCACTTTTAAATCATACCCCAAATCAATTAGGTGATTAGAGATACAACTATGGTTTCAATGACAATTAATATCAAAGTTTCAATATAACTAAACTGAAAATTCAGCATACATAATTAAGATTACCAATTCATGTGTCTATATCTCACCAATCCGAAAACATCAATTAATGAATCTGAAAGTCACTAACTCATTGAATTAAAAATTTCCAACTTAAGAATCCAACAAGATGTTCTTTAATCCAATAGCAACCAGGGTTGAAGTAATAAAAATAAATAAAAGTCATAAGGGTTACACTTTTTAACACAATCAAAGAAATTTGAGATGTGTTGGTGGTGATGTTCCTCATGGCGATGATGTTGATGATTAAAAACGAATACAAGCAGCAACTTCTCCTTCTTCTTGGCAATAACGTTGCTAAAAAATTTCAGCAACAACTCCTTCTTTTTATGGTCATTAGTTCCCCAAGTTTCAGCCCTTCTTTCCTCAAGAAAAGATTAAAATCAAATAATAGAGAGAGAGAGCGATAGAGAGAGAGATCTTCTCCAAGTCTCTTCCTTTTTTTTTTCTTCTACACGTTATTTTTTTCCTTCTTAGAAGCCTACAAAATCTTCTAAAAATATTCTAAATCTTATCCTCCAATAACAATATCAAAATCTGACTAATTAAGGAAAAATTATTAAAAATAAAATAAAGTCCTAATATAATTAGGAAAGTGGTGTTTTTAGTTGGAATTTTCGTGCACTAGATTTGGAGACTTTCGAAAATAAACCTTGTCAAATTTGTATCAAATTCGCGTCAACAGTGTACGTGTAGTAACTTCAAATCTGATTTTGACCTTGATACAGTCATTATATCTTAAAACTCAAAACATGAAAGTTGTATATCTTTTTCTTAGCGTTCCATAGCATTTTGAATCATCTCAATCAGAGTTCGTATGAGAGAGTTATGGCCAGATTACGAAGCGATGTCGAAACTGTCCAAAATCGCCTAATTAATTTCGTTTTGCACTTAATACCTCTATTTGCATCCTAAATCAAAATAAAAGAATAATTAGTACATTTAGGCACTAAATATGTATAAAGGACTAAATATTAAAGGAGAAAAATATGACATTTTACATTATTATCAACTAGCTTTGTTCAAGTCTCGGTAATCCACACACATCCTTAAGACAGTGGCACTATTTGCAAACCATTCTGGGTATGTTGATACTATTAAGAATCTTGCTCGAATCTACTTTGTATCCTCATCTTTGACTTTGAAAGTCCATTTTGGTTTCAATCTTCTGAGTTTTTATTTGATAAGCTTTGCATTAGGAATATTGAGTATACCACTATAAGATTAGTGTCCAGCCCCGATATGTCTTGATAGGACCATGTGAATACATCTTGATACTATCGAAGGAACTCGATTATTTTTATTTTTTGGGCTAGGATTAAAAGGGATTCGATTTTGACTATTTTGGATCATCTTCGGTCCAAGATTTGTCGAATCTGTTTCATTAACATTTTTCTGATACTCTTCCTCATAATGCTCTACAAGCTTCTTCAACTTTTTTGGCACATCAACCTCTTGTGCATTGAACTCTTTATCAATTTCCATGAGATCGAAGTTGGGTTCAAGGTTGCAATCACTTAATTCCACATTTCCTAGCTCAGTCAACTTTGCAAGCTTTTATTTTTCTGAATTTTTTTGAAATTTTATTAATAGCGGTGGACCTCTAAACAAATATCTTTTGAGGGTGAAGGTCTAAGACCCTCAGGGTGAAAACAAGAAACTAATAACGCTTTACAGCCTCAAGGGTGACTGGGACAATGTCCTAGTTGTGCAGAGCATTTGCTTCCTTCGTTGGGTAAACCTTTGCAAGGAAGGGAGTCCCCCCCCCCTGTCTTAGTAGAGATGACCATCATAGAGTCACAATGGTCATAAAATACAGGTTCCTCAAATAGAGATGGGGGTTATATCAGAATCTCGGTCAATACCGAGAGTGAATGTTAAACTACCCTTGTTGGCGTCATCTACTTTTGCAGGCTCTCTTATCCCAAAGTCCTCCTTGAATAAACTACTAATGTCATCCTTAGGGACTGACTCATATTCAGGGAGTACTTTTGGTTTTTTTTTTTACCTTGATTTGTTGCTGTGATTGCTCTTGTTGGTTGTCAATTAGGCTGTCCTCATTCATCATTACATAAGTTGGCATGGGGAAGGTCTCCCTAATGTGAAGGATTTTCCCAAGATCCCAAATCTTGGGTTCTCGATGCTCCACTCTTGCTAACTTAAGTTCTTTTTTTTTTTTTTTGCATCCATCATCTACCTATCTTTCCAAGTGGGCTTGAAACTGAGGCTGAACCATGGTGTCTTTTTCTATGTTGAAACAAACCTAGTTCTTCATTGGTTTGTCTTCCTTAGTCCTCTGATTGCTTCATAACTCTTCCTATCATCATAATCGTCAGTGATAAGTCGACCTTCTTGAGTTCTCCCCCATCTATGATATAATTGATTGGCTAGAACTGGAAATAGTGATACATGAGTTGTTTACTTGATCCCTCTATATCGAAGTAAGGGGCATCCACATATCTATCGATTGGTAGTAATTTTTCAGCTTTCACAATTACTAAATCTTAGTTGATGATAAACTTGACTTGCTGATGTAAAGATGACGGTACTGTCACAATTGAATGAATCCACAACCTCCCCAAGAGGAAGATGAAAATTCTTGGCATATTAATGATCTCGAACGTGATTTGGAAGGTTTAAGGTCCAATCATGACGGATAAGTCAATTTCACCCATTGACTCCCTCTTTGAACTATCAAAATCTCAAATTTGCCAGACATTAGGCCTTAAAAGAGTCTTGTACATGCCTAGCTTTTTCAACGTGGTATAAGGACAGACATTTAATGCAAATCCATTTTCCAATAACACATGAGCAACAATCATGCATTTGCGCATTACTACAATATGTAGTGGCTTTATATGGCCACAACCTTCCAGGATGAGTTCATCCTCCATGAATGTGATGACATTTGGTGCCACGATTAATCCAACCATCTTCTTCAACTATTCTGGGGAAGTGACTTTTGCTACATGTGCCCAGCTGAATACCTTCAAGAGCGCTTCTTAGTATTTCTCTAAACTTTGCAATAGCCCTAGAATAGACACCTGCGCTAATGCTTTATTCAATTGCTCTATTATGTTGTATTTACTATTCTTGATCAGTTTGAAAAACTCTGCTACTTTTTTGTCTATCGCTTTCTTCTTACCTTGTTCTTTTTCTGCCTACTTACCCATTTCTTCAACAATGACTGCCTTACTGATGAGACTATCGTTGTTCTTCTCACCGGAGTTAATAATAATCTTAGTTTTACCTTACTTGTGGGGCAAGTAGGGGATCGAACCCAAGAGAAAGGAGGAATAGAGCTAAGCTAAGAAGATAAAATTCAAATTAACTAAAAGGAATTAAAACTGTTTTTCTTTGTATTTTTGAACTTATAAGAAGATGTAAAATTGCTAGAAAATAAACTAAAGTAAATGAAATTAAAAGCAAGTAAACTTATGAATTAAAACACCATTGGAGGTGGATCTACCTAAAACATGTTAATGAGCAATTTCTAGTCTCTAGCCTTTTTATAACTCAATCATAAGGGCTTGGTGTTAGCTCCTTAGATCGGAAAGTTTTGCAATTAAAATGAAATAAAGGAACAAAAACAAAGTAGAATTTCTTGAGAACTTCTTACTACAAATTATCTAATTTAAGCATACTTTATCTTGATCTAATCTAAGCATAAAGTATCTATATTAAGAATAAAATGTGCAAGAAACTTAAAGAGAATTCATAAGCATTTTAAATAAAAGAAAGGCATAACATTAGAAATAACACAAGAACTTGCTCTAGGCTTTTCCACTCTCCAATGGAGGGGAACTTAGCATAATGTCATTGCAAGAGAGGGAAGACAAGAGATGAAAGAACTTTTCTTCATTTAATGGAGAAAATTACAACTTCTTCTTCTTCTACTTCTTACAAGACTAGTTAACCAAAAGAAAATAACTAGAAAATGAAAATACAAAAAATAAGAGAATAGGCAAAGAGCCTTAGATTAAAGGAGTCTTGGATAAGAGAACCAAGATGGGACCCTTTCTCTAGAAATGAAGACTCTATTTATAGAGAAAAATGTGTGTAGAAGAGTCTAAAAGTAGCATCCACTTTTCTTTGCACAAAAAGACAAAAGAGGAGAATATGAGTTAAGGATTAGGGCATTCCAAAGGATTAGGGCATTCCAAAGTGTTAGGGCATTCCAAAGTGGGCCCAAATGCTTTTGCCTTGAGATTTTGATTCCAAATTGTTGATTTTCTGCACAAGAAACACACGTAATTAGATTTATCTAGTAAATGAATTTATTTATATATAATTAAGCCTAATTAACATGCAACGTGGTGGTTTGAGGCTTATCATGATTATTATCTTAATATAGAGAAATAGGTACAAAAATCAAGATAAATATCCGGAAAATGTGCGTACAATTGAGTGTTTGGAGACACTCATCACTTACCTTTTCCTTTGTCTAATACTACCTCAATCTTGTCTTTTTGCCCTTCTTTACATTATTTTGTAGGTATCCTCTGTTCTATTTCTATTATGGTTATCTTGACTACCTCATTCTCTAATACTTTTGTTTCCTTTTTGTTATTAGATTTTTCCCAGCTATCTTCTCTACTTTTAACAACTTTGTTTTATCTATTATCTGCTCAGCTTCATCTTCACATGCTAACCATCCTGTTTTGTTATTTTATCCAACTTCAACTATGACTTGTTTCCCATTCTCTTTTTATGTTTTCTTCCCATTGTCCTTTGTTTGCGATATTGTTCATTTTTTTTATCATTTTCACCATTTTGCTTGTCCTGGTACTGTGGCTTACATCTTTTGGCTCTTTTATTTTCTCTGACTTCTCAGCTATTTTTGCATCATTGGCCCCTCCTCCTCCATTCATAGATACCAAACCAGTCTCGTAGTTCCAAGGCACCACCTTGTTGGAAAGTTAGGGGAAGGTTTTAGAGGTTTTGAAGGTGATTTGGGGTAAGTCATGTTGAACATGAAGGACTAGAAGTGGGGGTTCTGCGGTTGGTATGGATGAAGTGGGTGTACGAATAATAAGAGGTACAAAAGGGGATAACAAGGGTTGTGCAACATCATATGGAGCGATGGCATTTGAGGACAAGACGAAAGGTGATGGATTAGGGGAGAAGAGTAAAGGGTTTAGCGTAAGTCCCCCTAACTAAGTGGAGATGCGAATGGGAGTGCTATTTTGGTTCTGAGCAAAGAGAGTGTTAACCGAAATATCTTTGGGGTTTTGGTTAATATTTTGCTGTATCAATACTGGATCCAGAACTATGAGCTTTCAATCTATATGAGGGTTTGAACAACATTCCTCAAATGCTTAACACCGATCTATATGGTGGCTAGGAGTCCCTATATGGAAATCACAATGTGTAGTGGGATCATATCCAAATATGCTCTCTCCCATTGGGTGCGGTTGTCTCAGTGTGATGTAACCCCCATTTGCAAGGGTCGGCAAGAGTTCTGAAAGCTTCATCGGTAATTGTGCGAATTCCCTTTTTTTCTACTATCGATGATTGTTGTTGTACGGATTGGACGGTATTGTTGTTGCTGTGGTGCCTGTCATTGAAACTGTTGTTGGTTGTTATATGGCCTGGCTGGGGGGTGTGGTGCTTGATACTGACATTTGGATGTGCTTGAAAAGTCATTGGTGGTCTCAGTGTTGGGGTTGGGATATGAACTAGTAATAGGGCCGATTGCACAATGTTAACCTTCCTGTTCTTCCTTTTCTTTTTTCTACCTGTTGACTTTTTCGATATTGAGCTTTACGATGCACCTTGTTGTGGGACCGACCAATCTATGATCAATTCCAATTTCAATCCATATTCTATTTTGTCCACTATCTATACCAATGATGAGAAATTGGTTGTGGTGTGCCCTATGAGACGTGTGTAGTAATGTTTCCCTACAGTCGAGATGAACATGGTATTCATCTCAATTTCAGTCATAGGAGGCTTTACCTACGAAGCTAACTCCCTCCATTGTTGAGCGTACTCTCTAATGGTCTCCTTGGGCTTCCTTGTCATTTTTGCTATACCTTGCCTATCCATGGCAACGTCTATGTTAAACCTATAGTTTCCCACGAAGGTGCTCACCAAGTCTCTCCAGCTCTTGATCTTATTATGGTCCAGTTGCGTAAACCATCTCTCTACTACCCTAGTAAAACTTCTTTAGAACATCTATACCAGCAACTTTTCATTTCTCTCGTACTAAGACATAGTACCACAATATAGCTTGAGATGAGTAAGAGGGCACCCAATGCCATTGTATTTTTCAAAACTTCAACATTTGAAGTCTGTTGGTGGTACAAAGTTCAGGTAAAAATATAAATCCTTGAAACCAAAACTGTCTTGGGAATCACCTCCCCTCAATTGGTTCAATTCTTCTATGATTGCATCCATGCGACTTGATAGCCTGTCCTCAACATACACTATGTGAAAAAAGCCCATATTTGACAGCCTCAACCCGTCATATATTTTCTTGTAGAATTTTTTTTACGGTCCTGAACTATCAAATTATTGGAGGATAAGCTTAAAAAAAACAAAAAAAATCCATAGTTTATGGCCGCCGAATATGGAGGTTTAACAAACAATAGGATGGTCCTCTAATTACCAATCACAACAAATGAAATAGTAATAAAGAAAAAAACCATAAAAGTAAAAGAAAATCATAAAATAAAGATCACTCATAAAAATCAAATCTTGACCACCCAAGAAACTCAATTCAAATTAAATCCAATTATAAACAACACAAAATGTATCATTGCAATATCAACTAATTCACAAACATGATAAAACAAATTGTTCAACTAAAATTAAGAATGTGAAATAAAAAAGTAGGTTCCAAATTCAAAACAAATTGTTCTGAACAAGAAGAGTTACAACATTTTTGTTATCCAAAGTCAGTTCCTGAGGAAGACAAACTTCTTCTGCAGTTAACAGTCTCTCAATCTCCTACCATTAATAATGAATTTAGTTAAACATTAGGAACACAACCTACATGATTTTAGTTGCAACTTTCTTATTAAAAGTTTTTTCTTTCCTGTTGAGGAAAACAACGAAGACGACAATTGTACATGTATAATATGTCAATAAGTTGGAATATGTACACGTCATAAATTTGATGGTGTTTGAAGTTGGGGAGATTGGAGAAAGGAAGGATACTAGAATTGAAGTAGGTGAGGCATACAAGGACCTTGATTCCTCATCTAACATTCTAACATGTTACTACTCTTTTGAAAAGGGGGAAATTCAATTGAAAGCAAGAAAACAATAAAACTGAATGGAAGTAACTAATGTGAAGTACCTCGCAATAAAAAAAAGGTGAGGAAAACTAGCTCAGCTCAAATGAACCACGATGATCAAAGATGGTAAAATTCTCAAGCCACCTGGACAGATATGGTATAGCATGTCTGGAGTATTTGAACAAGAGGTTCTATGATCTTCTTGTTGAGAAAAAAAAATCTAACAGACAATGAGTTTCCACGTTTTTCAGATGGGCATCGGCTTCAACAATCAATTGTTCCAATCGTTTTGATTTTGAGAAACGTGATGCTTGTGTGGTGAGTGCAAAATGCTTCCCCCACCTAATACCTTGCTGGAAATGTTCATCAAATGATTAAAATGTAGCTACCCATTTCAGTATAAGAACTTTAATAAAGATTTTAACTGATCAACTATTCTTAAACTAGTTATTGTATCAAGGAAAATCCAGAAAATAGCAATGTCAATTTGTAATAATATTTCCCACCAGATATTACGATCAGAAGTAATGGAAAGTATAAAAACTAAGCTCCAAAGTTAGAACAACAGGGATTAGGAACATAGAGAATTCGATTATGAGATCACATTACACTCACCATAATCAATATGTTAGAATATTTTCAAGCAAGAACTGCTAGGCGTAGGCCACATCCGAACTGTTTTGTTCAGTCAAAATGAGAGCAAATACTGAAATTGAAAGTGAGTCCAGTCAACCTTAATGAAGCATTGGAATGGGTAGAAATACATAGGTAATGTTAGCAACTTGGGAATCATTTATGTGAACACTAAAAGGAGATAAATGAGTAAAAGTATCCCAAGCTACTAAATGGTACACCCATAACTAAAGTTGAATAATTAAGAAAATAGACTTCATAGAAAATACAAGTAATGAATGTTGAAGGGATGAACCTGAATGATGCCTTTAATAAACCAAAATATGTGCATCGTTTAGACGAATAGACCTTAGTTCTTGTCTGACCTCTCCCATGCTAAGCTCCAAAGGTCATTCTTACAAATTATATAGTAAATCTAGTCACGCAAACCAACACAATTTGCATTTCAATTTCCAACAACATCCTTCCCATCTTTTCGGATTGGCACTTCTTGATGATTATTGGGAAAGTGAAGACAAAGGCTAACAATCATAGCAATTACATTTCTTAAGTACATATGTTATTTCTGTCCAATTTAGTTTCCATGGCTCTTTTCATTATCTACTTATCATGATTTGAACCTAGGTCGTGGGATCAACACTCCACGTGCCTTTACCAACTTGACTAAGTTGGTACCTTCCCCATAATTCTTATTGGACCAAATCCAAGTCAAATGCGATCTAATACAGAACTAACCCATTGACAACCTGCCATGACTTTGCCAAGCCACCATGTTAGTGATCCAGTCCTTGGATAATTAACAAAAGCCTATTCTTTACAAATTTTACTTAAAAAATAAACTAACATTTAGATATTCTGATTAATACTTCAATCACACAAGCAACAAACCTGATGCCCTTAAGAATTTGGCCAAAAGAGGATATAAAATAGAGTATTACAAGAAAAAGTTAGCTTTTCAACTAACTAATAACCTGTACACCTAAGGACTATGATTAAAAGGTTTTAATTAGAACATTAGTTATACATTAAACAGGAAAAAAGAAACAAAAACATAGTAAGAAAATGTAAAATTATAGGACTCTTTTCACCTTTAAAAACAAAACATAGTCATTGTCCAAGATGTGAGAATAAGGTTCAGCGGAGAGGATACCGTGGTGGAGGACTCGAGCTTCAATAGGAGCTTCTTTGAATCGTGGGCCATTGAAGCAAAGTTTAAATTGGCAACTCCAAAACATTGCAGATGGAGCCCCCTTCCGAGGCAATGGTGGATGGTTAATTGTGACGGCTCATTAAGAGGAAATGTAGGGGGAATGGGTGCTATAATACGTGATCACAATGGAGACATCATATGGGCGGCGGCAAAAGGGGTGAGAGGGAGATCCGTGCTATTACATGAGCTCCACGCTATACACATGGGCCTAGAAAGGGTTGTGGAACTAGGAGAGCAAGCTATTAAAGTGGTTTCAGATTCAAAGGTAGCAGTGGAAGCGCTGAAGGGACAAATCACCCCTCCATGGTATACCGAAAGAATTATTAGAGATATTAAAGGCTTAAAGACTAAGGTCAGAGACTGTGATTTTTTGTTTTCCTATAGAGAAGCCAATCGCACAGTGGATTATCTTGCGGGCTTATGTAATTTAGATTCCTATGTGGACATCCTCCCAGGGTCAGTTCCTACTGGCTTGGCTAAGCTTGTAAAGGAGGATGTCGAGGGGAGGATGGTCCTTAGGTTGTAGTCTCTTCTTGGTTAGGGGTTCTCCTAAACCCCAGATCACCATTTATCAACAAAAAAAAAAACATAGTCACTCCACTACTTGAAAACTGGAAAATTAGACAGAAAAAATTGTCGGGCCATGGCCCACGAATTTTAGAAACTGAATTTTGACGGTCCAAGGCCGTCGAAATTCTTGATGTTCCCAGATTTGACAGCTTAGAACTATCAAATTTCTCCCATCCTTCATTAATTTGACAGTTTCAACCAATTGAAAAAAAAAATTTGACAATGAAAAATTCGACGCCAAGTTGACCTTTGGTCCATTGAATTTTATGAAATTTGACAACCTAAGGCATTCAAATTTGGGCTTTTTTCATATTGTGCTCATTCCAGCTTTATGAGGAAATATTAGAAGTATTGAATGACATAGTATACCAATCATATATTACAAAATAATAGATATACGAATAATTTTTTTTAGTCAATCCAAACATCCAACAACCAATTAAATCCATTCTTCATGACCAATCTATTATACAAAATGTTTTTTTATGGATAATCTATAATCTATTTTGTTTTAGTAACTTATGACCCAATTATATTGTGTTTTGTTCACTGTTTTGTATGGAAAATATAAAATAAACCAATGCGATAAAGCTTGATTATGTCAAGGGCAACATCTCAAGTACATTTAGAGATATAAAAAGAAAAGATTTACTACTAGTATTCACCATCTACGTGGTAGTATTCACCAGTACATCATATAAGACACAATGAGTTTGGATTTGTCAATGTAACAATGACACAGCACTATTAGGGGTTTTGGTCACGTTGACACACACTGACAAGGATATACATAAATAAATTTATGTTGACATTTTTTAATGTGAGCAGGAATTTTATTAAAATAAATTACTAATTACATTAATAGTTGTAGCCTAAAGGTTGGGGCAGTTAGCAAGATTACCCTATATGTTACGTTGTATTTAGAAATTTTCCTTTATATAATGACAATTCATAGATTAGAAACATAGATAGAGAAATCCAATAAGCCCTATAATTGGATGAGAGAAAAAGAAAGTCCATAGAGTAATACATAGAGAAATCCAATAAGACCCTCCAATTGGATATGAGAGAGAGAGAGAGAGAGAGAGAGAGAGAGAGACAGAATAATCACTTTCCCCATAAGAGCCGGTCTTTCTGCACTGTGTAGAAGAAGAGAACACTTATCTCTTTATCCTTTTTTCTTACAACAACAATGCGTGATGAGAGCTAAAATACATAGCACAAAAACAAATAGTCGAAATATACAGGGTTCACCTTCACAATAAGATTCATTGATATTAGCAAGCATGTTAGAATATAAAATAAAATAAAAAATCCATTAAAATCTTTAAAAAAGGGGCCAAAATTACCAAAGCAGTCCAAACACATCCCTCAATTAAAAAAAGTGTTCAACTTAAATCACATAGATCTTTATCTTAATAATACACAACAAAAGACCACTTATTTTTAGTAAAACATGGCTTTGATAAAGTTTTAGAAGTATTTAGAAATGGGGAAAATGATACCCTGTTAGATAGTTTGTTACTATAGACATTAACAATAAACCTTTAACTTCTTAACCCATTATATTGTTATTATTAACTTTCATATACTCAACTATTGGTGTAAGGCGGTCCCTAAATAGCCCTACAACTCATGAATGTAGACTAGTTGCTAGTTTTTAGGGGTTTGAAGAGATAGAAGGCTAGGAAGTCAACTAGGGTGTGGGGGTTTTCAGCTTAGTTTCACGAAGTAGTAGCAAGAAGCGAGGTAATTGGTGTTTACTAGAAGACATAAGGTATGGATATTTTGTTTTTTGTTTTTTGTTTTTTTTTTTTTTTTTTGTTTTTTGTTTGTTTTTAGAAGGTACCTAATGTAACAAAGCAAAAGTGTTACGTTCTTAGAAGGAAAGTGAATTTCTTATGGTGTAAAATACTATACTAATTAGGGTTTACGAAATTGAGACCCCAACATTGATTTGATGAACAATCCACTGATTTGACAAACAATCCACGTTGATCTATGACCATCTAAAATCACTTTTTTCCTTGAATGTTACTAATTAAAGAATGAATGTCATCACAAAATGGTCAGAATTTTTCCAATGAGTGAATTTCAAACTACAAGCCTAATTGTATAGTGTTTTCCTTCAAACTACATTGTTGGTCCCAAGTCCTTATAGAGGAGGAAGGTTGCCTTAGATTGGCAGCATATATGAAAAATTCACACAGCTTACATAAACCCTGATCATGCGAATTCATGACAATAATCATTTGGCCAACCCCAAATTTTTTGGATAAGGCTTCAATGATAACAACAAGCAATCCAACAACCTATATGAGTGAGTGTATGTGTTTGCCTAAGCACTCAAAATATTTTTTTCTATAATATATACAATATGTAGTTGTTAGGATCCCAAATTACAAACTTCACAAATCAAATATTGTAGTTACTTCCCTGATGAAAATCAAACAGTATAGAAAGAAATCATGTAATATATTCATCAGTGCATGTGGAAAACACATAATTACTTGCTTTAACACTTAAACATATAAGAATTTGAGATTAAAGAATAGAGAATCCTGTAATTGCTGAATGCGATTAGTCCATGAGAAACTAAGTCAGAAATATAAATTAAGCGGATTGACTTGTATGAGTTCCATAGATTAATGTGATTAGTCCATAGATTAATGTAACTAAGCATCTTGAAGTAAAAAATCAGGATCTCTAAAAATAAAAATCTAAACCAATTAAAATAATTTTATAACAAAAGTGATAAGATCTCAATTAGAAATTATACCTAAAATGAGACGATCACAAATTGACTTTTTAGCCTAGATTGCTTATGAGATACCCCCACAATTCAATGAGATCCTCCAGACTTGTCTGAACCCAATATTAATAGAGACTGAAACTAAAGTCGAAATATAAGATGGGTTTGTTCAAAAATTGCACAAAAAACTAGTGACAACCAACAACATTAAATTTAAAACTAGGCTTCTTCTAATGGGAAAACAAGGCAATAAATGAAAAAAAAAATTAACATCCATGAACCAATCTCCATCAGAAGATATATAAGCTTTGGTTATAATAAGGTTTAGATTAGTAAGAATTTGTACAACTTCAAGAAGTATTCCATGCTTGTTTGTATTGTCCACCTTCATCACAAAGTGAATAAAAATATCAAACAAAGGTTAACTATCCAAGCCCATAAAAAGGGAAAGAAAACAAGAATTACCCTTATAACTATTGCAATCTTGCAAGTTTCATTATTTATTTCAACCCTATAAAGGTTAAAATTTTGAGAAAAAATAGAGTTGTAAAACTCTGGAATATCTTCAGTTAGGTTAAAAGTAATTTTCTGATACATTAAAATGAAGAAATTACAGACCTTGAAGGATTCATTCTCCTAATGATTTTCTCATACTCATCATCCATGTCCCATGAGGAGGTCAAATCAGCCTCTGAATAGAGGAATCAACAATCAATGATGGAAATATAAAAAAAAAAAAAATTATTGAAACCCATGAAAGAAAACAATCATTGACTCTCAAAAAGCTAAAATGAAGATCAGAAAAATCTCCTAAGAATCTCATAAGACGATTTTTTTTGAAAAGTCGTACTTTAAGATAGATAAACGGCCCAATCAAGCAAAAACATTAATTAAGACAAAGAAACCAGAGAAAAACGAAACCCATCACTCAAAACAACAAATCAAGAGAAACGAAACCAAAAAATCACCAATACCCATTAACCAAAACCACGTAAACACCTAACATTATTATAGGAATGGGACACCATTCTAGATTAGAACTCTATAATAAATTCAAATCTAGTAGGTTACCAATATCACTCAAAAAGAAGATAACTTCATGACCAAAAATCTTGTAACACTTCCATCTAATGGATGAAGAACATAATAATTGAGACCAAAAACGTTTACTCAGAATGGACCAATATACCTACATAACCTTGACTGGTCATGAGAGTAGTATCACGGGACTATGTATATATTAGTGGCTTTATTTCAATAAATCATCCCAATCCCCTTCTTACCAATCGTTAAGAGTTGATCTACTTGTTAATAATCTTGAAGAATTCAAAACCACATGGATGGAGCCACACCAACAAATTAATAATCAAATTTCAAATAAAGCACAACAAATTCTTTACAACTAGAAAATAGTGTGCACAAAATAAAAAAGATGAAATTCAGAATTCAGATGACTCATAAACTAGATTTCTTAAAAGGAAAAATGGGGAAAAACATCCAATATAGTCCTAATCCAATAATGCAAAAAGTTCACAAAGGAATTAAAAGAGAACCCGAGAGGCAAATTCTATGAATAATCAAAAGTCTCTATGATGCTTTCATTACCTCAACTAATGGAAAATAAAACCGTATTACCTAATTATTAACAATCAAAAGTCACTCTTTAATACTTTCATTACCTCTATTTATAAAAAAATAAAACCTTATGACCATAAGGTAATGATTAAGTAACAAATCCCAACAATCTATCCAACAATGATCAAACTACCTCCTACATTTAGTCACTGTCATTGAGTTGAAATTTCTAATCAATTTTGAGTCCTAAAACATCAAATGTTCAATTGAAGTCTTGAAATAGTTCTACTCGTCAAGACAAGCTTCCAACAAATATGATGATTTCTTAATCGAACATCTATGTAAGTAAAAATTACTAACCTGATTGTTTTGTTCCTTCAGAAAATATCAAAAAAGTCCAAAGGTATATCTCTATTATATTCACAACACCTTCTTTTGTTGCGAATGTTGCGATCAACAATTCTACTACACAGAACCAACCAAAGCGATCGGTCAAGATGAAAATGAAGAAAATAAGGGAAAAAATGATGGATCAACCTATCAAACCTAAATCTTCAATCCAAATCTAAATATATCGAATAAAAAATACAATCTATATAAAGAAAAGAGGAATTAGAGAGAGTACCTATCCCGAAGTCGTGATGATTCATGGCTTGTCACCTGAGGTGATATAGCAGGTAATCGTGCCTTTGTGACCAATGTGATTGATAGATGAGAGATCACTTCGAGATTTTAGAGATAGTTCAAGAGATCAATAGATCACTTCGAGAAATGAGAGATGAGATACAGAGAGAACAAGGATTAGATCTAGATCAATCGATAGTTCCTCTCTGGCATTTTAACCCAATTGGATTCTCCCTCATGTGCCATCTCGGGCTAGTGTGGAGGTGGGCATTATGTGAAGACAAAAAGAGGGATGTCTATAGCTTAAGTTGGTGTCGGTATATTGTTCTGAGCTTGCATAGGTGTGGAGTCGATAGTTGGTGCCATTGGGGGAGGCACCATTGTTGGGAATAACTATAGCTGGAGTCTATTTACTTGGATTCCCTGAACTAGTGGCATGGTCCTAGATGGCTTGTGTTACTCTTGAGAACTAAATCAAAACTGCTAGCATGTTTCAAATTACTGCCAATTGATCATTTAGCTTCTTGAAAGCATCTTCCCTACCTAGACAACTGCTCGTTTGACTATTTGTAACAAATGGATTCTCTATGGGTGGAGGTTTTGTCCTCTCTATTGTTCCATGGTAACAATCCTAGATCTGAGAAGGTAATGACTCTAACCTATAATCCTTTTCTTTTGAACCCTAGTCCTTGGACATCCAATGTTGGCCCCTTTAAAACAACGAGTTTGTTTGAAAATGGGTACCTTGGATAAAAAAACAAAAGATTTGACTTTAGGACCATAGAAATGATGTCTTTATCATTATCTACTTACTTTTACTATTGTTAAGTCTAAAAAATCAAGTTTTCCTTGTGATGAATCTAGATGACCTAAAAAGACGAGTGAATGAACAATAACTCTAACCAAAATCATTCAAAATAAATTTTTTTGATGCTTAATGAAATGTAGTCAAACTGCCCTAGGAGAATCTAAGATGTTATACTATAGCCTCTTAAAAGAAGGTAATGAATGCTAAGACGACCTTTAAGAGACCCAAAAATCTTTGAAAGACTTGATCTACTAAGAGAAAACACACTAAGTTGACCTTTAAGAGATTCAAAAGTCTTTGAGAGACATGGTCTATGAAATATAATGCAAGATTGTGAATTTGAGAGAGTTTGAGCTATAGAAATAAAGACAGGTCCCTATCCAGACCTTTTAACGTTAAAACTATACCTAAGATGACTTTTAAGAGGTTGATAATCCTTGAGAGAT
This sequence comes from Akebia trifoliata, assembly GCF_017979445.1. Lineage (NCBI taxonomy): Eukaryota > Viridiplantae > Streptophyta > Magnoliopsida > Ranunculales > Lardizabalaceae > Akebia > Akebia trifoliata. The sequence continues at coordinate 15,704,921 of NC_141384.1, read as the reverse complement.
CTAGATCTATAAAAAGTGGAGAAAGGTCTGTGCCCGAACCTTCTAGAATTGAGCACTCAATCTAAAATGATCTCTAAGGTTAAGGATTTGAAAAAAATTTGGAGCTATGGAATGAAAACAGGTTCTTGCCTAGACCTTCTAACATTAAAGCTCGATCTAAGGTGACCTTTAAAAGGTCGTGGATCTTTAAGAGACCTAGATCTATGAGATGAAAAGAAGAGATGTCTCGAATGTATGAAATATGAAATGAAGTATGTGTGTCAGATGTAGGAGACACAAAATAAAATTACTTGAATGGGTGCTATGCCTAGATCTTTCGATTGGGTATCTCAAGTGTATGAGACAAAGCCTTGAAGATCTTAAATGAGGTTCATTGTATAAGATCGCTTTTCCTTTGAACCTTAAAAGTGGGTATCTTGAGTGTATGAGATTTAAACCCTAGAGGTCTTAAAAGAGGTTCGTTGTATAGGGTCACCTAGACCTCAAACATTGGAAATGGGTATCTCGAGTATGTGAGATTTAAACCTATGAAATTTTGAATGAGGTTCGCACAAGCTTGGCTGGCGAGAAATGCAACTGACCTACGAGTGGGATCGAGTTAAAAGGTTCTAGAAAATCTACAACATATGAGGTTTGGTTGTGTATACGACCCTCTTCGGCGAGAATGATTAGGGTGAACTCTAGGTGGGGTTGAGCTTGAAGGTTTTAACAAACCTAAAGTAAGTACGGATTGATCATACGTCCAGCTCTTACTGTAACACCCCGTGTTTTTAACTCGTATCTCAAAGAGATCAGATAGTATTAATTCGAGAAATATTATTTTAAAAAAACATAGAGTAAAGTGTCCGGATTATGCCATGTTCATTTTTGTTAAAAATCTATTTTGCCATTAGTTTCAAAATGATCGAAATATATACTTTAACCTGTAAGAAAATTTGAATTCAAGTTCGGGTGGAAAAGTTAACAAATCCTCGAATTTCGTGTTGAGCGGGCCCCAAAATAGAAAATTATTTCTAAAGGGAAAATCAGGAAGATTCGACCCCACCATTAGGACCACAACAAAAAATTATTCGAAATGGTATACTCGTTTGTCAATTTTCAATTCTGAATAGTTAAGTTATGATCGAAACCAGAAATGATGGGAAAATTACAAGTATGCCCTCAGCTTTTTATATAAAAAAAACAAACTTACTTTCATTCTCATTTGTTTCCCTCTTTTTTAAAGAACCCAAATATCAGTCATTTTCTCAAACCTAGGGTTCTCCTCTCTTCCCTCAAGATTCATTGAGAATGAAGGACCGTTGAACCCCGACGAAGAAGACAAAGTTGTCGACTACGACGATAGCTACAACCTCACCCTCATTGTTAACCTATTCACGTTCATTTTTCTTACCCTCCATAAAAAATTAGAAAGTAAATTAGGGTATTATCAAACTCAGAGCTTCACCTTGTTAATAGAGACTCATCTTCTAGTATAGTAGTAAAGGAGAGTGTCATCGTCGAAGGAGTTGCAAACCCTCGCTCACTTTGCACCAAACTCAACCCAACATCGACTCTTTTACCACCAACCTTGATTATTGTGCGAGTTCATCATGTTCGACGTCCACAAACCAAGTAGGAGACTTTCAATTCCTATTGATAACTTTAGATTTCGAAATGTGCATTTAGGTTTTGACAAAACTTGTTAGTTGTTTGTAAATAGTAGAAATATTTGTTAAATTTTCAATCTATGATTATGATTAGAGATTTGATGTTTGATTAGAGATTTGATGTTGTTTTATCAATTAGAAATGTTGAATTCATGGGTGGGTCGAAGGGTTTGAAGAACGGAAGAAGAATCTGAAAATTTGATCGAAAAAAAAATCCAAAAATCGTGAAGTATTCAGTTCTGTCGGCAGATGCCGTCGGTCCCACCGACACCTACCGATGAGCATTCTGTCGGTTCTACCGACAAAATCAACCTTCTACCACCGACAAAACAACCTTCTGCCGTCAATAATATTTTTTTTTAGTCAAAAATCAGATTCTGACTTTTGCATTGGCCTCATCATTGCCTATACTGGATTTTCCCACCCTTCATTTCATTAAAAATATTTAAGTAAAAAAATAAATATTTACTTTAGTTCTTTAATGAAATTAAAATTTTAGCCCCCATTTCGGAACAATGGGAATGGTTTCGAGATCCAAATCTCAAAGGATCAAAATCCAAATTTTGTTTTCAAGAACAAAAACGCAGATTTCGACATTCTCGACAAATTTTCAAAATGTAATAACTTTCACGTTACTTTGAATTAAGCTATAAAATTTATATGGTGTCAAATCTCGTGCTTGAGGATTTCACTTCCAAAAATCCATTTTCAATTTCGAGAACTTTGAAATTTGATTTTTTGACACTTAGCCAAATTTTCACCAGTTTTTCTTATTTTTAACAGCTTTGGTCACGTGCATCGTCGGGACCTCGTTTTGAATAAATCTTGATGTTTTTTTTATGAAAAGACCAAAAATGACTTTGAAAAATTGAAAATTAATGGTTTGATTTGAAAAGACGAAAAATGAGAATGTCGAAAGAATGAAAAAGGGGATGAACGGTAAAATGTCAGAATCACACCCGAGAGGCGATGTCTATATTTTACATTGTATGTTGTGTGTAGGTTGGTGAAAGAATATCCAGATTATTAATGAAAGGGTTGCATGTTTATTTACGATTATGTTAGCGCGTGCGCTGAGTACTGTTATTTATTTTAGGCCGGGGGCCACGGTTGCATGGTAGGAACTGGATATCCATTCTCAACCTTGCTCTGTTAAATTCTCTTTTGTTTTAAATGTATATATATATATATATATATATATATATATATATATATATATATATAACAAAAGGGTTTGTGAATGCCTGAAGGGATAATACGTCACATCATCCGGAGGGGTGCACTATCTTGGGATGTACGGTAGGGACCACCAAGCTCATACGTGGTATGGGACACGTATGAGAGTGGAGTCACAACTGGAATACGGGTCCATTCCTTTCTTATCTTTACCAGTAAACGTGTATGGTAAAGGTGGTCGTATAAGAGTGGAGTGTTATTTTGGGAATCACATACACGCCTGATAGGCATAGACGAAGATGATTGGTCAGTGATCACTAACAATCTAGTAGTACTCGAACGTTCTGACACATCGAAAAGAGACCCATTGCTTACAGTCACGTCAAACGGCCCGCCTGAGCCGGATAAATGGTCACCAGTATGGTAAGCGTAGCGACCGACTACAAAATCAGGATCTAAAAGTCAAATTTATGTTGTAACATCATATCCCGACTGGGAGCGATCCAGTCGTAAATCCCAACGCTCAAATTTAATTACTCCACCACTTATACTATGTATCTGTTGTTATATTTCGAATTGCAAACTGCAAAGCATGTCTATTATTTCAATGTTGTCAACTGTATTTGCATAAAAGGGAAAATGTATGATGAGTATGGATGATTGATGCTATGTGTAATTTTTAAACTGTTTAGTTGCTCATCCCTGGCTATATTTACCAGTTAATCGTAGTTTCAATTGTAAAACTTGCATGTTTTGAAATGATGCAGTATGATTATTCGATCACGTTAGTTGAGGTTATTAGTAGGAATTGTTTGTTTACCTACTGGGTAACCATTGTTACTCACCCTTTCCTTCCATTTTTTCAGTTGCAGAATCTGTGCTTGGGAAGGCGAGTGTTGAGCCATCAGTCGAGGAACATCTGGTTGGTCAGATCGACGACCAGTATCCATTATCCGGTGAGCATTGGGATTACTTCTCTTAGGAGTTTGTTCGTCCTAGGAGGTGTACATAGTGTTTTGAGCCGAGTGATAGGGTTATGTTAGAGTGAGGATAAACTTTTGTAATCCTATATATCTTTATTCCTTTTTGAGCAACTCTGACCTCACTTATGATGTTCGTAAAATTTTTTATCTTCCACTTCTTATTCATTGTTGGTATGTTGTTTTATACAGGATTATTTGGATTTGGTTTATCAGGTTTGAATTCTGTGAAATGCTAACATAAATAGAGGAGACCATGCCAAAATTTCGAGGTGCCACCTAGTGCCTCGAAGTGGCCTTGGGATTTGTGTTAGCGTTTGGCGGGACGTCACAGATAGTATCAGAGCTCATTAGTCGTTTCGTTTGGGATTGCGAACTCTTTCGTGTCTAGAGTTCATAGAGCTTAGTAAGATTAAGATAAGATGAGGGAGCGTCAGGCTTTTTCACAAGAAACCAACCCTATTCCACCTCAAGAGCCACCACAGAAGACACGACTACAGGTTGTGCCATTGAGGACCGCAAGAACTCCTCCACCCGAGGCACAGACAGACCCGGGAATGTGGTTACAGAACTTCTAACAACTACGTCCACCTAGATTTGGAGGTTCTTCCGACCTGGCTGAGGTCGAGGAGTGGGTTTTGAGAACCCGAGAGATTCTGAGCACTATGCAGTACCCGAGAGACCAGTAGGTACCGGTGGTCGCATTTCAGTTTGACGGGGATGCCAGCCATTGGTGGTGTTCCGAGAGGAATGTTTTAGGGGATGGACCTTTCAAGTGGTCCGATTTTGAGAAAATGTTCCTTGACCGATTTATATCCAAGACGGCTCGAGAGATTAAACATCAGGAGTTTTCAAGTTTGGTGCAAGACAACCTATCTGTTACAGACTACGAGTTGAGATTTACTAGGTTATCACGATACGCACCCGAGCTAATTCCGACCGATCTGTAGAAAGCTCATAGATTTTTCAGAGGATTACGACCCTACCTAAGGGCCAGGATGTCAGTAATCGAGACCACCAGGTACAGAAACACAGTGAGCTCAGAGGGTGGAGCGGGAGGATTTGGAGTTGCAAACTTCGAGGGGACAGACTAGTTGACCCCATATTTCATTTCCTCCTAGGACTGATCCGGCCAAGAGGCCGATGTTTTCGAAACCGAATGCCTCTGAACCCACGTATTCGCAGTATCAAGCTCCTGCACCACCGAGTTATAGACCAGTTGGGGCTTCAGTGAGGCCAACATGGCCAAGGGGACCAACCAGACAGATTTCGAGACCACCTGTCCCCCAGAGACCTATACAGACGGGACCATTGGCATGCTTTGGGTGTGGACAGACGGGACACATCAGGAAAAACTGTCCCTCTTTACAGCAACAGTCGGGGATGATTCCTAGACCCCAGGGCAAAGTTTATCATCTAACTCAAGAGGAGATACCAGTTTCAGACGAGGTGTTAGAAGGTACAATTTTGATTTCCAACATTAAGATTCAAGTTTTGTTTGATATTGATTCGTCTAGATCATATACTTCCACTAAGATAGCACGGTTGCTGGAATTAGAGATTTCTGACATGGGCCGGTTAATGAAACTATCTACACCGTTGGGAGACCAACAGATAACTCAGAACTTATGTCGGGACTGTGTAATTAGGATATAGGACCAAGAGATGAGTATCGACCTCATGACATTAGATTGTTCTGACTTTGATGTCATTTTGGGAATGGCTTGGCTAGTGTAGAACCATACCCAAATCAATTGTTTCGCGAGGTCAGTAGTCCTTAGATGGCCGGGATATCCGAAATAAAAAGTTAGAGGATCCAGGTATAGAAGGGACGATCCTTTATACAACCAGTTGGGAACTTTGAGTATATTAGAACTAGAAACATCAACGGATATGATAGAGGTAGTCAGGGAATTTGGGGATGTTTTTCCAGAGGAGTTATCGGGTTTGCCTCCATGTCGTGAGATAGAATTTTCTATCAATTTGGTACCAAGCATAGGGCCTATCTCCATCGCACCATACCGAATGGCCCCAATAGAAACCCGAGAGTTGAAAGCGTAGATTGATGAGCTTACTAACTTGGGGTTTATTCCACTAAGTTCCTCACCCTGGGGAGCACCGGTTTTGTTTGTCAAGAAGAAGGATGGGTCACTCCGTTTATGTATTGACTATCGAAGATTAAATCAAGTAACCATCAAGAATAAGTACCCCCTTCCACGCATCGACGATCTGTTTGACCAACTGCAGGGTGCCCAATACTTCTCTAAGATCGATTTACGATCTGGTTACCACCATTGAGGATCCGGAAGGCGGATATTTCGAAGACTTCATTTCGGACCAGGCTAGGGCACTTTGAGTATCTAGTGATGCCTTTCGGTCTGACGAATGCACCGACAGCATTCATGGATCTGATGCACTGGGTATTTTGGGAGCACCTCGACAAGTTTGTCATTGTGTTCATAGATGACATCCTAATCTACTCTAAGTCGAGGGAAGACCACGAAAGACACCTCAGGATTACACTGCAGATTCTACGACAGCATAAGCTATATGCCAAGTTTAGCAAATATGAATTCTGGTTCCAGAAGGTAAAGTTCCTAGGACACGTGGTGTCCGATGAAGGGATAGCAGTAAACCCTTCTAAGGTTGAAGCCGTGTTGATGTCGAAACAGTCGAAGACAGTAATCGATATTAGGAGTTTTCTTGGGATGACCGGCTACTATAGAAGATTTATTAAGGGATTCTCCACTCTTGCAGCACCGTTGACGAGACTGACGTAGAAAGATGTCCAATTTGAATGGAATGAAAAATGCGAGACTGCATTCCAAGAATTGAAGAAAAGGTTGACGACCGCTCCAGTTTTAGTATCACCAACTCCGGATGAAAGTCTAGCGATATTTGCAGATGCTTCTGGGATTGGTTTGGGAGCTGTATTGATGTAGTGCGAGAAGGTAGTAGCATACGCATCGAGGAAGTTGAAAAATCATTAGAAGCATTACCCCGTTCATGACCTAGAGTTAGCCGCTATAGTGTTCGCACTACTTATTTGGAGACATTACTTATACGGAGAGAAGTTTGAAGTATTCACCGATCATAAGAGTCTCAAGTACATATTCTCACAATGAAAATTAAATATGAAAGAACGACGTTGGATGGAGTACCTCAAGGACTACGATTTTACCCTTAAGTATCACCCAGAGAAAGCCAAAGTGGTTGCTGACACGTTGAGTAGAAATACTGTAGCTCATATGTTGGTGAAAGAATGACAATTGCTTGAGCAAGCCATAGAAACCGTATTTAATACTCCAAGGAGAAGGTACAGACCGCACATTTACCTGGGTACAATGAGAATTGAAAATGAGTTGATAGTATGAATTAAGGAAGCCCAGGAAGTAGACGAGGACGTGGAAGGATATGAGCTGAGAGCTAGGGACCCGAGCGACCTAGATTAGTCGAAATGAACAGATGAGGTTCTCAGATTTCGAGGTAGGATGTGGATACCACAGGACTTGCAATTGAGGTCTGACATACTAGACGAGGCACACCGTTCCCGATACTCGATTCACCTAGGAGGCACGAAGATGTATAGAGACCTGCGAAGAAATTTCTAGTTCCCAGGTATGAAGAAAGTAATTACAGAATATGTAGGTAAATGCCTTACCTACCAGCAAGTCAAAGCAGAACACCGCCACCCAGCAGGCTTACTCCAACCATTACCCATAGCAGAATGGAAATTGGAGCATGTGACTATGGACTTTGTAGTCGGATTACCGAGAGCCAGTAACGGGTAAGATGCCATATAGGTGATCGTAGATCGACTAACGAAATCGGCACATTTCATTCCAATCCAGGTTTCATTTGGCATTGATAGACTAAGCCAGATATACATAGATGAGATAGTTCGACTACATGGGGTGTCGATTTCTATTGTCTCAGATAGGGATCCCAAATTCACTTCACGATTCTAGGAGGGTCTACACAAAGCCATGGGTACCCAATTGAACTTCAGTACAGCTTTTCACCCACAGTCTGATGGACAATCCGAGTGAGTTATTCAGATTTTAGAAGACATGCTACGGGCATGTGTGTTGGATTTTGGAAGAGGTTGGAAGCGCCATTTACTGTTGGTGGAATTCTCCTACAACAATAGCTTTCAAGCTAGTATTGGCATGGCACCATTTGAGGCTTTATACGGTAGGTTGTGTCGATCACCGATATGTTGGGCAGAAACAGGAGATGCCACGGTGTTGGGACTTGAGATTGTTGAGGAAACTACTGAACCAATACACATTATACGGGACAGACTGAGAATTGCTCAGAGTAGACAGAAAAGCTGTGCAGACAAGCGACGTAGTCCTTTGGAATTTCAAATTGGGGATCGAGTATTCATGAAAGTATCGCCCCGAAGAGGAATTTCCAGATTTGGCTCGAAGGGCAAGTTAAAGCAACGGTTCATGGGACCATTTGAGATAGTTGAACTGATTGGTCCAGTGGCTTACAGACTGATCCTACCCCCGCAGCTTGAGCAGGTCATAATGTATTCCACGTGTCCATGTTGAAGAAATATTGCTAGACCTTTCGCACGTGATAGAACTACGGGAGTTAAAGGTAGACGACGACGTATCATACGAGGAAGGTGCGGTACAAATACTTGACAAGAGGGTAAAACAACTCAGATCCAAAGCCATTCCTTTAGTCAGAGTATTGTGGAGGCACCACAACATTGAGGAAGCTACTTGGAAAAAAGAGGTCGAGATGCAGGCTAAATACCCAGAACTGTTCTGAAGACTAAGGTACTATCTTAATTTCGAGGACGAAATTTTTATTAAGGGGAGGAGAATGTAACACCCTGTGTTTTTAACTCGTATCTCAAAGATATCAGATAGTATTAATTCGAGAAATATTCTAAAAAATAAAAAAGAAAACTTAGAGTAAAGTGCCCGGATTATGCCATGTTCATTTTTGTTGAAAATTGACTTCGTCATTAGTTTCAAAATGATCGAAATATATACTTTAGCCTGTAAGTAAGTTTAAATTCAAGTTCGGGTGAAAAAGTTAACAAATCCTCGAATTTCGTGTTGAGCGGGTCCCAAAATAGAAAATTTTCGTTAGAAAGAGAATCAGGAAGATTCGACCCACCATTAGGACCGCAACGAAAAATTATTCGAATGGTATACTCGTTTGTCAGTTTTCGAGTCTGAATAGTTAACTTATGATCGAAACTAGAAATGATGGAAAAATTACAAGTATGCCCTCAGCTTTTTATAAAAGAAAATAAACTTTCTTTCATTCTCATTTGTTTTTCTCTTTTCTAAAGAACCCAAATATCATTCCTTTTCTCAAACCTAGGGTTCTCCTCTCTTCACCTCAAGATTCATTGAGAAGGAAGGACCGTTGAACCCCGACGAAGAAGACAAAGTTGTCAGCTACGACGATAGCTACAACCTCGCCCTCCTTGTTAATCCATTCACGTTCATTTTCCTCACCCTCCATAAAAAATCAGTAAGTAAATTAGAGTATCACCAAACTCGGAGCTTCACCTTGTTAGTAGAGACTCATCTTCTAATGTAGAAGTAAAGGAGAGTGCCATTGTCGAAGGAGTTGCAAACCCTCGCTCACTTTGCACCAAACTCAACCCAACATCGACTCTTTTACCACCAACCTTGATTATTGTGCGAGTTCATCACGTTCGACGTCCACAAACCAAGTAGGGGACTTTCAATTCCTATTGATAACTTTAGATTTCGAAATGTGCATTTAGGTTTTTACAAAACTTGTTAGTTGTTTGTAAATAGTAGAAATATTTGTTAAATTTTCAATCCATGATTATGATTAGAGATTTGATGTTTGATTAGAGATTTGATATTGTTTTATCAATTAGAAATGTTGAATTCGTGGGTGGGTCGAAGGGTTTGAAGAACGAAAGAAGAATCCGAAAATTTGATCGAAAAAGAACCCAAAAATCATGAAGTGTTCAGTTCTGTCGGTAGATGCCGTCGGTCCCACCAACACCTTCCGATGAGCATCCTGTCGGTTCCACTGACAGAATCAACCTTCTGGCACCGACAAAACAACCTTCTGCAACCGACAATATTTTTTTTTTAGTCAAAAATCAAACTCTGACTTTTGCATTGCCCTCCTCATTGCCTATACTTGATTTCCCCACTCTCCATTTCATTAAAAATATTTAAGTAATTTGTTCTCTTTAAGTAAATGTCATCTTTAAGTTTTTACTTTTCATTTACTTTAAGTAAATGTCCTCTTTAATTTTTACTTTCCATTTATTTTAAAATCTTTAATAAAACTAAGGTTTTATCCCCCATTTCGGAATAATGGGAATAGTTTCGAGATCTAAATCTCAAAGAATCAAAATTCAAATTTTGGTTTCAAGAACAAAAACGCAGATTTCGACGTTTTCGACAAATTTTCAAAATGTAATAACTTTCGCGTTACTTTGAATTAGACTATAAAATTTATATGATGTCAAATCTCGTGCTTGAGGCTTTCACTTTCAAAAATCCATTTTCAATTTCGAGAATTTTGAAAAATTGAGTTTCTGACACTTAGCCAAATTTTCACCAGCTTTCCTTATTTTTAACAACTTTGGTCTCGTACATCGTCGGGACATCGTTTTGAATAAACCTTGATGTTTTTTTATGGAAAGACCAAAAATAATTTTGAAAGATTGAAAATGAATGGTTTGATTTGAAAAGACGAAAAATGAGAATGTCGAAAGAATGAAAAAGGGGATGAACGATAAAATGTCAGAATCACACCCGAGAGGCGATGTCTACATTTTACATTGTATGTTGTGTTAGGTTGGTGAAAGAATATCCAGATTATTAATGAAAGGGTTGCATGTTTATTTACGATTATGTTAACGTGTGCGTTGAGTACTGTTATTTATTTTAGGCCGGGGGGTCACGGTTGCATGGTAGGAACTGGATATCCATTCTCAACCTTGTTCTGTTAAATTCTCCTTTGTTTTAAATGAAAATTTATATATATATATATATATATAGCTATTTTGTGAGATGTTAAAGGATTTGTGAATGCCTGAAGGGATAATACGTAACATCATCTGGAGGGGTGCACTATCTTGGGATGTACGGTAGGGACCACCAAGCTCATACGTGATATGGGACACGTATGAGAGTGGAGTCACAACTGGAATCCGGGTCCATTCTTTTCTTATCTTTACTAGTGAACGTGTATGGTAAAGGTGGTCGTATAAGAATGGAGTGTTATTTTGGAAATCACATGCACGCCTGATAAGTATAAACGAAAATGATTGGTCAGTGATCACTGACAATCTAGTAGTAGTCGAACGTTCTGACACATCAAAAAGAGACCCATTGCTTACGGTCACGTCAAACGGCCCGCCTGAGCGAGATAAATGGTCACCAGTGTGGTAAGCACAGCGAAAGACCACAAAATTAGGAACGAAAAACCAGACTTATGCTGTAACATCATGTCCCGACTGGGAACGATCCAGTCGTGAATCCCAACGCTCAAATTTCATTACTCCACCACTTGTACTATGTATCTGTTGTTATATTTCAAATTGTAAACTGCAAAACATGTTTATTATTTCAATGTTGTCAACTGTATTTGAATAAAAGGAAAAATGTATGATGAGTATAGATGATTGATGTTATGTGTAATTTTTAAACTGTTTAGTTGCTCATCCCTGATTATATGTACCAGTTAATCGTAGTTTCAATTGTAAAACTTACATGTTTTGAAATGATGCAGTATGATTATTCGATCACGTTAGGTGAGGTTATTAGTAGGAATTGTTTGTGGACCTACTGGGTAACTATTGTTACTTACCATTTCCTTTCATTTTTTTTAGTTGCAGAGCGTGTGCTTGGGGAGGCAAATATTGAGTCATCAGTTGAGGAGCATCTGGTTGGTCAGATCGATGACCAGTATCCATTACCCGGTGAGCATTGGGATTACTTCCCTTAGGAGTTTGTTCGTCCTGGGAGGTGTACATAGTGTTTTGGGCCGAGTGATAGGGCTATGTTAGAGTGAGGATAAACTTTTGTAATCCTGTATATTTTTATTCCTTTTTGTGAAACTCTAACCTCGCTTATGATGTTCGTAAAATTTTTCATCTTCCGCTTCTTATTCATTGTTGGTATGTTGTTTTATACAGGATTGTTTGGATTTGGTTTATCAGGTTTGAGTTCCGTGAAACGTTAACATAAACAGAGGAGACCATGCCGAAATTTCGAGACGCGACCTAGTGCCTCGAGGTGGCCTTGGGATTTGTGTTAACGTTTGGCGAGGCGTCACACTTACCGACAAAGAATATTGAACTGACCCATGGATGGGGTCGAGCTTTAGAGGTTCTAACAAACCTAAAATAGATGTAGATTGATCACGTTAATCTTCTTAAGAATCTTAAGAATTCTAAGGAAATGAGTTAAGTGTGCACCCGAATAATTGGGGTGAAAAGCTTTTCACCCCTTTTTGGTTGAGATGCACTCTAGAGTTTCTTATAATGCAAAACACCTTAGGAGTCATAGATCCAGATTAACTTGAAGGTAGGTAAGCACTTCTAGACATATGGAAAGACCTAAGTTTAGGAAATAAATAATCTTAAGTCTAGAATAAGAAAAACACCACATTAAAAAAATTGAATCTAACAAAGATGTGAAAGTAGATACCTAGGTCTTTTAGGATTCTATAGATTAGGTTAACACAAGTAAGGATTGATCATTGTGGTTTAGGTGATGACCTTAAGCACTAATCTTATACCTGAGAGGATCGGAGAAATTCCATAAGACCTTAAACTTAAGGATAAGGGTGACCTTCAAACCAAACGAATCCTCAATTTAGCACTAAGTGGAAGGAAAACACTCTTAATTTGAATCAAAACTCACCACAAGGCTAAGGGGAAAAGTAATCAAGAGGGATTCTTATTTTGGTCTGAGGATCAATGGGAAAGACCCTCGAGGTTTCCCTAGTCATAACTCATTGTCCCGGTCGAATATGAGTGGGGAAACACCAAAAAGTGCCTTTGGCCCAGAGTAGAAATTTCTAGGATGAAATATGCCTGGCCGGACCTAAGGGTCGGCCAAGCTAAAAGGTTTTCCAGGATGAACTTTGGCTTGACTGAATCGAAAGTTCCGCCAAAACAAATTGTTGCCTAGATTTGTTCTCTAGCAACTTCCCAACATCTATTTTCAACTTTTATCAATGAAATTTTTCTTGTTTGGAGTTAGAAACTAACTTTGGGATGTTTTGGCCTTAAGACATGAATTGAAATAATTGAATTAGCAATAAAGTAAACTCCCCCTCTTACCAAGAGAAGGAAAACCTACTCTATTACATAGATAGTTGGAATGACCTTACAATTTGACCTTCAAGGTTCAACTCGGACTTACAAGACTTTTGAAGAGTTGGCACACAATTTGATGGGAATCATTTTCAAAGCACGTGTCCTAAACCTCTAACTGAAGGCTATGCATGATTGGTGATAGATAGGTTAACGATTCTCAAATTTTGAAACCTCTACCCAAGCCAAAGCTAGAGTATCATTGGTTGGTGATTAAGTTGGATATTTTCATCTCCATTTCTCAAGGTGAACCACTTATGAGGCGTAAGGTTACTTGAATCTAGGGCTAGATAGTTTTTATAAGACAGGTGATTTTTACATTGGCTATGATCGAGGGTGCACAAGTGCAATTTTAAAAATCAATGTGTGCTAACTTTACAAAGAAGAAAAAAATCGTCCCAACATAAGCAAAATAGTCCTATGTTATTACATCAGTCACCAAGAAATAAAAGGAAAACAAAATGAAAACAAAGAAAAAGTTAGTCTAAAAAAAATAGAAAGTTAAATATTTCAAAATTCACCAAAAATCAATTAAAAATCTGGTTTGAACATTCAACGTCCCCAATGGAGTTCTCAAGCTGTAGATACTTGAATTTTGAAACCTTTGAGAGTTTGAGATTATCTACACGAGTTTAGGAGTCACCACCATTCAATTAAGGTGTGAATGGGAATCATAGAAAAGTTTTGAAATTATATTTTTCTTGACTTGTAATGACTCACATATCCAAAGATAAAGGAAAATGTTTACCTAGAGAATCTATGGTAAGAAGGTTCAGTTAAGGGACAAGAAAGGTGTTAGGCACCTTATCCCTCACATCCTAAGATGATTGCCAATAGATTGACCAAAGGTGAATCAAGAAACTTACTTTTTGGATTTTGAATATAAAAGGGGTTATAGAGAAAGTTAAGGAAAATTGGCTATAATTTTGTTTTAAGAAATGAACAAGTTAAGAAAATAAGCAAGCCACTACTAAAAGTAGGTGTGCTTGTTGAATTTTTTGTAAGCTTGGCATATTGATGGAAATCTACATGAGTTTCACCATTTAGGGTCTCAAAACTTTAAAGTTAGATTATGTGTTCCCTTTGGAAACATTGTTAATTGGTTTGACCCTTTGGTGAAGTTCATAATTTGAACCACACCATATAGGAAACTAGACTACATACATGAGATTTTTGTTCATTTTTTGGATTGTTTTTGTTGGCTTTAAAGGTTAAATATAAGTCTATAGGGACCTACACTCTTGCTTATAGTCATTTTAAAAGTGAGTGTGTGCAAAGTGTATGCATATGATGGACTTATAAAGAAAACATTACCTCCAAGAAGGACTTACTCTATAGTTCTATTACCATCAAATGAAGCAAAATAAAATACAATTATTTTATAATTGAAATAGCAAGGAATTAAAAGCATCTATGCTATAGAAATTAAATAGTACAACAGTAAAAAAAGTAAAGCAATATAATCTAATGGTCTTCAAGGAGCTTATTGAGGACTTACTAGGAGAGATTACCTCAAAGAGAGATTACTCTTTCCCCCTAAGTCTTTAGATTAAAGATATAAGAGACTGCATTAGAAGGTATGAAATTAAACTTGCAAATAGGAAGAGTGCTTAAAATAAAGATGGGATAATAAGAAAGGAAGCCATTAGAGAGAGGAAAATGAAAGGTTTAACCCCACCTTAGTCTTTTTCTTCTTTTTTTTTTTTTTTTTTTTTGTTATTGGGTTGAGCTTCTAAAGATTTTTAAAGAGGTTTTGAAAGAATAGGAAGGCTTAGAGAGGTTTGGACGGAATTTTAAATTACCAAATTAGTTCCTCCCCTTTGCCTTGGAAGGGGGATTAAAGGTAGATTTATTGAAGAATAAATCATTAAAAAGGAAGGTTAAGGGGTCATTTTTCCAAAGAAAATCAGAATGCACATGGATTTAACAAATGTTTTAACTATCTGAGCTGAACTCCAGGTTCAGCCAAGCTAAATTTAACCAGGTTGGGCCTCTTCCAATTAATGAATCCCTACTTTGATCCTCTAACTAAAATTGTGTATGAAATTTTCCGTGTCAAGTCCATTCTCAGGAAGTTTCGATGCTCTCGGGCTCAACTTAAGGGTGTCTAACACACCCTTAGTAATACATTCAAGGATTATTATTTTCATTTATTTTAAATAGAAAAAAAAATTCCAACACACAAACTCTTTAAAAATCCATGTTTTAAAAGCATCTCCACAAGTTCTCTCATTTGATCAAAGTGTTCTTTAGATTTTGATGTTCGTAAGAGCGTGATTAGATTCGACAAGTTAATCATAAAAGTTTAGATTCTATCCGTTATATCTTAGAATCGACTTTGACGACAATTTATTGTCGATCACATTTCATGTGGTGGAGGTAAATATTGATTTAAAGATAATAATGTTTCTTGTGCCTTGAATCGATTTTCAAAATTTTTTCATCTCTTTTCTATTTGATTTTCAAATTTCTCCACTAATTTTGCCTAATTATTAGACTAATCTTGGGGCATTATTGCAATCATTACCTTCCTAGGTTGTACCCCATTAATCCTTTCTTTTTCAATTAAATGACATTCTCAATTAAAGCTTCTCTCTCTCTCTCTCTCTCTCTCTCTATCTTATCTATATATATATATATATATATATATATATATGGGTCCCGTTCGGCACCCTAAGTTTTACCACACACTTTAACAAACGCGTTTTGTCCTACATGGGTTAGAAGTTTCGGAATGGGCTGATTTTTGGTGAGGATGATCTCTATGGTGAGGAGATGATCCTCACCAAAAATCAGCTCATTCCAAAACTTCTAACCCCATCAAAAATGGTTTACAAAAAATGGACGGTCCACGATTTTTCAACGTGTAAACATGGGGCTAAACATTTCGGAATGGGCTGATTTTTGGGGAGGATGATCTTCTAATCATAGAGATCATCCTCACCAAAAATCAGCCCATTCCAAAACTTCTAACCCATGTAGGACAAAAAACGTTTGTTAAAGTGTGTGGTAAAACTTAGGGTGCTGAACATTTCCCTATATATATATATATATGGGGGGTGTTCAAGGGCCAACTTTTTAGCAAACTTTTTGACAAAACATTTTTCAAAACATGGGTTAGAAGTATTGGAATTGGCTGATTTTTGGTGAGGATGATCTCTACGGTGAGGAGATCATCATCACCAAAAATCAGCCCATTCAAAAACTTCTAACCCCATCAAAAACAGTTTATAAAAAATGGACGGTCCACGATTTTTCAACTTGTAAACATGGGTTAGAAGTTTTGGAATGGGCTGATTTTTGGCGAGGATGATCTCCTCACCATAGAGATCATCCTCACCAAAAATCAGCCCATTCCAAAACCTCTAACCCATGTTTTGAAAAATGTTTTGCCAAAAAGTTTGCTAAAATGTTTTAGCAAACTTTTTGGCAAAACATTTTTCAAAACATGGGTTAAAGGTTTTGGAATGGGCTGATTTTTGGTGAGGATGATCTCTATGGTGAGGAGATCATCATCACCAAAAATCAGCACATTCCAAAACTTCTAACCCCATCAAAAACAGTTTACAAAAAATGGACGGTCCACGATTTTTCAGCTTGTAAATATAGGTTAGAAGTTTTGGAATGGGCTGATTTTTGGTGAGGATGATCTCCTCACCGTAGAGATCATCCTCACCAAAAATCAGCCCATTCCAAAACCTCTAACCCATGTTTTGAAAAATGTTTTGCCAAAAAGTTTGCTAAAAGGTTGGCCCTTGAACGCCCCCATATATATATATATATATGGGAAATGTTCAGCAACAAACATTTTGACAAACATTTTGGCAAAACATTTTTCAAAATATGGGTTAGAGGTTTTGGAATGGGCTGATTTTTGGTGAGGATGATCTCTACGGTGAGGAGATCATCATCACCAAAAATCAGCCCATTCCAAAACCTCTTACCCATCAAAAATGGCTTACAAAAAATGGACGGTCCACGATTTCCCAACTTGTAAACATGGGGTTAGAAGTTTTGGAATGGGCTGATTTTTGATGAGGATGATCTCCTCACCATAGAGATCATGCTCATCAAAAATCAGCCCATTCCAAAACCTCTAACCCATGTTTTGAAAAATGTTTTGCCAAAATGTTTGTTGCTGAAAGGGACCCATATATATATATGGGAAATGTTCAGCACCCTAAGCTTTACCACACACTTTAACAAACGTTTTTTGTCCTACATGGGTTAGAAGTTTTGGAATGGGCTGATTTTTGGTGAGGATGATCTCTATGATTAGAAGATCATCCTCCCCAAAAATCAGCCATTCCGAAATGTTTAGCCCTATGTTTACACATTGAAAAATCGTGGACCGTCCACTTTTTGTAAATCATTTTTGATAGGGTTAGAAGTTTTGGAATGAGCTGATTTTTGGTGAGGATGATCTCCTCACCATAGATATCATCCTCACCAAAAATCAGCTCATTCCAAAACTTCTAACCCATGTAAGACAAAACACGTTTGTTAAAGTGTGTGGTAAAGCTTAGGGTGCTGAACGGGACCCATATATATCATCTCATCTTCCTTTAAATCTCCTCCACATGCCCCACCAAAAGATAACAAAATAAAAGAACTGACTGCTACTTCCCACCTTCCAAAGAAAGGCTAAAATTAAAGCAACTTTAGGAAGCTCTCTTGCTCTATAATGTACCCAACAATCTTACATACCATCATCATTTATATACAACAAACTTCACTTTTGCAATCTTCAAAGTTACAGTTACCATTGCCATTACTGTTATTATCTCCTTGCCAAATCCAAACAATGTCTTTGAGAGCAGGTCTAACGTCCTCCTCACAGAACTTAACATATTCAAGCGTGTCTCCAGCAGACTTAGAGAACTCAACTATGGCCACTTCTGGTGCCACCTCGAACAGCTCCGCAGTAATCGAAAGCCGTCCTTTACGTCCTTCCTCCTCTCCTTGCATCTTCACCTTGAACTCCTTCACCTTCACAAATCTAAACCTTAATTCCTTTGCAACTACTTCCAATTTCTGCATAATTGAAGAAGCGGAACATTTCGATGTGAAGATCGATCCCGCCTTTCTCTTTCTCTCGAATAAACTCGATAAATCGAATCCTGAACACATAGAGGAAATCAATTCAAATGCATTGAAGAAAGGTGGTGAAGATGATCTTCCTTTGATCTCTTCATCCTCTTCGAATTTGTCAACAGAAATATCTTCCTGCATCGAAAACGCTATTGGTCGAGTGAACCCGATTTTGAACCAAGAGACTTGAATTATTTCCGAAACTGTAATTCGCTTCTCTGGATCAGAAACTAATATTTTCGAAATCAGATTCTTGGTTTCTGATGAAAACCAAGTTGGATACTCGAATTCGGCTTTAAATAGCTTTCGATACATCTTCATAATGTTCTCATCTTGAAATGGAAGAAATCCAGCAAGTAACACAAACAAAATAACTCCACAAGACCAGATATCAGCCTTTGATCCATCATACCCTTTCTTCCTCAAAACCTCTGGAGCCACATAAGCTGGAGTCCCACACCGAGTATGTAACAACCCATCGTTGCGAAGCTGCTCTGGGAGTGCAGAAAGCCCAAAATCAGATATCTTGAGATCTCCATTTTCATCCAAAAGCAAATTCTCTGGTTTAAGATCTCGATGAGAAACTCCTCTACTGTGGCAAAAATCAACGGCACTGATTAATTGTTGGAAATACTTTCGAGCGAGATCCTCGTTAAGTTTCCCTATGACGACTTTATCGAAGAGTTCACCACCTCGCACGTGCTCCATTACGAAGAAGATTTTTGTTTTTGTTGCCATGACTTCTTTGAGTTCGACAATGTTTGGGTGACGAACAAGGCGCATAATTGAGATTTCTCTCTTGATTTGATACATCATTCCTTCTTTTCTTACTTGATCTTTGTTTACAACTTTGATTGCTACGCTCTCTCCCGATTTGAGGTTTTTTCCGTAATAGACCTTTGCAAAGGTTCCTTGCCCTAAAAGTCTGCCCATCTCGTATTTTCCAAACAAAATATTTCTGCAACCACCATTGATGTGCTCCATTGTTCAATGAGTGTGGGAAAATATTGGGAGAGAGATAATGAGAGTTAATTTTTTTTTTTTTTTTTTTAAGTGGAATCCAATAAAGAATTCTGGATATAAAAATAGGAAGTGAGAAATGGTGGAGATTGAGAGAGAGAGATGGAGGAAGTGACGGTGATGGTGACGGTGACGATGATGGTGCCTGATAGAAATTGTTAAGAATGGGTAAAGTGAGGGTTTCTTTTGGGGTCCAACAAACGGCAGTGATTGGCAAGATATGCAACTTCGTTGGACATTTGGTGTCCGATGACGTTCAACACCAAAAGTTGGTTAAAGACAACTGGAGAATTGCAACTTGTAAGGTAACCATTGGAGCACTTGGTTTTTGGTTTTGAGGGGCACATAGAAATGTCCGCTTCCCTCCTAAATATCTGCAAATTAAGTAAGAGAGATTTACCAGGCACATCCAACTGTTACATTTTTATTAAAAAAACTCTCTTAGATTTCTGACAACTCCAATAGAATTTTACTTTATAAAGTTTATTATCCACCAAACCTCAATTTATCATTTGTTAGCCAGCAAACTCTAGTGGGAATCCACATCATAAAATTTAAATTTGTGCCCCTTACTTTGTTACTTAACATACCTTGGAGTGGATCAAACCACATCAATTTGTTGCATCCGAAAATGTGATCTGATGTCACAGAGTTATAAAGAACGAAATTCTAAGAACTTTGAAATAAAAAATTGAAAAATATTATTAATTTTCACCGTTGAATTATTGAGAATTTGGTAGCCATCCATTTCCAACATCTAGATCAAGTTAAAAAAAATGTTTTGTTTTGTATTTTTTTATTTTGAATCTGATTTTTTTTAGGAAACCTAAAAGACCATGTTGTTGGATCGCTAATTTTATTATGCATGTGGGTCTAAAGACCCTTGGTAAGATTTAAAATCTAACTTAATTGGTCTTGCTAGCATGATCCATAAAGTAAGGTTTGTTCAAGTAACAAACTTGATAAACAAAGGGAGTTTTTGTAATAATATTACAACGGATAGGTTGCCTAGTAAATCTCCCATTAAATAATAATAGAAATAGGTGAATTGGGCATAACTCCTCCTTTGTTAATATTTTATGACATCCCCTCAACCCTGTTCTACTTTCATAGATTAATGGAAAAGTACTCAAAAGCCTAGTCTTCAATCTTTTAGAAGAAAAAAAAAAAAAAAAAACCCCTTCGTTTTTTCTTCCTAAATCAAACATTTTTAACCTTCGGTTAAGTTTTTTTTTAACCTTTATCTTGGACCTTAAAATTTTATCTACTTCGACATTCAAACCTACAGAACAAGATAGGACTTTTAGAATAGGCAACGGTGAAATTTTAGATAGAAAAATTAAGAGTTTTTTACAAAAGATATGATCAAGTTGCAAATGATGGATTTCTTAAGATGAGTGAATTAAAATAATTTATCATAGAAATCGAAGAGCTTAAAGGAAAAGACAAGTGTCAATATATATAATAAAACACAATTGTAAAACCCACTTTGCTACAATTTTATTGGGGGAAAAAGCCTTATTTGATCAAGTTTTCTTTGGGGGATAAACATCCCATCGTGGATCCACACTCTATAATTTACGAGAGTTCGTCCCTGCTCATGACACTGGCATCCTCTTTCAGGTTTAGGGGTGAAAATGGAAAATAATAAAGTTGAAGGGGTACTTTTAAAAAATTGAAGTTAAGGGAGTAAAAGAGAAATAATAATAAAGTTGGAAAGGTATACAAAAGGGGAAATGAGGAAAGATAATAAAGTGGGTTAAAGAAAAGAAATAGTAAAGTTTGAGGGATACTATTGAAAATGGGGTAAATGAAAAAATTTAGTAAAATGGAAGGATATTATTGAAAAATGGAAAGGGTGAGAGGAAAGATAACAAAGTTAAAGATGAAAAAGTAAAAAAATGATTAATGTGAATCTGGTTAGATGGGATGTTTATTGCCCCTAATTGTCGTAATGGTGGGCCTACAATTGTATTTTAATAAATAGATACTACCAACTTTATTTCTTTTCCTTTTCATCCCTTCAACTTTATAGTGTTTCCTCCCCCCAAACCCTTTTTTACTATAATCCCTCCAATTTTACTATTTTTCCATCTTGTACTCATTTTTTAACAATATCCTATGGCTAAAATCTTTCCTCTTTTACCCCTTTAACTCACTTTATTATATTTCCTCATATCCCCATTTCTTAGTAATACTTCTCTAACTTTAACATCAAATATTTTTACTAATACCCTTTAAATTTTATTAGTTATGCATTTTTAGCCCCTTAATCCCTAAGAGGATACATGTGCCATAGGCACGGGCGAACTCTAGTATATATATTATTGGAAGATGAGGGTATTTATGTCATTTTATGTTGGTCTTTAAAAGAAATAGTGAGGTTTGAGGTATGTTATTAGTTTCATAATATATAAAGATATCTCAAATATTCACGAAAAGTAGACAAGTATGCCTAAATCACCCAATAGACACTATAGGAAAAAAGATATATAACAGCGGCTCGTAGTGATGGTCAGCTAAAATCTATCGCTATAAATCATTTAGCTACAACCAAAACTTAAGCTGTTGTTGAAATTTTGTATTTATTTAAATAAAATACTCTCTCACTCCGACTCTCCCAAACCCACTCTCCTCATGGGTCAACAAACCCTCATTCAATTCCCCCTCTCTCTCTTTCTCGATTTTTTCTCTCTAATCTTCTCTTTATCTCTTTCTTAGATCTATTATGTTTCTCGGATTCCCTTTTTATTCATTTCTCCTTAAAATAAACAAGCTCTTTTTGTCTCTCTCTAGACTTGACCTGCTCATGCTGGATCCATAGCAACAACGTTATTCATCAGGCTTGTTTTTTTTCGCTCTTGAATTGTTCTAAGGTTTGAGTTCTTGGTCTCACTCAGTAATTTTGGTTTTTTTATTTATTTATTCAAATCTATAACTTTGAGATCTCAATTTTATTTCTGTATAATCTTTAGTGGCTTTGGTTCTAAGTTTTCGATCAGATATTAAAACTTTAATGAAGTTCGATAGTCAAGTTTTGGTTTGATTTCAAATGAAAATCCTTATTTCTATAGTGTTGATTCGATTTTTGGTTCAATTTCAAACAAAAATCTTAATTTCTATAGTTTTGATTATATTTTTAGTTCATTGTCAAATCAAAACCTTAATTTCTCATTTTATAACTAAGGTTTTAATATATAAAAAGGTGGTACTTTTGACTCAATTAAGCTTCCATATTGATAGGCAAGTTTTTAAAGCTTTTATTGGTTGAGATTATGATACTTAAGCTCTAGTCTCAATCACATTTTGGACAAAATCAGATTTCAAATGAGTTTATAGTTTTATTTCAATTTAAAAAACTTAGATTCACTTTGATTTATTTAATTTTTTTTAGAATTAAACCTTGATTTCAATATAATCATTTGTTTCAGTCGGTCTAGACTCTCTCTTGCCTCTCTCTCTCCCTTTGGATTGAGTCTTCTATGAAGATGCCCAATTGGATTAACTAAGTAAGTAAAAAAAATTTAACCTTTGAAATCACTGATCGAAAGATGAACAGTGAGTTTTGATACAATTATGATCATTTTCGTTTATTTTCTCAAAATGAATGAGTCAACCACAATTTTTATGGGACTGTTTTTTATTACCCTAATCAAGGAGAATCCTTGTTGATCTTAGATTAGTGTCCTTCAAAATCACACCATAAAATATGAGATTGGTTTTAAACTGCCACCAATTTCATGAAAACCACCTCCAATATATATAAGGGCAGTTTAGTCAAACCGCCCACTATAGTAGCATCTCTAATTACTTTTAGCGGTCAAGTAGGGGCGGTTTTAAAACCGTCTCTAAATATGATTTAAGGGCGATTTTTATATTTTTAGAGGCTGTTTAAAAACCGCCTCTAATAATAGAAATTTAATAGCGGTTTTAAAATAGCCTCTAAAGAATATGATTTAAGGTGGTTTTTATATTATTAGAGGATGTTTGAAAACCATCTCAAATTAATTTCTATAATTAAGTAGATTAACTATACCTGACAAATTAAAACCGCCCCTAATGACATTTTTTTTTTAAATAAATATTATTTTAGGCGTTTCAAAACCACCTCTAATGTTGTAAAAAAAATTTATTAAAATTTTCGTTTCAAAATAAAACCTGCAATTATATAAAGAAAAAGAGTTGTTATTGACACCCCAAATTTCACTTATCATACTTCAATTTCTTAAGAAATGCTATTGGCACCCCACATTTTACTTATTATACTTCAATTAATTATCACAACATAATTAGAATAAAACATCGTATTCACATTATAAAATATATAAGGGTTAGTTCTTATAATGACAAACCAAGTACTAATTGAAACACTAACATTGTAAACAAAGAAAATAAAATTAAGAAACAAAAAATCAACTACTCAAATGTTGTCCTTCAACATTGTTGTACTCCCATACTTAATTATGAACACCATAATGCACTACCTGCAATCAATAAAAATTCATAGGAACATAATCAACATCTAAACAAATACTATAAAAGTCATGTAAAAGATTTGATATGTGAACGTAAGGTTGCAATGCAAATTGATTCATATTAGAGTAGTAATATTCAATAAAGAAACACAGATGCAAATCAAATAAAGAGTTAGGGTAGATTCATCAAGTCATGAGTACACATTTATCCAAAATGTATTCAACACATGGACTAAGTACAAACACATATGCCCAGATTTTCTTGTAAATATATGAGATTAAATGCATGCATGTAAAATTTATAGTTTCAAGGAATGGATGCATACTAATACGTATCAAATTGTGTTAGCTAGACAATGAGAGAAAATACCAGCAAACGGCTATCCTTATCAAGATGAGAAGCTCTTTCCTCAGCCTCATTGAAATAAAACCTTGCTCCCATATCTGCTCTTTCATGAACTCTCTCTATCCATCATAATCTACTCTTTAAACATTTGTTCTACAAAATATTAAAAAAATTCTTCGTACCTTCAAATTGGCAATGAACCAACTAGAAGATTATAACACGAATGAAGTATAAATAATGATAAAATTAAGTGAAATTGAGGGTAGATATGAGTTGTTGATCCTAAGACAAACAAAACATTTTAGGTGAAGAATCCATCCAATAAGATAGTTCAAATTTGCTAATAACTGCATTATAGGAATAACTAGAGCAAATTAAGTCCATATTCAAATCTATATCTATAATTTAAAAAGAAATGAAATATGATTGAGTTTCAGCTATAAAATATTATTTATCTCAAAGAGGAAATTAAATATTAGAGAGGGAGAAGGAAAGATAGATGAGTTGCAAATCTTTGTGTTCTCAAGCTTAATGCATTCCAGATGCAATAATCACATCCATCTTGTTTTGGTATCACATATAAACATTAATCAATTCTTGTGATCAATAAATGCAAATTCGAATATTGGATGCATCAATTATCAACATCACAACTAAACGAAAATCAAAATACCTTTTTGTAAGACACCCAAAATCCATAAAAAGATTAAGGATCGGGGTCAAATATCAACAGTTAGGTCTGCTGTGTAAAGGGCTTAGACCCATAGCTCGGTTGGTTTGACACATTGCAAAGCAACCTTGAGGTCGTGCGTTCAAGTCCAGCTTATCCATAATTAAATAAAAGGTCTGCCGAGTAAATCTCTCTATTTTTATGGATTTCTTGGATGCTAATCCATTTATCTATTTCATTCAAGAAGGAAACATTGAACCTAATTATACTGCACTCAAAGGTAACGAACCTGATACAAAAGTCTACCTGCATAGAAACACTAAATGTGTTCATCTGCTGCCACGTCAGCCTCATTATGTATAATATAAGTCAGTCTAATCTGACACTTTTGTAAACGAATTTGGATCAACCTCATCTACAATTGCAAGATAAAAAACAACTGCCTCTCCTTATCATTATCATCATTAGATATTAAAGGTTGAAGAGATGTGTATATTAAAGGTTCGAATGTGAATCGTCATGCTTTCCACATTGAAACAATGCGGCTTTTCAACAGTTTTGAGTGGGTTCGGATTTCGGATTGAACACATGTATTTCTTTTCTAGTTTCTATTTTTGGTCTTTGTTTTCTTGAAAAGTACATACTAGGTTTTGAATCAAAAGAAAAGTAAAAAAGTACACATGTATTTCGATGCCTTGGTCGATGGGAGGTATGGTTTTTTTATTTTTAGGTTTTATAAATATTTGGCTTTTTGGCTTTTCTTTTTCTGTTTTGGCATTTTTTCTTTGTAGTGAGTTTATGTTAATTTTGAGTTGGGTTATTTTTGTTTTTGTTTTTTTAGGTTTTAAAAATATTTGATTTTTGGCTTTGGTTTTTTATTTTTGATTTTTTTTTCTTTGTAATGGGTGGGAATGAATTGTGGGTTTATGTTAATTTTGAGTTGGGAAGAGGAAACTCTGTGGGATTTGTAGTTTTAAGGATTGTTGACAGATAACGATGACATTCTCTTTAAATTAAGGTTCAAAGCCGAAAAGAAACTTATTAATTAGAACAAATTAAAAGATAACAGAGAATGATGAATGAGAAAACGAAATCAAGTTATTTGTAGGAATAAAGGTACATGGTGTGTACAAACTATATAAATGCTACAAACAATGTATGTGGATCCTAACAAAGTATATGGAAGTGAAGCCAACAAGGTATATTTAGACTATAACCTCACTAAATTACTCTGTTATTAGTTCACACCCACCACTAGTAAAGTTGAACAAAACCACTTATCCAGAGGACATCAATTCACATCAAAGAATAAAAAATTAGCTTCATTCAGAAAATGCTATGGACCTGATTGGAAGGGGATATGGGTCATGGACCCAGTTTGAAATGGATATGGGTCGTTGACCATGTTTTGAAATGGATATGGGTTGCAGACCCAGTTCAAAGTAGATATGGGGTTATAGACCCAGTTTGATGTAGATACGGGTAATGGACCCAATCTGGATTGGATATGGATCGTGGACCTAGTCTGGATTAGATATGAGTCATAGACCTAGTTCAAAGTAGATATGGGTCGTGGAGCCGATTTGAAGTGGATATGGGTCATTGACTCAATTTGAAGTGGATATAGGTCATAGAACCATTTTGAAATGGATACTGGTCGTAGACTCGATTTTAAATTGATATGGGTCATTGACCCATTTTGAAGTGGTTATGGGTTGTGGACCCGATTTGAATTAGATACAAATCGTGGACCCATTTTGAAGTGGATACGGGTTGTGGACTCGATTTAAAGTGGATATGAGTCGTAAACCCATTTTAAAGTAGATATGGGTTGTGGTCTCAATTTAAAATGGATATGGATCGTAGACCCATTTTGAAGTGGTTATGGGTCGTGGACCCGATTTGGATTGGATACAAGTTGTGGACCTGATTTGAGTTAATCCTTAGTAATTTATGATTATGAATTTGATTGTGCGTGAGGTAGATAGTATGCCACGTAGGATTGAAATCAATTTTGATCAGTAGAGAGTAGGCGAGCTCCATTTAGATCAAACATAAGGTAGCGAGTGGTATTCCCTAAGTTTAATGATAAAAGTTGTTCATTTAATCATTTTTAAGTCTTAAAACTCAAAAATAAAATAAAGTCAAAGAGAAAAATTGTCAGGACTGATGTAAAAGAAGAAATGAGCAAAAAAATAAAAATAAAAAATTTAGGGTCCGTATTTAATGCACAAATTAGGTATTTTTATACTAGTTCACGCTTTAAATACGGAGCAGAACCTTAATTTTTAGCAAAAAAACTTTTTAAAGGGTTTCCTCACATTGGTCCTACTGTATGCACGGACCTAAGAAAATTTCTCAAATCAGTGTTTGAAGCACGAACTAAACCATTCTTCTTAAGCCCATGCATGAAGCACAGGCTATCCAGAATTGTTCCCGATATCTGTTTTGGTGTCCAATTTCTGGATTTTGGGGCACATTGCCCTTGATTTTTGGCTTAGGCCACAAAATTTTTTTTATGATGCAAAACATAAAGGAAAAGCAAGTTTCCCCCTTTACTCAGGAGGACATACAAAAAAACATGAAAGGGAAAGCGGCCTAAAATCTATACAAGTTGCCTTCGTGGGCTAAAAATAAAATTGCAACATACAAACATTAGATGGATACAAATTTGATTTTGAAGATCTTAGTGTCCTAAATCTATTAATCGCGCTTCAATGCATGCAGGTATATAGGAGGTTTTCTGGCTACCTATTCTTCAAACCTCGATGTACACTAAAGTGTCAACGTCTTAGGTTGGTGAATGGGGTAGATGTTCTTCTCCTACCACCCAAAATAACGATATCTGGGGCTTGAGAGTACCGGCATGCAGTGCTAGGATTTACCAAGAGAGGGGGTGATTTGTGTATTGGGTTATGAAAAGCGTTTGCACGTGCATTTTTCGAAAAAGTGTATCCATCTTATATGTCATTTGTCAAACGAAAAATAAAAAAATAAAAAGTGGGAAATAAGCAAATATTACACGTATTTTCCAATGACAATGAAAAATAAAAAAATACATAGAAGATGTTAGTAGATAAGCACAAATACAAATAAATGGAAATATTTTTTTTCTGAAATTGACCGAATTGAAAAAAAGGGTCGGACCCGCTAGTGTTCTCCCCAATGGAGTCACCAAGTTGTGGACACAAGATTTTTGTTTCCAAATATCTCTCCCACTTGGGGTTTTGTTGTCCCACCATTTTTCTTGAAAAAGGATGTGAATGATTACCCATGATGTACCTTTTGAAAAATCAAATTTTTTGGCATTTAGTGACTCTCGTACAGATATGACTCATTGGTCCAACCTTGGATCTAGGTAAAGGGTTTAGGGAGTAGGGGAGGTGTTAAGCACCCTACTCCGTCCATTGTTGGTGGTAACTTCAAATTTAATCTATTTTAAAAAAGAAAAGAAAAGAAAAGTCGAAAAATCTGATTTGTGCCCTCAAGTAAGAGGGATTTTGATGTTGTTTTAAACCATTGAGGGAACCTTATTGAAAAAGAGGCCCTTCGATGGCTCAAACCTTTCGTGGTGTGTGCATATGTGTAAAGAAAAGGGAGAAGTAGAAGAAAGGAAGTTAAAAGGGAGAAAAGGGGGATTGTTTGTCCAAAACCCATTTTGATCTTCTTAACCTTCTTTGACCTTCCAGATATGTGCTTGATTTTTCTCGATTTACTTGAGAGAGAGTATAGAGTTGAGAGTGAGTAGTAAGTTAAAAGTAGAGTATTGAGATTAGATAATTGAGAGTGAGAGGGTATTTTTTTTTATTGGAAGTTTTTTGCATAAGGAGATAATTGTGTTGAAAATGAGGGGATTTTATAAAAGTTTGGAGATTATTTTTAGGGGTATAGTTGGGTGAAATAATGAAAAGGGATAGAATGGTATGAAGTTTGTGAGAGGGGTGTATGTAAATTGAGGGTGATGGAAGGGCATTTGTGGAAAGGGATTTAAATGGGTTATTTGTGATCCAAATGGGTTAGATTTTTCAACCCATTTGGATTTAGTGTAGGTGAAGTGAAATGAGTGGTGTTTGGTTGAGAGAATGGGGATGTAAGAGAGTGTTTGTTGGTTGAGTGTTTGGTGAGGTGAAAAGGAGTGGTGTTTAGTTTAAGAGAATGGGGGTGTAAGACTGTAATTGATTAGATTTTTAGAGAGTGAAGGAGGTGATGACATGTGTCAAGATGTGTGGAAATGAGAGGTTTAGATGAGTTGATTAGAGAGAAGGAGTATTTGATTGGAGATGAGGGGTATGGATTTGACTTGTGAGAATAAATTTGTAGGAAATGATGAGGATAGGTTTGAGAGAGGTATGGGTTGAGATGTATGGGTAGATGATTTTTTAGAGAAAGGTGATGGGATTAGTTAGTTGGTGACATATGTACCACCTTGATAATCTTTGATAATTGGTTGTGACGTTGGGCTTGGGTTGAGAATTGGGTTTAGGAAGATTGGTTGGGCTTGGGTTGAGAATTGGGTTTAGGAAGATTGGTTGGGCTTGGGTAGGATGGTTGGTTAGTATTGTTGGGTTTTGAAGTCAATGGGCTTAGGTGGTAGGTTAGGCTTGGGTATAGTAATGGGTAATGGGTTGAATAGTTATGGTAATGGGTTAAGAGGTGTAGAGGTAGGGTGAGGAGTTTTTGGTCTGTGGGGCACGTGAGTAGGGCCTTGGGCCATTTATTGAAAGAAAAAGATATTTTCGAATGTTTGGGCTTTGAGGGCCCATTCTAATTTTTTTGGGCATTTGCATCGAGGGCCCGATCAAATTTGGGTGTTTATACATTGAAGAGGCCAAATGATTTGTTAGAGCAACCATCCGCAAATTACATGAGAGAACAAAGTGTTGCAAGTGTTGAGCCTCTTCAAGCACAAGAAGACTCATTTGTTGATTCTCGACATTCTTTTATGAATGGCATGGACATCTTGTTCGAAGGGGATTCCGAAGATAATCGAAAAGAAAAAAGAAATCTCGCTAAAACAGAAGTTGCAATATGCAAAAAAAAAAAATCATTGTTCCCCTTCAAGATCGACAAGGGATTTATTGTAATTCCACCACCCTCCAAACGTATAGGAGTAATCACAGGGAGACGATGAACCCGAAAGCTTGATTAGAAGATCCAACCGTCGAGACGTACTTGTGAATTCAAGGACTTAAAGAACCCAAAATCGCCATTGACAAACCTTATAGAGTTGAGTGATTATTTGATTTTGTTTTTAATTTTAAAAACATATATATGATGTTACTTGGTTTAACCCTCAAAACCAAGCTCTTGTTGAAATCGAGGATTCTCAATAAGAGTAGAGGTTCGTGAGTTTTCGAGGTATATAACTCATAACATTTCGAGATGATATGTTTTTCTCAATCTTAAGATTTTAGAATTTAGACTATGTATTAAAATTCTATATAAAAGGTTTGAGGTGAACCATAAACCTCAATGATTAGTGAACACCAAGACTTTTGCAAAAGTGACATTGGGAGTGGATGTACGCATGTTGTCGAGCCACTATAAAATACTTATCTCGTGTTTGTGAAAATGTCTCTATCAATTTAAACTTAGATGAATGCATGTCATGAATGAACACTATGCTATGTATGTTATGCTATGAATGTTTGATTCTAAGTGAACTTCAATTGCATTGCGAACTAGAGATTAGTCATGAGAATGGATGTAGGCATATTGCCGATCCATTAGATGTCTTATGTCACGTGCATATTTTCATAATTCCGTAATTTACATTTGAATGTTTTGAATGTCATGAGATACCATAAATGCTGAATAGGTAAATCATATATGAATGTGCCATTGAAAGACATGGTTAAATGAATGTTTAAATTCCAAGTGTATTTTCATTAAATACAAATTAGAGACATGGGTGTAAAATCGAAGCTAGATGAATGACTTAGAACACATAGTCAAATTATCAATCTAAGTTAAAATTGGATAAATCGAAATAAATTTTAATTATCCTATTCACCCCCCCTCTAGGACTAGACGTGGTACGAAGCCCAAAATTTTAAAATATCTCCTACATATTTGTATTCAATGTAGTGTAATTTCGTCTTGTCCTCCTTGTTGATCTCCCCCTTATACTATGGTTTATCGTACTTCCAACCTTCAATTATTTAGGTTTTCAACTTTTTTACTGGTTCCACCAAATTCACCGCTCCTATTGTTGAGGTCTGGCCCCTACTATTCATTGCTTCTTTTACGAAAATATATTTTTCAACTTTTAGGTAGAGGTCTTCTAATTGAGTGGGATCTATCTTGATTAGTGACACATGTAGTCAAGTTCCCAGGATTACTGTTGTTGTATACGCTATACATACGACTGCTTCATTAGGATTTTCTACTAATAGTAGCATTGTTCTGAATCTGGCAACGAACGCTCAGATTGACTCCCCCATTTCTTGTTTCAAGTGGAACACAACATTCACTCCGACCTTTCTCTTCTGAATGTGAATAAACTATGTGACGAAGACTTCATCCAGTTTGAAAAAACTATTGATTGACTTTGGAGGTAACCTTTGGAACCAAGTAACGATTCCTTGTCTAAGTATTGATAGGAAAAGTTTACAGAGTAGGGCGACATTCCCTTGGTACAGGATCATCTGGTTTCAATAATGCAGAATGTGGTCCAAGGGATCCTTTGTTCCATCAAACTCTTTAAACTTCAGAGGATGAAAGGTGGATTGGTTGTAAGGATTGCAAGGGACAATGGTGTTCTTTGAAGCTCCTTAATAACGTCGCGAGGAAGCCAATTGTGACCCTCCCCTGACCATTCTTGTCATATCTTCTTCGAAGCAATTATTTGACATTTTCCCTCGTCACAGGGTTCGAGCCTCCGAACTCCCTTCACTTGTGTGCATTCTTACAGAATTCGCAGTTCACTCGAATCCTTCATGAAGGGGGTCACTCTGCTCTTTCCTACTATCTAGCACCCCCATTGTTTTTTATCCCTCCAAAAACATATGTTTCAATTGCTCATTCTCCCTCTTGATTGCTTGAATCTTGTCCCTTTGTTGTAAGAGTCCCAACTGCATCTTATATTGGGTCTTGTGGAAGTGGTGGAGGATTTTTTGGTAGTGAATTTGCTTCCTTACCAGTTTTTTCACCCTATTATTAGCATGTCAATCGTTTCTCCATGTATCGTTTCCCACGGATGTCACCAAATTGTAGATGTAATTTTTTGTACTATCTCGAGATCGTCAATTTCTACTTCAAATCTACAACTCCTATGCTCCTAGGTGTGCCTGCAACACAAAACCTCTCCAACACCCTAGTCAGATTGAATACAAAAATTGGTAGAGTTTGTGTGTAGAAGAAAAAACATATATTTTAGTCTCTGTACTCCCAATATTTATAGAGGTGAAACCCTATGATCCCTTTACTAACGTCATCTTCCTTCCAATTTGGAGTTGGAATCCAAATTGGAATGTATCTCTTTCAGGAGCACGTCTAGATGCATTGAGCTTATTTAGCAATGGATTCCCCATGTATAGGGCAATTCCTAATTTTTCGGACCTCCAGTAGATAATATTTCAATCAAATCCCATATATGTTGAAATTCGAATCTCTTGTTGCATCTGATCCGTTTCTCTGGTTCCAAGCTACAAGCTAGGCATCTGAACTAATCTGATTCTAAACTATGAGACAAGGTTCGTTCTATCCCTTCGACCTCAGCCTCGGTCCCATATGTTTGTTAATCTCCTTTGAGATTAGATGCACGTGATGTCACATCTTGATTTGGACTCGACTTCGTATACTATCACATGTCACTATTTGGTGCGTTCACATAAATAATCATCCACATTCATGTAGGCTACACAAGCCAAATAGTAACATGGAAGAAATTCAGACCAACTCATATTAATCCATATACCATAGCAATTTTAAAAGTGTCCGTAAATGAAGATCATTTGGACGTATTCCACATTTTGGTGGATATTTGACAAGACCCTATGTTTTCAAATGATTACATGTCCCTTGACTTCAATCTATTCTAATAAAACTAATTAGACTGACCTTTAACTGAAAGTCCATAATTTTTCTTCCCAAACCCAATCATCTTCAAATTCTACAAAAATTTCTTTAAAAAATCCTTGATTTTTTTATTCACATCTTATCATTTTCTATTTAAAAAATTTTACCTTGCTCTTAAGGTGTGAAAGTTGAAGTATATTGATCCTTAAGGCTGAAGAGGTGGCAAAATTAATTTTGAAGGTTGAAATAGATGAAGTAAGAGTTGGAAAAATACATGTGGAAGAAGATGATAAGTTTTGGGAAGAAAAGTCTAAGGATTTCGGGTTGCAGGTTGAAGACAAAAGGCATTTTGGTCATTTTGAGTTAGTGTCCGAAATGGGTATTCCATCAGATAGAAATCATGCTGAACATGTCTAAATCAACCCTTAAAAAGATCTACAGGAGACTTTCGTTCATCATGTTCTGGTGTGTGCCCAATGATCAAGGGAAAACACTTTGAAGCAACCAGACAGCTTCACATACCTCTTTTTTTCATGATTTGTTGCACCTCCACGTTTAGTAAATATTTGAGAAACTCTTATGTGACATGAGTCTTGACCATAGTCTGCTCTTACAGGATAATAAAAATAATTTAAAAACAGTTAAAATTTGTTTAAAAATATGATGATGAGGAGTATCGTGATGAGGGCATTGAGATCATTTAACCTTTAATTAGCTCATTGCAGATGCTTGAAAATATGAGGAGGTATATCAAATATTTATAAAAGTAGAGAGCATGTTATCAATTTCAAAAAAATTAAGGACTCAAAGACTCACAAGTCACGTCTGGAGGAGAGGGTTCTATCAAGTATCCATCAATAAATACCAATGTCTTATAAGAAAGCCACGTGGATACATTGAATATGGAAAAATCCCAATAATGGAGCACGCTGCATCATCTCAATAGACGACGGAAGAGCCCAACACCACCAACTATCTCCAACGACTTTCCGTTTTATGGTGGGCTCCACAACCTCATTAAATCATTATGGTTTGCGATTTCCAGTGGGTCCATGCATTCCACTAAAATGCGCCCACTGTTATTCTTTTTCGCCCATTAATGTTTGATTCACGCTTCTTCTCTCCATTATTTAAAAATGAAAATAACAACGGAAAGACTACTCCACATATCATGTACAATTTTGTTGTTATTTGTTTCTTTTTATCCACTAAGCTAGTATTATTTACCAGTTGTCACCTAAGCTTCAGTTCTTACTTTGTAACAAAACATATTTTCCCTTACAAAGATCAATAATATCATTTACTCTTATTAAATGGCCAAAATATTCTCATGTGTATCCTGTTGAGTGAAAAAAACGGATCCCTCTATAATATTTGAGTAAATGATCAAGATACCCCCATTTGCAAATGATTGAAATGGGAATATTCTCTTCATTTGAGTGATTGTCAAGAACAAATTTTAGGATCTACCACTAGTAGGAATAAGGCCTATAATTTCGATTTATCACCGACATGTTTTTTTTTTAAGAATGGTTCAAAAACTAATGTTAAATCTATTGACGTCTTAATTGTAAGGTTATAACATCGGTTGTAATCTGACGTTATATTTTGAGAATAATGTCAATTTTAAATGTACCTGTAAAATCCCAAATTTTTTATTCGTATCTCGAGAAAAAATAAATAGTAAAATTTTGATAAAATCCTGAAAGTGAAACTTAGGAAAAAATTGTAGAATTTTTTTCTGGTCGTATTTAAAGAAATTTGACCTCATCACTGAATTCAAAATGGTCAAAAAATATACTTTAACTTATAAACACGTTAAATGCGAGTCCGAACAGAAAAATTACAAAATCCTTGATTTTCAAGTCGGATCAGACTAAAATAATGACTTTTTCTAGAGTAAAAAATTTTAAATTCGATCATACCATTGGGTTCATAACGAAAAATTATAGAAAATGTACTATTTATTTGTCATTTTTTGAGCCTAAAAAGTCAAATTATCATAAAAAATGAAAACGACATCAATTTTAAGATCCCATTGGGTCGAAAAAGTAAATTTTTGTTAGAGACATAATTTATAGAATTTAACCATATCATTAGATTTGAAACAAAAAATCATAAAAAATAGAGTATTTGTTCGTCACTTTTGGAGTCCGGACGATCAAGTTATCGTCAAACGAAACAATAGGTAAAATACCAATTTCACCCCAAAAATTTATATAAATAATTTTTAAAAGAATTTACTATTCATCATCATTCAAATACTTCAAAAACCAGCTGAGACTTGTTTTAAAAAAAATTAGTTTTTTCCCGATTTTCAACCGAAGATTCAATGTAAATAAGTTGTCGTTGACCTCCGACTTAGAAGGGAAAAATGTTCGCAGCCTCGTCTACTACAAAACTCACCTAGCTTCCTTTCATTTTCTCTTCTTTTTCATCCCGTTTCGTCGAAAATTAGCTATATTTGATATGAGGGTTTCGACTTGTAAACATTTGATTTCATCAATTTCGAGGTCAAACCGTCCTCCGTCGCAAAAGGGAGAAAGAACAACGGCATCGAAATCACCGGATCAGTTAAAAAAATTAGTTGCCTCGAAGTTTGATCCATTTCAATTTCCACACCGATCATCTTAATTTCCACGCACGTCGTTCGATCCTATATCACAGACAATTGTAAGGACTCTTAATTTCTATTGATAACCATAGATTGTAAAAATTGCATATAGGATTTTAACGAAAATTTGTTATATGTTTCAAAAATATAGAATTTTTTTCGTCATTTCAAATTCATTCCAGAACTTTCATATTTGATATATTTAATTGTATTTTATAACAAATTATACGGGGGTAGGATATTTCACTGGGTTATTTTCAACAATTGGGTTCTGTGCGCTGCTCGAACCCTATTTTGATATAAGTTTCGTAAAGTTTCAATTTAAATAATAAAAATGAATTTCAAAGTGTGAAAAAGAATTTGATATCGGAAAAGGAATATTTGAGTGAATGATTCTGGAAAATGAATGATGTGTTTGAAAACATAGAAAGTGCAAGAATCGAAAAAAAAAGGAAAAAAAAGGATAAAAAGATAAAATGTAAGAGTTACACCCGAGGGGTGATGTCAACATTTTACATTGTAATGTTGTGTGTAGGTTAGTGAACGGATATCCAAGGATAACGATATTAGTTGTATAATTATTTACTTTCTGTAGCGTGAGGCGTAGTTTATGTTTCTGTTTTGTTATTTATTTTAAGCCGCGTGGTCACAGTTGCATGCTAAGAAACTGGATATCCATTCTTAACTCTGTAATGTTAATTTCTTTTTTTTTTTTCAAAGAAAATTTCTTATTTGTTTTTAAAAAAAAGAATGATATGTATATGTAGCAATTTTGTGAACTGTTAAAGAGCTTGCGAATAGCTGAAGGGATAGTTTGTCATAACATCCAGAGTGATATGATATCATGGGATGTACGGTAGGGACAACAAAACTCATACGTGGTATGGGACCCGTATGAATGATGATTGTCTCGAAACACTGAATTATACGTACATTTCCCAGATATTTATCTTTATTTTTGTCCATATTTCTTCGTATTAAGGTAATGATCATGATAAGCCTCGAAACATCATGTTGCATGTTAATTAGGCTAGATTATACATAAATAAATTCATTTACTAGATAAATCTAATTACGTGTGTTTCTTGTGCAGAAAATCAACATTTTGGAATCAAAATCTCAAGACAAAAACATTTTTGCCCACTTTGGAATGCCCTAATCCTTAACTCATGTTCTCATCTTTTTTCTTTTTGTGCAAAGAAAAGTAGAGGTGACTTTTAGACTCTTTTACACACAATTTTCTCTTTAAATAGAGTTTCAATCTCTAAAGAAACTCTCCCTCCCTCTTGGTTATCTCATCCAAGACTCCTTTAATCTAAGATTCTTAGCCTTTTCTCTTATTTTTTTGTAATTTAATCTTCTAGTATTTTTCCTTTTAACTAAATAGTCTTGTAAGAAGTAGAAGAAGAAGAATTTGTAAGTTTTTCCATGAAATGAAGAAAAGTTATTTCATCTCTTATCTTCCCTCTCTTGCAATGACATTAGGTTAAGCTCTCTTCCATTAGAGAGTGGAAAAACTTAGAGTAAGTTTTTATGTTGTTTCTAATTTCATGCCTTTCTTTTATCTAAAATGCTTATGATTTCTTGCACATTTTATTCTTAATATAGATACTTTATGCTTAGATTAGATCAAGATAAAGTATGCTTAAACTAGATAATTGGTAGTAGGAAGTTTTGAAGGAATTCTACTTTGTTTATATTCTCTCATTTGATTTCATTTGCTAAACTTTCCAATCCAAGGAGCGAACACCAAGCCCTTATGATTGAGTTATAAAAAGGCTAGAGACTAGGAATTGCTCATCAACATGTTTTAGGTAGATCCACCTCCAATGGTGCTTTAATTTTATAAGTTTACTTCCTTTTAATATCATTTACTTTAATTTATTTTCTAGCAATTTTAAATCTTCTTATAAGTTCAAAAATACAAAAAAAAACAGTTTTAATTCATTTTAGTTAATTTGAATTTTATCCTCTTAACTTAACTCTACTCCTCCTTTCTCTTGGGTTTGATCCCCTACTTGCCCCACAAGTAAGGTAAAAGTAAGATTAATATTAACTCCGATGGGAATAACAACGATAGTCCCACCAGAATTTTGGCGTCACTGCTGGGGAAAGGTAAATGTTGTAGTGGTAAGTTTTGATTTAAAATTTATTTATTTCATTTTTATTTTATTTTATTTTTTCTTTTGGTTTCTTTCTGTAAGTTCAAGTGTTCTTGAGGGTTTAAGAGAGAAGAAAGAAGAAAAAAAATGACATTCCCGTGTTTTTTTATCCTAGACAGCAAAACTTAAACTGACTGTAACTTTCTGTTCCAATCTCCAATTAACTATTATAGTATATTGATTTGGTGTAAAATAATTTTTTTATAAAATATGACATAGTTAGCAAGATTTTGGTAAGTCAAATTCTATTTTTGAGTCCATTTACTATTATTTTTGCTAACATTTTTGTTTTGCTCTTTGTAGGTGAATATTTTTTTCTTTTCTTTTAATTTCCTTTAATATTTAGTTAGGTTTATTTTTCTGTTTTAGAACTTCTTGTATAGGATTCCTTGTAATTTTTTTTTAATTATCCAAGAAGACTTGGATTGTAATAGACTAAGGAAGGACGACGGGTGGACAATACCGACACGACTCCTTAGGTTCGCACACCAAAATTGAAATTGGTGGCCTAAGTCGATTCAAACCGTCTTCACCCCGTCTAGTACGAGAGGTAATCTCGAAGCACCCATGTCTCTCTATGTCAGTGGGTTACTCATTGTCTTTGTGTGTTATTTTTTCAATTTGCACACACATGGAATAGTTAATTATGTAGTAAAGAGCACCCCTCTCCTAGGGATGACATGATAGGAGAAGGATTAGAAGTCATTACCAATTCCTTACTCTAATTAGGATAATCAACTCACTAGTCATCAAATCAAATTAAATAAAATCAATTAGACTTAACTATAGGGCCCACGAGCTCAATAGAGAAATTTCGCTTCAAGTTGAGCCAATTGCGCTTATTGGTCATCTTTTGTATCTAGTAAGATCTTGCCTTTTGAGGGGATAGACTTAGTCTATTCAAGAAATGAAGGTAATTTAATAGTGCACTACTTATTCATTGTGCGCCACCTCCGATCTGGAGATCCGAATAATTCGAAATTGACTTCATAGAACCGAGTTGGAAGGCTAGTTGCACTATTTCTACCCAGTTAGGAGCTATCTAACTTTAGGCAACCTATCTAGGTCCAGTCTTTTCTTTTCGTGATTGTTTGATCGACTGTGTGATTTGCATGTTTGGTCGACGTTCACAGAGCAACGTATTAGAACCATTTGATCCTGAGATCGAACAGTATATAGATATAGAACCTCGAGTAGATTTACATTGTCATAGAGTTTAGGAGAGAATCTTGGATCCCATGCGTCCTATGTGATAATTATGGTCATCCTCTCAAGTGTTGTCTGAGTCTACCCATGTTTCGTGCTATGCAAGCCAATATGCATTATTCTCAAAATTCTTATTGGATGCCGACACCTAATTCGTTCGACCAACCATACCACATAGATAATTGGTTTCCCTCGGATATCATACCGTGTCAGAACGAGTTCACTCAAGGTAGTCATTTTGGTAACCATGAAGATTTTTATATGCACGACACCTTGATGATGAATCCAACCATAATTCCCCAACAATCTTATGATTTTCAACATTTCTCTTAATATAGAGCTGTAGAGCCAGAGTCAACATTCAATGACTTATTTTTGTCCTCTCCTCCAACTTCATCATTAAAGTCATTGATGATTGAGTTGTTAAATCAACAACAACAGTTCATCCAATAACAACAGCTCCATCAACAACAACAGGACATAGGTCAAGCCTTAGCCAGCATAGGAACTCAATTGAGTCACCTAATGCTATCTTGAGAAGAAGAAAATTTTGATAAATTTGAAAATGAGGATATCTTTATCCTAGAAAATCCACCATACTTTCAAAATAACCTTAGTGATCAATTCTACTCTTTTGAAGATTTTGATGATTGTTCATCAATAATTGATAACCCCGTCTCAATTGAAGTTCAAATTCAAACCAATGAGGTTATGGTTTCAACCGAAGCAATGATGGAAGTCCAACTAGGTCAGCTTACTATGCCCTTAGAAAAAAAAGAGAATGATCAATTTTCAAATGAGATAACCCCCGAGAGCCAACCAATGTTTCAAATTCCCAATGAACTAACCAATTGTACAAATTTGACTAAGGAAACTGGTCTACTATCAGAAGAAGCTATTATTCAGGAAGAACCAATGATGATTTTTAATTTGTTAGTCACACCAATTTCGACCACTACTGATCTAACCTCATACCCCATCCAGCCTATCCTTTCACAAGATTGTAATTTTTCAGACAAAAAGAAGTTTCACGATAAAAATCACTAAAAAATGACCAAATTATCAAAATACCCCTAACCTCAAAACATCCCTAGAGCCCACATTACACTTAGGAAAATCCTTTCAAACACATAAAATAACAAATCGAAATCAAATAAATCATTTCACCAATTTTCATAAAATTTGACAAAATTACAAAAATACCCCTCATAAAGTTCACGACATTTTATAAAATTTTTTTATAAATGACACAAACCAATAATCCCGTTGAATTCCTTACGAAAAATTAATTCTAAAACATCCTGGAACATTGAAAAACGACTTAAAACGCAAAAAGTCCTCTCCGAAAGTAAAACGGTAATTTTATAATTTTAATAATTAAAAATTCTAAAATTAATAATTAAAATATTAATTAATGTAAAGTGAAATTCTAATTAAAGTCAACCAAGTAAGACTCAAGTCAAAATCTTAAAGTCAATAAAGAGTGACTAAAAGTCAAAACTCTAATAGAATTCTAATTAAACATTAACTCTATTTAAAACAATTCTAATTAAACTATAACTCTACCTAAAACAATTCTAATTAAATTATAACTCTATTTAAAATAATTCTAATTAAACACTAACACTATCAAAACAAGCACATAAAAAATCTATAAATAGGGGTGCCTACAACCTATTTTCGTATGAAAAAATAAACTTTAAGAAAAATAGGTCAAAAAGCTTCCCTAGCCTCCCATAAATCCTAATTTTGAAGCGTCATCTCCCTACTTAACATCCATACCCCAACTTTAGCTCAAAAAAACACCTAGAAACCCTTCAAAAACACTCAGAAATCTATAAATAAATTAGAAAAATTCAGATCTAAGAGGGAGGTACTTCGTCTTGGAGGTCTGAAGCGGATCCGGTGATAGAACGAAGCGAGGAGTATTGTACAAGGAGCTATTCTATCAGATCTGAAGAAATAAAATCGTTGCATTCGAAAAATGTGACTAGTTTTTTTTTTATATATTATTCTTTAGGTCTTTTTAGCAATGTAGTTTATTTGGGAATTAGTAGAGACAGGTGTTTGTCGGGCGGGATTGGTGCCTAACACCTTTTAACCCCGTAACGTGATCCCCGGACGCGTATTTTTCTTTCGTAAATTAGTATTATTTACCTTTTAGAGTCAGTGTTCGGTTCCTAAACCGTAATAACTAGGTGGCGACTCTCAAACCTCAAAAATCCAAAGCGGATCCATGCACCCCGCGGATCGAGGGCGCTTTCAGTGACGACTCTACTGGGGACTTTTGAGGATCAAACTTGAAAAGCCCCAAGTATGGGAAGCATTACCAGTAAGAACTTTTATTTTATTTTATTTTTAGTTATTTGTTTATCTGTTTATTTTATTTTATTTATCATTCTTTTTGACTTAATTATTGATCATTTGTTTGGATTCCGAATACTTTGTTTTGGCACATTTTTATGGTTCAATCTAGGATAATTCGGAATGACCCTAAATAAGGCAGGATGTCAAGAGGATAATAGTGTGAAAAAATGATTGTTGAACCATTTTCATTATTTGGTTTATTTTATATTTTTGGGTTGTATTATCTTTTCTTAGCATTATTTGGATTGATTTTGAGTATGTCATTTGGGAATATCACTTTTTATGATTCAATTTAGGGTCATTTTGGGATGACCCTAAATAATGAAAGATTCAAATTGACATAAATTGAGGATGGAATGATGGTGGTTGGGATGTGAGTAATGGATTTAAAAAAAAAAAAATTTGATGATTTTTTTAGCACGTCATTAGGCATAGGCAGCGAGTTGTGAAAATAAATTATTTGGGAGTCATGTGGTAAGAAATAAAAAAATTGTTTTTTTTTTAATGTTGCTTGTGATGAGGAGAGAATTCCAAGAAAAAAAAATCAAAAAACAAAATCATAAAAAATATTTTTGTTCGCATGGTGTGCCGTTAGCAGAAAATAGTTTTTGTTGTTTTATCTTCTTCCCCAATTGAAAAAATGAAAAACAGCCAAAAGAAAAACTTCTTGCTCTCTCTCCTTCCTATTCCTCACTCTTTCTCTCTCTCTCTTTGAATCTTTTAACCTCTCTAAGATCGAAAATAGTTTTTCAAAACCTCGTGAATCCTTCAAAACCGTTTTTTCCCTTAATCGGAAAATCACTAGTGGTTTTGAAGCTTTGGTGAAAAACAGAGCTTCTATCTGTTCTGGGTTTGGTATCGGTTTGAGAAATTTTTCATTGGTGAAAGATGAGAATCGGGAAAGAAGAGAGGAATTATCGTTGACTTTGCGATTATTATTGGAAGTTATTAGATTTTTTATCACTTGATGGGATGCTACGGTTTATGGAGTTGTTTGATCGCTTTTAGATTAAGGTTTGATTGGGGTTTTCGACAAAAAAAAAAAAAAATTCTCAAACATACTTTGGAAAATACAGAAAAGAAAGAAAAAATATATTCTTGCACTTAAGTTCAAGAACTTCTTCTCGAATTTCTTCGTTTTTGACTAGGTTCTTGTTGGATATCTGATTTTGAAGAGGATCAAAGCTTCAATTCTTTAAAAAAAAAAAAAAAAATTAGTTCTTCGTTGAAATTCATGGATATTTCCTCGAATTTCATAGTTTTAAGTAGGTTTTTTTAATCTCTGAGTTTTAAATTAGTTCCGATGCTTCAGTTCTTCTAATTAAAAATCAAACAGAGATGATTTCTAAAGCTAAAAATGTTCTCGTTTTAGAGATCGAGAGCTTAAAAGGGAGTTCTAAAATAGACTAATGGAATGGAGATATGCATCAAATAAGAGATGTTGTTGAAGGTTTAAAGATCGATTATTATTTCTGTGTTCGACCTCCTTTTAAGAATGGGAGTGAAGAAAAATCTTTCATGAGTCATTCAAGAAGAGAGAGACCTCGATCCAGTTCCGAGTCAGCCGCAGCCAAGACGGTTGTTAAGTTGCAGGCTTGTATCGTGCCTAACGAGTCAATTGAGAGGAAATTTAGTAAATAGATAAAAAAAGAGATTTCGGCTGCCTATGGGCAGCAATGTTTTGCTTGCGTGTGTGCTGACCAGAATCAAAGAAAGAAGGGTTTAAAAATAAAAAAAAATAAAAAAAAATAAAAAAAATAAAAAAATAAAAAAATAAAAAAGGAGAAAATGGGTGTGTGCGTCTTTCCATTGGCAGCAAAATAAAAAAACAGCAAAGAGTGCGTGCGTGTTGTTAGCAATTTGTAAGACCAAATCCTTTTGAAATTTGTTACACAACAAGCAATTTGGAACCCACTTCTTGGGTCACGCTACCATGACTAAGTTAGCAAAATATTACATCTTGCTCAATGTCATTGATCCACTTGGATTGTCAAAAAAAAAAAAATCGGATGCGTTGGCCTTCTAGATTTTTGAAAAAAAAATCTGTTTTTTTTTTTAATATAAAAATTTTATTAAAAAAAAGAAAAAAATTCATAACTCCTTACCTTAATAATTACCATTCTATCCTCAATTCAATATTCCATTGAAATCTCGATTTATTTTGGGGTCGCCCAAAGCAACCCTTGATTGGATCATATAAATAAATATTTTTGGATTGTATGCTGAGTTCAACGATCAAATCCGATTATTGATCTTTATGTTGATTACTTATCTAACATTGCCATGATCTTGATTAAGATATGTGATGTGCTGGTTTTGATTATGATGTAATACATTTTAAATATCTTGATTAATATTCATGTGTGGTATCAATGTATGATGGTATGATCAGGCCCACATATGTTTGGAAAAAATGTCTCGGGCACACCCCACCCTGTTTTGCACACACCACAAACACATTTACTGTTTTGCACGCTTGCATGTCCCAATATAGCCAACGTGGCATTAATGCATGGCTTGGTATCTTCGGAGATGCGATGTCATTCATGAAAACCACAACTTCAGTCACGTACCTTAGGGTATTTCAAACTGGGGCATCAGTATCGTCTGATCAGGTGACTCTGAAAGGTACATCGATGCACGCAAGCTGGAGCGACCTGAGCCTTTGACCTATTGTAAGCCACACGGTCACATGTCTCGTTTGTCAACGTAGTACTAGTACGTGGTCGGTCCCTTTGTGGGATGTCAAACCATTTACGAAAGCTACAACTCTTGGCTCGTACCCATAGATATATGAAAAATGATTCAAGTGCATCAGTTGCACTTCTTTGTCAAAACCAGTACCTAAGCGAGATCCTACTTTGATGTACTACGGTACTAGGAGGATAGACTACGTCTATTCTAGAAAAGAGGTGATTTAAGAGTGCCTTTGCTCAAGCATCGCACGTCACCTCTGATCTGGGGATTAAACTGGCTGTTTTTGGCTTCAGAGAAGTATGTTGAGGTTTTAGATTATCACCTATACGGTATATCAAACCAAGTCATCACGTACCGTCTGATTGAGTACGCTCGAGAAGGTATATAGGTGTACTTGGGCAAGGGTGGCCAGATAAAAATGCATTGTATATAGTAAGCTTAGAGTTTAGAAACCTCTCCTGTAGGTCACGACTCGAACTTATTGTGGGTGTTCCCGGGTTGTTTATTGAATGGGACCTTGTGAATGATGAATGTATGTGAGTGATGAGATCAGAATGTATGTAAGTGATGAGATCAGAATATATGTGAATGATGAGATCAGAATGTATGTAAGTGATGAGATCAGAATATATGTGAATGATGAGATCAGAA
This sequence comes from Akebia trifoliata, assembly GCF_017979445.1. Taxonomy (NCBI): domain Eukaryota; kingdom Viridiplantae; phylum Streptophyta; class Magnoliopsida; order Ranunculales; family Lardizabalaceae; genus Akebia; species Akebia trifoliata. The sequence goes on along the minus strand of NC_141384.1, from coordinate 15,660,452 downwards.
TGTATGGTTGTCCTCAAGGATTAAAGTTTTTTTTGTTTTACCTAATTAAAATGGGTTCACCGACCCAATAAAAAATCCATTTTAGACTTGACCCAGTCCATCTCGATCCAATGATCATTATGGGACGAGTCATTTGAATCAAAATGGAATTCAAAATCCTTCCTAATTTGGGTTTCAACCCATTTTAAAAGAAGAGAAATGTCTCCCAAAAAAGTTTTCTAAGAAAATGTTTGCAAAAAAAAAAAAAAAAGGAAGAAAAATATTTTTCAAAAGAAGAAAATGATTTACAAAAGATTTATTTTTGCATGAAAAATTATTGAAATATGTTTGTTGGAAGTTGTTATTAAATGAAAACATTATTTGTCAATATTTTTCAAGAGTGCAATAAAATTATTTTCCTTCTGAATAATCATTACATTAATGAATTGTTTAATGGATTAGTGTACAAAATTCAATAAAATCTCAGGGTTCATTTAAAATATTATTAATGGGATAACATTAAAGTTGATTAAATCCACATTCGATTAGGTGTCAGGGTTATCATTGTACCTAAGCTCAATTGTCCACCGCCTAGTTAGGGTTGGAAGTTCGGTCAGTCAGAATAAACATACCGAGTCAATAGTTAGAATGGCCTTAAAATTTCTCAACATTACCCAATTGTTCCCTGAAGTTCACAGTGCTTCAGTCTTTTCGGGTATAAGCAATGCCTTGGGTCCTCAGTCTATAATCAAGCCCGTTGTGGTTACTCGTCTTGAGTTTTCATGAGTCATTTGGGTTAGCTCGAGTCTATTTTTTTTTATCAATCCAGCAAGGTCATGTTTTCTTTAGATCGAGTCAACTTTTTTTTTGTTGAGTCAAGTTTATAGAGGTGTCTATCGCCCCATCTGAATAAATGAAATTTTTGAATACCTCGAGCGCATTAACGAATTAACTAATAATCTGGCTTCAAGGATATATTTTTCTCTCTTGAATAAGAAGATAAGGGTCGGGCTCAACCTTTAATCGAGAAAATAAAGTCATTGACCTCAGA